>NC_092814.1:138504340-139704340 GCF_023375885.2 Dermacentor andersoni
CCAGTAAGCGAGCCTCTATTTTGCGCAATAAATGATTAGCTTGCTATATAAAACTTAGACACGTATGATGCCGGCTTTCATATGTATCTCTAAAGCACATTGACCTCCTAATGGGGTAGCGTGTTGTATTGAATGGTTTTTTATTGACTTGATTTTCTTTGGCATAGCCATTCGATATGTGCCATTGGGTGTGCGCTCCCATGGTTGGCTGGCCGATTCTCCAAAATGGTCATGTTCCGCTGTGGCGCAAAATGTGCAGAATCCTTAAATGTAGCAATATATGTGTCGTACTTGTCTGTGCATACACCTGCCTTCACCACTCTTCCGTGGACAGGCATCATACATCGCCTTCGTCCTTGTGACATCACTGCGTAGAAGTCTCACACTGTGCATCGGCATAATTTGAAGTTTGCATGTCGCCGTAACCTGTGAGCGGCGTACTGCACAAGCATAAAATTGCATGAGATTAAAATAGCAACCTTTCTGTTGGATAAACAAACACTGTGTGACGTTGCACGCCGCATAGGATGAAAGTAAAGAAACTCGAACATGTCGCCGTTACTTGTATATATATGATTTGATACTCGCTGCTTGATTTTAAGCCTTCGATTCACCTGGATTCAAACATGTACATTGCATCTGCATATCTTTTGAAAACTAGTTATCGGGCACCAATGTCAATGCAGACGCGCAAGTGCGTGGCCAAGTGATGCTTTTTTTAGATGTCGAGCGTTTTCTTTGGCGCGCAGAAAAATTTAACCTGTAACGACTGTGTTCATATGAATAAACTGAGTGACTGTTTTTCTATACGCTTTGCTACTTCTACACATAAGTTTTTGCGTTTAGATAGAACGGATAGCTAACTGTCTTTTGTTTAATAGTCAATTCGTCTCGTTAAAAAAGTTACTTTCAGCTGCTGAAGAGGATAGTGAAGAGTCGCATTTCGAACTATTATGCTTTTAGGCCTGGCACAAATTAGCTGAAATACACTGTATGCTTGAACGCTTATTGTAGTTAAAACTAAATATGTTGTATTTAAACAAATAGACAAGCGAGACGATGTAGAAATAGCGTTAATCTATGAAAACAAAGGTTTACACCATATCAAAACAGAATTTTCCCGGTGTCTGGTTCCAGAACATGTCGTGCAACGTACACGTGGACAAAGTTGCCTCGAACTTGAGCAGAACTAGAGGTTGTCTTTATTATAAGCTCTGCACGAGCAGCAGAACCATCAGCTTGTTGGCCAACTCCAGTAACAAGCCGTTAAAGACTAGATAGAATGAGGGGCGTGGCAGGTGTGAGGTATACGGAAGAGGAGCCGGAAAGCTGATGTGCGAGGTTGGACAACGCCACGCAAAATATGGCGCCTTACAGAAGCTCGAATCAGCGGCAGCTATGAACTACAGTATATTAAAGTCGAGTGTGTGTGACGGAAGCCCGTCTGGTTGAGATGATACATTTTTTAAAGAAGGGGTCGGGGCTGGTATTTTGTAGCGATGCCTTTTCCGATTCTATGCTTTTTCAGGCTATTCGCGCTTGGCCACTGGTCAGAGCGACGGTCTGCCCACATTATCAACGCGATCAGGCGGCCGTGTGTGGTGGATGATAAGAATAGCATAGAATAAGGCATAAGGCATCGCTACAAAATAGCGGCCCAGGACACCAAAAAAAAAATAATAATAACAAATAAAATCGTTAACGTTTCGGCTCTCTCACGGGAGCCTTGTTCTCAATTCACGATTGTGAACAAGGCTACTGTGGGAGAGCCGGAACGTTAACAACGATTTTAAATCCACTTCTTGGTTGCTGTCCTGACCCAATTTTTTCAAAATGAAATAGTAATTTGGCCGAAGGTGTCCGTCTGCAGGACTTCCTTTAATAATGCAGATGCTCTTTGCAACTTGTTTAGAAATTACCGGCTTTCAAGTAGAACGGCGAATGCCTACTACTTGAACTTAAGTCAGAAACATGGGTACATCAAAGTTTATTTATTTTGTTTTATTTTCATATACTGCAGCCCAATATAGGGCTACAGCAGGGGTGGGAGAGAGAGAGAGAGAGAATGAAGAGGAAAGGCAGGGAGGTTAACCAGATATGAGTCTCCGGTTTGCTACCCTACACTGGGGATGGGGGATAGGGGTCAGAAAGATGACAGAGAGGAAAACGCTAAAAAAAAGAAAAGAAAAAAAAACACGCACACGTGGAGACACACACACAAAAGGCGTTCCAGGTAAAGTCGTTCACACAGGCCGGCAGATCGCAAAAAGCGCAATAGCGCTTTCACGGCCTCCTTCTGTGACGGTAGGTCCTTTCGATGTTGCAGAATTCTTGTTTCGGATAGCGGTTGGTCGTCTAGTTGGTCAAGTTCGTGGCGAAGGCATGCCCTCTGTGGACTGTACTGCGGGCAGGCACACAGAATATGGCCAATTGATTCTTCGTGGCCGCAGTGGTCACAGGTTGGGCTGTCGGTCATCCCTATGCGGACCGCATAGGCTTTGGTAAAGGCAACGCCCAACCAAAGTCGATATGAAAGCGTGGCGTCTCTACGGCGAAGCTGTGATGGCGCTCGAAGACTTAGTGTGGGATCGAGCGAGTACAGTCGCGTATTTCTTAAATGTGGCTCATTCCATTGCGACGCGGTGCACTGCCGAGCAAGTAGGCGGAGCTTCCGTGCTGCGTCAGTTCTAGAAAGAGGAATTGGGACGTGGCGCTCCTCAGTATGGGCTGAGCGGGCAGCGTGATCCGCCCGTTCATTGCCGATAATCCTGCAGTGACTTGGAAGCCACTGAAAGGTTATTTAATGGCCTGCATCACTTATATGGTGTAACGTCTCTGTAATATGGAATATTAGTTGTTCGTGCGGTCCGCGTCGTAAAGGTGACAGTAGAGACTGCAGTGCCGCCTTCGAATCGCAGAATATTGTCCACTTGCGTGGTGGTTCATCACCAATGTGATGAAGGGCAGTAAAAAGCGCTGCGAGCTCTGCTGCCGTCGACGTTGTCGCGTGGGTCGTCTTAAATTTGATTGTTGTAGCTTTCGCTGGTATGACGATTGCCGCCGCGGAGCTGCTTGGAAGGACAGATCTATCAGTGTAAATATGCGTAGAGTCACGGTAGTTCTCGTACAAATATAGTAGCGTGAGCTGTCTAAGGGCTGGCTATGATAGATCAGCTTTTTTCGAGATACCAGGTATTGTGAGGTTGATTTTTGGCGGAGCGAGGCACCATGGAGGAATCGAAGGTCTCGCCTCCAGAGTGAAACAAGCTGGCAAAGATTCATCATATGCGGTTATCGTTTGGCTGAAAGATGTGTGTGGTCTGTCCGCTGTTAGGGAGGCCAAGTGGTGATGAGGAGTCCTGGCCAGATGCCTTATATGGGTCCTGAGTACTTCAAGTTCAATGTGGGTCCTGACAAGGTGGTCTCCAGCGATTGCTATCGTAGCCACTGTTGAAGCACTCTGAGGCAGGCCTAGACAGATCCGGAGCACTTGACCCTGAAGACTTTTTATTGTGCGTAGATTTGTTTTACCTATGTTGTTTATTGCTGGCAAACTGTATCGCAGAAATCCTAGAAGAAGCACCCTGTACAGTTGCAACATGGCTCTTGGCGACATTTCCCAGGTCTTGCCAGCGAAAAACTTGAACAGGTGACAGATGCCTGTCAACCGTTTCTTCACGTATGATACGTGTGGGCTCCATGACAAGTCCCTGTCGATTATGACACCTAGAAACTTGTGCGATCGCACCCGTCGTATTATTTGGCCATTTATCATTACACTGTAGTTTGCCATGGGTTTGCGCGTAAATGGCACTAGTGCGCATTTCTCGGAGGAAATTTCCAGGCCTCGATTACGGAGGTAGATAACAGTTTGTGTGGCGGCTCTCTGAATTCTCGCTAGCAACTGTAGGCGTGTTACTGCAGACATCCATATGCAGACGTCACCCGCGTACATTGATAGCCTGACTGTAGTTGGCACGTGCTCAAGGAGAGCAATTAGTGTTAGATTAAATAACACAGGGCTAAGTACACCGCACTGGGGGACGCCGCGGTAGCTATAATGTAGACAAGTATGGCCTTCCTCGGTGCTTACAAAAAAGGATCGCATGGATAGATAGCTCCGTATCCATTGAAACATCCGACCACCCACTCCTACCTCTGCGAGAGCAGAGAGGATGGCTTCATGCGTAACGTTGTCATACGCCCCTTTAACGTCGAGGAATAAAGAAGCGCAGAGACGCTTACGGCATTTCTCATGTTGAATGTAGGTGACCAGGTCGACGACGTTATCGATCGATGATCGACCGCATCGAAAGCCCGCCATGGCATCTGGGTAGGTGTTGTGGTACTCCAAGTACCACTCCAGGCGTCCTAGGACCATCCTCTCCATTACTTTGCCCACACAGCTCGCCAAAGCGATCGAGCGATATCATGAGAGTTCCAACGGCGACTTGCAAGGCTTCAGCAGTGGAACAAGGCGACTTGTCTTCCAGGTTGTTGGTAGTGTGCCATCTGTCCAAGATTCATTGTACACCTCAAGGAGAACTCCTCTCGCTCGCTCCCCCAGGTGACACAGAGGGGTGGGAACATTGTACAATAATATACATCATACATTAAAGACGCACACATACGCAAAAATATGATTGGTGGATGAAAGAAGTTAAGGCTTATTGTAGTTAAAACTAAATATGTTGTATTTAAGCAAGTAGACAAGCGAGACGATGTAGAAATAGCGTTAATCTATGAAAACAAAGGTTTACACCATATCAAAACAGAATTTTCTCGGTGTCGGGTTCCAGAACATGTCGTGCAACGTACACGTGGACAAAGTTGCCTCGAACTTGAACAGAACTTGAGG
Source organism: Dermacentor andersoni (assembly GCF_023375885.2). Taxonomy (NCBI): domain Eukaryota; kingdom Metazoa; phylum Arthropoda; class Arachnida; order Ixodida; family Ixodidae; genus Dermacentor; species Dermacentor andersoni. The sequence goes on from NC_092814.1 coordinate 138,509,199, forward strand.
TTGTCTTTATTATAAGCTCTGCCTTCCAATACCATTGTGGCTGAGAAAAAGCGATGTACAATGCGCACTTTTACCCCCTGTTATCGTACGGGTTATTATGCAACCTTCCCATCGCCACCTTTAATAGAGCTTTTTCTACTCACGCTGCATGAGACGTACAAAGACTATCTTCAAATTTATACTGATAGCTCAAAAATTGTGGATGGATCTGCAGGATCTATGATCATACCCGCAAATTCCATCAACATCTCGCACCGGACAACGTCGACTGCTGCGAAGCTCGCTGCACGTTACAACACACTTGGTGTAATTCGCGAAGAACCACCACTAAAATGGGAGCGCCCTTACGGATTTTAGGGCAACTCTGAAATGCTTGCTAACCGCTCCGCGACGTGGACCACAAACCAACTAGTGCTGGAAATAAGAGAGCTATGCCATCAGCAGCATAGAAACATGAGGTAACTTTTCAGTGGCTTCCAGGTCAATGTGGCATCATGGGTGACGAACACGCCGATGAAGCTGTTAGGAGTGCTCACAAAAATGGCGTGTTCATTTTCAGCAAGCAAGTGTACAAATACATTTGCTTGCTGCATCAGAGTGGCTTACAGTGCTGCCTGTAACTATTTAGAAAGAGCAATCCAACATGCTTTTTGTCGTTGTCCTCGCTACAGCTACCAGAGACAGTCGCTCGTGACAGCGTTGGCGCCCGTCGACGACCGGCCGCTTTCTGAGCAGGCATGGCCCTCTCACCAGAAGTCGAGAAATGCGCTACTGGAGTTCCTTGGTTCAAGTTGGCTACACTGCAAACATTTTTACGCCCTTAAGTGTGCTTTTAGTTTTTCCCATGCCTAATAGCGTTATCCTGGCATTTTGCGATTAGCACCCTTAAGGATAGGTGTTTGTGCGAAATTAAAGGGAAATGGTGTGAAATGGTGGATGTTCTATGATAATTTTCGTCGTAGACGGATTCATGGAAGGTCAATCACAATTTTTTGTAAGGATGTCTAACAGATAAAAAGAAATAGCTGAAGTACATTTCTTTTTTTTTCAAAATTTTTTTTTCGATGTCAGAATTGTGTGCTGAAATATTCAACGAAAATAATGACAATAATAACATCCACATTTCTATTAAAGGCGTTACCAAACTGCTTTTGCGCTGAGATGTTAAGAAGTCTATCCACTACGCCAGGCAGCAGACACGACGCAAACCTTCTGACGTGCGTACATGTTCATGTAATTTGTCTTGAACATTTGGTGATGTTTTCTTGCAACTTCTTCACTGCCTATGCCCAACAAAATTTTGAAATACTCGAGTTGGTTGTAAGTTGCCAGAGAAGCCACACGAATCCGTATAATTGCAATTCATAATACGTTGTTGTGTCCGAGTAGTGAAGCATCCTGGTAAATTATGTGGTTATAGAAAAAAAAAAAAATCCCTGAAATATATTGAAAACACTAACGTGCAAAAATATCTCGTAATAATATTGTTATTTAGAATACAACTTCGCTACTCCTAAAAGAAGAAAAAAAATTCTGTCAAGCTGTTTCACAATAAATCTTGAATATGTTTCCCAGAAAAAACTTTCGTTAGGGTTGCAACTTGTCAGACATGCCGTGGTAGCTTGGCTGCTAAGGTGCTGCGCTGCTAAGCACGAGGCCGCGGGATCAAATCCTGGCCACGGTGGCCGCATTTCGATGGGGGCGAAATGCTATGACGCCCGTCTCTTGTGCATTGGGGGCGCGCCAAAGGTCCCCTGGTGGTCAAAATTAATCCGGAGCCCCCCACTACGGCGTGCCTCATTATCAGATCGTGGTTTTGGCAAATAAAAACCCAGAATTCATTCAAACCTGTCCGTCCCCTTACCTGCAAAGACAGATTTCAATATATAAGCGATGGCATCCTTCTTAGAGAGTGCACATGAACATCCCCAATATGAAGTGCATACGGTGAACATAAACATCCTGCTTATGCGGTGCTTTAAGGTTATTTAGATTGTAAAGCACCCATTCGGAACCCTTAGGTGTGGAGATTTTTTTATTGTTTTGCTTTATTTTCTCGCATGTACTCTTATTATGAGGTGTTATGAGTATTCATGACTGCTAAATAGGTGCAATAGTGTGTGTAAACATCAAAAATGTCAGTGTATAGTAGCATTAAGCTTGTAAAACATTTTACTTTGATAGTTGAATGACTTTAACACTCCGGAGATCTTTTTGTGTATGTGAGTGTGTATGTTTTTTTTTTTCTCTGTGCGTGCGCTCTTTATATTTCTGTCTCCCCTTACTTGTTCCCCAGCGCGAGGTAGCAAAGAGGATGCTTGTTTAACCTACCTGCCCTCCATCTCATTTATATCTCCATTTCTTTTATAGACGTTGAAGATTTAAAAAAAACTAGCTGAAATGCATTTGTGCGCGACCCTGTAAACGTCTTTTACTTTCACCGGCTAGTAAATTGTATACATTGAGTAGCAGCGCGCAAGAAAGAAACAAACAAATAAAAATAAAAATAATAAAAAATAAAAGCCACGTTAAAGCGAGCCTTGCCTGCCGTCGAATATGTGTTCTATCTGCAATCTTATAACTTCTTTTTGTCATGATGTGCTGCACAAGCATAATATCGGCTGTTCCAACCATATTTTGAAGGTTAACAAACCAGCGAATTCTCTTTGTGGTAAAAGATCAACCCGGCGCTATGAACTTCGTGTTCCGAAGGGCATCGCTGTAGCAGTCGACACTCTCCGCGGGGGCTTAGCGGCTGTGGGGTTGCGCTTCTGAGCACAATGTCACGGCATCAAATCGCGGCCACAGGGGCGGCATTTCGATGGGGGCGAAATGCAAGAAACACCCGTCTCCCGTGCATTGGGGGCACGTTAAAGAGCCCCTGGTGGTCAAAATTAATCGGTAGTCCCGCAATACGGTGTGCCTCACAATCAAATCCTGACTTTGGCGCGTAAAACCCCCAGAATTAATTCATTCAGCAAGTGTCACAGAACTTGTCTCAAAGTGCAACTATCTCCTGGCGGGGAAACTATAACGCGTGTTTTCTTTATAAGTACACTGCTCCCAACTGTAAACATTTGCGTGCTGATTATTTTCACAACAGAGAGGGAGTGGTTTGGAGCCTTGCGCACAGTGAGCGAATGAGATGTTCGCCTCATGGCCGTCCTCCCGCACTCGATCCTGCTGGCGTCAAGCCAGTTTTTATCGGCTACCAAGGCGGGACTTGCGCATAATGGTCGCACCGCTACCCAGGAATATGCACCCAAAACACAACATCAACAGGAGAGTTGCACGAGCCAGGGCGTTAATCAAGAAAATGGATAAAGGGGGCAGAGGAGCCTGCTTTGTTGATTCGACTGCCTACAAGGATCGAACTAAGTTCGCGGCGGTGGTACTGGATCACCAGGGCAAATGCACCAACTGCGACACGGTCTACACTAGCAAACCTGAAGTCGATGAACAAGTTGCCATTGCATTGGCACTAACAGACGATAGATTCACAGAAATATTTAGCGACTCGAAAACAGCTATTAGAGCTTTCAATAGGGGAAAGATTGCCTCACAGGCTGCGAGGATAATTAATATAAGACAAACAAATGTTACACGTTACATTTATTGGTTCCCGGCGCACCTTGGTTCACTTGATGACATTCCCGTCAGTCCAAATGAATCGACCAACAGCGTCGCTCGCGAACTTACAGACCGGGCCGCTTTTAAATATGGTTTTGATTCTGCTGGATTGGAGAACCTACAGAGAGATACGCTCATTACATACAATGAAATTACAAAGCATTACTACATGGGAAGGAGGGAGTTTCCACTCCCTCACTATAGGATAAACAGAGCACAAGCAGTTACACTTAGGCAATTACAAACACAGTCTTATTATTCACCTGCACAAATAAAGGAATGGTATGACATTGCAGACACGAATATTAGGAGATATGCACGCTTGAACATATGCTCTGGGAGTGTGGGTCGCTCGGCCCTGGCATTTCCCGGAATCGGTTTTTAGGAATGATCAGATCCCCCGATCATATCCCTCAAGTCCTGGCTGTCCAGTACGCCCGTGATAGGGCTAGGAGGCTTGACTTCCCGGTCCCAACATGGGACTAGCCAGGCAGGTGGCAACACCTTGTACAGGACCAGAATAAAGATTTTTCCTCCTCCTCCTCCTCCTCCTCCTCCACCTTTTTGAGCCCTGGAAGTGACCATATGAGAAATGTGTGCGTGTGTACGTGCACACTACGGTTGATGACTTGAGACCAGAAGCACATGGTGCAACGTTCGAAATGGTGAGTCGCGTATCAGGGTTGCCAGTGGGCGCCAAGTGCTAAACGCGGCGGCTACCCATGTCCGCGAGGACGCCATTAGAACGAGGCCAGCAAGGAGGCGCCATCAACCCCTTTCTTTTTTCACTATCGCCACACTTTTTCCTGCAGGCTTTGAAATGGGGCCGGGAGAAAAAGAAGACAAAAAAAAGGAAAAGAGAAGTGACTCCGAGTAGTGCCTGTTCGTGCGGTTTCTGGACAAGAGCCTCGCACGACCCGATTTCCATTTCCACTGCTTGTTGCACGCTCACATTTAACGTTGTCTCTGCGCTTTCGCGCCAGCCGCTCTTGAATTCAAAAGCCGCGTAGACCCTCTTCTTTTCGCTACAGAAATAGATCCCTATTGCATCCAGCCGATACGATCGGAGGACGCGGGCTACTAAGCAGGAAACTTTCGCCTCCTAGATAGTTTCTTGCTTTTTAAAGGAGGCATAGGATTTTGTTCTTTAATGCCGCCGTCCTTGGCGCGATGCGGAGCGCTAGAGGTGTACTTCGGTTTCGTTAAAGCCCTGTCCATGAGCCCGGGATATAAGCTGCGTGAGATTCGACAATGTTTGCAGCAAATTAGGCCACACTTGAACTTTCGATGGAGCTCATTTTGCTGATACGCCTACAAGTTCAAATCGCAAGGCATTTGCGTGGCCTTCGAAGCTAGTCCAGCTTTAAGTACAGGACATGTACTAACTGTGTACGCACCATGCTTCGATAAAGACAAAAGATGGTGATAACGAGAAATCACCGCGCAGTGACGTTGTAGCTGCTTCGATCTTTGACGTGCACTTGTTGAGGCGAATTTCGTCAAACTTGTAGAAAGCTTTCGGCCTTCCGTGCGGGCTCCTTTCCTACAGAAAAATCTGCCTCGAAACAAGCTCAGAACCCTGTCTGCACAAAAACGTAGTACGACTTATGGTTATGAAGTTTGCCTTGCGTAAGTATCAAAAGTAATTTTGCGTACTTGAGCTGGAAGCAGGGTAGCCGTTGCTAATTACTCTTAATCTGTATGTGCTCGGTACTCCTCTTCTGTGAAATCGACTGATGCGTATTCTTTTTTTTCTTTCGTGTATTGATTTTGCATGAAAAAGTGGAGCCGGCATCACTTGCGAGCGACAAGGTCTGCAACCACGATGCATTGAAATACCATATAGCATATTTCTTTTTTCCAAAACCATGTTGAAAACCGAGTGTCGTAGCAACAGCAGGCCCATATCTATGCTGCTGTGGCTATTCTGCACCGTGACAAACGATGCGATAGCGCAGCCCTCGGTCAAGGCTATTCAAAACAGTAGCTGGATGCACGATATCAATGACGACGATGGTATTGAACGAAAGGTTGATCACGAGTCTCACCCCTCATTGAACAATCTCAATATATCATTGTGAACGATTGAGGCAGCGAGCTCGTAAGAAGCTCGTCGTTCAACAGATTGCGGAACCAGCCGATTAAGGTTCGAATAGGCTTGGGACAAGGTGAGGCGTGCCTAGATTTTGGGAGTTCAGTCTTCGTCGATAAAGAAGATTGTTTGATCCGATCCCTGTTTCTGGGGCGAGTTGCTTCCAAGTGCAACTCCCAGCTCAAAATGTACTAAAAGGCCAAGCTCTTAACCTAACTTTCTCATCACCGATATGCGCAAGGGCGACATTAAAGTGATTTGGTGCAGTAATCAGTGACGCTCTTCAACTAAACTTATCTTCTTTATCTTTACACCTTACCACTAATGTGGTAAGGTGTAAACCACCTTAGTGGTAAGGTGATAAGGTGTCTGCCACCTTAGTCGGGATAATTAGGTGATGCTATTTCAATGATGTTTCCCCTTTGTGCTTCGTCAGTGAACCCAGCGGCACTCCTCCGACGTTTTTTACCAAGATAGGCCAGTCGGGAGTGATGGATAATGAGAAAGAAATAGAATCCAGCAAATAGAATTCTTACATTATACCGGCCTTTGGCTCTGCCGGATTCAGAAACGTCTTAAACATCTGCACTATATTCCACGTGGTCAGCTTAGCTTTAAAAAAGACATCTCTTGATATCCCTATGGCGAAATTTCGGCTGGGTCTGTTAAATACATGCGTACGTGCTCTGTTTGCAACGTTATTCGCAAACAAAATTTTACAATACCGTCATTACCAAAGTTGCTAACAGAGCAACCGCTCAACGAAACTTGCAAGATTGAGAAGAACGCCACTTCTGCCCCGCCTCTGAATTGTCGAAGGCATTTTATGACGCATTATTTTCGGCTTCTTATTGTTTTTTTGTTTCTTTGTTTCGTTGTCTCGAATCGCGCACAATGCTTTTACTGCAACGAAAATGTTCTCACCTCACGTCGGCTTCCACAATAACACAATTTTCGAGTTTCAGGGTGACGCTTTTTTCTCTATCCGTACAACGTCATATATGCCCCGTAAATAAAGCTGTCGCCATCTTGGACGATGAAGCCCGATAATGATGCGAAAGGTGACATTACCCACTCTCTACGACGCGCCGCTTGCGCGATGCAAGCTCAGAAGCAGGCGCCATCCGCGACCGTGCGTGTCCGCACAGCAACGACGCAGCGAGCAGCATGGAAGACGAGAACGGCGATTCTGGGACGTCCCTTGAGTGAACTCGTTAAGAGAGGGAGGACACAGCACAACATAAAGACGGCCCGCTTATCTGAGGGGAGCAAATGGCCCACCGCTCCGAGCAGACTTCGCCTCGGGCTATGCTTTGTTTCTCCTTTCCAGCTTCGTGCGAATACGACACGCGAGACGACCGCGTGGATTTTTGTTTTAACGAACTCGGGAGCAACTCTATCTCCTCCGTCCGATCTCGCGAGGCATAACGACGGCATTGTTTGGAAAACTGGACACAGTCTCCGTGCCTCGGTCTGGCGTGACGTTCATGCTTCGATCGCTGCGAGCGGGGTATACGTATACACGACGGCTGCCTCTGCCAGCGGAACGGCACATATTTGAATCACGCGTGGTCCATTTCCCGAAATTGGTGACGCTAAGAAAAGGAAAGCGTTTCACTGTCTTTTAACTGTTGTTTTGCTAAAACTGTTTATGCATCTCGTAACAAAACATCCTCATACTGACGAACAGAATCATCGTAACAAAAGTAAAATGCATGTTGCGGGACACGACACAGGCGTTACGGTCTAGTCATTTCTGTTCAATTCGCAAGCAAATTATTTGTGGTACACTTTTATGAATCATTGCGCACAAAATGAACAGGACGCTCCTTGAACTGATGATAACACCCAATAAAAAATGTATCGAAACGAAATAATGGATGGGCAGCGAGGGAGGTTTGTTATCAGCAACCATGGAGGGAGGAAGGAAGAATTACTAGAGATCATTGTGCAACGCGATTGAAGTCAAACGTATGGGATCTAAATATGCCCTGGCAATACGCTAAGTCTCTGAGGTCACGTGTTGGGCCAATACTGCCAGGAAGAAGTGAAGGAAATAGCTTCACGGGGAGTTCGCTTGCCAAGGCTGGCTGGGCGACGTAATGCTTCCTCCTAGTTTATTCATTTGCCCATGCCGGCAACACTAGCATACCTCTGCTTATTATTGTCTTTGTATCATGTCATCCCAAAAATGAACTACCTGCCAGTATTTGCAGAAAATCAATGGCAGAGAACTGTTCATAATAGCAGATGTCAGTGAATCCTGTTGTGTCACATTGTATTACCGCAGGCGGCCAGCCAATGGCAAATAGAACTTACGAACAAAAAGTTCGGCGAATTCGGGCCCTGCACAAACTAAACAACGTGCAGGAAGTTCATCTCGGCGCGCGTTTCAAAGCTGAATATCTATTTTTTGTGGTCGCACTTTTGCCACGAGAAAGAGAGATAGGGAAGCACTACTTCTGAATCACTCTTAGCCCGAGAGGAATGCCTACGCATAAACTCCGCATTCTCTTTGCCGTACGTATATGCACGCAGACGCAGGCAATGCAGCAGCTGAGCAAGCATATAGGAGCAACACGAAAGAATACGTCCCTCGCGCCACCACAAGTCGTCGTTCTGCTGGCGTCGCACGCGAAGCTTTTCGCACGGCCACCCAGAAGAAACTAGACCAACAGCAAGGGACGGGTGCTGGCGCGGCGTGGAAACCTCACGATCGTTCCTCGAAAGGCGAATACGTGCTTCTGCGCCCGGTTGTAGCGCTCCCAAAAGCACATAGGTCGGACCTCAGTTCGAGGCGTGGGAACTGTGAGCAGTAGATTTCTTAGCGCTGTACTAGACCCGTTTAAGCCATAGTGTAATTGTCACGTAAAATAAAACAAAAATTGTCGGATGTGCCATCCTGAAAGTTCCACGTTTCCACAGCACGGAGTTTCTCCTGGTTCAGTATGGCTATTGCACGAAGGCACAAACGCATTCTGTTGAGTAATGTTAAATTCTGCCCTTAAAATTTAATCACAGCTTCTAATCCTGACGTGGGCTGCAAACCTGTGCGTCCTTTCCCTGTCTTTTCTAGACATTTAATTCATGATTTAAAGTTCGTTCATTAGTGCATTAGTGCATTGAGCTTAGTGCAGAGTGCACTAAGCTCAAGAAACCCCTACCATCCCTACCCTCCACCCTCCCCAGCCCCAACCCCCCCGAGCGATGGGAGACCTTGTTGTCCAGCCCCGACCTACCGACCCAGCTCGCGCTGGCGGCTAGGGGCCAGGAACTGCTGGACGCATACGGGACCTGAGAAGAAGGTTACTCCCCATCGGGTGCCAGCGCGCACCAACCGTTACTAAGGGCTCAGTATAAAAGTTGATTCTCTCTCTCTCTCTTCGTTCATTCATTATAGGGTGCACACAAACGTGTATGCTTAGTAATACATACATACATATATACATACATACATACATACATACATACGTACGTACGTACGTACGTACATACATACATACATACATACATACATACATACATACCTACATACGTACGTACATACATACATACATACATACATACATACATACATACATACATACATACATACATACATACATACATACATACATACATACATACATACATACATACATGCATACATACATACATACATGTTAGGTGGTTTGCAGCTGAAAAGGTCAAAACGTCTATCTTCATAAAGCGCTCACTTACATATGGCATGCCATTTTAGCCTAGTCTATTGTGTTTGAAGTTTTTGGAACCTCAAGAAGCTTTTTCTAAATTTCTTGAGGTCCATCTGCTTATATCACTGCCTGCGAGAAACAGAACGATGGGAGGTTGTGGACGTGTCACATGGTCAAACCTCAATAAACTCTTAAAGCCCATTCTCTGTAAATTTAAATTTTCTCTTAAGAGACAGCCGGAAACTGCGCTTGCGGCAGCAGAGTGACTTTACCAGCGCTGTTTCGCACGTCTATAGAATAGGGTACACTACAAGGCTTCACGTAAGCGAACGCTCGAGATGCGGTGGTACAGTGTCGCTACCTATGTGTCGATTGTTACCTGCGGACATCGCAAGATTTTGAACGCGTGCTCTTCCAGCCGTCAAGGACTAGAAGCACCGTGCCCAATCAACGAGTAACGAACCGCCTGTCCACACAAGCGCTCATTATTATACTAGCATGCAGAATACGACCGTTTCTTTGACAGGGAGTTAGACGCTGGCTGCCACTACACGTTCTTTTGTTGTACGCGTTCCGAAAGACTTGGGGCCGAATTCACAAAGCTTCTTGTCCATAAGTGATCTTTACCATTTACTGGTCCAAATTTGCGAATGGCTGGCATTTGCTCCTACGAAGAGTTGTAGTGTAAGAACCATAGGTCATACTGACAAGAACCTCTTACCCCAGAAATGTTCGTAAGAGAAATCTGCCAATTCTGTCGCCAGACATATTATTAGAGAAGGCGGCCTGCAAATGGCATTGAGTATTTAAAAACAAGAAGCTTTGAGACTTTAGCTTCAGGTGTCAGCCAACCCTAATCTGGGGCAGCCGCCGTGGTTGCTCAGTGGCTATGGTGTTGGGCTGCTGAGCACGAGGTCGCGGGATCGAATCCCGGCCACGGTGGCCGCATTTCGATGGGGGCGAAATGCGAAAACACCCGTGTACTTAGATTTAGGTGCCCGTTAAAGAACCCCACGTGGTCGAAATTTCCGGAGTCCCCCACTACGGCGTGCCTCATAATCAGAAAGTGGTTTTGGCACGTAAAACCCCATAATTTTTTTTTTAATCTGGGGCGTATTATTACCAAAGACGGCCGGCCAATGAGAAACACATCTTACGAGCAACAAGCTTTGTGAATTCCGCCGAAGATCTTCGACGTCACGGGCATGTAAGCTGGTGACAATCGGTAGAAATCACTAATATGCGGTGGAGTGGCGTAGCTCGCATATTTGCCTGCCAGAAAGCCCTCGATGTAAGTGTACACAAGGGGCAGCTGATCACCACATTGAAAACACAGCGCACTTGACGTGATCGAGTATACAGTGCTTCCTGTCAAGTACAATTACATATTTTTGAGCTATCGCCTGTGAAGGCAATACGCTGGCAAGAAAACGTCCTAGTATAGATGAAACCTTTTTTTGAAGCCGATCACCTATCCGCAGCGATTATGCGTGCAGGGAAAGCTCGAAGAATCGTGCGAGTGCGAAAATCGGTCCGCGCCGCACTTAACGTTTCGCTACACCTCGCGCGCTTGCGTGTGGAATAACACGGTCGTGCATGATGACTTTTCTTTTTTTTGGATGAGAGCTACGCGCAGGATTAGGAGGCGGAAAAGCAGGACTTGCCGTACCGCGAGGGCACCGAGAGCGACATCACATGTCACGCACGGTTAACCGCAGAGGAGCTGACCTCTACGGGGCGTATGCCTCAACCTTCGCAGTGCGCTTAGTGAATGTGGCATGGTCGCATTTCTAAGCGTCGCTTTTGCGCATACAAACCGGATTCATGTGCGACCGAGGCTGCAGGCTACGCTGCCACTTCGAGAAATCCAGGCGCGGAGCGCTTCCAACCCCCCCACCCCGCCCCGCCGATTTGGTGAACCCCGCGATGCCTGTTTGCTCAGTCATGGCTCCGCCCAGTCTGCGCTCCTGGCGCTTTTTGAGCCGTTCATTTTGCTATCAGTTCTGGTGTCGTGTAAGGCGCGCAATTTCGTGCATATTTACGGATGTTTACGTTCAATTAATTTAAATTAATTTTTTTTTGCCAAGCGCTGTTCCATTGTCGCTTGGGGCCTTCCTCTGTTCTATTCTACACTGGACTTCGAGCTCACAATTTTCTTTCTTTTTCTCAATTTTTGTCCAGAAGTGTAGGATGCATGGGTGAAGACAGCAATTATCTGCTCATTCCGTGGCTACCATAATTCTTGACAGAAAAATGAAAAAAAGAATACTACTTATGAAACAATCTCGATTTTCGTTTTTGGTTATTGAAATGAAACATTATATATATATATATATATATATATATATATATATATATATATATATATATATATATATATATATATATATATATATTGTAGTGAAGTACTGGGACGATATAGTGGGTCGTCCTCTTCAGCGCGTTTTGCTCGTGAATGCCGCTCGTGCTGAGAGTCCGTGCCCTGCTGTAACGGTCGGTCCCAAACGCCGGTGACTGGAAAACGCCTTTGCAAGTGGTGGAGGTTGCTCCCGCCTACAACGTCATCCCTGGAAGTTCGATCCCGTACCCTACGCTCAACCATGACCGAAGACGCATCCCATCAAACGCCTCCTACTCCCTCCCAGCAAGTGCCTCCTCAGTCGGTCCTCTGCTCCGGTGTGCCTCGCCACAGGAACCCCGCCATATTCAGGGGCGCGGAGGACACCGACGTCGAGGACTGGCTGACGACATATCAAAAGGTAAGCTCCCACAACAAATCGGACGATCCCGCCAAACTGAGCTACGTGCTCTTCTATCTCGCGGGTGTCGCCAGTCTCTGGCATAACAACCATCAGACTGACTTTCCAACGTGGTCCTCGTTCAAGACCTCTTTGGTGACTGTGTTTGGTGGACCTGCCGTGCGCAAGCTGTGCGAGCGGAATTGCGTTGGCGAGAACGTGCACAGCAGCCGGGTGAATCCAGCTACATATAATACGTACTTTACTTGTGTACGAAAGTCAGTGCGGCGATGTCGGAGTCCGACAAAATCAGAAATGTCTTCAAAGGGATAGAGGACGACCCACTATATATATATATATATATATATATATATAGTAAAAAAATTAACAGCGCCTTCAGGTCAGAAATCCACAGAACACAATCCTATACACACTATACACACACGCACATATAGATATAAAAGGCGAAGGAAGGGGCAGTACACTGAGTTCCTACACATACTTTTTATTGTCTGCATGCTTGTTTGAAGTATTCAAGCTGCTGTAATGGAAAAAAATTCGACATGACAATTAACAGGGAAAATCTCGGCAAACTGCCATTTGGAGATCAAATTATGTTTAAATAATTAGAAAAGGCGGCTGGCCAACGTCCCTACGATAGTTCGCGTCCTTACAAATGAAAATATTTGTGAATTATAGACCTAGAGGTGAATTCCGATAACTTTTGGTTTACCAGAACACCTCGTCACTGGCAGGCTGTCATCGCTAACGACGTGTTCCTTATCGTGATTGACCGGCACCTATTCTTAGGAATTGCTATAACGTACAGACTGTTTTGTGAATACAGGCGCTGCGGCTTAATTCACGAAGCTTCTCGTTCGTGAGAACTGCTTGTCATTAGTCCGGCTTTTTTTAAATTTTAGTGACGTCTCAGTCCGCACAAATAGTCTGTAGTCTGCTGAACGTTTTGTTGTTCTAATTTAGTGTATGTACAGCTAAAAGGGAGTGTAGTTTTACCGGCAATGCTGAAATAACAAATTCCATCGCAGTCTAGACACTAAGGTCGGAACTTAAGGTTGCAGTCCGCGCTTGTGCCTGCGACGAATGCACCATGCGTTGCAAGTCCCGGGTGCACGCGCAAGTGATGAAAAATGTTTTTGAGGCTTCCTGACTATCTAGATGTTTGCTTCTCATGATAGATGTACACTCTGTGCGACTTCACACCTTTTTTCCTCTCTGCTTAACTGTAACCCTACGAATAAAGTTCGCGCGAAACTGCATTGAAAGTGGAACATGCCAAAAAGGGGAGTAGGAGTCCGGGCACCTGGAGAGAGATTAAAAGCCTTGTAGCACGATCGGTGAGCGGTGTCTTGTAGGCCGGCCAAATACAGCGTCGATACAGAGTTTAAAAATCTGGGTTCGAATTCATAAAACATTTTGTTCATAAATGCTCTTTGTCATTGGCCGGCGGCTTTTGCTAATAATATTCGCGGCATCAGCGTTGGCTCAAGTTTTCTATTCTAGCATAAGAGGTTTTTGTGAGTAAGGGCCTAAATTTTCGGGGGGATATGTTTCTCCTCTTTCTCAAGCTCCTTGGTCGCTCCGATTTGTTCAACGAGTAGTAACGTTTAGCACCAATTGCTTGCGTTTAGTATTACATGCGAAACGCACTAATTGCTTGGTGATTTTCCTAATGGGGGGAAGGGAGTGGTGGGATAGGCTTGTTGGAGTGTATAGGTATCCTAACTCTGGTTCGTCTAGTTTATTTCCCTCATCCTTTCCTTGTTGATCTTTCTTGGCAGCGTTATTTATGTTAGGACCAATTTACAATTCTGGCATGTTTAGCTCCGTGTTAAAGAGAAAGTGGTGTGGCAGAGCAAGCGCCGGAATACCTAAACAATGCAAACCACCCTCCTCCTCTATAGACTGATTTAAAAGAGCAGCTGCGAGCAACAGCGGCAAGCCTGCCAGAAGCGTGTATAGGCCAGCTAATCGGCCACATCATCATTGTTAGCGCTATATTGTGAAGTCGACCGCACGGGAAGATAGCGTCATTAACTGCATTGTCAAAAAAATTTGGGATTTAATCTGGTGAGGCACGCCGAGGTGGGGGACTGCGGATTAATTTTGACCACCTGGGGTTCTGTGACGTGCACCTAAATCTAAGCGCACGAGCGTTTCTTTTTTTCATTTTCCCCCAATAGAAATGCGGCCACCGCAGCCGCCGTCGAATCTAACCAGTAACATCGACGTACTGGCCCTGTGTGATGCGAAGGGATTCAAGTTCAGTCGCCGGCAGGGGAAGTATCTCGAAACTATTCGCGACTGCTCTACGCCCTCGTTCCTCAGAGTCCTAGATTAGCTATAGCTCCCCAATGTTGCACTGCACCAGTATCTAGTGCAACTTTCTGAATCTCACTTATTCTCGCTGAAGAAAAAAAGGAAAGAACATCTTCTGTGGAAATCCAAACGCGGTTACGTAAGTGTCCTAAATGAAGCCGACAGCTGCATTTCAAACGGTTGCTTTCAGGACGAGCCTCGGGAATGCATCAATCCAAAAAAGCGTCAACAAAACAAAGGAGCTAAAATACCATGGTGGGAAGGAAGCCTGATAGCAGCGACAGCGTTAACATAAACAACGCCGAGCCAAACAGAAAAAGAAAAGAACAGTCCGCGAAGTCGAACAGATGCGGACTCCTCTTACGGCTGCTTGGTTTGTCCGAGACGGTACCTCGCAGGGCATGCCGTGACTAACAAGCTCGACATGAAAGACGGTGGCCGGGGACGTCTCGAAGCGTGAAAATGTGTCGCGAGTCAAGTGCACGCTCCGCGGGGCGTCGCGGAAGCGACTCTAGTCCTGCTATTCGCGCACTCGGTGCGCTTCTTGGAGTGAATCCGTGCGCGCATGCAAACCCTTTGAGCGAAATGTTTCTGCGTAAGCGTAATGCCATTATGCGTACCACAGCTAACCGGAACCTGAATGTGAGACCAAAGCGGAGAAGTGCGCCACGTCCAGCAGAGCTCTAGGAGGTTCCTTATGCTCATCTGCAATCCTTGTACTCTCGTGTTCTCGAATGAACACAGATGCGCGAGGTCGCTGGACAGTGCGCGTTTGGCTCAGGGTCATGGACGGATTGTTTCTAGTGCACTGCACGTGCTCGTAATTTTCCCAACCAGCAGCTGTCTGGCGCGCAACAGATGAGAGGCTCCAGTTTGGACAAATGTAGTTCGCATGACCAAAACAATCGCGCCGCTGTGTTGTGCAGCAAGGCGCTATGCGATGGATGGTGACAGTTTTGTGACAACTTTCACGAATGTGAGTCTTTCTTCGTAACAATCCTAACCAGTTCTTATCCATCGACGTCATCCAAGATGGCTTTCTTTCGCAGGGACTAGTAATTCTGAAGCTTGCTTGACCTCTATTCGTAATTATTTTTTTTTATTTTCGTGCGGTAGAGTGAATGTTAAAATCAGGCTTATTCGTAAATATGCTGTTGTTCAGAAGAAGTAAATTGCTCCCGATCATTCGGGGGTGTCATCACTATGCCTTTTCTCATTAGTATCAGTAAAAGATCAGCATCGCCGCTCTTCCTTTGGAGGAACCGCTGAACCTATCCCATCGCTCGTCCAAGCGACTATTGCCGCTTGTGAAAAATTACTCTGGCAGCTCCATTATTAATTCGATCACTGCAGTTATAAATGCCGTGTGTCACTGCAGTCCTTGTGATGTTGCAACTTTCCTTAGAGGTCGAAATCCTGAAATCCGCGCGGTAACACAGCTGGACAGCTATTGCTGCACTGACGCTCAACTTTTCTGCGCTAGCGCCTCCAGCCAAACGGTCCTAACATGCAAGAAAGCGTTGTTGTATGGCATAATTGCATTAGACAAAAATATTCTGGTTCGCTTTCGTTTGTTAATGCCTATATGCACCTCGTGCAATGCGTTCTTTTATATAGTCACTTGCATGTACATTCATATCCGCACGCCCCGACCAGACAAATGAACTGCCACTGCCTATTCTCAATCACAATGATCATATGTTGACGGAACACTTGCCATGTCAAGCGAATGAGCGCTTTCTGTCGCTCATTAGTTATTTACAAACTCATCGGGGTCGTCGAGCCCCGCTAAATGTAACACTGCTCGAACAAATTTTACTTGACCACACCTAATATAAATGACGATGTTGGTAGCATGGTTTCTATAAAATATATGTTGATTGCAGTCAGGAGAAGATCCAAAGTAGCCTCAATAGGGTGCAGCGGAAGCTCGGGCCACACTCCCCCCCCCCCCTTTTTTTTTTTCTTCTTGATCCGTCAGTGATTGCAGCGTGCGCCTGCTGCAAATTCTATATCTATGAAGTGTGCGCAAAAGCGCTTTCTCCATGTAGGCCACCTGCGTCAGTGTAGCATACGCGTGGCGGTAGAGGCCTCTCTAATAAAAAGCTATTCCAAAGGGTTATTGCCTTATTTGCGGGTGTTTCAATGCACGAACATGGCGCGCCTCACTTCTCAAGCAACGCTGCTATTTTTATGCCCTGATGAAATTTATATTACATTTACGTTGCCCCACTATTATGTCATAGAATCAACCCAATATATACAAGCTCTTGAGAGAACTATTACTTATGGCAGTGCGCGTGTTGTAGATCCGGTGGCTTGGGCGAGACTCAATTGAGTACATGTTGTTTATGATCGAGACATAACCTTTTAGACGCACATCTGGACGTAAAAAGAGTGTGCGAAAGAATCGACAATCAGTCATACGCTTCACGTTTGGACAGTTGACAATAAGATTCGTAACTGCCTATTAATATGTGCGGTGTCAATGTTGCTTGCTAATATTTTGAAAATTCAGAAACATAGGTTCAAGATGCCTTAGAACGACTGCAAACATAAGTTGTCAGGCAATGTCAGTCAGGAAAACAGATATGATTTGCAAGTTCTGATAAAGACTACGCTGCAAACAGTTCGTCATTCTTTCTAATGAGGATAGCAATTGTAAAGATCGTGAAGGTGTCCCCGTCAAATGCCCTTGATGGTCGGTCTGTCTTTACAAGATGCCGCCTAGAAAAAGAAAATCTGTATCTTCGAAATGGGCCCAGACTCATTACATTTCAACGCGAGGCAGATGAGCTTTCGATGGAATTGCCCCACGGCAGTTCTATTGAAATTAAGGAATAGTTGCAGCATGTTAAGACAGCTCGATGCCCGAGCCGTGAGGCAATTAGACGCCTCGAGCCTGAAGTTGAAAGCATAGTGAAAACGTACCCATAGTTCTCGTGTGATATAAAATTAACCTGAAACATTTGCCGGAGCGAATGTCAATGAATGAGCAGCCCCTACACATTGTAACATGGCGTTAGTGCATTAGGCTTCATAAAATGCTTCGGTAAACGAATTTATCAAAGTAAGCGTGGGTTTAGCCGTCTTCCATCACTATCGCATCTCGTTCACTCATAAAATCAAAGAGTATAGTTTTTTTTTAACGTATTGCATGACCCATCGTCTACATCTTTTTGCATGGAATAGTCCTGTTCCACTCACCCTACTTTATTTTTATTTGGTTTCCTATGAAATATTTTTTTAGTGCTAGCTGCAATGTTAAACAGTTTTAACACTGTTTCCTTTGTCATCTCTTCTACGCGATCAATTATTATGTTCCACAATCCATGCGCCTCGACACTAGACCTTTGTTTCGAAATTGCGTTGCCGCGTAACTTTTCTGTGTTGATGTCCTTGCCAACCACTTTAGGGTCTTAATTCACCCTGACGTCTCAGCCTCTTGTTGTTCACCGTACTAGCCTCTGCTTATATTATTACACCGATCCGCAACTCGAAATTAAAAACTAGATGTTTGCAATACTCTTTCTACTTGCGCAATTCGCCCGCGATAGCCGCTTGTGGCCGCGGACGTACAAGTGGCATGCCGCAAGCTCTTATTGTGCGGCTTACTAGCTCAGTTCAAAGGCTGTAATGCCATGGCCAACATTAAGGCAAATTACTATTGTTGTCGCGGAAGGCGTTCTGCTATGCATAGTGTCCCACGTAACTTGAGCCAAACATTAAGAATATTCAAACAGCACGTAGCTGCACAGAACCGAGGTAATGTTGTCTGCCGTCGCTCGAAGATACTCAGAGAATTTTTTTTTCCACTCCGTCTAATTAGATCATTAGTCTTAATTAATTAAGCAACTTTCAAATATTATAATTAGATGATAAGTGTGAATGAGAAAATTGTAGGGAAACATGAAAAACTCCCGATACCGCTTTCTGTTGCTCAATACGTGCTACATAAAAGTGCTTTTCCGAGTGTGAAAGGAACTCGCGAATGCACGCAAGGTGCCTCGAGCGGCACACTCGCGCGGCAATTTTGCGTGCGTTCGCGGGTTTCTTTTGGAAAAACACTTTTGTGTAGCACGCATCGAGCAACAGAAAGCGGTTTCTGGAGTTTTTCATGCTTCCCTACAATTTTCTCATTCACACTTTTTATCTAATTATAATATTTGAAATGTAGCTAAAGTAATTAAGACTAATTATCTAATTAGGCGGAGTGAAAAAGATAATCTGAGTATCTTCGAGCGATGGCAGACAACATTACCTCGGTTCTGTGCAGTTACGTGGCATTTGCACATTTTTAATGTTTGACTCAAGTTACGTGGGACACCCTGTATTTAATAGCGCAGTTCAGCAAGCACCTTTACTACGGAACAAAACCACATCAAAAGTGAGAACCATTGCCCAGTAATCTTGCAGCGACTTCCAAAGCCTTTGGATGTTCGCGTGGTCAACGGGTGGCGCTTCGAGGCCACGGGTGCCAACTAGTACATGTGCATTCATATCACGTCGTTCTAAGTTTCTACGGTAGAATGTTTATGTACTAATAGTTTCCTTGCATATCTTACACGATATGATAATTTCAACCAGTGGTGCTTCAATACTACATGACGCTGAAACCTATATCCAACAGTGGAGGAGTAATTTCCCAACGCATGTTCTGTTAAATAGTTCCCAACAGTAATTTCCCAGCACACCTAATTAACAGCTCATTTATTAATATTAAAGTAAGCAATACTCAATCACAAGCTATCTGTTAATGGTTGCCTGCTTTCATTTGTGCTTTCAATTCCCTTTGGTTTAGAAAGCTTCTTTGGGCTTCAAAATTTCTTTTTCTCTCTTGTTGAAAACACAGGAGATCCAAGGTAACCATAAAGGACTGAGGACCACTTGCCAGCCTACTTGGGCATTACATTGGATCATCATAAATGTGTTCTTGAAGGCATAAAATCTTGGCCCACATTCACAAGGAATTCTTGCGCTTTTGACTTCTTGTAAGAGCCAATCGTGTTCCTGGACATGTTATTATCGAATGTACTTAATTTGGTCTCTGAAGCATAAGACGTTTAGGATGTTGCGGAGAACAGTGAATAAGCCTCACAGCCATTAACGACGCGCTAATATACCGGAAAATGTAGCGCCGCTATCTTTGTAGGCATGGTGTGCACCTTGTGCCAATTGATCAATCTTTTTTGGTCCTTCATCAGTTTTTGCCGCTGAAGGTGAGGCGAATAATTGGTAACAGTAATGAGCGAATGCTCCGGTTTATGATTCAAACGCGATGACTGTGATGCCATTTCAAGCTGTATAGTCGATGCACATATATTTCGCGCTGAGCTATTACTAGCTTGTAAGAGGTCATCATAACTCTTTGAAAGTTGCGGATAACGTCGTACCTACGGAGCTCGAGGTTTCATAGCCAGCATAATCTTTAGGTGGGGAAGGGAAAGAGATAAGTAGAAGGCAGGGAGGTTAACCAGAATAACGTCCGGTTAGCTACCCTACACCGGGGGAATGGGAAAGGGGGAAACAAAGATAACAGGGAGAGATAGAGGAGGGACGGAAAGAAGGAAATTGTGGTGAGTTCGCTGACGTGTGTGGTCTTACAGAAATTGCAATAATAGTCACAGATGCCCCCCGCCTAGACTGGAAGTCGAAACCGGACTGAGGGCCTGCTATGACACTGTAGCACGAGGTCAGGCGGCGATGCGAGGCTTTCCATGGCGGTCTCCACGGAAATCTTTAGGTGAAAGACTGTCATGCTATAGGAGGTGCTTCGCAACTAAGGCCGATGCCAATTGAGTTCTAAAATTTGTTGCAAGACCAGCGTTACGGCTCACTCGCAGCTCACGCCTACGTCCCCAGCTTCGCCATTGCGGATTGCATTCTCTATCTCTGACGTTCTCGCCGTATATACCGTATATGTATATAATCACACCGAAAATCTAGGCAATCTCCGGCAATTGTTTCTCGCCTCCGTTCCTCATCCGACGAGTGGGTGCACAAGCAGATCACCACAGCGTCGGCTCCGTCCTTTGAATTGGGTCAGCCTGTGCAAGCGCATATGTAGCGAGCCAGCGACGCGAGAACAGAACGCCCGCGAATGCTCACGCGACTATGCGTATATATGCACGACGGAAGCGACTTAATTCCGCGTTTCCCGCTCGAAACTGCTCCAGTGCGTTCCGGTCGCCTCGTCTGGGTCGTCGCGGGCTTCCCCCGCCCTGTGTGTCTGTCATCGCGCCCTTCCCCGCTTACGCACAACAGCGTCTCAGCAGGAAGTGCAGCGGCCGTCCCTGCCACGAACGGGCCTGTCTGTCAGGGAGGCGTGAAGGTTAAGAGCGGCGGCTTTTGCGGGCGCGCTGCTCCTGTTTGCTCTTCTCCTCTCCACAGCGGCCCACACGCATCCACGCGCGTCGTGAGGGGCACGCTCGCATTGACCTCGGCAACCCGTCGGAAGCGCGGAGCACCCGCAATCGGCAGCGCCGGTGAGTTGATGCGGAATGAATAAAGGAATACATTACGCATTGTTCCTCGAGAATTGCGGGCAGTGCTTCTCTTGACGCGTTCAGCAACCGCTTGACATTATGAGTGGCTGTGCGCGCATCTCTATAGGTAGCCCTACAGCACCTCTCACTGAAGAACCGGTAACTTCTTGCTCCTGTTTCAGAGACACCATTCAATATGATTCACATCAAAGCCACATTTTGTTCGCAAGATGTCTTAGTACTTGGGTGGCCGCCTTCGCTGAAGATATGTTGCCATTGTTTGTTACTGCTACTATATTTGGTCTTTGTTCTTACCACTGATCGAGCGTATAGGAACTGCTTTTTGAATAGAGGCCCTCTTTCGCAAATGCCTCAAATGGGCTCAGCCTGGTTAGGCTCCATGCATTTTCTTTATCACTCCTCTTTCTGTCGTAACTGCCGTCCACGATTGCTCATCGCCGAGCCGCTCGAGTCGGTATCAAGCTGATCGCGATCATGAATAGTGCCTGTCTCAGCGTCATCCTATGAGGAGACGCTCAAACGTGAAACAAGTATTGCGAATAAGGATCCAGCGTTCATATTCGCAAGCTTTTCCTATGTGAGTGCCATCCGATATTGGCTAACACCGAGCCCATTGTCTAGTTATTACGCGCGATCGCTATCATACGTATTCTAAATGTTTTCAGGTGATCTTGTATGAAAACTAAAATTGTGTTTCGTTAAACGCTCAAGGATTAAAGTCATTTAGCACACTGGCAGACCACTGGACTACGGTCTGAACTGCCATAACAGAATTTATGCAGCAAACTGCGCAGATAATCTGAAAAGTGCTATATCGTGAACAAGAGTTCTTAGCTGGGCTTGTTGGTGCATATTAACTTGTGGGTGAACTGCGCGAGGACGGGACAAGAAAGGAAACAAACACGAGCGCAGACTATCAACATACGAATTATTTGAAAATACACAGAGCATATATACTGACGCGAATGCGCACGTAGTTAGTCGGGGAATGAGTCTATCTGCTGTTCAAGGTAGCCAAGCTCCTTATCTGTTAGATCGATTGATCGGGTGCTGACACATTTGTCCCTTCTGTGGATTGCGTGGGCCTCAAATATTCCACGCGGTAGGCGATTCTTGTATGTCTTCAATATAGTGCTGCGCGCAAACTCTGGCTCACACTAACTACACGTGTCGACGTGTAGCGGTTGCAAGCTAGAGTTTGCGCGCTGCACAGAGGGTGGTGCCGGCCCGCTTTCCTTTGCTTAGCTTGCGACGGCTGCTGGGGCCTATGACGTAAAACTATTCCAATATGTTTTTATTCCAATCTCCTGATGTCAAATTTACGTAACCGCCGACGCAAGCATCGGGTGGTGACCCGCAGCATTGCCTCAGCAGCCCAATCAAACGCTCTCCTCGTTTATAGGAGGTTCCTCTTCTTTTTTTTTTTTGCTTTCAAAACGAATAGCATTGCCTACATTGAACCGCTTTTCTTATCTAATTGGCTGCCAGGAGGCGAGAAGCACGCTCATGTGGAGAGGATTTTGATGTGGTCGGGCCAGCGGGTGGTGCCACCGTCTGCGATTGGTCTGCTTTCTCTTAATTAGCTTGCGGTGACTGGTTGAAAATCGCAGCGACGTGCAACGGAAGGTTAATAACGCAACTAAACCGGATCTTCCTCAAGGAAGAGTTGGCAGAGCGATGTCGTAAACGCGCCAAAAGTGCTCAAGAACGTCACATGGCTACACAAGAATCTCCATTATACGCAAATAAACACGTGCTCTCCGGCAGGTGCGAGTAGCCAGAGCCTGAGCGATCTGGGGCAGCCATCTTTTATTCCTTTCGAAACAGGCACTCTCCGGTTATCCAGAAAAACAAATTCAGTTTTGTTCGGCATACTAATGCATCTTTAACGCGGTCATATCACTTTCACGTGGTGAGTTTTCGTTGTTTTGTGACGTTGCGTGACAGACAGGTGAAGTGGGTGCAGCCCTAAACTCTTGACCAATAGAAAATGGCTAATGGCGAAAAGACGTCGAATCAGAAATAATTATTTTTCTTTTGTTCGGTCTACTCATGCATAATCGTTGTGTTCACGTCATTTCAGATGGGTAGGTATCGTGATTTTCGTGATGTCGCATGGTAGACAGGCGAAGTGGGGGTGGTCCAAAATGTTTTTGACCAATCGCAGTGGGCTGATTGCAGAATTGGAATGGCAAAGTTTGGAATTGCTTTAGGGTATAGCGCTCCTGGTTGAAAATCGCGGCGGAATGAATGGAAGGTTAAAAAAGTTTGCAGGACGCTTAAGATTCGCGTTTAAGAGTGGAACGCAATAGCATTAATAGATCCCTGACTGGTTCTCACGCTTCCCGGCAACTGCAACTTATGTAACCGTAATGTTCACCGGAAAACGCTGGCGGCGAATGCTATGCACAAAGGCGAGCTTACTGGTAGAAACGCCGCCTCTTGCGTGGGCCGCGATGCGGCGGAGGCGAGCGCCATCTGTAGCTGTTGGATGTAACCAGGCGCCCCGCTTTATGGCCTGTGAGATTTGTAAATGGAGTTTGTGTTTTAAGTTTAAGAGTAACAAAATTTTGTTTTCTCGCATATTCAAATTACAATCCGACGCTATCGTGTATGTAGGTTGTGCGGAAGCCGTACTTTACGATTTTTCTCACACATTTTACCTTGAGAAATTCAATTAGTTCAGTAACTTCCTTGCGCTACATGGAGGGCCTGCGTGGTTGGGTATGTGTAGTACGATATCATTTTTGCTGTAACGATGGTCGACACTGGGCGCGGTACGCCGGACGCCGGATTTAACGCTCTCGCGTTAAAATGTCGCTAAATTGTATCCTCACCGAAGAAGAGTTCGTGCTGGAAGGGCTCAACAACGTTATGCCACGTAAAAATTTTTATTATACGCAAATAAATTCATTCTCCCTAGCGGCTCCGAACAGCCAGTGCCAAAGCGATCGGTAGGAAGACGTCTTCTATTCTTTTCGAAACGGGGCAGTCTTCGGCTATTCCGACAAAAGTTCAGTTTTGTTCGGCCCATTAATGCATTCTTAATGCGTACACGTCACCTTGACGTGCTGAGTTTTCGCGGTTTTGCGATGTCAACGGACTGGTAGGCGAAGTGGGGGCAGCTCGAAAACTTTTGACCAATAGCGGAGGGCTAATGGCAAAAGAGGTGTCGAATAAGACAACTATTTTACTTTTTTTCGGTCTAATCATGCATAATCAGTGTGCACACGTCATGTCAGACGGGGAGTTTTCGCGGTTTTCGTAGCGTTGCATGACAGACAGGCGAAGGGGGGGGGGGGGTAGCCCGAAAAATATTTGACCTATTGTGGAGCGCTGACTGCATAAATGACATAAAAGCAGTTTTGAATAGCTTTACCTTATAGCGCCCCTGATCACGTACGGATTCGCCAACCCTTGACCTTATACTTAAATATATTTCTACCAAAAGTGTTGACATCGTGCACATCGACCGCCTCGGGAAAATGCGCTGTGTCAATCTTACATGTAAGGGTGAGTTTGTTCCCATATATATCAAGGTCGGCCACTTCCGGCATACAGTTCACCCATTTATTCCAAAGCCAGTTCAGTGCCTGAAGCTTGTACGCGTGAAGACCGCGTGTATACAAGATCAGTGGTGTGTGTCCGATGTTCGGAGAACCACACAAAAGACACCTGCCATGCAGCGAACTTCAGGCGCTCAAACTGCCAGGTTTGTCTTGGCGCCACTTAGAAGACTGTCCTCAAATTAAGAATGAGTCCACTATCCTCAAAGAAATCTGTGAAAGTACGACCCACGGAGAAGTCACTGAAATCACTGGCGTGACCGACCTCGTCGTCGTCACCGACAGTCTTCCAGGCAGACTACGGCAACTTGGAAGGAGACGCGTCTACATTCCCAGTACTTCCTATGCCTCCAGCGCCACACACATCCGAAGTTGAAGGCAGGTGAGAGACAGAAGCCGGCTAGCCTAACTGTTCAGAAGTATGGCTTACGCTATCGTACACATAGTTTGTGAAAGAGCCTCAGTGTGCTTTCGCAGCTGTGACACGCACCACACGTGCTGATGAAGTGACAGTTGAAGCTAGACAAGTCATATCCGTACTACGGTCGTTAGTGTACCTCATCCATGTACTTCTTTTTAAACAGCTAGCACACTATGTCTGCTCAAAGTGCGATGTATGAACTCGATACTGAGGAACCTACTTACGTCCCTTCAGTAGAGGAATGCTCCACGAGCTAAAGTCATTCGGTGCACAGAAAATCCAAAAGTGGTCTCACCGATTGTCAGCGCAGAAGACGGTGCGCTGCCTTAAGACAACTTCCCGTGCGAACGACTACATACTAGCGTGTTCTTGATTTCGCTCATGTGTTGGACTGTCCCTGATGGTGTTGTACTCTCTGTCTTCCTTTATACTTTATCCTCCATATTGCCATCCCCCAGCGCCGAGTTGCAAACCGGATATTGCGGTCTAGTTAACCTCCCTGCATTTCATTTTATTCCTCTCTCTGACTCTACCGACTACTGAACGATGAGCTCAGTGTCGGCATTCAACGCTTGAAAGTGTTGCTTCCTTCTGCTTGTGAAGCACGCGGCGCGAATCTGGGCCCATATTCACGCAGAAGAAAAGTTATTTCGCTAAGCAATAATTAATTTAGCTCCAAGAACGCGACCACATAGAGGGTAGGACATAAAAACAGGACGAGGGCTTACGAACGTTACATCGATCTGTTTGTAAGAGAAACTGCCAGTCAATAGCGATGTTGGACATTCTAACGTAGGCGGCCGGCCAATGGCAAAGCGCACTTATAAACGAAAAGCGTTGGGACTTCGAGCCCAAGAGACGAGCTATCTTTTGGCGTAACGGGGTAGTACCCAACCTGTGATTAATACAGACCTAACGACATAAGTGACCGACCCAATCTCTTCCCGATTCTTCAAACAACCCTTTCCCTCCCCATTCCCCCCCCCCCCATCCTTTTCTCTGAAAGTTTGTGCCAGCGTCGTTTAAATTTTGTGATACAGAATGAACTCGGGTGGCAGTGGAAGCACGCCATGAAGCATGATGTACAACTATATTTGACATGCTCCTGACAATGTCTTCTATAATTCAACGTAACCAAATAAAACTGAATCACATATGAGAACCATCCAAGCCATGCATTCATCCACCCATTTCAGAAATTCTGAAACCCAGGCTCTCTGATATAGTCATCATCTTAGTCTTGCTCGGTAGCGAAAATGCATATAGTTTTCCTGAAAGGTCATCTGCACTTCAATGTTCCGGCTTGCATGTTGAGGGAAAGCTAGCTAGCTAACCAAGCTAAGTCTTGAGCACAAGAAAACTTTCAGAAGCATTTTTCACCTATTCTTTTATAATTTAAACTGTAATCATTACAGCTGGCCAAGCAGCGGTTAGGCACTGTGTCCGTCCCACTGTAACAGAAAAAAGAAGCTACCTAACCTTCCCCCCCTCTCTTCACTTTTCACAAATTTTAATAACACCCTCACAAATCTGAAAAGTGGAAGCCGTTTGCGCATGTGAGGCGAGAAGAAACTACAGCAGCCGCATCAATGATGACGACTGCGAAACGAGGGCGGGGAGGACTCAAGGCATGAAAGTCCCAAGAGAGAAGAGGAGGTGACGAAGAGAGTAGCTCAGTTGGCAGTTGTGCGGGAAGTAGCCTAGTCCGCCAAAGTCTGTGGATGTCATGGAAAAACGAAAGCAACGGTTTTCTCTTGAGAGCACAACGCTTTGAATCCGGGCGATCGTGGCCCTTACTTACAAAAAAAACCCTTACACTAGAAACTTTTCTATGAGCCTATGCCAGCCAATTGTAATTTGGGAGATACTATTATGCGCAAAGGCGGCCGACCAATACCAATGAGTACTTACGAACAAAACGTTTTGTGAATTCTGACCATCTAATAAAACGGGGTTCCACTAGCTGTTTGTTACCTATACTTCCGGACATGGGATAGGCGGTCTTTTTTTCTTCCTTTCCTGGCAAGACCAAAACTTCGTGAATAATTACTATTTTCTAGCAACTCCATTTACGAAGCAAACTGACTGTCGATAGCTTCTACTTCAGTTCTTTGTATTTAAGGACGCCAATAATTTTCAGTTAGTCTTCGTGGTGGATTTAAATCTTTACTATTATTCAGTTAACGTTGGGGGCCTACAATAATACCGGTGAGGCTAACTTCACAGGTGTGTCCGTCATGAAATGGCGAATGACCAGCCCTTACGGTATTGGCCTGGCGCTCACTGAATTAACCAATGCACATGTGACAGCAAAAGTATCCAAAACCCAGTTTACCTTAATGACTTACTACCGTTTCATTTGCGCTTGGACGTCAAGTTTATCATCACTTAAAACAGGATTAATGCAACGACAAATAGCATAAATGATAGGTTTGGCTCTGCACGCATCCATTCCATGTGTCTATACGAGCTGATATTTCGCACAGCGATTGCCCTCAAATGACTGAAGGCGCGGGTAGCGTCCAGACAATGTGACGTGAAATTTATTCGCGATAAATCACGCTTACATGTGTGAGGCGCACGTAGCGCTCTTTCTTGAAGACTACCTGCCGGCGAATAGCTTTTCTGGTTACTCTGGCAGCAGCTTCTGAAACGCCGCTCGTTCCGAGGCTTTGCTGCTTTAATCCGAATGCCCCACCGCGACTAAGCATCGGAGGCGAGTGCGCACTGTACAGCTGGCGTACGCGCACACATAGAGCAGTCCTCGAAAGGTGAGAGGGAAGAACCGAGGGAAGAACCACACTCACGAGCACCGAGGCACAGCGCCCGGCGTGGCTGGTTGTTGCTCGAAAAAAACAGTGACCCTTCACGATGGTTCCACCTGGCGGTCATCGCGTTTCCATGATGAGCCATAAAATAGAAGACGACAATCTAGGTTGTTTGCACGGCGGCCCACTAAATGGAAGCCCAGCCCGCTTCTCCCAATTCCAGCCGGCACTGCGGCCCTGCGCGTGGTGTGTCCCGGGGCGAGATTCCTCGCTAATACACCTCTCACGGATCCATTCGCCAAAGTTGCCGCTGCTGCACGCAACGCGAACGCATTGCAATGGATTCAGTCGCGGTCATGGGCGGCCGACCACGGAGAGCTCGGCCTCTGGGAGAAAGATCGGCAGTAAATTGAAGACCTGGCACTAGTATCGTCACTGGAACATAAACGAAGCGGGGAGCGGCCAGTTCCCGCTCAGCTGAACAGAAAAATATTCCCCCTCGCAAACTGCCTCCGCCGACGCCGGTACGACGCACATGGCTAAATATTTTGCCGTGAAGAAGCTGTGGCGAGTTCTTGTTCACTTTTACATGTTTATCAAAGGAGCAATATAAACAAAAGAATACAGCGACCCACTATCACCGTCAATCTCACGCGAGCGGATTGTCAGCGGATTAAGAATAAGGTAAAGGCAGGTTGGCAAGGGCGTAGAAAGGGAAAACGGTTTGAATTTCGATTCCGACCTCCGTCTGTAATTACATTCAGGGAAGGAAACATATACTTAACCTACTCAATGCTGGACACACTCACCCCCTAACGAAGTCGTAATAGTTGATTTTCAAAACAGAATGCGCGAGCCTTAAATTTGCATGATAAAAAATTGGTGGTTATGGTGCTTAATTGAGCTTGTTATTATTTCTATAAGGCACATGACGGTCATATAATTGTAGGAATTTTTCATAAGTATACTTATGAAGCGTAAATATACAGTGTGGTCGTAAATGCTATTAGCCGCCGTTGTCTTCGTTCGCGGTATAGATCCTCGGCCATTTTCTTCCAAATAATCTGGTACAGTGAGCAGTATTTTTTTCCCCCAAAGGAACGCCTCAAGGAGACAAAAACTTTGAGCCCACAACGAGACGAGAACGGTGAAAGAAGACAGGAGACACACGAGCGCTGGCGAGCCGTGGTGATTCATTGCCGTCTATTGCTTTATCTTCGAAGAAATTACAATACTTGCGTAAAAAAAAAAAAAAGAACGAAAAAAAATAAAAAGAAAAGAAAAATAGCGCTCGTGTCTCCTGTCTTCTTTCACCGTCCTCGTCTGGTTCTTACCAACACACCCGCACAGCAACATTATTGAGCCTCAAGGAGCGCAAGAACCTAATCGCAGCATTTCTGCTGAGCCTCCTTTTTCGCGCAGTGCCAGCATACACCCTGGACTGTGTGGCGCCAACAGTCCAAAGTGCGTCTTTTGCACGGAAACACGTATACGCGAAGGACTCGCGTAGACTTCAACCTAGCTCAGGCGGAATTGCTCGCACCGCTTCATTTTGTTAGCCCGGAACCGGTGCAGTAATCGGTGGTCGCCGATTCCCCGAACAGTGGGGACTGCGCTTTTTGTTTTCGTTGTATTGCGCCATTATTGATGATCCTGGGTGAAAAGCAGCGTCGCCTACATCACGCGGTGCAGCTCACCTTAGCATGAACAGGATCCGAGCAGCGTCGTAATCCACAGTGGTGGGTGCTTCTCGCGGCTGGGGCTCGCGGCGGCGACAGAGCAGGCGGCGTGACCCTGGTCGGCGGCGTGCAGAGCG
Source organism: Dermacentor andersoni (assembly GCF_023375885.2). Classification (NCBI taxonomy): domain Eukaryota; kingdom Metazoa; phylum Arthropoda; class Arachnida; order Ixodida; family Ixodidae; genus Dermacentor; species Dermacentor andersoni. The sequence continues at coordinate 138,538,768 of NC_092814.1, forward strand.
GCGTGCGCGCTTCGCTGGTTGCCCAGTGTGCTGCCGAAGCCGTTGTCCGACAAGGAGGGGAGCCGTTCCACTTTGCGCCGGTGCGCCGCCGTCGAGGGGAGGCGAGCAGCCGCGAGGGAGACCGGTATAAAACGGCCGACGCTGGTGGGGCGAGGTGTAGCAGGCGAGGGGGCAGCGAGGGTAAAGGCGGCCTCTGCCAGTTCTCGTTCCGGACCTCCGGAGCCACTTTTGGGCCAGAGAGGGCGCGAGCTTTTGGAAAGCAAGATGCGCAGGTGATCGCCGTTTCTAGAGCACGCACTCGGAGGCTTTTGCATATCGTCGGCTAGCCGGGCGCGCGCGAGTCGACGCGCTGCGTGTCGCGGGAGCGCCTTCTCCGTCTCGTTCAAGAAGGAATGTCCCCGTGTCGTCGCCTATGCTATTTCTCTGCTTCCCTACTGGCTCAGGCTAACTAACCAAGCGTGGATGCACTGCATTGTTTCCCTTCGCCCTGTCTATGCGTGTGCCTTTGTTTCTGTGCGCGCGTGTGCTTGCAAGTGCAGCGTCACTAGAAAAGAAAAATCAATGGTGTCATTTGAAAAGGAAATCGCTGCTTCTCACCTGCTGCTCATTCACGCACAGACCGCTGCAAACCCTGTGCTTTTTCGTTCTCCCTTGCTTCCGTTCGCCACACGTGACTGCGCCGATAGAGTTTGTTTGCATGTCTCCCCTGAATACTTGGCAGAAAACGGAAGAAAATGTTTCCGCAATTCGCACAAATCTAGGCTGAACAGCAAAATATACTCCGTCACTACCCCGCTCTTACTTTTCTTTAGGAGCCAGTTACTCGCATGGGGGCCTTAAGGGCTGCGCTGAACTAAGGACGTAGGAGCAATTGCATATTCCGTAATGAGGCTGCGATAAACTCCAACTTGCGACAAACGTTGCTCAGTAAAATTACATCTGCAAAAGTGTTACATCGCGCATTTGCTGCTGTAGCAACGCAGTGAGGCACTAATTCTGACATGTGGTCATTAGCACGTAGGACAAGATATAAGACATCTTTCGTTTATTCCTTTTATCCATATATTGTTGCGCCAAGCGCGCGTTGGGCAGTTATAGATGTTTTCGGATATGGCGACACGGATGCCGTTTTCGGCTATAGACACCACCTAATCGTTTTCGTGAGAAACATTCTTTATATTCTCATTCTAAACGAGCACTAGTGACACGTACCCAGGTTGGACTGTCAAGGAATGCCGCAGAGAAATTATTTGTGCGTGTTGGAGACGCGCGACGGGGACTGAATAGCGCTCGATGTTGTTCCGCGCTAAATCGTTAGGTTCTGACGGAGGAAACCACGTATTTGCCCCACAACGTAGAGCTGTGCTGCACGCGAAAAACTCGGCGGAAGTTGCGTGCGCTGCCTTCAATCTTTCAAACTACTCCCCTTCAGCTGAGAGCGTTCCTTTTATGCATATGAGTGCATCGTTGCGTTTGAAAACGGCCACGAGAGGAAGCGCGGTCTTTGCAGAGATGCAAAAGTTGTTCGTACATTTGTTTGTATTTTCTAGTTTCTCACACACCGAGGCACTTCCGCCAAAAAGAAATAAATAATAAATAAATAAACAGTCAAAGGCATCTGAACCCAGATAATTTTCCTGGGACTTAAGTATCAAGTATATATGTAGCAATGAAATGGGGAAATTGGGCCAAGGTTACGCGTAACCGTGGTTAAACTAGCTACTACGTAAGTTAATTGGTTCATTGTCGCCCGAAACTGCGGTGACACTAAAAAGTGGGTGTCCACCCGCACAAAGGCACATGTGGTTTAATCGAATGAAAAGGGCAGCCCACGAGCAAAGGTACGACTCACGGCGTTCCTGTTGGGTGCATTCCAAATGGATGCAGCTGCAGCACATCAGACGAAGACTAAACGAAAGGCGAAGGCTGTATTCCATTGAACAGCGCCGCTTGCCCTGCGGAGCGGCTGCTCTATTTATTTTTTTCCCTGTGTTCTCTTTCCGCAGTCTATCACATATTCAGTGGCAGGCAAAATGGTGAGTGCGCGTTGGTCTTGAGGAACTGGAGACCCCTTCCGGGCGCCTGGATGCTGTAGTAACCCATTTCGCCACTGGGTTTGCCAGAAACGCAAATGCCGTTGCGGAAAGCCTCCATTCCACCCTGACACATGTACGTCACGAAGCGGCACTGCTGGCGATACTTGATCGACTCGATGTAATAGAGCGGGGCTCGACCATGGTCGCAATCGATCTCTGCAAGGAGACAGTGTGTGCGCACAACATATAGAGTGAGGAGATCAGCAAGACAGAGGGCATCGCATAAGCGCGCTAATCGCCAGCTGTTAGATGATGCTGTTTAGATGAAGCTGTCATTTAAAGAAAGGGGGTTAAATCAAGGAGAGGTAAGGCAAAGAAGTCAACCAGACGAACGTCCGGTTTGCTACCCTACACTGGGCGTAAGGGAAAGGGGCAATAGATATAGGAATGAGGAACAGAATGAACACTGCGTGTATGCGGGAGGATGCACCGCACTATGAACGGTCATTCAAGCCGGTGTACTTCGTGTACTGCACTAGGGCACGAATCATTTTTTATGCCATGGGGCGCTATAACGTGAAGCTATTCCAAAGCCTTAAATTCCAATTCTGCAATAAACCCTCCGCGATTGTTCAAAAATTTTTTGGGCCACCCCCACTTCGCCTGTCTGTCGCGTAACGTCACCAAAACCGCGATAGCTCCCCATTTGATATGACATGTACACACTGATCATGTATGAATAATTATTTCTGATTAAACGCCTTCTCGCCATTAGCCCTCTGCTGTTGGTCAAACGTTCTTGGGCTGCGCCCACTTCTCCTGTCTGTCGCGCGACGTCACAAAACCGCGATAACTCGCCGCGTCAAAGTGACGTGAACGCGTAAAAGGTGCATTAATATACCGAACAAAACTGATTTTGTTTCTGAATAGCCGGAGACTGCCCCGTTCCGAAAGGAATAGAAGATGGCTGCCCACCGATCGCTCAGGCACTGGCGACTCGCACCTGCCAAAGAGCATGGATTTCTTTGCGTATAAGAAAGCCTTTTTTTTTTTTTTTTGCGTGGCAGTATAACATTATCGAGCACTTTCGGCATGTATACCAAATCGCTTTGCCAAATCTTCATTGCTGAGGATCCGCTTTAGCGACATTTTTAACCTTCCGTTGCACGCCGCCATGATTTTCAACAAGCCACCGCAAGCTAAGTAAGGGGAAGCGGACCAGTCGCAGACGCCGGCTCCAACCTCCTCATCCGGTTATCGATTTTCACTGCGCTGGCTCGGCCCCTTCGAGACCATCTCCACTTGATCACGCTGCTCGCCTCTTGTCAGCCAATTAGATAAGAAAAACAGCTCGATGTAGGCAATGTTATTCGTTTTGAAAACAAACAAAAGTGACCTCCTATAAACGAGGAGAGCATATGATTGGGCTGTTCAGACAACGCTGCGAGTTACCGCCCGATGTTTGCGTCGGTGGTTACGTAAATTTGAAGTCAGGAGATTGGAATAAAAACAGATTGGAATAGATTTACGTTATAAGGTCCTTGATCTGTCATATAACGTGCAAATATTTCTGATGTAGTTGCACCGTACATGACATTGGTGGTACGTGCTTTCATCTTTAAAGCATGCCCAGTATAAGCAGAGCTGCCTTTTTATTCAAAAACGCGCCTAACAGAGATAATCTTCAAAGGCAAGTGACTGAAGTATTGTCACAACATCTCACGTCATGCATTTATTTGCGCTTTGTGGTGCTAAACCTAATGACGAGAGATACAGCCGACCACAAACAGTGGTTTTATGTTAGAGCAAGAGCCGCTTGCAGCGACTATGCCTTTCCATGAATCGCTCGAACCCCGATATTTTAAACATTAAGCCTAGTCGATCCCACCGTTCACGCAACTGTGAATCGCGAACCCCAGGGAAATCGCAACAAACAATTCAGAGTGTCGTGAAGCAGCATGTGTCATGAATTCTTCATAGCAAACTCTGAATCGGTCACGAACGCGGAAACTGTGTGCGCCCTGAAATCTGAAACAAGGGCTGTGCTAAAATTTTTTTCCGAACTTTGGCTTCACTGTTTAGACAAAAGGTGCCTTGTAGCAAAGAGGCTCAGTAAACGCGGAATGACGTCTCATTCCTGCGGTTTATGCGACCATGTATGCTGTGGGTAAAAATGAAGACTAAAATTTGGAATACAAAACGGAAATTGCTTGAGTGAGAGGGAGGCGTGCACGCAGTAGCTTGTATTTCTAGTGGCTTTGGAGGTAGCAAACATTGACTAGCGCTGGTGTAAACCATGTCTTACATGTTATTTTTTTTAGGTAACCATTGTGCGTGCTTCTTTTTTAAAATTTCATGATGTGGTCGGCCAGCTTTAATTGTTGGCGTAGATGGTGACACAGTACAGAAAAGCTGCGTTGCTGAAAGAAACAGAGAAAGTGGTTGGGTTCTGTCATCGTCAAAAAATATGGCCTCTAGTGGTGGATAGTGGCTCAGAATCACCTCCGTGTGGAAAGGGCGTAGATGTTATTACGCAAAATCGCAGAACGGGCAAGGCTACACGACTCCTACACGTGCGATTCCATGGACGTACATAGTGTACCCACCGAGAAGGCCTCCACATCCGGGTTGGTTTCTTCCGCCGTTTGGGTAGAAGTCCACGTGTCCGACGGGCTTGCCCATTCCTAGCGCCTTCTGCAGCACCGTCCAGCCTGAGCTCGTGTGGATGGCGTCCACAAAGACAGCATCCGTGCGCGTCACATGCACCTGGGACTGCTCGAAGAGCGGCCGCGCTGCATCCAAGGCTGCGCGCACGACGCGCGCACGGCGCGTATGATATATGAAAGGAAAAAGAAAAGCGGCAGTATACAGCGAAAGGAAACACCAGCCACATGTGTTCTCTGCGAGGTCAAGAGCTCCGGTGGCTTCATTTCTATCGTGCCACGAATGGTGTCGCAGAAACGTTTCGGCGGCCTTGCAAGGGACCGCGGGTGGTCGGAGTCAATGGGATATTTTCCTCAGCGTCGTCTTTCACTAGACGCTAGTTTTTGGCTCGACATGGGAAAGAGCGCGCATTAGCGTTTCAATGCTGCAGCTCAGCGCACCCGGTCGTACCATGGCGTTTGGGGGAAACTACCGTCACTGGCGCCCTTTGGCGTGCTTAGAAGTCTAAAGATGCTCCTAGGTTCTCATTTCAGCTTATGCGGACGCGGAACAACAACATCAGGAAAGCTGGCCTGCAGTGTGTTCGGCACAAATTGGGGCATTGTGGACCGCCGTGTAAAGACCACAGCCGCTTCACGCTAGAGACGAGAGAGTAAAGGTCATCTTTTCAATCTCAGAGGCACCATCCGAAGAGCGGGATGGTGCTGCCTTACATGTTTCGCTACGTGACGAATGTCCAAAACAGGGAAACACGCCAGATGGCACACGTTAATGTTACTGAAGAGAAAACAGCGCTTACTGACAGGAAAGGAAACAAAAATCTAGAGAAATACACATGCTAACATAAATGTATTTAGCTGTCTATCAGCGCTTGTTTAGCAATGTTCTTTTTTCTTTCCATGTGTGTTTGTGGGTGTTTGGGTGGATGGGTGGGTGTGTATGTAAGCACACACACCCAAATCGCAGCCAATGTGAGCTTAACGCTGCTTCCGCTTGCTTCATTGAGAGCTATCCTAAAAAGAAAGTTAAATAAAGTTCAAAAGAAACAAAAGCTACAAGGACACGTAGGAAAGAACAGGACATGCTCATTATTCACGGGCTTTCTTTTGTTTGAGAGAAAGCACTGTGGTGGGGCAGTTGCTGCACGTTTGAATGTAGAGCTGTCTTTAATGGAAATGATGGAACGTGTTCTCACAAGCACTAGGTGAAAAAGAGCGCTTGACCGTCCTATGGGTAAATGATTCAGACTGCTTGCTGAAAACTGTACTGTGTACGTCTGCCCGTATGTGTTTCCTGCTTCTTTTTGTTGCTTTTATTTTTTAATTTACAGGTTGTACGAATGTTTTATTTATTTATTTATTTATTTATTTATTTATTTATTTATTTAGTAAAAGTACTTACGAGATAACGCTTGTCCTGTGTCCGCACTTTCTTTCGGTTCTCGCGCTGGAACTTCACATATGAACAATTTCCAGTTCGGGCAGCTTTCAGTTATTTATTTTTGCTGTGTGTTTTGGAATACAACATCGTGAAACGCACAGCTAAGGAACGCCGACCAGAGATGTATGCACTTAGCTGTGGTTCGCAGTAAATTCCGGCGCCTTCATTGCTACTGTGTCTTCGGCGATGGATAGCTATCAGTCACTCAGTCCACGTGACGGTTTTACACTTTGCCCACAGAAGGCGCAGCATGTCAGAGTAGGTTTTGTAGTGACCGTGCTTACACAATTTTCGCCCACACACACACTCAGTGCAACCTTCCCGCTTTTAAGCGCTTATGCATAGCGAGCTTTAGGATAGAGGAAAGCAATTTGGATCAGCAGGCGTAAAAGAAAATTTTAGTCTAGAGAGCAGCGAATGTGGTTCGGCGTTTTCTACCACCAGCGCCACTACTGTCGAAACGCTATGATTTTAGCAAAGCCGTTTGCACCGCTCTTGATAACACTTTAGAAGGAGTACGTTAAAGTAATACATACCTGAGAATGTATGACGTACCACGTAATCCTCGATTAATTCACGAGTTTTACGCCTACCAGTTTTACACATGTGAGCCGCTCGCTTCCTGTGATGCACCTTCACGACAAGGCTTCCCTACTTGGAATGAATGTTTTGTTTCTGCAACTTCGTAATGGACGCGAGGTGACAGGAAGCGAAAGCGGCCCGTTGCACCACTCACCTTCGTTAGCGTAAAACAAAGTGCGGCACAGCACAGCTCGCGTGGCATTAACACACAGTATGGCACAGCAAAGTACACTGCAGCTGCGTGCCTCTTGTCTTTCACCTAAAGAGCAAACACCAGCTCTAAGCGCGAGCCGTTATGAAAGCACTGCTGCGTTATTTAAAACATACCGGACTTTGCTTTTGCGGCTCTGCGCGTGTCGACAGCGCGCTTATAGACGGGCACAGCGCTCTAAACGACGCACCGACCGGACTATATACAATCGCATTGATGCAGCCATACGGCGGCATACAAAACAGCTTCGTCGCAAGAGCTCGGAAGCTTTGTGTAGTTGGTTGCATACTGGAAGTGGTTTTGGAAATGTATGGCGCATACTGAAGGCTCTCCGCACTCCTGAAATCTGCAAGAATCCTACGGCTACATTGAGCATAGCGACTGGCCAGTCACCAAAAGTAATAGCAGAGGCATTTGCAGACATTTTCGTCTCTCCTGCATCCAGTGACACCACAATTAGCGACCTTCCTTCTTTGACAAGCCACAGCACCGTAACCGCTTCCCACGGTCCAACCTGCCAGATAGGACGAGGCAGATTTCACACTTGAGGAGCTGCGACACGCGCTGAGCCTCTCCAAACGCCGCACTGCTCCAGGCGCAGATGGTGTGACGTACCAAGCATTGCGGAACGTTGATAAGAGAGAGGGAGATAGCAAAGAGAGGAAAGGCAGGGAGGTCAACCAGACGAGCGTCCGGTTTGCTACCCTACACTGGGGGAAGGGAAAGAGTTTCCATGACCGTATATTGGACGAGTATAATGAAGTATGGAGAACCGGTGTAATCCCTGCTGAGTGGAAATCGTCCGTGGTAATACCAATTTTAAATCCCGGGCGTCCTGCAAGGCACCTCAAGTCCTACCGACCAATATCCCTAACTTCAAACATCATCAAGTTAATGGAGCGAATGGTCTTGTTTCGCTTAGATGTCAGGCTATAGGAGCTGAATTTTTTCCCTGATGTCATGAGTGGCTTTCGTTGCCGCCGTTCGGCTCTGGACAGCATATCAGACCTTGTCTCAGCACTCGAATTTGCTAAAGAAAACAAGCAATCCGCCTACATGCTCTTCCTAGACATACATCAAGCTTTCGATTCAGTTCCGCATAAGGCGATTATTTTAGCTCTTGCAACCGCGGGAATTTCGGGTCGTCTGCTCCAATTTGTGCATAATTTTCTATCGGAGCGCCGGATGAAAGTGCGTGTCGGAGGAGTAACTAGTGAATACCGAAATGTGAAGTGCGGTGTTCCACAGGGCAGCGTATTATCGCCGCTTTTGTTTAACGCGGTACTCGCCGCGCTTCCAAGTCGTTTGCCTCGAGACACTGACTTCCCTGTGAGCATAGCTGTCTACGCAGATGACATTGCTCTGTGGATAAGCGGCCCTTCGCACCTTGGTCCGCGGCTTCGTGCAAGCTTGCAAAGAGCTCTCAACGCTACTTCGGAGTACTTGGGTGAAGTTGGCCTGCTCATATCACCTGCTAAGTCGGCTGCAATAGCATATCACCCTAAACAACGCACTCGTCGAACAATGCGCCGACTGTATCTTGACGAAACGCCTATTGGGTGTGACAACACCGTTATTTAGGGTTACTTGTGGATGATCGCATCTCTTGGCGTCCTGCGGTTAAATCTGTACGACGGAAATCGCACTTCCTCCTTAAGTACGTGGCTGCCTTGACTGCTCAAGGTGCTGGTTGCGACCAAACAACGGCTCTTCAGGTGTACCAGTCATCTGTACTCTCAGGCATGCTGTACGCATTACCAAATTTTGAACATACCACACCTAGTTTGATGGCCCAACTGGAGCGAGATCATCGCATTGCCCTTCGACTAATGCTTGGATCACCTCGTGAGGCGCAATCTATTGCATTACTTACTGAAGCGCATCAGTTACCCCTGAGGCTGCAAGCAGATCAGAGAGCTCTGTATCATATTGAGCGTCTGCACCGCGCATCGAATGGTCAACCGCTCCTTGATCGTCTGATTCACCACCCGTTATCTCGCATGGGAAGAATGGCTGCATTATTTATGGATATCACTACCATTTCTGAACATGCTACTTCAGATACGTCTCCGCCTCCAAAAGGTATCACGAAACACGTATTCCCCATTTACCTCACAATCTCTGACATGCACAAAAAGGCTGATATGGCTGTTTCGGAAATATTCCAATTGGCTCAGTATCACTTGTTCGAAAAGTTTCCAGATTATCTTCAAGTTTTCACAGATGCATCGGTACACAACGACGGTCAAGGCGCCACTGCAGCTTTTTACTGCCCTTCAACTCAAGTACTACGTATCTTTAAAATACCTCATCCAACTTCGTCAACAACTGCGGAACTAGTAGCGATTAATGTTGCACTGAAATACGTGCAAGAGGAGTTAGTTACATCGAAGGTTGTCATCTTTACGGACTCCCGTGCTTCCCTTAGCAGGTTACAACGCAGTGAGCTTGATTGTCCACTTGTGCGCAGCATTACTGACTCTGCGAGCAAAATTACATCACGTGGGGTATATCTCTCGTTGCTTAATGGATACCTTCACACGTAGGAATCGCCGGAAATGAAGAGGCTGATCGGCTCGCTTCGAGCTGCGTTCATAACAACTGTGACTGCCCAGAAATTTTGTGCAAGCTTGATGACGCTCGTCTGCTGATTCGTCGCCACCTACTCAAGCAGCATCCAGATCAGCGCGTCGCAAATGGAACGTTCCCGCCCCGTGTTCGTGGTCGAGGCTTGCCTCGTCGCGCTATAGAGCGCAACTGCTCAAGCTGAGGGTTGGTTGCGTGAACGTGCACGAACGTTTATACAGACAAGGGCGTGTGGAAAGTCCATTGTGTACGTCTTATGGCTACTACGAGACACTTCAGCACCTTATATTTGAGTGTCCCGCTTTCAGTGCGCAGCGCATGTCGCTAGTGAGAAACTATCATCTCCTTGGCATGCGGTGTGCGACACTCGAGGAATGTTTATACCCCAGTGGTTGTGCATCTAAACGTGATCAGGCCCATCGCGCCCTACTAACCTTTATAGAGTTAACTAACTTAGGTTCACGTTTGTAGCATGAACATTCAACATTCTGTAGTAAGCGTGACCTTCAGTGACCGGCCCTACTGTGTGTGATCAGTACTGTGCGCTAACGCTTCTTCCTTCGAAGATGGGAGGTGGCCGGTTCAAACACCTTGTAGTGTATATTGTGAACCGACTACCGGTGAAACGGTGATTACGTGCAGCTGTACTTGGCGTCTCATCGTGGAGAACACAATTAGCCGCATAGCGAACTAGCCATGGATGTGGTTGATAATTATGGAGGCTGTTCGACGCGGCGTCACTTTAATTCCGGCTGCAGAGTTCTACTTTAGTCTTTAGATTGGTCCTGTTGCTCTTCCTTTCCTCTTTCCTTTTTCCTCCTCTCCTTCCTATCTTCCATGTCTGTGTTGCTGTCACCTCCCTTCAGAAGAGTAGGCAGGCGTTGTGCCCCTTCCGGTGGCAGTTGCCAGCCTGCTCCTCGCTTTCCCTTTCCTGTTAACTGTGTATATGTGTATGTGTTCAAAACAAATAATAATAATAATAATAATTTGTGACAAATTGTAACTATACACTATGTGACGTAGAATATATTAGTGGGACGTTGAAACTGTGTAACACCATGTGACGCCTTCGAAGGCTGAGTGACAGCGCCCACAGAAACAGTTTTGTATTGCGTGCGCGCGCGCGCGCGTGTGTGTGTGTGTGTGTGTGTGTGTGTGTGCGTGTGTGCGTGTTTGTGCGTGCGTGCGTGCGTGCGTGCGTCCGTGCGCACGCGCGCGCGAGCTTGTTCGTATTTTTTCTTTCCGTATCCTTTTTTCCTCATCTATCGTATCCCTTTCCGCCTCCCCAGTACAGGGTAGCCAACTGGAGATAATCTCTGGTTAACCGCCATGTCTTTCCTTTGCCTCTCTCTCTCTCTCTCTCTCTTAAGCGTGAGCTACACCCTACTTCTAGCGACGTTCCTACTACAAGGACAAGCTTTCTCGAGAAATTTCGCCTGTTGCGTATTCGACTATGCAGCTAAAGCATAATCAGTTAAGTGCGTCATACGTATCGTGAAATCCCGTGCATAACCTTAGTTAATAGGTGGTTTGAACGGCGCATCGGCAAGGGATACGCATCTTACCCGAAATTCTGGCTAGCTTTGTCCCTGTCTGTTTCTTGTAGTGACGGCCTGCGAAGCCGCACACTTGGGCGCCCAGGCTGAAGCCGACAAGATGCACCCGGGAAGCCGTCACGTTTCTCCCAAAAGTCTTGGACAGCTTCTGCACAAGCAGGGATATCTGGCGGCCGACCAGGGCCGTGTTGCCCACAGCCGTCAGGTACATGGGCGACCGGCAGCCGCGACCCCAGTCTACGATCACCACATTGCAGTCTTTCTGCAATCGTGAAGTTGAGCAGAAGTCCGAGTGAACAACCAATAAATAGTATGGAAAGCCACTGATCTATCTTCAGATGCATCGAAATGTTTTCGATAAGGGCATAAGGCTGATGGGGGATGAAATTGGACAGGTTTAGAATAGCGTTTCCCAAGTAAATGTAAACGCATTGTGTACGTAAAGAAATAGTGTTGTCCTCACTGCGCATGATCCGTACGTTATTGGGCTCCTGATGTTTACGTACATCAGGAACCCAAGCTATGTTAATGCACATTCTTTGGCGAATTTAACGTATGTATACGCAATGCTTATGTGCACTAAGAAATAACATTGTCAAGCAGGGGGGTACCTGTGGCTGCCGCTTCAGCGCGAATTGTGATGGCTAAGCTCACGCTATTGCTGATCGCCAATAACTGTTGAAGTTCGCTTTCACTTCCTCTAAATGCATCAGAAACGCTAGTTATGAGCGCTTTGTGCGTCCAGTTTCTGAGATCGTTCGGTGATTCTGGCATCCGTTGGCCACACGGACGCGTCGGCATCCTAAACGACAGGGCGGTCGTTAATGAATTGACTTGGACATGTTTGGCATGAGGCAGCAGATGGAGCCCTGGCTTTCAAAGCTTTCTTCACCTTAACATTCCCGCACGTTAAAATAAAGCTGTTCAAGGGATATACACCGTAACATGCCTCAAAAAAGGCTAAGCTACGTTTGCTCGTGCCACTACAGGCACCTTATGTTTTCAGGACAACTTTGCCCCTGGCTGCTTGTTCATGTAGGCTGGATAAAATTATGCAGATATGTAATGTAAACGGCTGCGCGTACACGCAATAGCTCGCAAAATATTTACAGTACGCATGGATAACCAGTGCTGGCCAAGAGGCGCTACGGCAGTTTGTGTGCGCAACTGAAATATTCTGACACCATCCGGTCGGGAGGCCATGAAAATGGCATGACATATTGAACGATAAAAGACGCGTGTCTGTACATATAGCGTGTATCAACATGATTTACGCTTTCAGCGCAGAACAAGACGAAGATCAGAAGTAGGCAAGAAACACATAGCGCTCGTGTGTTTGATGTCAACTTCTCGTTTCTCGCCTCGTCGTGCGCTAAAAGCGTCAATCATGCCATACCAGCATACCCAAATAGCGACATTGGTGAACCTGTATCAACGTTTGCTTTAGCCCCATGCGTCTAGTCAATCTTCGTACGTGGCCATTCGCGTTTCAAGGAGCGGATGCGCCCTTGTATAACAGCACGCTGGTGCCCAGTCAATTCAGAAGCTGGACACGTCTGTCTCAAGATGAGCGGTGAATTTGTTCATGGGAAATCGGCAGCATGAACTACTGAAAACGTTCCTCCGTTCGCTAGGCTGCGTATTACGGCGCCGCTGTTGGCACGCGAAGTGTCAGTGCTGATTGCCCATAAATGATGGCACGTGACGATGACTATACTCACTCGGTAAAGGTCGGTGGTTGGATAAGATTAAAAACAAACTGTTCTTTGAACAACATCGCGTACGAAAAATGAAGAAATTCGGTGGGTGCTGACAACATGGCAAGCAATACAACATATCCAACAAGCCCGGTCAGTGATCGAAGAGTCAAATGCGATTCAGTGCGGTCACATTTTGTATTGTTCATCACGCGAATGCTATTATGCAAGGTGTACTGATTTTTCAGTGTCCAACTGATTTTCGTATCACTAACTGCTAGAACCATAACTGTTGACAGAACCATAAGTATGTTGTGCTTTCCATCGTTTTTCCGCTTGCCGAATTCAATTTACTTATAGGTAACTATGGTTTCCGTTATTGTAGTCTATGCTCAAGAAGCCTCTAGCGCACGTTGTCTCGAAAGAAAATAAGCTAGGTTGCCTACGAAGTGTACCTTTTAACCCTCAGTCGCTTAATCAGTGCTTCACTGTCTTCGTCGCTGATCTTTCCAAAGTTCATAATTCCTGGCGGGCAGAAGCACGTATGTATCCCAGCGTATTCATTTGTTCATACACTACGATTCCGTAGTGGCATAAATGCTTGCTCGGCCAGCACACCCGTCAGCTCGGACGAGACGCAGTGAATGCAGGGTTTTCCTGGCTTATAGGCACACAAATAGAAGATTCGTGGAGTGTAAAGATAGAACTTAATTGTGAAGGCCGGTCTGAAAGATCAAGTAATGTTTCTCGGATTTTTCTCATTCCCGCAGCCATTATTTTGGGCCTGATCTTCATTGTGAAAAATCAGTGGTTCATTGTGAAAAATCAGTTGTTCTCAAATTTTAAGTAGGCTTGGACCCCTTGACGCGCTCGTGGGGCAGTTAGGCACCTCGCTTGACCATGTTCTATTAAATCGTGACACAGCATGTGCGGCGTGCACAGCGTTACGACCGTTACACGCCTGCTTATAGGAACCAAACCACAGCAAGCAATGCGCCGCAGCCCAGCTTTATTTAATACTGATGCGCCGTGTGTCCCCAAACCTGCAAAATTTATATATGTAAATTAATTATGCTGTAAAACGTTAAATATATATCTGTATACACATGCCCAAGAGCCTTAAGCTTTGTGTGCAAACGCGCTTTCGGTTGGCAACCAGAAATATATGGCTTTGTGGAGCAGATTGTGGTAAGCACATAGGTTAAGCCACGTATTCATTACGCTAACAGGCTGTGTTGGTTCAAGATCCCGTACTACCCTAACGTGCCTGGGCAAAGACACGCACAAACACACACGCATGCACACTTACATACATTAATTCAGGTTAATGGCGGTAGTGAAAAGAAAATGAAGGCCGAAAGGAATGCGAACACTGAAACGAGAGCTGTCTGGCATACCTCCTGCAGCAGAACCTCCTTGAGATCGTGCAGCCAGCTACTGTTGACACTTTGCGTGTAACCATGTGCGAGGATGATGAGATCCTTAAGTTCCCGGAAAAAGAGCTTCCCGTCTCGCCGCAGAAATCTCGTTCGCAATCTCCGGCCGCTTGTGCTGTTACGAGAGTAGATGTAGAACTTTGTCCTCACGTACCTGGGTCGCTTGGGAAGCGAGAGCGGATGTGTCAGCCGGTACTTATCGTTCTTGCGGAAACAACCCACACCCCTGTAGCAGCGCAGGTCTTTGATCAGCGAAATAGTTTTGAGTGGAAACTTGAGGGGCCATATCTGTCCAAGGAATGAACAGAAAAACATAATTTACGAAGCGAAGTATATATCTACAAAAAAAAAACGGTTCTATTGAAGACCTCTTTCTTTTTTGGGGGGGGGGGGGGCGGAGCGTGGGGGCAGCGGAGGGGGTGCAACACGATTATTTTTTAGGGATCAATTATTTAGGTGTTTATTTGGTCTATCAGAGTTATTGTTTCAGAGACGATGTTAATATAGTAAACACGTGATTTTTGGCCTGATTTCCCTTCCCGTGTGACTGATATTCGTTAATGCTGGTCCCTACAAACAAGTTTAAGTCACAGGCATTCTTCCTTCGTCACAAAGAGTTGTTTTCCTAAGCGCCATGTCAGACCGCCCCGCAGTTGAGAGCAGTGCTTGTTAGAAAGTTTCTTTTCTTTGACTATAGTTGCACTTCATGGTGCGCAGAAACCCATTACGGCGCTGTCAGTTCACGAGTGCTACCTGCACACACCCTGCAAGACAGACAAATGGACGAACACGCACGTACATGCACAGAACGGCTGTCTTATTTATTTATTTAATTTGCATGGCTCAGAAATAGTTATACCGCACCCAAATACTGCCTCGCAAGTTAAACCATGGTTCATTATTTGTGTGGTTAAACACATACATAGCGGCGTAAGCACTGCTATGTGTTGGGCTTGTTGCTATACGAACTTGCAAACAAGCTATCGAAGTTTGTATCCACAGGCATAAGCATCGCTTCATTCTGGTGGCAAGTTATTATTGATACTCAGATATTGATGAATTACCCGAGTTATTATAATATTTTGCGTACTTAATCTGTAAGCAAAATGATACGGCTTTTTCCAGACGACTGTGTATTACATTGTGTCATTCTTTTCTGACAGCGACCGGCTAGCCCTTCAATCTGACCTGGATGCAGTGACCGCGGGGAGCGCTTCTTTTGGCTGATGACACTATAAGCTATTCTCAAACAAAAGCAATGTCTTTTACACACCGCAGTCATAAATTCGCACGTCCTATACACTAAAGAACGGTGCCGTATAACTAACTCACCGATAGCTCTAAGTACGTTGGCGTGCATTTGCAACCTGATTTAATATGGAACTATCACATTAATCTCACTTTTGCCGCTTTTCTCAGACGAAACCTCAGACGAGCTAAACATTCGCAAGCACAACACTGATTCGACCAAAAATATAAACATACATTGTTAACGATATAGAATCATTGTAGAACGTTGCGGTTCGTTTTATTTCTTTCCCGATTATTCGCGCGACACAAGAATAACAGGGGTAAGAAGACGTGCGACATCAAATATTTATCATTACGGGGCTAACTTTCGCGTTTATCACTCATTCACAAGCTTTATCATAACGCATCGCTTGATGAAGATTTTTTCGTTCAACCAGCAGTCGTCTTTCAGCGCCGAGTCCCATTCAAACAACATAAAACAGCGGATATGTAGGGTATCCCTTTACGTGATACACAGTCGAACCTCGATATAACGAAGCTGTACTTGCAACGAAAGCTTCGGTAAATCGCGGATTTCGTTATTTCGAGGTATTAAAGTTTCAGCATTAAAAAAACTTCACAAATTCCCAGAGCTTTCCCGGCCGATAATGTCTTGTTAGTAAGCACTTATAAAGAAATCACAAGAAGGTCCAGCCATAATAACGCGTTTATGAGCGCCAGCGCGTGCGATGCAGATCGCACCGACAGCAATGTATTGACGTGGCTCACGGCGCCCAAGATTTGCGTGCATGTGTTGCGTCGCGCGGCGCCGTAAATCTTGGACGCTATAGCTGACCGCGCTTAGCGGCCGCCGCCCACAAATTAAAAACAGAGGTGTAAAGAGATACCGACATTGGTCCTGAGCAAAAAAAAAAAGTCAGTTTCGGGAGAAACGTGGAGCATTGATGGTTTATAGCAAAGAGGCTACATCAAGTAAGGTTTGTAGATTAATTGGTGTCATGCGCGTTCAGGCAAACATTAACAGGTCTCACTCGATGACCACGTTCGAACTCGCAGTCACAACGCAAGTGAGCGCTCCGTACCGTGTCTCGGAAACTTGAGGTTGTGCGACCGCCAACACCAGACGCTCGGGAAACAGCAAAATTCGCCCGAAGGCACCATCCATTTCGGCTTTCCGCGGAGAGATTACCTCCAAGATCGATACGGCGCGTTGTCCGCGCACAGACGCGCGCGAGGAGGAGAAGGCAGATAAGCGCGCGTTCCTGCACCCCCCGCCCCTCCCCACCAGCGCGTGCTTGATCACGTTACCGCGTGTTCACTCCTTCCTCATGATTTTTGCCCAGAAAGAGTCGTAAGCTATCCTGTTTCTCCGAGTTATTTACCAGCGCGACAAATGGCGCAGCGGTGTTTCCTGCCTACCGCGTCCCGGCGCACGCGCTTTGAGAGCGGTTTTGCCGCTGAAAATTTTCATGCAGAAGGACGCTTGAAATAACTTCTGCCTCGGCCGATATAGTTTTTTTTTTTTTTTTTTTTGCTGGATTTACTATAGCCATACAGGCTCCAAGTACATGATTGAAATGGCCGAAAACTTCGTTAAATGGAAACTGTGTCACGAAGTTACTTCGTTAAAAGGCGAAAAATAAATACATGGTTTTCAATGCACCTCAGATCGGGAAATGAAAATGGTTCGTTACATCGCGAATTTCGTTAACTCGAAGTTCGTTATGTCGAGATTTGACTTGATCACTTTTACCACGTACAATAAAATATTCGAATGACCTTCTATCAAACGTCGCCATGAAAACAGATGTCGCTAAATTTTAAACCTTATAGGCATTCATAACACCACACATTTCTTGTGACATGGTCCGTCTAAAACCTCATTACGTATTGTTTGTACCATTTTATTCTTGTATTCGTTACCCACTACGGTAGTCCAGTGGCTATGGCGTTTGGCTGCTGAGTATGAGGTCGCAGGTTCAATCGTGGAGGATTCAATCCAAATTTAGATGGAGCGCAATGCGAAAACTCTCCTTTGCTTGGATTCAGGTGCACGTTAACGAGCCCCAGATGGTTAAGTCAAAATTAAGTCGGAGTCCTCCACTACGTGCCTCATAAACATAAAACCCCAGAATTGAATTTTTTTACAATTTTTTTTTTTGCCTTGAATTATCAATGTTTGAGTACATTGCAGGTTTTCTACGTACTCCTGCCGCAAGAGAAAGATGACACTTCTGTTATGACGTGCTCTTTTCTTTCACTGTCGCTTCTGCCGAGCGTCTCTTGGTTGTTCTGCATTGCGGTTTGTGCTTTCGAAGAGACATCATAACTGCAGCTGTAGAAGACGACGTGTAATATTACAACCGCTAGCCCTCATACGGGCTGTCAGAGTGAAGGCGCAGGTATGTTTATGCCATCGTTTTAAACAGTAGCCTTCAGATTTGTCAGGTTGCCGGGAGCGTGATGGAGTGGCAATGTCGACTCGGTGCTCCCGGCCGAGCGACAAGGAGTGGACTGCAATGTGGTTGCGTAGCGAATGTTCTTCGTGGGCAGATGAACAACGAAAGGTGGCCCGACGAGAGGCTGCCGATGGTTGTGCCTGAGCTTCGCCGGTTGTTGATGCGATCCCTGCTCTGAAAATGCTGCAGCCTTCTACACACAATAACTCCTGACGGGAATTCGAACTGTCAGGCATGTGATATTGCAGGGCCGGTCTCACACATCCTTTGCGGCTGTTCTGATTACCGGCCAGAACGTCAGTCGCTTAACTCCACACTGTCTAGTTTTGACGATAGACCCTTTTTGGAACAGAAAATTTCGCGGCCATGGAACAGCAGTGAAAGTACACTGCGAGCAACGAGAGGGCCGTTGACATGCTTGACGGAAAACGGCCTAACCTCCAGGCTGCACAACTGCGTGACAGGCGCCTGCACATTCTGACGGGGTGGAGGTGTGTACGCAGAACATGTATGCATATCGTACTCGTCCACACAGTTCACTGTACACTACCATCTTCACCCGCACTCCCTCTCTCACCTTTTGCTTCTCCTTCTCCATTTCCCATAAGCAGAGTAACAGGCCATAGAACTAGCTCCTAGGCCCAACATCTCTGCTTTTCTCACATTAAGATGCTACCTCTCTCTCCATCGAGTAGTATCGGTGACAGTTCACTTATCGGTGATAGTTCATGGCCTCGGCTATGCGTGTGCCGCTTACGGTATCTTGTGATTTCTTGTAGACGAGACTCGATGATGCACAACTCAAAGTCGCTACCTACTCTCTAGCCCTAAGCAAAATTAAAAAATTAAAGATAACTTAAAATAAACTAATAATAATAATAATAATAATAAATAAGTAACTAAAGAAAATAAAGAATAAAACACTATTGATAGGTTTCACATGACGTCACCAACACAGCTTTGCACCGAGCCGATGCACCAGCATGGCGGCTACAATGACGTCAGGGCAAGCCATCTATGGTCGTTGCTCATGTGTTTCGCATTCTCAGAATCAGAGACGATACAGATGTGCCGGTTGGCAAAAGAATGGCTTACGTATAGCTTAGTTCCGAGCCTTTTGCGCACAAAACATTCAAAGCGCGTTCTTAATTGCATAATCAGCGCTTTCGTTTCGTGGCGCGGCACTGCAGACAGCGACGCTGACAGCGAAAGTACGTGTTTTATTCTGGACACTCTCAAGTTCCGCCATATTGTCAATATTGAGCCAATCAGAGAGGCCGTAACAGCCCTGCGAGCCAATCAGAGCTGGCAAAATGGCGAAGTCAGCAATATGGCCTTATTTGATTATGTCCAGAATAGCAGCCCAAGGCTCAAAGCATGCGGCGACAAACAAGGCGAGAGTAGACAAGTGTTCTCGCAAATGTAGGCGCCATTACTCGTAACAAGCCGGTCTCGAGCGAGGCTTCACCGCTAGATGTCCCACGCGTAGTCGCAAGCACTAGAGGGTAATATGGGCTGGGCAAGTTTTGAAATGAGGGAAGCTCACTGTAAAATTGATTTTGAAGAGCGACTGAAAAGTATGGAAGAAAGTAAATGGGTTGGGAGAGTGTTCAGATATTTGTACAGCAAAAAAAATATCTCAGCAAATGTGAACACTTTCACGACATCGGTGTTATTTTCAGGCGTTCATCAAGAACCTGGTCACGGTTAGCTAGACACAAGTCACTTAAGCAGCGGGCGATACATGACCCATTGCATATGGCAATCTTTGTTTAACAACACTTCCATTCCAGGTCCCGTAAGTCGAGTTAGCATAAAACTAAGATATTCTAGAAATTTGTCGCAAGTGAAATCGGAAGCGTCTTGAAATCGAACTGCTCCGGACTTGTCAATCTGTCTAAAAAAGGGCTGTCTGAGGAAAGTGATACTATCCAGCGGATTATCGCTCTTACTGTTGCATTGTATGTTTTGATCATGCCTTCGACACGTATACGGCTTTTCGGTGCACACTACTGAATGTTCGTCGTTTCTCTCTTTTGTTTTCTCTCGTTCGGTATATGTTTATCGGTCGTGCGAAAATAACAATTTACAGGGTATCTTCAGTTAACTTGAGCCAAACTTTACAGACATGCAAATGCTACGTAGCTGTACAGAGCCAAGGTAATGTTGAGATACTCAGATTATTCTTTGCATTCCGCCTAATTAGATAATTAGTCTTAATGAATTAATACACTTGTCCGTTATTATAGTTAGATTAAAAGTGTCAGTGAGAAAATTGTAGCGCAACATATAAAACTGCCGATACAGCTTTCTGTTGCTCAATACGTATACATAAAATTGCCGCGTGACTGGCCGCTCGAGACACTTTGGCTCAAGTTATATGAAACACCCTGCACAGTTGAAAGTAGCCCTGTCTCTGTGTGTCTGCTTCTTTTTACGTCCACGTTCAGTCGCGCTTACACATTCTATCATGAATTCTAGCCAACTAGCCTGGCAACGCGTTTAGCGTAACCCAGTGTTTACTAAGAAGTATTTTAAAAAGTCGTTCCCCTTTTGCTGCATTTGACTTTGACCATGGTTCAAGTATTTTCTGTAAAGCAAAGGATACTTTGTTCGGCCTTCCTAGTTTATTCGGTGGAATTCTTTCCGCGAAGTATAGTGGGCACTCAAGAAGTACGTGGTAAATGGTCACGTTATCATGGCAGCAGGAGCACTCAGGAGAAGTGCATTGGTATATTGTGTATAGAAAAGGGTATTTGTGTACGCCACTTTCTTGTCGAAGCCAATGGAATATATTACGGGTTCAGAATATGGTGCTGCTGCATTTGAATTTATTCAATCGCTGAATTCAATAAAAAAACGATTGTTTCGCTATATCGACGAATATCTCCACAGAATAGCGGGAAGATACTTGTCTTAAAATATATCGGATATCAACATTATACAACAGGAGCCCACGATGAGCCCCTTTGTTCAGAAATTTTTTGAGAGTACAGCGACCTCCTCCTTGCCATGTTGAGCAATGTGAGAACACTGAGAATGGTTTTCTTGCTGACCCCATACCCAGTGGTGCATACCCAGTGACGTGAAAGAGATGCATTGAAGGGCGGCACATAACCAATGTTTTCAGGGAGCAGCTCACTAAGGCGTCGGGCTGCTGCGTTTGAAGTAAACCGTTTGGCGTAAGTTTGATTCCGCCTGGCACAGGAAAAATATTAAAGGTATTCATTTTTATCGATGTGGTCCGGAGAGGAACTGTTGGATAATCAGGTGGTCGCAGAGCAATAATTGCGTGAAGAACCCCAAGAATGCTATCCGCATTAAAAAAAAAAAAAAAAAAAAAGAAAAAACGGCACCGCAGGACAGTAGCAGACAAAGTTTTGCAGAGTTATTGCGGTATTCCTGTCATTTGTTATGGCAATAGAAGTTGGAGTGCCACGCCTTTGTTGGCAAACCTTGTGCTGCGTCACGGCCACCATTGCGTTCTTCGTCACGTTATGACAATAATTCGTATCACGAGTCGCAGGCGCCCGTACAATGACAGTTGAAAAAATCACCGCCCAAGCTCTCCGTACAGATGGTTAATCAGCAAAGCTATAACGTGCGACCCCGGTGTCTATCACTGGGTTAATTCCGACGGTTCATTAAACGACGACTTGGTAGGCTACCGGATCTTCGGTACGCAGTTGGTGCTTGCGCTCGGCTGCACGAGTCTGTCGTGTGCCCGGGCTGCAGCATCGGCACGGCGTAGACGACCTCGTTCCCGGTTCTGCTCGCGGCGTTGCTGATCGAAAGCTGCCTGCTCCTCAGGAGTACATGTGACGCTTGGCCTACACATTTCGGAGCGGAGAGAAAGTGCTGCGCGCGCGCTCGGCTGCGACGGAGAGCAACGACGTCACTACTGGCTCAGCCAATCGCGCGCCTCTCTCTCTCTCTCTTCTTTTTTTCGCGCATGCGCATGGGGTTGCGCCAAGGAGTTTTCGCTGTACAGGCGACAGATACAGATACACAGACGGTTGAATCGGCTAGCCATATACAGCTTCGCTGTAAAACATTGACTCACAGTAGAGGTAAAGAACTAGGAAGCTTACCGGCAACTAAGCGACCGGTATGGTCAGCAACATGGCAACAGAGAATTTCAAACGCATAGTGAGAGCGGCTCACATATTGTCGTGGGGGCGGTAATGGAAAAGAAACATGCTAGGATTAACCACCTCAAAGTAAAAAAAAAAAAACGAAATAACGAAACAATTTATGATAACTGAAAGGGAAGCTCCTTACTTTTCAAAGCGAGATCAGGATGCTTTAAAACGCGTAGCTATAAATCGAGGTATATCAAGGACGAGGAAGCATGTGCTTGCTGCAGTAAAGCTGCGGAAACGATGGAACATGTTTTATTAGAATGTGAAGATATCTACCCAGCTACCGGTTTAGGCTCCTCTGGACTCCTTGAAGATCTTGGGTTCAGGGACTTCCAAGTACCTGCAACAACCACGTGCGAACTGTCCGTGTGTGGACTATTGCAGTAAGTGTTTGCCTTGTAGCGCGACGATACCTGCAACCCAAGTCGCAATTTGGAGGCACTTTTTCACTGACGGAAAGGTAAGAACAACCCGCCGGAAATGATTTTACTTGGTTAATACTGAAGAGATTCTTCTTTTCGACTCTAATCCGAAGTGCCTCAAGCTAACCAAATAAGTTTCCGAACTTTATGACCCACCTAATCTAATGTCCCGGCCTAGTTGTATGCGTCAGCAGGCGTTGAAGATATGTGTCGCGCCATTTTATCTCAATCATATGAAGGAAAGAATAAAAACAATACGCAGTCATGCTCTCGGTACTAAGTATTCGCGCAAATTTATTAGATATTTGTTCATTTTACACACTTGATCATGCTGTTACTGATGTTGTTAAACATGGAACGGTATATAACTGAAGTGTTACCTCTTCGTTGCCTATTTTTCAACATGCATCATTTCTGTGCCCTAAGTAGACGCCATCTAAAGCTTTTTACGCACTTAAACACCATACTTTATTATTTTACAACTTAATTGGTGTTCTGGCATATCCAAAAGCAAGGAATGTAACTATCACAACGCGAGACGCCCCTTAATCTTTTATCTCTTATCGTCACTATTAAGATAGACTTCATGCTCAGAAATATTGCCCTTAGCATCTGCTGTGCCGACTTAAATAAGAATTGGTGCCTTTGTAAGGCATCACAATTTTGTGGCAGTTTGGAGCAGAATCATCATTTAGCTCCTAAATTATTTTCTAGTAATTTTTAAAATATCGTCAAACTTGAGAAAAATTATGGCATGGCACTTGAAAATGTGCCACGAAAACGGATATTGCCTGTTCAAGCATTTAAGGCGGATTGCAACTGATATATTATGTATGACTGTGTAGGATTCGTATCACTATTTCGTGAATGGGATCTCTGGAAAACTCGCACAAAGTACGCATCTTGCGTTATCAGTAAACTAATGCAGTAACTTTGTTCAGATTAAACAGAAAAATATTGGTTTTATGTGCCTAAGCAACGATCTGATTATGAGGCACGCCGTACTAGGGGGGGGGGGGGGAGGGAGGGGGACTCCGGAATAATTTGGGCCACCTGGGGTTCTTTAACATTCACCTAAATCTAAGTAGACGGGTGTTTTCGCATTTCGCACCCATCGAAATGCGACCGCAGTGGCCGGGATTTGATCCCGCGACCTCGCGCATAGCAGTCCAACACTATAGCCACTAAGCAAACACGGCTGGTAGATTAAACAAACCATCAGTTGCCTTTTAATGAACTGCACTATCCAGATTCGGTGCACAGTAGCGGAGTTTAAACAGGATGCTCTAATCATTATTTTTTTTTAATTGTGGCGTTTTACGCTCCAAAATTACGATCTGATTATGAGGCACGCCGTAGTGTGATACTCCGGAATAATTTGGACCATCTGGGGTTCTTTAACGTCAATCATGAACTTTTCTCACAGTGCTGAACTGTTACAGAGTATTTGAGGTGGTGAGAAAATCAGGCTATAGCAGTCACTGAACTTTGACTCTTGTTCAAGTTCGTTCAAATTGCTCTAGCGGTTACTTCAATATAATATTTCTGAATTTCACATGTCTTCTAATAAGGATGTAAGGAGTAAAACGCTCGCTTAATATGTATTTGCCTCGAGAGAAAAAATGCTCATTGGTTACATAGATCACAAGCACACTGAAAACGAGCTCGCGAATTGAAAAATTATTTTAAAAATTTCCCAAACATATTCGATTACCATTTGATTCTGTTCAGCTTTGTGCAGGTGTACTAGCACTGATATTCGAAATTTAATGCCTTACAATTCGATTTTGAAATCAGTATTTGGCAGGCCACTCAACAGCAGTGTAAGAAATAACTGCAGATATGCAGCATGGTTTCACGCATACGCGCGGCTAAAGCAGCGCATTGTTTTGAGCTCGGTTAAGCGAAATCAGTTTTTGTTTTGATATGCATGGAGGGGACAGTTTTACGAAATGGAAACTTCCATCAACAAAACAGTTTACTTCGCACAGACGCCTCTGTACTTCGCCTCTGTTCTGCGGACTACTCTTACCCTCCCCTTACCCGTCCCTTTGCACTCCGTTTCGTGGTTTCGGTGTTTGGTCGCTGTATATTTGACAGTGAGCAGGTGTCCATGGAAAATGAAGTGTATGCTGTACTGCTAGAGTGTTCCCTAAAGTGGTCAGATAAGAACATTCTGTGTGTGTCACCAGTCCTCACATACTTAGGTGATTCGGCTAAATGGGCCCAATTAAAGGGACACTAAAGAGGAACAGTAAGTAAAGCTGTACTAATAAATTACGCTTCTGCAATACCGAAAATGCCACTCTTACCAAGAGAGGAGGCTTAATGGTGAGGCAGATAAAATGTTAAAAACAAAACACGGGTGGCTGACGTTCCCGCAGAACTTGCCATGACTTTATAAGCTTTTGACAACGTCTGCTCACGTCAGGTTAACTGTTTTTCGGTAAAGAAACTCCACATTGCATTCTAAAACAACCGACGCCTGAATCTAGAAAGTTTTCAGAACTTCTCCTCCCCCCCAAAATTGCCCAAATACAAAGGAAATACCTTTAAATCGGCGACGTCACACCGACGTACTGTGGTGAAATTGCATAGCGAAATTTAAAAAAAAAGGAAATTTTGACCTTCATTTTGTAATTATCAACTTTTATCAAGCGAATAAATGAACATGGAGTATTTCAAAGAATACTTTACCAGTCTAAGCCGATTTACTTTCGGTCGTTATCGTCTCCTTAAGAGATACTTTTGTCGTAATTGACGCTAGTGTTGTCTGTCAGTGCCGTTGTGAGAAGTGGCATGTGCCCGTGCTTGGAAGAAAGAGTAACCGGCTTACGCTGTCCTTCTTCACATCCTCCTTGTCACCTCCTTTGCCTAAATTGAAGATTTTAGTACTTGTCATCTGCACCATGCTAGCGGACACTGCGAAAACGATGACTGCAACGGAGGCTTGAAAGAGGAGAAAGTGACAACAGCAACAGTTAGTAGACTTCTAGCTGCAGTTGCAAGACAAAGAATACTTTCTTTGTAATAAGATCCGTTTATTTATTTATTTATTTACTTATTATTTTCTTTTTTTTATTATTTTTTGCGAAATGATTACCGTGCTACATTTCTTACATTTGTCAGCGCTGTAACAAAATTCCCCATCAGCATCTTGACATATGTTCTTTTAAGCAACGGCTGGAAACTGAACAGCAGCCACATGAACCGAGTAGCTTCTGGCAGCAAAACAAACGAGCGCCGACCGTATACTGCCCTGCTATGTTGTGGGAGAGATGCAGAACTGGCTATTTAAAATCGAGCAGCTGTTGTCGAGGCCGGCGCTTCAAGCATGCTCGCCCTTTCTTGCCCACCTCCTCCGCTGGCTCGCGTACGTCGGACGCGCTTTCAATGCGCCGAACAGCGCCTTTTTTTTTTCTTCCTCGAAGGCAATAACGTCGGTTGTAAAAAAATGCTAGCTTATTTCTATCTTCCAATGCAGTCAGAACTATACAGTCTGTGTGGTTATCTGTATTACCATAAACTTGTATACTGTGATCGTAGTTCATGTAGCATTGGTGTACTTCGCATTCGCGGCAAACTATTTTTCACGGGGCATATTTTGCATAGAAACGTGCATATGCCGTAAATAAACGCAACCGCATTCGAAAAAAAAAAAAGAATTGCTGCAGGACGTGTCTCATGCAGCATAATGATGCGCATTATGTACGCTAGAATGTCTTCCGTCCTATGCATAATTTATACGGGTCTGGGAAATTCAAAGTTCCGAATACATGTAAAACGCAGCAATGCTTTTCTGAGATAACCTCTCCTCCTATTTTTTAGAAATTTGTTGCATTTGAGAGGAAAAGTTAAATTGTGATTGTCGGCAACGGAATTTTGATTTAGGGCTTGAAATGTTTGCCAAAACATTTGTTGGTTTTAAAGAAAAGATAGAATCACGAAGTTTATAGATGTATAACTCTGCATCAAAAAACATCGTGGTTATGTAAAATGCATCCGTTAGAAAATACAAAGCGCACGAATTTGATATATGAATTTACAGCTTCCATGAATTTTTTACAACGTTTACAAGGGTCTTGCAAAAGTCCTACTCACGTACAATTGGTGTGCTCAGATCCATATATATATAACGCCTCAGTTTTGTACGCTTTAGATGTACTATTATATGCAATTTACAGCATTGTGATATATCTTCTCATTGCTGAGTTACAGAGTTGTAAACTTGACTGTTTCGTTCTTCCAAATTTTGTCTTTTTTTCCTCTTGCTCTTTGTCGTCTTTACAACCCCTATATTCCCAACCCCAGTGCAGGGTAGCAAATTGGAAACTCGCCTCTGGTTTACCTTCCTGCCTTTCCTCTCTCTCTCTCTTGCCATTTTCAAAACTCTTTTTTAAATCAGTGAACGACCTAAATCAAAAATCCGCTTCCAAAAGTCATTAGATTGTAACTGTGTATTTTAACTACAAGAACCCTCATAAATTATGCTACAGTGGTTTCCGAGAAAATTGATAGGAGCCCCGGACTAAACCTTCATTTTTATATATCCGACGTTAATTGAAACAATCATCGGCGTGCGCAACTTTGTTATTTTATTTTAATACCTTTGTGTACCCGTGAAATAAAACGAATGGTGCATATTATATATATATATATATATATATATATATATATATATATATATATATATATATATATATATATATATATATATATAACTGGACTACACATGCCCCACGTAATTTGAGTCAAGCTTTAAAATTATGCAAACGGCACGTAGCTGGAAAGGGCAAAAATAATGTTATTTGCCGTCACTGGGAAATACTCAGATTATTTTTTTACATTTTGCCTAATTACATAATTAGTCTTAATTAATTAATCACCTTCTAATATACTGTAATTAGATGAAAAGTCTAAATGAGAAAATTGTAGAGTAACATGAAAAGCCCCGATACAGCTTTCTGTTGGTCAATCATCATCATCATCAGCCTGGGTACGCCCACTGCAGGGTAAAGGCCTCTCCCATACTTCTCCAACTACCCCGGTCATGTGCTAATTATGGCCATATTGTCACTACAAACTTCTTGATCTCATCCGCCTACCTAACTTTCTGCCGCCCCCTGCTACGCTTCCCTTCTTTTGGAATCCAGTCTGTAACCCTTAATGACCATCGGTTATCTTCCCTCCTCATTACATGCCCTGCCCATGCCCATTTATTTTTCGTGATTTCAACTAAGATGTGATTAACTCGCGTTTGTTCACTCACCCAATCTGCTCGTTTCTTATCCCCCTTTAAAGTTACACCCATCATTCTTCTTTCCATAGCTCGTTCTGTCGTCCTCAATTTAAGTAGAACCCTTTTCGTAAGCCTCCAGGTTTCTGCCCCGTAGGTGAGCACTGGTAAGACACAGCTGTTATAAACTTTTCTCTTGAGGGATAATGACAACCTGCTGTGCATGATCTGAGAATGCGTGCCAAACGCACCCCAGCCCATTCTTATTCTTCTGATTATTTCAGTCTCATGATCCGGATCCGTGGTCACTATCTGCCCTAAGTAGATGTATTCCCTTACCACTTCTAGCAGCATCTAGCTTCGTAAACTGCTGTTCTCTTCCGAGACAGTTAAACATTACTTTAGTTTTCTGCAGATTAATTTTTAGACCCACCCTTCGGCTTTGCCTCTCCAGATAAGTGAGCATGCATTGCAATGGTCCCCTGAGTTACTAAACAAGGCAATATCATCAGCGAATCGCAAGTTACTAAGGTATTCTCCATTAACTCTTATCCCCAATTCTTCCCAATCCAGGTCTCTGAATACCTCCTGTAAACACGCTGTGAATAGCATTGGAGAGATCGTATCTCCCTGCTTGACTCCCTTCTTTATTGGGATTTTGTTGCTTTCTTTATGGAGGACTACGGTGGCTGTAGAGTCGCTATATATATCTTTCAGTATTTTTACATACGACTCGTCTACACCCTGTTTCCGTGATGCCTGCATGACTGCTGAAGTTTCCACTGAATCAAACGCGTTGTCGTAATCAATGATAGCTATATATAAGGGTTCGTTATATTCCGCGCATTTCTGTATCACCTGGTTGATAGTGTGAATATGGTCTATTATTGAGTAGCCTTTAGGAAATCCTGCCTGGTCCTTTGGTTGACAGAAGTGTAAGGTGTTCCTGATTCTGTTTGCGATTATCTTAGTAAATACTTTCTAGGCAAGCTGATCAGTTTATCATTTTTCAAGTGTTTGGCGTCCCCTTTCTTATGGATTAAGATTATGTTAGCGTTCTTCCAAGATTGCGGTACGCTTGAGGTCATGAGGCATTGCGTATACAGGGTGGCCAGTTTTTCTAGAACAATCTCCCCACCATCCTTCAACAAATCTGCTGTCACCTGATCCTCCCCGGCTGCCTTCGCCCTTTGCATAGCTCCCAAGCCTTTCTTCACTTCTTCCGGCGTTACTTGTGGGATGTCAAATTCCTCTAGACTATTCTCTCTTCCATTATCGTCATGGGTGCCACTGGTACTGTATAAATATCTATAGAACTCCTCAGCCACTTGAACTATCTCATCCATATTAGTAATGATGTTGCCGGCTTTGTCTCTTAACGCATACATCTGATTCTTGCCCATTCCTAGTTCACTGCTTTTAGGGTTCCTCCGTTCCTGAGAGCATGCAAAATTCTGTCGATATTATACTTCCTTATGTCAGCTATCTTACGCTTGTTGATAGTTCTGCCAGTTTTATTCTTGCTGTAGGGTTAGAGGCTTTCATACATTGGCGTTTCTTAATCAGATCTTTCGTCTCCTGCGATAGCTTACCGGTATCCTGTCTAACGAAGGTACCACCGACTTCTATTGCACACTCCTTAATGATGCCCATAAGATTGTCGTTCATTGCTTTAACACTAAGGTCCTCTTCCTGAGTTAATGCCGTATACCTGTTCGGTAGCTTGATCCGGAATTCCTCTATTTTCCCTCTTACCGCTAACTCATTGATCGGCTTCTTATGTACCAGTTTCTTCCGTTCCCTCCTCAAGTCTAGGCTAATTCGAGATCTTACCATCCTATGGTCATGTTGCGCAATACGTGCTACATAAAGGCGTTTTTCCAAGCATGAAAGAATCTCGCGAATGCACGCAAAGTACTCGCGAGGCAGGCCGCTCGAGGCATTTTGCGTGTATTCGATGGCTTCTCTCATGCTTGGAAAATCACTTTTGTGCAGTGTGCCGAAATGGAACAAAAAAAAAAAGAAAAATGATATTTTTGACCGGAACGGAAGCATAACCGAAACGGTATTTATCATTTTGTTTTGGGGTGAAACCGAAATATTTTTGATCGGTTTTCGGTTCAAGAGGAAAGTCGGCAATCAGAAACAACGTCAGGCAACGTCAGAATTAGCGCGTATCTCAAGGGTCCGCATAAGCGTGTATCTCAGGCAGGGATAACGCGAGCGATAGCCGGTAGACCGCTCCACTAATCAAAGCCTGAGCCAAACTTTAAAAATAAAAAACATCCCAAAAATAACAGCCGAATCTTTCCAAGGAAATGATGAGGTTGTATTTGAGGAAAAAGAAGCGTGAAATAGAACCAAATGGAAAAAGGAGGTCGGGCTCACAAATTTCAAATGGAAGAAAGCAGAAGAGAAAATTCCTAAGTGCACAGCAACTAGGTTCCCCTTAGGCTGATTATTGAACTAGGACCAAAAAGTAAGGAAGCTCTGTTGAAAGCAGTAGAATAAACCTTAAACGATTGACGAATACCAGACAGTTGGCGACAAAGTAAAATGAAATTAATTTATAAAGGGAAGGAAGAAAAAGAGAGAAGTCACTTATACGGACGATTGACGATTGCATCGATAATATACAGATTAGCAATGCAGGCGATTAAATTTAAACTGCAAGCATGGGCGGAGAATAATGGCATATTGGGAGAACTTCAGAATGGCTTCAGAATCGGCAGGTGTCTTGATGTTAACTTATTTGTCCTTAGTCAGTGTATTGAAATATCGCGAGAAGAAAGGGAAGGCGACGAATTGTTTCTCCAGTGGAACGCTGCTCTTTCTGTCTCCTGATTTTTTTGTGATTTTTGTGTATTCCGGGGATCATCGCTCTCTTGCGTGTGGCGGTGGATCCTGACCCCGTTGTACGTAGTCCCGACATGGCATTGCCTTCAACGTCAGTCTCAAGGATGTGGAACAGCCGAGATGATAAAAGACAGGCGATAAAAGACATTTGGCTTAACCCACGTAAGAACGTTCTGGCCATACACGTCGAGCACCCGGCCGCTTTACGCACATTGCGAACTGTTACACAGCTTGGCGACATCAGAGTCCGTGCTTACACTCCGCAGGCAAGAGGCGCGACAACAGGCCTAATACATGATGTCAACGTCTCTATACCGAATGGTGGCCTTGCTGTACTGGTCAAACCGGCTACTGACGCTACGGATATATTGCAAGTTTGCCGAATAGGCAGCTTCCGTTGTGTCAACGTGATCTTCAAAGGCGACTGTCTTCCTTCACATGAGAAGGTTGGCCTTTTCCGTCATGCCGTTCGAGCCTATATTCCGAGCCCCCTTCGATGCCACAAGTGTCTGAGAATGGGTCACGTGTGTGGCGCGTGTAACAACAAGTCCGCTTGCCCGCGCGGCGCCGAACCCCACACACCAGAGCCTTGCAAAGCGGCTACCCTGAAATGCAGGAACTTCAATGAAAATCATGATGCCTCATGAATCAACTGCCCACTAATGAAGAAGGACAAGAGAATCTTGAGACAAATAGTGAAGGGTGCCTCGTCACGGAAGGACGCGATAACGACTGTTGTAAGACGTCTTTCCCGTCGACGGCGCGCTTCCAAGAAAGAAAAAAGTGTTGTTTTGTCTCCAGAGCGTTCCTTTACACTGCCTCCACCGCCACCACCGCCAAGCACCCTACAGCATCGTAGTCAGAAGAATGCTGAGGCTCAGAAAAAAGAATCTGACGCTGCTTGGCCTGCAATACAAAAGACACCCTTCTCCGCCGAGCGACAGAATCGGCTACCGCAAGGCGCTACTTCTGCAACAGGTAATCAAGCTGCGCAAGATGTCCTGGTCATTGCCATGCTGAGGTTGCTGGTGAGTGCTATCCGAGTGGCAATACAGGTCCAGGAAATACCTCGGGTAAGAGAATATAAATACCTTGGTATATGGATAAACGAAGGCAATAGATATATGGAAATACAGGAAAAAACAATAACTGTGAAGGGTTGAGAAATTTAGCCATAATGAAGCACATAGCGCTATGGGGATACAATAGGTACGAGGTGCTCCGGGGTATGCGGAGAGGTGTAATGGTTCCAGTACCGACGTTTGGAAATGCGGTTGTTTGCTTTAAATCAGGGGTACAGTCAGGACTCCACGGGAACCAAAGGCCAGTGGGACGCCTCGTATTGGACGCTCACGGGAAGACTCCAAATGAAGCTGTGCAAGGTGATATGGGCTGGACAAATTTTGAAGTGAGGGAAGCTCACAGTAAAATTGATTACGGAGAAAGACTGAGGAATTCGGAAGAAAGTAAATGGGTTGGGAGAGTTTTCAGGTATTTGTACAGGAAAAACATTGATTCACAGTGGAGTAAAAGAACTAGGAAGCTTACCAGCGAGTATGCGACCTGTATGGCGAGCAACATGGGAACAAAGAACGTCAAGCGGAAAATCAGAACAGCTGAGATAATATCATGGGTGGCGGCAGTGGAAAAGAAACCTGCTATGAGTAACTATACTTAAGAGGAAAAAATGAAATCAGGAAAGAAACAATTTATGATAACTCAAAGGAAAGCCTATTACTTTTCGAAGCGAGATCAGGGTGCCTTAGAACACCTACTTATAAAGCGAGATATAAGAAGGAAGAAGAATCATGTGCGTGCTGCCGTAAAGCTAGGGAAACGACTGAACATGTTTTATTAGAATGTGAAAACGTCTGCCCAGCAGTCGATTTAGGCACCACTGGCCTCCTTGAAGCCCATGGGTTCAGCGAGAGCAGTGGAAAAGTAAACATGTCCGCAGTAGAGATTAGTAAGAGGCGATAGGAAGATTGGTGGAAGAAAAGTAGGGAAACGACAAAAAAACGGAGACGTGCAAAAGCAAACTTCGCAATAGGGGATCAGAAATGTTGGTTGTGGGAGTTCATAGTGTTTTTTTTCTTTTGTTATTTTTTCGACCTAGGTAGGACATTAGGCAGTATAATAGCAAGAGCTTGGTGGCGCAACCCACCGCCCCGTTCTAAAGGGGACGCTCATAACATCCCTCCATCAATCCGAGCACTCCTCAATAATATGCAAACGCAATCAGCTAAATGCTTACTGCAAGTCCTGGATTCTCTTAAACCAGTACTTGCGGGTCTACAGTGACAAGATGGCTTGCCATCTACAACCACGGCGGCCATTCCGGGAACAAGTCAAGTGCGCTTCCATACTTCAATGGAACGCCAGAGGTCTGCAGTGACGGATGTCAGAATTTCGGCACTTTGTTTATAACCTCATTTTTAAAAGACAATTCGGCTGTCGGGCTACGAATCATTTGTTTCTAAATCATGCGCTGAACGTCGTCAAGTTATTGTGTATATCCGCAAGGAGCTCCCATATGTTCACCAAATAGTGCAGCCTCACAAGTATAATCAATACGTGTGTCTCCGTGTTAAGAAAGTTTCATTCACACTGATAGGCACCTACATATCCCCATCAGGTCGACTTCATCGACAGAGACTGAACGACACACTCGCAAAAACTCCAGGCCCTTGTATAATCATGGGTGACTTTAACGCCCACCATCCACCCTGGAGAAGGCTCAGGACAAATCAACGAGGCACGAGTCTTGTTGATCTCGCTGCCGAGCATGAACTAAGAGTTTGGACGATGGCAGCCCTACTTATCTCCGAGGTGTGACTTACGGTAGCTGCTTAGACTTGATGTTAGTGTCGCATATTTTAAGTTCTAAAGTTCAATGGTTCACAGACATTGAAACTCATGGCAGCGACCCTATTCCTACGTACATGACTATCAGAGGCCTTGACAGTTCTCTCTACCCTGTTCTCTCAAGACAGATAGACTGGCAAGCGTACCGAATTTCGATCGAGGAAAATCGCACATGACCCTCCCGAGCCCCTCGAAGACATGATCGTACAAGCTCTGCAGTCTTCTACGCGGACTTTTACATCTACAAGACGCACAGATTTCGACCAAGAATTGTAGAAGCTACGGGTGATCCGCCGGCAGGCAGAGATACGATATCAATCAATCAATCAATCAATCAATCAATCAATCAATCAATCAATCAATCAATCAATCAATCAATCAATCAATCAATCAATCAATCAATCAATCAATCAATCAATTATTTAGTAATTAATTAATTAATTAATTAATTAGTCGAACTTATGTCCTTTGAAAAGGAGGAGTACGGGACTAAAAGCTCAAACAGCTTGACGAGGCCCCGACTCCTTGCAAGTTGGCAGTACAGCAAGATGACAGCCAGTCATACATAAGAATTTCAAAGTGGACAAGCGTTATGAGTGACAAGTAATACAGAATGAAAGTAAGTAAATAGCAAATGATAACACAAGCAAAATGGTAGTACAATTTATCAACAGCATGAACAGCAGCGGTGAACAAGAACAGGAAAAAAAATGGAAGGCATATACTAGTCCTTCAAATAAATAAGCTGACGAAATCGTTTGATAACACAGTTTTGGTTACACGAAAGATCAAAATCTTGTCCGTTTAATATGTTTAGCAGCGAAGGTAGTGTGTAAGACAAAGATTGTTCGTCATAGGAAGTTCTATCGGGGGGTACAAACCATAGCTCTTTATGTCTGGTCTGACGAACGCTTGCATTTACTCGTATTCATGCCAGGTGAACTGCATCATGAATACCGAATTTACCGAAACCTTTATAACACATCAACCTATAATTGTAAAAACAAAACACAGCAAACACATAGGTTTACTAAGTCGATTTATGACCTGAGGGAAGCCCGACGCATTCAGAAGAAAGTTCAACGTCAGATGAAGGAACTTCAGCACCAACGATGGAAGAGCTTTTGCCGAATCGCCACAACAACTTCGTCCCTTCATAGCGCTCGCCCTTCATCAAAGACACCCAGACCTTGAGGTCGTGGGAGAATTCTGTGCGAAAGTTACTGACGACTTAGTTCTGCTGGCTGACTTCTCGCTACATGATGTTCTCATTGCGAGAGATCAAAGCAGGAAAGTACCTTCCTCTATGGAAGAATTGGAAGCGGCCTTGGTTGCGTGCAGGAGATCGTCATAACCCGTCCCCAATGGGGTGACCTACGCTCCCTTAAGGCACCTAGGTTCAACATCACAACGTTGTCTTCTAAATATATTCAATCAATCTTGGTGTGACGGCATAGTTGCCGATGGTTGGAAGTGTAGCCGACTGGTGCCTCTACTGAAGCCTGGAAAGTCTCCGCTGGACCTTACATCGTACGGGCTAACTGCACTTGCGAGTTGCATCGGTAAGGTCATGGAGAGGATGCTGCTGACACGTATGGAATGGTACCTCGAATACTAAACATCTACCCTGAGGTTATGGCTGGTTTTCGACGTGGACGGTCTTCATTTGACAGCGTCATTAATCTCGTGATATCCGTGCAGCAACAAAAAGCTGTGAAGCACCTCTGTGTGGCACTCTTCTTAGATGTAAAAGGTGCATACGAGAACGTAAACCATGAAGCCATTCTCCAAGGTCTTGAGGCTGCAGAACTTGGAGGCCACGTCTTTACGTGGATTAGGAGCTATCTCTCGGAGATCTGTGTTTGTCCTTACAGAGGATGGCCCGGCAAGTAGATATAAGTCAAGTTGTGATGTCTCACAAGGCGAAGTGTTTAGACCCACTCTTTTCAATCTCGTTCTAGTGGGGCTTGCCGAAACGCTATCACAGACTGCTAATGTCTCGCTCTACGCTGATAATATTTGCTTCTGGGCGTCCGGCGTGACTAGGCCACAAGTGCACGCCAGAATACAGAACACGGCAACTCTGACAGCGGCATACCTTCGTCGACAAGGTCTGACGATTCCTACAGAAAAATGTGCACTAGTGGCATTTACACGAAAAGCGATGTCTTTCTACCCGGTGTGTATCGAGGGCCAGTTCATCGCGTACAAGAAAGCTCACAGGTTCTTAGGCGTTATTGTGGGTCGTGACCTCACCTGGAGTCCACATATCTCCTGCATGAAGAAAAAGCTAATTTGAATTGCGAATATGTTCATATTCGTAGCTGGAAAATCGTGGGGACCGTCCGTGCGGTCCATGTTCCACATATACACAGCACTTTCTGTCAGATTTTTGCGATACAGTCTTCCTGTTTTGTCCTACACATGCAAGACTAATCTCCTTGCACTTCAGAGTGTACAAGCCGAAGCACTTCGGACATGGGGCCATATAACGTAAAACTATTGCAAAATGTTTCTATTCCTATCTCCTGACGTCAAATTTGCGTAACCGCCAACGCAAGCATCGGGCGGTCACCCGCATGGTTGTCTGAGCAAACCAATCAAATGCTCCCCTCGTTAATAGGAGGTCACTTTTGTTTGCTTGAAAAACGAATAACATAGCCTGCACTGAGCGGCTGGTTTTATCTGATTGGCTCACAAGAGGCGAGGAGCATGCTTGGAAAGGGATTCGATGGGGCCGAGACACTGCACTGAATATAGATAACCAGATGAAGAGGGTGGTGCCGGCGTCTACGATTGGTCCGCTTTCTCTTACTTAGCTTGCGGTGGCTTGTCGACAGTCGCGGCGGCATGCAACGGAAGCTTAAAGGGACACTAAAGTGAAAAGTGATTTCTTCTGCATCAGTAAATTACCTTTCTACAACACCAAAAACACCACTCTTACAACGATAAGACGTTTGGTAATCCAGAAAAAGCGCAAGAACGAATACGGGTGGTGACGCCTAGTTAAGTTCCCGCACCTGGTGGCTGTGACGTCATGGTTTTTTATGGCATCTTCTAGGGTCTACTAACTATATATAGCGGTACAGATTGACTACATTGTGTTCTAAGAGAACCATATAGTAAACGTGGCAAGTTTCGCAAACCTTTACTCAGCCAACGCGGCCCAAATGCGAAAACATACTTTGGAATCCCTGACGTCACGCTCAAGTACCGGCGCTGGGGTTTCGGCGCGAAAGTCAAATACTGGTACTTGGACCTTCATTTTCTCATCTAATAATCAAACTATTTTTTTGAAATGACTGCCTGCAGGGTTCTGAAACAATTCTTCATTAGTCTAAAGTGATTTATTGTTTCGCTTTAGTGTCCCTTTAAGAATGACGCTAAAACGGATCCTCAGCAAAGGAGAGTTGGCAGAACGGGGTCGTAAACGTGCCGAGAGTTCTCGAAAACTTTACACGGCCACGCAAAAAGTTTTATTACACACAAATAAACTCATGCTTTCCGGCAGGGGCGAGTAGCCAGTGCCGGAGCGATCGGCGCCAGCCATCTTTTATTCCTTTCGGAACGGTGCAACCTGCGGCTATTCAGAAGAAAATTCACTATTGTTCGGCATATTAATCCATCTTTAACGCGTACGCGCCACTTTGACGCGGTAAGTGTTTGCGGTTTTGTGACGTCGCGTGAGAGGCAGGTGAAGTGGGTGCAGCCCGAAAGCTTTTGACCAATAGCCGAAGGCTAATGGCAAAAAGGCGTAGAATCAGACAGAACTATTTTTGTTTTATTCGTTCAAGTTATGCATAATCAGTGTGTACACGTCATATCAGATGGGGAGCTATCGTGGTTTTCGTGATGTCGCGTGACAGACAGGTGAAGTGGGGGTGGTCCAAAAATGTTTTTGACCAATCGCGGTGGGCTGATTGCAAAATTGGAATAGAAAAGCTCGGAATAGTTTTACGTTATAGCGCGTATGTTTTGGCCTCCTCAGATGTTCTTCGACAGCTGCAACGATTGTGATTTCACAACACCCAATCATCACTCATATCGTCGGTGAG
Source organism: Dermacentor andersoni (assembly GCF_023375885.2). NCBI lineage: Eukaryota > Metazoa > Arthropoda > Arachnida > Ixodida > Ixodidae > Dermacentor > Dermacentor andersoni. The sequence continues at coordinate 138,576,262 of NC_092814.1, forward strand.
ATGTTAAGAGCGCACATTCGACGCCTTTCTCGGCTACCATCCCACCATTTAGCCGATTTTCCAGTGCGAAGACCAGAGGCTACATTCTGTGGTATTGTGACTCAATACCGTCTGGCTTCAAGCCTGCGAAACACCCAACAGCGGCATTGTGGTATCTCCGGCAAATTCACGTGTGCCACTTAATTCCTGGGATTGCTAAGAAGGCAGACTTGTCACGACTAGCCTTGACCGCAGTTGTCTCTGCTTCTCCTCTACGAATCTTATTTCGACAGCTTACACATTTACACGGACGGTTCCACCAATTTCAACATCTCTACCGGAGTAGTAGTTGTTCCATGGGACGCCGTCTCTTTGCAGTTTAAATATTCGCACAATACTACGTCGACAGCAGCCGAACTTGCGGCTCTTCAAGGCGCACTCAAGTAAGTGCTCCAGCAGCCACCAAATCGATAGGCCATTTTCTGAGAACAAAGCCGTCCTACAAACTCTGCAATTTGCCCTACGTCATGGGTTACACGAGCAGTTAGTGTACCAAGTATTGCACGCTCACCATCACGCGCTCGAGAAAGGCCACGACATTGTATTTCAATGGTTACCAAGCCACTGCGGAATTGTTGGTAACGACAGCGCAGATGAAGCTGCGCGTTCGGCTCACCAAAACATCAGCGGGTTCCTATACCACTTTCAAGAACTGATGCTGCATGACTTCAATCACTTGCTCGCCACATCACCCTTCTACGATGGAATTCATTGAGTTTCACCAACTCACGCTTGCACTCTCTCGACCCTATTTTACGACTTCGCCTGCGACCTGGACTCTCCCCTCAGGAAACAACTTTACTGTGTCGCATGTGGTTGGGCATTGCATTTACAAATTACTGTCCATTCCTGATAGGAATGGCCAACAGTGCGACGTGCAATTTGTGCGAGTGCGATGATATTCTTAGAGCACCTCCTGTGTCAGTACTCATCTTCGACACTCAACGACGGACTTTACAAGCGAAACTCAACCTGCTAGATAATAGAGTGCTCTCAGAAGAAAAGATGCTTGGACCAAGGCCTATGAATTCTTGCATGCAAAAGGCAACAAAAGGCCTTCTGGGCTTCTTGAAGGACACTGGATTGTATAAACGCCTGTGACAGTGGAGATTCCTCTGCGACTGACTGAGAAGCAAGTTTATGCGAACGAGGGACTGAGACAGCGGTGCTCTGTATCTCCGCTACTGTTTATGGTGTACTTGATAAGGGTGGAAAGGGCGCTAGAGGGAAGTAATATTGGGTTTAATCTTTCATACAAACAGGCGGGTACAGTAGTAAAGCAGCAGTTTCTAGGTTTGTTTTATACGGACGAAATTGTGTTGCTAGCTAACAAGGAAAGTGATATCCAACGCCTGGTTAATATTTGTGGACAGAAAGGCGAGGATTTAGGTCTGAAATTTAGTGTTAGTAAATCAGGCGTTATGGTATTCAATGAAAACTGTGAACAGAGAGTGTCAATGCAGGGCAAGGAAATACCTCGGGTTTAAAGAATACAAATACCTTGGTACATGGATAAACGAAGGCAAAATATGTATGGACACACAGGGAAAAGCAATAACAGCGAAGTGGAAGAGAAATGCGGCCATAATGGAACTCAAAGCGCTAGGGTTGCACAATAGGTACGAGGTGCTCCGGGGTATGTGGAAAGGTGTAATGGTTCCAAGACTTGCATTTGTAAATGCGGTTGTTTGCTTGAAGTCAGGGGTAAAATCAGGAGTCGATGGCAACCAAAGGTCAGTGGGACGCCTTGCATTGGGCGCTCACGGGAAGACTACAAATAAAGCTGTGCAGGTTGATATGGGCTGGACAAGTTTTGAAGTGAAGGAAGCTCAGAGTAAAATTGATTGTGAAGAACGACTGAGGAAGTAAGGAAGTAGGCTGGGAGAGTGTTGGGATACTTGTGCAGTGACAACATTGGTTCACAGTGGAGGAAAGAAACTAGGAAGCTAACCAGACAGTATGCGACCGGTATGGTGAGCAGCATGGCAACAAGAAACGTCAAGCGGAAAGTCAGAGAGGCTGAGGTAATCTCATGGGCGGCGGCAATGGAAAAGAAACCTGCGAAGAGTAACTGCTTAAGAGGAAAAACCGAAATAAGGAAAGAAACAATTTATGGTAACTCAAAGGGAAGCTCATTACTTTCGAAACGAGATTACGATGCCTTAGAACACGCACTGATAAAGCGAGATACAACAAGGGAGAAGGATGTCTGCCCAGTAGTCGATTCAGGCACCTTTGGCCTCCTTGAAGCCCTTGGGATCAGCGAGAGCAGGGGGAAAGTAAACATGTCCGCCGTAGAGATTAGAAAGAGTTGATTGGAAGATTAGCGGAAGAAAAGTAGGGAAATGACAAACAACGGAGGCGTACAAAAACAAAGTTCCCAGTTGGAATTCAGCAAATTTGGTGATGAGAATTTTTCGTGGGGCTTTCTTTTTTTCTTTCCTTTTTTCTTTAAAACATTGGTAGGACGTTAGGCAGTATAGTAACCGCTTGGTGGCGCAACCCACCGCCTCGTTCCAAAGGGGACACGCATAGCATTCATCCATCCATCCTGCTGCTCGGTGCACTAGCAGATCGGCACCGTTGCAAAACCCAGGGCTTGCGCGCTTAAAAGCTTATAGTTTAGTTTTCTACGGGTAAAACACTTTGTTACCGGAGTTTCATCGTTCGTTTCAGTTCGTTTTATCGGAACAGCGGTATCGCATTTCGGCGAGTGCGCTGGCTAACGCGTTGCTTCTGAGATCATGCTCAGTGCCTTGACTCAAGGCACTGAGTATGATCTCAGCATTTATAATTCACTTACTGAGAAAAATAAATAGCATGTTTTTATCGCTATTCTCCTTCTAAAATTTTTTCATGCTAACCAAAACCGTTATGAACTGTTGCTGATATTTTTTTCTTCCGGAGCAGAACCGCAACATAACTTTTTTCAGTGGAATGAACCTAAAACCAGAACGAAAGACATTTCGTTCTGACGCCTTGCTTTTATGTAGCACGTATCGAGCAACCGAAAGCTGTATCGGGAGTTTTTCATGTTGTTGTACAAATTATTCATTGATACGTTTGATCTAACTATAATATTTGAGAAGTTGATTAGTTGCTAAGACTAATTATGTAATTAGGCGGAATGCAAAAAATAATCGGAGTATCTCCAAGCGATGGCAAACAACATTACCTTGGTCCTGTCCAGCTACATGGCATTTGCATATTTTTTATGTTTGGATCAAGTTACATGGTACACCCGGTGCATCGACCCATAGTAGCCCCAGGGGGCGCCTCGGTTGTTTCTCCACTTTCGAGTTGTGGCACTTTGATTAGAACAGTCCTGGGCGGTCAGATCGATCGTCGTGCAGTTGTCAATGCGTTTGCAGAGAGACGAAGGAATTCCTTTTTTTGAAAGCCACGCGAACGCTCGGTGTTGCGAGAAGAGCGACAGCAGATATGTGGCTAGAGGCTTCTGAATGACTGCGTCTGCCCGCACGTGTCCTGAGGAATACAAACGGGGTATCCATACACTAAGCATAGTCCACTGGAATGGCGACAATACGATATGCACTTTGCCTGCGAACAGCGATCCGTTGGAGACCTTGCGCAGGTATTTCGCTGCTTGGGCACCTCGTGTTCGGGCTGTAGGGGAAGCAGCGTCAATATTAACTGAGCCAGCACAAAGCCCTGTGGAACTCCTTTGCGAAATATGGTCATACTGCCTGGCCAGACACACGGATGCCAGATGTGCGGTTAATAAGGAAGGTTTCTACCAATTTCCACACTTCCTCAGGGTACTGAATTGAATAGATAGATCGCATTATCTTAAGAGGACGTTTTCCTCGTGGCCAAATATATGAGGGGTCTTTTTTTAAGCCGTACAAAAATAACAAGAAATCGCCTATGGAGTGGCAGCGTAATTCTATTTATTGAGCTGGATTACTCCAAGAGGTGGTCAGTACTTGCACGAGAAAGTAAAATGCATAATCGAATAAATAAAACAAAGAAAACTGAAGAAATATTAACTACTTTAGGGCACATATCACAATTTACGAATTGTAGACGGCGAGTTCGCAAGCAGCATCCATGCGGAACGAATTTTAAAGATAACACCAGTTTTGAGACATTCATTCGCAAAGTGTACGAAGAAATAGACGGGCGTTCTAGTTACTTTTGTGTTTCAATGCATAAAACGGCGGTGTGTGAAACAACGAAGTGTAACAAAAGTGCATTTCTACCGCAAGTTTTACTTAGAAATTGTTCCAAGTGGAAATACATTCCGCACTTAACGGCTACGCTTCGTAAATTCTAAGCTGTTCCGTTAAGTCATGAGTTAAAAAGTTTATTGATGTTTTAAAGCGAAGCTTTCTTTGCCTTTTCCTTCGACTTTCCCGCTGCTGCTGCTGTGGCTGCTGCTGTCTGGCACACCGTGTCGGGAGGTGGTTCAGAGCGTGTATATACATTGAAGGAGCGCGGCAGAGAAGAAAAGACACGCGAGGAACTCGCTTGGAGCGCACCGCGTCGAATGTGCACAATGCCCTCTGGAGCTCCCGGGTCGTCTCCACCTTAGCCTCTTGACAGCTTTAATTATCCGTGACACCTCGCAAGCGCTTACCTTTCTACCAGCGTGCAAGTCCAGAGGAGAGGTAGAGGAGGCAGAGAATGGCTAGAACCGATGTAGTCGCGAAACAGTCGCGAAGCAGCCTTGCCACTCTTCGCTCGCAGTTCCCATACAAATACAACGAGAGGGGGGGGAGGAGATAGGGAAAAGGTGACGTGAGAAGGCAAGGAAACGTTGGACAAACTTAAGTTCAAGGTACGGCACGGTGCTTCTGCTATTTCGGAAAAATAAAACCATGCAAATATGTTTAGCGGACAACTCACGCAGGGTGTGCAGAAGCAGAGCCGCATTAATTAAAGCGCACCGCATGGTCTAGGCGACACAACAGAAACGGTCGTACATCACATGAGCACTTGCAATAGCATTGCGGCTATGGCATTGCTCGAGGTCGCGGATTTGACCGAGGTAGCCCAATTTTGACGGGGGCGAAATAAGAAACGGTCATGCACTTTGATTTGGGGACACGTTAAAGAACAGCACGGTGCCAAAATTGATCCGGTGTGCGCCACTATGGCCTGCCTCATAATCTGATTGTGGTTTTGGCACGTACAGCCCCATATTCCAATTCAAATTTAATGCTTTTGCCACGATGCGATGTGCCATGTGAGGCAATGACAATGCTCAAACCTTTCAGAGGTTATGAAATATGGCGCACAACAACGTCTCAAGCAAACACCTCTCCCTTTGTGTTTTGTGTACTACGCAGACAAACAGCAGTGGTGCACACAAGGCAACGTTTAACATCAACTCACCACCGTCGTGTTGAACAAAACGTTGAAGAAATTAAGCATTCGCCATCAACATCACCGCTAATTATCGTCAATCAAAGCAAACAGCACAGAAAGCTTCGCTTACATCGATTCCCACAGTGCGTGGGATTTGCATTCTTTTTTTACTAATATGTCCATTATGCATTTCGATTTCTCGGGCGAATAATATCCGGCGCTTTGAGTAATCCAGCTCAAGGACTACAATTACTTTATCTGCAACGGGCAATTTGTAGAAATTCTGTATGATCTTCAAAAAACAAACAAAAAAAAATACAGTAAATGCGAAGCGCAGAAATGCTCTCATTTGACAACCGCTGAGCTGATTCGAATAAGCTTTGTTGTATTTAAGTAAAAAAGCTGATTTCTGACAATGGTAGCAAGTAAACGTTTTATTTAACGCCCGATATCTTTTAGAAAAATTGTCGAGAATAGGAAGCCTGAAAAAAAATAATAAAACTGATGCACTATGTTCACAAGTTCATAACTCTGCCTCAAAAACAGATAGCGCATTTCTGTGAACTGCATCTATTAGAGCGTCTGAAGACGACAAATCTGACATTTGAGCAGGCTCCCACGTTTTCGGTTTTATTTTTCCAATATTCGGCATGCATTTCTTGGTTTTTCCTTTCCACCAAAAAATTCTGTTTCTTTCGATTAATATATTTTTCTAGATGAACTTTCACTGCCGATTTCTTTCGGTTGATAATATTTCGCGTCGAGCGTACCGTTTCCCCTTCTTCTTCTATAAATATCTGGTCGGCAGTTTTTTTCAACGCTGAAACGACGCTGTATGACTGCACATTTTTCTCTTGAACACTCTAAGTGCATCGAATACTAAAATGACAATGTTTTTGAAAAGCAGAGTCTGTAGCAAGGGCACAGCCCCATATGGTTATGATACCATAAAGTAATTAAGAGAATGCATTGGATATTCTAGCTCAAACATAAGGAAAAATCACGTCTAACATTATTCGGGTACAGAGCTCCAACGTATAATATTGAAAAAGAAAATGGCAAGCTAAAGATACGCTCACGCGTTATCTACAACGGATCTTTCCTCTTCACCAAGCCCGGGTCCTGGCGCAAAGGCTGCCAGGACCCAAGCCAGGACTTCCTCAACCCCTCTGCGCGCTTCCTGCCACCCACCCCGGTTCTGGCTTTTCGTTGCAGCGATAGACAAAATGGACGCAAATCAGAAAGGCGTAAAGCTTTCTTGGGTGGCAGATAACCTCGTCAAGGCTCCTTGCATCGGAGTGAATATGGGCTTGCGACTGCATGCCGATCGCCGTCTTAGATCTCCGGTAAACTTGCTTTCATTGACACTTTTCAGTTATAACTAAAATCGGGGGGGGGGGGGGCGGAAGAATTGGCGTACCTTTTCTTTTTTGTTTTTTAAACCGAAATGCTCAACCCCGTCATACGACTTTGCAGATTATGTTAAATTGTTACAGTTTTTACGAGCGTTTTGTAAAGTCCTAGAGAGCTGTATATCTCGGAGTGGTAAGTAACACAAAATGTTGTCCGCTTTAGATGTCTGAAGTTTGCAGAACTGTGATATCGTTTTTTATTCTTGAGTTACAGGGTTGCAAACTTGATATTTCAATGTTTCTCACTGTATTTATTGTCGACATTCTTTTAAAACTGTGATTGCATTAACAAAAAAAATTGTGCTTCCTACAGTCGGTGGATTTTAACGTTTTCTTTTAAGTGCAGTTATCTACATAAAAACATGCGCAGTGATTGAAAAGCAAAATTATTTATCCGTTTTCATGTATTTAAATAGGTATCTTCGAGGTAAAGCTCCATAAGCCTATTTTCTGTCGAGCACCAACAGGGAACGTACCGGCGCTGTGCGATCGCCTCAGATTATCGGGCCGATTATGGCCTCAAGTCCATCTTCAGTTTCTAAGTTCTGACGAAATCCCATTTGACGTGGATCGTACTAGTCCAGGATTTCGAGCTTCCATATCAGTTGGGATACGAACATTCGCTTCATTAACTTGCTCAACATTGAAGTTAGCGCGAGTGGTCTTTGGTTTCCGAAGGTTGTCCGTAGGTTTGCCAGGCATGGGTAGTGCAATAATATGTGGCCCTTGTAAGTAGGAAGAATTCAGTATGCCAGGCCTCGTTTATGGAGAACAAGAACTTGGTCAAAATGTCGTGGATGCAGTCCTTATACACTTCGTAGGGTATACCATCGGAATCGGGCGCCTTTCGTTTCTTTATATATATTTTTTCGATAATCGACAACCGCCGCTATATCTGTCATAGTGAACACAGAACATTTGAACAATCTGTATTTGCGTCGGGCGTCCCCTTTGTGGTTGGCGCCAGTGTAGATGGGCCGGCAAGTTACGGGGACGGAGAGTCGGGGTTTGCCACCAACTTGTCTAACGAAGCATTGAGGGCAACTGGCTGGCGGCTGTTTCGTTATTGGAATATCCCTAATAATTTATTGCTTACAATATACTATGGTTATAGTTCCTCTGTATACGCAATTTATAGTCTGACTTTGTACATATATATATATATATATATATATATATATATATATATATATATATATATATATATATATATGGCTGTGCTGTGCATGTCACAGTGTTGATGTGGCAATTGTAACGGAACGTTTTATTATTTCATTTATTCGGAATTTCTTCATCTGGCCGCGCGCATTGATCTTAAGGCGATGTTATGTAGGATTTATCCTTGCGGGCTTCTTATGAATCCACTGCTTTCTACGACAAAACTGCTCGTAAAGCATTTGTATGTACATATTTAGTTGCCATTTCCATGGAGCAGGTACAATATAGAAATATAACTCTTGCTTCTAACGGCTGTGATAACTACTACGCTGCCTAAAGGCATTCTGCTTGCCGTAAAAGCCGATCGTTTTAGGCTAATACCATCCAGCCTTTAGTAGTTCCCTGTAAAACAAGTGCGAGTTATGCTAAATGTTATGTTGGCTCAGTTTATGTTTTGGCAGTGTTGGTTCCAATTATCATCGGTTCTTTCACCCTCGCTCCTAATTGACAATTTAACGTACGGAACATTTCACTAGTACAGTTTTTTCTGCAAGTGCTTGACAACGACAACGGGCACAATTAAAGAATTGCAATCCAAACAGTACAATGCTGAAACTATGAACAGCAGCCCACGAGTGGGTTCTTGATTTCTTCACGTAGCTTTACATTTAATTCGTTTAGGGCTATAGAATGAGCACTGTTCGCTAGAAAAGCAAAGAAGATGTGGCATTTCGCCATGAGCACTACTCTAAGATGACGCATAAATACAATTGTAGTGAACCAAGTGAAAACTACTCTGACCATGCCATTCTGACAATAACTTGGCATACTTCACAGGTTGGTGAAAAAGTATACAGATCCAGCGCATATATTGCAATTTATGTGAAGCGAGCTTTCGCGAAGCGTTCGACCCGAATGCTATAAATTTCCCCCTTTCATTCCTGCGTCTTGGGCGTAAAGAAAACGGGCGTGTGCGAATGTGAGCTCGCGCAACAGTGATATGTAATGCGACACACGCGTCAATCAACTCAAAGAGCTAGTTCGCGTAGGCACGATAGAAGAATACGTGAGGTTGCAGCCTAACGGTTAGAGCATGTTGTCTCTTGGCTGGGGTAATGCCGTTCGATCCCAGCATCGGAGGCACGTCTTTCCTTTTTCAGCCATTTCTGAGCAATTCGGCAAGGCGGCAACAGTACCTAAAAGCACCCAACAGCTATGGTCAGGAAAGTCCGGGAGGGTTTGAAAAGAACACTTCACTTTAAAAGCATAATGTCGTGAAAGTCCCATTTTGTCGTAACGGTATTAGTCATGTGCTCATGCTAAATGTCTCGCTCAGACAGGCTTGGCCAGGCCTTCACGGCCAAGGTCGAATTGGCAGACTTAAAAAAAAAAATCTTGTTTCTCTCCTCCTCTCTCTCACTTTTTCGGCGCACTTAATTCATAATATATTACCCGACTGAAGCATACTGTCTGCTATTTAAAGATGCTGACAGAAACGTTCCTTATCACGCGTCTTATGCAATATCGCGCGAAAGAAAATGAACTAATCGATGTGTGTGCTAAAGAGAGCGAACTGCAAGCGTTCAAGAAGCGGGACGTTTACCAGGGCGCCAACGCATCGCCTATGTTCAACAAATAAGCTGGCTTGATAAGCTTTCAGGGCTGACTTCCTTTAACCGATATATCTGGCCGCTGCACGACTTGCGGCCACATTTTGCAGCGACGACTGCTCGTTCATTGCACTGAGGTGGGGTCTCGCCGGCCAGTGACTCGCGTAGATCGGTAGCCGTTGCCGGAGAGAGCGCGCAAATTAAAGTAATCCACAAGGGGTCGGGGAAAAGTAACGCCTCTTTCACGGGTTCTGTAATCGGCTGCTAGATCGGGGGCCTGAAGCACATTTCGGCAAGGCGCGCTTGCAATCAGGTCTCCTAGCTCAAAAAGGAGACATGCGCCGCCTTAACTGCGCAACTGTTGCTGGGAAGAGACACAGCCCGAGGCGCTCCTCACCGGCAAGAACAGGCGACGGCCATCTGAATGGCCCCGCCAACGGGCGATTGAACGAAACGGGTTTTGTGCCCTCGGATTACAGTCCGTAACTAATGACGTCTCATACGCTAAAGCAGTCGCTGTTGTTTGCTCTTGTGTGACAGAATCACATCGCTAAATGAGTGTAATTATAAAAACGCCGGTTCTAAGAGCGCCTGGTCTGCGAAATGAACAGTCTGAAAACGTAACATAATTATCTGCTCGTCATCAAAATGCACATGGCTCGTGTTGTTGCATTCTGCAGCATAAAAATAAAGACGTAGCTACTGCGCCTTATTACCGTCTATGATGTCATGTTAAAGAAAAATGAGGTCACTGATGCTTCGGCATTGAATGACTTCGAAGGAAATAGGGCTGAAAGCACTGTGCGTACTTGTCCAGAAATCGCGGTGCGCTTCCTTCAAGATGTATAGAAGGTGATACGTACCTGCAGCAAAAACAAAACACCCTAGGTGTGCGTGGTGGATATGGAAGCTAAAAAGACCTTAGCTCGGGTAGACGCATTATGCTAACTGTGTTTTCAAAACCAGCTTGTAGTTTGTTTTCTGAATTTGAATCTAAAACGTCTAAACAAAAGCATCTGCAGAGGCAAAACCAAATAAACAAGGACTCCAAGGGTTACTGTGGAAAAAAAAGGATGACTTACGTCTTGGTAGTTTCACGGACATTATAACAAGCTTTCGGGCCTGTGAACATGTGAAAGAATTCGTTACTGACTACATTATGGAAGGCCGACGGACATTCGCATTCTTATACTTAAAATTAAAACCACAGTTAAGGTTACCATGTACCGCTCCCTATGGCAGTTGCACATACTAATTTAATCTAAGGTTAAGGTTACTATGCATTCATGTCAGATTAATTTCAAACTGAAGCGAGTAACTTAGGCTACTTCCATGAATAAAGATCTACGTAGTAAGTCATGATAATGATCTCACTTATACACCTGACGCACGAGTGAACTAGTCTTTTTAAACGAGCGTCTTTCTCTTACGCTGGAGGACCCCTTAGCAAAAGGAGGAGTTTTACCGCTGACACTCGTAACGACACGGTCTTTTTTACGAATGTTCAGTAAGCGACACGGAAAGGCATACGGCGCTCTTTCGACAAACTGAAACTGACAAAATGACGACAAAAAAAATAATGTACCTGGTTAATACGAAGTAAAAGTTAAAAAGAAAGATGAGAAAGTTTCAAGGTAAGCGTCACTTGCGGTCCGTTCCGCTCACATTTCACATGTTCAGGGAATGCGGATTGCCGCTATTGAGTTCACATTTGTATAAACGCGTCCCTCAGACGCCAACAGCGCGCAGTCAGCTTGTGTGCGAAGGTTCAATCAGTTCTGCAGTAGAGCTAGCACAGCTGGTTCAGCCTTGTGGTGCCAGAGAGGTTGAGAGATAGGGCGGGAAAGGCAGGCAGGTTAACCGTAAGAAATGCTGGTTTGCTAACCCGGCACTGGGTGAAAGGTAAAAGAAAGACGAAAACCAGAATAAGTGCTCTGCCAACGGGCAGGGGTCAAGCTATGCAGCTGTGTGCAAGTTGTTGGGATGCCGGTTTGAACGGACATTAACCGGTGCAGCTGAAAGGTACACGGTGTTTCCAAACTCTGTCAAAACTAAAACCATGCGAACCATGTTGGCCCATGCAAGCCGGATGTGGACGAAGCCATCGAGTGACGAGGCTGCCAAAGGTCAATATGACACGATGGTGGCGACCATACGCTGTGGCAAGGTTTACGATGGTTTTTTGGAGTATCGCTGTTTTGGAGTATCGCTGAGACAAATTGTATGACTTCTAAGTACAAAACGTGTTTTTGCAAGTACTAAATTTATAATTAGTGCGCCATCGAGTTTTGTCGAGTTTTCTGTTGTTAAAGGTTAAGGTCATGTAAGGTTACCACTTTAGGTCCGTAGAGGAGTTCGCATATGTCCTTTTCCCCAAAAGAACCTTACCAAAAAGAAGATACTCCTTTCTCGTTTGTGAGACCGCGTGATCACCTTTCCGCTAGATGTCCCCTAGTCCAAAGGCCTTTTTCGAGCGCGTTTGTCGGGAGTGTTATACTTTCTCATGAGCTTGCGAAGGCGTAATTCGATGAGTGTTGTCTGATATGAGTTTTGGTAATGTTCCTTTAATCCTTCATATAATACACGGATAACTCTCTTTACGCCCTCTCATGCTCTGCAGCCGTGGACGCTAAGAGTCTCTGGATCTGGATAGGCCACCACTGGACACAACCTGGCAACGTTCAAACCGCAAGGCCTCTCGAGGGAAGCTATCATAACGTGACTCTTCAAGGAATTATCAGACATTACATGGAAAGGCATAGCTATCAAAACTGCAGATGCATATACGATGCTGATAAACGGGAAGGCTGTCTGGTTCAGAAGCCTTCTTGACAAAGAGGAAACGAGGTGAGACTTCTGATATTTATGGACGTACCTGGGAACATTGGTTAATGCTACAGTATGTAAAAGAAAAAGCAAACGCGTTATCGTAATAAAGCTAAACCATACACATGCATTAATATAGTACCAGATTAAGCACAGATGAAGAAGTAAATTTCTATGACTACATCTAATTGGCATTGACTACGGTCAAATCTCAGTATACTGCAGCCATCGGCGACTGCATTGCGATAGTAGAGAAAATGCAGGCAGAAAAAGAGGAAGTTGGAAACAGTGGCATCGACTCTTGAACTCTTAAAATAAGTGACGACATATGCTGGCAGAAGCCACGAAAGAAATCGGTTCCTTGTAATGAATTTCTCCTTTCTAAAAGAGAAACAGGAAGTGCATGCACATTGAAAATGAACTAGCTTCCTACTTTAGACCGACACTAGTGTTTTGCAGGACGTAAGATGTTAGGCAGGGTAAAGGGCATCGTGCCCCAGGATTGTCCTCGATTTGACGAGACTAACGAAATATTGGGGAAAATATGAGAACTTTATTAAATGAGGTACTCTATGCCTCAATTTCTTAACAGCAGCTCATCCATAACAGAAGCGAAGTGAGGCCAACATTGTGACAGCGGAGGAACAAAGGCTACAGCAACAAATGCGATGCTTTAGCATAGAAGGATGAAGGGAGAATGCAAGTAAACAAATGAAACCTTAACGAAAATAATTTCAGAGGCCCAAGTTCAGACTGGTGGTAGCCTACCACGACAGGAAACTGGCAAGCTCTCACAACCACGATGTACTTTGTCTTTCTGCCTTTTATGTCCCATACAATTGCGCTGTTCTCGTTCTAAATACTTCATTGTAAAGACTGATGCGAAGTTCCGTGTATAACTAGTAATGAGGTTAGAAGTTGAGTTGATGAAAAGATGGCGGGGATATTTTACGCAATGCCCCATGTCTTCAAGTGTACCAGGAGCTTCGAAGAATGTCATAAAATATTAACCCTAAAAAAGAAGACGTGAAATATCAAAATAATAGGCCGCTTAGACATTAGTTTCGGTATTATGAAGCATTTTCTAAGGTAATCTCAAATATTATAAGGCCAGCACTTGTCTTCAGTAAGCCATAATATTAAGCCGGCTTTAGAAACGAATATACAGTAATGGGTCACATTCAGGTCCAGAGCCAAGTAATTGAGAAATCTGTGAAATCTAACAGCTCCTGCAAATGACCTTTACAAATGACAAAAATATGATTAGTTCAGTAGAGATACGAGCACTCTTAGAGGCATTGCGCATTCAAGAAGTAGAGGAAGCATACGCAATATTTTAGTAAGTATCTTCACAGATTCAAGAAGGATATAATTTTTCATATAAAAGCGGGAAAATACCGGTGATAACGCTACCATGCAAGGAGGCGCAACATCTATAACGTTATTTAGTGAATGCTTCCAAGTCGTATTCAAGAGGCTATAGATTTCAAGGATTAGGGGTAGGGATAAATGGGGTATATCTCTGAAAGTTACTGTTTGTAGATGACATTGTCCTCTTCAGCAACGTTGAAGATGACTTGTAACAAATAATTCATGACACTAACCAGCAACATCAAGTGAAGGTTTCATGATTAATATGTAAAAAGCAAGATAATGTTCAACAAGACTGGCAAGGGAACCAGTTTGTAGCTGATAGCCAGCCTTCTAAAAATGTGCAAGAGTGCCTTATGTTTATCTGTTTATCTAGGTCAAGCAGTGGGCCCAGACCGTAAGAAGGAAATCTCCAGACAAATAAAACAGTTGTAGCGTATACGTCAAGCAATTTCAAGACATCAAGGGCACCCAAAAAATGTTAAGATTATTGCGTTCTGTCTGTAATACCCTTGAATGAATCTTGGAGGTTAACAGGGAAACATGATAGTAAACTAAGGATCGCGCAACGAGTCATGAAACGGAAAATTATATGTGTAACTAACATTTACAGACAGGACGAGAGCAGCAACGTAACAGAAAGCACATGTGTTTACAGTGGATATTAAGAAGCAAAAGTAGAGTTGGGTGGCCTTGTAACGTGTAATGACGATAACCCGTATAATGAGTGCCACGAGCAGGAAACGCAGTAAAGAATGGTGAAAAATGAGGTGGTCGATTGTGATTAGGAAATTCACACGCAATGAGTTCTGTCGGCTAACGGAATACAAGGGTAAGTTATCAATGCCAGAGGCATTCGTCTTGCAGAGGGCATTAAATATACAGAGGGTCCCATGTAACTTTAGCCAAACATTAGAAATATGCAAATCCGCGTCTCGATGGGGGCAAAATGTGAGAACACCCGTGTACTGAGATTCAAGCGCACGTTAAAGAACCCCAGGTGGTCCAAATTTCCGGAGTCCCCCACTACGGCGTGTCTCATGATCAGATTGTGGTTTTGGCACGTAAAACCCCATAATTTAATTTTTTCAATGCCGCGTAGCTGGACAGAACCTAGATATTATTGTTTGCCGTCGCTTGGAGATATTGATATTATTTTTTGCAAATCATATTAATTTAATTTAATTATTAATTATAATATTAATTTTTGATATTGAATTTTTGAATTTTTGAATTTTTTTGAATGATTTTTTAATTTTTGATAATTTTTGATATTAATTTTTGCATAATCAGTCTTAACGAATTAACCAACTTCTCAAATATTATAATTGGACGACTGTGTCAATGAGAAAATTGTGGATAAACATGACAAACTCCTGATACAGCTTTCTGTTGCTCACTACGTGCCACATAAGAGTGTTGTTCCGAGCGTGAAAGAAACCCGCGAATACACGCGAAATTGCCTCTAGCGGCCAGTCGCGCGGCAATTTTGCGTGCGACTGGCCGTTATGCCGTTCTGCCGACTGGCCCGTATGTTTCCCGTTATATATTTTTGCTCTTTTGCTATGTACTTCCCACTCCTGCCTAAGACTTTCTGTGAAGGCTGGCAGTAATTCTGAAATAAATAAATGAATAAATTCGCGGGCTTCTTTTACGCCCGAAAAAAGACTTTTATGTAGCACGTATTGAGCAATAGAAAGCTGCATCCGGAGTTTTTCATGTGGGTCTACAATTTTCTCGTTGACACTTTTCATCAACTTATAAGACTTAAGAAGTTGATTAATAAATTAAGACTAATTACGTAATTAGGCGGTATGCAAGAAATAATCTGAGTATATCCAAGTGACGGCAAACAAGATTACCTTGGTTCTGTCCAGCTACGTGGCATTTGCATATTTTTAAAATTTGGCTAAATTACGTGCGACACCATGTAAAGGCTCCGACTGATAGCTTTCTTTATCAGTCTAGGTGTGTTTTACAGCCATTCAAGGCACAATCGCCGCTCACAAGACGTATCGCTGGGCTATCAAGATCTGATGTAATGCATATTTATGCGTTGCAAATTCAATAAATTCTGGGATTTTACGAGTAAAAGACACATTATGATTGTGAAGCACGCCGTAGTGGGGGATCCGGATTAATTTTGACCACCTGGGTGTTTTTAACATGTACATGCACCTATGCAACATTATGCATTCGGTTCAACTCGCGTCTGGAGTGCCTTTCATTTTAAAACTTTGTCTGAAGTTATGTGGGACAGCCTGTATATCGTGTTATAGTTTCAGCTCGCACTGCAAATACATCCCTGAACTTAGTTTCCTCAACCTCCCCATTACTCTACAACACATAACCAAAAGTAGCAATAGCTAATTAGCAGGACGATATTCAGGTAAACGACAAAAAAATTTGACGTCGACAACAAACAATGAAAAGATTGGAACTCGGAAAGAAAACTTCGTAGAATTGACGAAACAAGCGCACGAATTTAGGGCTTTGGGGACAAGTCCATGGCAGGGTATATCTTTGTCAAAAAAGCACGACGAGTGTTTAAAACATTGGTCTCCAATTCACCCTGTGAAGGTGTGTAGACAGCGAGGCTGTAAACGGCAACTAGAATGGCCTACGACTTGACTTGCGGCACTACATCGTGCACCTACAAAGAGCGAACCAGAGAGAAGAGAAATGCACTTAACCACACTTTCGCCGCGTCTCGTATGCACGCTGCTCTTCAGGATTCCTCACTTTGCGTGGCCTTCACATAGCACTGTCACAACACAAATCAGTGGCTGGGCGGGTTCTTCTTTAACACACGAAAGTGATATGTGTCACTCCGTGCTTCGTATGCTACCGTTGTCGCTTCCCGGCAACTGCAGCTTAGGCATACAACCGTAATCTTTACCGGGAAACGCTTGCGGCGAACGCTATGCGCGAAGGTGAGCTTTCTAGTTCTTTTTTTCTCTTTCCGCCGCTCGACCGGTAGCGCTGCCGCCGCGGATGGACGGATGGACGGACGGACGGATGGACGGACGGACGGACGGACGGACGGACGGACGGATGGATGGAGGAATGGATGGATGGATGGATGGATGGATGGATGGATGGATGGATGGATGGATGGATGGATGGAGGCATGGATGGATGGATGGATGGATGGATGGATGGATGGATGGATGGATGGATGGATGGAGGCATGAATGGATGGATGGATGGATGGATGGATGGATGGATGGATGGATGGATGGATGGATGGATGGATGGAGGCATGGATGGATGGATGGATGGATGGATGGATGGATGGATGGATGGATGGATGGATGCTATGAGCGCCCTCCTTTAAACAGGATGTTGGTTGCGCAGCCGTGCTCTTATTATTTTGGCTAATGTCCTACCTATATATTAAAAAAAACAAAAAAAGAAGAAAGAAAGAATTATCAGCATCAAGCTTTCTTAACCGCTATTGGGAACTTTGTTTTTTCACGCCTCCGTTGTTTGTTATCTCCCTACTTTTCTGCCACCAAACTTCCAAACGACTCTTACTAATTTTCATAGCGAACATGTTTACATCCTCCTGCTATCGCTGAACGGAAGGACTTCAAGGAGGCCAGGGTAGCTTAAATTGACCGCTGGGTAGATATCTTCCTATTCTAATATTCTAAGCATGTTCCGTCTTTTCCGTAGTTTTAGCGCCGCATGCGCATACTACTTCTTCCATGTTGCACCTCGCTTTATAAGTGCGCGTTCTAAGACATCCTGATGGATGGATGGATGGATAACTTTCTCGAGGTCCGTCGGTGCGCGCGATTAGTGCGCAGCGGGCCGCTCCCAAGTCGGGACAGAGAGGCCATGCCCCTCCGCCGCGTCGCGGGCCCGATGGACAGCCCAGAGCTGTGCTTCAAGGTCCGAGCTGCGTAGAGCTCGGGCCCACTCTTCCTTGGTGGTCCTGATCTCGCTTCGAAAAGTAGAGCTTCCTCTTGAATTATTAAGAAATGTTTCTTTCCTGATTTCATTTTTTCCTCTTAGATAGTTCCTCAAAGTAGGCTTCTTTTCCATTGACGCCATCCATTAGACTGTGTGAGCTTCTCTGACTTGGCGTTTGACGTTCTTTGTTGCCATGTTACTATACCGGCCGCATATTTGCAGGTAGGCTTCCTAGTTCTTTTCCTCCACTGGGAATCGATGTTTTTCCTGTACGAATATCTGAGCACTCTCGCAACCCATTTACTACCTTCCATATTCTTATTCGTTATTAAAAATTCATTTTACCCTGAGCTTCTTTCGCTTCAAAACTTGTGCAGTTCATATCACCCTGCACAGTTCAATTGTAGTGTTCACGTGAGCGCCCAATGCGACGCACCCCACTGATCTTTGGTTGCCATCGTGGTCCTGATTGTACCCCTGATTTCAAGCAAACAACCGCATTTCCAAATGTAAGTCCTGGAGCCATTACACCTTTCCACATCACCTCCGCGCATGCATGGAGGCGAGCGCTATCTGCTGCTGCTGCGAAGAACCCAGCGGTGCACGCGGTGCGCGCTTCCCGACTGTTTGCCTACGGAGACGACAGTTGCGGCGACCGTCCTCTATTCGTGTTCCCCGCTCCGCGGGAGACCAGTTTGCCCCGTCTGCCGTGCCTGCACGTTGGGGTCATTGCCCCCTGCTCGCCCGACGGAGGCGCCACCACAGCCACTTGACAAACATGCGTTTACTTCTGAAAAAGCCAGTCGACTCTCCGTTCGCAACTTATCAAAACGTATATTACTTGCCTCCGCTAAACCGAGCTCCCAGCAAGTGGTGACTCAGGACATTTCCGTTTTTTTTTCCTTCGAACACTGCTATGAATGACGCTGCTGCTACTCCTTCTGACAGAGAAGACGTCACGATTACGTATCCTGTCATCGCCGCAGAGCTTCAGCTTCCCAGTTTTTCGCACAAGAATCCTCGAGTTTGGTCTATGCAAGCAGAGGCCCGTTTTCAACTCCGGCGCATCACTTCACAGACAGCAGCGTACCTGCACGTCATCGCCGCGCTACCCTCCGACATCGCCGATGCCATAGACAACTTGCTAGTGGGTACGCTTTCGGCCACAGCATACGACGACCTGAAACGCATGGTCCTACAGCGCCTTGAGCCATCGCAACAGAGTAGGCTTCAACAGCTCCTCTCCGAGGAACTCGGCGACCAACGAACGTCACAACTCCTGCACAGGTTGCGTGAGTTGCTGGGTAGCCACTCCGCATACAAGAGCTAGTTTCCGATTTTGCCCGAGCTGTCGGCATGCATGGTGCTCGCGGGTTCCGACGAGACGAGTCTCGATCGGCTAGCTGCACTCGCTGACCGCATATGCGACTGCTCGTCTGCGGCACAGCTACCTATCACCACTGCGAGAGTCTCAGAGCATGAAGACCGACTCTTGCTCCTGGAGGAATCAGTCGACCGCCTTACCAGTGCACTGGAGAAACTGACGTCGGGTGGCAACATTGGCGACCATCCTCGGCGCAACCATTCGCCTTCAGTCTCGAAGCGCACCTAACAACTCGCCACGCCAGTTGTTCTGGTACCACCATCGCTTTCGCGAAAAAGCAAGTCGCTGCCCACAGCCCTGTTTGTGGACGGTAAATGCACCATCCAGCCGCTAACGGTGGCATGCGACATCGGCTCTCGCGCAAGCCGCCTATCCTTCCTAGTCGACCGCATCACCGGCACCCGCCTCCTCGTAGACACTGGAGCCGAGTTGTGTATCGTTCCCGCCATGGCCGCAGATCGCCAATGCCGCCAGCCACAGCCACGCTCAACGCAGTGAACACTGCCATTGCGTAGTATGGGCTGCGGTCAATAACGCTAGACATTGGGCTCCGGCGCTTGCACAGATGGGCGTTTGTGATCGCCGACGTCAGCCTTGCCATATTGGGAGCGGACTTCCTCAGCCATTTAACCAAGATGTGAGCGTTCGCGACCGGCGCCTAAAGGATAACGTCACACACCTCGACGTGCTTGGCCTCCAGTCCAACCTCACCTTATCTGGCATCCGTACGTTTCGGCCAGTCTCAACGTATGACACAATACTTGCTGAGTATCCGCAACTCACGAAGCCACGAAACGATGCGCAGCCCGCGAAACATAAGTTGACGCATCAACTCACCACCACCGGGCCACTTGTCGCCGCTCGGCTATGTAGGCTCGCTGGACGGAGGATGGAAGTCGCCCGCCGTGTGTTCGAACACATGCTTCAGCTCGGCGTTATTCGTCTTTTCTCCAGCAATTGGTCCACCTCTCCATTAGGTTCGAAAGTACGACAGTGCCGACTGGCGGCCTTGTGGTGATTACCGAGCTTTGAATGCCGTCACCACACCGGATCAATATCCCTTTTCCCACATAGATGACTTCGGCACTCGTCTCGCAGGAACCAAAATATACAGCTAGATCAATTTGATAAGCGCATACCACCAAATTTCTTTCGAACCCAGCGACATTCCGAACAGAGCAATCGCTACTCGGTTTGGCTTACTTGAGTTTGTCCGTATGCCTTACGGTTTGAAGAATGCCCGGCGCAAAGTTTTCAAAGGTTCATGGACGAGGTTACGCGCGGACTCCCGTTATTTCGTCTACCTTAACGACATTCTCGTTGCAAGTCGCACAGAGGAAGAGCACAAGGTGCACCTTTGCCTTCTATTTGAGCGACTGGATGAACACGGCCTCGTCCTAAAGACTCAGAAATGCATTTTCAGAGTTGGAGCCATGGATTTTCTCGGCCATCGCATTTAATCCCGAGGCATCAAGCCATCGGAATCTTGGGTGCAGGCAATCGAGAACTTCCCTTCTCCAACCTCCTTCCGAAAGTTGCGACAGTTTCTGGGGCTCATAAATTTTCACAGGCGCTTCAAACCATCCTGTGCGCAAGTTCTACAGCCACTTATTGACCTGCTGCGTCGTGACTCGAAAACACTGCGTACCTTCCACTGCTCCTCGGAGCACGAACACTCCTTCCAGGTAGCCGAAACGCGGTTGGTAACTGCAGTGTTGCTGATTCATCCGTTTCCCGACACTCCAACTCGCCTTATAGTAGACTCGTCGACCACATCAGTGGTTGCAGTACTGCAGCAGCGCGATGGCGCAGACTGTAGGCCGCTGGGCTTCTTCTCAAAGCGTCTCAAACCTACAGAAGCTCGCTACAGCACCTTCGGTTGGGAGATGTTGGCCATCTGTTGCGCTGTCAAGCATTTCCATTTTTTTCTTGAAGGCTAAAGCTTTTGCGTTTTGACCAACCACAAACCGTTAACCTTATCTCCGGCTTTTCTACGCACATCCGTGCTATCTCTAGGACCGAATATCAGGCAGCTGACGCACTGTCGCAGATCGACGCTGTGCCTGCTGGCCTTGTGGATTTCCGAGCTCTACCTTCCGCCCAACAAAACGACCCCGAGCTGTGCCAATTTCGGGAAAAAGGCTAGTCTCTCCCGCTTGCGGAGGTGCCGCTTCCCTACACAACAACATTGGTCACGTGCGACACATCGCAGGCAGCTCCTCACCCGCTCGTGCCCCATCAGTTTCGGTGGCCAATATTCGATTCATTGCATTGGCTAGACCATCTCAGCATCAGAGCGACAGAGAGCACAGAGGCTTATCACAGACCGCTTCTTCTGGCCAGGGATCAACCAAGGTGTTCGAAGCTGGGCAAAGAAGCTGCCAAGCCTGTCAAGCCGTGAAAGTGACCCGGCGCACGCATTCAGAGGTGAAGCCGTTTAGACCACGAAAGAGCCGTTTAGATCACGTGTATTTAGACTTGGTGGGCCTCTTCTGCCCTGCCAATGTTTGAGGTACCTCCCCACGTGTGTCGACCGGTGCTCAAGGGGGCCTGAGACGATGGCTCTACAAAACATTACTGTCGAAACAGGCGTCGCTGTACGGTTGCACTTTGCGAATAACTACTGACCGAGGCCGACAATTCCAAAGCTCGCTTTTTTCTGTCCTGGCGAGACTGCTCGGCACGCGCCTGCATAACACCACGCGTTACCACCCACAGAGCAACGGCATGGTCAAGCGTCTTCATCGACAACTGAAGGCGTCGTTCACCGCCACGCCCGACAGACAGCACTAGGTAGAAAGGTACTACTGGGGCTGCGAAAATTATTCAAGGATGACCTGGGAGTCAGCGCAGCCAAGATGCTTTATGGATCAGCAATCCGTGCTCCAAGCCAGTTTTTCCGCGCCCAACAAGGCACTCTGCCAGCGGCCGCACAGCACTTAGGCTACATTCCTGGCTCGACCAGCTTCGACCTACACACCGGCGTATCACCCGCGGTCAGCCTGTGCTTAGTTTCCCGTCAATGGACACGGTCAGCGCGTCTTTCTGTGGCGCGACTCTATCAAGCCACCATTGATTCCTTCCTATGAAGGCCCCTCTCGTGTGGTTTCGCGTTCAGAGGAAATCTTGAAGATTGACGTACGCGGCAAAGAAGAGACATTGTCGTGCGATATCGTGAAGCCAGCCTATCTTGAACATTAACTCTTCATTCCTTCCGCCATTCACACCTAAGCCTTCGGCATTCTAGGGAGGGGGGAGGGTGGCGACTGTGCACTATTCGCGTTCCTCTTTCCTCGGGAAACCAGTTTTCCCCATTTGCCGTGCCTCCACGTGGGGGTCATTGCCCCCTGATCGCCCGAGGGGGCGCCACCACTGCGACTAGGCAAACCTGCTTTTACTTCTGAATAAAGTCAGCCGACTCTCTGTTGTCACCCTGTCAAACCGTGTATTGCTTGCCTCCGCTCCTTAGAGCTCCCAACAGACCCATTGGGAGGCAGAGCTATACAGCTACGCTGTAAAGTGGATGCGTCACAGTTCTCTTTAGTCTTGTAACAAACTTAATAAGAGTGGACAGATGATGATTGGCGTATTTTAGAGATACTGTTCCAGGCACCTTTGTGTGTGTGTGTGTCTTGTCATGGGACTTGGAAAGGTAGTAGGTAGGGCCACATTTTCCACACTGAGGCTAACCCGTTCATCCTCAGACAGGTGCAATAAGGATTAGCCGCTCTAGGGGCATTCCGTAAGCAGAACAACTGCTCGCATCCTGCAGCATGCTAATGCGCACTGCAAGATGCGATGCAGGCTGTGGGGGACAAAGTAATTTGAGCTGCACCATTCGAAAAACAAAAAAAAATCACACGACAGTGCACCATGCTTGCATAATTTTCACTCAGCATGCCAATGCCAACCCTCATCTAACTTTGAAGTTCCAGGAAATATTTATCAAAGCTTTCGGTATTTTGTTCACTAACATTGCCAAGCCATAACTCAACCCAGTGAAACCTAGTGAAAACCTCTTTCCGGTTCTCAATCAAATTAAAGTCATAAGAGATTACGGCACGGTAGTGACGGCGAACACTCACTAGAAGATACTCCGCGTAAGACAGAGTTTGGAGACCTCGACGTTGTCGCTCGCACCTTGGGAGTGCGCACGGTCACGTGAACAAGGATCCGTTGGTGCAACCAAGACGTGCATGCCTTTAATTCGCACGGCTTAACATCTGTGTAATTCGATGAATGTTTTATAAAATAGCACCTTGCCAAAAACACACAAGTGCCCGAGCACGAACACACTCAAGCACGCACACAGGCAGACACACATCTAGCAAAAGGGCAAGTATAATTCATATTCAGTAGATAGCTACCGCGAAAACAGAGAACCGGTGCATCCAGTCACGAACAGCCATTTTAAATGGCAGAAAAACAATAAAACACGTACGGATAGACATGCGTGCAAAAATTACTTTGCACACCCGAAGGTGCTCCCGCATGCAAGAAGGCCGAAACGTAGAAAATGACTTCAGGAAATACAGCACACAATCAGGTATGCCAGCTATCAATCGTGCAAACATTGACAGAAATAATCAAGGAGAAATAAAAGAAAAGAAACACTAAGGAAACAATCACGATATTTTCAAGTCGGTGATTATTTGGGTATGTAAAATTGGGAAGAACCAATAGCCACAGAAGAAAGCAGTAAGGAGAAGGACGGCTTATGTGCCATTGAATGCAAATAGACCTATAGCCTTGCGAGGTTTATCGAGTACTTCGCGCAAGCACTATTTTATGTTTAAGGAAATTAAAATCCATAGGCACATCACTCAGTGCATCGTCATTTGTAAGCGCGGCGTGATACAGGCTCAGCAAGGCAGAACGAGCTCAGCAAGGCAGTACAGAGCACAATTCCGCAGCTTGCAAGCCATCGAGCACACAATGTTGCGTCGGCCCAGCCACCTTCGCTATCCAACACGCTGAAAGGAACCTGCTGAGAGTTACCATTCGTAGGCTAAGTCCACATTACTGACCAACTTCAGGGAAAACCGAGACATGTCCCTCCTGAATATAAAATGTCCTAGGGTAACACCATGTCGTCAACACTAGCGCGTAGAGCTCCTCAACGCTGAAGTGCTTCAACCAGAGCTCTATACGTACTGCAGCAAGTTTGGGGCACTCAAACATATAACGTACATCACAATGAGTTTGACAGGCCACATACATATGCATAACGTGTTTAAGCAGTAAAAAAAAATTATGGGAACAATCAAGAATCCAGCCTTGGCATCAACCAAGTAAGGCGAAATCGATTGTAAACTAATCAAGAAAAAGAAAACAGTGAAGTGAGTCAAAACGTTTCATAAAAGGAGTACGCAGGCGAGAGAAAACAGGCAGGAAAACATGCTACATAGAAAGCTATAGCAGATCTAAAAATAAAGCACTACATTGAATAAATAAGTGAATGACTTGTCAAGGCTTCTTCTATGTTTCATTTGAAAGTCTTATCTCCTCGGTTTGCATCACTTCGTGCTTACAGCCTACATGTATGATCATGAATACAATAAGAGATTTTCGGCTACTTACTAATATTAATGCAAAGTTCTTTAGGATGCACTTCCCACGCAAAACTCTTAAGTGGCTGTAACTTCTGTAGTATACTCTCGGGTGAGATAAAATCACATTCTTCTAGCCTACAAAACAGTAGATAGTAGCTCTTCACCCTGTGGTCTGAACAGAGAAGCCAGCGATGGACCACTGCTTTGCCTTCTTCTACGCACACAGCGCACATCTGTCTTTCCTAGGAGCGTTCAAGCACATGTGCTACTCCGCGATTGTTTCCTGTCCTAAAATTAGGCGCATTGTTGAGCGCATGTCTTGGGCCTTTCAGCAAGCTTGTGATTTGAGTTTGTTTCTGGAGGAGATGCTTTCTGCACGCGCTCTTTGCATCGCCGCATTACTGAAGTAGCGATGGCAATACTTTAAAACAGATGGGCGACGACGTTACAAAAGAAAGCGGTCTCCATTAACTTGACGTAATGTCATTCTCTCTTTCAGAATTCACCGTTCAGTATTTACTGTTCGAGAAAGATAGAACGAATTCACCTTCACCTGTGAGCTAGTTAAAAACGGAACCTATTGGACTAAGGGAATCAATCTAAAGAATAAAGTGTACCGCCCTGAAAGGGCAGCGTCACATAAACCCTTGAATGCACGCTCGTAATTCTTTATTAATGATGATAATACTGGTCAAGAACTTGACATAGCTAGTGCAAAGTTGAATAACAACAAAGATTTACAAAACTCCCAAGCACCTTTACTGGAGTAATACGTAACGGTCCTCTCGAAATTCATCCATCTGGACTGGCATGGCCCGCATGGATGCTGCTAATAGTCAGGATCATGACTCTGATGAGTGACTAGGAATGATGGCGTCGTTCCTGAGCGGTGGAAGTCCAGCCGCTTGATACCACTCCTGGAGTCGGGAAAGTCGCCACTTGACCTAGCGTCCTACCGACCCATTGCGCTGTCCAGCTGTGTTGGGAAGGTCATGGAAAGAATGATTCTCACCCGCCTAGAGTGGTACGTATCTTGAGCGCCACAACGTATACCCCGAGGCCATGGCTGGTTTTAGAAGAGGCCGTTCCTCTATTGACAACGTCATCGACCTCGTCACGTCAGTACAACCAGCAAAACACCACAAGCGTATACCGGTTGCACTATTCCTCGACGTGAAAAGCGCCTATGATAATGTAACGCATGAAGCCATCATAGATGCCCTGGAAAATAATGGAATTGGTGGACGCATGTTTCGGTGGATTCGGAGCTATCTATTCAAAAGATCCTTCTTTGTGCACAGTGCAGATGGCCGAACCGCTGACCATTACACTTGCCATGGCCTCCCTCAGGGTGGGGTTCTTAGCCTCACTTTGTTCAACCTTGCAATCCTCGGACTTGCCGACGTTCTACCACATACAGTAAACTGTTCCATATATGCTGACGACATATGCATATGGGCCTCGGCAGTTACGCGTCTCCAGGTGCGTGCACGGCTCCAAAAAGCAGTGACCCTAACGTCATCGTACCTGCGTGCTCAAGGCCTCAGCATTTCGACCGAGAAGTGCGCCTTAGTCGCTTTTACGAACAAGCCCATGACCTGGTACCCCATTTCTACTGACCACCAACCTATTTCCCACGCAAAAACTCACCGATTCCTTGGCGTTATTATAGACAGAGACCTTTCTTGGAGCCCCCCCCATCTCATACTTGAAGAAGAGGCTTACTTCTATCTCCCATATACTAAGGTTTCTTGCCGGTAAAACGTGGGGCACATCCGTGGCATCTATGTTTCAACTATACAGGACGCTCTTCCTAGGATACTTGCGATACAGCACACCAGTGCTGTCCAATGCTAACAAAACTAACATCCATGTCCTACAGAGCATTCAAGGCCGAGCCCTTCGAACATGTCTGGGGCTACCTCGAAATGCTTCAACTGTGGCAACAATTGCCACCGCGGGAGACCACCCAATGTTGACCTATATAGCTATCGACGCACTCCGGGCGCATGTTCGCCATATATCCAGAGTTCCTGACCACCATCTCGATCGCTTGCCTGAGAAAAGACCCAAGGCAGCGTTCTCCAGATCAATTGCGGCTAACCGGCACTCTTTGTCTTTGAGGCACTCACCCGTAACAAGAACGCCATCCCCTATGTGGTGCTTGAAAAAGCCTCCTGTGTACCTTGCTCTTCCAGGAATAGTGAAGAAAGCTAGCCTGACCACCGCGGCTCTCAAGCAGATCACATTGGAACTTTTGCATCGTTCATACGCTAACCGAATCCATGTATACACGGATGGTTCCGTCTCGGAAAGTTCTACGGGCGCCGTTGTTCTATCATCTCAATCGGTCGCCATCAAGTTTAAGACATCACACGTAACGACATCTACAGGTTCCGAACTGGCCGCTCTTCGCGCTGCTGTCGAATATATTGAAAAAGAACCGCCTAACAAATGGGCAATATTTTGTGACTCGAAAGCAGCCCTCCAGAGCTTGTGAAGTTTACGACGTGGTAATTATGAACAGCTGGTGTCACAAATCAACGAAACCTGCCATTGCGCTTCTGAACGAGGACATGATATCATACTTCAGTGGCTGCCGGGACATTGTGGCATCGTTGGTAATCACCTCGCCGATGACGCTGCCCGACGTGCCCAGGCTGGCTCACCGACACTCCTTATACCTTTAACAAAAGTCGACGCTGCAAGAGAGCTTCGTAGTCTCGCTCGTACCATCACGTTAAGTTACTGGCATACACCACAGAACTCTAAGTGTCGTTTATACAGCCTCGACCCATCACTGAAACTCAAATTACCAGCGAATCTTCCACGACGTGACGCAACACTGCTGTGTCGGCTGTGGGTAGGAGTAGCATTCACCAACTCCTACAGCTGTCGTATTGGAATGACGGATTCACCAATGTGCGCTCAGTGCAAGTGTGAAGAGACCATCAGTCACCTTCTGTGCCACTGTTCTCGCTTCGATTATCAACGCGAGACTCTCCAGTGCGCCTTAAATAGACTGGATGACAGACCATTTACGGAAGCGAAGATCTTGGGAGCCTGGCCTCACAGTTCATTAGCGCACAAAACAGTTCTAGCGCTTTTTCACTACCTGAAGGCAACAGACTTGAGTGCCCGACTATAGACATCCTACACCTAAGTTCTCTCTCTCTCTTTCACTCCCCATTCCCCTCCCACGTGTAGGGTAGCAAACTGGACTCAGTCTGGTTAACCTCCCTGCCTTTCCTTCTTCCCTTCGCTCTCTCTCTCTCTCTCTAGTATACGGAACGTGTTCGCCACGTCTCAGTTTCGCGGGCTCTTTGGCCACATTATGTGTGAAATGTAACTTTATTAGACTTATATTTGGAATTTTTATTACTCCTTACCGACTCCCATGCTGCCCTTCGCAGACTACAGAGAAGTGAGGCTGATGTTCCAGTTGTGCGTAGCGTTATTCAGTTTGCCGGCAAAATTACATCTCCTGGGGTATCCTTTGTCGGCCAGTCAATACCTTCGCGCGTAGGTATGGTCCCAAATGAAGAGCCTGATTAGCTTGATTATGCTAGTCTGCTCAGCCTTTGCTGTTTCCTTAAGCGGCTTCCCGACCAGAGTGTTGAAAATGCAACATTTCTATAAGAAACCGACGTAGCTTGCCTTTTGTAGTGCAATTTTTTTGTGAGTGAAGATACCTAGTTTGTTTAGCTATTCTTTCTTTGTTATTGTTTTTGTAATTAGTGCGGTTTGCGGGGCATTTTTCCTATTTACTTCCCGGTCTTCTATTACAGCGAAGCTGTATATGGCTGGGATCCCGTCATTCTTTCGTGTCCGTCAACTGAAAACTATCATCATCAATGGACATCATCATCAATACCCCCGTAAGCAAGCAAAAGATGCAATGGCTCCTAGCCCCATAAGGCAGAGGCTACAAGCACTCAGCAAAGTGAAGCGAACAGTGCTCACATTCTTTGGAATCACGTATGCAACATACGGAACGGCATACGTTTTAATAAAGACTAAGCTCAAAACAAGCATCCGAACCACATAATTGATGATAAGGCGCTCTTGATAGCAATGCGAAGCTCGTAGCGCTCCCCGCATACATTTCCCGGTAAAGATTACTCTTACGCAAGCTGCCGCGACGGCGCTAGCTTGCGACGTGGGGTGTGAGGTCCTTAGCCTTTCGTATGTATAAACAAAATCACCGCCCAAGCACTTCGTACAGATGGTTAACCAGCGAAGCTGAATCGTGCGGCCACGATGTTTCTCACTGGGTTAATCCCGACGGTTCATTAGACGACCGCTTGGTAGGCTGCCGGAACATCGGTACGCAGTTGCTGCTTGCGCTCGGCTGCACGAGCCTGTTCTTGTACCCGGACTGCAGCATAGGCATGGCGTAGACGAGGTCGTTCCCTGTTCTGCTGGCGACGTTGCTGATCAAAAACTGCCTGCTCCTCAGGAGTACGTATGACGCGTGGCCTACCCATTTCGGTGCCGGAGAGAAACTGCTGCGCGCGCTCTCGGCTGTAACGGAGAGCAACGACGTCACTACTGGCGCAGCCAATCGCGCCCGTCTCTCTCTCTTTATTTTTCCGCGCATGCGCATGGGGTGGCGCCGGATGATTTTTCGGCGTACAGGTTACATACTGACGGACCAATCACCTAGCCATATACAGCTTCGTTGTAGTAACCAGCCTAACAACTGATTTCAGTGTTGCAGCCCCGCTATGGGTGGCGGCGTACTGTCAAAATTGTCATTATTCCAATTCCTACCATTACTCTAAAGCCACAAAGCATTGCATATCCCCCTCAACAGTTGTAGTGGTGGTTTTCAACAGCTTCGCTGGACATCCACTTGCGCAGGGCCGGGACGGCGAGCTTATTTTCAATTTCTGTTCCAATAATAATAATAATAATAATAATAATAATAATAATAATAATAATAATAATAATAATAATAATAATAATGCACTTACTTGATCATTCGCTTATTTACCGTGTTTTCCGGAACAACCCTGAGGGCTATGTTCTGGCGCATGCATACATTAAAGCAATAAAAAAAAAAGCGGCAGGGGAGTAAAAGTAAAACAAACAACAATGAATAAAAAAACAATCAAGAAAACAAGCGTGTACACGCATTAATGCGCAAGGTGAATATAAAAGACAAAGGAGAAAAGCAGTTGAAGAATGTGTGCAACATGACACAACAACGCAAAGCTCGGAAAAGAACAATGACGGCGAGTTTTGAAAACTATAGAGATCATGAAAAGAAGCGTTATAGGATGGATGGATGGATGCAACTTTCTTGTACGTCCGGCAAGGTTTAACGCGACCCGGGCTCAGGTTTCCCACGGGGGAACGTCAAGGCCGTGCCTCAACGCCGCCTCACGGGTTTTCTGGACTGCCCACGTCTGGATTCTGAGGTATGAGCTGCGCACAGCGGCGGCCCACCTCGACGACAGGGTCTCCGGAGTAACTACCATCATTGCTATAACTACATTGCACTCCCACAGCATGTGTTTGAGTGTTGCTGGTCCTTCCTGGCACAATTTCCACGTGTCGTCCTGATGCTTATCTGGGAACATACGTTTCAGACGGAATGGATTAGGGAAGGTGTTTGTCTGGAGTTGTCTAACGACTTACTATTTTGTGGATGAATAATAATAATCAATTACTCAATCAATCAATCAATCAATCAATCAATCAATCAAAGGTGTTTATTAATGTGCCTAGGAACAACCTCGAGGGTCTTTGTGCTGGTGCACTCGGCAAAACAATGCACTGGAAAAACAGTTCACGCCCACACACACATACACACGCGCGCACACATCAAATAATAATAATAATTTGGCGAATACAAATTTTAACAGAGCATAAAATGTGTACACGAAGATAATACAAAGCAAAAGTGGAGAAACAGGAAAAAGGATTATAGAATGACAGAACACACAATAGATATGAGAGTTATTGTTCAGTTAGTGAAATTCCTCGGCAACTCCTTTCAAGAAAATATTAAAATTAGATATGAAGATGTGCAGGCTCTCTGAATGGGTGTTATATGTCGCCTGCACTCTAGATAGAGGGCCACAAAAATCGGAAGGCAGAAAGGCGCGTTGTTTCATTGTGATGTTTTGCGGAATGCAAAAGCGCACATCAGAAAGCAAGTGCGAGCAACAGATTTTTCCTTGTATTAATTTGTTGAGAAAAATAACATCCAGTTTGTTGTGTCTACAGGGGAGGCTAGGTAACGTGAGCGTCTGTGTTAGCTCTGTAAGTTGGAAGGGATTTGACAGAATTGATGTTTAAATATAGATGTGAACTTTTTTTGCACACTTTTGAGGAGTTCACCATTTGACCTACTAGTGCTGCCCCAAACGACGGACGCGTACTCAAGAACTGGAAGTCATACACTCTTATTAAAGTTACAAATGGCCTAGGTTGTTTGAAGTCTCTAGTCACCCGACATAGACTTATATGCCTTATGCCTTATATGCCTTATATGACTTATGTGCCTGAAGTCTGCGGAGAGAGACTTCCTCCACCTGAGAAAGATTGTGGGGAAGGAAGCACGCACGCCGAGGAATGAGGGAATGCGTGTCCCGCCGGAGGATACATCTTGGGGCAACGAGGACGCGAAATGGGTCAGAGCGAAGGGGGGCAGACATCATCTATGATGACTGTTCAAGTATTCAAAGAGCATTTTTCTAAGACGAAGATCAATTCGGAGACATTTGAAAGCATATTTTTTATTTATTTATTTAAGAGTGCCGTGAACGCTGTTAGGCTCACATTTTTAGACTGTCGGGATTGACCCACGAAAATGGATGGAAAATGGATTGACCCACGAAATAGCCGGAAAGAAGACTGGCCTGACAATGCCAAGAATGCCATTCGCATTAAAAAAGAAAGGGAGAATGGGCCGTCATTTTTAAACTGCACTGTCGTCGGGATGGGCCTGTGCAAACGGTTAGCAGATAGCCGGAAAGAAAACTGGCCTGACACTCCCAAGAATGCTATATACAATAATAGGAAGGGTTACAGACGGCGAGAAAGAGTGAACATTTCCTTCCACAACGCCACAGCTTGCGCCATGAACCTGCACCCAGGGGTCTGCGTTATTAACACGTGAAAACTTGTTAACCTTTGAGAGTCGCCTTAAGTGGTGGCCCTTACACCAGCCATCACCTGTAGCAGATGTCAGCCACATGAAGACAAAATCCACTGTCCAAAGTGCTTAGCTCCAGCATTAGTAACGGATGCTGGTCATTTGAGTGGACACGGTGGATCGGCAGCCATGCAGTCGCTCAAAAAACCCGATATTGCTTTTTGTGCAGGTTAGTAAACCTCCCTCTGTCTACTGTAAGTGGCCTAGCAACGTCTACCTGCTGCTCCTACCGCGCTCAGTTGTGTGCTCTTTGAGTGCTTGTGCGAATGCGCATTTGTTGCATAGCCCTTACTATGTGTCTGAGACGTTGAAATAAACCGTGGTCCTGCTTAAAAATAAATACTTTATGCTGTCACCTTCTGAAAAAGTTTACCACTGTCACGTTGAAGTCACAGAAGTTCTTGGCGACCTAAAGACAAAACAGAAAGCCTTAGTACAAACTGTCGCTAACAGTAAGATTATCCGCGGTTGAATATTTCGTCGAGTGATTCGTTTATTCAATGGTTGGTGAAAGATAAGAAGAAGAGAATGAAGTGGCAAAAGTACATTGTGGAGCCTTTTAAATAGGCTCTCTAAAATCGTGGGTGGGATCTTGCTCACGTCAACGTCACGTGACAGGCACCGAGTCTGGTTTGTGGATGGGCGTCTCCCACTTTCAGTGAGCCGGTACGGGCCCGCCTCTGCAGGTACCAACCCGCAGCTCCGGGATCGGAAGCGCTTATCCTTTCTTCTAGGCGACGTTGGTTCGTGGAAAGGGCGCCTGGTCCATTCTCCCAGTTGACGTGGTAAGCCCTTGTCATGGCTTTGCAGCTGCTCTCACTTTCAGTGAGCCTGTAGGTCCGGGAGGGGCGTCTTGATCCTTTCTTCTAGGCGACGTTGGTTCACGGAAGTTCTCCTCTGGAGCTTGAGAGCTCGTGGAAAGGGCATCTGGTTGTGGATAGGGGTCTGGTCCATTTTCCCATTTGACGTCTTCACGAGCGTGTCTCCACTGGCGGCAGCCCGGGGGTCCTTTTTAGTTCGTGGAAAGGGTGCACACACACAAAGGGGCCTGTGAACATTGCGGGGCGTCCGCCAGACCGGTCTCCACTCGAGATAACCACAGCGAATTAGGAATTCACCCTTCGTTTCGATGAGGCATGGTGGTCGAGCATCCCTTTTTCACGGGGTGCTACACGCCAGCCGTAACACCTGCCAGTACGGTGGTCGGAAGCCGAGAACACCGTCACGAGCCTTATGCTCGTCCAAGTGTAGCAAGCCATATGAATGATAGCACAGGCGGTAATGAAAAGCCACGGGCCTTGCAGGCGTTTCAAAGCTTCATAAAGCCGGCAAGTTTGGTTCTTCAAAACTCGGAACAAACTTCGGCGACTTCAGGAATGACTGACGGTAAAGCCGAGAACAAGAAACCTCGTCTAGAGGACAGCAAGTATGATGATACATCTAATTGTTAGCTAAGTTATGAAGAAGAGATGGGTGAATATGCACCATTTACTTTGGTCACGTATAAAGAAAAAACGAGCAGAAGGCATTCCGGTTGCCTTTCGCCCAACAAATGAAGGTGCTACTTTTTGGCAAGTGAATCCAAACCGAGTGTCTGCCGAAATAGTTTCCGTTGCCAAAGAAAAAGTGCAGCCTTTCAGGACGACCACAAATGGAAGCTTCAGTGTCAGCGTTGCTTCCTTAGCATCCGTAAAACGCCTTTTGATGCTCTCAAGTGTAGGCGGCCTAGAAGTCAAGCTCTTTATCCCAGAGTCATACACGCGAAACGTTGGGAAAGTAAGACATGTGCCTCTGCAGTATACAGACGAACAACTCCTAGACTTCTTGAAAGACGCAGGAGCTATATCGGCACACAGACAGATAAAGTATTACCGCCAGGAAGATGGAGCAGTAAAGCTGCATCCACTTCATACAGTAATTCTGACTTTCAGGGACGATCGCCCTATTCCAGGAAGAATTTACTTAAGTTTCACCAGTCATCCTGTAGAGGAATATCTAGGACCAGCACTTCGTTGCTACAATTGCCAGCGATTTCGACACATGGCGAAAAACTGCCGCAGCACACGTCGATGCAAAATCTGCTCAGAAGATCATGACAACAAGGAGTGCAAGTGATTCCTTCAGCCTAAATGTGCGAATTGTGCGGGGAACCACGCTGCCTCCTACTCAGGCTGCCCTCAGAACAAGGCAGCGGCAAAAATGCGTCGACATGAACTTATCCATGGAATACAACCGTGATGCAATGAACCTGCCGCAAACCGTGAGATTGTCCATCCAGCGCAAAGTCACTCACCTCAGTGGGCACCGCCGGAACCCCAACAGCCAAGAGAACCAAAAAGCTATTCCTCCTCAAGAGAGCAACCAACCGTGCAATCAAGAGACCAACCAAAAGGATCACTGTCGAGCGCCCAGTCTTATGCGTCAATACTACGGAAACCCAAACGACAACAGGCAGAAAGTAATACACCAGAAAGCTCCAATATTCGCACACATTATTCTCAGCGGCCTTACGTACCTACTGCAGAAGTAATGCCACCGCATTGATGGCGCAACTGATTTTGCCAATGCTTTTCGCAGCTCTTAAGACAATCCCATCTGCCCTGCCGGAAGCAAACAACCTACCAGAAGTGAAAGCCTTGTTGCCTCTAGAAGCACTATTGTACCAACAATCCGAGCCAAAACTGCGGCAAGCAGTACATGAATAGCCGCTACAGAAATGCTTCCATATTTCACTGGAATGCGTACAGTCTTTGAAAGAAGTGTGCTGACTTTCGTAAACTGCTTGTACAATACAACTTTCCAATACTTTGCATTCAAGAGGCGGGAATCAGTGACGATTTTCGCCTCTCGAATTATGTGATATACAAGATGTCTCGTCAAGGTGCTGTTAGCAGAGTGCTCCTGTGCGTCAGAAAGGACTTACCATCTTATCAAATTCAATCCAGTGATTCTGACTTTCCAGAATTAATCGCACGTTAAGTATCCTTTGGTATGCACTGCATAACCGTGATTAATCTATATCTACAACCTTCAAACTGGATTTCAGTAAAAGCGCTAGTGGATATTTTCAAAATAGCTCATTCTAATGTATTCATATGTGGAGACTTCAATGCACACAACATTATTTGGGGCAGTGATCATTGTGATGCAAGTGGTAACGTTATTGAGTTTGAGTCCGCCATAGATAAATGCAACTTGACTGTTTTAAAAGATGGGTCACAGACATTTCTTCGTGGATGTAATTATTCAAGCTGCATAGATGTTACCCTGTGTTCGCATGATCTAGTGAATGGTGTGGGATGGACAGCAGAGATGGAAACACGCGGCAGTGATCATCTTCTCATACTTGAAAATCACCCTAGCCTGTACTATGATATCAGGCGGTGCAGCAGACTAACCAACTGGAAAGCTTTTCGGTACCGCCTAACGGATCAAATTAATTAACATACAACGGTGGAAAGATTTACAGAATTTTTGCAGAATAATGTGACCGTATGCACAAAGAAGGTCTCAATTCCAAAAGATTATATGCTTAAGTTGACGGAGAGTATGAACACCTAAGAGCCATCAGACGCCGATGCGAAAGAGCGTACCGACGGAGCGGAAGTTTAGAAGCATTACAAGCAAAATTCACAATGTAATGCGCAGACGCATGGAAAATTTAGGCAAACGGGCTGGCGCTATTTCTGCGGCATGCTGTCTCCTCACACGTCTGTCCAACGAATTTTTCTAGTAATTTGTTCTTTAAGCGGACTTGTAACACAGAGCTTCCCATTTCGTGTTCTCGCTGTAGCTCGGGACACGTGTGAGATAACAGTTGCAGATGAATTTTGCGAGCTTATTTCCACACCTGCTTTTTCATCACAATGTGCAGAATTCGATAATTCAGTAGTGTTCGCTAAGCTGAAAATTACTGCTTGCTATTGGGCACAACATCCTCAATTAGATCATGCTTTCACATGAAGCGAGCTTCAGTGTGCAATTGCATCATGTCGCCAAAAGTCTGCTGCTGGGCCGGACGGCATTACGTACACTATGCTAAGAAACCTCGGTCCGACAGGTACAAATGCTCTCTTAGACATCTATACTTACCAATGGATAGAAGAAACTGTACCTGACTCTTGGAAAGTCGCTCGAATCATCCAAATTTTAAAACCTAGTAAGGCGCCCTTGTGCCTTGAATCCTTCCGCCCAGTTAGTTTGACAAGTTGTTTATGCAAAGTAATGGAGAAAATGATTGACGCTCGACTTCAATGGTGCTGTAATGAAACGGATGTGTTGTCCAACTACTTAGTAGGTTTTAGAAAACAGAGATGCACAATGGATGCAATATTAGATATAGTAACCTGTGTGGAGCATGAGCTTGCACGTGGGAACATGACTATAGCAGTATTCCTAGACATCAAGAGGGCATTTGACACTGTTAGTCACGTTCATGTTTTGCTAAGTATGTTGGAACTTGGTC
This sequence comes from Dermacentor andersoni, assembly GCF_023375885.2. NCBI lineage: Eukaryota > Metazoa > Arthropoda > Arachnida > Ixodida > Ixodidae > Dermacentor > Dermacentor andersoni. The sequence continues at coordinate 138,612,493 of NC_092814.1, forward strand.
TGTCTGGCAGGTCCTTGCGATGGATATCTGAATTTCTATCAGGTCGCAAAATATTTGTTCAGACGGGTGAAGGAAAGAGTGCTGAACATGTTGTCAAACAGGGAGTACCACAGGGAAGCGCACTCAGCCCCTTCCTTTTTAACTGCGTCATTGCTGATTTAACAAGAAGGCTGCCATCACAGTTAAAGTTTTCACTGTACGCAGATGATGTGTGTATTTGGACATCTGGGTCTAATGCTCAACTACTTCAAATGGCATTGCAAGACGGCATAAATATAATCAACAAATTTTTGAGAGAGAGAGGAATGGTACTATCACACGCAAAGACAGCTGTATTGCCCTTCACTCGGAGGCAGCTACAAATTTCGCTCTTAATCTGGAAGGACGCCCTCTAATGATTGTCACGCAGCATCGATTTCTTGGCATAATACTTGATAGGCAGCTATCCTGGGCACCCCACATGAAAAAACTCGAAAACGAGGTCAATGCGATACTGACTGTACTTCGCAGGCTTGCAGGCACATCATGGGGTGGATCAGTATCGTCCATGCTGACTGTTTACAATGCATTACTATATATAGGACAACAAATTGTGTATTCTGCGCCCATCTTACACGGCCTTTCCCACACGTCAGAAGAGTGACTTCAAATACTTTTAGCTAAAGCACTACGCATATGTGTAGGAGTTGCACGAGCAACTTCTAGCTGTCTTGCAATAGCTAAGGCTCGCCAACCACCGTTTTCAGTTATGGGAACTACATAAACATGCCGAAATTATTTCCGTCTTCAAACAGCATAAAAGCCACCCATTGGCTCTAGACATAATGAAACGAGATAGAAGTTATGTTCATAAAGAAACTCGAGAAAATATTCATATATTTCCTCGAAATTAATTGTGGAACTCAGACGTCGAATATCCTCCATGGCTACTTACACTTCCAAACATCGAATTGTCAGTAGACGAAATATTCAGAGAAAGAGACATGTTCATTCAAGCTGCTCAACAACTAGCCCTTTACCAGATATATATGCGGTATTGAGGATACAGACACGCCTATACAGATGGCTCCTGCACAGCAACCTCTTCAACTTCAGCATTCATTATACCGCACTTCTACAAACAAAAATTGTTTAAGCTATCTCGTGCGACTTCGTCCACTACGGCTGAACTGTTCGCAATCCTATGCGCGATAAAATTTATATTGACAGTAAGAGATGCGCAAAAATGTGTAATTTTCAGTGATTCACAGGGGGCTCTAACATCACTCTGCAGCACAAAAGGAAAGGCAATCAGTGATAGTATAATATACGAAATAATTAAAGACCTCACGAAGGCTAGCCAAGTAAAGCATGAAATAGCATTCCAGTGGATACCAGGGCATTGTAACATTCCTGGCAACTCAGCAGCCGATGACGCAGCACGACAAGCACACCTCAAAGATAATGTGGTTTCGCTCCCAATATCAAAGAATGATTTACACTGTATTATAAGGACAACGTCTTTCAGAATGTGTAGAAATACGAGGTTTGATCAAAATTCTAAGAGCTCATATTTGTATCATATTGATCCGTTTATTGAATTCAAATTTTCATTGTCATTAGACAGAAATATGGAAACCGTTATTCATCGATTAAGGCTAGGCACTGGCGACACAAAACATTTCTTACACAGAATTGGCCGTACGGAAACCCCCGAATGTGACTGTGAATTTTTAGACGAAGATATACATCACCTCTTCCTAGATTGGCCACATCATGACACACCAAGACGCCGACTTAGACCAACCCTAATTACATTAGACCGCAGACCTTTCAGTTTAAAGAAACTTTTGGGTCCTTGGCCAACAACGTCCTTGCAGAAGAGTGCTTTAAAAGCACTGAAGACTTTTCTTGAAGACAGCGGCATTGTTGGCCGTTATTAACGCTTTTATTATTGCTTTCATTTCAATGTCGCTTTCATTTCAATGTTTTTGTGGATTAAGTTATGTTGACTGTTCTGCTGTGACTATGTGTGATAATGCCTTTACACGATGTATGTACCACCCGCTGACTAGAGACTGCGTTATTAGGCGAAAGTATCATTTGTATTTTTGAGGCTTTTTTCTAGAGAACTGTAGCGTCATTTAACTGCTATATTGTATGTACTATGTGTTTCTTACGTCATAGTGTTACTGTAAAAACGTTGTTCGACTAGTGTCCTGGTGCTTCTATGAAAAGGTTATGTGATATGTAATCCTGTACCCTGTATGTTGTAACCTAGACCCTTTCGAGAGCTAAGGAGTAGCCGGCGCCTTAAATTGTGCGTCGACATCTCCCTATATGATATCAATAAAAAAAAAGGTGTTAGCTGAGCTGGGTACTCCCGTTTATCGCTCGATAGTGCGCTGGCAAAACGCTGCGGTTTCTGCCGTACAAGGGAAAGTAATGTCATTTACAGTACTATAAATCGGTTTCGCGAGAGGAACGCCGTGTTCTCTTCGCAACATTTCAGACACTTAATTGCCTGCGCACTTAACGGGCCTGCAAGCGCTTTTTTCAAATACCCAATGTATTTCTTTTAGCCATTAACAGTAAAATGTGCAATGTCATCATTGCGCAAATAGAGACGCGCAAATGCAGGCTCCGAGAACACTGCATATACTTGGCGTATTGGACCGCTCACTCTTATGGGTTCGTCGGTATACACGCTCATAGCAGCTTAAACTGGAAACATGCGTGTTGGCGCTGTGGCTGTTGCGTTCTGATGCTTAGCTGGGTTTCATTACCGTGCGTTCAAAGCACAATACACGACTACTCTCTCATTCCGCTGCCATCGGAATGCGCCCGCCACAGCCGGAAATCAAACCTGCTATCTCGTCGTCAACAGCAGATTGACGAGTAATGACTATTTCAGCGGTAGGCTACTCGAGCTCTGCACTTCAGGAAGTTTATGTAACATCTCGTGTATATGTTTGTCAACATTTGTTCAATCGTATTACTAGATTTAGGAGTTGATGCTAACAGGTGCTTGGTACTTTAACCAAGGTCAATCTAAATAGGTGGCGAAGCTTCGGGCGAAAAGCGGTTCAGAACAAATTGTCACCGACACCAGCAAGGGTGCTTATGGGAGCAGCGATTGAAGCGCGACTATTTTTGGAGGGAACAAACATTGGGAAAGAAAGAAAAACTTTTTTTAATTAAAACGAGATACATTTAGATTCATTAAACTAAAATGAAATTCCTGGTCAATTTTATATATGCGTGACGAGTAAAGAAAGGGCAATTTTATTTTGTTTTGTTGTTATCAATAAATATATTTTTTCAGCGCCCATCGAAAGAAGGGGCTGAGGGGTTTGACGCCGCTATCATTTGGAATGCAATGCAGCTCTTGAAGTGTGCAGAAAGGCACATTCGTAAAGTTCACCTGTTACAATACGCCCCCCAGCACGCTGTGCTGTGTTGTTTGTCGAAGGTTGTCTGTATTTGGTGGCGCGGGTAGCTTCATCGTTTCTTAACCTGTTCAGACAAAAGTAGCGAGTTACGACCGCCAGACAGTTGTTTAGTTGTTTTCGCGCAACTGCGCTAGCCGGCAGTCTTGGTGTCCGACGATACGAGCACTCCACATTTAAAGCTTTCGTCGGTCTCCAAAGAAAGTATGCTCTGTGCACGGGTGTGATTTCGACACCCGTACGGATGGCCTTTTCCTGCATTGCCTTCCGCGCTGAAAGCTCGAAACGGTCATCAAGTCGAATGGCGGGGCATTTGAATGCTGTAATGGCAGGCCCCCAAAACAAATTTCGCGCCTTCGAGAACAAAATTACGTCACTTCGTTTTTTAATGGATATGGCGTAACATCATTTTTTTTTCCTCCGGAAGTGTTCCCTCCTCACACAGATGGCTCTGAGCCCCATGAACTGCCGATGAACCTCCGTGTTTTGAACGTATGGGCTTCTATGGAAGCTTCGCTACCAGGTATATTTAGCTTGCTCTAAGTGCTCACGACGGTATCATTGTTCAGTCATTGACTCGAGGCTGTGGTGTATTTTTCGTCTGCCCCTCCTGAAGAAGGGAAAACGGAAATAGAAACACTTCGGCATGACGAGAACTGAGCGCTGAGCTAGATCCACACTACGGTGGATGAAATCAAGCTGCAAGTAGAACACGCAACATCCCGATGCCCCGCAAGCTCCATATCCAGTAATTTTATGTCATAATTCTGTGCTGAGGGAACAGGGTTCGAAACCAGCCGTCGGACCAACTTGAGCCACTGGCTATGAGGCCCTATGTACCTATGGGCCGATCTCCAACGAATTGACGCCGACATCAGCCACTAGGGATTCGGTGCTGGGTATGTAACGCTCTTCAATACCTCTTTGATGCCGACCTGAAGCACTGAGCAGGTGCCACTCGGTCTGTGCGGCTCTTCAATGAAACTCTTTGATACCAACTTGGATCGCTGGGCATGTGCGAATAAGAGTCTGTCTGCCTTCACTGAACCTTCATTCCGTTAACTTGGGTATATGTCAATAAATAGGCATGTGTCACTCGTTATGCCGCACTCCACAATGACAGAAATTATCTTTTAAATTTATCTGATGCATGGCACAATCAAACCCGCGCCATGCACGGACTTTATGGCGACGTCGTTAGATGGAGCAGCTTGTGCACCAAGAAGCGCGAGAGACAAGCTGGGCTGCATAAACGTTTCGGCGTTGACAAAACTGTGTGTTGCTACATTGCTTCAATGCTTGTCGCATTGACGTCGGCATTCATAGTGAGATCGGTTTTGCCGGATTTTCGCTGTTATTAGATGCCGCGAAGCGTCAGTTCTTGCGAAGTTCTTTATTCAGAAAAAAAATCTGCTGCCGTAAACGTGCGCCGTGTTCTCTTCGCAACACTTCACGCGCTTAATTGCCTGTGCTCTTAACGGGTCTGCCCAAGTGCTTTCTTCAAGTATCCAATGCATTTCTTTTTAAAGTAACAGAGGTATTAAATACTGAGCCTTTTTGTTTTAAAGAATGGTTTAAGACATTAGCCCGCGTTGACAAACGTTTTTACGCTAGAGCTCTTCAAAAGTAGGTATCAACCACAAGGTAGATCCAAATGGGTTGCGACGATTCGGGCGAAAGGCAGTCTAGAACCAATTGTCAGCCACATCAGCAAGGGTGGTTGTGGGACGGACGGACGAAAAAACTTTAATGAGAAAAAGACCTGCGAGGTTGCCACCCCGGGCTCAGGCCACCCGGGCATTATGTGCGGTGAGGCATAGCCTTTCCACAGCTGCCCGGGCCCGCTGGATTGCCCATTGTTGGTTGTGTAGTTTCGAGATAGTCAGAGCGCTTAGCCATCGCTCCTCGAGAAGGTCTGGTTCTATGTTGTCCTCTACGTATATTGATCGGAGCTTTGTGCATTGCTATGTGTGCCATGTCTGCGTGTTCGTGCTTGCAGAGCTTGCAGCTCGCGCCTGGGTATTGTGTTGAATTTACTCTGTTTAAATGTGCTGGGTTCGGGAACGTTCTGGTTTGCAACCTTCTTCAATCTGTTTCTTGAGACCTGTCGAGTTGTTTGTGGGGTTGTGGGTATGCTTCTCTTTGTTTTGTATAGTGGGTCAGTATGTCGTGGTACGTGACCAGTCTGTCCCTGTCTTCTTGTATCGCCACTTTGTCGTCGTCGCCTCCTCCGTGTTCTCCATCACCTCCGTCGCAGTTCTCCCCCTTTCCCCGGGGGTTGCGAGGTGTTGGGCCGTCACTGTCCGAGCCGCGGTGGGTTAGTTCTCGCGCGGTCCGGTGGGCATTCTCGCTGAGTTTGGGAGGGGCAGACGTGATTACCTCTCCTATACGTACCAGCATCCATTTGAGGTATTTGGTTGTGACTGCCGTTCTTGAAGTCTTCTGCTCTGCGGTTCAGGATTTTGGCCGCCTCGGTGGAGACACAGCCCTTTGTGAAGTTTCTAATGGCCGTCTTGGAGTCAGTGATTATTGTTCTGTCTTGTTGCCGACCGCTGATTACAGCCAATGCGATTGCCATTTCTTCCGCTGCCTCCGACGATCTAGCCCTTACGGACCCCGCAGTCACGGTCTTTCCTTTCGTGATTGCGACTGCCATTGCGAAGAGGCAGGTACTCTCGTCACCGCCGACACCACCATTGTCGACCCTGTTACGGGGGTACCGGGCGGGGTCTACGAAAAGTACTCCCTCCCGCGCTCCGTGGTTTTTGAGAATCGTTATCGTGCGGCATTTTCTTCTCTCGACATTGTGCACGGGGTGCATGTTCTTCGGGATATTTCCGTGTTTACTGCGGCCCGGACGTCCGGGTGAATCTGCGTCTTGGGGCCCTTCATTCCGTGGTAGTTTATGCCGATCTTTTCCATGATTTCTCTGCCCGCCTTGGTTCCGGAGAGTCTTTCGAGTGGCGCTATCCTCTGTGCTTCCGCGATTTCCTCCATCGTGTTATGTACTCCGAGTTGTAGTAACCTTTCCTTTCTTGTGTATTGGGGGAGACCAAGTGCCGTTCTATATGCTTTTCTAATGAGCGCGTCAATCTTGTCTTTCTCAGCCTTGTTCCAGTGGACGAATGCCACCACGTACGCGACGTAGCTGATCGCGAAGGCCTGGACGAACCGTACCACGTTTCTTTCTTTAATGTCCCTGCTGTTGTTGGAGACGCTCTGTATTAGCCGAACGGTCGCCGTGACTTTCTTTTCCAGGCGCGTTATAGTTTCCGCGTTTGTTCCTCTGGCTTCGATCAAGAGACCCAGGACTCTGATCTTTTGGACCATGGGTATCTCCATGCCTTTTCTCATTGATAATCTGACTCCCCTATTGTGTAGTGCTGCTACGTCTCTGGACGGTTTGCGTAGCCTCCTGGGGCGGTAGAGCAGCAATTCCGATTTCTCCGGCGAGCATTCTAGTCCGGTGCCCTCCAGATGATTTTCGATTGCCTCCACCGCCCGTTGAAGTCTGTTCTCCATAACGCCCTCGCTTGCGTCCTTCGTGGTCCAAATCGTAATGTCGTCTGCATAAACTGTGTGATTAACAGGTTTCATAAAAAAGCGCTAAAGATGAAGACGAAGTCGAAGGAACACATACGACAGGACTGGCGCTACTTCCAAATGGCGTTTATTACAAACTGTCATCTATTTATGCTCTGCGTATCACGTACATCATGCACTCCCATTATCATACACACAAAGAATGAAATGAATCATATCATACATACGGTTGTATGGTCAATCAGTTGAAGTGTCTAGATATCTCCACAAAAACGTCACTTCTTTTTCTTGCAAAATCAAAGATGTACAGCTGACGCACGTGTCGCCTGCTTTCCTTATCAAATATGCCTCAACTATTTCTCTTTCTGTTTTTGTGTTTCCTTTCCTCAGGAAGGTCATGTCACCAAACATGGGTGTGCATGCGCACTTTTTGCAGTGCTCAACCAAGTGCCTACCGTATCCTTTTCTGACATCATTGTTGCGCTGTCTAGCCTTGTCATTGAAGCACTGGCCGGTTTATCCGATATAAACGTGTCCACAATCTAAGGGTATTTGATACACAACATCTGAAATGCATTCGGTGTAATTGGTCCGATGATTAGTGTTGCATTGCGTGCGTTTCTGCTGCTTCTCGTTTGAAAGGTTGCACACTGCTGATAATTTGCAAGGCGCTGAAAAAGCTAGATTGACATTTTGTCGGTTTGCCACATTTTTCAAATTATGTGAAACATTGTGGAGGTATGGACTCACATGTACAGGTCCTTTGTCGTGATCTTTAGTTGGACACTTCCTTCCCCGTTTTAATTTTTGAAGCAATGTTTCACAGACAGATTAAATGACAGACACTGGAAATCCAGCAAGTTTCAATCTGTCTACTTGGCTTCACATACTATGCTCAATTTAGTGGACGCATGACTTTTGCAAAGCAGACTGAATGCAACTGCCAAATGACAACTGTATTCAGTTTCTAGATCTTAAAATTTTATTTTCCTCAGATGACCACGTATGCTGGAGATACAATCCAAGATCAAAGAAAAGTGTTTTCCCTTTCGATAGCGCGCATTCAAAATTGATAAAGAGGGGCATAGCCACCACATGCATTCAGTCTGCTTTGCAAAAGTCATGTGTTCACCAAATTGAGCATAGTATGTCTAGCCAAGTAGACAGATTGAAACATGCTGGATTTCCAGTGTCCGTCCTTTCATCTGTCTGTGAAACATTGCTTCAAAAATTAAAACAGGGAAGAAAGTGCCCAACTAAAGATCACGACAAGAGACCTGTACATGGGATTCCATACCTCCATAAAGTTTCACATAATTTGAGAAAGGTGGGAAACCGACACAATGTCAATCTAGTTTTTTTCAGCGCCTTGCAAATTGTCAGCAGTGTGTAATATTCAAAACAAGAAGCACCAGAAACGCACGCAATGTCACAGTAATCACCGGACCAATTACACCGAATGAACTTCAGATGTTGCGTATCAAATACCCTTAGATTGTGGACACGTTTATATCGGATAAACCGGCCAGTGCTTCAATGACAAGGCTGCAGACAAGACAGCACAACAATGATGTCAGAAAAGGATACGATAGTCACTTGACTGAGCACTGCAAAAAGTGCGCATGCACACCCATGTTTGGTAACACGACCTTCCCGAGGAAAGGAAACACAAAAACAGAAAGACAAATAGTTGAGGCATATTTTATAAGGAAAGCAGGCGGCAAGTGCGTCAGCTGTACATCTTTGATTTTGCAAGAAAAAGAAGTGACCTTTCTATCGAGACATCTAGACACTTGAACTGATTGACCATACAATCGTATGTATGATATGATTCATTTCAATCTTTGTGTGTATGATAATTGGAGTGCATGATGTACGTGATGCGCAGAGCATAAATAGATGACCGTTTGTAATAAACGCCAGTTCGAAGTAGCGCCAGTCCTGTCGTAGTGTTCCATCGACTTCGTCTTTAGCGCTTCTTTATGAAAATTGTCAAGATGAACCAAATAGCCCGAATCAAGGTACTGTGTGATTAATGCCTTCTATTCACTCCTAGTTTTTCCGATAGTCCGCTCATGACGAGGTTCAAGAGCATCGGTGGCACGAGGGACCCTTGCGGTGTGCCGGCGCTACCCATGTCCACCTGGATGCTCTCCTCCTCGTTCAGTTTGATTCTGGCGGTTCTTGCCGTAAGGAAATTTCGGATATAATTATACGTTCGTTCGGCGAGGTCAAGTTGCGCGATTCTGTCGACGATGACCGCGTGCTTGACCCTGTCGAAGGCCTTCTTTAGATCAAGTACAAGTATTGCCCTCAAGCCCCGCTCCGTGGTGTCTATGACTTGCTCCTTGAGTTGTATCATGGCGTCTTGGGTAGAGAGCCCTCTTCTGAAGCCAATCGTCTTGCTGCGGTACATGTCGTTTGACTCCAGGTAGCCGTTGACTCTACTCAGGCAGGCATGCTCCATCACTCTACCAACGCAGGAAGTGAGGGAGATCGGCCGCATGTTCTGTATTTCTAAGGATTTACCCAGCTTGGGGATTAGGATCACGTCGGACCTATTCCATTCGTCGGAAATCCCGCCGTACCGCCAGCACTCGTTGATGTAGTCTGTCAAGCGGCTCGTTGCCTGGTCATCAAGATTCCGGAGCATCTTGTTGGTCACTTTGTCGGGCCCCGGAGCCGACTTCGCCTTGATGACCTGCAGGACCGCCTTGATTTCTTGCTGGGAGAAATCTCTGTCGAGGTCCTCGTTGGGAGAGCCCGAGTAGTTCCGTTGTTCAACGGCTGGAGGTCTCTCAAGGTACAGCTTGACGATTTCATCGCCTATCTCAAGCATGTTTCCGTTGTACTCGTGTCTGAACTGGGTCATTTCCGCTTTCGCCGTTATCTTCGTGCCCGACGGGTCGAGCAGGTGCTTGAGAATCTTCCACGTCTTGCCCGTGTTGATGTTGCCGTCCATGGCATCGCATACGTCATCCCAATCCTGATTGCATAACTGGGTGCAGTGTGTTTCGATGTTCTTGTTTAGTTTCGTGATTTTGGTTATGGGAGCAGCGATTAAAGCGCGACTATTTCAGAATGGAACAAGAAAGCGTGATTTCATTCAACAAAATAAAATTCCTACTCAATGTTATGTACTTGTGGCGAGAAAATAAAAAAGACAAATCTATTTTACTTGATCATTTATCAGAGATACATCTTTTTCAGCGCTCGCTGTGAAAGGGGGCGTGACGTTTACGCCGTTATCAATTGCAGTACGGTCCCACTGTTCATGCGTACAGAAAGGCGTGCTCGTAAAGTTCACCTACTACTATACGGTCCCCTCACACGTTGTGTTGTAAGGGTTGCCAACGATTGCCAACGCCAGGCTGTGTTTCATCGTTGTTCAACCTGTTACTCAATAGTAGGGAGTTACGCCCACCAGATAATTGTTTACTTTGGCTGTCTTCATGCGGCTACGCTGGCTGAAGAGCTAGGGGTCCGATGATGCCGACCAGCGCTCAACGTAATAAGCGTTTTCTGCTTTGGGGAAAAAAAGAGCTCTCTGCATGGGTGCGATTTTGACGCGCGTACGGGTGACGTTTTGCTGCGTCGCTTTCCGTGCTAAAAGTTCGAAACGCCCATCGAGTCGAATTGAGAGGCATTCGAAAAGGCAGCTCTAGGGGCAGTCCACAAAAACAAATGTCGCGCCTTTGACAACAAAAATGACGTCATTTCTTTTTTTAACGGATATGGCGTCAGTGTATTTAGTTTCGCCGGAAGTACGTTATGCCCCGTCACACAGGTGGCGCTAAGTCCCCTGAACCGCCGATAAACCGCCATGTTTGCAACGTATAAGCTTCTATTGTTCGAAGCATTATATATATATATATATATATATATATATATACCTTGCCAACCATTCGTGACATTGGGCATATCATTATATCACAGCGTCTGTCCTGTGTAATTCTGTCTTTTGCTGTAGTTGTTTTTGCGCTGCCGTTACTACGGAGATCAGCCAACTCACCCAGTTTTACACTCTATTGCAGATCATTAGAGAAGGCTGCTGTCCAATAGGAAACAGATCTTATGAACAAAAAAACAATTGTGATTTTGTTCCCCGAGCCCTTGCGAGTTGCAGTCGAGCTTACAGGTCACAAATATATACTAAAATTGCATTTTTGCCATCACACGTGAAAGCACTGGACACAATTCACACTTGGACGCTTGCGCCTGCACCGAATTTTTTCGCTGTAGTCGCAGTTTCAAAAACATACTTCAAGAGCGACGATATATATTTAAAAGGCAACGCGGTGACCTACGGTGACTATATGGGGAGTTAGAAAAGTTATCGAAATAATGGTATAGTTGGTTTGCTTTGTTTTTCTTGCAGCATTGAAATTCCAAATCCAGTACAGCAACTCCAGCATGGGGCATGTCCTTTCTTACGCTGAATACGTCATAGCCGACTCGGAGACTGTGAGTTGCACCGTGCCACTAGCACGATTATTGGTTCCGTATTCGTAGCCGGCTGCTTGGCAGACGTCCGAGATCGTGCGCTACGTCGCGTCTTCCTCGTGAGTTCTCTTTGAATTTCTCCCTGTTTCATTCTCCGTCATCTCGCAAAATGGTAGCGAGTGCAATACGAACACGTGGTTTGTCCAACGAAACCCGCAGGTGCTACCAGGATTCCGTAACTGCTCCATGTAATTTGTGAACTGCAATCACGAAACTGCTGCTAAGCCCGCCACATTCCTTTATTATTGTGTTATTCAGGCTGATGTTCGGCGTATCTCGACATTGCACTGCCAGACTCGACTGGCAGGCAAAAGGGTGGTTCGTTGTTTGTTCTCAGGAATTGTTCGCCACGTCCGGGTGCCCTCTCGCTGCCGTAGCCCATTTCGCCACTAGGAAGCAGGTCACATTTCAGGTCGGTAACGCCCGGTCGACATGCAGTGGACACGAACTTGCATGAATCAGACAAAATGGACTCGACGAAGTATTTGTGCGCCCTCCTGTGGCGGCAGGAAAGACCTGGAGCGAAATGAGAGTGCGCATTGCCGTTTGACTGCAGCTGGACATTCAGTAAAACGCGGTTTGAACAACTGGTAACCCATGAGCAAAAATATACGGACTGCTGGCTCATCGAAAAAAAAAAAAAAGACTATTTATTCGTAATCCAGGCGCAGTAACTGAAGTTGATGAATGCATTGGAAAGTTCTCAATGACTAATTTGGACTGCAGTACTGAATTTCAAGTTACGTCCATATGCTGAGAAGAAAAAGATCGGCTTTATCAGGGAATCCCTGGTCCATATACTTTTGCTCAGGGCAGTGCAAAAGCACACAGCATGTGAGCACCAGGAAAAAGTACGAAAAGAATGCGAATTGCGTGCCGGCTTTCCAGCAGCTTATCTTTTCAGACGTTCATCGCTTAGACAGCGACAATAAATACAGCAACATCTAGAATTCCTATCGCTTCTACGAGCACAGGTCACTCGTCTCTCTGCAAGTGCCCATTTAAAGAGTACCCCGCCGAAAAGCTGAGGCGAAGAGAGTTACTTCAAAAGACTCAAACACAGCGGTAACGTTGTTGCGCCACTCATCGCCTTGCGTGGGACCTCACTCATCTGACCGGAAGAAATGATAAGCGATAAGAGAACCGCTCTTGCGCGCACGCTGTCGCTAGATCTCCGTATACGCACTAAAAGTGTCGCAACCAGGTTGCCTCTCCTGGAAATTGGGATAAAAGTCCACGTGGCCGGTGGCAGCTTGCATGCCAAGGTCCCCCTTGAGCACGTTCCAGCCGTAACTGGTGTGGATAATGTCCACGAAAATCGCATCCGCCTTGCTCACGTGGACGTCGCTCTCCTCGAAGAGCGGACCCGCTGGATCCAGGGCTGCGCAGTAAAGGCACAGACTGTTAGCTCTCGTACAATGTTTGTCGTTCAGCTAATGAAATTAGAGCGCATTTGAAGTATACTGCTACGGTTGCAGTCTCACCCCTCTGGTCGATCAAATTCCTCTTGATCAAATACTTTGGATTTGGTTGACGGACAACGCCATTCCAATACCCCCCCCCCAGCCGGGAAAGTGCTAAGAATTAATTTATTTGACACACACCATGGAGTGAGTCTGCGCTGTGCCAGTCTGATGAAGAGACTAAGTTGTCACATTAATGTATTTATATGTTTCATAAGAACTCCGGAGCTACTTAATTATAACTAGAAGCAATCTTTTTAAACTCTTTCTTTTTATGAACATCCGCCTCCTGATATATGAACTTATCAAATGTTAATAAGAAGTCTGCTAATGCCTCTCTGTGCCTTTATCTTACGATAGGGCCTCTATTTATGATATTTGTGCTTAAAAACGCCCTTATGAATAAAAAGGATCGCCTCTTTTGTTAAGGCAAGCTGCGCCCTAGAATGCAGCTACGGTTTCTATCAGCCCGTTCCGAAGAACGATGCACTTGCGCAACTTACTTAACCTTTTGTGGTCGTTCAAAAGGAGATAGTACTTGTCTCCTGCTCACCTTTCAACATACTATTGGTCGACCGTACGTGAGTAGTGCTATCGTTAAAGCCGCATTTAAGAAATCTTAAATACTGACAGGCCACATATAATTGCACACGTAACCTTAAATTAGCCATAGGCTTCATTGACACTTCAATTCCTTGGACTCGATTACTGCGAACTGCAGTTCTGAACTTCCGTAATAACTTCAGGGCCTATTAGAGAGACTATACAGGGTGTTTCAGCTCAGCCGGGCCAAACGTTAAAAAATTATCGTGTGAGCTACGAGAATGCAACCAAGTTGATATTCCTCGCAGTCCTCTTGACCAACTAAAAGTATATTTTACTATGAGCTTAGGTAATTAATAAAAAATAATTATTTAACCAACTTTTCAAGCGTTGATTTAAATGCAAAAGCTTGTGTAGAAGTTGTAGAGTCTATTGAAAAAGATCCAAATATTTTCTTTCTGTGCTGATAACTGCAGTGGTTTTAATTTTTCCGGCCTGCAACCAAAGCGCGCGATATTTGAAAAAATACCACGTGACTACGCGCTTGCGTACAGCGACATTAGTGTATACTCAAACATTCTGCCATCGAAGGATCGGCGCTGCACGCAGACTGAAGGCATGTAAAGGCTGCTAAAATTATAGGTGATGGCCACACCCGTCATCCACGATGGCGATGCATCGTTGATGAGGAGTGCGACTTCCTTACCCTGCTCCCCGCCCTCCTCGCCCTTTACCCTGTCAACAGCAAGTACACTGGCAGAGCTTCAAGAAATACCATGCGATATTTATCGCATATTCCATCGCTTCAACCGACAAGATGTCAAGTCAAAAGTGGAAGCCAAGACCATTGTAATCTACTTCAGTTGCTCAAAGTCTGTTCGGGCGTCTGGTCTGCGTGCATCATCGATTATTCGTTCGTGGCATCTTTGAGGGCGCTGATGTTGCATGCATAAGTGCGCATTCACGCGGTAGTTTTTCAACTCTTGCGTGCTTTCTTTACAGCCCGGAAAAAATTAGAACAGCTGCAGCTATCGCCACGGAAAAGTGTTGTTGGACATTTTTCAGTGGGCTGTACAACTTCTACATTGATGTTCCTGCGTTTAAATTGATAGTTTAAAATTTCCTTAATTAATTACAATTAATTACATAAGATCATAGTGAAATATACTGTGAGTTGTTTAAGACAGCGAACAATACTAAGTGAGTCTATTCACGTAACTTAAACTTGGATTTTTTAAAGTTTACCCTGACTTTGCTGAAACACCCTGTAGTTCTCGCAGACGTTTGCCACCTGCCGTATATCTTTTTTTCGCGCCTTTGCTTGATCTCTTCGCTATTCTTTCCGTCTTTCTTTTCCCCTTACCCTTCCCCTAGTGCAGGGTAGCAAACCAGACGCTGTTATGGTTAATTTCCCTGCCTTTCCAACCCCATTTCTCGTTCTCTCGCTTTATGAGCCTTCGAAGTGACTACCATGGGATCTTGAGAACCACCGATGCTTAATATATGGCGAAAGCTCCTGTGTCACTTCAAGAACTCCTGGAATCTCCTGGACTACTCTAACAAGCATATTCGCAATCTTTAAAACTCCTGGAATGTAAGTACACTCTAACAGCACTCAACTGAATGCTTGAGAAATTCTCCCGGCGCAGGGCGCTTGACGTACGTCACTTTTCGAACCTCGCGGCTATGCCAAATATTCTATGAAGCGACCTTCCTAGGCGCGCTTTTCCCTTCGTTTGTCGAATAAACTTTCAAATCTACATTATATATTATGTAATTATTCGCTATAGCCCAGCAAAATAATTCACTGTATCCCTTACAGACTTTTCGCTTCACACAAATATGCAGAAAACGAATTTCGCGAGAGTACTTATTTGTTCATTTTAAATATCTTCCGATGTGGAACGACGAATAAACAAAGCAGCTATTATCTCTTCGCTTGCGCAAAGTTGCCGCGGCGGGGTAGTTAGGACGCCAGGCTTAAACCATGTCCCCGCTTATTCTATCCCAGGTACCCTGCTCGGCAATCTTTTTTCTTTTCTGACGTTGCGTCGTGCGGTACCTGAACCAAAGCGTGACAAACAAACGAACAAGACCCGCTGATTTCTCAAGTTATAAATTATTCTTAGAGTACGTATGTATGTATCTATGTATGTATAGTAACTGAAATCATGAACTGAAAGTTATAGTAAATATTTACGCAGCGCGTCTTTTTGGTAGGAGCTGCAAGTGCATTTAAAGTAAAGCGGGAATGGTATCGAAAACGAGCATATGCAAAACTTGAGCCCGCATTTCGATAGGGGCGAAATGCGAAAACACCCGTGGGGGGTACTGCGCGCTGACGTGCGTCCTGCAGGACTTTTATTAAAGTTTGTCCAATTCAATCCCCCACTACGACGTGCCTTATAATCAGATCGTGGTTTTGGCGCGTAAAACTTCATAATTTAATTATTTATTATATGCAGAAGTGTCGCCTACGCTCTGTCTCTCTATCTCTTACGCACCAACGTAACTGAAAGCCACAGATAAAGATAATTTTATTGCTCTAATTATCATCTAATTTTTTTAGAAACAACAAAGGGAGACAACTACGCGCACACACAGCGCTGAATAGCAACTACGTGCTTTAGTCGAAGCACAAGAGCCTTACCTTTTCACCCATTACTCAGCTGCGCAAACGAATTCAAAATATTTTTAGAGGCCCACCGAGAAGGCTGCTGGCAGAATTATTTTTGTTAGCAGTCAATTTGCCAACCTTATATTTCCTGGACAGCTTGTGTGCGTGATTGTGCAATGCGCATCCAGTCGTCTTTTTCCTTTACCTTTATTTCTTTTACCTTTATCTTTTTTTAATGCTTGAGCAACAACCATTAGACAATGCATTTTTTCTGCGAAGCAATTTTGCGCAAATTGCTTATCTTCTCCAAGATAAACTCAGAAACGCCGAACCAACGCCGGAAGATTACAACGGAAGATTAGGTGCCGAAGGCTATGGCATGCACGCAACAGGCTCTCTACTTGCTGCCATTATCCTGTGAAAAGATATACGGGCCGTGCATTCCAGTTGATGTGTGACAGATTAAGAGAACATAGCTAAAATGCTGGAAACACTGCTGTGCCCGCTAATCGTACCCTTCATCACCGCCAATGGGAATTCGGTACTCTGCCTTCCACGCCTTCCTTAAATTGACGTTACTGCGAAATCATCCAGACAAGCTAACATGAGAAACAGAGGATTACGAAATTGAACGCAGAAAGCCCAATTGTGTCAGCAGCCTCTTGATAAGTCTCCCTGAAAAATAAATGGAATTTTTATGCGCGGCTTCGTAATGGCTGATAAAAAGGCTCGGATGAACTTGCTTACAATTGCTAATGTACAAAAGAAAAATCTGTCTCCCTTCCAATAAAGCATTCCGTTGCCATTCATTGTTATGTTGTGTACGTATGTATTCCTTGGTGCTGTTTTCACCCGCCGTGGTTGCTCTGTGGCTATGGTGTTGGGCTGCTGAGCACGAGGTCGCGAGATCGAATCCTGGCCACGGCGGCCGCATTTCGATGGGGGAGCGAAATCACCCGTGTACTTAGATTTAGGTGCACGTTAAAGAGCCCCAGGTGGTCGAAATTTCCGGAGTGCTCCACTACGGCGTGCCTCATCATCAGAAAGTGGTTTTGGCGCTTAAAAGCCCATAATTTAATTCCTGTGCTGTTTTCGGGCACTGTGCCGCGTTAATGCGAATATGCTGTTCCAGTGCAATTCCTTTTCGTGCTTCATCAGTGGTCCGAGTGGCACTTCGCCTGCGTTATAAGCAGGGACTGCCCGGTCGTGATCGTTGAATGACAGGAAGGGAATAGAATCTAGCCATATAGGAATCGTTGCACTATACCGGCCCTACATTTTGCGTGAGCTCAAGACGGCTTTTCAAGCGCAATAGAGGATGTATGGCCACACCAGTGATCCTGCCCAAGCTGCGTCCTGTCGAGTTGAGAAAGTGGCGGCCGCAGAAGCCGGACGCTTGACCGCCCAGGCTGAAGCCGACTACATGGATGTTGGCCGGATCCACAGCGTCAGGAAAGAGGCGTACCAATGATTGCAGCGCTAGCGACACCTGGCGCCCGATGAGAGCGCTGTTGCCTGCAGCCGCGAAATAGTTGGGGGAGCGGCAGCCGTTGGCCCAGTCCACCAGTATCACTATGGCATCCTCCTGCGTGTCGCGTTGACGCACCCGAGAACCTCAGTCACGGGAGAAGCAACAAGGCATATGGAAACAATATCCTGTGATATTCGACGCAAGAGCAAGTAAACAAGGAGAAAAGGGAAATCTAGGCTTGCATTAAAGGGGCCCCTCACCAGGTCTGGTCATTTTGAGTTGACAAGCGCAGAGCAGAGCCAATGATCGTGTTTGCGAAGAATTACATCGCTACGCGCCGCGGAAAGGCCTGAAATTTCAATCCGAACGTCGTTTCCCTCTTCACTCGCGGCGAATCTGCCCGGAGAGAGACTGTGACGTAGTCGTGCTCCTGCGCCTACGTAATTGTGTCCGCAATGTGAGGTCGCTCGTGGTGACACGTTACTTCGAGAATTATTCAAGACATCTGTTATCTGTGCGATCCGTTGCTTGAATTGTCGAACTGAAGCTTAGAGAAATAATAAAATACACAAACGGAATGTCTGCGTATTTTTCTTTTACTTCGCACCGAAGCACGGGAGATGTACTTCCGCTTCGTCTGCTTGTTCCCACGGTCGTGTAGTCATGTGCGCAGGTACCGAAACTATGCCATTTTCTACCGTGTTTCAGCGCGTGATCACGCTCTGCGATCCGCTTGTGCTGCCTCAGTATTCATGTAGCACTGAATTATCCGCTAGTCATGTTTCCTTGTGCACAGCGCGCGATATCATGCGCTGCGTGAACGAGACAACAGCTCGCGCGCGGCGCGGTCAACGGAAATGCGTAGCGCAGGAAAGAAAAGCGAGGAGAAAAATAATGAAGGCGGGGCCTGTGACGTATGCGTCACGCGATCCTCGAGGTCTGGTATGGGCGAACGCAGGGAAGGAATTTCGGTTGCGAAGGCTAAACGGGGCGAGTGGACAGAGCGTCTTGCTTGGCAGTGGAACCCGCCTGCTGAAATCATGCGTTCGCGGCGCTGAAATATTTCTGTTTCGGCTATTAAAGAGCCGATTTGAAAAATTTTTGTGGCAGAACGCTCCCTAGAGGACACGGGACAACTTTCAGCGTATAACCAAAATTTGCTATGGGGCCTGGTGCGGGGCCTTTCAAGAAAGTTCTGCAACAGTGTTTCACCATAGCGCTTGAACAAAGCACCAGTCACTCGTGAAGGGGTGCTCTATTACTGGTGCAGCGTACCCCCCACCAAATCGGAGACATAACACTGACTCGATTGGTCTCCTGGTTTAGCAGCCAAGCTGCAGCGAAAAAGAATTAAAATTCCCTCGAAAAGTGCAAATTTGTACCTTCTTGAGCAGAGACGTTTTGGTGTAATGAAGCCACGGAGAAGCGACGGACTGCGTGAATCCGTGCAGGAGGACCACCAGCTTCCTGGGTTCCCGGAATAAATGCGCATAGGAAGCGATGGACCTAGGCCCCGGATCCGTAAATACTGTCGGATTGTCGTCGTTTTGCCGGCTGTACACGTGGAACTGCGTGCCCACGTCTCGTGGATTTTGGGGCAGTGCTATTGGGTGAGTCATGCGGTCCCACCTCGAGAAGCATCCCACGCCGGTGTAACAGACGCTCTCGTGCAGCAACTCTATCTTCTTTCGTTGCTGCTGAAAGGCAATGCAAAGGTGCGATGTCTCGGGAGTTTCTTGCTGACATGCTTATTGGTTCGGATACTAACACTTCACCATATGAGAAAAGGCCGCTCGTGGATACTACAAGCTACACGTGTCTTTCAACAAAGAGCGGTATTTCCAGACATCATAAGTAAACGCAGCATAAGCCATACGAGTGTTTCATTTATCATCCCAGATTCCCGATGTCGGTCGAATGACATTCGAAGAAAATGAATCAGCGTTATAAGTGAATCGAGAAGCGGGCTTGTTTCATCACTCATTTCCGCATGATGCCAAGGGGATGCACCAAGCCTTGTCCTGTCCATGGCAGTGCTAGAACGTGCGAATGCTCAGGCTAGAGATTCATCCTGGTTGGGTGGGATATCTTAGCAGGTTTATAGCGCGAAAGTACTGAGAAAGTTAGTATGTGTGGTTTTGCCTTATCAACATATGCGAAAGTAGGAATGCTCGTGCTTTTACGTTAAAATGCGGCCGTGTTAATTGTGCAGGCGCAAAGAGATCGTACAAGGTCGTCCACTCTTAGGGAAAGCACCTCATTGTAATTCAGTCTCATAATTCCAAATTTTTTCCAACTTTATGCGAGGAATACCTTGTGACCCCCTACAGACCCGTACCCAGGATTTTCTTTCGGGGGGGGGGGGGGGGGGGGAGGGCAACCCAAGGCAACTATTCTATGCAAATGAGAGGGGTACCTTTACTAGTACAAATGTGAATAACGCCCCCTTTCGCCATAAAAACGCATAAACCCACAAACGAGAAATGAAATAAGGTGTATTTTAAAGGTACGCCTGTGCGATACACCTCTCCTTTACTTGGCAACCAAAGAACCACGTCAAATGAACTTGCGCAGGAAGAACACTGCCAAGAACAAGTAAAGAGGCCCCGAGAGTGTAAAATAAAGATAACTTTAGTAGAATAGAACTTAAATAAGCAGCAGTTGACAACAAAGGCACACGGACTGCGCGGAGTTCTGTTACTCCGCCAGCCAATCGCAGCAGCAAACAAAATCGTCGTCATGCGGCCTTTTCAAAATGGCGTCGTATTTGATACCTCCGGAGTGTCTGCTGTTCTTGAAGAGTCTTTTCATCGGCGGAAGCAATGAGTTGTGCAGCAGACATGGACAAAATGTAAGGAGTCTGACAATTTCACTCTTCAAAAGTCTGTGGTGCATTTCACTGCTGAACCCGTTTTACTCATGAAACTTCACTTCCAACTAAAGTGAAACTTCACAACAAATAGCTGTAGTGAAGCAAGCATGTTATTTCAGTTCAATAAAGAATTAGGCATTCGCCATTCCACTATAATAGGGGAGGGGAAAGGTATAAAATTACGCGCTTATAATTTCATTGTTGTAGTTACCGCCCTAATTGGGTAACAGAAAAAGGTTGAAGTACGAATTATTTGCGGCCTCGCGGAGGAACAGTGGCTGGCGGTTATTAGGGCGTGGGCGGGGCTTCATTGCAAACTTAAGTTGTATCCGACTATAGTAGCGTTTTTTGAATTAGCTCTGGAAGAATTATACAGAAACATATATTCGTGGAACAATCACAGTTCTTTTGGATCCCTCGTTTACTGCTCTGACGGAAGTGCCACAACCGACTCGTATTGTTATTTGGGAAATTACGTAACGATGCGTGGCCGCCAGTCCCGTACAACCGCATATGGCGCAGGAAGCGGCGATTCTACACGCACTGCGCCCACCGCGGAAGGTTAGAAAAACACCTATACATAAGCACACCAGAAAAGCGGCTACGTTAGGCGGCTCGAATAATAACTGTAGAAGCGTCATTACCACACGGAATTGTCCTCCACTTCCGACGACGTTATCACTGCTTCCTCTTTAAAGAAAAGATGTTTATTCATAAATGTTTTCACAAACAACGGTTAAATTTGGTAACTTTCGCTTTTCTTTCCTGTTTGGCTGTTGCCTTGGCTCTCTCTTTTAGTAGATCGCTTAATTTGTCAGCTCCTTGCGACTCTTCTTTCCAGTTGGCAATTTTGAGCGAAAAGAGCTCTACAATTAGGGAAAAACCAGACGAGTTAAGGGGTGACAGTCATATTGCCTATGCGTTTAAGGGTTATTGCAGGGTTTGATGATGGACACTGTCTCGCATTATTTTATTTTCCACCTTATCTAACCCATATCACGGTTATATGGTTCCGAGGATCTGTCAGTGTCGCGGTAAGCCGTTACTCGAGGAAATAATGAAGCAAAAGGAAAAGTTAAACGCAATTGGGTGTTTTCTCTGGCCACAACTTGTTCCACGTGCATACAGACCAGCTGACCACGAGCTGAATACCTTTCCTGGTTCCTGGATCAGTCTAAACGAAGAAGGTTGAACTAAGAAGCAACAACGATGCGCGTGACCGTTGAATGGACGGCGACAACTGAATGCATCTCGAGTTCATCGCGCGGGCACCGAATTGATGTGGAAAGCGGCCTTCACATCCCAGGAGACGCCGATAACTACCGCCATCCAAAAAGGAGTGAAAAAGGCAGCAAAATGTTGATCGCCGAATAGCTGTCAAGTCTCAAAATTGATTTCGCGGCGCTTTAGGAATGTGTGTGAGAAGTGGTGGCGTGGGAGGAGGGGAGGGGGGTATGCGTCTTAATTTCGGGGGGGGGGGCGGGCCCCCCGGGCCTCCCCCTTGGGTACGTGCCTGACCCCCTACGCAGATATAATCAAGGTTACTCTTAAGGACATAAGTCTAAATTTAAGCTTCTAAAGCGCTTGAGCGCTAACTCCATGTTTGCCCTAGGAGTGAACGAACAATACTGTACATTATTAGAACACAGAAACAATTGTCTCTTGATAAGCGATAGCGCGTCGTGTCGTAAATGTGCAGCGTGTCCCTCCCATTTTGCTTCAACGGCTGACATGTTCTGATGCTGCTGTCAGTGTGGAAGGCTTCCGCGCAAAGTGTCATAAATACAGTACAAGCACAAATATATATCCTCAATTTACTTTCTGCAATATGCTTGGGACATCAAAATTATAACAATTATTTTTATTTCTCAAATGGCTTAATTTGTTGTCGTTTATTTCACTGACTTCATCACTAGGAAATTGCTCGTGCCAATGGAAACTTTCGTAGAAAACGTTCTTTTATTATATTATTAATATCATTATTAGAGACATTTAGATTGACGTTGTTGGCCGTAGAAGGAACTGGGTGTACTGCCCTTCCATGGTACCTTAGATATCCAGGAAGCGCTACAGATAATGCCATCAAAAAGAAAGGGATAAAAATATAGTTATATCTTTTCACAACGTTTTACAAATGTTTGCTGATCAGGACCCATATTCACAAAAAGGTTTTTGCGCTAGAATCTCTCGAAAAAGCAGGCGTAAGCCAATATTCATTAGGACATCTTATTACAGCCGCTGGGCGGTCAACGGCAAACTGCACTTACGAAATAAATGCTTAGTGAATTCGGCCCCACATACATAAGCACCAACGTCTAATAAATTTATCTAGTAAACATAATCATTTCCCGAGTAGTGGACATACGTATATAATCCTGGACAGCCATTTAACAAAGTGGGATGGCACATTGAGGTCCGCAGAAATTGTGACGTTCTCACTTTCAAAGGAATGTTTTATATTTGCAATAAAAAGTGGAGAGTACCTCGTCTGCGTTAGAAGACTCGATATGACGCATAGTTGAATAAATAATGCAAGTGTATCCCCCTCCCCCCTGGACCCCATTGGAATTCAACCAAGAAGTCACGTTGTTTTATGCCTTGTGTCCCGTATAAGAACGGTTTGCGATTGGTCGGTTGCCTTCACTAACATAATGTTCTCTCACATGGTTGGTCAGTGCCTGCTCTTACTAAATTCCCTTGCGTCCACACTACTTTGTGGATACGGGGGCCCACATTCGCCTATTTTTTTTTTTCTTCAGAGGCGGTAGCCTGGAAGTGTCTTGTTTGTAGTGAGCATTGGTTGTGAACTCACCTTTGCAATTTCAGTGTCGTAGTCGATGGCTTTGATTATTTCAACATCCCCAGACTTGCTTTCTCCAAATTCAATGTAGTCTTCGTGAGAAGCGCAGACCGCAGCGGTTGCTAGCACAGTCACCAAAAAACTCGGTCCCGCTTGTATGGCGATGGTTGGGTTAAAAGATATGTTCACATGAGTGGCCTTTACTTCTTTAATGGGCGTCAGGTGCAGTTTATTCTAACAAACCGAACATTATAGCACTCGGGTTACTAAACAGGGAGTTAACAAATTTGCACTTTTTTTATTCTATATGTTTCTCGCTTTGGGGGGTAATTGGGTGAGTACTCATGTGACGGCGCAAACGTTACCATTTTTTTACTCAATTCGAAAAATGCGGAAATCAAAACAATATCGTATTTCTAGTTTGGGTATTATAATCTGCAGTTTATTCAATCCAGATGAACAAAAATTTAGAAGATTTCTGTTTTTTAACTTAGCAGCACGAGTTTTCTAACTACCCTTCACAACACATTTCTTAACAGCTAACTTGTAAATTTTATTTCCTTTTATGCAGAAATGAGGGAAGATGCTGAAAGATTAAATGATATATAGAGAGAAATTCACTTTAACTGCATGCCTTCCGTACAATTACCCGTTAGAGTTTTTTTTTTCGTTCTTTTGTTCGCCATCATCACCCTAGAGTAAGCGCTCAAGTAGCAAAAGCAGATTATAATGACGCTTCCTGGCACATTACTTGCCAGTGGCTCTTGAAAACTTACATATTATCCAGCGTATTTTCATTATTTTGAACTGCCAGGAAGGGACAAGCATGTTCTTTGTCGAGCCTTGAATTTCGACCTATGATGCAAAGAGACATAGAAGGTGTATATCAATCATAATGACCTTTACATCTGCACGTGTGGAGTTGGCATGACAAGAGAACGATAAGGCAGCGATTCGGCCTGTCGGCGCGTTCGTATCTGTAACCTTGTCCTGCAAATAGCATACGCTAGCATAGAGTCTGCTGTTCTCTTGTAAAACGAAGCTGCTAAGGCAAGTTCCGCAACGGTTCTCGTGAGGCGGTGTGTGACGGTGTGGTCGATATCAAGTGCAAATGCAACGCAACGTGTGTCGGAGGCCCGAAATTGGTTTGAAATTTAATCATCAATGATTATAAAATTAAAGGTACCTTCCGTACATCTCATTCAAACAGACAACTCATACGCGCGGATTTCTGTAGCCAATAACCCGCAATATTTGTTAAACGTTGCCTGCGATGGTGGAAGCGGACGTCGTGGTGCTGCAACGCCGCCTACGTGGGAGCCGTCACCAAGAACAGGCAGCCAAGATTGCCCTCTTAAAATTTGCACACCCTTATGGATGTAATAGGGGTGTTTCGGTTTTTTTCACCCTTGTAAACATCCTTGAAACGCCCTTTTTTTTTGAAAAAGAGTGTGCCACAAGAAAACTTTATTGGAACACCCCAGTCCTTCTCATTTAATCCTAATTATACGGGGGTAAATTAGCAAGGCTATAGAATGATAAATGAATGTGGGCAGGTTACGCATTTATATTATACTGGTGCGCCAACCAGTAGGACATCCTGTGTCCTTAGTGCAGCATGATTTGCTATTACGCTGTGCTGCCTGGTGGCAGTGAACCATCACTGCAGAGGAAGAGGACGAAAAGCATGGGGTGTGTGCCTTGCTGCTATGGCGAAACCTTAATTTTTTTTTGCCTGAAAGGACCTCACATTAAATATAATACCACATGCTCAACCAGGGGAGTAATGTCGCCACACCTTTCACATTCTGGCTCATGTACTGAACAAGATAGTTACATAGCTAAGGCTAGGCAGCATTTACAGTACCTAGGCGCTCCATTGACTACACGCTTGTAGTGAACGCTCAAATACTTGCAAGAACCCGCCATGGTTGCTTAGTGGCTATGGTGTTGGGCTACTAAGCACGAGGTCGCGTGATCGAATCCCGGCCACGGCGGCCACATTTCGAAGGGGGCGAAAACACCCGTATACTTAGATTTAGGTGCACGTTAAGGAGCCCCAGGTTGTCCAAATTTCTGGAGTCCCCACTACGGCGTGCCTCATAATCATAAAGTGGTTTTGGCACGTAAAACCCCATGATTTAATTTTTAATTTTTACTTGCATTGATAGCGCCTTTTTAGAAGGGTGGTATCCATGCTACGCCCATATTGAAAGGGTGGTGTCTGTGTTATACCCATGTAGGAAGGGTGTCGTTTGTTTTACACCCATGTCTTAAAGGGTGCTTCTTATTTAACACCCATAGGCAAGGTGTCGTCATTTTAACACCTTTTGCTTTGCGGTGTGTTACTTAGCCCAAAAATACATAGCAATACACCCAAAAAGGGTGTCACCCATGGAACAAGTCATTTACACCATTAAGGGTGTTAACTTTTTAGAGAGTGCGTACTCGAACGCAGCAGCAACATCGGCTGCATTCGATGGAGGCTGTGAATTAGCAAACAGATCCCCAGTACTTTCTCAGTATTAACTTATACTTAGCCACGGAAAGATGCATTATCGACCATGTGGCTTGATGTTGCAGCTTATCAACAACTCGGAAGGAGTGCTGTGAAGGCTACGAGTCTCAAGTTTCAAGATAATTTCTACCTGAGGGCAGTGCCCTTATACATACCAGATTTCACAGAGTCCAGATAGCTTGTTTAATTATTTTAAACCAAATTAAAATGGTTTATGTAACAAACCAGTGTAAAAAGCATGAACTGGAGCATCAGATGCCGATGCCGCTGGCACTTCTAGTATGTTGCTGGATTATTTAAGTACATTTTTAAACGATACTTAAACAAACGCGAGGGCGTGAAAATTTAACATCGACGAATTGGTTTGTTCTAGCACATGTTCCAGGCTGTGCCGTTTCTAATTTGTAGGTATTTGCGTTAGAAGGTAGGTAATTACGTTTGCATACACTGGCGAAGTGAGGAAGACTCACTGCATGTTACCAGCTCTGCTCTTCAATTGATGATTAGCAGCATTATTCGCAGGACATTGTGTGTTATCAAATCAAAGACCATAGGCTCATTTTGTCTCTTAAATAGTTTTGCAATATTTGTGAAAAGAGTACAAGTCCACGAAGTGTTCTTTCCTTTGGTGACTCAGAACTGGAAGCCGGAATTGTTTTATGCGTGCAGTCGCAAACTGTAGTACAGTAATTTGTATGAGTCAGCAAATGCCTGTTTTTAATTCCTAAAGATGTTTGCTTTGGAACTGAGTCCACACCATCGCGAAAGAACATGTGAATCATATATATGAGGCTTTTTATCACTTACTAAATGAACTGGCCGGGAAAACTTGAAGTGCTCATCAATAAACACTCCCAAAATATTTTGTGTAGTCGCTTCTATTGATAGGAAAGCTCCTATGAAACACAGGTGGCACATACTACTTTTGTTGTACTACTTTCTTTTTTACTCATTTCTTCAAGACGGACTTAGAAAATTTGCCTGAGTGTACAAGGCTAGGCACTTGCAATCATCTGATTAGGTCGAGTACCCTTACAGCTGTCATTGTGGGATGAAGCAGGCAAAAGCACTTTAAACAGCATCTGTACCAATCACAAAAACATCATTTTAACGCAGTATACAGAGCATTTGACAATATTTGACAAGAACGTACTAGGCTTGTAGCAATAATTCGCATAAAATCTCTACAAGGTAGGAGTTCTTTTCATGTCCTGTGGAAATTTCTACTAATCTA
The DNA here is from genome assembly GCF_023375885.2 of Dermacentor andersoni. Classification (NCBI taxonomy): domain Eukaryota; kingdom Metazoa; phylum Arthropoda; class Arachnida; order Ixodida; family Ixodidae; genus Dermacentor; species Dermacentor andersoni. Next base: position 138,639,485 of record NC_092814.1, read on the forward strand.
TACGATGGTGTAATGATATGAGAGACGGTGTACTTGACTTTTTAATTTGTAATTTTTTATTTTTATGAATAGTTTTTTTTACATCATTCTTCAGTCTCAAGCTTCTGAAATTGCATCTAGTATGTTTTGCATGAATATTTAGTTTTAAAAGACGATCTGTCTACTTGATATTCCCGTAGACTTGCAACAATATTTTGTTCTGGAGAACTCAATATTGCGTCTTATATTTGTGGTAAGGTATGATATTGTCCTTACTTTCCGCGTCTCCTAATATGTTTAGTGCGTGGTTTAGATTGTTTGTAGAGAACCAAAATTTATATTTACCCGCCGTGGTTGCTCAGTGGCTATGGTGTTAGGCGGCTGAGCACGAGGTCGCGGGATCGAATCCCGGCCACGGCGGTCGCATTTCGATGGGGGCGAAATGCGAAAACACCCGTGTATTTAGATTTAGGTGCAGGTTAAAGAACCCCAGGTGGTCGAAATTTCCGGAGTCCTCCGCTACGGCGTGCCTCATAATCAGAAAGTGGTTTTGGCACTTAAAACCCCATAATTTTTTTCTTTTTTAAAATTTATATTTTTGTCAACCATACTACTAAACTACGCAAATCGCGATTGCAGTAGCGCACAGTAAATGCTACTTTCCACCAGTGTCCTTTCCCACGTTCTGTGATTCGCTGCTCCAACTTTACTAGGCTTTCTCTATGGGTAATATAAGGTATAGCGAGCCAGCGCTATCGAACATGAGCCGTTCCTGCACATCGGAAATCACAAGTGCGGTTGCGGCCCATATGCTTGAGCACATCTTGGCTTATATATCGCAGTGCTAAAAGGGCTGCATAAATTCAATACCTAAATGCATTCCCCCACAAATCGCTTCGTGTTTTTCAACTTTTGACTCGACATCATCGCAATGCTATGTAGTCGCGTCCTCTTGAAGGCCTAGACAACAGCTTTTCAATAGCCGTCAGATCTCGTGAATTATTATTTCCGCATTCTCTTGCGCCCCCTCCCCAATCGTTTCCAGATAACCCCCCCCCCCTTTCTTTGTGATCGAAACCACTTGTAACAATTTTTATTCTGGTTATTTACAAAATATTAGTCATCCTCAAATCAGGTGTCACTTACCCTAGGGCATATATCAAAAGAATGTGGCAACACTGTGCAGTTCTAGAAATGGCTCCATAAATTCCCCTCTATTGCAGCCAAAATTGTACCAGCTTTTGTCATCAGTAGAAGATTTCACTTTCGATGACAAAGCAACCTTAATCATGTACTTCGAGTCAAAGCTTAGTGACTCAAAAGCCGGTCCTGCAGAGGTGTAAACTCATGATAAGAAATAGTATTTTATATCCGAGGGTACACCGCGAAATTAGGAATAGGACGGAAGAGGTTAGAACAGAACGGCGCTTTCTATTAAATGAAAATTTTATTACAACGAAATGGCTATATTACACATAGGGTCAATTCACGTGCAGAAAAGGCAGTACGGCGTCATAGATACGAAGAAGCGACACTGTTGTAGCTTAAAACATAAGCTTGATAATTCGGACAGACTTCAGCAGAAAGGTTACAAAACAAGCTACGAATTTTTTTAATCAACCTATAAAGCAGAACAGGCGCGTGGTTATTGCTGACCGATTCAGCTTCAGTGTAAGCCATTTCCTTTTCTGAGAATGAACCACAAGCTTCATCACACAAGGACCGTCACCTTTTAGCAATGCGATATACAATTAAATTAATCAGCTCTTTCTATGAATTTGTGATGGGGAAAATAAGTGTGCTTTGTAATTACTTAGAATAACAGCCATGCTCTGAATATTACGAACAGTCTTCTCGACCCGGAATGTGCCACTCAAAGAGGTGTCTGATATTCAATGTCCACTTGCCATCCTACAAATTGTTTCTGTGATTAATTAAACACGTTGCCCTTTGACGTACCTATTACCCTTCTTCGCGTTTCTATATGACAGAACAAATCCTTTCGCTTTCTTTTTTTGGGGAGTGTGAGGGGGGATGTGATTCAGCGCAATACAGTTCATACGTGCAAGGGCGCAGTGACGACATTGTTTGTTTTTCATATTCCATTGGCTTTCCTCAGAACCACGGAAACGAGCCGCGTTATAACGTCATGGAAACAAATTTAAGAGGCATTTCTAGGGCGCTCTACCACTTTTAAAATAGCACTTATGCCCTAAGACATATATATTTCTAATTGAATGTAACTAATTAGCTAATTAAACGCACTTCAAAGAATGGTCTGAGGAACTGAAGATTGCTACGAACAATAATCTGTTGGTGTCATACGTCAAGGTGTACTACCCTAATGTTAAATGTTTGTTCAAGCTACTTGAAACACCTGATATACAAAAAAATACTTTTACACAATGCCATGTTCCTAGACATAGATAGGTAATACTTTTTTTGTTAATGCCAAGCGCTACAAAGAAAACATGCCCGCCACTGCTGTGATGTTTGTGAAGGAAAAATTGGCGTTTTTTCTCGAATCCTCTGATTTTAATAAACAGGGACAGCCATCAGAGAGACACACGACATACATTAAATGTATCACGTCGAGTGAACCGCGTAGAGGTCGATTTATTATTGGAAATTCTTTTCTTTAAACGCTGGAATTCGATTCCAAAATTACGCTCTATAACAGCCTCACTGGTTTCACGGAGGTTATTTATGAAACAGTACCTCTCTCAGTGGCACTACTAGCTAGTTGGATATTAAGTTAAGTTTATTGGTTATTGCACAAGTGCGGTTCCGGTACTGCTTTCTTTAATAACTCGTTTTTCTTCGTATCAGTTCCAGATAGAACAGACTGCTTAGATATGTTCGTAGTTGCCGACCCAAAAGTATACCACCAGGCTTGATATTTGGCTGGAATATAGTTGCTCACTAGCCGCTGCATTTTTTTTTCTTCTGATGTCTCTTTTTTAATTTGTGGCATGCCACAATGTTAGACACTGCCTACAAACAAGGTAGTATTTTTCTATGGTAATGACGGAAATAGTAAAGAAATATGTAAATATTACAGTAATGGCATTGATCTCGGCTGGCCGCCCGGCGCTCTCGCACTCTGACGCCACATTGCTGGGTTCCGTGTTTCTAGCGCCGCTATCCCTTGTGCTTATCTAATTGTAATCATAACTACTGACAGCGCCGCGTGCAGCATTTGCACTTGCGCCGACAATGTGCGACGGCACAAAAGCGCACACGTGATTGTTTACCACGCCGCGAAAAGCGGCTGCAATGTCTGCTCACCTCTAGCAAGCGTAGCGGCACTTTCGTCGCTTGACGCGCGGAAGATAACGCCTGAGGCCTCGTATTCCCTGTGTGTTTGGCAAATATGCTCTGGGAGCAAGTGCCCTGCGTTCCATTCCCAAATATATTACCTGCCTGCTAGCACAAGTCGGTTCGACAGTCGGGTTGTCACGGAGTAAAAGTTAGTGAACGATAGTTTCAGTCATTAGGTGCGCACAAAATGACAAATGCGCTGGTACGTTCGCTAAATGTATCTGGAGCTGTTCGATTGCTTTTTACTGCTTGGTCAACACACATGTGTGTTTTCACGCATTGGCATTTTAGATGTTCGTTTTCCTGATTTCTAGCTAAATTATTTCACTTTTCTACAGCAGAGGAGCAATTCTGGTTAATCTCCCTGCTCGTTTCTTCTGTCATCCTCTCATCAACCTAGAGGTCGCGAGTTCTGATTTCTAGTTGTGGAAACCCGCATTCAGATAAGGGCGAAACGCATTTTCACTTTCTAGTCATATTTCAGTGCACGGTAAACAACGCCGGGTGGTCAAAATTAATCCAGATATCTTTCATGGCAGCTTGCTTTTCAATTAAACTAAGGTTAATTGTACCTTTATTACAGGTGCGGCATTCTAAAGAAAAAAAGTTTCGGCGCAAGCGGAACGCATTTATTGCTGCAATACTTTATCACGTGCGTGTACCACTTCAAGAGCGGAAAAACACCGGGCTTTCAAATACTAGCTTCCAACTTTCATTACTTTTTTGTAAGGAGTTGCATTGTACAAGAGCTTCAATCAAAGGAGTTAGAAGGCTTACCTTTCTGGTTGTAACAATGAGTGGTTCTACACAGTTACTCGTTGTCATGCTTACGTTATGTTCTGTTTGATGGTGTGATATACCATGATATCACACTATCCAAGAACTCTTGATGCTAGAAAGTAATGCATCCGCTCTGACTACCTAACATCAGCACTGATGTCTTTCCCAAAAAAAAAAACAATCAGGCCCAATTATTTTCTTTTCAGTTCAAAAGCATTTACTTGCTTCAACTCACTGTACATAACAGATTTCTTTAAGGGCAGCTGAATTATACTATTGCGTGATATAATTTTCTAAAACAGGGATATTTTTTTTTTTACGTACAGCTTCAGTAAAGAAACGACCTTGTTTCCACGGTCATTTCATCAAGTTTCAGGACGGGAAATAGAATATACGCAGTCTCTTACCTGGTATAATTCTCCGTGCGACAAGCACAGCCTTCTGAGCGATGACTGCAGTGAATTCCTTGCTGTATCAAAGAGCGAATCCCGTGGTAAAAAAAAAAAGTGGAGCGCGTGTCACGCTTCTTGCAGAAGCAGGCCTGCTTTTCTCTGAGAGCAAGAACAGGAGATTGTCAAATGCTAAAACCAGATGGTGACCCGTACTCTGCCGTTCGGATTTATGGCTCGTGTTTACTGGACATGACAAGGATAAAAGAGTTCCGAATCCCCGAGCGCTGAAAGCTCATATATACACGTCTCCGCCTGCCTGCATCTCTCCTGCCCAACGTATGTTGCTCTTGACATGAATCCATGCGGGCGACCACGTGTGTATGTCAATGTTCTGCCGCATCTTCCACATCGAGATTAGAGCTGCATGCATAAGAGAATCAATCAGTGCGCGCTACAATGTCCCGGAGGTCACGCCGAACAGGGCACATCGTGTTTTGTGCTCTGGCTGTACTTCACGCAGACGTATTGTTTGCCTTGGTGCTCATGTGTCTGTGAACACGGAGAACTTTTCGTAACGCAGCCTTCGATCTCTACGCACACCTCTCTTCTGCATCAAGGTTCAAGCTTTGTTTCTTTTTTTTTATTATTATCCGTGACCTAGATAACTACAGCGTTGCTTTGCCCGCATATGTCTTGTTTTTCGGACCTGTTCACTTTGCTCAGAGCAGCTGCTGATATTGTGACTTGATTCACTGACATGTTTAGACTGTCATCAAAAGAAGCCCTTGGTGACAAAGCATACTCGAACAATAAGCTGAGCTATGCAATTTATTTGAAACGTGCTGCCGCAAAGGCTTCGTAAAGTCCTGTGTAGTAATGCGTACAACTTTTTCAGTCTCTTCTAATAAAAGGAAAGCTGAAACAAAAGACAGGTACTGTAAACGAAGAAAGTAACAAGTAAAAACAAAATGAAGTTGCCTATTAATTCTTGTCTAGTGTGGTTCTTCATGCGTCTACACTTGATACAATTAAAGCTTGCCCGGTGAACGCTAATAGCGTCCTATAGGTTGTTCAAAGTCAAAATTAATGCTTGTTTCCTTAATGGCTGCCTACTGTGAAAAATTTGTGGCATGTGTTGCTCTTGGAGACTGCCTCCAGGGAAACGGGCATGATCCATTGGAATTAAGACTCCGGCAGTCATTAGCATACATTATTCTAATATCCTGGTACTGTAATTGCAAAGTTGAAGCGGGGAAGAAGCAAACGCTTATTGAGTTTTTTTACGAGCATGTAGGTGGTCGTTCTTCGTTTAATATTTTGCAGGCGCCGCCTTGCAATATTGAAGGGATTTGTTCTGTCGGGTGAATTTTTATATTTCCCAGTGCAACTTTTTATTGGAGCTGACTACTGAGTCACCTTTATTTGAGCAAGTTCATCGACAAGTGAGGAGCAGGGGAAGGAGAAAAGAAAGAGAGAAGACAGGAATGTTAACCAAAAACTCACCTGGTTGGGTGCTCTACGCTGAGTAAATGGGGAAATAGGAAGATGAGAAAGGGGGGAGGGGAACACGTGGTGAAATCGCGCACGTGCGCGGACAGCACCACTTAACTGATAAAACTTTGATATGCAAGGAATTCAACCCCTTCAGACGCACATGCAAATTTTATACCCTCACGCCTTAAAAAATAAGTCAACGTGAAAAACAACCCGCACACGAAAGAAGAGGGAAAGGAGAAGAGAGAACTGAAGTTTGTTGATTGAAAAAGCCTCATAGAGAAAGCGCACGCTCCCACGCCCGAGCTATTTTTTTTATTCTGCGCGTCAGTGTGTTATTGCATTGCATTGCATTGAATTTGCATTGCGTTTTTCCTGCGAACTTTATTACTCTTTGTGTATGCCTAATTTCTTGCACTGGCTATCTTTCAAAGTATCACGAACTTTCCCAGCAAGCGACGCCTCATCACGGTTGTAAGGGCTCTGTGTATTTGCTGTGCATACCAATATCTTCATTGAAAGGGCCACTAGGCTACCTCGTCTTAGATGTTGTCACGGGCGCTTGGTTGAATGTCTGCCTCAGCTATCGGTGTCTGTGGGTTCATTTGATTCCGCTGCAGTCATTCCATCGGCAAAAATGGACAGAAGCATTTACCGTCCCGTATCCTGGCATTTTCAGGCGTGAACTGTTTGAGAGAGGAGACTGCGCCTTCGCTATCCGAACAGCGCAATGAATCTCAAAGGAAGTTGAGATGCGGCTTCTGGTGTGGCGATGTCACTTGTAGCATCCCAAGTCCGCCATACAGTTAGGAATCCCTTATGCACGCAATATTTTATGGGGTCTCCCTTTTACAAATTTTTATTTATTCCTGATAGGAATGGCCAACAGTGCGGCGTTCAATTTGTGCTGGTGCAGCATCTGCCCACACAAGCTGCCCACAGCTGCGTGTGTATATATATATATATATATATATATATAATGATCAGCACGTAAAAGACATTCTGCCATGAAAAGGAGTTATTAAAAAACAAAAGCACCTTTTTAAGTGAATAAGCGCAACGCTTCCCGAGCAGCAGACTTTACCGCGCATATTCATATATAGACTCGACTGCAGTTGTTGACGATGTTTATTTCACAGATGATTACAAGGTGAAGAAATGCAATGCGCAGCTTCTGCGGTGCGTGCATGCATCTGCAATCTCTGCCGCACTATGCCACTGGGGTGGTTAGTGGTATCACTTTAGTGGCTATATATAGCTTCGCCCTGCATGAGACCGTGCTGCTTTAGAACATGCAATGTTGATTCACGCCTTACAGAAGGGGTTGTTTCCGTTGGTCCACAGGAACTGGGCTCCACGGCCTTCGGCATTGTCGCTGAAGTAACCCATTTCGCCATGAGGTCCCGTAGAATTGCACTTCGAATCCAGAAAGCTGTCAATGCTGTCACAAGGGTTCGACTTGAATAGGCAATGTCGGTTCTCATGCATGGACTCCATGAAGTACTGTACTGAGCGGCGGTGATGGCAGAACAGATCTGAAAAAGAAAGTTTACAGTGCGCTTCGTCAGTAGTTGCTGGCATTGGAGCAGACTTTAAAAAAAAGATGTTGTGGGTTTTTGTATGCCAAAACCACAATTTTATTATGAGGCACGCCTTAATGGGGGACTTCGGAATAATTTTGGCCACCTGGGGCTATTTGACGTGCACCCAATCCACGGTATACGGGCTTTTTTTTTTTGCATTTCGTTCCCATCGAAATGCCGCCGCCGCGGCCGAGATTTGATCCCGGGCCTTCGGGCTTATAGCACTGCAACGCCATAGCCACTGCGCCACCACAGCGGGTACGAGCGGACTTGTGCTGCTTGTAATATGCACTGTTTTTCTCTGAGCAAGTTTTTCTCCCAAGCCTGCTGTGCCTACTGTGCGCCATCGTCCGTGTTTTCTTCTTTTCTTTCTTTCTTTTGATTTGCCTGTATAGTAATTTTGAGCCTTTTCCTACCGAGACTTGGTAGTAATATAAGACACTCTGTCATACATGTGTGAAAACTGCCTCCCACAATGACATCACTTTAAGTGTATCCTCTGCACGTCGCTGAGTTTGATGACGTTAAGCTGCTGGTCACGTGAGGTTGATGTGCAATGGCGGCCTCACCTCAGACTTACTCATCGTGCCTTTAGCTTTACATCATCCCCAAATTGTAAGGCACAGCTGCTGAAATATTCGGCTTGCGTGCTTTCTTCTATAATAAAATAAGATAGGACAGCTCTCGCAGGCTGAACGTCGTCTTCCACGGGATCTGCCGTATTTCATACAAAAAATACGCGACCTCACGTACTTTCTATGAAATCATATAAAATTGCTGTTGTTATGTAAGTTTTATTGGTATAGTAATTCCTTGAATCATATTTACTTGCCGAAACGACGCAATAAACATTTCCTAAATAGTTTTTCTTTCTTATTTATTCGATTATAGGTGGAACGTAGCTTACGATTTTTCCCCGGATGCGCGAAGCGCTTCGCATCGAATTGTGGTTTAGTAAGTACCAGTGCAATCCAAACCCGACAATGAATCAAATCAGGCGTCGACAAATGGCGCTACAGTATTACGGAGTAAGAGCATTGTGAGACCGGCCCCTGTTTCGTCTCTGTTACAATGCCGGCGTCGCTGTGGATACCTCCCGGACTGCCCTGGACTGACCGAGACGCGGCTTTGATCGCACGAGCGTTGGCGTATGCAGCATCTCGGGCAGTCCTGGACAGTCCGGGATGACAAATCAAAGAGACCTAATGCCTGCGCAACTCTGAAATGACGGTGGCCCTGTGAAAACACGAAATCGCTAATGTAAGCACAGGTATGCTTACCGAAAAACCAGCAACCGGGCTGCGACTTTCCACCGTTTGGGTAGAAGTTAACATGGCCGAAGGGGCTCTCTATGCCCAGCAGTCCTGCAAGAACGTTGCTCCCGGCTGTCGTGTGGATGGCGTCTACGTATGATGCGTCCTCCTTGCACACTTGGAAATCATAGGACTCGAAAAGTGGTCCGGCTGCGTCTAACGCTGGAAGAGACCGACGTCAGTTAGAAAAATCCCTGTATTTTGGCACGTTCCTGCGGAAAATCGCCTTACAATGTTATATTCTGCATGACTTAGACAATTTCGAGAATATATGTTCGAGTTTAAGCAGCTTCCCATTATACATATTCAGTGAGCTGCTGCTAATTTCTTTCATATTTTGGCTGGTTTGGGACCAGTTAACCTATAGAGTTCTTTTTAATTCACTATAATAAAAACTAGCGCTGCCGTACAGTTCTGTATGCATAGGAATGGAGGGACATGGTGACATTGGATTGGCATTTTCTCGTAGAGCTGAGACACCGTGAGGACATGTCTGGCTAGCAACGTTCCGTCTGTCACAACGCTTCGTTTCTTACTAAAACCGCGTGTAGAATGACAATTTCTCTATACTATTATGTAAAAAAAATTTTATCAACCGTGACCATTCTTGCTTGGTCGTGCAATTTATCAAACATGAGCTGTATACCGGCGACCGCTAAGGTTGGAAGAAAAACTGCAAGGTCAGCGCTCACAATGCGTCAGTTTAAATTTTTTTTTTTTTGTTCGTTCGCTTTTTATATTTAATGAGCATAAAGAGTAACGAAGTGTGCTATAAAGTAAATAGGTGATTTATGATGATTTAGTTCTAAGAAAGCAATATATGCGAGAAAATTATGAAGCTTTAAGCCAAGCCCCGTTGGAGACAAGGCTCGCACGCCTACATACCGGCATTGGTAAGGTGGCACAGAGTCTATTAGGGAACTAGTCACCTTTTTATTGACAACCACTTCTCTCAGCCGAGTTCGTCATTTTTTGTGGTGCTTTCATAGATTAAAGAAAGATAACTTAGACTGAGAACAGACCTTTGATGTGCTCGCAAACGACGTACCACTCGCAGAATTAACGGCTTACTGTGTCGTCACATACTGTGGTAACCACCAGCAAAATAATTAAGCATAGTAATTATTTGGTCACGAAGGGAATTACGAAACTGAATTATGGCTTTCGCTTACAATTTTCATATCCAACAAAAGAACACTCATCCCGACATACTATGAAGGCTGCCAACATAGCCTCATTTCGTGTTGGCCGTATGTGTCCCTTTACAAGTGCGAACGCAAGTGGTCCTACATAATATGCTTAATTGTTAGCAACGTATTTGAATCATCGTGCGCGAGAAATTATGGGTGCCAACTTACTTTTTTTAAACTGTAAAAGTAGGTGCTTTACTTTAGGAGAACTTCGCATAGGTTGAATTAACGCAATATTTCCTATAAAAATGCTAAATAATTTCTGGATTGCAACATGACTGTGGAGTTCTTTTCCGCTTTTCGTACTGTGGTCTGTGTACTTTCAGATACTTCTGTTTATGTTTGTTGTCTGCTCCGAATGAACTATAGTTACGAGTTCTCGCCTGTCCTGTATCTTTCTTGCTTTCGTCCTTGTCTTAATGTGTGCGCTTGTTAAAACCTGCAAATTTCTTAGAGTTCCTAGATGACGATTTAGGAAGCCTCCATATTTTGTAGCTCCTTGGAGCGCTCAAACATCGAGGACGGACGAGAATTGTATGCATACCGGTGATGCGCCCAATTTTGGTTCCCGTCGCGTTGAAGAAATGGCGTCCGCAGAATCCGGCAACCTGTGCGCCAAGACTGAAGCCGACCAGATATACTTGTGTGGCGTTCATGGTGTCCGGATGAGAACGTATGAGTTCTTGGATCAGCAAGGACATCTGGCGGCCTACCAAAGCAGAGTTTGCTGCCGCGGAGACGTAGTCTGGCGACTTACTGCCGTTCCTCCAGTCGACCAGTACCAGGTTCACATCATCCTGCAAGTATTAGCAAACAGTATGGCATGAGTGAGGCTAAATATAGAAATCTCCTTCTCGGGGATACTTATTTTTACGTAAGCGTTCAGTCATGGTGCTACTAAAAGCAATAAGTATATTTCTTTCGCTTATAGATGGAACTCAACCTCCCAAAGCAACAGAGAGGCTTTGAGAGACTTAAGTGCGCCTACATTTTTAGCCAGTGGTTTGGTTTTATCCACATGCGTCGGTTTGTATTAATCATGTACTGCAATTATGCAGGCCTCTTCAGTATTAGAAATAATTCATTTACCGGGTTTACGAGCCGAAACCACTTTCTGATTATGAGGCACGCTGTAGTGGGGGACTCCGGAAATTTGGACCACCTGGGGTTCTTCAACAGGCACCTAAATCGAAGTACAGGGGTGTTTTCGCATTTCGTCCCCGTCGAAATGCGGCTGCCGTGGCCGGGATTCGATCCCGCGACCTCGTGCTTAGCAGCCCAACACCATAGCCACTAAGCAAAACGGCGGTGCCTCTTCAGTATTGAACACCCTTATCTTAGACTAACTCAACCAAGAAAAAGCGTCAACACTACAGTTAGGGCACGTTGAACGATCGGTCGCATCGCGTGGTTGTTTTGAGCAGCTCACCAGATTCAAGAAGGCTTCCTTCAGGTTGATCACCCAATTCTTTTTCGCTGAGGCGCCGAAGCCGTGGATCACAAAGACCAGTTTCTTGGTTTCGTTGAAGTGAGCGACGTCGAGCGTGGCGTTGTCAGTGTAGTCTAACAGCACCGGAATATCCTTGTTAAGTCGAGAGTGGAGCAGGAATTTCGTCCCAATGACTTCCGGCGATTTCGGACTAGAGACAAAATGAGAATATTTTCCGCCTAGGCGATCGAAGCAGCCGACCTTGTCGAAGCACACCGTGTGATCGCTGTAGAAGGCATTCTTTGGAAGTTTCTGCGGAAATTAAAGGCAGAGCGTTTGTAACTGTTGCATTGTTCCCACCGACAAGATGTCGAATTGTTTGAAAGCATTTTTGTTTCGCGTGAAATATCTTTCAGCTTAAAAGCTGTCGGAAAAGCTTTGTTTTGATGAGGCGGATACATGATTGTAATATGACTGCAGAGTGCCTATACCCAAGGAATCGAGTAGAAAAGTTATCAAAGAACATTTTCCTTTCGTATGCAATAAAAATGCGGTGCTGAGTTGTCTGTTTTTCGTTTTGTCAATTTCTATGGGAAGTTCTGCAAGTGATTATCTGGGCATTGAAACAATAAAAGAGGAAATGGGTTGTAATCTCGCGCATTCAACATTTGAAAATATGCAACATGTGTAGTTACTTTGGCGGCTGGCTGACCTTACCGGGCAAATAAACTAGGTAGCATGACCAGGGAACTACCCTACGTTAGCATCCCTGACGTACAAGGTCAAAAAGCAGATTTCGGACACGCCCACATACGTAGTCATCAGCAACAATATGTTCAATATTTATTGATGCATTGCCATATAAACGGACGGGGGTGCAGGGGGGGGGGGGGGAGGGGGGTTCTCGTGCGGCATTCAGAAGTGGGGTGCAAGGCATAAAGGAGAGTAAAGCATCTGTGACACGTGAAATCGCAGAATCTGAACGGATTTCTAGACTTGCAGAGGGATGTGTCAGCATGGCCTCCATCACGCTTGCAGACGAAGAGCTGGCATATTTACGCATGCGCAGATGAAAACCCCTGGCTCGGACAGCACGTATATATTGGTGAACCACTCACAGTCATGTTGTTGGAAGTTCACCGCTCGTCCTTGTCGTCTCGTCTCAATCCGTGTCTTTCTTGCGCTACCGCCTTTAAAATATGTACCAACACTCCCAGTTCGCCACATTGCACAAGGCGTATTATAAAACAAAAAAACAAAGTAAAAGTGAAGGAGAAAAAAGAAGCAAAGAACAGAGAGGGATTCGCGATGCACGGTAATGCAAGTTGCAACTGGATGCCTGAGCAGCGACAACCTATGATTCTTTAATAATTATGGTAAATTAGCGCAAATTATTAACGGGCACAACGAACAAAGTGGACAAGAACGGGCGCTTCCGGCCTTGTATACTTTGTTCTTTGTGTCCCTTATTAATTTGCGCTAATTTACCATAATTATTATGCTAGACCAACTAGCCCAACAGTCAGTCCTCCCATGATACCTTTAACAGTATTTTTTTTTCAGTATATTCTTAGCCAGGTTCTGGATGATCACACTTATATTTTTTTGTTTCTTTTTTGGATGATCACACTTGTATTTTGCGTCACGGCTACAGGACTTCAAAGGTAACTTATCGGAGAGAAAGAAATCATAAACAACAGAAAACACTCATGCTGCCGGTAGTGGGCGCGGTACCGTTGCTCCTTACTAGGCATGATCAACGCTAATTTTCAGGCTGCTATAAACAAGTTTCAAGAAGTAGAGTAACTGCTAGATTGACGACGTAAAAACATTTTGAGAGCTTTGATATATCCTACTGGATATACCCCTATACAGACAACGACGTCACATTATGCCCCATAATTATGCGCAGTTGTTTTCAAGTAAACTGTGATTTTTCTGCTGATAAAGAACCACTGATTGCTGGATTTTTCTCCGGTGGCCTTGTTTCTCCTACGCGCTGTTATATTTAATCGTAAGTTTAATTTCCGTAAATTATACGTGCACTAGAGTAGGAAAAATCTGTTGCTGCCAAAATTTCTATTGACTTCACTGCGTCCATGCCCTCTGCTCTCACACTAATAACACAGTTTAGTTGGAGCTGCAATGACTTATGGTATGTACACCCACTGGTGCCGGCATAAGCCACACGTAACATGTCAGTCTTAACGGCACTTGTTCTTTAATCAATCAATCAATCTTTATTTATCCAGAAAATCTGGATGATCTTCATGGATAAAAGCCACTCTAGGCAACTTGACTGGGTCCCTAAAGACCATTACAGTGTGCGACGTTCATTCTACAATTATACAGCCGGGAAAATGAAAAGAAACATGTTGCAAGTACAATCAATGTTGGTGCTCACTAAGGTAACAGATTTAGAATATGAAGCACACCAGATGTTAACATACGATAAATAAATTGATCATTTTAATATACGCACTCTAATGGCACAAGAAGTCTCTGTAGCTGAAAATAAGCAGGTAAAATGAACTATAAAGAATACAAGAATACAAATTCGAGAGACATATCCGAAATAGTTGATAAGGCAGATTAATACTCTACTAAGGCAAAAGGTAAGTGCAGTATATAAATAAGGCATAAATGTGTCATTCCAAAAATCGCAACGTGAAAATAATGTTACGATGATCTATTAAAGATCTATTACGATGATCTATTAAAGCAAGGCGTAAATAGAGCGCGTTAGCACATAGGCGGATAATTTGCACATGCATTGTTCGTAAAATTCGATTACTCGATGCCAAACGCAATCAGAAGTTGTGCAGCCTTCATTTTTTATGACGCATTTTGTTTAACTATCACAGCATTCAACAATGTAGTACGTTCAACTACCGTGTCACACACTATTTAACGCTGTGCTGTTCGATGTCCGGTCTTACTCAGTCATTTTTGTTCACGAACTACCTACAAGTATCTTGGCGTCACTTTCACGGCTAACTTAAATTGGCACAAGCACGTTGACCTCATTTGTTCAAAAGCGCTTCGGAGGCTTGGTTAAGTCAAACGCACGCTGAACAATTCCACTAAAGAGTGCAAACTCACGGCCTACAAAACGCTAGTTCAACCCATCCTTGAATACGCCTCTATAATTTGAAGCTGTACAAAAAAAGCGATACGATTTATATACGGCAGGTTCGATCGCCACTTCTCCCCCTCCTCGCATGCTCAGCTATTATCCTTACAGTCGCTGGCTCGTATACGCACGTGTGATCGTCTTATCATGCTTCACAAAATTGTCAGTTCTGTTCACGTCTGCATGCCTACATCTTATGTCACCAGCTCTGTGCGTAGAACCAGGCGCACTGATTCGATGAACATTTGTCCCGCTTAGTGCGCAACTGAACTGCTTTAAATTTGCTTTCCTTCTGCCAACAATTGAACTGTGGAACAAGCTTCATGGATCCGTTAGACGACTACCCACGGAACAATTTTCTGCAGAAGTTATAAAATATATATCGTGTTAGTATTTGTTAGCATTCTTACCTCTGATGTACATTCTGTAAACCTGTTTTGCCTCTTTTATGCGACCGTTTAACCTGTTATATTGTGCAAGCGTGTCCTTGTATCTTCTAAGTTTTGTACTGACCCAGCCCCTTGCTATTTCTCGTATGGATACAGCAGTACTTGTAAATAAAAAAAAATAATAATATAGTTTAAGCAAGACACGAGGCATCGCCCTCTTATCCACCATATCTTATTGCGTTTTATCAGAAACTGCAGTGTGCTTGTTGTATTTATGGAGCGTTTTCTTTTTCATGCGTATCAGGTGACATGAGTATTGCAAGCGACCTTAAGTGGCATTGACTCCTAAAAGACTTGATGGTGTAGATTATTGCGACCCAGTGTCAGCTCCCGCGTATGATCTCCAGCGT
This sequence comes from Dermacentor andersoni, assembly GCF_023375885.2. NCBI lineage: Eukaryota > Metazoa > Arthropoda > Arachnida > Ixodida > Ixodidae > Dermacentor > Dermacentor andersoni. The sequence goes on from NC_092814.1 coordinate 138,654,898, forward strand.
ATAAAGAAACAAAGGAGTTTTGCGCTCTTGTAGTTCTTTCTGCACCGAGTTCACCGAAACGCAGTAACGTTCGAGATACATAGCGCTGAGAACCAAACTGTCAGGCCCTCCTCGTCACGGCAATAAGCTCATCATAATTCGGCACGCTCAGCACACAAGAACGCCATTTCTTTAGGGCACTCGTTGTGTAGTCAGATGCATCGTGGTAGGTACACGAGCAGCTTCCACTGCAGTCACATTGAGTAGCGTAATTTGGCGCACAAAAATAGCAATAAATACGTGCTTTCGCATTCGCCGCTGAAAAAGGACGTGAAAAGGTATCGCACAAACTGGCTCATCTAACTTTTTCTCTTGTACTGTGTGTCTCGCCTTTGCCGCAGTTCCCCAACGTGATCGCATGACAAGGTGGCCAGCTCTCATTCTTTCCTCCCGTTAGAAGCGTCCGGAAAGTTCTATTGTAAAGAAAGGACCATATTCGTATGATGCTTCCCAGCTTATCTAGTTGACGCATACGTCCCAGTAATTCACCAGGAACTTATTTTGTCGACACGGTGAGAAAACGACACATTCCAGCAATGTGTCATTTTCCTTCCGCGTTGTCAAAGTACGTGTCCGCTGAATTTCTGGGACGTATTCTTGTCCTTTGCAAAAGGACAAGAATACGTCTATTTAATACGTATACGTCTATTTAATACGAATACGTATACGTCGTATACGTTTATTTTGCGCAACAGCATTCGCGATTTTTACACCGTCTTCGAAAATGGAATGACCTTATATTTGTTTTGCAATCTTATTTCTCAAAATTTTTTGCGGAAAATTTTTCCGACAAACTACAACGGAATATGCTTAATAATAACATCTTGGGCTCACAGTTTCCGCTCATTTATGGTGTTCTCCGATAACCCTAGTCCTCCCAAAGCCCCCGAAAGTAGTCGTATGGTGTCGGACCAAGGCTGTGATGCTGTGACCCCGCAGAGATCGGTCACGCACGGTAAGGTACCATGCCATTTCCGCATTATATATCGTTTGTCTATAATGACCCCTCTGTCAGCCGTTCTTTGCTATCATCGTCAAAGCAGAAGAATTCTCTGACCCTCTCGTTTACAATAAAGTTCGTTTCGCTAACTTAAAGGCGCAGTTTTTCACCTTGTAGCAAATTTATTAGAATTTATTCTCTGGACGCGCTCTACGGCCGCTGAACATGACATGATTAGAACTAATTTGCAGCAGGGGTGAGTCTGCCATTGTGATCAACTTTACTTTGCTCAAGCAACATAACGAAACGGCATCTTTCGTTCTTACCTTGACTGCTTCGTTGGCGAGGTGAATGCTTCGAAGCATCCTTTTCCCCCACTTCAGCTCTTCGGTGGAAATCATTTCCATATCCGAGCAGCAACCTTCTCTCTTCTCTTTCGCATCGGACTTCTGTTGTTCGCGATGAAATTTCTTGCTGGCTTCTTGAGTGGCAGCAAGCGAAGTAGCTAGCAGTGCAACTAATGAAACAAAACAAAAAAGCCGAAAGAATATGAATTACTGCTTTTCACTTCTTAAGTTCTCGCCCTATGCAACGAAAATGGCGACAGGAGTAGTGACAATAGTTGCTATGGGCAATAAGAAAGATAAAAAAAAGACATCAATGGTCTATTGCTTGGTCCTTTTAACACAATGCTCCGCTTTGTTGTGTTCGACCCTCTCGATCTTCTTTTTGTAGCATAAACTTCAGAAAAGTTTCGAAAAATTCGAGTCCCTTAGGAGCCAGATAATCGATTCTTCGCACTAAAAATAAATTCGATTGGAAGTTACATTCATTACTACCGTTTAATACTTTGCTCGCAACCCAGCATAAGCCACGCAGCCATCGTTTCTGAAATTTAATTCATTCATTCGTTGCTATTTTTTGCTGCCACCAGAATAGTTCCACAACTGCTGGTCCCTGTATTAGGCACTGTAAACTCATATGTGTAAAGAATGCATGAGAACGACTTAAAGTCATAAACTGAGTCATAAGATGTGTAGCTGGCGCCGCTGGTTACTGATCTTCTGAAGAAAGTGCATTATTGCTCGCCACCTGTCACACGTAAACTATCCTTTGTAATCATATCAGTACGCGAGAGTTTTTTTTTCTTCTTTTTTCGTGTTTTTGACTAGGCATTGCTGTAAATCTACTTTACCTCCCTCTGCGTGCAATAAAAAAACTAAACTGATTGTCCAGGCACTCAAGCAGCAATGCATACTTTGAGAAGACTGCAGGTCACTATCTCCCTGTGTCTCTTTATTGCTTTATGCTCTGTAGTGGTATATCATGTTGCAAGGTGCATGGATTAATCGATTCACTTTCTGTCAGCCTGTTTACTCTTGTGATACGTATTCATTCCTTCTTACAAACGATACAAACCGCACTCCACGGCTCCTTCAGAGGGAGTGCGTCTACATGTCAAGGCACTCCTTTTTCTCGAGACACTCGTGGTCGCAACGATTGCGTTCTCCAACATATGTATGCGTAAAATAATACTCACGACGCTCAAGCTTCTTAAACGAGGAAGTGAATGCCTGCGCACCCAAGTGCATTATTCGAAGCCGTTGACTGCAACACGGCACGCCACTTCCATGCATCACGGCACGCTATTGCGGTGCCATCCTTAATGGGGTGGTACCACTCAGTTTTGAATATTTGGCTCGCTTTTCCGAAAGGGTTGTTGCTAAGCTATGCATGCGGTTCTGTTTTGTTTTTTTCTCTCTTCGTATTTAAGTCCAAGAGCATCAAATCAGCTGAAAACTTTTTCGAAATTTAGTCGAAACCGAAAATATCTGTCTCGAGGGCCGATGTGGTATACAAATAATAATAATAATAATAATTATTATTATTATTATTATTATTATTATTATTATTATTATTATTATTATTATTATTATTATTATTATTATTATTATTATTATTATTATTATTATTATTATTATTATTATGCAAAATATCGAGGTAATGAAAATAGGCGTTATAAAGACTCGGCATTCTGGGCACAGTTGAACGTTGCTGATGACAGGAAGGAACGTGGAAAGTCTGTGTTCTCTAATGATCTTGCGCGGACTACGAAACATGATGCAACTAATAGGTTCGGGGCAAGTGAATATATCATGAAGGAGTTTGAAAAGAAACAAACTGTCAGCGCGATTATGTCGGCAGCGAAGTAAGGGCAATGACAACAATCCAGCAGTGCTAGAACAAGGTTCAATATTCGTGTTAGCAAAGCGGTGATGTTGAATGTTTATAAGCTTTTTTCTGGACCCGATTTACAATGTCACTGTTGGATCTAGAAATGCCGCTCCAGACGACCTACGCATATTCGAGTTGAGGAAGACGGTTGCGTACAACTAGCAGAACCATGTAGGAGGGGGAGGAGGGAAGAGAAAAGTAGAAGGCAGGGAGGTTAACCAGAATAACGTCCGGTTGGCTACCCTACACTGGGGAAATGGGAAAGAGGAAAACAAAGATCACAGGGAGAGAGAGGAGGGAAGGAAAGAAGGAAATTGCGGCGAGTTCGCTGACGCGTGTGGTCTTACAGAAATTGCATTAAAAGTCACAGATGGTCGCACAAACCCGTCGTCCTTAAGAAACACAAAAGCGCCTTCACCGCTTTATGGGCCGACGGGCGATGGGGGCGGTGTTCCAGCAGCACTTGCACAGAAAGTGGCCGATTGTCCAGTTTTTGGAAAGCTTTAACAAGTTCTTGTCTCTCTGGGGCATATCTTGGACAGTGGCACAGCAGGTGGTCGATGTTTTCTTCGGTGCCACAGACCTCGCATGCTGCGCTGTCAGTCATTCCAATTAATGTAGAGTATGCCTTTGTGAAGGCCACTCCTAACCAAAGGCGGCAGAGAAGCGCAGCTTCACTTCGAGGAAGTCCGAGTGGAGGTCGGAGTTGCAGGGAGGGGTTTAGTCGATGCAGTCGCGTAAGTCGTAAGTTTGGCGAGTTCCACTCGGTCACTGTGAGACTGCTTGCCAGGTGTCTAAGCTGCCTTGCAGCGTCAGTCCTCGAAAGCGGAATTGGAACCATGTAGGAGAATTTAATTCTCTCTATAGTCTGCAAACAGAGCCAAGAGAGCGCCATACCCCGCATTGCAACGCGTTTTGTGTGAGCTGAAAAGTTTAGCGTGATATCAAAAAGTACAACGAGATCGTTGATCTCACAAACCTTACACAATTGTACAGAATCTACAGAATAAGAAAAGGAAATGCTTGGTGTTTCGCATGTGAAAGTCATGACTTTGGTCTTAGCAGCATTCAAGGTGAGGTTATTATCATTGCACCATTTAAAAAAAGGAAACAGGTCATGCTGCAGAATGCGACAGTCATCAACAGTGTAAATTTGCTTTAAAAAATTTGATGTCATCGGCATATAAAAAGGAATGAAGAATCCCAAATAGCGGAAAGAACCTCATTAATAAATATTAAAAATTTTGCAGAGGTACTTACGTGTGGGAATGCGAAAGCATTATAGATGCTTTCGCGAATTTTTTATTTTTTCTGTGCGTTCTTTGTTCGCGCAAACTCTCGCCTGTATTCTAACTGCGCCCAGTAAGGCCAAGTGAAAACGTGCCAAGCTTCTGGACGCGTTCGCTTGCCCACGAGGAGTTCATAATTCGAAGGACCGCTCCGCGGCAGTCAATTGTACATTCATGATTTTATTTTCATACACTCGTGGCGCCACCTCCTAAACATTGGCTGCTCCGTCATGTGCCCAACGAAGCACGCTCGTTTAGTCAACCAGAACCGTGGAGCCGCCATGATGTCGGGGAAGCGTCTCGCACTTCGGAGGCCCGCGCTCGATTCCCACCCAGATCTAAAGTTACCTCATAATTTTTTCAAGGGCATTGATTTAATTTATTTACCTGAGAAATTTGACGTTAATTTGAGTACTTGTTGATATGGTGTTACTCTTTGCCGTCGGCCATTTTTGGTACCATTTGGTCACGCCGCCGACTACAACGTCGAATTTTCAGGTAATGGAGTATATAATCCTTCCGCATTAGAAAAAATGAGTCGCCCTAATGCTGATCCTTGAGGAACGCCACGAGTCGCCATGCAAAATGAAGACGTATGGCCATTGACGTTAACATAACATGAAATAAAAAGAACATAGCTGCACAAGAGATTGACAACTGACGAGTCAATACCAAAGTGTGTAAGCATGATCAGAGACAGTGAGTGGCTGACTACATCAAAAGTTTGCTGAGGTCACAGTAAATGGTGCCAACGTGCCCCCCTTTGGAGTACCGGCGCGGGCATCTGTGTCATAAACTGGCGAGATTTGAGATAGTGGAGCGGCCTTTGAGAAGTCAATGCTGATTCGGAATCAATGAATTTTTCACACTAAAGGACAATAGATTGGGAAGAGCGTGCTCAAAAATCTCAGACGTAGCACAGAGAAGAGAAATCGGGCAATAATTAAAGACGTGGGTTTTACAGCCAGACTTTAATGCAGGAAAAAGACGAGCAGTTTTCTACATGTGAGAGAAAGGGAAAGCATTCAAATAGTTATTAAATATAGATGTTAATACTGGGGCAAATTTTATGCCCTAAGCTTTTAGAATTGCGAAGGGTTTGCCATCAGGGCCGCATGATAAGGAAGGTTTCAAGCGCTCAATGCACACGTTGATGAGCTTTTCCTGAAGCAACACAGCACTAGATGCAAGAACCGTCGTGTGCGACCTAGTGACACCATCGTTGAAACCTGAAGCTGCTTTACGCAGAACCAGGTGTAACATTGCGACTTTTCGCAGATGATTGTGCCATTTATACGGCAATTCGCAGTACTGACGACCAAATAAAGCTTAATTCTTCTTTACAAAACATTTCCCAATGGCGCAATACGTGGGGGATGGAAATAAATGTCTCTAAAACAGCGTTCATCAGCCTAACCAAGAAAAAACGACCTTTATCATTTACGTACAATCTTAAAGGCTTGAATATTACACAAGTCGACAAAATAAAATACTTGGGTGTCACGTTCTCGCAATACTTAAAATGGGATAAGCACATCACCGATACATGCGCCAAGGCATTCAAGCAATTAGGGTTTCTACGCAGAAGACTGAGTAAAGCACCTCAGGCCGTAAAATTAACTGCCTAAAAAACTCTGGTCCGACCTATTTTAGAACACGGAAGCATAGTGTGGGACCCTCATCAGAAGTACCTTCGCGATAAACTTGAAAGATTACAGAATAGGGCTCTTACGTTTATCTATTCAAAGTATTCTTGGCACGACAGTGTATTGGACATGCGCAATCAAGCGCATTTGGCAACTTTTTTCTGCCGGCGTCATGTTGCATCTATGAAGTTTTTTTATCTCCTCTTTAACGGACACATCAAAATCAGAAAAGACGACTATATTCATCAGCCTAGCCGTCGGTCTAGTAGGACAAACCACGATAAGTGCATCCGGCCATTTAATACGCATTGCAATACGTTTAAGTTTTCCTACTTCCCTCGCGCTGTGAACGCTTGGAATGAGCTACCAAGCGAAGCTGTAAATAATCCAAATTTAAATCAGTTTTGTTCTCTAGTGGAGCAGCTAATGGACCCTGTATAAGTAATTTTCCTGTTGTAAAACGGCAGAAAGTATCTTGTAGTGTTGTATTGTTTTCGTCCGTACATTTTTCTCATGTATAGCATCGATATATAATGCTAGATTTTCTTTTCTCATGTACGCGAAGCTAACCATGTAGGTAATATAATATTGATGCACTTGTTGAAAAGTGTTCTGATCTACCTCATGTTTTCCTGTTGTCTTTTTGGGAACTTGTATCTTATTACATGCCTATGATGATGTAAGCCCACTCCCTGTATGGGTCTGCAGAAGGCCTACAGTATTGATAAATAAAAAAATAAATAAATAAACGTAAGTGTGAGAAATGGGCAGCAAAATATTCCACACTGCTTCGACTTCTACTCCACTAGAGCCGAGCAGGCGAAAACACTACACGTTTACTACAGTGCTTGCGGATATACTTCCAACGTTGCGCCAGCAGGTCGGAGGCACTCTTTTCCAAGAATACAATATAGGAGTCGAGGTCCCGCTTATAGAGGCGTTTGCAGAGAGCCCGAAAAAAGCAGAATTCTTCTCTCTACTCATTAGGCACAAGACTCCTAGATTTTCAGTGCGCACCATATTTATGCTTCAGGGCAGCAAAAAGTTCAGACGAGCTCCAGTGGGGATATTTATAGCGTTCGGCTTGTACTGAGGAATGTATTTGCACATATTGCTCAAAACAAGCTCCGTAAACTGATCTAGATAGAGTTTAACGTTGAGAAGCCAAAGCTTGACTGTGAGATAGGCAGGTATGACGCCCTGCGGAATGGTTTCGACCGCCTCGCTTCTACAATGTGCACCAAAATCTCTATATGCGAGTTGGCATGACACAGACAAACGGTAATGCTGAAATATTGCAGAATACTATATGTAAAGCTTCTTAGCATGGAGTTTTTGGCAGTCTAGTATTATTAGGCATGTAAAGCATGACAACGAAATTGTTAACCTTGTCCAATACTTGAAGTTACATTAAATAAAGAACAGTTTATGAAATTTTGATACATTCTTTGGTGGCCGCCGATGTCACCGTAGAGCTTCCTACTTGTGCCAATTTGCTCAGGGATTTATAAATTTCGGAAGTAAACTTAAATTCACGTTTGCTGCAGATAGTTGTCGATTTTTCTCTGATATATTTTCATTAATTCATAAATAGTGAGCCGCAAGTTTTTTAGGCGCACTGAATAAAAAAACGTTGATGAAAAGAGACGTCTTGTCTATTCGGTTAAATTAGGCACTAAAATTGGCTACTTTAGCTTAGCATTACCACATCTTGTTTTTTTTGCCTCTTAGTTTCTCTTTTTTTTTTTGTAGGAAATCTCATTGACCTGTCAATGTGCTACTACGAAAATTATACGCAAGTGCACTGAAGAAAACCACACAAAAAGCAGCTATTTAAACCGAATCATGCCCCCGTACACCGAAGACATTACGTCAGTTCATATTTGATACGAATCCTCCTGATCCTGCTGAAGCGTACACCTTAGAACTTTGCATAAGCAAGAGAATAGACAGCAATGAAAACATTTGTTTCAAAAAGATAAGTTTGCCTTTGTCGAGGAAGTTAGGAGACCTTATGCGCCGTACTGTTCGATTGTGCTAATGGGCGCCAGGACATCGTGCAAGTTGACATTGGCAGAACCGAACAGTACTAGGCGTGCAAGAGAGTTGGCATGACAAGTAGCATATATAGTTCGCAATCTACTCACAGAGACAGAGCTTTAGAAACATTGCCAGCGGCTGCGGGCTTTCCCGGAGACAGGACTGTGAGTCGGCTGAGCCTAACAGATGTCCGTTACTGGCAGCTTTTGTATCGTGGCCGACCTTAAAGCCGGTTGCGTCCATGAAGAGAGAGGGGAATTCTCTGGGAATAGATGTAAAGCCCTTGATAACGGACGATTTCTTTATCTCACCTGGGCACTCCTCTGTTTCTCGCTAGCTCATTATCAGTCGTGCGAACGGAACTATGCGATCTTTTCTTTCCTGACGTGCTTGCAGGGCGTCAGACGACACGCTACTACATGAGTTGAAGCGTGGCGTGTTCTCGATAAGGTTACATGCCTAACTGGCACAATATCAAGGCAGCGTCGGTTTCTGCCCTTCCTTGTACAAACAAAACGTGATGACTTACCATGAGCGCCCCGTAATCAGCGAACGCCAAAGCGATCGTACGAGCGCAAGATAGGCGCTGCAGGACGGTGAGCAAGGGCAGATTTTTGTAACGAAGCAGCAGTGTTAGGGAGTTGACGCATTTTACACTGCGCTTTGTCGCGCATGAACGCATTCACGGCAGCTCATCCTGCACCCCATTATCTAAGAAAAATATAAGGAGCACTTATTTCTTATATGACAGAACTGGGTTGTGACCTCTTACCGCTGTAGAGGCATTTTCTAAAAGTTATATAGCATGAATTTGTCGGCCACACCGTGGCTACAGAATATATTTGAAATGATTTTCAGCTATTAAAGGTGGTTCCATAATACATGCATACCTGCCACCCGGAATCTTGCGAGCATGCCCGAAGAAATTGCGCCGCAATATTTTCCTTCCTTCCCTTTCACTGAGGATTTGTCACTTGGACTGAGCTGTATTTCCTATGCTTTACATCTTCTATATTTACCTCTGAACATGTTCACAGACCTTGAATATAAAAAGGAAAGGTTGAGGATGGTTGCTGAAATTATAAAAAAACGCACCTGCGACCTTTTAGGCGTGATAATGCTTCTGCGAATATAACAACAAACAGTGAACAGCCCTGTGACCTACAATACTTCGCAAGGACAACTGGAAGCGCTAACAAAGCGATAATGGCGATAGCTGGCTAATGCGACACTGAACAGCTGAACGTCAAATTTCAAAAGAATAGAGATATTTAAGGGAATAAAAAGGCACACATCACTCAAGAGATAGGCATTTGGCGTCGAACAAATAAAATGTACATCGAAGGGCATTGCGTCAATCAGCATAGGCGTGACACAGGGGCAGTGTAACTCTTTCGGTCTATGAATAACCTTTGGGTTAATGAAGGTTGGTAGAAGAAATTTTTAGAAGAAACGAGAAGTTCCCGGCAGTTCTGGAAGTGGTGCTCTGCTGTTGTTATTTATTAACTATAGATAAATGGGAAGGTAGACTATAACAGAGCCAGCAATCTCAATACAGTCAACTGAGGCAACCCGTTTCCCCATATAACGCGCACACACCACAGACACAAACATACTAACTAAAAAACATGAATGTAAACAAAAGAAAAAAATTCTGGAAGAACTCATCTCACGATGACTGTCGACGGTAATGCGATGGTAATGCGACGGTAATAGCAATAAAGCAGTGTAGCGATGTATCATATTCCTGAAGTCACGTTAATTTCACACGTGTAGTGGTAATTCTGACTTTGGTTGCTTCGGCTCTATGCCACATACACCGGTATCGGCCCACTATGAAGTGGCACTCGTTTGCCAAGGTTGCAATGAGCACGGCGGCGTGACTACGACTGTACGGCTACGACGCAGTGACGACGATAGAAATATCAAAACGAAATGACGTCGATGGAACGGCAAAGGTGCTATGACGGGGAAGGTGTGAAAACAGCGAGATGATGATTTCTACGTTATGACTAGAGGCCAGATTTTTAGGCACTAAAAATTTATGTTTTAGGCGCCTAAAACAAGCACTTGTAGTCGCATTTTAGGATATAACCTGCTCGTAAACAATGACCTGTTTCATGTATTGAATGCGTATAGTCCATTTTCGACGCAAGAATACTGACGTAGCATTCACTTGTGAGATTTGAAAGGCTGCAGCCTTACTGTGCAAGCCACCGCTTCACAGGGATTTGCTGGGAAGACGAAGGGCCGCTGTTTTGTCAATTCGCGTACTAGAGCCAACACGCTTGTTTTTTCCACCTCTGTTGTGTCTGTGGTTTTTATTGCGCTAAGTTATTTGTTCAGTAATACATGAGGGATCGACGTTGGACTAGTTGGTGTTCGGAACCTTCCTTATGAAGGCTCTCCGAACGCTCTGCATCAACGACCCTTATTTGCCCCGTAGGGTGACCGAGTTGATTGACCACTTCAAGGAGAAAAACGCAGGAAGCCTTTCGGCGATTTCCATCGAAATAAAAGACCTTTACTACACCCTGCCGCACGCCCCGCTGTGCCTTGTTGTAAGGGAAGCCATTGACGTGGCCGGAAGCCTGAACTTCCAGAATTCGTTCGGGATCAGCATCGATAAGTTTATTGAATTGTTGATGTGCTACGTGCAGTCCACTGTGGTCACTTTCAACGAGGAAGCGTTTGTCCGGAAAAAGGGCATATGCATCGGTTCTTGTTCAGCGCCCGTGCTTAGTGACCTCCTTTTGGCAAGTTTGGACAGGTGTCTTGAAGCTGAACTATCCGGGTCCAACGTGCACTCTGTTTTTCGGTATGTAGATGATTTTCTAATTGTGCTGAAGAAGGCAGATGTCTGACCTTGCTTCCCAGATTAATACTATCTTCGCGTTTTTGCCCGTGTGCTGTACGATTTTCCCCTCACCAGTGAGCTCCCAAGGAATCTAGAGTTGGGGTTTCTAGACACTAACCTAACCTTTCTCGATGACCACATTTATTGGCACTACGCACCACGCTCAGCAAAACGCCTGCTCCCTTTCAACTGCGCCCATTCAAAACTCGTTAAACAAGCAATAGGGACCGCCGCACTAAAAAAACTGCCTTTCAAGGTCGTGCGTCCGCATGATTGATTCAAGCTTCAGAACTCAAATAGGAAGACTGACTGATGGGGAATTTCCTGTCCCGCTAATACAAGACCTAGCGTAGGCAATCCTGAAATCCATCTGAAAATGGTCGCAACACGGGCGGATTTCCCGCGACTGGTCAAAAACGAGCGTAATCCCCTACGTACACATTGTTTCTCACGGCATCAAGAAAGTCCCTCAGCAAGTAGGAGGTCCTGTCGTTTTTTCAAGCGCAAAAACAGGTTAGGCCGGCTACACAGACGTGTTAACCACGAAGGACCCAAAAAGAGTATATGCATACTGGGCACACAAAAACGCCCGTAAAATGTACCGTTGGAGTTGTGTACGAGATTCCGCTGTCCTGCAAAAAAAACGTACATGGGGCGACCCATGCTGTACCTCGATGATCGCCTCAGAGAACACAAAAACAACCTTCGCCAGAAGCAAGGGAGCAATTTGGTGCTACATTGTGGCAAATGGGGCTGCAAAGCAAACTTCTGTGCGTGTAGGGTTATCGGCAGATACCGACAGACTTACGCGTGTTCGATAGCCCAAGTGCGCGCTGTTCACAAAGGAGGCAATGTATGTGTGAGCATGGCTTCGATAGCTTTAAGCAAAAAAGAAATCACATTCCTAGACCGCTCCTGAGGAACAGTCACCTTTATAAATAGATGATTCATCTTTCCTACACAAAAACTTTAATCAATGCCTTTTACCCTTGACCATATTATAGGCGCATGCGGGGAAGCTGCACCTGGTATGTATATATCGCCTTGTTGCAATAAAGACTACGTTGTTAGTCAGTGCTGGTGTTGTCGTTCTTTCACTTGTCCTCGTCTTACGCGCTGTTTACCCCGTCCAAATACGCTTAATACGTTTATCTTGGCACTATGAGCAGGTATAGTATACATTCAATAGCCAAACTTCATTGCTTACACTGGCGCATCAAGTGCAACAAACGCGAAAAATACAAAATACGGCAGGAAAGTGACTGAAGTGCAGGATAGGGCTGTGTGTGTAGGCAGACATTATTGCAGGGGAGCTGAGTTAGTTGCTGGTCTACTGCACAGCTCAGGTGAGCCGTCATTGGCGGATATATCTGCACAACCACAAAAGAAGCTGAGTAGCCGAGAAAGATGACCACTTCACTACAGTCGACAGTGCTTCCAGTGAACCTTGCACGCTTCGACCGAACGCACGTGCAGCGCAGTCTAGTCAATAGTCTTTCCAAGCAGCAGTCGGAAGTACACCTTACTCCAAGCTGCACCTTTCTCGCTGAAATTCCCGCTTGCACTATAACATGGAGTTGCGAGCCTACTACCGAAGATGGATACTTTGGATGCTCTCTTTGCATGGCCATGCTAACCAGTCAGTGTTAGGCAGATGGTAAAATGCCCTCGCAAGCTTTGTCTGCGCAAGCGCTTATTTGCTAGGTCACATTGCCAGATGAGTTTGCCATTAGCAGCAGTCTCTGTTGTTGTTGCCAGGTCTTGTGGAAATAAATGAGCAAATGTGCTTTCGAGGCAATAAAAATACAAAGTTGCAGTTTAGCACGAAATACGAAGCATTGATACAAAAAGCGAAGTATTATACAATCTGAAGTAAATTTCGTAGTTTCATATCGGCCGTGTAAAACATTCGCTTACTAACTAAATTACCAAGTATGGTGTCACGCAGGCCCAGGCAAACGTGAACAGATCTGTCTCGATGACCCCAAACGCTCACTTTCATAACGCTGGCGTGATGAAGAGCGGCAGCAGCGACGAACAAATTCCCCTTCGTGCTTCCTGCCCCTCATTTCAACGCGGACTAGGTGCGCATGCACACAGCATAAACGAAGTTACTAGCCATCTCGGCTCGCCTAGTCCTAGCTCGGCTCGCCTAGCCAGACATGGTGTTCTCATGCGTCCCATGTCTAATCACGGCTGGGCCAGAAGAAGAGGCGAAGGCGCACTTCCTCTCTCTTCCCAACCCCCTTGCGTGAGCGAGTAGACAGCGTGTATTACGCCAACATCCGTCTCGGCTCACCCTCGCAAGCTTTTTCTCGCAACTGCAGCATATGGCTCCCGGGGCGCGATCTTACGGCATCTGGACTTTATGCGGAACCTCACGGCGACATCGTCGCTGACGGTGAAAGTTCGCTTGTAGTATCTATATAAATACTATTGCAATAAAAAGCGCACCAAAAAGCATTTTAAGTGGTAAAAGCAAAAATACGATGAGCAAAACGAGAACAAAATAAAAGCAGGGGCCAACGTTTCGACAAGTGTATTTGTCTATTTCAAGGTGACATATGCTTTCCTCAGCACACTATACATACATACATACATACATACATACATACATACATACATACATACATACATACATACATACATACATACATACATACATACATACATACATACATACATCTCACTCGATAACCGCGGAAACTCGCTGTCAAAACGCTGCAGTGAGGAAACGCGGCAGCAGCAGCGAGCGAATCAACCTTCGTGCTGCTGCTCGCATCAACGCGAACAAAACCGCAAAAACACAGCGCAGCGCGGGCTCTGTACACGTCGCAGAGGGCTTTCAAGATACAGCGGCCCGGCCGGAGTAGAGCGTGTGCCCCCTACATACCCTCCCCCCGAAGCCTTGCGCGTGACGGAAGGTGGCGCGCTTACGATCACCGGCTCAACTTCACACGCTTTCACTCGCGCATACTGCATACGGAGCACGGCGACGTCGACGGCAGAAATGCGCCGTGAGTGTCCATACACGCAATAATAAGCAATTATAGGCATTATAACGTCTCTGTCAAGCTACTTCTTAACCCATATATGGGGTTTATGCATCAAAAGGGAGGTCCCTCGCGCGCGGGATGAAGTAGGCATTTTTCTATAATTCGGCCTTTAATGTATGACAAAGGGCGAAATACAGGGCGACGACACCGGCACGAGGACAACGGGATGGCGACAACTGTATGAAGAGAATGGCGTGGCAACGGTAGTATGATGACAACCATATGAGAATGCGGGAATGACTTTGCTGGCACAACCACGACGGCATGATCGAAGATTACAGTATGACAACGGATGCATGATACCGTCCCTGTGACAACAACGCCATAACGACAGTGGCATGACTGCAGCGGCGTAATCACGATTAAATGACGGCAGCATGATCACGATACAATGACGAACAAATAAGGACGTCGATATATCGACGAACGTGGTAAACGATGACGGCATGACGACAATGGGACGACGATACTGAAGGGATGAGGATGGTGAAACGACAGCATGACGACGATGACATGATCACGAGGGTATGATGACGAATGCATGACGAAGACTGTATGACGATGATGCAGAGACGACGATGGCATGACAACGGCGTGAGGACAATGGCATGACGACGACTTCATGATGACAATGGCGTGACGATGACTATAATACTAAACCTTTATGAAGACGATGGGTGACGACGACAGCATGACGAGAGTAGAAAGATGAAGTTGAAGTGATGATGATGGCACGGTGATGGTCAGACAATGGTGGCATGATAGCGATTGTCTGACGAAGAAGGCATGACAAGAGCGGCATAATCACGATCGAATGACAATAGTATGATTACAATACACTGACGAGAGAAAGAGGGAGAGAAAAAAACTTTATTTTATGGAATACGGAGAGGGCTGGATCCCCGTGGTGGATGGAGCCTTCAGTCCAAGGACCCAGCGGCGCTGGCAGCTCTTTCGGCTCTGGTGATAGCTTTCGCTAATCCTCTAATGCCGAGCTGATCAGCACCATCTCCCACTGCTTTGGGCCACCCCCACTTTTCCTGTCTGTCACGCGACGTCACGAAAACCGCGAAAACTGATATATGTGCATATGATATGATATGTATTTGATTTGTATGTGATATGATATGTGCACACTGATCATGCATGATGAGACCGAACGAAAAAATAATTATTATTTCTGATTCAATTATTTTTTACGTCATTAGCCCTGGGTTATTAGTCAAACGTTTTCTGGCTGCACCCACTTCCCCTGTCTGTAACGCGATGTCACAAAACCGCGACAACTCGCCGTGTCAGTGTGACGTGTACGCCGAACAAAACTGATTTTTCCTGAATTGCCGGAGACTGCCCCGTTACGGAAGGAATAGAAGATGGCTGCCCGCCGATCGCTCTGGCACTGGCTACTCGTAGCTGCCTGGATTTGTTTGCGTGAAACAACATTTTTCGTAGCAGTATAACGTTATTGAGCCCTTTCGGCACGTATACGACATCCCTCTGCCAACTCTGCTGATGGTCCGTTCTGGTGGCATTTTGAACCTTCCGTGGCATACCGCCGAGATTTTCGACCAGCCACCGCAAACTAAGTGCAGGGAAGTGGACCAATCGCAGACGTTGACACCACCTTTCCAAGCCGGTTATATAATTTCACAGTGCTAGCTCGGCCCCACTGAAACCATCTGCACTTGAGCGTGCTCCTCACTTCTTGTCACCCAATTAGGTAGGAAAAACAGCTCAATGTAGGCAATGCTATCCCCTTTGAAAGCAAAAAGGTTACCTCCTATAAACGAGGTGCGCCTTTGACTGGACTTTTCAAACAATGCTGTGGGTTACCGCCCGATGCTTGCGTTCGTGGTTACGCAAATATGACGTCAGGAGATTGGAATAAAAGCAGATTCGAACAGCTTTATGTTATAGCGCCCCTAGTAACATTTTTTGGTGTAAGGTTCTGGGTACGCCCGATTGCAACCCTGTCCTGGATCTTCGTAGCGGATGCCACGTTTGTTCCGTCACGATGCCTGAAGACAGTGCGCAGTCTACGCAGTACACGCCAGCTCCGTCAATGACCATTCTTTCGCATCTCCTCCACCCCAGCACAATCTGCGGTACGGACACAACTGACGTGGAAGATAGGCTCCTGTTATACGAGCGCGTCAGAGATCACAGCAGGTGGGACGAAACGATGGTGTATACCAACATATATTTTTATGTATGGGCTACAGCAAGCGTCTGGTTTAACACGCACGAAGAAGAACTGACAAGTTGGGACGTATGAAAGCAAAGCTATACGCGACTGGTTTGGCTGATCAGTTGGACTACAGCTTGCAGCGAGACAAGAACTCGCGTCAAGAGCTCAGTCGTCCACGGAACCCTATACGTCACGTATATTGAAGACGTGTTAACCCTGCGCCGCAAAGTTGACAAAGACATGCCGGAGGCAGACAAGGTCGGGCGTGTGTTTAAATGCATAGCTGACGATGCCTTCAACTTGCTCCTCTGTAAGAACTGCTCCACGGTTGAGCCCATTGTCACTGAATGACGGCGGTTCAAACAGGCTAAAAGCAGACGGATTATTCAGCTCTTTGACCGCCTCCCTAATACCACTGCAACTTCCTCATGCGACGATCCGCTGACAACACTTGAGCTCTCGATTTCTGACAACCTCGGAAGTACTGTCCGCTATGCCTACCACCACTTACCAGACCCATGTGCACGATAATCTTGCAACCATATCTCTTATTCAAGCCGTCTTGCGTCAAAAGGTTGCCAATATGGGCGTTCTACTTCCACGTACTGCCAGTCACACCCCTCACGCCATGTGTCCCACTCGTCATAATACTCAGCACCACGACGCCCCAGCCGTTGCTGCTGCTTTGGTTCCCCGTTTCCCACCACACCACAGAAATCCTTCTGAATCGTGCACGCCCCACGGTAGACCGATCTGCTTCTCTCGCTCTCGCGTAGGCCATATTTCCTGCCATTGTCGCAGCCGACGGTATTCCCAACCCAGCTTTCATGATGAGCGCCGTCAGTACTCTGGACCTTGCCGTTCGTCTTCACGCTCAGACCCACTGTACACTGAAGTCACCGTTCAAAGAGACTGGCCAAGCCGCTTGCCGTCACACCAGGGTCGTCAGTCGCGCTCACCACAAAGGTGCTGCTCTCCGTCCACTGCTTACTCCGGACACCTGTTGGGAAACTAGACAGTGCACCTTCCGGAGGTGAAACTGAATTGATGAGCCGTACCGAAGTACGTCTGCCGAGGGTTAATTCAAGCCGCAACTTGCTTGGTGTTTTGTTGAAGGGCTGACCGTTACCGCTCTTATTGACACTGGGGCTCATATTTCTGCAATGATTGCTGCGCTCCGCTACCGACTAAAAAATGTCCCTACGCCAGCCGTGTCCCCTAAAGTTCGGGTAGCTGAAGGAATCCGAACAGCCCTTCTTGGTATGTGCACTGCTCGTATTGCTGTTTCCGGCCACCACACTTATCTTCACTGTTCTCAGTGATTGTCCAAACGATGTAATTCTTGGCATCGACTTGACCGCTCACTCAGCCCTCATTGATCGCTCTACCGGTGCTCTACAGCTCGAATTGCCTTTGTACCCTGATGTCGCCTTTGTAGGTCACCCTCAACTACGTTCCATAGATGTTCTTCGGCTTCCACCTCAAGCTGCCACCTGCATACTTATGTCGCCGTTCCCGTCACTCCCTGTTGGCGATTATGCAGTAGCTCCGCTTACAGATCTAATCCTCGCCCGCAACCTCAGTCTTCCGCACGTTATTGTAGCTGTTGCCAACGAGAGAACATTCCTCTCTGTCATCAACTTCTCGACTTCCACCCAAGTTCTTCCTCAAAGGTTCTCACTCGCGGAGCTTTCTCCCTTGGACGACTGCACAAGTTCTGCTTTCGCCCCTGACACTAATCCTGCAGCCCTACCTTCCACAACCGCGCCAATTAAGGAATTTGCTGACAAAATGATATCTCCGGGCCTTCGAACTTCCCAAATAGAAGCACCTCGCGTTGTTCTAACGTCCTGCCTCGATATCTTCGACGTCGACGATCGTCCTTTAGGCCGAATAGATGCAACCCACCGTATTGACACTGGCGATACCATTCTTCTTCACCGACGTCCTTACAGTGTGTCTCATTCTGAACGCCAAGTCATGCAGATGGAGGTAGAGTAAATTCTTGCCAAAATCGTTATAGAGCCTTCATCCGGCTTTTTGGCATCACCTGTCGTGCTTCTTAAAATGAAGGTCAATAGCTGGTGATTTTGCATCGATTATCGCCATCACAGTCGAATCACTAAGAAGGACGTTTATCCTCTACTACGAGTTGATGATGCGCTCGACTGTCTTAATGGTGTCAAGTATTTCTCATCAGTCGACCTATGGTCTGGATATTGGCAAATTTCTGCCGATGGCCACGACCGTGAGAAGACCGCATTTATAACCCCTGATGGCCTATACCAATTTAGGGTCATGCCTTTCGGGTTGTGTACTGCTCCTGCACAACTCTTGAGCGCCAAATGGGCTCGCTTTTACGCGGTTTTAAATGGTCGACTTGCTTTGCTACCTGGACGATGTTATTGTTTTGTCCTCCATGTTTGAAAGCCACCTGCCTCGTCTGTCGGCCATTCTTGAGGTTTTTCGCTGCGCTGGTTTCTTCTTGGCCACCTTGTCGACGCTACTTGTGTCCAACCAGAACCTGCCAGAGTTCATGCTGTCCGCGAGATTCCGGTTCCTCCTTCTTCTCAAGAGGTCGGCAGTTTTCTTGGGCTCTGCTTTTATTTCCCTAGATTTGTCAATAACTGCGCAGACATTGCCCGACCACTCACTGACCTCTTCAGGAAGAATGTTGCCTTTTCTTGGGGTGCGAAACGAGCGAACGCCTTTGTGGCGCTGATATCTGCCCTCACATCACCGCCAGTGCTGGCTCATTTTGACCCGGCCGCAAGAACAGAGCTTCACACCGACGCAAGTGGCCAGGGTATTAATGCTATCCTTGCTCAAATACAGAGCGGCGAAGTCGTGTCAAAGCGTACTCCAGCCGTCCACTTTCTCCACCGAAACAAAATTACTCGATTACTGACCGGGAGTGCCTAGCTCTCGTTTGGGCTATCGCAAAATTGTGCCCATGCCTATACTAGTCGCCCTTTCACAGTTATTACAGATCATCATGCGTTCTGTTGGCTGTCAACCCTTAAAGATCTCACGACAAGGCTTGGCTGTTGGGCATTACGACTACAGGAGTAAACGTTATCTGTAGTCTACAAATCTTGAAAGTTGCACAAGTATGCCGACTACTGGCCCACCCAGATGCACCAAACCTCAAGCTGACGCCTGCGTCTTGGCCATCACTGACTTTCTTCATGAGGCTGACGAACAGCGCCATGATCCATTGTTTCTCGCCCTCATTGAGCATCTTCGATCCGGCAATGCCGTTCTTTCAGTCAGTATGTTCTTGCTTCAAGACGTATTGTACCGGCCAAACATGCACGATGGTGAGGAAGTTCTCCTCGTCGTTTCACATCATCTGTGCAGGAATGTCCTCACGCAATTTCATATTGCTCCAACCTCTGGACATTTAGCCGAGGCCTTTATTTAGGCGAGAACATCTGGCGCGGCCTTTATCGCTCCATTCGACAATATGTAACAAGTTTTGGCAGGTGGCAGCGCCGGAGGCAACTTACGACCCTCCCTGCTGGTCGCCTTCAGACAATTGAAATCCCTATCGAGCCGTTTTAACGCGATAGCGTTAAGGAGCTCGTGTCGCAGAAAAGCCGGTGTCGTCGGTCTCGGTGTCGGCGTCCGCGGCGTTGGCCGTGAGCGATAAATAACGGCAGGCACTTCATAAATAAAAAGGAACTTCCAAGATGGGCTGGGTGGGAATCGAACCAGCGTCTCCGGAGTGTGAGACGGAGACGCTACCACTGAGCCACGAGTTCGATGCTTGAAAGCGGTACAAACGCGCTTCTAGTGAACGCGGTGTTGCCTTAAAAACGTGCCGTAGAAAGTTATACTGCGGTGTATATCGGTAATTATGAGCATGTAACTTACAGAAGTAGCATTTACACGAGTAGCGAAGTACGTTTCCGCTACATTTCTTCTGCGCTTACCGCACACGCAGAGCCATCTTGCGGCAAACACAGAAGACCCCCTCCTCTCAATGTACGGCGCTGCCCCGACAGGTGGCGCGCCATGCGCGTATTGGGGCTGTGCGCGGACCGGCGCCAGGCGCGTGGCGGCCCCGACTCCCTCTCCCCTGACGACGCTTCGCCGTGCTCCCACGCGGGTTGCAGAATCAAGCGCCGTTCCTTTCTTTAGATTACTATCTATCTATCTCTCTGCCCGTGCCGATCACGACGTTTGGCTGGCGTAGATCGTTTCCCCCTCCGAGACACCGAGTTCTTTGGTTCGTTCCGTTTGCTCAGGCGCACGTTTCGTTGCCGCGCCGAACGCTGCGTTGCTCGACGTTCTCCGTGTGATAGGTGGGCGCAAAGTCCGATGCGGGGCGCCTCGTAAGTGATCCCTGCGCCGTAGCGCATTCTCTTACACCCCTTGGCGGGTCGATGGGAACGCTGTCGCGTTCCACTCTTGAAGGCGAAGCTTAAGCGTCCTCCAATTTTTATCACGTGGAGCTGGACTTGCTAGGCCTCTTCCCCACATCGACCACGGGGAACAAATTGGTTTCGGCTGCAACAGATTGTACCAAGCGATACGCAATCACTCGAGCAGTGCCGACCAGCTGCGCCGACTGATGTCGCTGATTTCTTGCTCTAGGACATCATCCTTCAGCACGGCACAACTCGTCAGCTACTCACAGGCCGTGGTCGCTGCGTTTTGTCTCGCTTGGTTGACGACATTCTCTGCTCGTGTGCTACTCATCATAAGTTTGCCCCTTCGTATTATACCCACACTAACGGCTTTGGTGAACGTCTCAACCGTACACTGGCCGACATGCTTTACATGCATGTTTCAGACGATCACAGTGATTGGTACATTGCTGGGCCGCTTGTCACCTTCGCCTACAATTCATCCCGTCATGAAGCAGCCGGCTACTCACCCTTTCATTTTCTGTCTGGCCGTAACCCCTTTTTGCACTTCGACACTATGCTTCCGTGTGATTCGATGTCAACCACTTCATATACTCATGGCGCCATCGCCCGTGAGGCTATCGCACACACGGTAGCTCGCTATCGACTCTTTTTATCACAGGTCGCACAAAAGTGCCTTTTATGATCGTCGACACATAGATGCCTACTTCCCTCCAGGTTCTCTCGTCCTGCTCTGGCTCCCACCTCGTCGTGTTAAGCTTTGCGAGAAGCTGCTGTCACGCTATGTAGCACCCTATCGAGTCCTGCGCCAACTAACGTCGGTCACCTATGAAATATCTCCGCTGACATCCAAATCATCGACTGCCACACCACCAAGCGACATCATGCATGCTTACAACCACAAGCTTTACAACTGCAAGCATCATAGCAAGCACCGGGACGATGCTTCGTCCGCCGGGGGTTGTCACGGTTGGGCGATGAAGACAACAACGATGTAGGCATGACTGAATGCTCGAGCTAGCCGGAACCCTGTTTTTGTGCTGCGTAGCTTAAAACTAACCAGCTACTGCCGATGAAATACTCCTCGTAATAATATCTATAACCCCGACATGACCTACCCGTCATAAACATTCTTTAACATTAAGCGAACTCTCATTTCATACAGAAAGTCCTAAGTGTTCATATTTTCCCTCAATGGCTCGTGGATAGAAGAAACTGGATTCTTCCATTATAAACAGCCAAACATTTGCTATTATTTTATCATTTGCTGAAAAATAATTACATGTCTCACAATTATGACCTGCCAGTGTTATTATTTATCCTGCGCAACTTATTGTATACATAACCCTAACTTGTACTAGCGATACCTAAAGTGGGCCCTATGGTTTATTACCACTTTGTTTGACCTTAACATTATTACAATGTATTATTTTCTGTTATTTCTTCTTACCGTACTCCTAAACTATGCTTATTGTCTATATATGTTGTGTAATCACATTTCTACATATTTACATGTTATGTGTTATAATTACTTATGTACATGCCCTTCCTGTTATGATCCCCAGTGGGATCGATGGTACTAACAAATAAGTAAATAAAAAATAAAAATAAATACCTTGACAGCGTCACCAAGAAGTAGCAAGTTTTTCGATGGCGAAGACATAGGAAGGACTTTCCTCTTACCTCTTACTAGGTAGCAGCTCTCGCAACTTGTCTCTTCAAGGAAAGAACGTGGTGGTCCTGCAGCAAACAGTGTACAACACGACTGTGGGGTCGAATGTCTCGCTTTGTCTGTCAATAGACACTCAAGTGCTCCTTGTAAAACCTAACCTGCTATCACATTTCCGATTGTAGGAGGAAACCAGCTCTTCTGACGGTTTCACTTCACAGGCATGCAAAAAAAGAGTAAATAGTCAAACATATCTCGCGACCTGTTGTGATTATTCATGCCATACCAAACATATGGAGTTCAGCAAGCGCCAGAAAGTTTGAGCAACCACACAGCTGAGTAAAACATCTCAGGAATGTTTCAAATTGCCAAACTACGCTGAAGACGTTGTCCCCAGACACAATGATAGACACTGTCAAACCACGTGACCCCTGAAAGTGGACGGCAGCATTCGAAAAAAAGCCGCCTCTTCAAGGAGAAGTTTAAACCTTTCCTTACAACCACATATTTGAAAGAGCGCAGGTCGGAAGTAGTGAAGCACTGATCCTACTCAGCATCACAAATGAAGAGGCATTGCACGTTTACAACTTGTTCTTTGCTATGGGGGAAACACTGAAGATTTGCAAAGTGTACTGCGAAAATATGAAAATTTTTTATTGACCAAGGAGATTGTGAGTACTAAAGGCACAGGTTCTGCCTTGGGACGAAATATGAAGCAGAACATCTCATCGCTTTTTGCGGGAGTTCACGAAGCAAGTAGTGAACTTTCGGTGACCAAGAGGAGTTGATCAGTGATAATAGATACACACATGCACACATTACCCGCCATCATGGTTTACCAGCTGTGGTATTGCACTGCTAAGCGCCAGGTCGAGTTTCGGCGTCGGCGGCCGCATTTCCATGGGGGCGTGTGTCCTGTGCATTAGGGGTACGTTAAAGATCCCCAGGGGTAAAGCCTCAACACACACACACGCACACACACGCACACGCACACACACACACACACACACACACACACACACACACACACACACACACACACACACACACACACACACACACACACACACACGCATGCACACACACACGCTACTGAGAGAAAACGGCCTCACGTTGAAGATAGCTGAACCAATTTACAGATAAACAGAAATTTCCAACCCACAGAGTGCCTCTTGGACAAACACAGACGTGCAGGTGGACTACACCTGCAAATCAGATTATGAAGAAGCAGCACGGCCAAGATGTTGCCAAGGCGGCAGGGTACACGCACCAAGACAGTGTCCTGCATACAATAAATCATGCTATGCATTCACGTAAATGGATGAAACATTTCACAGGTTATTCCTAAAACCAAAATGTGAGTCAGGTTTAAGCAGAAATAAATGTTGAGTGTGATGCATTCAACTTGTTGTCTAAAGAATTCGCGGTGGTACCACGATTGACAGCATAACTTCAGGGAAGATATGCAACCATTTAATCAAGAATATACTGTTGAGCAAGTTGGTTGTACATTATGATGTTTCCAGGCAAAGACGGATCAAAATAAAAGATTACACATGGCACGGCTGCGGCGTCATTGCGGCGCCGTTTGTAACGACTTATTCGATGTCCGATATGCTCATGCCGGAGCGCTAACATACTTTACAACGTTGTCAAAAGTGGACGCTGCAAGAGAGCTTCGCCATCTGATACGTAAGGGCACGTTGGATCGCTGAAATATTCCTGGGAACTTGCTTCAAACATCTCTTACACAGCCTCGATCCGTCTTTACGAACGAAGTTACTGCAAAATATTGCATGTTATGGTCCAACACTGTTCTCTGGGCAATTGATCAAAGTAGCCTTCACTAAATCATACTGCCATCTCAATGAAACGCCTGGCATTTCATACGTGCCATCTGCACCTTTAAAAAGGCTATTGAGCAACTCCCCTGAAAATGTTATGGCTTCGAAGAAGATTATCCAGTGTGCCTTGGGCGGAATGAACAATTGGCCTTTTACCGAAGCAAAGGTACAAGGAGAAGGTGTGGCGGTCTTACTTTTCATTGGCCCAGAGTCACGCAAGTGCATCTACAGTGTCTGAAAGAAACGTACTTGAACGCTGAACTATAGACAGGCTGTGTCTTGTCTAGTACACGTGACTACTGTGAGCACTTGTCTCATCTTTCTCGGTTTCTTTCACCCCACATCCCCTTCTCCATGTGTACACAAACTGACTGGATGAAGTATAATTCACTTTCCTACATTTCCTTCGCCTTCGGCCTCTTTCTCTTGGTTCTGTCACTGTGCTATGAAAACAGCAATTTTAATAACTTCTTGTCCGTTTCGCGAGGCAGTGTTGAAACGAGCTAAAAGCGGAGTCTTCTAACTTTATAAATCTCCTGTAATATTCTAATCGGCATCCGTGGTTTCTCCACAAACCGTTTTCCTTACTTTATGTGTGCAAAAAATGTCTGCAAATGTGGATCGTTTCTACATACCGCATAGTTAAAACTTGCCTTGCCCCAATTACGAACGTGTTTTCGGCCGCGAAAAATAGTACCGCTCTTGTGGGATGTAGGCCTTCGGGCATATTTTAAGGCTGACCTCTGTGAATAGCCCCCGCAGGGCGTCTGCGCAAGCAGGCGTTTGGTGTGTTGCGACACCACGTACCCGAGCACACGAGGGTTGGACCCTCCCGCGTGTAGCCGTGCGTGGCTTAGCCGTGTCTGGGGAAAAGGGGATCCTGGGGGTTGAGCCGAAGCTGGGTGTTTGGACCTTTAAGGCCCCCCGGCGGAGTCAACACACCTCTTCGGCCTCGGCTTCACATAGACGGAACCTCCAGACTGACCTACCTGGAGGAAATCGGCAGTCGCCGTTTCCTGTCCTCCTCTCCGATCTTCGTCTTTCTCTCCCACTTTTACATCTCTCCTGTCTTCTCTTCACTTCTTATTACTTCCTTTCTCCCCGGCGGCAAGGGTTAACCTTGTGTATCTGCCCTCCCTTGGGTATAATATATTAGGTTATAGTGGCAATGTACGGTTGGCGCCTGCAGCCTTACACGTTAAGGCCTGCAGCGTCCCCATGTTGGGCTCCGTGGTGGGTGGCCGCCATTGCTGCCGAAAACGAACCGAAATGCCATGAGAACACCCGCATGTCCCCGCCTACTTGATCATCACCCTCAGAAGAGGGGACGCACCGAAGACTTCAGCACATGTTTGACCCGCATAAAAGAGAACTACCCGAAATACCATGTTGTACATAGTGAAAATCCTGAAAAGCAAGCCAGATTCATTTCGCCATTCACAGTAGCAAAATCTTGCACCGAAGCCTTAGGGTCAGGTTATAAGGTAACGAAAATGGCTAGCGGGGACCTTCTCTTTGAGATCCCTCAGAAACAACAGTACGAGAAGCTTGGCAGTCTTGTGACATTTGGTAACATACCAATTTCTGTTACACAACACCGAACAATGAATAGCTCACGGGGAGTCGTGTCAGAGGCAGACCTCCTAGACTTCACAGAAGCTGAACTCCTGGAAGGGTGGAAAGAAGAAAATGTCACTGACGTAAAACGTATTATACTTAGACGAGACAACAAGGAAATCCCCACTAAGCATCTTATCCTAACATTTTCATCCAGCGTACTGCCAGAAACCATCGAAACAGGATACATCAGGTTAAATGTTCGACCATATATCCCCAACCCTAGACGATGTTTCAAATGTCAGAGGTTCGGCCATGGTTCGTAGACCTGCCGTGGTCAAATAACTTGTGCAAAGTGTGGAGTCCAGGGCCACCCCTCAGACAACTGCAGTGGCACACCTCACTGTGTGAACTGCACTGGTGACCATCCAGCCTACTCACGCTCCTGTCCGAGCTGAAAGAAAGAAAAAGAAATAATTACCCTCAAAGTCAAAGAAAACATTTCGTTTAAGGAAGCCCGTAAGAGGTGCTCACCTTTCCACAGCACACCTTATGCTGATGCGGCGCGTCGGGGGGCAGCGTCGCAGCGGCCAATGCCAAGTACCGAGCCCGCGTGCAGCGAGCAGGTACCTTTGCCTCCTGCCCCCAGGGTGGAAGTAGGTAAGCCTACTCCATTCAACCAGCAAAGCGGCCAGGCTACCCTTGGGTTGCCGGCCCCACAAGAGTTATCTGCGGCATCCTGCGCTACACGCAGCGATCCCGCAGGACTGATAGCGGCCACGAAGGTAGGCGCAGCCGAGGCTGCCTCAACCTCCCCGGCCCCCTCCAGCGCTGGCAACAGCCGGCGCAGCCAAATCCCTCAGGGAGCCCCATCCACCTCCGGGCTGGTGGGCACAGGGGTCTCGCCTTCCGAGGTGAGACTCTCTCGAAAAACTTCTCGCTCTCAAGAGCGCGTGTCCGGCGCCTCACAAGAGGCAATGGACACAAGACCTATCCCCACGGCGCACCAAGCGCCTAAGGAGCGGCGAGGCTCCCTCGAACGCTCCAAAAAAGGCAAAACCCCGGTTACAGGTCCTCGCAAGAGCTCTGTAATCTAATTCATCATTTCTGTTTCCGTATACACAGCACCAATTTACATTAAATATGGATACACAAATCATACAATGGAATGTCAGAAGTCTTCTGAGAAACCTTGATGATGTACAAGAACTCATCCACCAACACAATCCAAAAGTGCTGTGTTTACAGGAAACACACCTAAAATCAAAACACACAAACTTTCTCCGACAGTATATAACCTTTCGTAAAGATCGCGATGATGGTGTCGCATCATCGGGCGGTGTTGCCATTGTCATCCATAAAAGCATTGCGTGTCAACATTTACAGTTACAAACGCCTCTTGAAGCAGTGGCGGTTCGAGCTGCTCTCCTAAACAAACTCATCACTATTAGCTCTCTTTACATACCCCCACATTACAAATTAACTAAACATGATTTCCAATCCTTTATAGATCAATTGCCAGAACCTTATGTTGTTCTGGGTGATTTCAATGCACACAGCAGCTTGTGGGGAGACTCTCGTATCGATGCGCGAGGTCGTCTCGTTGAACAATTCCTTTTTTCGTCCGGTGTGTGTCTGCTGAATAAGAAGGAACCCACTTATTACTGTCTCGCAAACAGAACCTTTTCTTCAGTTGATCTTAGCCTAGTTTCCCCGTCAATACTGTCTGAACTCGAATGGGAAGTTAACAACAATCCTTACGGAAGCGACCACTTCCCCATACTGCTAAGAACACCTAAAGAAAAGGAATATCCACCACAGGCTCCTAGGTGGAAGATTGACACAGCCGACTGGGAGAAATTCCGAACTCTTTCTAGTATTTCATGGGCTGACATGTCTTCGTTAGGAATTGATGCTGCTGTTGAGTTCTTTACAGCCTTCATAATAGATGTCGCATCTAAATGCATATCAGAAATAAATGGCTTGGCGTGCAAACGGCGTGTCCCGTGGTGGAACGACGATTGTAGGATCGCTCGTAAAAAACAGAACAGAGCGTGGGGGTTGCTACGCGCTTGTCCCACTGAGGAGAATCTTATCAACTTTGAAAAAATCAAGTCCCAAGGCGGGCGAACCCGCCGACAGGCCAGAAGAGAAAGCTGGCAGAAGTTTTTATCTGGCATCAACTCCTACACAGATGAGGCCAAAGTCTGGAACAGGGTTATTAGGATAAGAGGGCGACCAGCACAATCACTCCCTCTGGTAAACACACAAGGCGATACCCTGCAAGATCAGGCAGACTCACTTGGGGAGCACTTTGAGAGCGTGTCGAGCTCAACCTATTATTCTCAGTCCTTTCTTAAATATAAACAAATAGAAGAATGTAAGCCAATAATTAGAAAATCCAGACAGAATGAACCCTATAACCGGCCTTTCAGTATTGCCGAATTGAGAGCTGCCATGAACACATGCAAAAGCACTGCACCGGGACCTGACAGAGTCATGTATAATATGATCAGAAACTTACATACTGACACACAAGTTACACTACTCACACTTTACAACACTATTTGGGCTGCGGGATACCTCCCATCTACATGGAAAGAGGTGATTGTGGTTCCTGTCCTGAAGCTGGCAAAAGACCCCTCCTTGGCAGCAAGTTATCGTCCGATATCTCTTCCGAATTGTCTGTGTAAGCTCTTTGAAAAAATGATTGATCACAGACTCATACACTTCCTTGAATTCAACAATATACTCGATCCCTATCAGTGTGGCTTCAGACAAGGGCGGTCAACAACAGATCATCTTGTGCGCATTGAAGGATATATTCGCGATGCCTTTGTACACAAACAGTATTTCCTCTCGATATTCCTCGATATGGAGAAGGCATATGATACAACATGGCGTTATGGGATCTTGCGAGACTTGTCGAGAATGGGCATGTGTGGAAAAATGTTGAAAATAATTGAAAGCTATTTGTCCAATCGTACCTTCCGTGTAAAAGTCGGCAATGCACTGTCACGTCCCTTTACGCAGGAAACTGGTGTACCTCAGGGAGGCGTGCTCAGCTGCACTCTCTTTATTGTTAAGATGAACACACTACGTGCTTCACTACCACCTGCCATTTTCTATTCCGTATACGTAGACGATATGCAAATAGGCTTCAAATCCTGCAACCTCACAGTATGCGAAAGACAGGTACAGCAGGGCTTAAACAAAGTGTCCAAATGGGCAGACCAAAACGGATTTAAGGTCAACCCCCACAAAAGTTCTTGTGTTCTCTTGACAAGAAAGAGAGGCCTGGTTCCAGATCCTTGTGTAGAACTTGGCGGACAACAAATTCCTGTCAATAAAGAACACAAATTCCTAGGTGTTATTCTTGACTCCAGGCTCACTTTCATTCACTTTCACTTCAAAGCACGATGACCACACTCCAGAACGCAGTCGAATCCATGCAACACGCCGTTCTCGCACTGGCACAGCGCGTCACAAACATTGAAACCCACCTACAAGCTCTCCCCATGCCCGCTCCTCCAACCCTCCAAACCCCAGCACTGCCCCTGACGGCATTCCCCGATCCCCATCATGGCGCACAATAAGGGAGATACACTTATCTGGCAGTGGAACTGCCGAGGCTATCTCCGCAAACAGCCAGTCATCCGTCAACACCTTCGTACCGTCACCCGGCAACCGGACGTCATCATGATTCAGGAAACCCATATCGATTCGGTCACCCTCCCAGGTTACCAACCTTTCATCCCGCCACATGCTTCTCGCCGCCTCTGCACTTTCGTCCACAAGAGAATCACCGCCATCGAACACAATCTCCACAACCGAAACATCGAACACCTTCTCGTTGAACTTATGCCCACCAGGAGACGTAAGGAAAGTATTTTTCTCCTTAACGTGTACAGCCATCCCTCTGCCAAAGTTCGAAGCCGTTTTCTCACCCTCTTCAAGAAGGCCCTTAACGTAGCTGGCACCAACCCCCTCGTTATCGGTGGAGACTTCAATCTCCCTCACACGGTATGGGGATATGGCTACTCGACGACGGCGGCTCAAAACCTCTGGAAAGACTCCCAAGACCTCGGCCTCACTTTCATTACAGACCCCACGTTCCCCACACGCCTCGGTAGCTCCACTTCCCGCGACACGACCCCCGACCTGACATTTACCAAGAACGTCACCAACGCCCAATGGAGCAACACACAACATGATCTCGGTAGTGACCATTGCATCATTGCCATACTTCTCCCTCGGATAGCTGCAGTTACTGCCAAACCCCGTGAGTTCACGTGGGTTGACTGGGATGCATTTCGCAAGCATCGATCCGCTGACCAGCACGCGGAACGCATAGCGGACATTGATGCATGGTCCCGAAATCTCCACTCTGATACCAATGCAGCCACGCACACCATTACCACCGATGCCCCCGTCGAGCGCATGGACAGTAGACTGGCCCACCTCCTCGTGGCTAAAACATCCATCCTATCCCGCTGGAAAGGGCAACGTCTCAACAGGCGCCTCCGCGCTAAAATAGCCCTCCTTAATAAGGAAATCGAAGCCCATTGCCTCACTCTGAGCCGTCAGCAGTGGACTGAACTGTGCAATACTGCTGACGGACAGATCCATTGTCCCTCTTCTTGGAAGCTTCTCAAACACCTCCTCGATAGTCAAGCCACCCGCTCTTCCCAACAAGATCGCCTCACTAAACTTCTCTATACGGAAAGGAAGAAACAGGGCCGCGCCCAAGTATTAGACTACCTCACCAACAAGTATCTCCCCGTGGGCCCAGTGCAATCTCACGGCTCCTACACCGGGGCCCCCAACCCCCCACTGGACGAAGACTTTAGTGTCGCTGAGATCCAAGCAGCCCTGCATAAATTAAACAGCCGTTCTGCCCCTGGGCCCGATGGGGTCACTAACAAAGCCCTCCGTAATCTGGATGATGCCTCCGTCACCCACCTGACAGATTATATCAATGACTGCTGGCGTAATGGTGCCATTCCGCCGGCCTGGAAAACAGCAAAGGTCATCCTTATTCCGAAACCTGGCAAACCTTCTAACCTCGATCATCTTCGCCCCATCTCACTAACCTCATGTGTGGGAAAGGTTATGGAGCATGCCTTCCTCACGCGAATTAACACCCATCTGGAAGACACTGCAGCGTATCCTCACTCTGTCATTGGCTTCCGGACCCGCCTGTCGACCCAAGACGTCATGCTACAACTTAAGCACCATATACTAGAAGATAGAAGATACACGTACTACTAAAGCTATACTCGGCCTCGATCTCGAAAAAGCATTTGACAGCATAGCCCATTCCACCATTCTTGACCGCATCTCACGCCTTAATCTCGGTGCGCGCGCTTATAATTACGTCAGAGACTTTATGTCTAATCGCACGGCCTTCCTTTCGGTGGGGGATCTCCGCTCCGACGCCCAGACTTTGGGCAGCGCGGGAACTCCCCAGGGCTCCGTTATCTCCCCAATGCTTTTTAATCTTGTCATGATCGATCTTGCCAAGGAGTTGCAGCAAGTGGACGGTGTCACCCACACCATATACGCTGACGATATAACCATCTGGGCCCACAAAGGCAGTGACGGCGAAATAGAAACGGCACTACAATCCGCCATTGAAACAGTCGAGACCTATATCCAAGGCACGGGGCTTCGCTGTTCCCCTGCGAAGTCCGAACTCCTTCTCTACAGGCCTACTCTCCGTGGCCGCCGTCCAAAATACTCCACCGCTAAACGCCATTACGAAGACATTGCGCTTCATCTCATGGATGGGAGCCCCATACCCCTAGTCACCAATATCCGTGTGCTCGGCTTGCTCATAGAGGCGAACGGAGCGAATGGCATGGCCCTCGCCAAAATCAAGATGAATACAGCCAACACCATGAGACTTTTGAAGCGGGTCTCCAACCGCCGTGGGGGTATGAAAGAGGAGAATCTGCTCTGATTAATCCAGTCATTCGTAATTTGCCACATCACCTACGTTGCTGCGTATCTAAACTGGTACAAGGCTGAACACACCAAGATCAACATACTTATACGCGGTGTCTATAAACAAGCCCTCGGCCTCCCCGGTTGCACCAGCACTGACCTCCTCCTTCAACTAGGCGTCCACAACACACTGGACGAACTCATCGAGGCCCAACGTCGCTCTCAGCTGGAGAGACTCACTCTCACAGCGACGGGTCGCCATATCCTCACCTCGCACGGTATCACCTACCACCATCAACACGGCCATAAGCACCAGATCCCCTCCACCATACGAGCTTGGATTCACGCCGATCCTATCCCCAGAAACATGCACCCCGAATACAACCACGCACGTCGCACAGCACGTGCCACGGTTCTCACCAAATCCCTTAGTCGCCACGACGGTGTGAGTTTCGTCGACGCCGCCGAATATCCCCACGGTGCCCTCTTTGCAGCCGTCACCACGCGTGAAGGCTCTCTCCACCATGCTATCAGCCTAGTAACCCCACACGCTGAGGAAGCTGAAGAAGTGGCCATCGCGCTAGCCACACTAGACCCAACATGCCATACCATCGTCTCTGACTCCCGCTCCGCCGTTATCAACTATATCAACGGTCGTATTTCACACCAAGCCTTGCGCATCTTGCAACAAGCGCCCCGCTCAACCGACCATCAGGTTGCACTCGTCTGGTTCCCGGCTCATGTAGGCACCGTCCACCCGCACCTCCCCAACCTCAACGAGGTTACCCACTCCCTAGCGCGAGGCCTAGTTAACCGCGCGGGAGAAGGGGAGGCTGGCCCCACCGGTAGGGATCGCCTGACACGCTACAATGATCTTGTGAAGTCCTTCTACTTAGAGCGTAGAACCTTCCCCGGCCCACACAACAAACTATCCCGAACGCAGGCTACAACTTTCCGCCTGCTACAAATCAATACTTACCCCTCGTTACAACTTTACAACAAGATCTACCCAGACATTTACCCCGATCCCACGTGCCATATCTGCAAGACACAGCCAGCCACACTTCCACACATGCTTTGGGACTGTACACACCAATACCCCGACACTAACCCCACGACCCTCTCGTCGAGATGGCACGCTGCCCTGCGTAGCCCCAACCTTGACGACCAACTCTGGGCGACCCAGCAGGCCTGCGAGGCGGCGAAGAGGCAACACCTCGACGTCCCCACGTGGGAGGCCTAGGCCCAGCCACCATCTCTTGCTGGTTTCAATAAAGTTTATTCAGTCAGAACAATGAACTTACTTAAAATCCTATCCCACACAACGTGGGGTAGCGACAGACAGTGTTTACTGAATACTTACAAGAGCCTAGTTCGATCACGGTTAGATTATGGTGCCGTAGTATATCACTCTGCCGCACCGAGCGCGCTTAAGATGTTAGACCCCGTTCACCATCTGGGTATCCGTCTGGCCACTGGCGCATTTAGGACAAGCCCTGTTGAAAGTCTATATGTAGAGTCGGATGAGTGGCCACTCCATCTTCAGAGAACCAACATCAGCTTAACGTATTTTCTCAAGGTTCGCTCTAATAAGGAACATCCGTGTTTCACAACCGCTAACGACTTGACGTGTGAAACACTCTTTCATAACAGACCCTCTATGAGACTTCCTTTCTCACTGCGTGCAAGAGAACTTAGCACGGAAATGGATGTCCCAGTTCTCGAACAACGCCTAATGCCTCCAGCTAAGCGAGTACCGCCCTGGGAGTGGCAGCTGATAGAGTGTGACACATCCTTTGTAGAGGTCACTAAACATGCGCCAGAGACACATATCAAAATGCATTTCTTGGAGCTCCAGTACAAGTACTCGTGCACAGAGTTTTACACAGACGCTTCTAAGTCGCATGCCGGGGTGTCCTACGCAGCCATTGGTCCATCCTTCTCGGAATCCGGTGTACTGCACCCTGAAACAAGTATATTTACGGCTGAGGCCCATGCACTATTGTCGGCTGTGAAACATATCAGAAAATCAAATATTCAAAAAACAATTTTATTTACAGACTCCTTAAGCGTCGTAAAAGTCTTGAAGTCACACTGTAAACACAGAAACCGCGTAATTATTGAGCTCTATTCCACTCTCTGTAGAGCGTATATGTATAGCCAGCATGTCATTATATGCTGGGTGCCTGGACATAGGGGCATCGAGGGTAACGTTCTAGCAGACCAGATGGCCACATCAATTTCATTGCATACAGTTAATCCTACTGCTTCGGTCCCTGTCACAGACCTGAAGCCTTTTTTAAGAAGGAAACTGCGAAACCACTGGCAACGTAAGTGGGACGCAGAAGTAAATAACAAACTGCACGTGACAAAGCCACAGTTAGGTTCTTGGCCCTCCGTAACAAAATCACGGCGAACAGATGTCCTATTCTGTCGCCTCAGAATAGGACACACATTTGGCACGCATAACTTTCTACTCACTGAAAATGATCCTCCAACCTGCGGTAGATGCGGGGAGAGGCTGACCGTCCTCCACGTCCTCCTGGAGTGTCGGGCAGCCGAATCTGAAAGAAGGAAACATTTTTCCCTAGCATACCGGCAGCACATCCCCCTACATCCCGTAATGCTACTCGGCCCAGAACCTTTATTTGACACCAACGCAGTCCTAAGTTTTCTGAAAGAGACATGTTCGTAGCGGGTCCTCTCTTCAGAGGATGGCGCTGTGATAGCTCTTTCGTATAGCACGCGCCTCTAGGCCCTTGTGTTTCAAGAGCTCTGGCGAGGCAGCAGTGCTCCAAGTAATTTTAACATTTATATATTTTCTATTTTGCATCATTCTTCTACGATGGATTTTAATGTTCATAGTATTCGTCATTAGTTATCGCCATAATATTATAGCACGTAGATTTTACGCACTTTACAGCGACTATTTTTAGGCCACTTTACAGCCAAGTCACATCTTCTTCACAGAACTCATCATTCCACCGCGAAATCACTAACACTGTCTTGGCGCTCTTTGGCCATATCTGGCTCTTGCGCCACTAAACAACACATTCATCATCGCATGATCTTATTTTCCACCTTTCTAATCCATATCATTGGTATATGGTTCCAAGCATCTGCCAGCGTCGCGGCGAGCTGTCACTCAAGGAAGTAATGAGGAAAAAGTAAAAGTTAAACGCAGCTGGCGTTTTCTCCGGCCGCAACTCGTTCAGGAGCATACAGACCAGTTTACTATGAAGTGAATCCCTTTCCTGGTCCCTGGATGGGTCTAAACAAAGAAGGTTGAACTAACGAAGGAACAGCGATGCGCGTGACCATTGCAATTGATGGTGACAACTGAACGCATCTCGAGTTAATCGCGCGGGCACTGAATCGGTGAGAAAACTGGCCTTCACACCCCAGGAGATGCCGATAACTACTGCTATCCAAAAGGAGTGCAAGAGGCAACAAAATGTTGACCGCCGAATAGCTGTCAAGTCTCAAGCTTGATTTGGCGGTGCTTTAGGAATGTGTGTGTGGAGTGACGGGGTGGGCAGTGGGGGGGGGGGGGGGGCTATATGCCATTCAATTTCGGAGGGGGGGGGCTGGGCCCCCCCTTGGGTACGTGCCTGGCTTCTCGTCTTAAGAGCACATCGACAGTGCAAGACATCATTGATGAATGCCACCGCGTCGAAGAAACCAAACATCGTCGCCTTGCCCACCACTTTTCTCGCCTTTATGACACGGCTGCCACATCTACCTGCGGGGACCTCCGTCTCCCACCCTTGCCAGCTGCATCCGACAGTGTCCTGCGCATCGTCTGCCGGGAGATCGAAGTTCTCTCTCCAGTTCCTCCCCACGTTCGTGCCCCAGACTATTACCACGCAGCAATATCCCTCATCCAGACTGTTGCACGCCAAGAATTAGCCAACATCGGACTCCAATCACTTTGCCCAGTCGACAGACCCGACTACCGCTCACCCAGTGTACTCGATCTACCATGAAGTTCGTATGCTCGTCCTCGTCATCGAAACCCGGAGGAATGGCGCACTTCTGGTGACAGGCCTATCTGCTTCTGCTGCGGACGTGTTGGATATATTTCTCGCCCTTGTCACAATTCTTGGAATTCGCAGCCTTGGCCGAGCTATCGAGATACCCTGCGTCTGCCTGGTAGTCCTCGCCCGCCGACACATATTGAAGAAGACACCACTCCAATATCTCAGTCCACACGAACAAATCATGCCTCTTCGCCACGCCCACGTTTTTCCCGCTCGCCTCTGCCTCGTCACTATCCGGCTCCTTCTTACTCTCGCCACTCGTCGAAAAACTAACGGGCGCAGCTCCAAGAGGTGAGCCTGCCATTACGACCCTACCCGAAATTCCTCTGCTTACACTGCCTGGCCATCACAACGTAGTCAACGTGGACGTGGACGGTATACCTGTAACAGCACTGATTGACACAGGAGCACACATATAGGTTATGAACTGGAACCTCCGCAAGCGCCTAAAGAAAGTCCTAACTCCTGCCCCGCTCGCTGTCGTCCGTGTTGCCGATGGTGGAACTCCAGCTGTCACTGGGATGTATGCCGCCCGAGTCACTGTAGCCGGACATTATACTTCTGTTTTGTTTTATGTCTTGGAGCAGTGACCACACGAAATCATCTTGGGCCTTGGTTTTCTGGCGGCACATTCGGCCGTTATTGACTGCTCTGCGGGTGTTGTTCAACTCTTCCTGCCGTATGCCTTTGACCCTCCTGACCCTATACCGAGTAGACTAGGTTCCACCGATTGCGTTCACCTACCTCACCGAGCCATGACCTATATTGCCGTTTCACCCGATCCACCTGTCGCGCATGATGATTAAGTCGTGTCGACCAAAGCCACCGTCCTCCTGTCGCAGAATGTCGCATTTCCCCACACGGTCGTTCGCGTAAAAGACAATGCCACCTGTCTTCCTGTGGCGAATTTCGGCATCTGCCCTCAAGGGCTACCTCAGGGCATATCTCTTGCAACCATGGCCCCGGCTTCCGACTACCATATTTCCGCATTAACTGGTGATACTGCATCGCCTAGCTCTGCTTGTTCGCGCCCAAAAATCTGAGTATTAGAACCTTTCACGACAATGATCGCTCCTGAACTTTCCAGCCCTCCATGCGGACGCACTTCATTGTCTTCTCGCCTCGTATAGGGACATGTTTGATCTCGGCGACCAGCCGTTGGTTCAAACGTCCGTTGTGAAACATAGGATACACATCGGGGACGGATTTCAAATCGGAAGTTAAGGATAATGAACAGGGCAGAAGACTCACTACTCTCATTAATAGGAGGTTGGCGTATATTAGACATGATCTTCACATGGCGGATTGCAAGACTGAATATATTATGGTGGAGGTAATTTTAGGTCGGCAAAGATCATGTCAGAGGAGTGTTTACCTGCTTAACCTGTACAGTAGCCCCTGGGACACGAAGGAGAGTTTTAAATCTCTCTTGACCAAGGCAACCAAACCGACTAAGGATGCACCGTTGCTTATTGGAGGCGACTTCAATGCACCATATCATGTGTGGAAGTATGTTTATTGCACTATTAAGGGGGAGAGACTATGGCAGCAGGCACTAGACTTGAATTTAACTCTGATTACAGACCCTTCGTATCCCACCAGATGTGGCACGTCGACATGTAGAGATTCGACACCTGATCTCACTTTTGTTCGGGGGGTGGTGGATTCGTCCTGGTCCAATTCTAATATAGATTTTGGTAGCGATCATTACATACTTATGATTACTTTGGTAGTGGCTAATAAAAAGGAGCGCACATTCAGGATGGTTGACTGGGATGCATTTAGGAAACGAAGAGCGCAGAGAATCGAAGATGAGGGAAATGAGTTGACCTTGGAACAGTAGACTAGTTAGCTTAAAAGTGACGTTGAGGCGTCCACTAAAGAGGCTCAGACCGATATTGACACGGAACACATGGATAGTCGCCTGGCGCATTTGTTGGAAGCGAAGCAGTCGATGTTAGTGAGATAGAAGGGTCATAGATTGAATAGAAGGCTTAGAAAGCGTATAGCAGTGGTTAATCAGGAAATTGAAGACCTTTGTCGGGTACTGTGCAAGCAGCAATGGGATGAAGTATCCAATTCTATTGATGGTCGCATTAAGAGGGGAGGCGCCTGGAGTTTGCTCAGACATTTACTAGATGAGACAAACACTAAATCTAATCAGAGGACTGTGATAGGTAAGCTGGTCCATCAGGCGTGTCGGGACTCCACGGAGTAGTAGTTGCTGAAGGATTTGGCTGAGAGATACCTTCCGTTGGAAACCTGGCACGATACACCTGACGTGATTTTGAAATATAGTGGGGACGAAAATACAGCTATGGATGAGGAATTTACTGAAATTGATATAAGGATGGCACTGCAGAATCTTAATGGTCGATCGGCATCAGGGCCGGATGGCATTGCGAATAAAATGTTACAGAATTTAGACGACGGGTGAATTGAGTTCCTTACGCGGGAGATCAATTGCCGATGGAAGGAAGGCTCTTTCCCGGAAGAGTGGAAACTTGCAACTACTGTTCTGATACCCAAACCGGGGAAGGCCATAGGGCTTGAAAATCTCAGACCCATTTCCCTGACATCGTGTTTGAGGAAAGTCGCTGAACGTGTCATTTTAAATAGGCTAACGCGTTATGTCGAGGGCAATGGGGTCTTTCCGCACTCGATGATAGGATTTCGGCCCGGCCTCTCGACTCAGGATGCTAGGATCAGGATTAAGCATCAGCTCCTTGACCGATGGACAAGGGATACTAAGGCACTAATTGGACTTGATGGGGAAGAAGCTTTCGATAAAATCCGACATTCTTTCATTCTACGGGTGCTATCGGACTTGAATATGGGACAGCGGCTTTTCCATTTTGTCAAGGCTTTCCTTATGGATAGAAGGACATGTCTCAGGTTTGGGGAGATAAAGTCGGAAGTCTTTAAATTGGGTTGCTGTGGTACACCGCAGGGATCCGTACTCTCGCCTATGTTATTCAATCTGGCGATGTCGAAGTTGGCTAATACACTGGACACTGTCCAGGATATTGGCTATACTATCTACGCGGATGACATTACTATATGGAGTGTCGGTGGTAGTGATGGAGACCTTGAGGCTAGGCTGCAGAAAGTGGTAACGCTTACGGAGGAGTATCTGGGTCTCATGGGGCTCAAGTGCTCCACTAAAAAGTCAAAGTTGTTGATCTTCAAATCTAAGAAGCTAGGTCGTAGGCCGAAGGGTTGGGTACCGGAAGTTGAGCCTTGCATTAGAATTCATAACTAGGGAAGGGTCGGTGATACCCAAAGCTGAAGCAATCAGGGTCCTGGGTTTTGTACTTGAAGCGAACGGATCGAACATTAGAACCATTCAGCGTATTACCAAGAAGACGGAGGAGGCCATAAGACTTATAAGAAGGATCTCTAATAGGCATAGGGGTTTAGGAGAAGAAGGTGCGATGCGCTTAGTTCACGCATTTATTATGTGTCATTTCTTGTACGTGGCAGCTATGCTAAATTGGAATAGGGGGAGAAAAATAAATTGGAAGCATTAATCAGAAAAGCCGTCAAGGCTGCGCTTGGTCTGCCTATGACTACGTCAAACGATATGTTGTTACGACTGGGTTTGCATAATACTTTAGATGAAATTGCCGAGGCTCAGCGTACTGCACAGAGGGAGCGGTTGCTAGGTACACCAGCGGGTAGGTATATTTTAGAGTCAATTGAAGAATCGGTGGCTGTGTCGCACGATAAGGCACCCCTACGCGAGTTGAACGTGAACCTTAGGGCAAATATCATGGTTCGTCCGTTTCCGCGGAATGTGCACCCCGTGCACAATGTAGGGAGGCGGGTCGCGAGAGCTAGGGCTTTGTTGCGAGAGGTAAAAGATCAGGAAGAGGATTCTGCGTTTGTTGACGCCGCATGGATTAATGCTAAAAATGCTTATTCGGTGGTGGTGGTGGTAGATGGCAAAGGGAGCGTTAGAAATGCCGCTTCCATTTATACCAAAGATCCGGGGGTTGCCGAACAGGTGGCTATTGCTCTAGCACTAATTGATTCAAGAAGAGTTTTGGCGCTTAGTGACTGGCGATCTGCGATTAAAGCCTTCTCGAGAGGACTTGTTGCGGAACCGGCTGACAGACTGCTGCAGGGTAGGGATATCACTTCGCATACAGGTACTTGGTTCCCGGCGCACATGGGGACAGTGGAGGGAGCCCCGCGTAACCTCAACGAGGTGGCGCACAGGGAGGCACGAGGATTAGTGTGCCGTGTACTCCCTGAAGGGGCTGGATCTCCCGCTCCTGAGTACAGGGGCCAACTGTTAACCTACAACGAAATCACCAAGCATTATTACTTAGGGCGCAGGGCATTCCCCCTGCCACATTCTAAATTAAATAGGCCACAGGCGGTTACATTAAGGCTTCTGCAGACACGAACGTACCCTAACCCGGTCATCATGAATAAAATTAATCCGGACTGCGGGGGTTCAGTTTATTGTAGTAAGCGTGGGGGTTTGCTCGATTTAGAACACATGCTTTGGCACTGCTTGGCGTTGGCCGGTGATGGTTCTCGAGGTGAACAGTGGTGGTAGCGGATGCTGCACAGTGAAATGCTAGCGGACCAACTCAGGGCTGCCCAGAGGGCCCGTGTGATGGCAGAGGGGCTCGGCCTCTCTGTACCGACGTGGGAGCGGCCCGCATCAGTCTCAGACTAATCCCTCAGGACCTAAATAAAGTTCTTCATACCATACCGGCGACGCCAGTCCGATTCACCGACGGCCCTACCGTGT
Organism: Dermacentor andersoni; assembly: GCF_023375885.2. NCBI lineage: Eukaryota > Metazoa > Arthropoda > Arachnida > Ixodida > Ixodidae > Dermacentor > Dermacentor andersoni. The sequence continues at coordinate 138,695,382 of NC_092814.1, forward strand.
CTCACCTACTGAGTGCCAAGTCATAGAGAAGGAAGTCGACAAGATGCTTCCCCGAGATATCACTGAACCATCTTGTAGCCCTTGGGCTTCCCCGGTCATGCTCGTGAGAAAGAAGGGTGACAGCTCGCGCTTTTGTGTCGGCTATCGCCATCTCAACAAAATAACCAAAGAGGCGTGTATCCGCTACAGCGGATGGATGGCGCCCTCGATTGTTTACATTGTGCAAAATATTTTTAAGCATCAAATGCTTTTAGCCTCCATTGTCGGCGACCTTCAAGAGACCTTGAGCCATAAGCCAGAGCCGTTATCTGACCACTCCAACGAGAACATTCGGGCAAGTCTGCGAGAACAAAATGAGATCATCCGGGCAACCGGTCAAAACATAAAATAATGCGGTCTCTGGCCCCCAACCCTTTGTACAGGACCGCATTATATAGGCTAGTTACTGCCCAAACAAGTTACAAAAAATATTACTTCCGAGTTCCTCATAATGTTTGTTCACAATATCACTCGAGCTGTAATTTCTAGTTCGCTAAAGGTTTATTTGTCATTTCCAATAGCGACGTTCAAAAGGCAGATACAGGGCACTATACACTTAGTCGTCATCTTTTGGCGCTGAGCGCTGAACGCCAGCGGCCCGCGAGTTTCGCTGCGCGGGTTTGACGTCATCTCGAGAAATGACGCCACGTTGCGTGCCGCCTCCGTCAGGCGCTTGTACCCGCCATGGTGGCTTTCGGTTCAGGTGTTGCGCTGCAAGCAAGATGTCGCGGGATCAAATCCCGGCCGCGCCGGCTGCATTTCGGCGGAGGCGAAATGCAAAAACACCCGTGTCCCGTGCATTGGAGGGATGTTAAAGATCCCCTCGTGATCAAAATTAATACGGAGTCCCCCACTACACCCTGCCTCAAAATCAAACCGTGGTTTCGGCACGTAAAACCACATGATTCAATTCATTCTTCTTGTTGGGCAGTGCGCTTTGTCTCCCTGGCGTCTTTCGCGGCCTGTCGTGCGGCCTTCAACCGCTTTTGCTCTTCTAGCTGGGCAGCGTATATGTATAAAATGGGTGTACTGCGAACCTACACTACACCCGTTTTAAGATTGTGGCTAGTATCATCTCCGACCAGTCTCCTTTCCCGGTTGATATTTTATGTTTACATCTACTTTCGATTACATGAGAGCCAGCAATTTTTTCTTCGATAGACCTTCGCTCCGGGTACTGGCAGATTGCAGTTGACGACACGTATCATGAAAATACCACTTTTGTTACACTTCATGGCCTCTATCAGTTTAAATTGATGCCGTTCTGGTTATGTAATGCCCCTGCTACATTGGAACGTATGATGGGCGCTCTCCTTCACGGCTTTAAGTGGTCTATCTGACTTTGCTACCTCGATGAGGTTATTGTCCTTTCCCCAACTATTGCCACGCACCTCGAGCGCCTTTCGACAATTATTTCTGTTTTCTGCAAGGCTGGGCTTCACCTCAATTCATCCAAATGTCACTTCGACCGCCGGCAACTTACTGTGCTCGGACACCGCGTCGATTCTTCCGGCGTCCACCCCGATCCTGAGAAAGTTCGCACCGTCAAGAATTTTCCCGTGCCGACTTGTACCAACGTTGTTCGAAGCTTTGTGGACCTCTGCTCATACTTCCGCCGGTTCGTACGCAATTTCGCCAACATTGCACGTCCTCTCACAGACCTTCTCAAGAAAGACGGGATTTTTGTCTGGGGTCCGGAACAAGCTATTGCGTTCGCTGAGCTTACTGTGCGGCTCACTTCACCACCAGTTCTCGCTCATTTTGACGTGACCGCTCCAACGGAAGTTCGCGCCGATGCCAGCGGTCATGGAATCGGCGCTGTTTTGGCTCAGCGCAAACATGGTTGTGATCGAGTTAGTGCGTACGCTAGCCGTCTTCTGTCACCAGCGAAGCGCAATTACTCCATTACTGAACGCGAGTGCCCTGCCATCGTTCAGCCAGTGGGCAAATTTCGCCCCTACTTGTACGGCAGGCAATTCACATTTATCACCGACGATCATGCCTTTTGCTGGCCTTCATCCCTAAAGAATTCTGCTGGACGTCGCGGTCGGTGGGCTCTACGACGGCAAAAGTACTCATACACAGTTGTGCATAAGAGTGGCCGATCGCTTGCAGATGCTGATTGCTTGTCGCGCCATCCAGTAGACCAACTGGAGCTTCCCGATAGCTGCGAGTCAACCGGCGTGCGGTCGCTTACTGCGTTTCAGAACATCGGAAATGAGCAACGCCGTGACCCCTACTTGCGAGACCTCTTTCTCCGACTAACCTCTGAAAGACCTTCCCTTTCTCTGCGTATGTTTGTGCTGCACGATGGCGTCTTTTACCGCTACAACGTGCACACTGACAGTCCTGAACTGCTCTTGGTTATTGCCACACATATGCGTCAAACTGTCCTCGCACAGCTGCACGATGTTCCTACCGTGGATCACTTTGGAGTCTCCAGGACCTATGACCGTGTTCGGCGACGCTTCTTTTGGCCCGGTATTTACCGTTTCATCTGCCGTTACTTCGCTTCTTGTGAGCAATGCTAGCGCCACAAGAAAAAAAGCAGTACTCCCAGCTGCCCGCCTTCAACCCCTTGGCGTACTATCGGAGCTATTCTTCAGGGGTTTTCTTGACGTACTTGGGCATTTCCTGCTAATTTCCTGCGGAAGTAAGTGGACAGCGATCGCTACTCACTGCACGACTCGGTACGCGATCACTCGGGCTCTCCCAACAAGCTGTGCAGCCGACGTCGCCCACTTCCGCCTCGAAGACGTTATGCTTCACCACGTCGCTCCTCGACAGCTCCTCACAGACCAGGGCCGCTATTTCATATCGAAGGTTGTTCAAGACCTCTTGCACTTCTGCGCTACAAAACAAAAGTTGACAATGGCGTACCACACACAGACCAACGGCCTCACAAAGCGTCTTATTAGAACTATCAAAAACATGCTTGCTATGTATGTTGCTGCCGACCATTACGACTGGGACACTGCTTTGTCCTTCGTAACGTTTGCCTATAATTTCTCTCGACAAGATCTGCGTGTTTTTCTTCGTTTTATCTCGTCTACGGAAGAAATCCCATGCTGATATTTGGCACACTTTTTCCCACCGTTCTTGACACGTCGTCAGAATACGCCCGTGACGCCATCTTCAGAGCTGTAGAGGCGCGCCAGATGACAGGCCGGCGCCTTACCACTTCGCAGGAAAAGCAACGACGCTTCTATGATGCCCGTCGCTTCAACCCTGGTGATAAGGTCCTTCGTTGGACAGCGTCACGGTGAGTTGGCCTTTGCGAAAAGTTGATATCGCCTTGCTTTGGCCCTTACCGTGTCTTGCGTCGAGTGACCGATGTCACATATGACATCACACCTCTCGATTCCACCATGTCTTTACCGTCCACTGATGTCGGCCGCGTCACCCGCCCCAAGCGATCCCTCTCGAACGACTTAGCAAGCACCGGGACGGCGCCTTCGCCGCCGGGGGTCATGTTACCAAGCGCTGCCAGAGACGAAGCTTTGGGCAGTACAGAAGACGAGGACGCTCGCTGATGTCGCGCGGACTGCCTTCCATCTTGTATGCCTTGCATGCCAGTAGACACGTTGTAAATACCCTGTAAACATATTTTAAGCCTGTCTTCTCACCGTAGCAATATGACTCTCCTTGTAATTTTACAAATGTTCAGGCATCGCATCACCCTGAGGATAGGCCTCTGCGCTCCAATTCTGGAGCCTGCTGCCTGATGCATGTAACCTGCTTTGGGTGGTATAAAAGTGGTCTTCAGATAATCTGTGGCCGCATGTCACACCATTATAATTGTGAATTAAAAAGTTTAAAGAACCAGATCCTGCTTACAACATATTAAATTTTTGGTATTTTATGAGAAAATTCTTCGACTCATTGCCAAGGACTCCAGTGGATTTTTTCTTTATTCATTATTGACTTTGTCGTTCAGATTCATGCAACATAAAATTTTCCCTTCATTTAAAAAATTTGGACCAGAAAGCGTTAAAGAATTTCTTTCCTTTTCAGTCTCCGTGAGTCGTTATGAAGGTACTGGCTGGGGATTAATCAAGGTCAAAGCTTTTGCTACAATTGATGTCGAGAGCGGAATGACGCAGTGCCATCTATACGTTATCTGAGCGAACGTTTTTTTTTTTTTTTTTTTTCAAGTACATTTGCAATGTTGCTATATCGGGCACGTGGCGGCTGAGAATCCTGCGAGCTGATATGCAAAACAATTTATGCAGCGTTAATGGTGTGACGTCGTTGTTGGCATTGACGCCGTCGATACTCTCAACATTATTTTCCATCAACCACTTGATACTCGGCAGATCCTCCATTGTGAGCGCTTATTTGTATCGCGCTTATTTGACCTTTCTTTGTATCGTCGACGCTGTTTTCACGAGCATGGCGACGAAAAATCTCACGTCAGCACACCGCCATCTTGCCAAGAACAATTATATGCTATGCACATAATGTCATCCTCGTATCTCAACAGTATTGCTCGTTCTGGCGTCCGAAATAAATGTTCAGACACCACCGGTCTCAGAGTCGGTGTAGAGCACAAAACCTTGCAAACCCAGCGATGTTGTTGCGCGATAGTGCATGCGCATTTTTCATGGGCTGCAATGCGAGTCCATTGTTTCTTCAAAATTTCAATTTAGTCAAATAATAATTGGGGGTTTCACGTGCCAAAATAATGACCTGATCCTGAGGCACATCATTCGCACATTCAAAGTCAAAAAACACAGTCGAATCATTTTACACTTAAAGGACAGGTATGAACTAACAACGTTTCAACCTGACAAGTACAATGTCTTAATCAGTTGCCTGTCGTTGCCACTCTTTTAGGTGGAAAAAATGCGTGTAGCGTTCTTTGTTGCGAGGTGTACATACTGCGTTTTCTATCTACACCCGCTTCTCCCTGAAGCAAGGATATCGTCCTCTTCGCTCTATACTTAGAACCAGTCTGTCTTCTTGCAGCAACGTTCATAGTTTCAATATTCTGAATAAAGAAGTAAAACTGTTAGAGAAATACCATTGATCTGGCCTTCACCTGCCGGACAACCCGAGCACCGATAAAACTCTATCATAAAGGAGTGTTGTGTTGTCTGTCGTGTGCAAATAAATAACTTTAAGATCTCGGGCATATGGTTTGAATCGCGGGCTATTACAGCATCACAATATGGTTGCACTGAATGACCTTGTGTACCACCTAAATATCTGGGTGTTCTACTGCATGCCTACAAGTTAAGTACGCACTATACTGCGGAGAGCGCATTCCAGCCTTTGAGCGCTACACACGTACCTTTTTCCTGCAGCGCAGAAGCCTTACACGTGTTTTATTGTGATAGCAATCATATGGACACTTCAGCCGCATTTCCGCCAGCGTCGGCGCTGCCGTGGTGTTCCGTATAAAGTCCAAGCCAGACGCCGTATGCTGTGGGTGCGAGTAAATGCATGCGTACGACGGTGAACCGAGGGTGGTGGATCGATCTCGTCGGTGCAAGGCAGGAAGGCGGAGCTGAAGCGCGCCGTCTGCCGTCGCGCGCACAGCCCCCCGGGGGTGGAGGAGGGAGAGGGAAGGGCTGGTTTCATGGCTGGTTTTAATCCGGCGGCGGCTGTGTATGGCGCGGCCGCGCGGGCCCTATCTTGAAAGTGATCTGCGATGAGTGCCGAGTCTATGTGCACCGAAGGCTCATAGCCTTCGTGTGCGCTGTGTTCTCGCCGCTTAGTTCGTGTTGAATCGAGAGGCAGCACGAAGTCCCGTTCGCTCGCTGCTTCTGCCACTCTACTTCACGCCAGCGTTTTGACAGCGAGTGTCTGTGGTCATCGAGTGCGATGTGTTTATGTTTTCCTGTGTGTGCGCGACACCATGCTTGTTAATTTTGTTAGCGAATGTTTAAAAGTTTATACAGCAGATGAAACTAGTATAGTTACTTCGTATGGCTGTCTCATAATTTGCTATCGCACTTGATGCCTCGCCCTTCGGGCGAAACTTCGACTTCTTTGGTAACTAAAATATCTATTTCGATCATATTTCTATGCCCAAACCTTTACATTCAACGTTTTCACTGAACCTCTTCAACATATATTTCGTCTTTTATTTACGAACCTATGCGACACGATAACATTTTCCGACCAGATTTTTCTGGAGCGCTAGGTTTGGTGCATTTGTGTGTGTGACAGTTAATTTCGTCATTCTTTTTACGGGATAGCTCTAATCTAATATTGCGAACCTTGTAGCTTACCCAGCAACCCTGCTTGCAGGTTAACTTAGTCCATGCCTTGCCAGGTTTGGTGGTGTCTTGCAAATTTCTTTTTAGGCATTGGTGATGGGGTTCATGAGTTAGGTTTATTTATTGGTCGCATTTCTCACTGCTCGTTTTTTTTTTTTGAAAAATCATAGCGTCGCGTGCAAATCTTTACAAAGAGTTAATATCGATGCCGTTCCCTTCGTCGTTTTATCAGTCAGTATACACCGGATTACGAGGACATGATGTACCTTGGAAGAGTTCGCAAAATGTCACTCTCCCCTTCCACAAAAGCCTTATTTTACATATTACGAACTCAATCCTTGCCAGTTAGAACATAGTTACGGAGAAACGATATTTTCGTTTTGTCTTTTGACTGTCGGCTTTGTAGTGTTTCTGAAGCTATTGAACACTGCTTTATTAAGTGTAATAATGCCATTTTGTTCTGGGACGTTCTCCACGGAAGTTTGCAGAATGACTTTCAACGCAATTTTCACATTATCCGAGATGTTGTACCGTGCGTCGACGTAGTATGTTATATGCATTTACTGACAAAGCCGTATAGGTTATGGAAAACCCGTGTGCAAGATCGAAAAGCAGAAATAATAGTTTCCTTAAAAGTACATATCAACCAAAAGATTATACAATCGATGGACATTTGTAATCAAAATGAATGTCAACCAGATTGTTATCCACTTCTGATTAGGTGTTTAGCTTCTATTTTACACTGTTTAGTGTGATGAAAGGAGTTGCTTTGTATGACGTCCATTTTCTTGGTATGTACTGCCCGCTGTCCTGTCATTGGTTATGACCATCTGGTGCTCACACTACCGGAAATAGTTCCTGTACATAGAGCGTATTATTAGTTTTAACAAATATCATGAAACAAGAAAAGTTGCGCGCTAGCGCAGTTATAGCACCCTTGTTTCCCACAAGCACATTGCTGCAGTGGTATTGGTTAGGGCCAAGTTCTTTTTCTTCGCCCTATGGTGATAATGAAGCTGATGGTGATCAAGATTCAATCACGATGGAATCACGATTCAATCACGACGGCATGATTAGGATAGAATGATGAAGGAATGACGTCGATGGATCGACGAAGGTGGTAGGATGACGCCAGCACGACGATAATGTGATTACATTACTAAAGACGAACGTAAAACAACAGCGTGGCGACGAAGACAAGGCGACGACTGTGTGACAGCGACAGCGTGACGAGAATCGGATGACCAAGTTAAAATGACGACAATGGAACGTCCACGACAGCATCACGACGACGCGTTATGACAACGTATGCATGATGGTGACTGTGTGACTACAGCACAATGACGACGATGGCCTGACAACGATATGGGGACAGTGGGATGACGAAGAGCGTATGACGACAACGGCGTGACGACGACAGCATGACAAGTGTCGGATGACGAAGCTAGGTTGACGATGATGGACCGACCACGACGGCATCAGGGAGGCGGTGTGACAATGACTGCATGACGACGGTGGTGTGACGGCAATGTCATAACGGTAGTCGGATGTCGAAGCTAGAATGACGGTGATGTAACGACCACGATGGCATCAAGACCACGAACACATATCTAATGTCCCATGCTGGTAGACTACTTGGTTCACTGGGTCGCTGCAGCAGCATATGACCATGATGGCATGACAAGAGTCGGATTACGAGGCTGAAATTACGGCAACGGAACCACCACAAAGGCTTCACGACAAGTTTATACCTAGTGGTCCAAGCTGGTAGACAACTTGGCCCACAGGGTCGGCGTAAGAAGATGGATGGATTAAAAAAATTAAATTATGGGGTTTTACGTGCCAAAACCACTTTCTGATTATGAGGCACGCCGTAGTGGAGGACTCCGGAAATTTCGACGACCTGGGGTTCTTTAACGTGCACCTAAATCTAAGTACACGGGTGTTTTCGCATTTCGCCTCCATCGAAATGCGGCCGCCGTCGCCGAAATGGATGGATGGATGGATGGATGGATGGATGGATGGATGGATGGATGGATGGATGGACGGACGGACGGACGGACGGACGGATGGATGGATGGATGGATGGATGGATGGATGGATGGATGGATGGATGGATGGATGGACGGATGGATGGATGGATGGATGGATGGATGGACGGACGCACGGAGGGACGGGCGGAAGGACGCATGGATGGAAGGACAGATGGACGGACGGGTAAACGTACTTAAAGCGACTGAAGTAGGCAAAAAGTGCTAATCGCATTAAAACCCGCTGGCGTGACGTCGTTGATTCGTGGCAACACAGTGTTAGGAACGGCCTGCAGAGGTGCCGACATGCAATGTTTTCTCAGCCAGCTGCAGCTGCGAGCATGGCGAGCTTCCCCGAAGCGACCATGGAAGCCTTCACCAGCTGCCGCGGTGACTCGTTTCGTAGGGACGACGATGTGCCGCGTCAACACCCCCTCGGCGCCGCTATGACTAAACGCGGTCGGCGGACCAAGCATTGTTCGTGGTTTCGCTCTGTCCGCTGTTTGAAGCAGGGGAGCCCCTGGAAGATAATTTTGCGCGGCCGTCTCACAGGACTTAGAAGTCATGGACGGACGCGGTGGCCATTGTCTGCGGGGTCAATACTGGGATGAAGATGCGCCTGCCCGGGCCAAAAAAAATTATGGGGTTTTACGTGCCAAAACCACTTTCTGATTATGAGGCACGCCGTAGTGGAGGACTCCGGAAATTTCGACCACCTGGGGTTCTTTAACGTCACCTAAACCTGCCCGGGCCAAGCCCCATGTCTTCAAGAACCCACTCACCTCGGCGTGGTAAGTAAAACCTGTGGGGAAGTGTGTGTAACCCTCCCCCTAAAAGGCATGTCGACTACGATGACGTTGGACGCTACGAATTGGCGATGAACTGCCGTTTTTCCCTCACCTAGGGATCTAGGGAGGACAGAGTGTTTATAAGCAGCTGTTGTGCGGCTGCTGAGGGTGCTTTCTCTCGCAGTCATGCTAGACTGATGAACTGCAACGTCCTTACGTAGATACTGTAAATAAACCCATGTTCCTCGTTCTCGATGAGAAGCAGTCCTTCCCTTCAACAACGTCCTCAGCGTGTATAAGTTGGACGACGGCATGGGCCAGCTACCATCCATTTCATGCCCGACTCCAAACATTACAACAGTAAAGTTCGTTGTTCATTAATCATTGGGCGATTAAGAAGATTGCTGCATTTTAGAGTCCCGATTGGCCGCGCGGCGACGATGGTCGAGCCATGCCACATACAGCCTCCTCGAAACTAGGCCGTCAGCGATATGTCTGATGCGGCCGGTGTTGCCAGATGACTATGTATTTTGAATATATCCTACGATGCACTCAAGAATTCCTGACAACCCAAAATGACGGATAGCTTCTGGCAGCAATGAGGGCACCGGACCTTAGCAGGCTACCGAATGTAAGGACAATTTTGAGTAGCTGAAAAGTTGCTAAAAAGATTCTGCAGAAGCATAATTGAAGGCTCATCAGGAAAAACGGAACGTAACCGTCATCCTGCACTTGCATAAGATTTCACATAATCAGGAGAAGGTTGCGAAAGCTGCAAGTGTAAAAGTTGTTGTGTCGGTCTCAAACAAATTGGACAGACTGTGCAGGAAGGCTGACTTTGAGTCAGCAACTAAACGTTAGTGCGGTGCAAAAAAAAACAGGAACAAGTTTTGGGAATGTGCACAAAATGTTATTTACCAGATACCGCTGTTATGTGGTAGGCATTATCTTCGGCAGACCAGCTGATGTGTCAACAGCAGACGTCATCATTATCATCATCATCATCATCATCAGCCTGCTTACGCCCACTGCAGGGCAAAGGCCTCTCCTATACTTCTCCAACTACCCCGGTCATGTACTAATTGTGGCCATGTTGTCCCTGCAAACTTCTTAATCTCATCCGCCCCCTGCTACGCTTCCCTTCCCTTGGAATCCAGTCTGTAACCCTTAATGACCATCGATTATCTTCCCTCCTCATTACATGTCCTGCCCATGCGGATGGGCAGGACATGTGATGCGTTTGTTCCCTCGCCCCATCTGCTCTTTTCTTATCCCTTAACGTTATACCTGTCATTCTTCTTTCCATAGCTTGTTGCATCGTCCTCAATTTAAGTAGAACCCTCTTCGTAAGCCTCTAGGTTACTGCCCCGTACGTGAGTACTGGTAAGACACAGCTGTTATGCACTTTTTTCTTGAGGGATAATGGCAACCTGCTGTTCATGATCTGAGAATGCCTGCCAAATGCACCCCAGCCCATTCTTATTCTTCTGATTATTTCAGTCTCATGATCCGGATCTGCAGTCACTACCTATCCTAGGTAGATGTATTCCCTTACCACTTCCAGTGCCTCACTACCTATTGTAAACTGCTGTTCCCTTCCGAGACTGTTAAACATTACTTTAGTTTTCTGCAGATTAATTTTTAGACCCACCCTTCGGCTTTGCCTCTCCAGGTCAGTGAGCATGCATTGCAGTTGGTCCCCGGAGTTACTAAGCAAGGCAATATCATCAGCGAATCGCAAGTTACTAAGGTATTCTCCATTAACTCTTATCCCCAATTCTTCCCAATCCAGGTCTCTGAATACCTCCTGTAAACACGCTGTGAATAGCATCGGAGAGATCATATCTCCCTGCCTGACACCTTTCTTTATAGGGATTTTGTTGCTTTCTTTATGGAGGACTACGGTGGCTGTGCAGCCGCTATAGATATCTTTCAGTATTTTTACATACGGCTCGTCTACACCCTGATTCCGCAGTGCCTCCATGACTGCTGAGGTCTCGACTGAATCAAACGCTTTCTCGTAATCATTGAAAGCTATATATAAAGGTTGGTTATATTCCGCACATTTTTCTATCACCTGATTGATAGTGTGAATATGGTCTATTGTTGAGTAGCCTTTACGGAATCCTGCCTGGTCCTTTGGTTGACGGAAGTCTTAGGTGTTCCTGATTCTATTCGTGATTACCATAGTAAATACTTCGTAGGCAACGGACAGTAAGCTGATCGGTCTATAATTTTTCAAATCTTTGGCGTCCCCTTTCTTATGGATTAGGATTATGTAAGCGTTCTTCCAAGATTCAGGTACGCTCGAGATATGAGGCATTGCGTATACAGGGTGGCCAGTTATTCTAGAACAATCTGCCCACCATCCTTCAATAAATCTGCTGTTACCTGATCCTCCCCAGCTGCCTTCCCCCTTTGTATAGCTCCCAAGGCTTTCTTTACTTCTTCCGGCGTTACTTGTGGGATTTCAAATTCCTCTAGACTATTCTCACTCACATTATCGTCGTGGGTGCTACTGGTACTGTATAAATCTCTATAGAACACTCAGCCACTCAGCAACAACAGACTTAAGGGGTGTAATTACAGCGTTCTTCGCGCGTACTTGTTAAAGTACGCGCGAAGGATGGCTTTCTTTCTAAAGTCATGTGTTTTGTCCCCACTATTTGATAGGCGTGACATTTTAATCTTGGCATTTTGATCGTTTGATGTGCGAAATAGCTGAGGCACAAAGGTAGCCTGATGAAGTGGCACACGCGTCAGTAATCCTTCCATAACCTATATACACTGTGAAAGAGCCCGATTATCTCCAGAACACGTGTAGATGGTAGGCTTAATTGATTTGTTGTTGTTTTTTCTTCTTTGTTAAATCCTACGGGCGTGTGTGATGGCTGGAAGGTTAATGTCATACGGTGCATGCCATTCCTTAGCTCCTTTTTCCGAATAAAATTGTAGGAAGCAGAGCGCTGCGGCACTCAGCTCTGCATCAGTGTCTGTACGTTTCGCGCTCTTACATTTAGCTGTGACCTGTGTGTTAACTTTAGCCTTTAGCATACTGCTTCCATGATCCACGTTGGTTAGTTTTGATCTGCGCCCGCAAAGATGTGCTTGCCCCCGGCACATGCGCACGTGGTATCTTGAAGCGGCACGGCGTGTTGGCTGATCTTACAACTGGTTGTGCCAACTTTTTCTGTTCTATTCAAGCACCTCTCGACAATGTTGCGAGCGCCAATTTCGCTCAGGTTTCCTAGGCCTCTGAAGGTATGTTACCATGGAGGAAGAAAAAAATGTAGGGGGGAGCATTACGTCACGCAGCCAGCCTTGGCAAGCGAACGCTCCGTGAAGCCACAGGTGGCCCAAGACGTGACCTCTTGCTTCGAGATCACAGAGCAAGAATCGAGATTTGCTGGGACGTTGGGCTCCCAGTAGCTATGCCAGTAGTGTTCGGTGCGCGCTTCTTCAGCTGCCCTGCCGTGGCTCTGCCTGCAGAGCGGGAACACTAAAACCAACCGCGCACTTTGACGTGCGATCACGTGTTGGGCCACCACTGGCCCACCAGATTTCGGCTTCAGTCGCGTTGTGGTATGCTTCCTCCTCTTTTTCCCTTCCTCCATGTATTTTACCAAGTTCGGCATAAAACGTGATGCCCGCATGCGCACACACAATGAGCCGTCAACTAAACAAAGCAGCCACAACGGACAAGCAGTCGGTAGAAGTGCTGTTGACGAAGTTGCTGAAGAATGTTCCAGTGACGTCTCACTCGCAGCGTGGTGCAGCGCTGCACAGCGTTTCCTATTCTGCGGTGCTGCTGGTTGTGAAACATTTTTAATCAATTTACTCGTTTACACCACATCCTGTCGAAAGTGCGGAATCCCGTGTGCTTTCAACGATCATTCAAACAAATGGGCACGAATATCGCCACCTCCATTTCTCCGTAGCGCGAAGGCTGTGACGGAACTAGCGGACCTTCAGAATTTTAATAGGCCATGCATGGTTTCAAAGGTAGTTTAAAGTGAACACGTACAGGTATTTTAGAAGCACTGATAGCGTGCTGCACGTGTCACAAATAGAGCCACTTGCAACCCTTACAAAAATTATAATTGAGTTCGAATCCGCTCCTAACGAACTTCCCAAGTGTGTAATTAAAAGTCATTCAGAACGTTATTTGCGCTAAGTCATGAAGAAGTAAAGGCTTTCTACTCAGATTAACTGTGGATTACTCAAGTTCTTCCAGAGTACTGATGCCTCGAGTGGAATTGTTTCACAATCTCAATCATCTGGCTCTGAAATGTATCCATTTGAGGGAATGAGCTGACGACACTCATGTTCAATAAAATCTGAGGTCGTTCTTCCGAGCAGAACAGCTTGCATGTTAATATAAACGCAGAAATAATTATCTGTGACGGGAACCACTTTCCGTTACAGATAATGTAACACAAGTGTGTTTTCAATTAGGAATAGTCAAGTAGCGTGACAGACATGGACGAAAGTAAAGACTCAAGACATCTACAGGCGCTTGTATGCGTGTGTCTTCAGTCTGCATGTGTGTTGAGCGCCTGTAGGTGTCTTGGGTCTTGCCTTTCATACATGTATTTCATGCTACTTTACTATTCCTAATGTCAAACTACCTATCGCAAGCTTCTACCCGACTGCTTAATTTCAACGGTGTTCTTGTGAGTTGTCGCCAGTTACCTGTAAATTTTGAGTGGATATCTCGCATGTATCCCTCAAGAAGCTCCCGGATATGAAGCTCGTACAATGAACGCAATAAGTGCAGCTGCACTAAACACAATAGTGCCTGGGCACGCCCACCACGACCAGCTGCATGCCCCCGGTGTAGGCGATGAAAAAAAAAGACTGTCTGCTCCGGCGCATATCAGCGATATACTTACTTCAATGTGGAAGTCGCAATACTGTCATAGAACATCGCACGTTGCGTTAAATGCTATCTCTGTTTTCATGGACAAAAGCGGCCTTTCTTACTTTGCGGCGTAACTCGAGCCCCCTTCCACTTCTAGCTATATAGAGGGCCCGTGGCGCTTCCATGAGGATAAGGAGCAAGGTAAGCGACTACATATTGTCATCGCTGCTGTCTTTCTTGCTGACTGGCACTCTGAAGATTCTACTCTGTGACAGAGTACAATAAGCTACAAATAAGTAGAGCTGTCATTGTGCGCTAGCTGTAATCAGCTTGCAGCAACGAATTTAATTGTTCACGATACAAATAAAAACATCTCTTGCTGCTTCCTCAGTGCAAAATAGCTGGATGAGAGTTCCCTGCACTTCTGTGTAATTGTGATACCGTCAGCTGCACCTCGAAATTCTCTTAGGCACAACGAGAGCGCCGAGCTACGAGTACTTGGCGGCTGTCGAAATCAGGGCACTGATAACACAATCGGCTCGTACGATCACCTGTGATAGCGAAAGGATGACATAAAACGCTTCAGTCAGTGAGCGGGAATGAACGGGAAGCTCCATGAATACTGATATTGTATCTTCATGTACTTGTAATTTCGAATTGATATATTTACGATATTTAAAGTCTCAAATCAGCACTCTGGCTATGAGAGACACATTGGTGGATGGCTCCGAATTGATTCTGATTACCTGAAGTTCCTTAACGTGCACCTGAACAACCAGTAATTCAGCGCATTTGCGTTCCACATTCCGTCCTCATTGAAATTGGGCGCCATAACACGAAATCGAACCCTCGACGTCGTTCTCAACATTGAAGAAGCGACGTAATGGCCCAATCTATTCCGTGAAGAGGTTCTGATAAGAGGTTTCAGCGATAGTTCTGATAGTTTTGAGTATATATATATATATATATATATATATATATATATATATATATATATATATATATATATATATATATCATCAGCCTGGTTATGCCCACTGCAGGGCAAAGGCCTCTCCCATACTTCTCCAACTACCCCGGTCATGTACTAATTGTGGCCATGTTGTCCCTGCAAACTTCTTAATCTCATCCGCCCACCTAACTTTCTGCCGCCCTCTGCTACGCTTTCCTTCCCTTGGAATCCATTTCGTAACTCTTAATGACCATCGGTTATCTTCCCTCCTCATTACGTGTCCTGCCCTTGCCCATTTCTTTTTCTTGCTTTCAACTAAGATATCATTAACTCGCGTTTGTTCCCTCACCCAATCTGCTCTTTTCTTATCCCTTAACGTTACACCCATCATTCTTCTTTCCATAGCTCGTTGCGTCGTCCTCAATTTTAGTAGAACCCTTTTCGTAAGCCTCCAGGTTTCTGCCCCGTAGGTGAGTACTGGTACTGGTACCTTGCACTGGTACTGGTATGCAAAAGTACCTTCAGAGTAACACCATGATATTCTCTATAGAACCAGGGTCGATGAAGTTCGTGTAATGTGTCTGTGACGTTACTTTAACTTTCTGAACTTGCTTTGGCATACCAAACACCTGGTGTTATTGTTGTCAGATATGACAAGGAAACACTGATAAAATGTAAACTCACCTTCAATTTGCCCTGCTTCTGTCAAAGTCAAAGCTGAATACCTGTTCTGTAGCTTGATCTGTAATTCCTCTATTTTCCCTCTTACCGCTAACTCATTGATCGACTTCTTATGTACCAGTTGCTTCCGTTCCCTCCTCAGGTCTAGGTTAATTCGAGTTCTTCCCATCCTATGGTCACTGCAGCGCACCTTGCTGAGCACGTCCACATATTGTATGATGCCAGGGTTAGCGCAGAGTATGAAGTCTATTTCATTTCTAGTCTCGCCGTTCGGGCTCCTCCACGTCCACTTTCGGCTATCTCGCTTGCGGAAGAAGGTATTCATTATCCGCATATTATTCTGTTCCGCAAACTCTACTAATAACTCTCCCATGCTATTCCTAGTGCCTATGCCATATTCCCCCACTGCCATGTCTCCAGCCTGCTTCTTGCCTACCTTGGCATTGAAGTCGCCCATCAGTATACTGTATTTTGTTTTGACTTTACCCATCGCCGATTCCACGTCTTCATAGAAGCTTTCGACTTCCTGGTCATCATGACTGGATGTAGGGGCGTAGACCTGTATAACCTTCATTTTGTACCTCTTATTAAGTTTCACAACAAGACCTGCCACCCTCTCGTTAATGCTATAGAGTTCATGTATGTTACCAGCTATGTTCTTATTAAGAAGGAATCCGACTCCTAGTTCTCGTCTCTCAGCTAAGCCCCGGTAGCACAGGAAGTGCCCGCTTTTTAGCACTGTATATGCTTCCTTTGGCCTCCTAACTTCACTGAGCCCTATTATATCCCATTTACTGCCCTCTAATTCCTCCAATAGCACTGCTAGACTCGCCTCACTAGATAACGTTCTAGCGTTAACGTTGCCAGGTTCATATTCCAATGGCGGCCTCTCCGGAGCCAGGGATTCTTAGCACCCTCTGCAGCGTCGCAGGTCTGACCGCCGCCGTGGTCAGTTGCTTCGCAGCTGCTGGGGACTGAGGGCCGGGGTTTGATTCTTGTGTTCATATAGGAGGTTGTGGCCAAGTACTGCACCAGGGTGGCCAATCCTGCTCTGGTGAGGGAGTGCGTTACCGGTTCTGGCCACCGGCATCAGGCCGGTGGCCAGGTCTGTTTATGCAATGTTATCAACACGCGGATTTTCTTTTCTTCTTTTTAATCCGGTGGAAAATTGCGCGGCACCGGGATTCGAACCACGGACCTCTTGCACGCGAGGCGGGTGTTCTACCTCTACGCCACCGCTGCAGCTATATATATATATATATATATATATATATATATATATGTGTGTGTGTATCATGAGAAGCCAACAGATATGCCGCCAAGGACAGCATAGGGGGAATTATCTGCAATTCTTAATTGAACTACAGAAATGACAAATAAATGGAAATTGAAGTGGATGAAAAAGAAATGATATATATATATATATATATATATATATATTATAGTGCGATTTCACTAATTAACTTCTTAAATATATAACTTACGGCGCATGTTGCAATTTAAGAATTGTAGGCGGTGGGTCTGCAAGGCGTATCTACTTGGGAAGAATTACCAGAATGACACCAGTTTCGAGACATATGCGCCACGAAACTCCCCTTAAAAATGCAGTGTTCCATTTACTTTTTTAATAAAACAATATTTCACGTATTGAAGCACAAAAGTAACTGGAACGCCAATCTATTTCGTCCCACAAGTTGGGAAACAGTAGCTCGAAAGCCTGGAGTGCATACGGCAGGCATTACTAAATCCTGGCTGGAGGCTTACCACTGTCGTTGAAAAGAAAAATGTACAGTCATAGCAAACTACCGGCGTTATACATACGGGGCAGAAACTTGGGAGGTTAACAAAGAAGCTCAAGGACAAGTTAAGGACCGCGCAAAGAGCGATGGAACGAAAAAAATGTTAGCCGTAACGTTAAGAGACAGAAAGAGAGCGGCGTGGATCAGAGAGCAAGCAGGGGTAGCCGATATTCTAGTTGACATTAAGAGCAAAAGAATGGAGATGGGCAGGCCATGTAATGCGTAAGGTAGATTGCCGGTGGACAATTAGAGTTACAGTATGGGTGCCAAGGGAAGGGATGTACAGTTGAGGACGGCAGAAAATTGGGTGGCGTGATGAAATTAGGAAATTTGCAGGCGCAAGTTGGAATCAGCCAGCGCAAGACAGGGGCAATTGGAGATCCCAGGGAGAGGCCTTTGTCCTGCGGTGGACATAAAAATAGGCTGCTGCTGCTGATGATGATCTCTAAACTGGCGTTATCCTGGACATTCAATTCAAGTGGATATGTCTTCCAATCTCACCGGCTGCAATTCGTAAGTTGCAACATGTGCCGTAACGTAATTAATTAAAATGTTAATTAGTTGAATATGTGTTTCGATTTCTCGTGCTAGTAATGTCCGCCTCTTCGAATAATCCAGCTCAGGTACAAGAATGATCCTATCTGCCACAGGCAATTTTCAAAACTTTATGAAAACTTAAAAACGACCACCCCATATATATCAGATGAGTCTAATCTCGACCAACAAGGCTTCTTCCTCGGCCGCCCTTTCTTTGCGCATCTCATCGGCTTTAATGGCCGCCGTGTGTACGCTGCCTGAGTCATGAAAGTT
Organism: Dermacentor andersoni; assembly: GCF_023375885.2. Classification (NCBI taxonomy): domain Eukaryota; kingdom Metazoa; phylum Arthropoda; class Arachnida; order Ixodida; family Ixodidae; genus Dermacentor; species Dermacentor andersoni. The sequence goes on from NC_092814.1 coordinate 138,713,566, forward strand.
CAGTATAGCGATACGCGTAGCGCGCCGACTGACGCGCCACTGGTGGCGGCCTTGCTAAGTGCATTCGGGAATGCAGGCAGGCGTCCACCGTAGTTTTCTGCATCGTTGCTCGCGCTTCTTTGTTTGATTCACGTTTTCGGAGCGAAATAAGCAACACCCGTTGTATGTGTGTAGTAACCAAAGCTTGAATTCCTGTCAAAGAACAATTGCTAGGCGGTGGGGTGCTCTGATACCTGCAAAAAACTTGCCGGCGGCACGAATCCAATCATCCTCGCGAGGCCCCATGAGCGGGAGCAACGGCAGCAATGGATCGTCGCCGTTCAGCGGAATATTTCTTGTTCTCCCGCTGTCTTTTGTCATCACTGTGTTTGTTGCACTCGATCGTGCTGACACAAGCGCTGAAGTTGATCACTGCCTACTCTTGCTTTAGTTGCATTCGTTCGCAGTGCAGCATGCAAGTTAAATTCATCTCGTTTAGGTTCTGAATGCCACTTGCCGCTGCTGCCATTTAGCGCTTCTTTTTCTTGTTGCTCTTACTAGGCTGCACGACTGTACGAGTTCATCGTGTTGTGTTAAAGCTGCAGACGCTTTCAAGGACTGATTTTGTTGGTTTTATGCGGCCCGTTAGATCGTCGCACCGGGTGACACGCAGTTTGTGTTTTTAGATGGCTTCGCTTGTGCATGGCTTCGCGCATGTTGAACTGTTGCTAATTGATTCATGTAGAACTGTGTTGATTTTTTAATGCGTAAGCATTCTTTGGCTAGTACCCCGAAGAAATTTTGTCTGTCCCGTAGCGCCTTGTAACTTGGAAATAAAGAGTTTGTCCCAAAAGTGATATCAGTGATTAAATTGTGAAGCGGCTATACGTCACAGCGCGCTAGTACCGTTTGGGATTCGTGGGAGGGGGAAGTTAGCTTACGCACACGGCGGTCGCTCAGCCGTCTGCTACCATCTGGAGAGTACCGACATTCTTTTCCGCGAAACTCGTTTTCATTTTCCGTGTAAGCTGTATAATGCAGCGCTCGTTGGAACAAAGGATTGCCATCAAGTTTTGTGTGAAACTCGGCAAGTCCGTAGTGGAAACTTTTTCTATGATAAAGGTGGCCTTTCGTAATAATTGTTTGTCGGAACGTCAAGTCTACTGGTGGAACAAGACCTTTTTAAAAGGTCGTGAAGAGGTCAGTGATGAAGCCCGCGCTGGACGGCCATCAGCGACCATCACCAATTAATATGTGACGGGCGTGCGAGATCTTTTGAACTGAGACCGTCATTTGAGTGTCCATTTTGTGACACAGAACTTAAACATTCCAAAAAGTACCATTCGTGGGATATTTACGAACATTTTGCAGATGCGATAAGTGTGCCGCAGGATTTTGCCCAGAGTCTTAATGGACGGCCAAAAATCGAGCCGAGTTGAAACATGCTAAGAACTTTGGGATTTGTGTGAAAGTGACCTCCACTTTTTTAGACAATGTCATCACAGGGGACTAGTTTTGGGGTGTTTGAATACGACCCCGAAACAGAAAGGCAAAGGGCCGAGTGGCACACCTCAGCGTCTCCTCGTCCCGAAAAGGTCAGAATCAGCAAGTCAAATCTCAAGACCATGCTCATTGTGTTCTTTGACATCAAGGAGCTCGTCCACCACTAGTTTGTACCACATGGTACAACCGTCAATGCCAAATTCTAATTGTAAGTGCTCGAGAGACTCAAGCGAAGGGTTCGTCGCATCCGACCTGACATCTCAGACGATTGGAAACTTCTCCATGCATGACAACGCTCGAACCCTAACCGCCTTCCTTGTCACCCGCTTCCTTGCCGATTCAAAGGTGCAAATGGTTCCCCAGCCGCCCTACAGTCCTTACGTAGCTCCCGGAAACTTTTTTTTTGTTTCCGCGCTTGAAAATTCTCATGAAAGGACATCATTTCGGAATAGTTGACAAAGTCAAAGAGGCTTGCACCAAGGCTCTAAAGGACATACCGGAGGAGCCCTTCCGTTACGCCTTCGATGCCTCGAAATATTGCTGGCAGCAACGTATCGACGCGGGAGGAGCCTATTGGAAACCTTGTGATGTGTAGTACTGATCTGATGAATAAATTTATTTTAATCTACTCATTGACATCAATTTTGGGGACATACTCTGTAAGTGCGTAATTGATCAAGTTAACACATTTATTCATTATAATAGGGCAACTGTATATGATTGGTAGCTTTCGAATCGATAAAAAGAACTGGTCATGCCACCGTAGCCTCGACATAGTCATTTGATGCAATAAATAAAGTATAAAATGTCAAGGAAAACTGATTGGTAGATGGAGCTTGGCAAAAACGCGTTTTGGTATAGCGGGTAGGCTCAGTTTATACGATCGTCTTGAAGGGGTCGGATGTGCCAAGAATAGTTCTTGCAATGGCACCAAAGGAACGTAAGCGTGGTGAAATGGTGAAGCGGCGTAAGAACGCTAAACGACAGCGGTAATATCGTAGTTGGCAGATGGAACAACGAGAAGAGTGGCACAAACTAGGAGATAATCAACAGGAAGGAAAGGAAAGGATAAGTTCAAAAGTGGACCGGAAACTACATTATAGGGCGACACTCGATAAAGAAATGCTCCACAAATCCTGAAAATTGTCTAATAATGCATAAGCATTCTTTGACTCCGGAAAACGCGGTGAGTAGCTATGCATAAGCTAGCAACATAAGTCAGCAAAAGCGAAGCAACAGCCGAGTCAAAGAATGCTTACGCATTAGTAGACAATTCTTAGAATTTCTGTAGCATTTTATTAAGTACGAGGGGCGGAATTCACTAAGTTGCGCTGTAATTACGCAATTTCCTAACCAAATGTTCTTACGCTTAGATAAGGATGCAACCGAAGTGGCACGACAAAAAATGAAAAAGTGCGGTCAACTGATGGCCTGATCGCACATCATGCATATGTAGTTGAGGCTATATTTTTACGGCAAATCACTGCACACCCCCTATTCGACAGCTTCCTTTTCCGGGCGTCTGCTTTAGCGCCCACAAGCGCAACCGCGCGCGCCCGTTCACTCACCGCCGTCAAAAGAATTGCAATGGAAGCGTTACGCATTCTTCTCACATTTCCGCGAGAAACAGGATTGATGAACACATGGTGGCACATTTGGCGGATGAAGAGCCGCTAAGTTGTAGCAGTTGTCGACCAGGTCTGCCAGGCTAACCCCGCATGTACACATCACACCACCACCGTATTCACGCCCCCCTTCCCGAAATTAGGCGCCAAACCCCCCCCCCCCCCCCCCTCTCCGTCCAGGCCACCACTCTTCGCACACATTCCTAAAGCGCCGCCAAATCAATATTGAGACTTGACAGCTATTCGGCGTCAGAAGAACTCCAGTTTGGCCTAGTTGGTGCTTACTGCACATCACATTACAGAGTTTAGAATAGGGGGCCCCTTAGGTTGGCGCCCCAAAGAGCTTTGCGGGTCTTACTGTTGGGGCACGCAGGAGTGAAGAGCTTTAGAGTAAGGCTTTGTGTTTGCGGATAGTGTCTTTCGCTGACAGAGCCACTACGGCGTCAAAGAAAATATATTAGAAACAATTAAATAAAATATACCATTTCATGATAAAAATAGTAATTTTGACTTTCGTGTTTTTCGCGTTTAATTACAATTTAGAGGTTATTCTATTAGCAGCAAACAATTAGTTGCACTTAGTTTTGAGCAAACAACTTTACGTGCCTTCACCTGACAAGCTAAGCCGTGTTAGGCCTACGAGCCGTGAAATCCACAATCGAATTCGGAATCAGCGGCGTCTAATGAATCAATCTTCACAACACATGCTAGTTGAGAGAAAGCAATAACCGCACTCATTTCTCCTAGATTGCGAACTTCACGCGTTACCACGAATCGAGCCCAGTTTGGTGCCCAGTTTGGTGCTAGGTTAGAGCCGTCGCTTCTGTGGGTGCCGCCATGTTTGTTTACGCAAATCTTTTGGGGCAGCTTTTGTGGCTCCCGCTAAATCACTGAAATAGCGTGCCCGACGCAAAACCCAAACGCAGTTTGCGTCTCGCGCATGCGCAGTGGCTTCGATGCTATTTCATTGGGGCCACAAACGTTTGGGGCCCCTATTTTAAAACCCTCTATCGGCCGCTGATAAATACGAGGACAGGGCAAGAGAACACAAAACCAAAATGTACACACACTTTCCGCTCCTCGGTGATAGCATACAAGGAACAGACGAGTGTTTGAGCTTGGATCGAAGCACTACCGCGGTCCTGTTACTGAGAAGCGTCACGCGCAGATGCGCACCGGTCGCCTCACGAAAGCGGATCGTGATAGGATATCGCCTATCACACCACGCGAAAGCGTTATATGATGATTGCAAGTGTCCGCGAAATGACTGCTGATATAACAACAGCTGATAGAACGCCGACCAGCTGTCGCAAAAGTGCGCGAAAGAGAACGTTCCGTGACAGCTGGCCTAACATTACAATAACTCAGCCCTATGCTTGAAGTCGCTCATAGATAGCATATACGAACAGGATGCGGAGGTGTTGTTTCCGTCCTCTGTGTTCGCTGTGAAGGACGCACCATCGACATTATCGACACTGACCTATTTAGTGTCGTGCTTTGCCATGCAATGTCAGTTAATAATGATCCAGATATAGGCAAGTTGTTTTTGTTCTAGCCCGGAAATAACAGTGGTTTCTGCAGTTAGTTGTGTCATCTGTTAGCTTAAGCTGAAATCCGAATAACACATAATAAATTAGAAAGTAAAGAGGTGTGGAGAAAGAAGGAAATCAAAAAGAAAGAGGACAGCTTTCTCAGGCTCCCCGTCACACAGAGCTCAATTGTAAAACATCTGTGTGCATGAACTGTGAAAGGCAGTAGCAGATAAGCTAACGACAACCATTTTATGTTTTAAACCAGTTGACTGCCTGCACAATTAGAGTGATATATGACTGTCGCATGAACACCGTACTGAACAATATGTGGAGGGCCCGTCGCGGTTTTCCGGGAACGCACACCGCAGGTAGAACAACACAGATGCATGCAGCTCAATGACATCCATGGATTTCTGACACTCTCAGGCTCAACGCGGCGACAGCGGCTGGAGAACGCTCCGTAAGCGAAGTAACTGCAGAGTTTTAGACAGGAACAACGTAATCTTACCGCGTCCTGCTTGCTATGATACCACCTCGAGATTTCTGAGTCGCAGATTTGAAGTAGGTTCCGCAGCCCCATGGCCCCCTTATGCAGATAGACACCTTCGCTACGCACACATCAGGTACGTACCGGTTCAATTAACAGAGGGAACTGATTTACACACTAGTAGTGCCCTATGAACCGGCGTTGAAAATACTTTAAGCCAAGCACTCTAACCACTGCTCCAAGATGCATGCTTGTGCAATGATCCGTCATATAAGTGTAAATCATCGTCGTCAGAGTAGACACCTTAACCGTTTGTGCGCGTGTGAAAACTTTTATTGAAATGAGGTCCGGAGGCTCGACATTTTAAGCCAAGGCGGGCCGCTCCCACGTTGGCACTGTCAGGCCAAGCCCTTCAGCGACATCATGGGCCCTCTGGACGGCCCTTAGTTGGTTTTGAAACAATGGGCTTTGAATCCTTTTTTCCCACTGTGTCCATTCTTCAACGAGGTTGGAGAGAGTCGCAGGACACCCCGCCGGCATATGTCTGATTCCAATGATGCCATTACAATCGTTGCAGTCCATCTTAATCTCCTTCTCGGGATATATTTTATATTTGTGCCCAGATATTCCTTCAGAATCAGAATCAGAATCAGTTTATTCATGGCAAAAAATGGGGATAATTACATGATAAGTACATACAGAAGGAGGTCCCATAGTTAGAAACTGAAATGGGATCTCCTTTGCATGATGACTAGAATTAATTATACAAACTGTATTGTAACTGAATAAATTGTAACTGAAACACTGAACTATGCTAATACATTACTGTCAGTGGCATGCATCTCTCTATGTATCTGCACATCTTTGTTAATCAGTAGAGCACACTTGCTCGCATAGTTATAATAGAAGTATATTAGAAGCAGTGGCGTAACCAGGGGGTGGCACACCGGACACATGCCCCCCCCCACTGAAATTTCTCGGTTAATATGCGGCCTTCCCAGCGCTCTTCCACCCTTCCTACCCCTCGCCGTCCCCAGTTATGTGACTGCACCCCCCCCCCCCCCCCCCCAGCAGAATTTCTGGCTATGCCACGGATTGCAAAAAAGTATATATGCCCACCAGATGTACCAAGCTTTGCAATATAACGTCTGAGCCATGCAGTGTAAATAGAGTATGAGCCCAATATAAACGGCATGTCACCTATTTTCTTGCACATCAGGTAAGCGATGCCGTGAAGAAATTGCTTGTTTCTCACGGCCACTAAAGAGAACAAACTCAGCATGGCATCGAATGCCCGAGCACAATAACCACCAGTCCCACATTACACCGCCTATCTACTGGTCATCACAAATAATGGGGACCACGGTGTAAGATCCACGTATACTCTTTAGGTGGAGACACTTCTCGGCTTGCTTGCAAGGCGTGATCGACCAGATAAAGTAGCAACGGCTCGTGTCCATCGGTCTGGTGACGGCAGCGGCTACCTATCGGTGGTACAACGCAACTTTAAGACAGAAAAGGATTTATCTCCCGTTGGTTTAGCAGCTGGCACTTCGCGAGAAATCCTACGTGATTGAGTGACGTGCGAAAGTAGGTCACCGCAGTGAGGGGAGATCGTGGGGGAGAGGGCATCGGCTCGACAACGGGGCACATGTGGCGACGCGGCGACCCCGCGCGCAGACGCCGTTCTCTGGTGGCTCGCGTCAGCCGCTCGTTCCTTGTCCGCGCAGAGCTCTCGCCTGCGTTCTACCTGAAGTTGCGTCGTCCCGCCGATAGGTATCCGCTGCCGTCACGGGACCGATGGACGCACGCCGTTGCTACTTTATCTGGTCGATAACGGATCGCGGGTGTCCTCACTTAAAGAGTATATATCGTGATGTGGCCAAAGATTTTTACCGCGAACAGCAGTTATACGCTTAGGTAATGGGGATGAACGCCTCCATTCCCGACTGAGCAGATTCCCGGCTACACAGAACGATGCGCAGTAGGAATGCCAGGGTTTTATCGCGGAGTGTGTCTGACAATAGAAGAGTATATAATAATAATAATAATAATAATAATAATAATAATAATAATAATAATAATAATAATAATAATAGTGCAGTCTACAGACAAGGACACTCAACAACGGGCCGTCCAGCAGGCCCGGGGTGCGCTCGAAAAGCACAAGCCTCATGACCCACCACGAACGGGCCGAACTGGGGTAGTGCAGAGTAGGGCATAACCCCGGGTCGACGCCTGGCCAACGTCACGACGTGTTAAACCGTCGGTTGCCGGCGTTTTAGTAAAGTTATTTATACCTACCTAATAATAATAATAACCAGCAGCGTTAGCAACTAGCGATGTCTGACTCTTATACAAGTAGCACCGTTTCGATTTTTTTATTCAGGAAGCCCTGCGCGATTTTCAGCCGCTACATATCATATGCAATGAACAGTTACCAGCGAGAGCAGAGCGTCGGTTTCGTCGTTCCGGACGGCTTGAAGATTATCAAGAAAGTCAAGCTGCACACAGAAAATCTAGCGGGGACCTGCAAAAACTGGGACAGCAACGGTGGCGTGATTTCTGTACATCACTTGCCCACCCTTCACTCCCTTGCCGAAAATTTGGAGATTAATAAACGCCCTTGGCCATCCGGTATCACCGTGTAGTCCCTTCAATAGCCTTGCTACAGCTCTTGGCGTATCTGAACGCGAAATTGCAAACACGTTCTGCGCAACACTAGTAAATTTCGCAAATCCTGTATCAATTCAAGATCAATCTACCTTTTCGGTGCAGCAACAGATTGAAAATTCTTGCAATTTACCTCATACCCAGTTCGATATTCTGTTCTCTCTAAAAGAACTGCAGTACGCTCTCTCGAAGACACGCCAAAGAACTGCGACTGGTCCTGCCAACATCTCTTATCGTACCTTGAAAAACCTTGACCCAACAGGCACGTCCACTCTCCTACACGTCTTCAACAAAATGTGGGACGAAGCACATGTTCCTATGAGTAGGAGGATCGCTGACGTAGTCCCATTGCTAAAACCTGGCAAAACGCCACTGTCTCTTGACTCCTTCCATCCTATTAGTTTAACGAGCTGTGTTTCAAATGTGATGGAAAAGATTATCTATATTAGACTGCAATTTTCGATAGAATCCAGAAGTTGTCTACAAGATCAAATGGCTGGCTTCAGAAAACGTAGATGTACAATGGACTGCATATTTCACTTGGTAACGTTTGTTGACCACGAGATTAGCTGTGGGAACATTGATGTTGCTGTGTTTATTGATATTAAGAAGGCCTTTGACTCGGTCAGTCGCCTTCACGTTCTGCTTGGACTCTCAACTCTCGGAGTGCATGGCCGAGTTCTCAAATGGATCGTTAACTTCTTGAAAGACAGAAAGATATATATAAATACAAATGACGGCCAAAGCGATGCATACACCATAAACAAAGGAGTTCCGCAAGGAAGTGTATTAAGTCCACTTCTCTTCAATGCAGCAATAGCAGTTTTACCAGCAGTACTTCCAGCAGACATAAACATATCTATGTATGCTGATGACATTTGCATATGGACATCGAACAAGTTTCTAGAAGTTGTCAAGCATCGGCTGCAGGAATCTTTGAACGCAATAGGTGATTATTTAGAGAACGGGGCATGAAGATATCTTATGCCAAATCAGCGGTTCTGCCTTTCACAAGAAAAAAGGTTAGAAATTTTGGTCTTTCAACAGACGGCCATGAGATAGAGCTGTTTCGGGAACATCGTTTTCTCGGCGTCACCACCAGCTTCGGTGGACCACCAGCTTCGGTGGACTCATCATTTGACCACCCTGGAGGACCAAATTAGTTGTGTTATAAATGTTCTTCGCAAAATCGCGGGCACGAAGTGGGGTGGAACAACTGCATCCCTGTTTCACGTCCACTCAGTACTTGTACGTCAGATAATTGCTTACTCCGCCCCTATATTACACAAATTATCTGCGACGTCCCTCCATCGGCTACAGTTATTGCAGGCTCGGAGTTTACGAGTGTGCCTAGGAGTCCCGCAAGCTACGTCCAGTCACCTCACTATTGCAGAAGCGCGGGAACCGCATTTCACGGTGATTCGCAGCCTGGAAACATGCCAACATCTCTTCAGAATTTCTACTCAGCATTCTGCACACCCCCTTCTCTCTCTGATAGAGAACTGCCCGCGTGCACAGATACGCGCCTTGTCTCAAGAGCATAGATCACGACTCCCACGATCACTTTTTTGGCACTGAGACCTCTGCTACCCATCATGGCTTCTGCAAGCGCCGAAAATAGAAACGTCAATCTAAGGGCTCAAAAATAAAAGCGACGTAAAAGCAAAACAATTAGCGTTACATCACTCAATTGACAAGTACCAGGAATCTATTCGCGTCTACACGGACGGTTCTGTAATCAAAGAAAGTGCGACTGCAGCTTATGTTATACCATCCTTAGAGGTAGAGTACGCTTGTCGACTAGGACACACGTCGTCACCAAGAATAGCGGAATTAGTGGCAATTCTCCAAGCCACTCATTTTATCAAAAGATATGACACCACCAAAGTGGGTAATTTGCACGGACTCTTTATCGGCTTTAGCATGTATTGAATATATTGATGACAGCCAACCACACGCATGAATAACATACGCAGTACTGAACAGTTTAATTTACGCTAATGAAAGGAAATATGAAGGGATATTGCAGTGGGTCCCGGGCCATGCTGGTATAATAGCAGGCAACGAACTAGCGGACTCATTGGCAAAATCGGCCAATAAAGATGCAGAAATTCAATTCATCTGTTTATCACCAATGGACACAAAACGGATATTGAGAGTACTAAAGAAAGACCTGTGTATGTCAACATGGTTTAATGAAAACACTAAGGAATCGCTTCTTTACGAAGTGGACGCTCAACTCAAATACCAGCTGAACGTACAACTTTCTAGAAGTACCGAGACACTAATTCATCGACTGCGCCTTGGGACAGCATACACCAAATATTTCCTATATCGCATCAAACGTGCTCCTTCCCCGGCTTGCTCCTGTGGCCTCGACGATGAGGATGTTCGCCATCTACTCCTAGAATGTCCCATATACGAGATGCAAAGATGGCAGCTATAACAAGAGCTACACTCCACTGATCCTCACCGGCCTTTCTCACTCGCAAAATTGCAGGGCCCATGGCCATCGAAAATAGCACAGCGAAAAGCATTGAACGCACTTGAACATTTTTATCAAGAAACAGGCATCCTTAACAAATACTAGGTATTGCACTGAATGATCACATGATGTTACTATGACGTTCTTCTTTTATTTGTAATTATTAGTGCTTGTATATTACGTGTTATAATTTTTTTGTTCGTGAAATATTTTAACACTGTGTAATTCCTCATCTGTTTATGCGCTCATCGAAGTCTACATCACGGCCGTTTGTGTGTGTGTTTGTGACTTTGTTTACGAACTCGTTGTGGTGCAACTTGCATTTGACTTTTATACTGTTATGTTCATGGGCGTACAGGACTGTGCTGTGGATTTCTGACCGTATGAAGTGATTTCTTTTCATTTTCCTACATATTTTTGTATTGTTGCTCCCGCTATGAGAAAAGGAGTAGCCGTCACCATTATAAGGTGACTATACGTCTCCTTTTATTTTCGTTTTTTTAAAAAGTTACCAGCTATGCCTAAATTTTCACCTTGCTGCTGGTTTACAACTGTCTTTTGCACCGCCGCACACCGCCGCGAAGGTCATATGCTGTACTGCACATCCTCTTTACCATCAGTACAGAAGCTATAAGATCGGAGCAAAGGTTTTGGGGGAACGAACCGAAACCGTACAGGATCGGCTCCGAGAGCGGCAGAAAGAGCTTTCAATGTAAAGATTAAAAAAAAAAAAGCGTGCGTTTTAGCCTCACAGTATTCATCCACAAGCACCAAATGTTTAATAGGTGTTCGGAAAAAAAAAATTTCTGCGAAACTCGCTGTATTAGTTGCATTGTAAGCAAAGTTAGAGAAATACACAACCTGTGTTTTTTTTTCGTATTAAACTGCTCATTTTTTATGACCTGTAGCAGATAATTCACTTGTGTGTAAATTGCGCAGCAGATCAGGATGCTCAATTAGCTAGTTCTCTAGTCATTTCGGTTACGTGATACGCCGTGCACTCGTTCATATGTCACGTTTTGTCTCGTGCACTTGGCCATGTCGGCACTTTAGTGCCGAAAAGAAGACTTTCAAGATGTGTAGAAATACGTGGTGTGACGAGAATTCTAAGAGCTCGGATTTGTATCATATTGATCCGTTTATTGAATTCAAATTTTCATTGTCTTTAGACAGAAATACGGAAACCCTTATTCATCGATTAAGGCCCGGTCTACACTGCCTACACAAAACATTTCTTACATAGAATTGGCCATGCGGAAACCCCCGAATGTGATTGTGGATTTGTAGATGAAGATGTACATCACCTCCTTCTAGATTGCCCACATCATGACACACCAAGACGCCGACTTAAATCAACCCTAATTACATTAGACCGCAGACCTTTCAGTTTAAAGAAACTTTTGGGTCCTTGGCCAACAATGGCCTTGCAGAAGAGCGCTTTAAAAGCATTAAACACTTTTCTCGAAGACAGCGGCATTGTTCGCCGTTATGAACGCTTTTAATGTTCCTTTCATTTCAATGTCGCTGTATATATGTATGTGTTTGTGGATTATTTTATGTTGACTATTTTGTTGTGACTATATGTGACAATGAATTTAAACGATATATGTCCCACCCGCTGACTAGAGACTGTATTATTAGGCGACAGTATCATTTGTATTTTTTAGACTTTCTTCTACAGAACTGTGGAGTCATGTAACTTATATATTGTATGTATACCATGTATTTCTTACGTCATAGTGTTACTGTGAAAACGTTGCTTGACAATGTTTGGTGCTTGTATGAAAAGGTTATCTGATACGTAATCTTGAACCCTGTATGTTGTAGGCTAGACTCATTCAAGAGCTAAGGAGTAGCCGGCGCCTTAAGTTGTGCGTCGACATCTCCTTATATCACATAAAGAAAAAAAAACTTCTTGATTCCTGACAACTTGACAAACGAGAGGTTTTCCAAACGCGTGTGTGCAAAAGATAATGTTCCCCGAATGGGTGAGGATAGTGCGTAAGAAGGCCTCACGCCTTTTACTCACATATCTACGTGATACTGAACTCAATGGCATGTGGTAGCAGACTCCTGAAGAGCGAGAAAGCTAGAATTGTCCGACCATACTGTCAGGCGAACCTTGCCTACAGCAAACAGCTTAACCAACCAACCAGCCGACCAATATCATGCTATTTGCAGAGTTCACGCCGTACACTGTACCAAACGAACACTGATTGAGTAGACTTTTTAAATATGAAGGTGTCTTTTTTGTTCTAACCATTAGCTAGTAGTTTGGTGGCTACTTACCGCGCGCGCTCCTCTATACAGCGACGGGTTTCGCAAAGAGCACCCGATTTTTTTAATTTTTCTTCAGTCCGTTACATCCAACGAACCATCCTGCTGAGGCTGCGCGTAATCCCCCTCAGGCAGCCATGTGCACATGATCAGTGACGCCGAGCCGCCCACTAGTATTGCCCTTTTGCAGAGCGACAATAGCGTAATGAACAACACACTGGGCTAGATGCCACATGTTTTGTTGACTAAGACCTTTCTATTTTTATTCATGCTTTATTTTGCAAACGCAAAGGCATTTTTCTTGGTGCATCTGCTCACATCTGCACGTTGCCTATCTGCTCACACAACAGAATTTCAGAAGACGATGCGGCTGTTCCCGGTCCCTTTCAGCCTGGCCCCAGTCGGAGGGCCCCTCTACTCCTTGCAGAAGGGCGGCTCTGGATTGGTCTCCAGGTAGTGGACTCCACGAGCCTTAGTCGACGGGCTAAAGTAGCCCATGCGGCCAAATTCGAGCCCCGTCGTTGGACCGCGGCCGCAGCGCTTGCCGCTAAAGAAACGGCATCCTTCGGTCCACGCAATGGACTTGAAGCGGCAGCGTGTCCACTGACTCAGCGACTCCACAAAGTAGAGGTAGGCACGCTTGTGCGAACATGCCAGGCCTGCGCAGGGACGCGCTGGTTAGTGAGCGCAATTTCTTTTGGAAGGTAGCTCCGTCCACCTCGAGCGACAGAGTCCATCACCACCTCCTCGCGCAGACTAGCTATATATAGATTCTCCCTTCCCAGTGAAGCTCGTTCTGCGCTCACTATCTTTTTTAATTATATTTATGATGTAAAAAAAAAGTTTGCGTCTGGGTAGATGCCACCTAGGTCTCAGTTTTAGAGAGATGAAATTATACGCACTACGTTAACACAATAAAAAACAAAATGAAAATATTTGGCAAACTGATAATAAGTAGCATAAGTTGGGCAGCATTAAACACGACTGTAAGGCACAGTTCAAACGCAAGCCTTGCACGACACAGCAGACGCACGTAAACGTCGCTTTGGGGATGTACACAATTCTGCATGTGTTAATGTAGAACTCGCGCATGTAAAGTTCGAACATGCAGATTCCTAACACATACACATCACATTTTCGCGTGAAATTCTCACGTGCGCATCACGCATACACCTGAATTCACGTGAAGTAACGTTAAAAAGTGGAGCGATACTAGTTTTGTGCTTGGCTATTGTACGTTCTTCATTGAATATGTTGAAATTCCTTTCATCAAGGAGGCGAAGCAAGCGTTGTACTTGAAAAATTAAATATGGTATCGAAAAAGATTCACCGATTTCTTATTTATGTTCTGTTTGTCCTATGAATGAAAGTAATTTTTACAGCGAAGCTGTATATGGCTAAGTTCTGAAAAAAATTGCGTGCGTCTATCGAGCCGTGTAGATCGAGAATTTTATCTCCATGCGTGGGCGATACCGAAGATAGCGCAATACTGGGCCGACCCGCGGCAGAGATGAAGCAGGCTTGAAGCACTCCGCCAACTTGCAAAAATAAGTTTAAGATCTTAGGTCCAAATACAACCCGTGTCAGATATTAAGCTCATAAGAACAGACACTACACTTTGACTCGCGCCAGCCATGTCTTTACCATGTCTACGTTCGCACCGCCCTCTCCTTGTCGGCGCTGCAAGCGCTTGCGTATCTCCTTTCCTTCCGCTCTCCCGTGGTGGCGGTCCCGTAAGCGTCCTGCCCGCCAGGATCGCGAGGCGGAAAGAAATGCGATGTAGACGTTAGACTCTGGAGTTTTGCAAGACGCGTAGCGCTACCTGCCGGTGCAAAGAGGCAGTAATTGAGTAGTGCCAGAGTCCTTCCACATAGGACTCTGGTAGTGCGAAGCCCGACTCCCTTGCTAAGTTGCCTATGCAGCTAGCGACTGTGAAACAACGATTTAAAGGGCCCCTGAAACGGTTCGGACAAATTTTGTAGACGCGTAGGGTACAGCTTAAGTAGAACATTCGCACCACAATTTAAGTGAAGCGTTACGTATTAATGGAGCTACAAGCGATTAGAAGTTACCCTCCTCTCCAGCCATGCTTTTCCTCCTCAACTCGTTCGCCGAGCGAGCGGGGCTAAGCTCCGCCTTCACTGGTCCTGCGTCACGATGCGACGTCACATCGTCCACTTCCGGTTGTTTTGAAGCCCGCCCCCGCCCGCGCGAAACCTCTCCGCTAGCCGCTTGGCTGTCGACCCCAAGCGAGAGCTATCGAAGCAGCGTGCGTTGCGAGCATTCTGTCGTAGCGCCGAACGTGTCTGGTATTCCGTTAGCCACAGGCAAGCTGGTCATATCGGCAAATGACTGGAGGCATAAACTCAAGCTGATGAAGGAACTTTGGCGCAGACGTACGTGAGCGGCCTGATCGGTCTGCACGGTCCAGACACTTGTTGGCGCAGCGCTTAACCAGCCAAACACAGCGCTAATATTGCTCTAACCAAGTGTAAAACATTTTAAACATTTATAAAAACAATGTGTTGATGATTACACTCCTGCGAAAAATACGCACCAGCAGCAAAAAAGAATACGCTTCGTTGCTGCTACTGTGTATGGTTGAGCTCTATGCCACCAGGTGGCTGCACCGTGCAGACCATTCACATTTGCCCTTCTGCTCATCTCGGCTCATCCCGTTACGGCACAGTCAAGCGGCCAGACCCTGTCCCCTTGCGCTATATACCTTGCGCTTACGTTTGCCCTAATATGGGACTCGCGAAACGCTAGTGCGTTAGTAATCTTCCGGTGTAAAGTGACGGCCACAAACGCGCAAATCCTGGCGCCGATCGGATAGCGGCAGTCCGATGCGCAGCAGCCAGTTCGCTCGTACGCTGCCCTGCAGAGGGACACGATGTCGCAGCTTGACATATTGCCAGTCACTACGTTTGCAGTCCACAAGGCAACAAAGTCGAATCATAGTGCTCTGACCGCGGAGCTCTCGTCAAAATGGAGTACGTTGTAACACAAGCAGACGACACTTGCTGTGTGCCGGAAGTGCTTAAGTGTACTGAAAAATTGTTCTTGTGCATTCTCTTTCTGCTACTTTCTCTTTATAAAAACAAATTAACTAACATTCCAACTATTACAAAGATCATTTGTTTACTATAAAGTTGGAGAAATTATCGATCACGCGCCCTGGTCAGCCAATCAGATAGCTCGCCCACGTGACGTCATATGGGTTATTTGCATCATATGGGTAGGGGCGGCTTAAAATTCCGCCGAGCAGTGCGCTGCGATCGACAGCGATGTGCATTTTTAAAACCTTATGATAAATTACACGCTTTACGCAGAGCACTTAGATGTGTCAATTAATGATCAGAAGGACCTACTCTAACGACTCAGTACGTTTGTAGAAAATCGCCAAAATCGTTTCAGGGTCCCTTTAACTAGATTTTGGTCCATGTTGCGAGTGTTTTGCGCATTTAGCACGCAGACAGAGAGCTATGAATTTCTCTGCTAGTCGGACGCGCTGCCGGACTGCCATAAAGCCATGCATAAAGCGCTTGCTGGCTCACATGGGCTCACTCGTCAGACTGATGGCGGAAACAACGGCAACCTCGATAGCTCCGCGCACTACGGAGAAACGCCGCAATCGATGCTACTGTTGTGTTGTAAATTGCCATGAATGTGAAGGACTGAATAACAACGTTCAGTTTTACCGATTTCCATCGCGATCGTATGAAGGGGAAAGGCGAGAGCGCTGGGATACGGGCCGTTCAACCTGTTGGGTAATCGAATTACTTGCATTCCCCACAACACAGCGGCTTGCTTGAGAAAGTGCGACAATTTTGTTCTGCTGTAATTGTGTTGCGTAGCCCTGACGGAGGACCGTGGTAACCAAGCGAAAACTCAAGAATATGCAGCCGCCACTTCGTTAATAACAAACAAAAAACAGCGTTGCGAACCATCCTGCGTATGTGCCATCGATATTTCCAACCTTTAACAGACGTCCGCCTCCGCTTGACTCAACAGGTGGAACGGAGAGATTTGGCAGGTCAGTTTAACCAAACATTTTCGTTCGTTTATGAATTAAAATCCTGTTCTAGAGCATCGTTGTATCGCGAGCTCATTTCTAGTTTCGGTATTTTGTATGTCCTGCGCCGATACAACAAGCACGTTTCGCAATGTGCTGAGCCTGCTCGACTGCGTGTTTCCAATGTTAGCAATAAGGTTGCTATAGGAGCACTGGATGAGTAATTGCGAAGTAACGCACGTGTGTAAAGGAAAAAATGTCGTGTTTTCTTTATTTATTTATTTGTGCGCATTTATTTGTGCAATTTATTTGTGCGCGCTTGTTGCTCGAAGCGTCTGCGAAAAGTTCAAAGGTACTGAGCGATGCTGTAGCTCCTGCGAAAGAGAAACATGCGGCGCGTAGGCACTGTAGGAAGCTTACTTTCGTCTTGTTCGCACGCTGTTTGCTGCCTTGGAAAACGTTTTCTGTTTGCTGCCCTGAAAAAGGCTATGGAAGGATTTACTCTCTGTAAATAATTGCGAGAAAAAACATTACGATAAAATGCACAAAAATATAGGAGCTACTTAAGTAATGTGTTCAGGACATTTTCAATATGAACCAATTTGAAATGCTTAGATTTTAATGCTGATATGCCTATAAACAAGCCTGATGCTCTCTGTACTTGCGAGTTGCAGCACGCCGAAATAACACCTGGGCCTTCTTTTATATTGTACACGTACTTCGCCCTGCTGAGCTTCCTCCC
This sequence comes from Dermacentor andersoni, assembly GCF_023375885.2. Classification (NCBI taxonomy): domain Eukaryota; kingdom Metazoa; phylum Arthropoda; class Arachnida; order Ixodida; family Ixodidae; genus Dermacentor; species Dermacentor andersoni. Next base: position 138,730,884 of record NC_092814.1, read on the forward strand.
TTTCCGAAGCGTGGATGGGTGGAAGAAGCTTTCCAGGTCCTTGATTATTAGGAAACCGTGCCTCAACACAACCGAAAGCGGAGAGTCTATTGTGGCCTATGCACCTTCGCTTGCGGGCAGCTCCTTTTGCACTACTCAGTTCGCGCCAAGTCTGCGATGGGGGCGCTGGTGGCGGGTTTTTCCGCAGCGTCGCCGGGGCAGAGTCTGAGGTCTACGTCCACCGGAACAACGGCTGGGTTTCAGAAGGAGTTTGTGGCGAACCAATTTTGTGTGGCCTGTGTTGTGTGTGACCGCTTGAGGTTTTCTGGTGACCTCAAAACCTTAATGCACTGCGGAAAGTCTACCAACGCACGATTGCCTTGGCTACGGTGAAACATTGTGTGCCCTCGGAGTGCGGTAAGGTGCGTGTTTGTTCTACGTGCCGGGATTCGTTAGTAAAAGGTGTCGTGCCATATTTTGCAACAATACATGGGTGTGTATAGCCCCCGGTGCCTCATCATCTTCCGAGGCTCAACATCGTGGAGGAGCGAGTAGTCGCGCTTCGCCTTCCATTTACGTGCATACGGCGTTTGACGCACGGCAATGGACAGTTAGCCATTAAGGGGCCGACACATACAGCTTCGCTGGTCATCCACCTTCACAGAGTGGAATGGCAATGAATTTTTATTTTACAGGTTATACTATTCTCTTCATCACTGAAATAAACTATATATATATATATATATATATATATATATATATATATATATATATATATAGCCAGAATTACTTCCGTCCTCTCTATATGTGCTCGAATGTTGTCTCACACGACGGACAAAATGTCCAATTCAGTCCGCGGTCCAATCGTTGCTTGATTAATAAGCAGCACTGCATCGCGTCGTGAGTTACGCCACAGCTGGTACCGCCGTTCTACGCGTAAATTTTCGGTGCCGGTGGGCTACGTCATGATGCAGACGCGGTCTGGATTGGCTATTTGGTCCGTTGCCTAAGTCCCTCTTAAGAGCTCCTATCTAAATACATGGTAACGGATAAATAGCTTCTCTCGGCAACTACTGCATGCGCCAAATTTGATGAGGTTCGTCGCATTTAAGCGAAATGTTAAAATCTAGTAACTGTAGGAAGTGGATTTCCAATTTATTCTATAACCTTTTCTTTATTTCTTCAAATTTGCAAAATATTAGAAAACTAGTATGAAGTTCTGTACCTCAGCAATAAAAAACGATAACACGATTCTGTAAACTGCACATAGTAATACATCCAAAACGAGCAAAATTGATGTACTTAACGTGTACTGCTTTGAAATACAGCACTAATTTGTGAGTAGGACTTTTGCAAAACCCTAACAGATGCAGTTTGCCGAACTGTGAGATCTGTTTTTGGCGCAAAATATCGAATTTGTAAACTTCATGCTTTTTTTTTTTTTGTTATTGTTAACTTTCCAATTTCCAGCAACCCGCCGCGGTAGCTTAGCGGGGCTATGGGGTTGCGCTGCTACGGTCGAAATCGTGTGCCCCTTCCCCCCCCCCCTCCCTTCGAAATTTTGGCATAGCACAATACACGGCATAAAACGACATGCGACAACACCAGGCTAACCATGTTACCCGGCTTCCCAGAAAAGGCTTTTTTTACACCACGTATATCGCATATTGCGCACATAGTGAAAACAGAGCGGTGATCACTGACGTGTGGGTGTATATATACCATTCCCTTCGCAGCCCTTCTGCTGGATGCCCCCGTTGGGATAGAAGTCTACGTGGCCGAATGGTCTGCGCAGCCCTACGTGGCCCAGGAGCAAGTTTGTGCCGGCGCTCGTGTGCAGAGCGTCCAGGTACAGCACGTCCTGCTTGCGAGGATGCAGCCCGCGGAACTCGAACAACGGCGCAGCGCAGTCCAGGGCTGCGAGATGACGGTCAAACACACTGTAGCACCACCACGTTCTGAACAAAAAAAAAAAAAAAACAACTCTGCACACAGTGCAGGATAAATCGTATTACTGGTGGCAAGTATTAACGATGATGTTACGTATTACTGTCAGCAATAGTGACGTTACATCTGGACATCGGAACAGCGGCTCAGGTGACGACATTTTCTTATTTCAGTCCTCGTCAGACATTATTCAGCCGATATGCGTGAGGAATGTTTCCATGCTGCATGACCCCCTCGACGCAGAAAAAAAGTGAACATTTGACTTACGAAGGTGAAGTGGCAACCGAAATGTTTACGCCAGCAGATGCAGAGTGCAGTCTCACAGTACGATTAAAAACTGCGTAATCAGCTGTCGCTGGCAACTGTTTGAGTGTGGCTGTCTCGGAATCATGGAATACAGAGCTTACTTAGCTGTCACGCATTCACTGCACGTTTCGTCTGCCATGGGGCAAGTTGTACTGCACATATTGCATTTCTGTCCTTGGAAAAGATAGTATAGGAGGCTCGAGAACGCAAATGTAACCTTGTGATTGACTTCATTTGCAACTGCCATTTTTTTTTTCTTTGGCCCACCACTCAGTTTGGTTCACCAAGTGCCTCGTTGAAGCCTTCAAGCTTTCAGGTTATTTGGCCACGCTGTTCTGCACTAGCTACTGTTACGTTTCGCCTACAACGCGCGGTAATGCCGGCGCGGATGCAACGGACGCCGGGGCTTTGTTCAAAGCGGCGGACATTTTGGCCCGTTCAACGACGCCGCAACGCCTACCCGCCAAGCGTGTCCAGGCGTGTTTCAGTGCCACGTGTCTTCGTGTGTGCGTGTGTGTGTGTGTGCCCTCGCTTGTCAAAGCGCGGCAGCCGGGGAGCGGAGTTCCCCGAATGAGGGGCCTGGGGGTCTCTCGGCTCAACCGCTCGCGCCGTCGTGGGCCCCTGCTGCGCCGTCCCGTGACCTTCATCCCGTGACCTTCCCTCCTTCCCTTTTGGACCGCGACGCCGAGAGTATAAGAGCAGCTGCCCCCGGACGCCAGGGGAGAGGCTCCGATTTGTACTGTTGAGTTACGTGCTCTCCCGTCTCTCCACTCCGGTCGACCTGACCGGCCGCTCTTTTGCTATGTTAGAATAAACCAGTTGTTCTGTTACCAGTCTTCTCATGCTTTGCCGGGACCTTCGGATGCTTCCAGTGCCCCAGGCCGCCAGGCCAACGCTACCCTTGGGGCTTGCGACCCATTGGCAATAACGGGCGTCAGCACCGAGACCCCAACAACTCGGGCCAGCGGTGCGATTACAACATCTGGTTGCCAGCGGTGAGATCGCGACAACGGAGGCCAGCAGCGAAGAGATGCGGTTGACTGTATGCTGAGCAGCTCAACGACCATCCGGGAGCAGTGCAACGAGCCCTGTGTGACGACTGGTTGCCTGCAGCGGAACGACTGCGCTGAAGTCTTGGCTGCGAGGTTTGGTGAGTGCGGGACTTTCTTCTTCTGAGTTTTGCCAGGCTTTTGTTAGTGTTAGAAACAGAGCTGGTAATTGTGGTTGTCGTTGCTACCGGGTTAGTTTGCGGCAAGACAATAGTAGGCAGTAGAGAAAGCAGCATTCAGAGCAGCCATGGATTTGAAGTCGTTGCGCAAACCGATATTACTGGAGCTTGCAAAAGAGTTGGGTCTGGATGTCTCAGACAAACTCAGAAAACCAGAACTGCTAAGGGCTATTCTTGAGTTAGAAGCTGAAGATGACGAGCTGTCGGATTGCCTTGAGACCATTGAGGAGCGGGCAAAAAGACATGAGCGCGAACTTATAGAACAGAAAGAAAAAGAAGAGCGTGAACACGCTTTGGAAATGAAGCGTCTCGAGTTAGAGATGGAACGCGCTCGTAATGGAAGTCAGGCACACGGTGCAGGAGAACGAGTATATTTCAAAATGACTGACCTGATGCGGCCGTTTAAGCTTGGAGAGGACATTGGTTTGTTCCTGGTTAACTTTGAGCGAACGTGCGAGAAGCAGGGGTTCTCTCGGGAAACGTGGCCACAGCGCTTGCTCACTTTGCTACCCGGCGAGGCGGCCGACGTAGTCGCTCGCTTGGAGAGAGAGGAGGCAGAGGATTTCGACAAAGTGAAATCGAGTCTGCTAAAAAAGTACCGGCTGTCAGCGGAGGCGTTCCGTCGGAAGTTCCGGGAAAATGAGAAAGGCAGAAGTGAGTCATATACAGAGTTTGCGTACAGGCTTATGTCAAACATGCAGGAGTGGCTCAAAGAAGAGAAAGCGTTTGGTGACCACGAGAAAGTTCTGCAGTGTTTCGGGCTAGAACAGTTTTATAGTCGGTTACCTGAGAACGTGCGGTATTGGGTCTTGGATAGGCCAGACGTTAGTACGGTGGCTAGAGCCGCTGAGTTAGCCGAGGAGTTTGTGACGCGTCGGGCTCGTGGAGCTAAGGACGGTCAAAAGGGTGAATTTGGCTCCAAGTTTGAGAGGCCAAAGTTCACGCCCTTGAGAGCAAAGGGGGACACACGTAGTTCGGATGCGAGTGAAAGCAGTCCGACCGAACGTAAGGAGACGGCGGCAGCCGAAGCCGAACGCAGAAAGCGGTTCGAGGCGAGGCAAGCGCGCCTGTGTTATACGTGCCAGAAGCCGGGTCACTTTTCGGCGCAGTGCCCAGAAACAAAACCAAAAGTCGTGTTTTTTTCATTAGGCAGCACTGACGAGAACATCAAGCTTCTCGAGCCTTACATGCGAGACCTCCTCGTGAACGGGAAAGAGTGCCGAGTGCTTCGCGATACCGCAGCTACAATGGATGTAGTTCACCCCTCTTACGTAGAACCCGATATGTTCACGGGCGAGTGCGCATGGATCAAGCAAGCAGTGGAAGCTCATAGCGTGTGTCTGCCGGTAGCAAAAGTGCTTATTGAAGGACCTTTCGGAGCACTTGAGACGGAGGCCGCAGTGTCATCTATGCTGCCCCCCCAGTACCCGTACCTATTTTCGAACAGGTCCGATCACCTCCTGCGCGAGAAGGGGCTTTTGTTTGGTGAGGCTAGCGTTCAGGCCTTAACCAGATCGAAGGTTCGGGAGCTCGCTGCAAAGGCGGTAGTTGCGGGGCCGACGTTGTTGAACGATGAGAAAGGGTCAGAGGCGCAGCAAGCTGGTATTCAGAGCACGCCCGAACAGAATAAAATTGAGCCTGTAGCGTTAAAGGCAGCAGATACTGGAGAGGAAATTCCCGACACGGGAAAGTTAGAAGAGCTGTCTCCAGATTTGCTCATCGCGCCTACGTCAGACGGACTTAACAGGTTGCTAAAAGTCAGCCGCTCGGCTTTGATAGCCGAGCAAAAGAAGGATGGCAGCCTAGAAAACATACGCTGCATTATCAAGGAAGGTATCGCCAAGAAAAATGCTCGCTTTGTGGAAAGAGGTGGGGTCCTGTACCGGAAGTATCTAGACCGCAGAGGAGTGGAGTTCGATCAGCTGATCGTGCCTCAATGCTATCGTCAGGATCTGTTGCGCTTGTCGCATGGGGGTTCGTGGTCCGGACACCTAGGAGTTAAGAAAACTAAGGACCGTCTCTTGCAGGAGTACTATTGGCCAGGGTGTTTTCGGGACGCAGACCACTTTGTGAAGACATGCGACACCTGTCAGCGGGTGGGCAAGCCAGGGGACAAATCGAGGGCGCCGTTGAAGTTGGTACCTATCATTACGGAGCCTTTTAGACGGCTCGTTATTGATACAGTGGGACCTCTGCCGGTAACAGCCACGGGGTACCGACACATTTTGACTGTGATCTGCCCAGCGACAAAGTTCCCTGAAGCAGTGCCGCTTAAAGAACTCAGCTCAGTTGAGATAGTCAATGCACTACTGTCCATATTTGCGCGAGTTGGTTTTCCTGCAGAAATCCAGTCAGATCAGGGTACAGTGTTTACTAGCGCTTTGACGACAGCCTTTCTCGAAAGGTGCGGGGTAAGGCTGTTACACAGCTCAGTGCACCACCCCCAGTCGAATTCCGTTGAGAAGCTCCACTCCGTCATGAAGCGCGTGTTGAGAGCATTGTGTTTTGAACATCAAACTGACTGGGAGCTGTGTCTGCCTGGAGTGATGTTTGCATTAAGGACCGCGCCGCATGCGGCTACGGGGTTTTCGCCAGCTGAGCTGGTGTACGGTCGCTCGCTGCGATCTCCGCTTCGCATGCTTCGAGAGTCATGGGAAGGCAGGGGCGACGACCCAGTCGTGGTAGAGTACGTGCTTAAGCTCCTCGAACGCTTAAGAAGGGCACAGGAGTTGTCAGGTGAAGCAATGGCAGAGGCCCAGCAGAGGGCCAAGGTTTATTATGATCGGACAGCCAGGGCCCGTCGTTTTGAGGTGGGCGATGAGGTCATGATATTGCGCACATCGCTAAAGAACAAACTCGACGTGCAGTGGGAGGGCCCAGCACGGATTGTTCAAAAACTGTCGGACGTTAACTACGTGGTGAGTCTGCCAGGAAAGCGGAAAGCACAGCAAGTTTACCACTGTAATCTGCTCAAACCCTATAAGCAACGGGAAGCAGTGGTGTGCATGATGGTAAACGTGCCCGAAGAGCTTCCGGTCGAGCTTCCGGGACTAGGCTCAGTGACGAACAGGAAAGACACCGATCAAGTCATTAGTGACTTAATAAGGAAAGCATCGCTGTCGCCTGAGCAGAAAACAGAACTACACCAGCTCTTACAAGAGTTTCAAGGTCTGTTCTCTGAGAGGCCTGGTAGGACTTCTGTCCTTACTCATGACATAGAACTTACCTCCCCAGAGCCAGTACGATCCAAGGCGTACCGGGTGTCACCCCGCCAGAGCGATATTATGGAGGCTGAGGTAAAGAAAATGCTACAGCTCGGTGTTATTGAAGCGGGTGAGAGTGATTATACCTCCCCTTTGATTTTAGTTGAGGTACCGGGCAAGGAACCTCGTCCTTGCGTCGACTACCGCAGGCTTAATTCCATCACTAAGGATCAAATTTATCCGATCCCTAACATCGAGGAGCGCCTTGAGAGAGTGAGTAGCGCTCAGTTTATTTCCACCCTAGATCTTGTCAGGGGTTATTGGCAGGTTCCACTTACAGAAGAGGCTAGTAGGTATGCGGCGTTCATTTCACCAATGGGGACATTCCGTCCTAAAGTTTTGAGTTTTGGTTTGAAGAACGCGCCATACTGCTTTTCAAGCCTCATGGATAAAGTGTTGCGGGGACAGCAAGAATTCGCTTTACCGTATCTAGACGACGTAGCGATATTCTCCGCATCCTGGCCTGAACATATGGCGCACTTGCGGGCAGTGCTAACCCGCCTGCGCGATGCGGGCTTGACAGTCAAGGCTCCCAAGTGCCAGTTAGCACAGGCCGAGGTTGTCTACCTCGGACACGTGATTGGTCGGGGTCGTCGCCGCCCCTCTGAAATAAAGGTGGCCGCTGTGCGAGACTTCCCGCAACCGCGCACGAAGACCGATATTCGGTCGTTCTTAGGTGTCGCCGGCTACTATCAGAGGTACATCCCCAGGTACTCTGATATCGCGGCTCCCTTGACGGATGCTCTAAGAAAGACAGAGCCGCAAACAGTCGTCTGGGATGAGACGAAGGAAAGAGCTTTTAGCGCCCTAAAGAGCGCCCTAACAAGCCAGCCTGTGCTACGATCGCCCGACTACACAAAAGGGTTCGTTGTTCAGTGTGATGCTAGTGAGCGAGGCATGGGCGTTGTACTGTGCCAACGGGAAAATGGAGAAGTAGAACACCCCGTCCTGTATGCTAGTCGTAAGCTGACCAGTCGTGAGCAGGCGTATAGCGCCACCGAGAAAGAGTGTGCGTGTATCGTGTGGGCCGTTCAGAAATTGTCATGTTACCTAGCCGGCTCGAGGTTTATCATTGAAACGGATCACTGCCCTCTCCAATGGCTGCAGACCATCTCTCCCAAAAATGGCCGCCTCCTGCGCTGGAGCCTCGCTTTGCAACAATATTCCTTTGAGGTGCGTTACAAAAAGGGGAGTCTCAACGGTAACGCCGATGGCTTAAGTCGAAGCCCCTAACGTGAGAATCAGCCTCAAAATTGCTTGTTACTGATGTTTTTCTTCCTGAGGCAGGATTTTTAACTTATTGCTTTTGTATAGTGTTTCAAAGTGATGATGTGCTTTCTAGTGCAATTTTCCGATTTGTGGACGCGTTCTGAGTGCTGCTAAACTACTGTAAGGAACTAGGCAGCAGTATAAAAGGGGAAAGAGCCTGGCAGGGCTTAGTGAGGGTTGTGCCGTGCTTGCTGACTGAGCGGTTGACTTTCGGCGTAGTTCTAACGCTTGCCGGAAACGAGAACAAAATGTCAACTCTCCCGAAGTCACTTTGCAGTGTCCTGTGTGCACCTGAACGTGAGAACGAGGCCTTCTCTGTGCACTGCGCTCAAGAAACGCCAAAGGACGCCCGACTTCGGTTATGGGCATCATCGAGCGACATCCCTCCGGACAGCGGATGCAGTCCCCTGACCATCGGGATCTCCTTCCCCCGGCGGGGCGGTCTGTTACGTTTCGCCTACAACGCGCGGTAATGCCGGCGCGGATGCAACGGACGCCGGGGCTTTGTTCAAAGCGGCGGACATTTTGGCCCGTTCAACGACGCCGCAACGCCTACCCGCCAAGCGTGTCCAGGCGTGTTTCAGTGCCACGTGTCTTCGTGTGTGCGTGTGTGTGTGTGTGCCCTCGCTTGTCAAAGCGCGGCAGCCGGGGAGCGGAGTTCCCCGAATGAGGGGCCTGGGGGTCTCTCGGCTCAACCGCTCGCGCCGTCGTGGGCCCCTGCTGCGCCGTCCCGTGACCTTCATCCCGTGACCTTCCCTCCTTCCCTTTTGGACCGCGACGCCGAGAGTATAAGAGCAGCTGCCCCCGGACGCCAGGGGAGAGGCTCCGATTTGTACTGTTGAGTTACGTGCTCTCCCGTCTCTCCACTCCGGTCGACCTGACCGGCCGCTCTTTTGCTATGTTAGAATAAACCAGTTGTTCTGTTACCAGTCTTCTCATGCTTTGCCGGGACCTTCGGATGCTTCCAGTGCCCCAGGCCGCCAGGCCAACGCTACCCTTGGGGCTTGCGACCCATTGGCAATAACGGGCGTCAGCACCGAGACCCCAACAACTCGGGCCAGCGGTGCGATTACAACACTACAGCCGAGAACGCTTTCCAGCTCAAGGCAAAGAATGTCTTTTTGGGACTCCACGCAAGCAGAATCGAAAAGATGGCATCTAGTGTACCATAGAAAAGCCTCACACGGCTCCCAGGCCTCCCCCTCCCCTTTGTATCCTCCAATCCACGTACTTCTAAGACTACGGCCTTCTATCGCTTGGCGCACGTCGGTGCCGCGAGGGTAGTCGCATACCGGTGAGTCTGCCGGCCTTGAGTCCGTAGGTGCGCGCCATCCTCCTGGCAGCGAAACCCAGCAGCTGGGCCCCTAGGCTGAAGCCGATCAGGTGCACGTTCCAGGGCAGCACGAGGCCGTTGTGTGTCAGCGAGGAGACCAGAAAGGCAACCTCGCGACCCACGAGCTCCGCGTTGACGCACGCCTGGGCGTAGTCGCGCACAGAGGCGCCGCGCGCCCAGTCCACCACAACCACGTTGCCGTCTTCCTGCGCAAAACCCGGCACACGCGCACTCAAGCAAGCTATCGCTCGGAGGCCAGTAACAGGCCTTCACAAGTAATAGAAAAAAAATAACTTTTTTGTCAGCTACTTGGGTATTTAAAGTGTACAGACTCCCGTGATAGAATATCTTCACCCATAGTAGACAGGTGTTGCACAATTCCCATAAGAATTTACATCATGTTATTCTGCTGCTTTCAGCTGCATTTATGAATGCCTGTATTTCAGGTTTTAAAGCTCAACACTTAAAATAACTACAGCAAACACACCTAAGATGCTGAGACCTTACAGCCATTTGAACAAGGATCTAGAAGCTCATCATTCGAAACAGAAATACATGCCAATATTTTTGAAGACGTAAAAGAAACAACGAAGCAACAAAACACGAACTTAATATTCCAGGTATCAAGGAGTAACCTATATATTTCCGTATCTTGCTGTCACATAAGAAACATGTCAACCAAATATGAAGAAGACAAACTCAAGAAAAACTGGGAAATAACCCCAAGGAGGGGGAGAAAAGCTTAAGGAAGTATTGGAAAGTATGTTGGGTATTTTCGTGAGGACTGCTCAGAATTCTTACGCCCAGTGAATTGGAACTACGAAGTTGACTTCTTTGCGATCGGATTCGTAAATCAATTTAACGCCAAATAAATGGCTGTACGTACTAATTTGCAACCAATTTAATGAAAAGTGCTCATTTATATTGACACTTCTATAGGACAATCATTATTCACAATAAGTCTCTTATAGCTTTCTATACAAGTTGATTTTAGCGATTGAAACGCTTCAAAAGTTCTCGTCTAGTAGAGTACGTCACCGTAAAGAAAAAATTAATTTTTTTGCGCAGGAAACCAAAACGGGGTCTTGAGGAACACATGAAACCATGAGGAAATGAAGCGTAAGGAGTTATATGCTGTGGTGTTTTTCCGTCTGTGCTATACACAAGCATAAACGACTCCTTTATTTAGCCGTGATCCGCCCCACTTGCAGCGTGCGCTTTCGACGCTCCAAACATAGCTTATCACCAGCTTCTTCGGTGTCATGCGGGATGGTCCGGTTTTATAGCCCCGTTACTCGCGATGATCACAGGCTAGACAACAAAAGCCCACAGCTTTGACCTAAACCGGAAGCCTGCTTCTTTAGTCACGTTTTGATAGTCGAGCGCTGCTGTGCAGTCATTTATTTTAATTTGCTGGGTGCACGGCAAGTTCAGCCCAGCACATTAGCCTGAATGACGCTCTCCTTTTATGTACTAGCGGTACAGCGCCATCTCAAGCATAGCGAGCACATCGGCGCACTTTCAGGCAGGTAAAATTGCTGCTTTCACCCCTTCGCTTGGGTAGTGATCTAAATGATAGCCTTCTCATGAGTAAAATGATCGTACGGGCACGACGTCAGTTTTCGGTAGCCAAAAAGGAGGACATCGTCGTCGCCTACGTGAGTGCTCAAGGAGACGCAGACGTTGCTATGTACAAGGCTAAACATCTAGATCACCGTGTGCTTGCGTGTCCTGGTCGTATTCAACCGTTTCCGTTCCGCCGGGTCTGTCCTGGTACAGAAAAGAAAATGTTCTGCCAACAATGGTGAGGACTACTGACACCGCTATGCAAGCGTACGTCAGCAGTAATTCACAGTAAGCCTGCGCGAAATCGCAAGGACCACTGGAAACGCGCAACTTTCATTTGAAAAGCTCCTCTCCAGGCATATTATTATCCATGTCATATATAATGTCTTGAAGCATGCCATATATAATTTCTTGATGCACACCATATGTACGAGTACCATGCCTGCATCAAGAACTCATAGCCAATTACTTTCACTAAAGCCCAAATTTTTCTTGTAGGTGCCTAATTCAGTGTGACCAGGACTCAGTCTGAATAATATTCGTTGGACGGCGAAAGCGTAGTTCTTTATAGAAACTGCAATGTTACGTATCAAAATGCGCACTACTGGTACTAGCGCGATACCAATCCCCATTGGCTACACCAACAAATCGCTAAATGAGTATCGAGGGCTGCAGCATTTCTCAAGGTCGCAGTCCCGCTAATTTATTGCAGGAACAGCGAGAAATACAATCAGTGTGTTTTGAAGGGTATGTTGTCCGAGCTTGCGTTGACGCTCCCTTTGAGCACTTTAAATAGAATGTGGTTCCACATTTCCCCCCCTCAAGCTCAAGAGTCCTTCGATGAACTCATTTACACATTTACGAGAACACATATATAAGAACTTCAGTTGCAGAGCTCTTAAAAGGGGCTAATCTTTCTTCTAAAGAAATCGTTGTTCGCGATTTAAATTCTTATATCAACTAGTAAAGGAGAATTAAATGGTTGGCATAACGGAGGTCATTCATATTCTTCTCGTACGGATACGCTACTCGGCAAAGACACAATTTCACTATAACTCCCTTTTCCTCACGTAGCAACTCTTTCAAGTATTCATTCTTTCCGCGCACAATAGTGGTCTGGAGCCAGCTAAAAATAACGTCGTCTCTGCGCCAACAATAAATTCTTTCTTATCATGTTTACAGCGACATTATTTAGTTTTTATCATGTTTCCAGTGATAGTGTTTTAGTTCTTTGTTGTAACCTCGTGTGTGCCCAACGTGTATGCTTTGTATTTATTTATATAATAGTTTTTAAAATTATTATTAACCTGTGCACTTTTCTGTACATACCGTTGTATTAATTAGGTTTGTACGACCCTGCTAAAAACACTGCATGGTGATTGCAGTATTCATAAAATAAATAAAATAAAAAATAATACTTTCCGGACTACAAGATAGGAACAAGCGGATCCGATGCCTGGCCACTAATGCCGCCAGATCTGTCGCACCTTGATTTTTCTTTTTTCTTGGGGGGGGGGGGGGGGGGGGGGAGGCAGGGTTATGCAAAAAAAAGAAGTTTTTGCGTCAAAATCCACTTTTCTCGACGTTCTGAAGTAGTGTGTGCAGAACTTCTTCGAAAACGTTGCACGAGACATGCTTCTGCGTTCTGTCGACAAATAAAAAATTCCTTATTTATATTGCGATAAAGGGAAAACACCTTTAGCACATATGGGGGCATGAAGTGTTAATGCCCGAATTCTCATTGCTTTTGTCCTGTCGTAGCGGCGACGAATAAACGAATAGTATTCTGAAAGAAATTGTGTGCCAATCTGGCACATGGTTCAGTGTAGCACCTCGATACAGCTACCAAGCATCACTTATTTTGAAGTCCTCTCTAAGCTCTCCGGCGTCTAGTGACATCCCCATCTCCCGTGATTGCTGCATACATCTTCCTTTTACATTCGAAGAGCTTGAGGCACCTCTCGCTCATTTGCAGGCGTTCATCATCTCCGGGACCAAACGGAATATCATGCCGTGCTTTGTGCAACCTGGGTGAGTGGGCACGGAGACAACCGTTATAAATCCTGGCAAGATGGCCTGGAGAATGCAAGAGAAGCCGCTTGGTCCCGCTCCTGAAGCACGACAAGTCTCACTTGCCTTGTGCCGATCAATAGTGCTGACGAGCTGTGTGGGGAGAGTGATGATCCTCGGCTATTAGTACTGGTTTCTAGAACACCACAGCGTTTACCCAGACTCCCATGGCTATTTTCCTACTGGAACGTGCATCGAACAATAATGTTGTTCATATGTCGTTACGTACGTCCAGCATCAAAAATAATGTAACGACTATTTGCCGCTTTGTCCTTAGGCGTCACAAGAGTATATATATATATACGCAGGGAAGAGACGACGAACTTTTTGGAAGGCTTCTCTTACTTAACGTTTTCGGCTGGTGGACCAGCCTTCGTCAGAGTACAGTAACGCATGTACAACACATACACAGCTTTAAAGGCACCGTATCACGAGCAGAGGGCGCGCTATCTGCACTGACTAGACCATACACTGCGCATCATAAATCATTATCATTGCGCATTATAAATGATTATCATTGACACGCATTTTGGAATATACAAAAAAATTAAATGCAGATGTGTTCACGATACAATACATACAAACATGACTCTCAGGTAAGTGCCAGCGGTTACCATGATTATGTGTAGTGAAAGCAAAATGACTTATACATGCAGATACAAAGGCGTGATGTTTAGCACATGGCATCGTAAGTGCAACCTCGAATTATCTAAAAATTGAGATGTTAAGCGTACAACTTTGAACAACAGCGAAATATGTCAAAAAAGCCACATGTAAAGAAAGACAGAAAAAAAGCGCTGAGATCATGTGTGTACACTGTGTGGGAGGTGTATATTTGTGCTCAGTCTAAAGCGGCACCAGTTGCTAAAACATTGCCGGAGACAACCAACCCGGGCACTACCATAGTTAACCTTTCCCATGTTGTGCTTCTGCCTGCGGAAGAAAGGGTTCTTTCAAAAGGTCTCAATTTCTGTCCAGCCACCGGGGGCTTCGACGAATTCCAGTTAATGAAAGACATTGAAAACTTCTCCCGAAACTTAAGACTCAAAGAATATTTTCATGGCCGCGCTAGCAGCAAACAGGACCACCCAGCTATACCGTCCGCGACACACTAGACGCCTGCCTCGCAACGGGACAAATGCCTAGACCTATATATCAAAGCTGTTTCTCGCGACGTGCTCGACACCTACAAGACACGCGCCCCATTCCAGAGAAATCTTTCCACTAGCGAATCCGATGCTCTTAGAAGCCTAAGCACACGCGATGATATTGTTATTAAACCGGCGGACAAGGGTGGCTCGGTCGTGATAATGACAAAAGAAAATTACAAAACAGAAGTCGTAAGACAGTTATCTGACGGTACATTTTATAAAGAACTTCCCTGTGATCCTACCGACGAATTCCTTTCCATCATTAAGGAGAACATAAAAGCATTGGTGAAGAAGCAGAAGATCGACGATAAAACAGCACGCTCCTTGATCCCACTTAGTCCAATAGCCGGACGCTTTTACCTGCTGCCCAAGATACATAAACCAGGTAATCCAGGCCGTCCCATTGTATCCGGCATCAGAACAGTCACAGAATACATCTCTCGTTACGTCGACAGTCTAATCAAATTTATTCCAGCCACATTTTCTTCTTTCATTAAGGATACTAATGCTTTTCTTAATGACATAATAGATCTAACCGTTCCTGAAGGCTCGCTTCTGGTGACAATGGATGTCACTTCCCTTTACACGAATATTCCCCATAGGGATGGCATTCAGGCTGTCTTGAAATCCTATGAACACCTCCAGTGTAATAGCCCGATTGATAGCTCAACCCTTGAGGTTCTGCTTAAATTAGTTCTCGAGCTTAACAACTTCGAATTTAATAATTCTCATTATGTACAAATTAGTGGAACATCGATGGGAACTAAAATAGGCCCTAACTATGCAAACGTCTTCATGGGAGTGCTCGAAGACGCGTTCCTTAATAGTGTACGACTAAAACCTATCTACTTTAAACGCTACATCGACGATATATTTTGTATTTGGACGCATAGCGAAACAGAACTCTTAAACTTCATTGCGGCATTCAACCAGGCACACCCCGCTATCAAATTCACACATCATTACTCACCGTCATCTGTAGACTTCCTTGACGATGGACGCCTAATCACAAAACTCTACAAGAAGCCAACTGATAATCATCAATTTCTTCATTTTGAAAGCAGCCACGTGCGTCATTGCAAGACTGCGATTCCATATAGCCAGGCACAGCGCTTTAAACGCATATGTTCCGAAGAAGACGATTTTAATTCTTGTTGCCAGGAACTCAAAAAGAAACTTCTCAACCGTAAATATCCAGAGAAGATGATCGATGACGCGATACACCGAGCGGCAGGATATGACCGGATGGACTTTCTTAAAGGCAGAAACAAACCCAGTGGCTCCCTGTCGGCTAATTTGATACACATTCCGCATCTAACCCTAAGGTCTCAGGCATACTCCGCAAACACTATAACATTCTCACCCAAAGCGACAGGTTAAAAGCCATTTTTCCTGAGCCACCTCGTGTCGTGTATAGACGTTCGAAAAACATAGGTGACATACCAACGTCTTCAAAGATCGCCACTTCTAACCCGACCGGTTGCAGCCGCTGCAATAAACCACGTTGCAAAGTCTGCGCTCATATAACGCCTACATTGATTGCCACCAGCACAGCCAGCCAATTCATGTTCACTATTAAAGGCAGTTTCAACTGTGATTCATATAACGTAGCGTACTTGCTCGAGTGCGGCACTTGCCACATGCAATACATAGGCCAGACTGAAACATCTTTCAGGATCCGTTTTAACAACCACAAGTCGCATGCCAAATCCCAACCAAATCTACCACTCTCGAAACATGTAAACATGCCGGGCCACTCATTTAATAATCTCAAAGTAACAATACTCGAATCTGGATTCCGCACCAACCATGACCGCGAGCTTCGCGAATCTTACCTGATTCACAAATTTAACACTGTCTCGTCCGGAATAAATGAAAACAAAGGAAAACTAACCTGTCTAACTTTAGACTGAGCACAAATATACACCTCCCACACAGTGTACACACATGATCTCAGCGCTTTTTTTCTGTCTTTCTTTACATGTGGCTTTTTTGACATATTTCGCTGTTGTTCAAAGTTGTACGCTTAACATCTCAATTTTTAGATAATTCGAGGTTGCACTTACGATGCCATGTGCTAAACATCACGCCTTTGTATCTCCATGTATAAGTCATTTTGCTTTCACTACACATAATCATGGTAACCGTTGGCACTTACTTGAGAGTCATGTTTGTATGTATTGTACCGTGAACACATCTGCATTTCATTTTTTTGTATATTCCAAAATGCGTGTCAATGATAATCATTTATAATGCGCAATGATAATGATTTATGATGCGCAGTGTATGGTCTAGTCAGTGCAGATAGCGCGTCCTTTGCTCGTGATACGGTGCCTTTAAAGCTGTGTATGTGTTGTACATGCGTTACTGTACTCTGACGAAGGCTGGTCCACCAGCCGAAAACGTTAAGTAAGAGAAGTCTTCCAAAAAGTTCGTCGTCTCTTTCCTGCGTATGTTACGTCGGGTCCTGCGTGCTGAACTTTGAAGAAAACCCCTATATATATATATATATATATATATATATATATATATATATATATATATATATATATATATATATATATATATATATATATATTTAGGGTGGTTCCTTTTTTTTTAAGATGCACCAATTTTTTTTAGTTGACTGTGGCAGATAGCACTATTATAACCCTTGGGCTGAATGATTTCATTGGGCGACCCGTTGCTCCTACGAGAAATCAAAATGCATAATTGAATTATTAACATAATTACACTAATTAGCATTTGGATTCACGGCCCATGTTTCAATCTATGAATTGTAGCTAGTGAGTTTGCACGGCATATCGACTTGTAACGAATTCTGAGGATCGTACCGGTTCCTAGATATGAGGCGCTATAACGTAAAGCTATTCCAAACTTTTCCAATTCTGCTATCAACCCTCCGCGATTGGTCAAAAACTTTTTTGTGCCACCCCCACTTCGCCTGTCAGTCCCGCGACGTCATGCAAACCGCGATAGCTCCCCTCCTGATATGACGTGCACACTCTGATTATGCACGATTGGACTGAACAAAAGAAAAATGGTTATTTCTGATTCGACGCCTTTTCGCCATTAGCCCTCGGCTATTGGTAAAAAATTTTCGGGCTGCACCCACTTCACCTGCCTGTCACGCGACGTCACAAAACCGCGAAAACTCACAGCATCAAAGTGACATGTGCGCGATAAAGATGTATTAATATGCCGAACAAAACTGAATTTTTCTCTGAATAGCCGCAGGCTGCCCTGTTCCGAAAGGAATAAAAATGGCTGCTGCCGATTGCTCAGGCACTGGCTACTAGCACCTGCCGGAAAGGATGGGTTTATTTGCGCACAATAAAACTTTTTACGTGGTATGTAACGTTTTCGAGCACTTTCGGCACGCTTACGACCTCGCTCAGCCAACTTTTCTTTGCTGAGTATCCTCTTTAGCGGCATTCTTAACCTTCCGTTGCATGCCGCCGCGATTTTCGACCAGCCACCGAAAGCTAAGTAAGAGAAAACGGGCCAATCGCAGGCACCAGCACCACCCTCTTCATCCGGTTATGAATTTTCAGTGCACTGGATCGGCCCCATCGAATCCCTCTCCACTTGAGCGTGCTCCTCGCCTCTTATCAGCCAATTAGATAAGACAAGCCGCTCAGTATAGGCAATGTTATTCGTTTTTGAAGCAAACAAAAGTGACCTCTAATAACCGAGGAGTTCGTTTGATTGGTCTGTTTATATAGACAACCCTGCGGGTCACCGTCTGATGCTTGCGTCGGCGGTTGCGCAAATTTGACGTCAGGAGATTGGAATAAAACATATTGGAATAGTTTTACGATATAGGGCCCATGCTCCGTCAAACTTGCAGTAAAAATGCACTGTTGTTTCACTTACCTTTTTAGAAAAACCTCTTTTACGCATTGAAGAACAAAAGTAACTGGAACGTATGCCAATGCATTTCGTCGGACAATTTGAAAGTTTATCTCCTGAAATTTATCTCCTGAAATTTATCTCCTGAAAATATCTCCTGAGAATTCGTTCCAAGTGCATATGCCCTGAGAACTCACCGACTACGATTCGTAAATTGAAATATGTGCCGCAAATTAATTAAATAAAAGGTTAATTAGTGTAATTATGTTTATTATTCAATTAATCCTTTTAGTTTCTCGTAGAAGTGATGGTCACTTCATCGATTAATTTAGCTGAAGGGTTAGAATTGTGCTATGTGTCACAGGCAATTTTTTTTTAATTTGGTACAGCTACATAAAACACCCGGTATATGCTAACGTAACTCACAAGGCCATTCTCAGTGATCTTGGGACGACAGTCCTTGGAGGTAGGATCTTTCAAATGAAGTCTAGTTGCTTCCTTATTAGGTCGTTCTTTGTGTCATCGATCATGGCGCAACCAAACAACACTACAACCGTTCACTACACCAACGCACCCTGTTCGACTTCACGCCCATTGACCTTGTTGATCATCTACCAACTGCAACTACGGTATACCAACGTGTGCAGACGGCATATGTGACTGCACTTCGGTAGTGACACGCCCCCAGATATGTGCAACACTTCAAAAGTCTGCTACTCTAAAAACGGTGAACGTTCGCTGCCGAGGCCTCAAAATATCATCATACCGTACTCTGGTGGGTCACTTACTAACCAATGGCACCTTACGTCCTCTCTATCAACGGACGGATCATTTACTACACAAAGACTCATTGATTTCTTGATGTATTCATTAGTGGTGACCTCACATTAACCGTTTACATGACCTACGTGAAACAGTACCTGACAGAAATTTTCCAGCTGTTCAAATTTCTGTTTTTACTGCGAAAAAAGTTGGAGGATGTCAGTACAGGCAATGTTGAAACTGTACAGGGCACTCTACCTTAGTTTAGTGAGATACAACTTGCCCGTACCTACCAAATGCTTGCAGAAGAAGTCTTCGTGCAGTGCAGCTTATTCACGCTCGAGTTATCAGAGTTTGTCTTGGTTTGCCAAGATGCGTATCAACAGCGGCCACTATTTGAATTTTCCCGGACAATCTAATGCAAACACATTTTGGCGTGGTAAAAGTGATAGTGAACTTTAGAGGCCTTGCCCGAGTTCGTTCCCATCATCTTGCAGTACTGCCTTCAGAAATGCCGCAGACACCATTTCGTGCTACGACCTCTGATTATCGCACCAACCTTCCATCAGGCCTCACTCCCGCCACTAAACTATCGATTCCTCTTTGGTTGTCTGAGCTTCTAGCTCCTGCTTTTAAAACAACTATATCTGCTCCTTTGGCACGGGATGTAGTATACTGACCATGTCCATATTTATACTGATGGGTCAGCTACCCTCCAGGTTTCGGCCGGCGCCGTCACTTTTACTACCACCGTAACTTTTAATTCTGACCACCTGACGACATTGACGGCTGCGGAACTTGCAGCTCTTCGCGCTGAACTTCGTCTCGTCAGCCAAGGACAACCTCAGAGATGGTCCATACTAAGCGAGTCGATAGCAGCACTACAGTCTGCTATCAGCCCTCCGGCGCAATTTTAACTTTATTGCTCGTCTCACGAATTTTCGGCAGCCTCGGTGAAACCGCCTAGTTAAATTTATTCATATTGATGTACTTAGGAGCATTTGCAAAGTTTAATTATCATAACCAACGGAGGGAAGATATGAACGGACTAAATCAACAAAAAGGAAGGGTTCGGGGATTTAAATTTGCTGGTAGATGAATTAAGCCACTAGACATGTGGATAAAGAGCACACATTGACAGGACTGGCGCTCGTCCTGTCGGTGTGTGCTTTTTGTTCTCGTTTTTTCGAGCCTTAGTCTTCGTACCAGTATGTCTGACTTACTAGCTCAACCAAAAGCTCGCGCTACATGTTTAAATTTACGACTTATCTGTACAATGGTTTGGGTCCTGATACAACACTAGGATCGTGTGCGCCTTGGGGGAAGCTTTTCGTCCAGCCTAAATTCCATTTTTCACTGGCGTCACCCGAGGGCGAATTCACTGCATGATTAAACTGCTGTATTGGCCTATAGGTACTATAACTAACTAAGAAAACAAAACTGTTACTTTTCAAAAATACCTTTAATACCTTGATGGCATGAGTCAAAGTTCATTTTGCCTCTATGATTTTCTCTTAAGTTGAAAATGCATTGAAAATACAGCAAGCTTATTTAGCGTTTTAGAACAGCGATATACGTTCCTATAACCTTTAGAGTTGCCAAACTCAGTGTAAGGTAGCATCTCGAGTGAAAGGCTCACGTGTGTATCCCTGCCATGCAGTATGGCGAACCACTTCATGCTAAGATTAAACTAGGATCTCATTTGTTTGTGTCTCTCTTCTTCCGTCCTCGTGCCTAGCAGCAGTTCATTCTTCGATCATAAACCAACTGGTATGAGAGAAAATTGGCGCCACACGAAACAGAGCCCTTGGCGCATTGCATTTGCCTCACCAGTCTGAGAAAGGCGTCCTTCATCTGGTTCAGGTAGGTAAGGTTGCCACTGCCGCCCAGGCCGTGTGCCAGGATCTTAAGCGGGGCGCCCGGCCGGTAGGCCCTGGACAGGGTCATTCCGTCGGTGGCGTAGATGTCGAGCAGGTCGCTGCCGCTGCGCGAGTGCAGCCGAAACCTGGTGGCAAGCTCGGCAGGTGGCTTTGGCAGCAGTCGGATGTGCGCCAGCAGTCCTTTCTGGTCGAAACAGCCTACGACGTCGTAGCAGACCTGTGTGGGCAAGTTTCGCAACAAAGCAGCTTCAGGCGCGCTGGAACACATATAATACACGTCGGTGCCTTGAGGTGTCCTTCCGTTTATAAGGGAAAGCTAAGGGTTAGCTATCTACTGACGTCCATAACTGTCCCTAATTGTAATACCCCAGAAAGGGGATGGGAGAACTGCGCCGCAGTAGCTCAATTGGCAAGAGCATCGCATGCGTATTGCGAAAAGGTGAGATCGTGCCCCACCTGCGGCCAGTTGTGTTTTTCATCCATTTTCATTTCCATTATTTCATCATTTCATTAATTCGATTAGTAAGTACAAGTAATTCCCCTATGTTGTCCTTGGTGTCCTTGTTTGTTGGCTTCTCATGATACGATACATATATATAAAGTGAAGTCGCCCTTGTTGTAATTCCTGCAATCATCGCGGCTGAACTGCAGATTGCTACCAGCGATGTCACATCCTCCTGGGACCCGATGACAGCTCCGGGGTAGAGTTATTGGTTGATTAGGGAATTAGTTTAACGTCCCAATGTAACACAGGGGCTATGAGTGACGCCCTAGTGGAGGTGTCCGGATTAATTTTGACCAACTGAGTTTCTTTAGCGTGCACTTAAATGTAAGTACACGGGTGTTCTGGCATTTCGCCTCAAATTTAAATGCGGCGGCCGCGGCTGGGGATCAAGCCCTCGAACTCGTGATCCGGAGAAGAACGCCACAGCTGCTATACGCGTCACCGCGGCTGGTGGGTCAAAATCGCTCCTCCAGCCGGCTCTTATTCCGACTGATACATGCCACGAGCGTGAAAAGCCAATTTTGTGGGCTTTTCACACCGCCCTAAGGAGCGATAGAAGATTGTCATCAGGGAGCAAGCTGTGACCATGCTGTTGCAGAATTGCAGCTGCTGAAGGCCGCAAGAACGCTGCTTTTTGTGTAATCAACAGGGCTGGAAGACCGCATGTGACGTAGCACTGAACATTCGAGTTTTTAATGCGAAGAATTCTTGTCGAATTGAGATCGGTTTTTCCTGCCGTGTATCTGGCCGTTTTGGTGGGCCCGTCTGAAAGGCAGTGCAGTCTAACACAGCGTCTCCAACAGTGACCTAGGATTGAATTTGGAGCGCATAGTTTTTTTCAAACGCCCAGATAACGCTCAATGTGACCTTCAGGCCCGGTAGAACACCGGTAAAACAATATGCAAGCCCTTGTCGCTTGACACATCCGCTCTCGGATTCTAGGCATAGCGCACCTGGGTTCTTCCACAAGCGCACATTGGTGTCAGAAAGGACGCAAATTGGTGGATCGACCAATACACTAGTGATGTCACTGGTGAATACACGGTCAGAACCACAATCACTGAACCGATGGATATTCAGTAATTATTTAAATTGATGTACATACATGTGTAATTGTACACACATTAGCAGTGAAAAATTGTAAAAGTGTACGTAATCATAATCTCTAACAATGCAATGTGATATGAATATTTCATCTTCACAACCTCTGGTGTGCTCTTCGTTTTATAAAACTATTACGGTTCGTAAGTGCCCCTACACTACCAAACAACAATGTTTCCCATTACGTAGCGTTCAACTAGAGTTACGGCTGCCGATTTTGTTTTAAACTACACAGTGGAATAACCCCCATTGTCCTCTCTCTTCACGTTAATAATTTTCTCCCTTCCCCAGTGGGGAAATCCAACCGGGATCAGCTCCGATTAGCCTACTTGCATCTCCTTTATATCTTTATTTTCTTAACGACAACAACATAATTTGGGCAAGAACCGCCTACGATGATGGTCAATGTAAGCGAATAACCGAGCTCTTCTAGAAAGCTATTCGTTTTAATAAAAGGAGCAATGATACTATATTTTCGGATATTCATTTTTTCCGTTATATGAAGGACTGGGACGTCTAAACCGTAGAACAGATACTGGCAAGCCTCAGAGCGCCTTAAGTAATTTCATATAATAGCTTTCTACAGCCAATTTTGATTTCGTTTCTCAGGGGTTACTGCGTCGTGAAGTCATGGAGCAGAAGGTGGTCACGTGGCAGAGGTCATTGCGACGTTTTGACTCTCGCTCCGGCTCGCGTTTACTTATATGGCAAGGCAACGAGATTTTGTTTTATTCAAAGGTATAAATGTTTTCCTTCTGAATCAGTTATGCAAGGCAACAAAAAAAAAAAAGGAGAGACAGAAAGAGGATACAGCGAAAGAAAAGTATTTGTTGTTTTATTGCGTCATTCCTTGGAGAACAGAGCCGTTAACCAGCCCATCTGTAGCGGTATATAGGTGGCTATGCACACATGGTATGAGCCAGCCAGCCATGCGTGTGTTGTCTCCAGCGGCGTGATCGCCAGGACGGCTGCTGTCCTCTCCCCATCCAGCCACCGGAGTCTTCTCCCGCAGCCGCCATAGGGGGAGAAGGCGACGGGAAAACAGGAGGGCCGTTTTTACCGAGCACTTTGGCATAGCATCTAAACCTTAACACTCAGTTAACACTTCACACTTAACATGCAGCAACACTCAGTTGCTGACAGGTAGTCAGAGATGTCTCGTGGTCGCTCCCCTTGTCGCGGACACGTCCCAAAGCTCTCGTGCGACAGCACGTGCGTCTCAAAGAGCTACAATGTACAGTTGGCGTTCGGCAACGAACGTGCCCCGCTACTCAGTTGTGCGAAAGCACGTGCCTTTTGCACTGACGCCTTTGTATCGGCGGCGAAAATCCGACCATCGTCGACACTGCCACCGATCATCAAGAAAACGGGCGAAAGGGCGAAAGAAGGCTATATTCGCTTTAAAAAAACATAGGCAACATGTTGCTTAGCGCCGACCCTCCGTAGCGCGTACCGTCTGGCAAATTGCGCATAAAGAATCACGTGGTCTTCCTGGAACGCAGACTTCGACGCGACCTATCTGTGGAATTTGCGCCATTTTAACAGAAGTGCCTGTCTTCGGCTTATCGGGCTTGGTCGGATCAAGCTACCTCCGCACTTGCCATTCAATCAGTTATCGCAAAGGCCGTGAAGTCTGATGCAGCGCGTTTCCGTCGCTGGCATAATGAGAGAGAAATACCTGCTTCTTGGAAGCGACGTTGAACCGAGGCCGCCATCACGTAGTTAATTAAGACAGACAGACAGACAGAGAGAGAGAGAGAAAGAGAGAGAGAGAGAGATGCCAAGCGTAAGCAACTGAAGCATGCTGAGCCATATGTGGAAAGCGCAACCGGCGTAATTTTACCAGATACCGTGTGAAAAGACCTATAGTATAGGCCTACTTTTTTTTTTTTTGCCTGCTCCTACAGCCCAATGGCTTGGCGTTGTGCTGCTAAGCTCGAAATTGCGGGATCGAATCCTGGACACGGCGGCCGCATTTCGATGGGGTCGAAATTCAAAAACGCTCGTGGTGAAAATTAATCCGGAGTTCTAATCTACAGGCTGCTTAAGAATCACATCTTGGTCACGATGTGATTATGAGGCACGCCGCATATATAGTGGAGAACTACAGATCAGTTTTGACCACCTGCGATTCGTTAATGTGCACATTAATGTAAGTAAACAAGCGTTTTTAGTTTTGGCCCGTAAAACCCCAGAATTTTTTAAAGCCTTCCCCATCCCCCCTTCGTGTGCGTGTGTGTTTAATGCTATAGTGCAAAAGGACTATTTCCTATGCAAAAGTTGAGCGAATTGTCCAAAAACGACATGAGCGTTATAAGGTGTCCCACATAACTTGAGCCAAGAATTTAAAAGTGAAAGGCGCGTCGGAAGCGAATTTAACCGAACGCATACTATTCGCAATAGCCTATAGTAACTCAGACAATTTTTTGTTTTCCCCATAACGTACTAATTAATTAAGCTTAATTACCCAACGTTTTAATTATTGGCTGAGTACCCCAAGTATGATACGCAGCTTTGTAGAGCACCTTCAAAAACCACCGATCGAGTTGTTTCCTTTGCGATACGTCTCACGTAGTCCTTTTTTCCAGGTTGCAAAGAAAGCTCGCGAAATATGGGGGAAAAAAAAAACACGTGACGGAGCGTTTGCGCAGGGGTATCGTGCGGCTATCAAGCGTGCGTTCGGTGAACAAGGTCGGCTGCATCGTGACTGGCGACGAGGAAGCGGCGGGGCGTTCTTTACCTCATCGGCAGCGCTCGGCCAGAAGCATGCATTTTCGCCGTCATCCGACGGCAGCCGACCTTGTTCACCAAACGCACGCTTGAGAACAGCACGATACCACTGCGCAAGCGCTCCATCACGTAGCGTTTTTCATATTGCGCATGCTTTCTTTGCAACCCAGAAAAAAGGACTACGTAAGACGCATCGTAAAGGAAACAACTCGATCGATGGTTTCTGAAGGTGCTCTACAAAACTGCGTATCATACTTCGGGTCCTTAGCCAATAATTAAAAAGTTGGGTAATTATATTTATATATATAGAGAGAGATAATTTATTTGAAAGAAGGCAGAGAGGTCGGCCTGAGCTAACGCGCTCTAGCCTGCTATACTCTGCACAGGGGGACGGGGAATGGGGACATGAAGGCGTGATGAGGGATTATGATGACATAGAAAGAGGGATGCGCAACGGTGAAAGCAAATTCAACATTCTCATGGTAAACATTCAGCAATCTCATCCATGAAGCCACCATTAGCTTCCGTATCAAGTCTGTAGTCACCAATTCAAGTGAACTTAAAGATAAATGCGCTAGGATGAAGCTGGTGTGTGGGCCTCCCCAGCGTGATTAGCACAAGCGCCAAACAAAAGCTTTATAGCATGTAAAGAGCTGCGAAAAGCGGCTCCAGCACGGCGAGCACCTGCAGGGCATTTTTAGCGGCCGGATTCTCGAGACCACCGAGAATCGCGCGCATTGACTCTACCAGGTGCTTCAGCATTTTCTGTACGCTCTCCTTCTCATTGTGTCCATCTCCTAGCTTGCCCGTAGTGTCACCGCTTTCATTCGCCCCATAATTCTTGGCTTCATGGAGAACAGGACCACTAGGGCCCACTGGCATGGCCGTGGGCCTAGAGGGCAGCAAAGACCATTATCAGCCGGTGGAGACCTTTATCAGACCTTTATCAGCCGGTGGAGGTTAATGTTTGCCGCGTGCTGTCATCGACCTTGAATGAGCAGTAGGCGCCGTTACCGTCCTCGATGCACGCACAGGCAGAGGTGGTCGTGGCGCCTGTGCCCCGCTATGTACTTCTTCTGTAATGGCTTTGTGACGCTTCTTTCGCGAGCGTTGGTCACTTTGGCGAACAGATTGAGCAGCCTCTTTACGTGAAGATTGGTCTCTTGCCATTTTTCGAAGAACACGAACTCCTTGTTTCATCTTCGGGCATTCCTTCGAAGTCGCTTCGGGAGAGCCAGTACAGTTGGGTCATTTAAATGAAGACGCGTCACAGTGGGTGGTATTATAAGCTCTCCGCCGCAACGCGAGCAGGTGGCTTTACTTGTACAAACAGCGCTCACTTGTCCTATCTTCAGACAATTCCGGCACTGAACAGGCCTCGGAACGAATGGTCGTACACGGTGTATCACGTAGCCCACTTTGACAGACACTGGTATTGTCGAAGATGCAAATATTAACTTGATACATCGGGAGTGTGCCAAGCGGTGAATCTCAAGAATGCGTACCGATGACTTCAAAAGACTCTTGAGGTCCGTAAGCTTGATTTCAAGCTCCACGTCGGAAATCACATCAGTCGTTGTCTCCTTCCCGTAAGTAATAAAGAAGCGGACGGGGATTGCGCTTAACTGTGGAATGGTGTTTAACTTCTCCAGTATTGCGGAATTTTTCACATATATTGTCAGGATGTTCTTGCGAGCGTTGATCCTGATCTCGTTGATTTGCCCAGGGGGCACACTTTCAAAATATTCGGTTAGAAACTGCACGCTGAGGGAGTTCATGCTGTGTGACGGCGAGAGCGGCACGTAAGAAACCATGAAGGATTCCTGCTCACTCTGATTCGGTGGAGTCGTCTCAGTCGACATACGGCGCATCTTCTTCATACGGCGGCCCATGGCTACGGTGTACTCGCTGTCAAAGTCCATGGCTTCTGGTGTTGAGCTCTTCCAGGAATCGAGCTGGTCCGAGCTTCCAAAGGCACGTCGTCCAAAAATGAGCGATGAAGTAGACGACTCACCTTGTTCAGGTGGCCGTGGGAACATCTTGCTCATCCTTGATGAAATGACTCACGAAAATGGCAAAAAGGTAAGAAATTGCATAACAGTGAGATGCCTAGAGCACCAGTGAGCTCTGGGCACTTCTTACTTATTAATTAATTAATTAATTGGCTTAATTAACTAGTGGGTTATGGGGCAAATAAAAAATTGTCTGAGTTACTATAGGCTATTGCGAATAGTACGCGTTCGGTTAAATTCGCTTCCGACGCGCCTTTCATTTTTAAATTCTTGGCTCAAGTTATGTGTGACACCCTGTATATGCTTGAATCTGTTACATTCCGATACAGGTTGTAATGATAACTGGTATTATTGCAATCATTATAATGCGGTTCTGTATTTGAATACGCATGTTTGTGGTTGGTACATGTACAGGTGCGTTCAGTGTACACACATCACGCAATTAAAATTGCTTCCTGGGTTATTGGTACGTTCTTGTTTCCTCTTTTTTATTAAGCAGCGAATTCGCTATAATTTATTACCTAGCGTAAGTAAACTACGAAGAAGTACCCAATTTACGATAGAATACTACATCCAAAAAAACAATAAAACATATCTGTTCAATTTCCTTGAAGAACAACCACCAAGGAATTCACACGGGGAGCCGGACCGCTGATTCGGCCCGCCGACGGATGTGACGTGGCTTGTTTTTCCGAGCGTTAAAGATGCTCGCGAATAAACGCGAAATTGCCGCGCGACTGGCCGCTCGAGGCACTTTGCGTGTATTCGCGGGCTCCTTTCACGGGCGGAAAAACTTTTATGTGGCACGTATTGAGCAACGGAAAGTTGTATCGGGAGTTTTTTATGTCGCTCTACAATTTTCTCATTGACACTTTTCATCTAATTATAATACTTCAGAAATTGATTAATTAATTAAGAATAATTATCTCATTAAGCGGAATGAAAAAAAAAAATCGTTTGAGTATCTCCAAGCGACGGCAAACAACATTACCTTTGTTCTGTCCAGCTACGTGACATTTGCATATTTTTAAACTCTGGCTAACTTTAGCTGGGACACCCTGTATAGCCATGACGATGGCAGCTAAGATGAACCTTGAATATCGCTGCCCATGTGATGGGTGAAAATGTATATTCAAAGGCATTGTGCGAAGTGATGTGATGTGCGGCAACATTTTCTGGCAGTGTCGTAACACGGGCACCTCAACGCTAATACATGCAATGTAATCTTTTATCTGCTGTGTTTTCGCTCGTTTCGGGTTTTAGCCGGTTATTACGCTTTTTTTTTTCTTTCTATATCTTTTTTCCTTTAGAACAGAAAGCGTACGAATTAAGTCGAAACTATCCCATACGTTTACTGTAGGCGGAGTTTTGCTACATATGCAGTCGATAAATAGCAAAATTGTACTGCACAAATGCGCAAGCAACTACTAATTAAATCTGTGAATATTTAGGCATAATTAACTTATTAAGGAATACTCTGTCGGACCTGCCTTGATTTTTTCCCCACCTCTTACCTTGTCTTTATGAGGCATCTGCTGACTCATGACATATTCGATGTTTTCGTGAATCACTTCGAAGTCCATCACCGTTCCCTCCGCAACGCTGCTCTCTTCAGCAAGCGCTCCTTGTCTAAACCGCAGGCACATAGTTGAAGACAGAATAAGAACTACATTAACGTACGATTGCCTAAAGAGCTGCATTTTCTATTTCGAAATACGTGACACAAGCTTGCTTCACAACGAAGCGACTTCCCTACACAAGGTACTGGAAGTGACTGAGCGCGTTCTGCGTCTTGCAAGCCGAAGAAAACTCCGGGGGTTAGGATTTGTCGAAAGCATTCGATTCTTGAAACTGATTTCAGCTTTGGTCTTTCTCTCTCTCTCGTGTATGCGCGTTGCGGAGGTGCACAGAGCTCAGTTCTTTCAAAACATGTCTTGAAGCATAAAAGGAGAAAAGCAAATGAAGTTTGAGGTGGTCCCTTCCGTCTTGTTAGCGTTTCTCCCTTTTTCTACCGAGAAAGCCAACGGGTGGGCTAACCCGAGCTAACCATTAAGGCAGGAACGGTGGGGGCTGTGTTTAGATGGGCGATAACGGCTTTGTCGAATTCCAGGAATGCCTGCTGTACGGTACCTGCGGTCAACGAGAAAGAGCCACGGCTGCTGCTACCAGGCCATCAGGCTTCCATCCTCTGTGCTTTCAGGTCACGTATTGGCAGGGTAGAAGAAATCGCTAACTTTTCTAAGCATTTCCAGGCACCACTTCGTAAACACACGAAGAAAGACAATTAGCAAATGTTGCGATCTTGTTTATTGCTTTGGAAGTTTTGGTTTTCGTTTATAACAATCATTTTGACATCGAAACAAAGCTAGCCGAGCCAAATCAATCCACAACTGTCATGGCGGCTTCTACAGTGACTAGCTTTGTTGATACTGGTGAAAAAACTAATGTTGTGAAAGGTGACAGATCTACCAGCACCATTCCCGTAATCAGTACCGGTGGTCATGCGTCTGCTAGCGAAAGACATCCAATTTTTCTGTTGTCAGCGGATTACAGCCGCCGCGAAAAGTACTATCGACCAAGTAAGTCCGTCACCCATGTATCGGAACGGAACTTCGATTTCAGCCTGCGTTATTTGCGAAAATATTTGAGAGGGGAAAAGTTCTGTTTTTTAAACGAAAAGTTTCATTGCACTTGTTACCATGTGAGGATCACATATATACATAATGAATCGCGGCTAACATAGTGAGTCTATTAGCCACGGTTCTGACGAGCTGCAAACTTGTTGGTGGGTGTTTTCTCTGAAGTACTGTGCATGTGCATAGTTCCGTGCGAAGCGTGTTACGCTATCATCGCTTAACCCTTAACCGTTTGTTCATTTTCGTGATTCAAAACGGTTTTTCACTATCTTGTTCTCACGAAATGATGTTCGAACAATCAAGGGACGCATGATGTGCTATCTTGCGGTGTCTGAATACTTCTGTTTGCGTTGGCAGTGATGCATATGGCATTAACTCATATCTCATATACACATTCGTTTAAGTGAGAGAAAAAATGCCAAGTTGGTTTAGCTCGCTACTTAATGCCGCCGTCGTTTAGTGTTTCAGCGTAAAGGCTACAGGATAAACAAAACCATTGCGAAAGCGCATTATGCAACTGCTTGGACTATAAACCTCTGCCTTCCGCACTTAATGAACCGCGGACAATGTTTCTTCCTTCTACAAATGACGCTTTGACTCGTGCTGGGGTGTGAGTTCATTAACTGTTTTTGTCAAATTGCCTCTTGTTTCGAAATTTGTTCCCATAATATTTTGTAAACGGACATTGCATGTCACTATGTGTCCTGTGTTTTGCTCCTTCACGTTATCTTTATCATGCGTTCACTAAGTGGTTTGAAGTTACGTGGTATTGAATTTCAGATTTTTCAGCGGCCCTTTGTCATCTTTAATACTTTCTTGCCACGATATCTGTCCATCGTGATATCACAGAGCACTGACCGGTGCTCTGTGACATCACATATCTGAACTAATTGCTCATAATTTCTTGCCATAGTTTATTGATGTTTCCTGCTTTCCCTTAACTGTGTTTTAACGACCTAATTTGTGTACAAGCGTCACTTTTGATGTAGCATTTGTCGGATACTCTGGTTTCTCGCTGACCTTGCCAACATTTCAGCTGACCTACATGTTAACTGTATCGTTTCAGTGACCTATGTGCAAATGTTAGATTGGTCCTGCATGAGAACTATGTCGTCATTTCTTTTTCTCTCTCTTCATTTAACCAAAAGTGTTAATGCAGTGCCTGGTTAAAGCTGGTTTTGCTACTCATATTGTCTTCAAGACTGCGGTACAGAATTACTGTGCAGGCACCATTCGCGCTGTCATGAGTTCCTTTCCTCTCTGTTATCCAGAGAGCAGTGTGCTATGAAAAGTTTTGCTTGTTACCTGTAAATGGCTTGCACGCTGTGCTGTGTATGTGTATTCCAGTGCTGACTGTGGTGTTGGTATCATGTTGGCCTTGTCATCTATCAGGCCAGCGTTGCTTTGCTCTCGATATTTATTTATTATACATACTTTCAAGGCCCGAAGGCACTACACAAAGGTGTGGTACGTAACAAGGCCAAGTGATTGCAGACAATGGTATAAGGAAAAAAAAAACGGTAAGCGATAGCGTGGTAGACTGCTGTTTTGAATGAAGGTGTATCTGCGATCTGAATGATGGAAGCAGGAAGGTGGTTCCAGTCGACACTTCTGCGCGGTAAAAAAGAATCATGATACTTGTTCGTTCGGCAGGATGGGACAGCAACTTTATATCTGTGGTCAGAACGGGACGAAACGTAGAAAGGTGGGGTGATAAGTTGATTCTTGAGCGCGTGGTTAGAGTGATAAACCTTGTGGAATAGGCAAACGCGAGCACATTTGCTACATAATGATATGACACTTCCACGTGTGGCCTCGCTAGACGCAGCCGTGCTCGCGGTTCACTTGTTTACCGCAGTGACTGATCTGTCGACGTACTGAAGAAATACGAAAGAGAGACACATGCGGTCTCGTGGTCGTAATCGCTTTATTCTGATCGACACTCTGGCCGCTCAGCTGTTTGGCGCGCAGACTGGCCGCGCCTACGTAGCAGCGCGACCCGATCGATTCTTTCTCCCGCTTCTTCCCTTCCCTCCCGTTTCGACGGCCTTGTTTTCTTTTTCTCCGTCGGACGTTTCCATACTAGGGTGTCAGAAAGGAGGAGCCATGTTGGTAGTTCTGAGAACCGCCGCTCACCCGTACGCTCCTTGAACGAGGGCTGCGATTGTTGCGTATATGCCGACTTCGCAAAGCGCCGCTGACACTCGTAGCCCGCTCGGCGAAGACCATCCCGAGAGCGCCGAGCTATCGTATCCTTGTTTCCTAAGCGCTTGTCGGAAATTCAAAATGGCAGGTAGGGAAGTCGATCGCCCACAGTTGCGGCTTTTGTTGCGGTGCTGTATCTAATTTGCCGGCATCGTTCGTTTCACTTACCTGCATTAATCGTTGTATTTACCGCCAGTGATTGTTTCATTTACAAGCGTTAATTATGTCATGCGGCAACACCATCCGATGTGATCAGTCTTTGCGCGCGTGTGACGATTCGTGCAAGCAACTTGCGCTAGGGTGTTTCCCAACAACACACAGCTAAGGTTCTTGTTTATACAAAGTAAGTTGCGTTTTACTGAAGCCTGATGCTACATTCTCTGTATGATGTGAATGTTTTCGACTGGTGTAGCTGAATTATTTGTAATCCAATCCCCATTTGTAACGAGTTAAAAAAGAGCAACGAACTTAAAAAAAAAATCTTGACCTGGGAGTAGGAAAGTAAGTGACGTCACTTGTTCAGTCAGTTATTTTAACCTCAGATATCATTGTATTTGATCAGGCATGTTGTCATTAGTGAACATGACCACAATGTCTAGTACATTTCCATATGTTTGTATATGCTTCACAACTACTGCTTCACGAGTCATTATACATGAGATCAGCATGTTGTAAATGGGGAGGGGGTCTTCATCTGTGCGCTAAATGTGGCCTATCTACTAGAGCTGAGGTCACAGCCATTGTCTTTGGAAAATGTTCACATCAGTTGGCATTGACTTTTGTATCATTCTGCATAAGCAAAGGAAACCCATTTCGATAAACACATCGCTTCTCTCATGGCTCCACTGCATTGGTTACTTCTGGAAAAGTTTTGCACAAAGTGTAATTTAACTGCACAGAATAGTATTTTTCTATAATTTGTTTGCTTGCTAATCATGCTGATTACAGGTACAATCGCAAGGAAAACTCTGGAGATCATAAATGTAGAAAAAAAAATGCAGCCTAGATATAGAGCAGGGAATAAAATGGTACAGCCCTGGCTTCACGTTTGATCACTGCAGTGCACTGACAAAATTTTGAATTTTTTGTTGATGCTGCAGTCTCCAAACTTTTGTTCCTGAGGGTACATTTTGATGACTATGCATTACACACATGCTGTGCATATAAGCTACTATACTTTGTTGATTTTGTCCATATTTCATTAGAATGATAAACAGTTTGATGATGCAATCTGAAAGTTCATTAACAGCACTTAACAAAATCTTTTGGTATGGTTGATGTGATGTCTGATATATTTAAGCCCACTGGTTGACTCATTATTAGACATAAGACAATTTGTGTGAAGTATGCAGTGCTAAATTTATAAAATCCTACGTACAGAATAATTTTTAATCACTTCTTTTTTAACATGCACATTTGTGTCCTTGAGTATCATCATTATGCTAAGAAAAGCAGCTGATTGTGTAGACATGTACAAGTGGTGACTGATCTTTCTGCAGGTTTGTTGCTTGTTGTCATTCAGTTCTCCATGTAATTTCTTGCTCACTTGAGTTTATGTACCACATACCTGGCAAATTTGCTTGATCAATTAAAGGGTCACTAAAGAGAAAATTCAGTTGAGCTGTGGTGGTAAGTTACACTTCTATAATGCAATAAAAGTCACTCTAACCATGATAGGAGGCATGGTAAGTCAGAAGAATTTAAAAAAATATGAAAGACAGGTGGCGATGACGCCTTGAAGTTTCCGCAGCAGCATGGCGAGACATCATGGATTTTGATGGTGTCTACTTGGCTGCAGCTAATTTTTATTGGTGAAGATAAACTACATTGTTCTCTAAAGGACCCAAAAAGTCCACTTAGAAAGTTTTGCATACTTTTGCTTAACCACAATGACCCAAATATGTTAAAATACTCAGAAATCTGTGGCATCCCACGGACGTACTGGTGCTGGGACTTCGGTGCAAAATTCAAAAGGGGAATTTCGGCCTTCATTTTCTAGCTATTAACCTTTTATGAAGAAACTAACAAAAATGGAATTTTGAATGAATACATTATCAATCTAAACTGATGTAGTGTTTCTCTTTGGTGTCCCTTTAAAGCTGTGTGACTGAACTATTTCCACCTTGCACTTGAATTAAGTGGTGACCTCAGGAAACATGTTTCAGGCATATTTGTTGGAATGGGATCACCCAACATCTCTGTCTATTGAACACTCTATGGCACCTTTGCTGTTGTCGTAGTGAAAACATTTATGCTTTGGGTTATCCCTTTAATTGATGAGCACATAGAGAGTTTTTGGCTGTGATTGTGAAGCATACTCATAATATGGCTTATTATGCACCTCTGACACAAGACAATGTTCATGCCGAAAATACATTAAAAATACATTGCCAGTGGTTGCTTTAATGGCTGCCATGCCATCAGTGTTGCCACCTGCACTTTGTGATAGTCTTAATTTCTGCTAATTGCTTATATCCAATATATCATCTGTTTTAAAAATTTGGCTGAACTGTCTGGCTAGAAGCATCAATCTTGTAGGGTTGGCTTCCGGCTGCCATGTCCACGTCTGAATGTAGAAGTATGCAAAAGTCATCATCATCATCATCAGCCTGGTTACGCCCATTGCAGGCAAAGGCTTCTCCCATACTTCTCCAACAACCCCGGTCATGTACTAATTGTGGCCATGTCGTCCCTGCAAACTTCTTAATCTCATCCGCCCACCTAACTTTCTGCCGCCCCCTGCTACGCTTCCCTTCCTTTGGAATCCAGTCCGTAACCCTTAATGACCATCGGTTATCTTCCCTCCTCATTACATGTCCTGCCCATGCCCATTTCTTTTTCTTGATTTCAACTAAGATGTCATTAACTCGCGTTTGTTCCCTCACCCAATCTGCTCTTTTCTTATCCCTTAACGTTACACCCATCATTCTTCTTTCCATAGCTTGTTGCGTCGTCCTCAATTTAAGTAGAACCCTTTTCGTAAGCCTCCAGGTTTCTGCCCCGTAGGTGAGTACTGGTACCTTGCACTGGTACTGGTATGCAAAAGTACCTTCAGAGTAACACCATGATATTCTCTATAGAACCAGGGTCGATGAAGTTTGTGTAATGTGTCTGTGACGTTACTTTAACCTTCTGAACTTGCTTTGGCATACCAAACACCTGGTGTTATTGTTGTGTCAGATATGACAAGGAAACACTGATAAAATGTAAACTCACCTTCAATTTGCCCTGCTTGCCACGTCTTGTATTTCTGCAACATTTCTGCTTGCTCTGTGCATTTAAGATCCTTGACATGCTCCCTTAGCCGGCCAATGGCCAAGGACACGATCTACCTCTGCAACTTTCGAGTCTCAGTTGACGGGGAGTGGCTGTGCCTCAAGGAGCTTGCCGACGTCCAGTTTGACACCCAGAAACCCCTCGCAGTCACAACTCCTTATGCCTTCGAGGGTGTGTGCTTCATTTGGACCCTGCCTTTGTGCTGTACTCTTCTGTGGCACTGCAGCAATGTAGTTGCTGTTAGAGTGTCTTTATTTGATCGGAGTTATCCTGGGTCTGCTATTGCTGTTTTCATGATTAGCTTAATCCTGCTGTCTTACCACTTTCATGTGTGAGGTTTTAACAATACTGCATTCTGATAGTGAGAGTTCAGATAAAGGGAATACTTCTTTTACCTCATGTTGTGAATTGTATTTTTTATAGTATGCCTTTTCTATAACATTATTTTCTAGCTTATTTTTTCTACTAGTTGACTTATGTCTGTATATTAGGGGTGTGCGAATATTCAAAATTTTGAATATGAATCGAATAATTTCTTTTTGTTTGATTAATATTTTATTTGAGAATTCACTATTTGAAATTGGCAAATATTAGTTTCTGTTCAGATATTGAGTAATGTATACCAACCGTTGGTGCAGTACAATAACAAAGATCTACGTTAAATGAGACTCGCAGATGATTCTGCTGCAAGAGAACCATGGTTGTTGTGCAGATGCACCAGTTCCAGAACAAACGCATAATGTGAATTACTTCTGTACCATAGTATCCAGTCGATACATAAGCATGCTCGATTTAGGCAGCGTACGAATGTGTTGTCTC
The DNA here is from genome assembly GCF_023375885.2 of Dermacentor andersoni. Classification (NCBI taxonomy): domain Eukaryota; kingdom Metazoa; phylum Arthropoda; class Arachnida; order Ixodida; family Ixodidae; genus Dermacentor; species Dermacentor andersoni. The sequence continues at coordinate 138,766,774 of NC_092814.1, forward strand.
AATTCAGGCAACATACTTCATTATTTTGCCAATTTCACGATTTTTTGAGGGGAACACTAAGTGAGTTTAGACTAATAATATATTTTTAAAAAACTATTTTCATTAATTTCATGATAATAGGTTGGTTGTTAGAAAAGAAAATGAAGGCCAATGTGCTATTTTTTTATTTTACACCAAAGCCCTAGTGCCGATATGTCTGTGTGGGGTCATTAATTTCCAAGTATTTTTTCATATTTGGGCCATGTTGGCTCCATAGAAGTACCTGTAACTTTACTAGTTGTATTTTTACTTCCTTTAGAATACAGTGTACTCTACTTTTACAGATACAAAATTAACTAGGACCTAGCAGGTACCATCAAAATCCACAATATCACGGCAAAGTGGTGTGGGATCCTCAAAGTGGCGCCACCACCCATCTTTCGTTATTGCGTCTTTTCTGGTTAGCCCTTTCTGTTGGTAAGAATGCCTTTTTTTGGTATTGTAAAAAAGTAGTGAAATCATTTTTTTCTTTAGTGTCATTTAAAATTATATGCAGTACTGTAGTACTTATACTTATATCCTTCAAACACACCATGTGCACGTGGTGACGTGCTGTTTATTTGTTACATTGTCTGCCATGGTGCATCTGATACAACCACCTTTCAGTTGTTTCTTGCATACAAGCTTTTCTAGTGGTTTAACATCCAGTTAACAGCCATTACATGTAGTGAACACTAACATAAGTAAGCTTTTTTTTTTTTTTTTGTCGAACGGAGAGTCCATGTAACCTGTATGTTTCAGCTTGTTTAGAAATTTGAAATATTTTATATTCGGGTTGATATTCAGGTGTAGTTTTTCTCTTATATTCATATTTGTTCAAAAATTTCACTATTCGGACACCCCTACTGCATGTGCTCTCTTTTAATATCTGAGCTAATGGGCATATTTCTCTACACATCTTCATGTATCTTGTCATTTATGTAGGTACGTTCGGTGTTATGGTGCACCCACAGTAATAAAGACAGAACATGGAGACAGTGAATGCTTATCGGCTGACGAGGAAATGATTCCATTTTTTGTTGGAAGATATGTGTGTATAAAAATTTGAACTCTCTATGGTGTCTTTATGACTTACCTGATTACCTCACTCATTCAGTCATTAAGTTGGCCTATTACTGCTCATGTTATGCCTTCTTGGTCTGCATTTTTGTCATTTTGCCTTCATACCAACTTGTACTAGTTCTCATGCTGCTAATGTTTACTCGTTATGTGTGTTGCTTATTGGCTTCTGCTTTCTGCAGAGGTTCATCTCTCTTCTAATAATTTAATTCATGGGTATCAACTATGCAGACAGGCTTTTCTCTCATTCAAGTAATGTTATTCATTCAGTGTGTGGGATTTCCCTGAACATCGAAAGGTACAAAATCTTCTGAGTACTGTTGCGAGGTTATTGTAAAAACTCTCTCAAAGACTAGTAGCTAGTCTTTACTACCAAGCACAGCATTGCTGTGTTCAAAGTTTTGGAAGGAAATGGGAGGCTGCTAAATGAATGATGAACACAGTGTTGTGAAAAAAATTTGTTGCAACAATACCTTGGTTTGGGCGAGTTGATTAATCTTGACAAATCTTCATAAAAACGTGCTAAAGACAAAGATAAAAGGAACACATATGACATGTAGGCTGTGCGACAGTAGGCTGTGTTCCTTAGAAAATCATAATTTATAATGATTCTAAATGCACAGCAGTTCTTGTTAAACAACAACATTTGGCACCTATATATACCATAAGTGACAGCTTTAGTGCCTGTTATGGGCACCTAAGAAAGCATTTTTAATGCCTGGGTATCTGGGCTCTAGTTACAAGGTCTTAGGAAACCTAATTTTTATCCAACAAAAAGACAAATATGTAGGGACATTGCATTCATGTGTAGTGCTGCTCCAGCTTCCAACTGCATTTCCTTGTAACAAAGTGGCAAGAAAGCTTTTGTGTAAAGGTGTCCATTTTTCGGTCGCAGGTTGCGTAGATTGACATTCGGAGAAATAAATGCAACAAGAATGGCAACGATAGGGGGTACGCAGTCCAATGTTGTTCATCCAAGACTTTTGAAAATACAAGAAAGTAAATGCATGCCCTCAAATCAGATTTTTCACCGTCTCCTGTCCCCATTTCTCTCACCCACTGACGTAACCAATCCGTGAACATGTTCTATGTTCACGGATTTTGTTCTCTATCATTGATGGTGCATTTAACCATGGTAGCAATCTACCTTTGCACATTCTAGTATATCTCATGGCTCCCACTGGTTGAGCATCCTGGGACTGCGCAATGTCTTTTTTCTTTCATAGCCTGCGCAGGCAGTTCAGCACAGCACAGTGAACAAAAAAAGAAAAGGGTTGTGGCAACACCTTGCACCACGTGAACAAATCACGAGTGTATTGCACGTGCAAAATGAGGCAACGAGGCGACAAGGCTACTCTCGAGTGAAAAGAGAAAATTTTGTGTTAACTTCTCGTGCTCGCACTTGTCCCTAACATAGAGCGATACTTAGAGGCCAGAGGCTACCAGAGCCAAAGCCAGGACCCCTACCGTGTTTTGTAGATGGAATGCCTTTTTATTTTTATTTTTAATGATCGTGTCTATTTGTGGTAATATAAGAAGTACAGCGCAAAAGAAAAATAAAGCCAAATCGTAATATGTCATTTTTGACATCAGTGCAAAGGTTATCTGCAAACTTGTTTTTAATCAATCATGGACGAGCAAGTGGTGACGTCGATTATGCTGCTGGTGAGCGCCACTGGGCAGTGATGGGGTTGGCATTGATGTAATGATTTGTTTATGTGATTCAAACATTAGATATTTTGATACCTGTGCTTTGACCTTCACTAGAAGCATCTCCAACTAATAAAAAGACAGTTGCTTGAAACAAGTTTGAGAGCCCCTTGGAAAACTGAGCTGTTTGCATAACCTTATTTTGCAAATCATCATACATTGCCACTGTTTGTCAAATTCAGTTTTCGTTGAAAAGACATTTTAAAATTTGCAGTTATTTGGTCGTGTACATATTAAGAAAATGTGCTTTAATGAACATGGGTTAAAACCAATTTGTCAACTTGATTTTTTTAGCCTTTTTGTCACTTCAAACGAGCAGTTTGTCATGCTTCTTTCACATGGTTGATCTCTTCGCCCACTGTTGTTATTTGAGAGTTTGATACGACGCAAGTCTCCACCTGGTTAACCGTTGATTTTATTGCATTTAAGTGTACCTTCGAAGTGCAATATAGTCGTTATTTGATGATGTCTTCATGAGCTCTATGTAATGATAACAAGCAGAAAACTTACACAAATTAGGTAAAGTATATGAGGAGTGGTTTGCTCAAACCTTTTTTTGTTACCCCTTAACTGCCATGACAAATTTTGAATTTTTAAGAGTGTGGAATTTTTTTTAGGCCTGCATATCTTGTGCCAATTTCTTTAAAAAAATATGATACCAAGAATGCCTATTGAATTTGTACAGGTCTTGTTGAAAAAAAAAAGTGAAAGTCGTTATGTGCTATTTATTTGTCAGAATTACAAGAAGCTACACATATACACATGAGCAAAAATAATGGAAAGTCCACGACGAGCTATCTCATCATTGGCACCAGAGGAAACTTGGGATGATGAGTTGCTTCATCATTGGCAGTTAAGGGGTTAAGGAATATTTCTTGAATTGTTTTTTGTTGTCATGTGCTTTGTCATGTGTTCATGTGTTCTTGCATTCCAAGAAAGAGTGTTTATTTTGGTTTATGGGTTTGGTGACTGCATTTTATTTTTATGACTTGATGATATGGAGTTACTATTTCATGGTGGTTGTCAAGCATGGGAATTGAGAATTGCTGAATTTTCGAGAAACTTCAGGAAATACTGAAAATTTCAAAAGTTCAGGAAATTTCAAATAGCTTGATCATGAAAGCACCACTGTAAGATGCAGCCTAGTCACAGAAGCTGTAATGTTTGTTGGGCATTGGTGAGTGCTTTTATGTGTAATTTAGGTTTAACAGCACTTCTTTATTAGTGTAGTGAAAAGTGAACAGGGGATGATTGCTGCTGGGTAACATGTGACAGAGTAGTTCCTAGGAGCAGAACATACATAACTGAAATAGAGTCATAGTTAGTTCATATTGTGAACACTTCTGTCAGTGACCTTTGCATGGTGTCTGAGAGTGTTTTTTGACCTTATAGAAGGGGATGGTTGTTAGACAGTTTGGATGTGACCCGCTGCTTTGTTTTTCAGGTACCGACTATTCTTTCAGCATTTGGTGGTGGTGCTTAGTACATCACAGTTATATTTTGAACACTACCTTCATTGTTTCTTTTTCCATTTCAATGTTGCTGATCCCTGCTTGAACTCCAGATCGAGATCCTGTGGCTATAGAGCGCTCCAACCTGCTGAACTTGACAAAGTTGGTTGTGAAAGAGCTCATAGAATCATCGCTGAAGTTTGGGCGTATGCTCGACTCGGACCATCCTCCATTGCAGCATTTTTTTATTCTGCTTGAGCATGTCCTGAGACATGGCCTGAAGCGTAAGTGCAACTTTTAGCTTTAAATAATGTTAAAATTACTCACTAGTAAGTTTTCTCAGTTTGGTGATGCAGTCACACAGGCATTTTTGTCGTAACGAGGTACGGTACATTACTAATTTGACTCAATGAAGAGACTTTTCCCCCTGCACATGACATATATAGCTGCAGTTATACACCTCAATGCGTTAACGAGCTCTAAGTTGCAATCACATTATCCTACTGCAATATGACATACTAGTTTTCTGCTGCTAACTTAATTTCAGTGTATTTAGTCTGTACAGTATATTGATGTGTTCATCAACAGCATTGAACAACTGCCCTTTCTTGTTGTGTATAGCATAAAGTGCATAAAACACGAATGTAATTTGGTTTGTTGCACTTTGTGGTAAAGCGAGCTTTTATTCAGAGAACATTAAATTTAACATCGACACATGCACAGCTTATGTAATGATGCGAACATGGTGTAACATTATGTCATTGCAAGTCATTTGGAAGTTCTTTTCTGCTTGAACTTGCATTTCTTAAAGACATTCGATTTGTCATAGCTTCATTTGGAATATTAGCTGAATGCAAATATTTCCTTTTCTTGCCGTGTGCTTGTAGTTCAACAACTTTTCTACCCACGTGGTACACATAAATATGCTGTATACTGCAAAAATACTACTGCAGAAAGGAGATGTTGATTTGAAGGTTACTGCACAAACAGGATTTAGGAAATACTTTTTAATGACCAGCTGCATATTTCTGTTAGAATACGCTTGTGTTGAATGTAATTAACCATGGTTATACATGTGTACGTGAGGTAATAAAAATTGTGGCCACAAGGATTCTATGAAAAAGTTCATAAACCTGCGGTCGTTCCAAGTAGTTAGTATTTCTTATGTTCATTTTTTAAATATATGTTGCTCTGGCATGAATAATGTCAGTTTGACAAGTATGTGCACGCATACATTGTCTTGTGTTACTCAGGATATGTGCTTTTTTAATTATAGCTGATTACTTACTTAGCTAGCAGTGATCATATTCTTAAATATTGAATACTTTAGTTATGTTTATATGAGAAAAGTTTAGAGTGTAATCGCAAACATCAAATTCAGTTCTTTATACTGCACTTCCTTTTGTGTACTCTTTTATGTTTATTTTTCGTACATTGAATAGAAAGCGTTAGTAGCTGGACAGTGGCACTGCGATGGCCACCTTGTGCATAGAGATGACAATGCACTCGAATGATCTGTGAATGAATGAATTCAACTTTTTTCCTTGTGCAACATTTTTATCGAAACAATAGGGCACCAGTAACTTTTGATACTTGGTATCAAGAGTTACTGATACCAGTAAGTCTTGATACTTGGTAAACAGCATAGGCTGTTCCGACTCACAATGTCACGCTGGAAGAGTAACTGACAAGAATTTTCTGACTGGTCAACATCGAGGCCTCACATTGTTGGGGCCAACATATAAGACACAAAATGACCCAATGGGTAAGATGCATAATAAAGTTTGTCCATGGCAAAACCAAGCGCAGCATGGAATGCAAGAACACAGAAGAAGATATGCACACAGCACCAAGTTTCAACTGTGCGTGTGTCTTTCTTTCTGTATCATCGTCTCCCATGCTGTGCTGAGTTTTGCCATGAATTACGAACTCGCTCAAGCTTCCATTCTGGAAATATGTTTGTTCACTGAGTGCTTGAGAGCAGTGTGTTAGCTGTATGCAAGCCAGCTGGCACAGCGATACATTTGTGCTTATGACCACATTCATTTTAATGTAGAGAAAAAATATACAGAGAAAAGGGGCATGGCACAAACAATTTAATTTGAAGTTATAGATGGCAGTTCAAAACGTGTTTATTAATCATAGCTGAAAAGGTTTGTACTTATTAACATGACAATTTTTGGTAATAATTTAATAAAGTAAAAAATAGGGCTGAATTGTGCAGTGTGACTGCAAACATTATTTTATTAGTTTGTCCACATAGACCGAACTCATATTTTGACAATTCTGGCTAATGTTAGCACTGTTAGATGAGACACCCTCTGTGTATGCACGTGCGTGCACAATAAATATTTATAAAATTGCGTCTTGTAATAGGCACGCCTTTCCATTGTTTTCTTTGTATTAGTATATTTGGCCTCCGATTAATTCTTTCGTGAGTAAATAAGCCTCTCTGGTTACGGCAACTGGGCATCAGCAGGAAAAAGCAACTGATTTCCAAATGGTATTAATGCTCTTTTTTTATTGGGATGCAAAGTGTATGGGATGAGGATTTGCTTGCTAAAGTGTCTCTATCTTACTTCCAGCTAAAAAAGGCATTCTTGGACCAAAGAAAGAACTCTGGAATGTTCTTGAGGCAGTTGAAAAGTTTGTACCTGAAGCAGCTGACATTACAACAAGTGTGCGAGACCTCCCAACTGTCAAGTTAGTTGATGGAATTTGTTTTCATTTTGTTCATGCATGTCACAGGGCATGTCAAACTACATTGTGGCCATTATGGGTCTATATGGCCTTCTGTCTTTAAATTGCCCCCTGCAGAAATGAAAGGCTATTGATGAAGGCATTGATTGTATTGCGAGACATCAGAATTTCAACTCTGTCGCTTTTAAGGTCCTGTTAATAGGACAACCATTGCTAATCATGAAACATGATGTGGAAGTTTTTTAGCACATGCTTTATTCTTAAAGGGTCCTTGAAGCGGTTTGGACGAATTTTGTAGGCGCGTAGGGTAAACAGGGCATAGGGCAAACAAACATAGGACATACAGTAAAATATTCGCATGACAATTTAAGTGAAGCGCCTCATCTTAAGAGAGCTATGAATGATTACAAGTTACCCTCCTCCCTAGCCATGCTTTTTCTTCTCACCTCGTTCACCGAGTGATTGGGGATAAGCTCCGCCTTCACTGGCTCTAAGTTCTGATGTGACGTCGTGTTGTCTGCTTCTGGTTATTTTGGAGCCACCACGTAAACCTCTCCACTAGCCGCCTGGCTGTCAATCCCCCGTGAGAGCTATCCAAGCAGCATGCATTGTGAGCATTGTCGCAGTGCTGAGCGTGTCTGTCTGGTATTCCGATAAACCGCAGGCAAGCTGGACGTTTTGACAAATGGGCAGAGTCGTAAACTAAAACCCCTTCATACTACTTCTGCTGTGATGAAGGGGCTTTAGCTTAAACGTGAACGGCCTGCACGGTGCAGCCACATGGTGATGCAGAGCTTAACCAGCCAAACACAGAGCTGTAACACATTGCTGTAACCAAGTGTAGAACAGTTTAAGAACAGTTTAAACATTTAAAATGACAGCATGTTCACGATTATGCTCCTACAGAAAATTTACACCAGCAGCAAAGCAGAATAAGCTTGCTTACTGCTATATTAGCTGTGTGTTTGTCTAGTTGAGCTTTGTGCCACCAGGTGGCTGCACCATGCAGGCAGGCCGTTCATGTTTGCCTCAGCCTATCCAGTAAAATGCCCAGTCAGCTTGCGCTTGCGTGTACCTGAATACTGGACATGCTAAACCTCTTTATTGTTGTAGAAATCCTCCGGTGTGAAGTGACAGCGACAAATGCATAGATGTTGGTGCTGATCGGGTTCCGACAGCCTGATGCAATGCACTCACTCCGCTCGCATGTCACCTTGCAGAGGGACACTATGTAGGAGCTTGACATGTTGCCAATCGCTAGATTTGCAGCCCACAACATAACAAGGGTGATCTATGGTGCTCGTGAAAAGAAAACTCAAGACCAACACTGACTGCGCAGCTCACGTCAACACGGAGAACGTTGTGACACAAGCAGACAACACTTGTTGTGGGCCGGAAGTGCTTGAGTGTAATGATAAATTGTCATTGTGTATTCTCTTTCTGTTACTTATACAAAGAAATTAGCCCATATTCCAACTATTACGAACTATATTTGTTCACCATAAAGTTGGAAAAATGACCAATGATGCAACCTAGATAGTGTTACGGATTCGACGTCTAGACGCTGAGGGCTTCAATAAAACTTGGTGCTGGGCTAGTTGGTGATGCATTCTTTAAAACTGAACGTAGCGCTAAAAAGGACGAACACACGGTGAAAGCGTTTCTTCGTCGTTGTGTCGTCTTTTCACCGTGTGTTTGTCCTTTTAGCGCTACCTTCAGTTTTAAAGAACGCTGAGGGCGGCAGGACGATTGGCCCAAAGAACAGACAACCCACGCAGCACCAGGAAGACAATCATGTTTATTCCTTCAGCGACGCGCTTTTTGTGCGCTAAGTAGCTAATCAGGGGGTGGCAAAAAAAAATAAAAATACCGTGGCAAGCGGGGCAATCTTATCTGCAGGCCCCACATAGCACGAGACCAGCACCGCGAATGTTACAGCTTGGCCAAAGCTACCCATTTCGAAAGGCATTCAAGAGGATGACGCTTCATGAGCAACTAGAGGTGGGAACGGGTAGCCAATGATGGAAACAAGATTGTCCAAGCATAGCACTGACATGTTTTGCACAATCACATTGTCCTCGCGCTTGGAATGGGGGAAGACGCCGAGGTGCATGGTGGCACAGGCGGGCAGGTTGAGCTAGACATCGCAGAAAGGGTGAAGAAGGCACTGTGCATCTTCAGGCTCGAACAACAAGCCCATGGAGAGGGGGTGAGATGCCCAGGAGGTGGCGACGCTTATAATTAGCACTGCTCGCCGAGTGCTGAAAGGGTGCCGAGCACGTAGCGACAGGGAGCCAGCCGCAGATCTCTGGCACAGGGTTCATCCCATCAGCCGACACGACAGGATCTGAAGTGGCTTAGTGAATGAGCGGAAGAAACATAGTAACTACGTCAGAAGCAACCTTGCACGCAAGCTTAGGAAAGCCCGGCAGTCGAACTCACTGGGAGCAGAACACATGAAAACCTAACACGAGAATGAAAAGGCTTGCGTAAACTTGCATGCACACAAGCAAAAAAAAAAAAAGACTAGGGAATGTGGCTAAGGCAGTCAGCATTTGCATGGCGTTTGCCTTTCTTGTGCTGCACTAGGAAATCAAACTGTTGAAGTGCTAGACTCCACCTCATCAAGCGACCATTTTTGTTTGACATTTGGTTCAACCACACTAAGGGGGAGTGATCAGTTTCAAAAACAAAGGAAGAGCCTTTAAGATAACACGAGAGCTTTTCAAGAGCCCAAACCAAGCAAGCATGTTCTTTTACTGTTGTGCTGTAGGCTTGCTTGTGTGACTTTAGCTTTCGACTCGCATAGACAACAGGGTGCCCCTCGCCTTTTTCATTCACCTGACTTAAAGCAACGCCCATTCCACGGTCACTGGTGTCACACCGAACCAAGAAAGGCAGAGAGTAATCTGGTGCCACGAGAACCAGTTCGCCGACAAGAATCTTTTTAATCGCAGCAAATGTGTCCTTACGCACCGTATCCCAACGCACAATACGTAGTAGGCTTGGCCTTGCACAGAGCATCTGTAAGAGCACTAACGATATGTGCGAAGTTTGGAATGTAACTTCTGTAGTAGTCAGCTAAACCCAAAAAGGAACGCAAGTTAGTCTTTGTTTTTGGCAAAGGAAAGCTAGTGATTGCCTCAACTTTTAGTTAGAAAGGACGTCGCTTCCCTTGGCCAACAACATGCCCCAAGTAGTGGACTTCAATGCTTGCAAGACAACATTTGCCCAGTTTGAAAGTCAACCCTGCTTCACGGATTCGAAGGAATACCTGCTGCAGATGTTCCAAATGCTGTTGCCAAGTGCTCTAGAAAACAGCGATGTCATCGAAATAGCTCTGCAGGCCTGCGAGTACACTCATTAGGCATATCAGTGCTTGTACTGTGACAGGAGAGGGCGTGTGCACGCGTGTGTAATTAAGGAATACATACTGTGTCCCGTGACAATCGCATCTGGCCATGCTTTGTATGCTTCACCATACTATGCGTATGCTTCACCGTACTACACGTATGCTTCACCGCGTAAAACTGATGTATTGAGGCGAAGCTGACGGGGAACCGGCATTATGGAATGTGTCGTGCTTTCCGAGCTTCTAAGCCATTGGCGAGGATTACAAAGGCAAAGTCGGCGCCATTGTTAACAGCGGCGAATTGTTTTAAGGAAAAACATGGCACCGAACAGCAAGAAGCTTGGTAACGAATGTCAAAGTAGCTAGGCCTAGCATTGCCATGGTGGTGGCTACGGCTGCCAGCGGATCTGTGTGCGATAGTGCCTTGGCTATAGGTGGCAATAGAATGTGATAGGTGCGAGATAATCGAAATGACAGTGGTGATGGCTTCGATCAATGCCGTTTCGGACCTGCAGTCATGACAAAAGTCAGGAAAATTGGATGGCGAAGGGTTTTTTCATCTGAAATTTCAGACGGTCCTGTACACTGACTCTATGGGGTAACGTGGTGGTGCCTCGACGTAGTCCGAATTATCAGGCATGTCCGAAAAAGTCGGTGTCCAGGAAATCCGTCGTTGACTGTATTGCTTTCGAAAGTAACCAGTAAGCTTGCTTTGCTTCTTCAATGCCAACCCAGTAATTGCATTTCCAGACTGTTGAAAGCTCCTATGTGCTGATCACTGAGAGCTTTGGTGCAGTGGAGCTGTTTCAGCGATGCAATGTATGACACAATGTAAATCCACAGGCGAGTTGTCATTGCTTTCGAGCTCCACAGTTTTAGACTCTCCTGCTCCATACAAGAATCCAGCCTTTCGAAAACAGTTTTTGATGCAATGCATGCTAACCTCCATCCAAGTACCATCACCCATAGCAGGATGTTAGCAGCTGAGTGCTCAGTTTGAAACTGCATGGGTTTGATCACTTGTTGCCAGCTGAGAGGTACTGTTGCAGTCACACCCAGGTGTGCACAGCTGCGAGCCACACTAGAAAGCGGGAATGCAAGGAGAGTGACGCCTTCTAGGGAGACTGAGAGGTAGCTCCAACGTTCACATTAAAGGAACTTGGAGGCGCGACATGTTCGTTTTATCCAAGATTTGCTGCCATAAACTGCATGAAAATTGTTATCATCATGCTATGTTTGTTCGTCATAACTGAGCATTCATATTAAATGTGATCGTTATAAGTGGGCTCGACTGCAACACGAACCATTGAAAGCGAACACCTGAACTATAACAATTTCAAAACGTTAGCTTATGTGTTTGAGGCACCATAGAAGAAAGGTTGACCTGTCACAGTGAGTTCAAAAGCTCCTGCAATAGCCAAGGCACAGGTAGTTGAAGCAGTAAGAGTTCTTCAGTCACAAATATGCCTTCTCATCATTGCTCACCTTAACCCTAGTTAATACACCTAGACGTGGCCATTATGTGAATTGTACCTGTACTCGCATTGCGAGCTCCACTACTTTCTTGTAAACAGTGGCGCAGTGCTCCTTATATAACATCACAATATGTGTAATAAATTCGCTCTGAAACTTCCTGTGCCATCATAAGCATCACAGTACACAGACTAATGAGTGAAAGAAAGTAGGTTTCAGGACTACCATACTGCAGTTTCACAATGCTATCTTCAGCATTGACCTAGAGGCAGAAGTTTCTGGCTTCTCCTGCAAATGCAACCATGTATAATCAACATGGCTGTACAATGATGCTGTTGAACAGAGGGCATGCACTGCATGGCTCAAGCTGGCCATCAACTGGCTGTGGCTGTACACATCGAGCTATTCAGGTGATAATACAAACATGCATTTTTTTTTTTTTGCAGTTAAAATGCTGTCTCGTTTTCGTGGAAGTCTGAGCAGCCGGTATTGTCACTGTGACACTGAAACACTTGTAGCACTGCCTAGCTAGGGCTGGTTCCTCATACCGAAGTAACTGGCAACAAAAGAAATGGTGCCATCACCAAAGAGGAAGTGTAGTACTATAATTGGTTTGCATTTATGAGCCTCTGTACTGTGTTGAGCTGTAATGTTTGGCCAAGCTAGTCAGGATTATGCCCTGCATGCACTGTGTTTCATTATTCATAATGTCCAGATTTGTTAAGAGGTAATGTAAGGGGGTTTCAGCTTTTTAAAATAATAATTCCATTAAGGACAACAAAATAAAAGCATGAAATGCAATGCAAAATGGGGTGGAAAAGTGCAAGGTACAGAAGATGGTAATAAAAAAACCTATGGATGCCAGAAATCCTCTGTTATTCACGTGTAGTTATATAGATTTATAACCTTAGAGTTTCCATACAGAACTGTGTTGCCTTGATTATAAAAATTTTTTGTTTTCTGTTAATTAATGGATTATTTTCAATCATTGAGGAGCATATTTTTGCATCTTCTATGTCGTTTTTTGTGACCTAGTATTCATGCTGCTTTGTTGTGCATTAAACAGGAGTCAGTTGGGCCGAGCCCGAGCATGGTTGAGGCTTGCGTTGATGCAGAAGAAGCTTGCCGACTACTTTCGCCTGGTTGTTGACAAGAAAGATGAACTTCTTAGGTGAGTGATGGCTTACTTGCCAGCTTCATTTTTTCACCCGGTTACAGATATGCAGACAATCTTCAAATGCAGTCCTAACATGTGGCACCTAATGTTCTAGTGCTGAACGAAAATTTCCTTCAATGTTGAAGGAAAATGGTAGATCAGGATTTATTTTAATATAAATATACTTCTTTGAGCCACTTTCTGTCAGCAGTTCTGATTTATTCCTTTAATAACTCCACCCAACCACTGATTGACAGGTCTCTACCAAAATTGCTTATGGCAGTGACGAAAAGATTGAGAGTACACAGCTACTCACGACACGGTTGTTTTGAGGGCAGCATTATGCTTGCTGCTTGTCAGCAGGCACTGCTATATGCTACCAACGATAGCTGTGGAAAAGCAGCAAATGCTAGTTGCTTGTACTTTAGGGTAAATTGCACCATACCTGTTTAGCATTTCACAGGCTAACTGCAACAAAATTTTACTTAGGCTAAATTGCTTATACATGAGTAGTCTATTTGCAACTTTCACATACCCTGACTCCGCCGAGCGGTGGCTACCAGAATCTTGATAGAGATGATTGAAATGTTGGACCTGCTTGATAAAGCAGATGTGGTTGCTTGTTCGATCTTGTTTGCGGTCATTTAGCTGACATTGTGTGCTGTCTTCATATTTCTTTGACACTTTGAGTTGCTGAAGGTGAATTAAAAGTATAAAATCAATCTGATTTGTTGCGTGCCTCAGTGCACACACGCCGTGCAGTGAGAGGCGAAGGAAGCTTTTGAAGGAGCACCTTAAAAAGGCATGGGGGACCAAACTTCTGATGGGCAAACCAGTAGCCAAGCCCATGAAAGTATACTGCGGCCATTTTGTGCCTGGGGACTTTTTTTGCAATAGTGACTATTTCGCCCTTGTCACGGGTCATTCCTCCACTCAACACCATCGCCCTCCAGAACAGTATTCCTGTCGGGAGGGTCACAAATGGTCCACTTTCAAAACCTCTGTTACATTATTCCGAGTTTCAAGCACCTGGAAGGTACCTTTTTTATCATTCCTGACCTTCACATCTCCCACAGTTGACCATCTTTCTGTCTGGTTTGCTTTGCTGATGGAAATGTCTCTGTCGTCTCTGTATATTATCTTGTATTCCTTGCATTCCTCAAATGCAAAAATGTAGAATCGATAAGAGAGGTAATATTTCTTTCAAGAATGCGTACTTTGACCTTCCGTTGGTTTTGTTCACTGCTGGTCGACTTCTTGTCTGAGTCATCCGCTGTTTCTTGGTGAAGCGAATGCAATTAAAGCACATCGCTGGTACTAATCAGATGTGCCTCCAGAGTCACTCTTTGGTCGCCAAGTGCAAAATATGATTCTTTGACTTTGCTTGCTTACAGAAGCGTAAACTCCACTTCATCCCTTTTCAGCTTCACTCCGTAGCTCCTAATAGTACACTGCCGCAAAACATGCCGAACTTGACAGCCCTCGACCAACACTGAAAGGAACCAAACGAGTATACTAACCAGCAAGAACACGATAAAGCGTGTCTCAGAATTTGTCTCACTTTACTGAGTCGTATGCATGATCATTTCATCCTTTGTGACGAACTCTCATCAATGATTTCGTACTAATGACACAACAGGCTACTGTGTTTGCAGTATTTGCAGTTTTCTGCATTTATGTGCTTAATATGGCTGCATTCATGAGGCTGAGATTTCTTCAGTTATGGCAGGATCTTATTGTTTCCCCCATTCCTACAAAATAATAGAATTGGGAAGAGAACGCAGCACAAAGAACTCGGCTCTTCTCCAAATGTACACATTCCGGCACCATCACGATCATCTCAACGCCTGCTATGTTGGATGTACAGCTGCGCCCCCTATAGGTTGTAAAAGTTGGGAATACTATTGAAGCAATCTTGATAAAGCTGTATGTCTGGTTATTATATAATTTTCTTATTAACTACCTTTAAAACAGCATTAAAGCTGGCGAAGTGTGTACCTAGTGGTTAGTGGACATAACGTAAATCTAGCATATCGCCTCTGGGATTTTTAAGCACACTGTGGGCATTGCCTAGTCTTGGGTATCATGGCACAAAACCACATGTTCTCAGTCATGCATCATTTCCGGCGAGCAGTAATGGCGGTGTTTGTTTATTCAATATTGGTATCAAAAATGTAATTTTCCTAGCTTTTTGTAAGGCATCCACTTGTATTACAAATGTAAAGTTTCACATGGAGGCTGCTGTTTAACTGCTACCTGAAGCTAGGCTTTTTACAAGATAAGAAATTTTGTTGCAGCTGGCCAACAATCAATTTTTGCCGTACCAGTTTTTTGTTTTTAGTGCAACGAAAAACTTACCGGTCAGTGCTGTTCATTCCTATAGTGGTTAGGTGGAAAACATGGAAAATGTTTTGTCAGATTTTTAAATCTGTAGTCTCAATCGTATTTATGAAGTCATATGCTGGAAATATTCTAAAAACAGTGTTAGGCAAGTGCGATGATGATTCTATGCGAGCATTGGTAGGAACTGGTAGGATATGCTAGTGCCATTCATTTAGTGCTGGCACCAATTTATGGCACAATTAGTCGGTGGCATTGTGTATCCCACAGGTAGGCCACGTAACTCGGGGGGACTCACTCACAAACTCGTATGTGTACAAAAGCACTTGTGTGTGGCACCATGCAATGCACCATGCAAGCTCACCTTGGTTCTGCCGTTCCACTCGTTGCTGCAAAGGCAGTGCTACTTGTTAACATGAAATTGTTTTAGAGAATAACATGTATAAAGTAAAGGGCAAACTGCTGTATAACATAAATACTGCGATTTTAAAGAATACATATGGTACACCTAATTACAGTTGACTTACGTACAGTAATCTGTAGTTACGTGGTCAGCATCCAGCTCTAGTACCAAGGTTTCACCACAAAGTGACGCGGTGTACTGTTTTTCCAAACGTACCCATCCCTCCGAACATTTGCGGTCAGCTAGTTATCTCGCCCATACCTTGCAATATGCACCCTGAATGCAATCAAGAGTGCCGTGCAGACAGAGCTAAAGAAATTTGGAGGATGCTTAAGCTTTGCCTTTAAGAGTGGAACGCGATAGCATTCAAAGGTCTCTGTCTGCTTCTCATGCTTCCTGGCAGCTGCAGCATATGTAACTGTAATGTTTACCAAGAAATGCTTGTGGCGAACGCTATGCACAAAGGCGGGCTTTCTGGTTGAAACGTGGCCTCTTGCATGAGCCGCGATGCGGCAGAGGCGAGTGCCACCTGGAAGTGTTCCAACGAAGCGGGTGCACCGCTCCGTGGACTCTGAGATATTTACACGCTGGCATGCGCAAACGGCAGACGCTGTCTCCGGTCTGTGCATTGTAGAAATGCTTGAAAAGGGGTTTGTTTGAGTTTTCGCATAACAGAATTATGTTTTCTCTTATATTAAAATTACAATCTGAGAGCTATCAGGTTGTGTGTAAGTCGTAGTTTACGATTTTTCCACGTATTTTAGCTTGAGCAATTCAATTAGTTCAGTGAATTTTTTGCGTCACATGAATGGCCTGGGTATGTGCGGTACGAAAATCTTTTTGCCAAAATGACATCTGATGCCGGACGCTGGACATCAACGCTGGACGCTTTCGCCAACGCCAGATTTTCTGTGACACTGGCTCCTCAATGCTATCGCGTTAAAAACTACGAAAGCTCTACGACCAAGCTGCAGACATAGCCTACGTGGACACATCAGAATACCCCCACCAGAACGCCATGGCGGTCACCGTAGTCATGGGCTTGCAGTACCACCTCACCACGACCGTATCAATACTCACCACTCAACCCAAAGGAGAGGAAATAGCCACGGCTTTGGCCTACGCCTCTACCAATGCACACTGCATCATCAGCGATTCCAAAACGACCATGTGCAACTACACAAGAGGTCTGATAGCACTCCAAGCACAGAAGATACTCTCCAGCACTCCCAACTCAAGGCATCGCTGCATCCACATCATCTGGGCCTGTGGTCACTAGGGTATATGTTTGGAAATGAAGCCGCCCACGATGCCACCCGAGCTCTCGCACGCTAGGCGCATCATCCTTGTCCTGCGTCTTCCGATTCTGACGAGCCCTCTGTTCTGCATCACGGTCACGCGCGGGATCGAATGGTGATGTCCAGAGCAATCCTCCTCCACTACCACAGAGAGTGGTTATGCTAACCCCAAGCACACAGAACACTGAATAAATCTCAATCCATCACTTGGTGACTAGTTCAGATTCGAACTTTCCCAAACCCCATGCTATACTCTCTCCCACACAACTTTCTGTGTCAATTTAAACTTATAATTTCTACTTAAATTACGAACAACGTGCTCAATCATCTAGTCATTTTACATTGTTTTGTAGTTTGGTGATTTGTATTGATTTGATTTGTTAATTATGGTATTGTATTTGTATTGGTACATTATAGAACTCAATGTACAAGTGTATCTTTTCACAGAAATGTTTTTTTGCCACTCCCCTCTGTAATGCTTTGGCCCTCAGGGTACAATAAATAAATAAATAAATTCTATCACTTTAAATTGTGGTGTTATCATTTCCATGAAAATCTCATGACAGAGTCTTGGCAGTCGTGGGTTTCTTCAAAGCAAAGATGAGGCATGTATGTCTTTATCTTAAGTTGTACTGTGCAATGCTAAACATGCTATGCAGCAAGCCCAAATCTGTGCTCTCATGCATCATACCTGTGACACCCACAATCAACAGGTTGATGGTTTTCATTGCATTGCAAACAAGTTTCATTTAAATTGCTGAAGATGTATAGTAACAAGTGATGCCCAATGCAAATTCAAACTTAGTTCACGTGCCTAATTGTAATGTGCACCCCTTTTACAGTGAAATAGGCCAGAAAATTGCATGCACTTGAGAATTAGACATGGAATGGATTTTGTGCTAGTGACACTGGCAAAACCTCATCAAGAACATGGCTACAAAGCAGGGGTTTGAACAATAACCTCCGTGCATGGCTTAGCTCTACAAAATAAGAAAAGCAGAAATGGCTCTGATTGTTTTCAGTAAAAAAAGCTCCCTAAGAAGGCAGTCAGGCTAAAAGCTGACACGAAGTGCCATGAGAGTCACATAGTGTTTGGCATCCCAGAGCCCTATACCTACATCTACTGTAAACAGAAAATGAAAAATGTTGTTCAAATCGAACTAGCAAAGTAACAGATGCATTGGATGGCAAAGAGGCCATCGCGCTGTGGTCTAATGATGCTGTAAAGACTCTTTTGAAAGGTAGTGTGAGTGAAAATTGGTCGTGAAAAATAGTAGTGTGCCTGTCGTGCTGCCATAGTGGCTATGGCTCCGCACTACTAGGTAAGCCCAAGGGTGCGGGATCGAATCCAAGCCATGGTGGGTGCATTTCAATGGGAGTGAAATGCAGAAATGCCTGTGTACCGTGTATTGGGTGGTCAAAATTAACTCGAAGTCTCCTACTACAGCATGCCTCATAATCAAATCGTGGTTTGACTCGTAAAGCCTCAGAGTTCTTAAAGTTAGTGTTAACATTTCACTGATTGCAAAAATTGTGTGTATGCTAGGACTAATTATACAGTGGACTTCTGTTAATGTGACTTCATTTAATTTGATGTTCTTTTTAATTTGATCGCGACCAAAGGTCCCGGCTGCCGCCCATGCATTTCAATGGGCCCAAACTTTCGTTGTTTCGATCCTAAAAGTGGCCTCCGCCGAATAATTTGAACTTGACCAGTCAGCACGCACATGCCTGACCTCTATGGTGGCCTCAAGAGCCAGCCCTTTGTGGCAGCGTATGTTTTGGCAGAGCTTGGGGACAGTGAGTGTGTTGTACACATGTCACCTCCCATCGAGAATACTTATTTTCAGCCTGCGCTAGGAAGAATTTCAAGCTATAACCGCAGCTCATAATGTGTGATTCCTATATTTACCCTATTCTCACACATGCCTGAGGAAATTGGACCAAAGATTGCCTGCGTGCTGCAATCATATACGAAACCAAAACCGCCTTTGCATTGTTTGTATGCTGTACCGTATAACACGGATGTATTGCGGCGAAGCTGACTTTAGGAAACCAGGAGCCATGGTGCAACATATATTGAATCCTTAGATCCATTTTCCTTGCTAAAAAATCGGGCACGCGTTAAATTACTACTATAGGTTTCTACTTTGAACACCTAGAAAGTGAGCATGTTAGAAACGGGCAAATATTGCCAAATAAATCAGGCGGTGTGCTTTGGCTTTTTTTTTTCTGTGTCTTGTTTAGTTACAGAAATTCAGATACAGATAATTCGATCAATTTCGTTGGTCCTGTCAGGGTCGCATTAACCGAAGTCGACTGTAAAACTATATGGTAAGTCTTATAAGCAGGGTCTACAATGACCCAAAACATACACCTTATACAGGGACCATTTCATGCTTGTTAAAAAACCCCACCAGGTTATGGTGAAAGGGGTATTTATTTTGTGTGCGCATGCACGCTCCTTGCCCCATTTTACCACTCAGTACCATATTATAGTGTAGGTTAGTAACCAGCTGGCTAACATTTGTTTGGTGTTACTTAAACATGGGGAAACTGCTGCTGAAATTCTATGGAGTTTCTTAGCATGCCATAGACTTATGGGAATAGTCTCATGTATACTACTGCTGTCTTCGGTCTGAAATGAAAACTGGACCTTCAAATCAATCTATTGTTTCCCTATTAAAGGAACACTAAAGATAGTTTTCTCTGATTGCTTCAGAAAGTTTTTAATCTAAAGCCTCTACTCCACGAAACTTCTGCCGGGTTTCTTTCCACAGTCCAGTTCTCTTTCTCATTATCAATCTATACTAAATATATCATTGCCAGTTACTACGACACAAGTGGCCCCAAGATCTTATATTTATATACTCTTGGAAAAGTTCCTGTTGAAAAAAAGGTTGTTTGTGCTTTCTATTCTCCCATTGACAAGCATTACGTAGTAAGCGAGTACCAGTTGTGAACAAGGTACTGGTAATATTTATTAGAGTAGATGCCACAGGAGCCTTCTGCTTGGCTCAGCTATGTTGTTTAGCCTAGCTGACTAGCATCACCCAGGATAGAGGCGGATAAAGAGGTGCTTATGTGCCAATGAAGGCTCATATTTTCTTATTTGAGTCACATTGAATACAAATAGCTGAGAAGATTGATTGTCCTTGGTACGAATACTCTCCTGAGCTAATACAGGAAGCCAGCAACGAAGACTCCACTGCAAATAAGTACACTGCACGAGAGATGCCAGTGAAGGTGGCCCATGCCAAGTTTTGCATGTGCGAAGCTGCTGGTCAAAGGGTTACTTGAGAGAACTGGTGCCTCAACTTGCTTCTTTTCTAGCATTTTTTAAAACCGTCATGCATACAAATAGTATTGACATTTTTATCCTTTTGTCGACCTCTTCGCTCATGCTGTTGAAGCAGAACTCACACCTGCACAGCACACAGAAATTATCAAGCTCCTCCAGCGTTTTCGTGCCTCATTTGACATTGACCAACCATTTTTGGGCCAAGCATCCGCAGTCGTTCACCGTATCAACACTGGCCAACAAACACCATTGCGCCAGCGTCCGTATCATGTGCCGGCCGCTGAACGCTTGATCATCGACCAGCAGGTTGACGACATGCTGGAACGTGGCATCATCCAGCCCTCTAACAGTCCCTGGGGATCTCCGGTTGTTCTGGCTAAAAAAAAAAAAAAAATGGCTCTATATGGTTCTGCGTCGACTATCGCCGCCTTAACCGAATAACGTGCAAAGGCGTCTGTCCTCTGCCGCGCATCGACGATGCCTTGGACAGTCTACAGGGAGCGGAATTCTTTTCCTCGCTGGATCTGTGCTCCGGGTACTGGCAAGGGCCGATGGCAGAGGCGGATCGCTAAAAGACAGCCTTTGTAACGTCCGATGGGCTATATTAATTTACCGTCATGCCGTTCAGCCTCTGTAATGCACCTGCCACTTTCGAACAAATGATGGACACCATTCTTCGAGGGCTGAAGTGGAAAACATGCCTCTGTTATTTAGATGACATTGTGGTTTTTTCCACCGACTTTGTATCGCACCTCAGCCACCTCGAGCAAGTCCTTGCGTGCCTCTCCACTGCTGGACTGCAACTAAATTTGAAGAAATGACACTTCGGCGCTTGCATTCTTACTATTCTCGGCCATGTAGTTTCAAAAGACGGTATCCTCCCGGACCCCATGAAACTTAGCGCCATATCCGAGTTCCCTGAACCAACCACCATGAAAGAGCTTCGCAGCTTCATCGGCCTATGCTGATATTTGCAACGCTTTGTCCGTAACTTTGCCACTATCATCGCCCCCTTGACACAGCTTCTCACCGGCAGTTCTGACCTATCGGCCTGGCCCCCAGTGTGTGACGACACATTCCAAGAACTGCGACGCGTTCTCGCCTCGCCTCCAGTACTGCAACACTTCGATCCCTCTGCTCCAACTGAAATCTATATGGATGCTAGTGGTGTCGGGTTCGGTACTGTTCTTGCACAACGCAAGGATGGCTTCGAAGAGTACGTCGTCGTGTATGCCAGCCACATCCTTACCAAAGCCGAGGCAAACTACTAAATTACTGAGAAGGAATGTCTGGCCATCATTTGGCCTATCGGAAAATTTCTTTCTTTTGTGTATGGCCGTCCATTTGACATTGTGACCGACCATCATGCCCGATGCTGGTTATCTTCACTAAAAGATCCAACGGGTCAGCTCACCCGTTGGGCATTGCGCCTACAAGAGTACAACATCCACATTGTTTATCATGCAGGCTGAAAGCATTCCGACGCAGACGCTCCATCCCGGTCACCCCTGCCTTCTGGTCCTGTCCACTCATCTATTTCCAGCTGCGGTGCCTTCGCCCTCAACATTTCCAACATGCCATCAGAGCAGCGCAAAGACCCATGGATCTCTTCACTTATTGACTTGTTTACCAGATGCCAGCGCCGATCCCTCGGACGCTCCGTCACCAAGCTGCACACTTCATCATTCGGGATAACCTGCTGTACCGCCGCAATTACAATTCGAGTGGCTGCAAGTAGTTGCTTGTTATACCCCAACACCTCCACTTCGACATCTATGCCACGTTCCACAATGACCCACAGTGCAGCCACGCTGGTGTATTAAAGACATACTCTCGCCTCCAGCTTTCGTACTGCTGGTGCGGTATGTACCGTTTCGTTCGCCAGTATGTCCGGTCATGCCACATATGCCAACGATGCAAAATGCCCCCTCAATATGCCGTTGGCCCCTTGCAACCTTTACCATGACTTGTGCAAGCGTTCGACGGTGTCGGCATTGACCTATACGGTCCGCTTCCCAACACTCTTAAGTGGCAACTGCTGGGTTATTGTTGCTATCAGCCACCTCATGCAGTACGCTGAAACTTCAGCCCTAGCATCTGCCACAGCAAAAGACGTCGCCTGTTTTATCCTTCAAAACCTGATTTTACGACATGGAGCACCTCGAGAAATACTGAGCGACAGCGGTTGTGTTTTCTTGTCCGATGTCATTTCAGCATTGCTAAAGGAGTGTCGCATCATTCACCACGCACTGCCACAGCATATCATCCTCAAACTAATGGGATGACAGAGCGTTTTAACTGCACCCTTGGCGACGTGTTGGCCATGTATGTTTCATCTGACCACTCGAATTGGGATCGCATTCTGCCTTTTGTCACCTACGCCTACAATACTTCCATGCAAAGCACCACTGGGTTCTCCCCTTTTTTTCTCCTTTACGGACACAAACCTTCATGCACTATGGACATGACTCTGCCTTACCGGCCAGATGCTTAGGATTGGACGACTGTTTCTAGAGTGGCTGCATACACTGAAGAATGTTGGCAGCTCGCTCATTCATTGAGATCCCAGGACCAGTGGCGCCAAAAGCATCACCACGATTCATCCACTACGGCTACGTGCTTTGCTCCAGGCTCGCTGGTCTGCTTGTGGGTGCTCTATACTCCTACAGGCCTTTCCTCCAAGCTGCTCTCCAAGTACCATGGTCCTTATCGGGTACTGAAACAAACACCCGCGGTAAACTACCTCATTGAGCCAATGGAAGCATCTTCCGACCAGCATCGTCACGGCCAGGAAATCCACCTCTTTCACGTTCCTGTGCTGCCCTCTGACGCACGCAGCTGGAAACGTTTTGGAAGGGTGTCGGAGATTTCGCCTGTTGATTTGTGTACTTGCGCCCATCTTGAGTGTGCGTCGGTTGTGCGGTTTTTAAATCGCGATTAATTATTAATGGTTTCTCCGGGGCAGCATGTCGTTCACCCATCGAGTATAGTGGGTGAACATGCCCAAGTGCGCTGTTGTGGTAACAGCGCGGCCGATAAAGGCATGCTGAGTTCCATCTGCCGACACGGCTGCCTTTAGTTCGTTGTAGCTGATGTCTGCGATTTCACATCACTTTTTGTATTCCTTTTACCCATTCACTAAACATTTCGCATATTCAAGAAGCCTTCGAGCGCAGCCTTACACGTGGGATTTGCCAAAGCGGTGAATTTGTTTACATCTACAGCTTCACATCGCTGTTAGCTTCGGTTATTGTAGAAACGGCGCATCGCTGATGTGAAATAATCTCGAAGCGTAGCAACACATACAGATGAGTCAGTATGAGCGGCTGAGTCCCTTAAACAACTGCAACTTTGATGAATACGCATATATATTACATATATATTATTATTAATGTGTAGACGCTAACAAAGCCTACAACATTCTCATTTCTATCCTTACTGAAGCCTACAGAACCTGCTTTAGATTCAAAATGGTAAAGAAATCCAGGAAGATACGTAAGCCCTGGCTCACAGATGAATGTCTCAATATGATAAGATAAAAATATGCGTTGTATTCCGTATTTCTGCAAACAAAAAATCGTGCAGACTTTCTTGTTTATAAAAAACACAGAAACCTTGTGACAAAGTTTTTACGGAATGCTAAAAACAGCTATTTTGAAAACCTCTTGGGGAAACCGGGCACTCGTGGTAATGAAATCTGGCGCGAAATGAACAAACTATTACAAAGGGGAAGCCGCCAAAATGAAGGACTTGAAATAATAATTAATAATGAAGCATGTAAAGGGCAAAATTTGGCGAACAAGTTTAATGAATATTTCATAAATCTGGTTGATAGCGTCCATGATGACACTGCCACGAGCTTCCTGGACATGCAGATTACGAACAGTGCTTTTTTTGAGCCGGCATCTCCGGAGGAAATATTCTTAGTATTTTCATCACTAAAAAACAGTAAAGCGTGTGATATAGATGGACTTCAAATAGGACCTATTAAGTTTGTACTCGATCTCCTAGTACCAGTTT
Organism: Dermacentor andersoni; assembly: GCF_023375885.2. Classification (NCBI taxonomy): domain Eukaryota; kingdom Metazoa; phylum Arthropoda; class Arachnida; order Ixodida; family Ixodidae; genus Dermacentor; species Dermacentor andersoni. The sequence goes on from NC_092814.1 coordinate 138,791,076, forward strand.
TCACGCATCTGTTTAATACTTGTTTGTCTACAGGTGTTTTTCCAGACAAAATGAAGCTCGCAAAGGTTTCGGTGATGTATAAGTCTGGAGACAGAAACGATTTATCCAATTACCGGCCAGTGGCAGTATTACCTGTTATTTCGAAAGGTCTGGAAAAAGTTATTTGTAATAGAGTGACCACGTTTTGTAATAGGTTTTCGATTATAACGTCTCAGCAATACGGTTTTCGAAAGCAGGTGTCAACCGAACTGGCTCTATTGTCGCAAAAAGAGTACATACTTAATGGATTTGAAGAAAGGAAGTTAACCCTTGGCATATTTGTAGATTTTTCGAAGGCGTTCGACAGGATTAATCATACCACTTTATTATGCAAATTAGCACATTATGGGTTTCGTGGAATACCTTTAGAATTACTAAAATCATATCTCGAACAAAGAAAACAGTGCATCGCTATTTCAGGCGAATATTCATCTTTGCTTCCTGTGAAGGCTGGGGTTCCGCAGGGCAGTATACTGGGACCGATCTTATTCAATCTTTATGTTAATGATTTAATAAGCATTAGTGATCAAGCATATGTTGTTATCTATGCAGATGATACCAGCATTTTCTTTCAGTCCAAGGATATTAAGAAACTCGCAAGGTTAGCAAATACTACCCTTGATAGATTGTTTCTATGGAGCACAGTAAATTCCTTAAAAATAAACGCAGCGAAAACCAAATGTATTTTGTTTGCGCAGGTGCAAAATCAAATAAATTGTTGCTTGGATATCTATTTTGACAATTCTAAAATCGAGCTTGCGAAACAGGTTAAAACACTAGGAGTCGTTTTTAACGAAAATTTAACTTGGGACGCTCATGTTGACCTTGTAGCTAAAAAGTTGGCGAGGGCATGTGGAATGATTTGCAGATTGCGATAGGTGATTCCACCGAAACTCAAGCTTCTTCTATATAATGCCTTATTCCTTCCGCATATAAACTACTGTAACCTTGTTTGGGGGACAACATCTCGAACAAACATTCACAAATTACTTGTAATACAGAAAAAAGTTATTCGCCATATCGCAAATGCCCCATACGATTCCCATATGCGGGATTTGTTTCAGTCACTTAATGTCCTTTCTGTCAGGCATGCATACATATTTAACCTGCTCTTAAAATACAAGAGCAGCTTAAAACACACAAATGAGCATTTTCTTCGAATGAGCTGCCTCAAAAAATCTTTGCAGCTGCCGTACAGCGTAAGGCAAAGAGAAATATGGGATTTGCCATTTTCCCGAACCAATAATGGTTTTAACAGGTTACAATATCGTGTACCATTCCTGCTAAATAGCCTTGAAAAGAGGCATATAGACCCGAGGACCATCACTAAAAAACAATGGAAAGAATTTTTAATGGCAAACGACGGTCTTCAACTTTAAAAAAGAAATGAAAAAAGAAAAAGAAAGGGGAAAAGGCGAAGGGAAAAAATGTAATGTAAATGTTTTCTATTATATTGCAGGTCACTTGTTTTCGTATTACCTTTGTATGATTCTTTTATTGTCTGTACGACCTGAGTGAAAATGGTCTAAATTGGACCAGAAATGCGTTTTTTTATTTCCTTCGTTTTCCTGTATATGTTTTCAGACATGTTGGCCTGTACGTGGGATGCTATTGTACGTGAATACATTTGTCATACATTCCTTTTCCTGTATATGTTTTCCAGACATGTTGGCCTGTACGTGGGATGCTATTGTACGCGAATACATTTGTCTTGCTTTTTTCTGTGAGATGCAACACATATACTGTATGTAAACAATATGTATTTACAATGAGTGTAAAACCTTCACGCTGCCAGTCAAACAGGGGCAAGGGCCTCGTCAAGCTGCTTGTAGCAGCTTTCTTGCTCTTGTCCCAGCATTCTTTTTTTTTTCATACGCGGAAGAATGCTGAATAAAGATTTTGATTTTGATTTTTGATTTTGGCTGTTACTAATAATTCTCGGTTTTGTTTAACTTCACCATACTTACAGTTTGCGCGTGCTATAAAGTATTATTAGAGACAACTGTGCTTGCCATAAGTCCCCACTTATATGCCGTGCAGTTCTCTCGCGAAAAGGCGGATGCCATCGCTGACACCGTTGGCAACTGAGCGAGTTTATGCTGCTGTATTGAATGCACTGTCTCTTCTTTCCTGTTTGACGCAGAGGTCTTTCCTGTTTGACGCAGAGGTAAACAATGCTTCTTTGGAATTAAGAAATGTCAGCATAACAACACACACAGACCCACCATTTACGGGAATGCAACCGGCAGCGTTCGGGAACGGTGACCAAAGTACAAGATGTTGGTACAACGCTGTGTCGCCGCTTGCCGCTTACTGTGTATGTGCCGTGCGAAATGAAGAGTAGATATCAAATCGCTATAAGGCCGCAACCTAACTATAAGGGCGGTTTCCTTACGAAAGGAACTGCTTATTTTTTAAGTCCAGCTCCATCGGTAGCGGGTGCACGAACTCGACGGGGTCAGGCCTAACCCAAACTTCGCTAAACAGGATCAACATTGACTCAAACTTCACGCGCATAGCTTGAGAGGACTGAAGCTTGTGCATTTCAATTTCGAAGGCATGTCGACGAATTTTGAGCGTGAATAATTATAGGTACAAGTGAATGAGCTGCAGCTATCGCGTTGTCGGTTCGACGGCTGATCACGTAGGGTTCAATCAAGCGCTATCACGGTCGGCACGCTGATTTTGTCGGTGCTTTCGACACGAAAGCCCGTCGCGCTATATGACGACTCGCACCCATCGGTTGCGTCGTTGTCGGCCTATTACGATAAAATGGTCTCAGTGACACAGTGCTGAATAGTCGGCCAATCGTCGGCATCAGCGTCTTGTCGATCTCGTATCGACCCAATGTTACCACGCCTTAAAACAGTACATGAAGTCAGGCACGCGCTGTCACCACCTGCAACAGTAGGCCGACGCTGCAAGAAGACTGCGTCAGCAATGTGTTTTTGAAGTGTCGCCCAACTGTAACGCAGTGGTTTATCGATAAATTTGACAGCTGTCAATGCAAGGCGGCAACTACGTGGTCCACGGTGCAGTTCGGACCAAGCCCTGGCCCTTTTCTGTTTCAAAGTGGAGTTGCAGTCTTACGCACGTTTTCGGCACCGCACCGATGTCGAGCTACCAGTAGAGTTTCAATGCTGTACATGGCACGAGCGTTTGCAACAGCGCGCCTCCAAGTGCTTTTTTTTTTTCCGAGGTACTTTCCCCCCCGATATCTGGCTGCGTGGCCGTGCGCGCGTCCCTTCCAAAACGTTTTGCGACTAATCCGCTAGGGCAGGGCGCATGCGCCGTCGCGCCGTGAAAGAGGCGGATTGTCCATGTCTCCCGGCCCAAGCAGTGCCATGACCCGCCTATGTTCTCCTGTCCTTAGGTCGCCAGGATGGATGCTCTTTCGGTGAGGAGTGATTGCACTGAAGGCACTGGGCAGTGGGCATGGCGCTGGGGAAAAGAAGATGATGACGAGAAGCGCTTGCTTGCCCATTTCGCTATAGCACCGACTTGTTTCAGCCTACCGCTATAAAACTAGAACTAGTGCTGCTAGGCGAACACCCCCGTTGTACTTTTTATAAAGATGCAGTGAATTATGATTGCAGTGAATTTGATGCAATGAATAAAAATGATAGGGCATCATTTATTACACACGCTCGTTATTCACTCATGGCAGACAGCACTTATTCATTGAGGCACCACGATCATCACATATTCTATTTATTTGTTTTATTAACAATTAATTTTGAGCTCAGGAGGAGGAGGAGATTTTAATCAAGAGAAAGGAGGAGAGGCCAGCCTGGAGAGTGTCTCTAGCCTGTTACTCCTCACTGGGATAATCCGAAGTGGGAGATACAGAGAAAAATAGGTGGCAGGTGATTATGATAAGGTACAATGAGCAACTATATATACATGTCCAATATGCAGAAGTGCACTTTTTTTTTAATGTGAACGTTTATTCAATAAAACATGAATTATGTACAAAACATTGTTTGGACCAATAGTTGCAAAGGCTAGTGGTCGGTCCAATACAAAAATTACAAGCAATTCAGCCGCAGAGCATGAAGGGCTGAAGAACAATTGAGATGTATACAACACTATAATGTACAACTGTAATAGAACATGTTTATGAAATACACACAACGAATCCAAGAGAAAAATATGACACAAAAAGAAAATTCGCATAACAAGAGTTTCAGACAGAGTTTCATTACACTTGTAATGCAGTTTAGTGGTCATTTTAAAATTTCTCGTTGCTTTAATCTCCATTGGTAGTTCATTCCATATTTTGACACCACTGAACTTGATCAGGCGTTCACCATATACATTGTTACATTTGGGCAGGTTAAAATTGCAATTGGATGCTTGCCTTGTACTACGAGAAGGTAAAACGAAGAGCCTTAACGGAAGGGGAGAATTAGTGTTTATGATAGTGTTGATAAAGAGCGAAATTTTATAGTTGTGCAAGGACCAAAACGATAGTACCTGATTACCATGAAAATTGTTGCTCCTGGAACGACCCGAATTAGTAGTTATCGCAGTCAATTCTCATTTTTGCACACTCACACACTACACGCAGGAGTAATCTGGTCCACACAAAATGTTTTCGCACAAGCGCATTTCACACTGTCTTTACGTCTAACAAGTCCTAGAGATGACTGTCTAAGCTGGTCTAACATAGAAAATTCAAGAGTAATATTATGGTGCATTTGGCATAGTCAACTCTTTTCCACGTGCCTAAAATCTTTTCTTCTGAAAAGGGGTGGGAGTTGAAGCAGTCAACACTAAACTGAAGTGTCCTTCGCTCAGCCGCATACTAAGGGCTCACGCAAAGTATGTGATCTATTGTGTCGGGAGTGTGACAGACGCTGCAGTCAGGGCCCTGTTCATGTCCAATCTTGTGACAGTATCGGCAAGTGTACGCCATACCAAGCCATAAATGATGGACAAGTGTTTCTTGGCCTCTCTGCAACTGAAGTGGACGCCAGAATCACAAACCAGCGTCAAGTCCATGGAGGCACTGTTGCTTATGTTTGGTGTTGTCCCATTGTTAAGCCATAGAGGTTATGGAGCAAGGCACGTATGTCATACTGGGAAAAGTGAAGTTCAGGAATGTGGCAAATGGTGGTGCACTGATCCATGTAATGTGCTCTCAGAATTAAAATTCAATTCAGTGTCCTTTTAAATTATCCTCTCCATGTCATTTGCCCAGTGGCATAAGTGGGCGAAAGAGCTAAGGGTGCGATTTCCACCATTGATGTCTGGATGGCTTCTGTACAGATACTCAGCCAGGTTTAGTTGCTGGCAAGTGACCCCCCACCACTTAGCTTCCGATGCCTCCGCACTTATCTTTTTTGTTGTTCTTCTTCTTCATCTGCATTATCTTTAAACGTTTGTTTTTTATTAGCTTTTGTTCAGGAAAACCCTCTGGAAACATGCAGAAATGGTAGGAGCATGTTTTGTGTACCACTGCTGCAGTGGAATCAAAACTTCTGCCATGTTTCCTGCCACAGCTTAGCCTTCTTTCGCATTCCCCATCTACTATGTTGCCATAGGTGTTTATTTTTATATATTTTACTGTATATTGTTCTGCATTGTCCGCTAAAAGAGTAAACTTTTTTCAGGGACTTCTATGAGGATGATGCCTTGATTCTGTCTGAAGAAGCTATTGTTATTGGTGGCCTTCTTGTTGGGCTAAATGTCATTGATTGCAACCTTTGTGTGAAAGAAGAAGACCTCGATTCACAGGTGTGTAGTTTGTTGATGCTATCTTTCATCTTGTTCATTTGGGTTTAGACTGAGCTTTCATTGTTGTCTACGTTCTGGCGTTGCATTCTGGTGGCAGCAGCATATGACGCAGCTGAAGCACGACTGTGCGGGCCCTATCTTGAAAGTGGTGTGCAGTGGGTACAGAGTCTAAACATGCTGAGGGCTGATAGCTTCATGTGCGCTGTGTTTTCGCAGCTTAGTTCTCATTGAAATGAGTGGCAGCACGAAAGACAAACTGCTCACTGCTGCTGCCACTCTTCCTCATGTAAATTTTTTGACAGTGAGTGTCTGCAGTGATCGAATGACATGTGTTCATGTTTGCCTATGGGCGTGTGACACCATGCTTGTTCATTTCTTGAACTTTCCGAGTCTCTTGGAAGACTTGCTTGTCGTCCTTGTGTGTATGCTAAATCTGTCAACCCTGTACACTTGTCATGTTAAAAATTCACATCCTTACACAATTTCTGTTGTTACCAGCATCATAGTAAAGTAGCCTATGATTGTCTGCTGAAAGTGCACTGCCACTTTACGTGCGGTGGCTGACCAAAAAGAAAAAAGACTAGTACATTTGCACATGCCATTTACAGCATGGAAATGTAATTTTCTTTCGAAAGATAACAAAGACTTATATGTATTTGCATTTTTTTTTTCCTGGTGTTCATCTAGTAAATTCATGTCCATCGATTTGACTCAGGATTGTCAATTCAGTTCATTGTTTAATTTGATCTTGTCAGGAGATTTTACTGGCAGGAATACATTTTTCCAAGATTAATAAGCAGCATCTCATTGTTTTGATCCTAAAAGTGGCAGGTGTAGAACACATCAGGTGACACACAACTGTGCACCCAAGCTACTGCTGGCAGCCAAAAGTTTGTGTCATAGCAGCTTATGTGCGTAGTTTTCCTAGTCGAGACAATGAGTATGACACTAGGGGGAAAAGATGCGCTTAATGTAAATTGATTTTGCACTTAGGCCTTGGTGATGAGCGAACATAAAAAAAGAAACAGAGAGGTGCTGGCTTTGTGCTGCTTTCTGAAAAGATAGATTAGAAGATTTGTTACTGTCAACAAGGGAGTATTTGGTCTGTAGCCCTTTGACAAGCAGTGCAATTGTGCACACATGAGCAGCAAGCACGATCAGCTGTGATGACAAAATCCACAGGATTATTTTGAAGATACGTGTGTGTTATGGGTGTCTTCAAGTTGTAGTGGAAGCTGGGCCTGATGTTGGTGCATAAAGCCAATGCTAGTTAAGAAACCCAAGGATGTCAAAATTAATCTCAAGCCCTCGATCATTGTTCCAGCACGTAGTAATAATTAGAACAATTCTTAGTGGCATTTAAATACCGTTTACTGTATGGCTGGTGACCATGGGTTACTTGGCAAATAAATATAGGAGTAGAAAGTTCAAACAGATTTTGCCCTCCTACTTGTCCACAAGATCATGATCCCATCAACAGGTTGCATTAATGAAAGTTGGCTGTACTTGCCGATCAATTTTGGGTTGCTGGTATGTTTAACTTACATGTCCATAAGTTGTATGGTTGAAGTGAATATAGTGCACATTAAAGAGGCCCTGAACCACTTATTGAATTCGAGAAATGCATATGAAGTTAAAATTGACTATTTCAGACATGCTCTCCTGCAGAAAGTACTTCAATGCAATCAGAAGAAGTGGAGTTATTGGCAGTCAAAGGTCGCGTATGGTTCCATTAGCTGTGCTCCCATTCCTTCTTCAATGCCTTGCCCTGCAAAGGCTGCGGCGGAGCAGGACATGCTTATGACGCTCCGCTTACTAAAGGTCACTGGGGCACACAGTTCAAATTTGATTTTGGATGTTCGTGTAGATGCCACTACTTCCAATTTTAGCCAAACATAGCCAAACACGGTTGTCCTGAGTGAGCCGCAGTGCGCTCAGCCAGCAGACTCGTCGCGGCACCCTGCGGTGGCCGCAGTATCTACGCTACGTAGCAGACCACAGCTACATCCAACTGTAGCATGTACGCACAGCATTTGTTTTGTGCACGACAGGACTTGAGTGCACACTCACACGCTGCAGTCTGGCTGTGCTGCATGGTACGAACCGGCTTTGTCCTGCACCAGCTTGACCGATGGATAGTAGCTGTATCCAACTTGCACATTTTGAAGCGCTATCACACTCAATACGAAGTGAAGTCTGCCAAAGTGTTTAACCAGGAGCGGCTAGGAGTGAGTGCATGCTGGAAAGCGTGCGTGCGGTCTGACTTTAAGAGGCCCTTCACCAGGCCACTCAGTAAACTTCTGTTATACCCTGGAAGTTGATACTGGGGAACGTTCTGCCACAAAAAGTTTTCAAATCGGCTCATCAATAGCCGAGATAGAAATATTTGAGTGCCGCAAACCCATGATTTCAGGAAGCGAGCTCCATTACCAAGCGAGACACTCCTGTTGCCCCGTCTAGCCTCCGCAAGCAAAATTCCTTCCCTGCGTTCTCCCATACCGGACCTCGACGATCGCGTGACGCATACGTCACGAGCCCTTCCTTCATTTTTTTTTCCTTGCTTTTTTGCGGCGCAGCACACTTCACTGACGGTGTTGCGCGTGAGCGGTTGCGACTGTCTCATTTAGCGCAACGCGCGATTTTGCACGCTGTGCACGAGGACACCTGACTAGCAGTATAAGTCTGTGCTACACGAATACTGAGGCAGACACAAGCGGATCACAGAGCATGATCCTGTGCTGAAACATGGTAGAAAATGACATAGTTTCAGTGTCTGTGCAGACGACTGCACGATGTGGGAACAAGCAGACGAAATGGAAGTACATCTCTCTTTCTGCGGTGCGAAGTAAAACAAAAACATGCAGACATTTGGTTGGTGTGTTTTATTATTTCTCCAAGCTTTAATTCGTCAATTCTAGCAACATATTACATAGATAACAGATGTTGCCTTGAATAATTCTCGAAGTCACCTGTAACCACGAGCAATGTCACAGCTTGAACACGTCTACGTAGGAGCACTAGCACGTGTACGTCATCATCCAGCTAGGAGCGCAGCGGCCACGAGGAGAAGGGAAAATGTCATTCGGTTTGAAATTCCAGATCTTTCCGCGGCCTGTAGCGATGTAATACTTTGCAGACACAATCGCTATCACGCATTGTATGCTGTGCACCGGTCAGCTCAAAATGGCCAAACCTAGTGAGGGGCCCTTTAAGTTTTGCTTGGTTTGAGGCTAGTTGAGTGTTCAAAATGACTCGAAACTAGCGAGACCTGATGGCTATGACACCAATAAGAAGGGTGGCCAAAGTTTAATTCCTACATGGGCAGCCGCAGCTGAGCATGAGCAGACGATAGTAGGCTTATTCTGGAAGTACGTAAGTAATTCTTGTCAAAATTAAAAAGCACATTTTTGCTTACTTCAGCCTGTTTGTCAAACTGCATCAATAAATACACTCAGTAACAGTAGGAAGAAGCACACTGATTCAGACACCCTTCTTGATTGATGTCAGCTATTGGCCAATAGTAGCTGCAAATTGTAATCTGCTATAGTACAAAATAAAGCGTCCAGAATAGAGTGAAGAGCAGGCTTCTCATGAGAAGAGAGCATCTGAGAAAAAGGTGACTTCACGCTCCTGTTGTGTGTGCTATGCCCCGTGCACGACTGCAAAATTTGGCTGGTATGTTCACAGCAGCGTATGCTACCCGCGGACTGTGTTTTTTCATCAAGCCCGAGGGGTGGTTCAGAACCCCTCTAAAGGAACACTAAAGACGATTTCTGACTTTGTCTAATTTCTTCTGAGAATTTTAATTTTGTATGTCTGCACCATGTTTCACCCTGAATTTTAATATATTAAAGCTGTATTTTTTGAAGGACCGTATTAATGGAAAATGAGGTTTTACGAGTCATAATTGGAGGTACTGATGTTTATTACAACCAAAGACATGCAGTGCCTTTGGTTAGCTATCATTGGCCAGCATATATAGATGGATTAGGAGGCACTTGCGCATGAATCCAACACTCAAATTTTCTCATCTGATTTGCACTGAACACAAGATAGTGTTACTCATTTGATACATGGGTCAGGCATTGTATGAATGCTTTCTAGAGTGAACACAAAAGTTCGACATTGAATGTTTGAGCATGTATGAATACAGATTACTGTGCACGTCCCTACGCGCTGCAGTTCCCAGGTTCTTGTTACAGAGTTCCCGATTCACTTCCTAGTAGGCAGATTTGTTGTTCCACCTCTGGCACAGATATTATAAACCATGGGAGAAAGTACTGAAAGAGGCCCAGGCTGAGTTTGGTGCGACATTGCTGACTGGAGCTGAACTTGAGAAAAACCTGTCCTTTGATGTGTTTACTTTTGCATATTTTAAAGCCACCTTACATGCAGGCCAGGATGTGTTCAATCAAGATGCAGTGAAATATGATTGCAGGGAATTTTTGCTTAGTAAAAATATTAGGATATGAACCAACCACATGTTATTCACTCACAATGTTCTTGTGTACTATAATGGGTACTGCGAGTTCAGGGCGCACACTTTGCCTAAGGTTACAAAATGTTAGTGATAAGGCAAAACTTCAAGGAATTCTTGCTTTTAAAAAGATCAGTTTTTTTTTCTTTCTCGTTTCTCGGGCACATCCTGCAATAGGCTGAGTGTTCTATTGCAGATTTTTAGTCAACTTCCAACGAAACTTCTTTTATAAAGAAAGAAAAAAAATTACATTTTTAGAAGAAATAAGTGAAAATTTTCCAAGCATACAACTTTAAGATATACTAGTTTACTTGCAAGCTAATCAACTGCAATATTTTTGTCACTGCATAAATTAAGCCTCCCTTCATAAAAAATAAATGAAATATGTATTCAGTTCTGACCCCACATTGCTGTGCCATTATTGTTTTTTTTTGGGGGGGGGGGGGGGGGGGAAGGGGAACCTTAATATTCTAAGCAAACCAATTCAAACAGTCTGAGCAAACTCACACGCTTGCAAAAAGACAGCATCAGCATACATTAGTTATCTACCACATGATTGAAAGAAAATGTCGCACTGTACCACCCTCACATGATTTCACAAAAAGGGAGGCCTCACAATTTGATGTGAAAACTTTAATGGCAAAGAGCAAGTGGGAAATCCACATTCATGCAGACGCTAACATTTAAAAATTAACTCATGGAGTTTAACATCCCGAGGCTGCACAGTGGGTTATGGGGCATTGGGCATTAGAAACCCCAGATTAGTTTTGGCCACCTGAGGTTCCTTAATTTGGACCTAAATCGAAGTACACAAGCATTTTTTTGTTGTGCCCTCATCAAAATGCAGCTGCCGCAGCCAGGATCGAACATGCATGCTCGAGCTCAGCAGCACTCAACAGCACCCATAGCCGCTCAGCTACTCCAGGGGTCATTTAAAAATTACTTGGCATGGGAACGACCCTATGAGAACTTATTGAAGGCTTTAGTTTAATTACTCGTATACATGAAATGCACTAATGAGATGCAGTTGTGTTGTTTTAAGGTGTTCCTAGCTTCAAGCTGTCAGTGAGTGATTTTTATATGGAGATGTGTATGTATTTGGTGTAGAACTCCTGGCTTACTTGGTGCACATTTACTCTGCTTTTTTGTTTCTCTCTCTCTCTCTCTTTCAACTATAGCAAGGGGTCATTGACTTTGGCCTTTACCTTCGAGAAAATTCTCACAGTGATGTATCCACAGAAGGGTAAGTTTAATTTCTCTACATCTTTATTCATCCTAACACTTAGGGTAAATGCGTATGCTTTCAACTGTGACTCAGCTTGCTGAAAGTATCTGTCCGAGACCCTTGTTATCTTTAGTATACACTTCATCATTGTTTTATCAACCAATTGTAGATTGTGGCAGTTAGTTGTAAATTGCAAAAAAATTCCAATATGTCTGCTTCTGCCATGCTGTTTGACAGCATTGTCTTCTACCATATGTTGACTCCACTTTTCTAATCACCACAGTGTTAGTGCAGTTGAGTTCCTGTAATTCGACCCTAACAGCACTGCAAAAATTGATCGGATTATCTGGTGGGTCGAATTAAAGAAGAAGCAGAAAAAAATGCCAAAGCACACTGCTGATTGATTTGGCAGTATGTATTTGCGCAATTCTAACATTCCCCCTAATCAAACGTGTGCCCATTTTCTATGTGTCCAAAGTAGGTCCAACTGCTTTTGATTATGCTGCATGACGACGTTGCAGAAGCGAGCGCAAGTGATTTTTTTTTCTGTTTTTGACTTAAAATTCACTGCTGCGTGCAGTGCAATAATATTTGGCTCACATGTCCACAAGAATCTCATTAACAGATCAGCAATGTTTTCCTACTATGTTCAACAAATTTTTCAGGTCCCCTTTAAGCTCCGCCAAGACAAATGCTGCCACTAAGGGGAGTCGCTATTGAGGTTATCGTAGGGGTCAGGTGCATGTGTGCTGACTGCTCAGGTTTGAATTATCTGGTGGAGCCCAAGTTTAGGAACAAAATAATGAAAGTTTGGGCCCATAGAAAGGCATGGGCACCAGCCGGGATGTTTGGTCAGGATTGAATTAACCAAAAAAATCGAATTAACCAGAGTTTAATTAACATGAGCTGTCTATATTCACTCTTTCCGAGTCTGCTTGCAAGTTCTGTGTGCATAAGGGCAGCCTTGTTGCGCATACAGTGTTTGTTGCCTGATTGCTTTTTGCGCACTAGGGTTGAACCTGCAAGCATGACTGCTGTGTTGGACCAAAAAAATTATATTGAGGAGCTGAACCGTCACCTGAAGTAAGTATTGTTCATTTTGTCATCAATTTTTGCCCTAGCTCACCTGAATGCAGCAAAATGAGCTGATTTTCAGACATATTGCTCTAGATATGTATTGTTTCTTTTGATAGCTTCTGCCTGTATGCATAGGGGGATATTTAAAAATGTAACTTATTCTATAGAATCGTTTATGGAATAAAATGAATGTGGAAGTAGCAGGTCAAGAAATTTTTGAACATTAGTTTGTATTCTTAACACATACTAACAAGAAAAGAAGCTACATGGAAGGACCTTTGCCTCTGCCAACGTTTTCTGAAATATTGAAAGCTTAATAATTCTGGGCTTTTATTGCCAATATCACGGTATGATCATGAGGCACGCCGCAATGGCGGACTCAGCATTAATTTCGACCTCCTAAGGTTCTTTAACATGCACCCAATGCACGGTACACAAACGCTTTTAAGCATGTTGTTCCCATCGAAATGCCATCTCTGCAACGAAGATTGAACCCACACCCTAAAGCTTAGTAGTGCAATGCCATAGCCACTAAGCTACTGCGGTGGGTAATGTTGAAAGCCGTGAAATATGTATTCAGCTGTGTAAGATGGGGCACATAGCATGCATTTTTTTGGCAGGTTATTAGTTTTGGAGCCACTACTATGCAGAAAACCAGTCACCACTCTGCCGAGGGGACCTGTGGCAATTGCAAGAGTACAACAGTTTCTTTCATTCTAAATTTTTAGGAGCTTGTGGATGAAGGAATGTAGAATTAAAAATGTTTCGAACAAGACACTGTGAGCTAATTCAGGACCCTTCATGTGGTCTTTCCAGCATGCATAATGAAAAATAAGTCTATGCCCACATGTGAAAGGAAGATAACATTAAGCCCACACACATTCTGTAATCCACATGTTGATGCATTAAGCTGATAGGAAGATATGCTTCTCACAAAAAAAATGCCCATGGCAGATATGTGCTGAATTCAGAATTGATTGAGACTTCATTAATGGGCTAGCATTGTTCCGCAAAATTAGGAAACTTCACTTAGGCTGAACCTTTGCATATGACTGAATAGGTTATGTTATGCACAAAAGGTTTCTAGTTTATTACATGCCATCACCTGGAAGGTCATGACATCATATGTGGACATTAAAATTTACGCTTGTGTTCGTGCAAAGGTATCAGTATGTAGCACCACATACTGGAAAACATGTAGAAGCAACAAGCAGGGGGAAAGGGTGGGGGGGAAGAAGCTCACTGTAGGGGTTATGGTGGTTGCATGGCCATGTAGCTATCCCATTGTGTACCAAGATGGCTCCGCTAAAGGGGAAAACATGTCATCCACTCAACAGTAGTCAAAGCTACAAAGGAAACAAACCCATACGGTGGTAATCCATGCCAGTGGTAATGGTGGGAGCATAATGAAAGGCAAGAGTCATGAAATCAAGATTGTGAAAGCTCTTTTCCCGGCCAGTTTCAGTCATATCAAGTCTGTTAAGTGAAATACAGTAGAATCTCGAAGGTACGATCAACCCTAACGCGAATTTCGGTATGGTAAGAATTTTTCAAAAATTCTGGCCCAAGTCCATTACCGTGCAATCCCCGACAGAGCCAGCGAGAAGATACCAATTGGCTCAAACTGGCTTGGCAAACCATGAGGTGCCGGCAAGCTGGTTTAGCCTGGTGCTGGCTGTTGTCAGGCTGATGTAGCTGTCGCACCGATGCATTAGTCGCATTCCTGTTGCCAGGGTGACCTACGTTACTCTGCCGTGACTTCGTCCCCGCGTGTCCCCTCAAAAAGTACAAATAGCTTTTGCTTTCTGCGTGTGTGCATGCATGGATGTGCGCACTCTCTCTCCCCATCTCCTCTCACACTCTGGCTGATCACCTGGCTTGTGGCGGTGCAGTGTTGAGTTTGCATGCGCTTGTGCGCATGCTATTGCTCATTGCAACTCATTGCTTCAGCTGCTTCGACACGTGTGGTGATATTATTGCAAGTTGTACTCGACAAAGGTGTCTTCTCGGGAGTGGAAAGCCCTTTCCTTCAAAGGGAAGCTCGAAATTCTGAGAAAGGTGGATCAAGACCCAAAGAGGAAGCACTTGCAACGAAAACATTGCAAAGAAAAACATGTCAAACATGAAAACATGCTACGCCTTGCTACACCGACACTGAGCACGATTGTCAGGCAACGCTACCAAATTCTGAAAAATGTGCAGTGCTTTAGTGTTAACACGAAGAAAGCAAAAACAGCACAGCATGTCCAGCTTGAAGACATTTCTCTGGCATGTTAAATAGAGGCGGTGAAGTTATGCATAAGACAGCTGACGAGATCATGCTTCTTATAAGCGTTGAAGGTGTTCAGGCCTCGGGTGGGTGACTCCACTGCTTTAAAGCAAGACACGGCTTGGCCTGGCGTAAGCATTGAGGCACAGCAGGCTGACCAATCCGTCATCAGTGATTGGACGACAAGTACGCTGCCTTTACCTATAGCTGTATACGAGCCTCGATATTTTTTTTTTACGTTGATGAGGTGGGTGTTCAACATGCAGCCTGAGAAGAACTGTTTTAAAGTGCATGCAAGCCAGTGTAGACAAAAAAAACAAGGAAAGGCTAGTAGTTCTATTCTGGTGCAGTGCTGACGGATTGAAAAAAACTTCAGCTACACTCATCGGGGAGTATGGGAAGCCCCCAGTGCTTTAAATGAGAACGCCGTTTGCCTTGTGTTTATAGGGCAAACAAAAAGGCATAGATGGCAGCAGTCCTGTTCCAGGAACTCCTTTCCCTCTTTGACAGAAGGATATCTGGTCAGAATAGGAAGATCATCCTGATTCCTGCCAGTGCGCCACCCACCAGAAGTAGGTGACTCAGCAGAATGTCAAGCACCATTTCCAACACCCTTCTGGTCCACCGTCTTCTCGCAAAAATTTGCTGCAGAGACGGCAACCTATGGATAAGTTTGTTGGCAATCATACACTTTGTAGCCATGGCTTGGGACTATGTCACATCGGTGACTGTAGCCAATTGTTTCCAGAAGTGTGGCTTTTTCAGTCCTGTGGTAGCCTCTCCAGCACCAGCCGAACCAACAATCGCGGAATGGGACCAGCTGAATTCCGAGTGCTGCTTGGAAGACTTCGTAACTGCTAATGACGACCTTGTCACTTGCGGTGTGCACATAGTTGAAGGCATCATGGTTGAAGTTGTGTCGGAGCTTGCAGTCTCCAGTGATGATGGAGACAACAATGAAAACATGTGCAACGACTAGCAATCACCACTAACAGCTAAGACACTATGTACTCGCGCTTGACATTCTAAGGCATGCTACGGGTGCGGACGAGGTCAGCGACAACACCCGCGACTATTTTTATGGTTTCGAAAGGTGCCTTCTGGAGGATCTTGCAAAGAAGAAAATGTAAAAAGACATTCGAGCTTTCTTTTGTCCCAAATAAAGAATTTTCAGGTGTGCTTGCATTTCGTTACTTTAAATTCCAAGTTTTTTGTCTTTGGGTGATTCAATTTTTTTTCACCATCCCCAGAGATTGATTCCTATCATCGAGATTCTACTGTAAGACCTCATTGCTCATATAGCTTTCTAGATAGTTCTGTTCCTTAAACTCTCATCGTATGCTTAAATAATGTCAGGGACAGGCTTGAATTTGTCAAACTCATTGCACCTCTAGAATCAGTAATTAAGACGTTTAATGAAGCAATTGCTTTACTATGTAGATAATTGCATAAGTCACCCTTTATTTCTACCTCACTGCAAAAACAATAAACGTCAGGTCACCATATTTTAATTGCCCTCTATTAGAAAGATCAGAAAGATTTGGAACCAGAAAGCCCGCGTTTGTGCATAGCATTCGCTGCGAGCATTTCCCGGTAAACTTTACATACGCTGCAGTTGCCGGGAAGTGTGAGAAGCAGTCAGAGATTTTTAAATGCTATCGCATTCCTCTGTTAAAGGGGAAGTTTAAGCCTCCCTCAAATTTCTCAGAGTGCTAGTTTTCGGACGCCAAGGGACATGCAGATGTGATGAGCAGATGATACACGACTCTGGGCCTCTCAGTAAGCGCTGAAAACTTGTATTTTTTTTTTTATTTTGCACACAAGTGTTAAGTGGTGTTCAAATTCAGCGAAAAGATATTGTGTACCTAGGCGCGCTCAAGACTGCGTGCACGTGTGAGATTTGAGAAACAAGAGGTTAGGGCCACCGAGAATTGACACTATATCGTGCAACACGAAATCTCTGTGTAAAGGGCTTCGCAAATACACTACTGACATACCTTTCACATGCTTTCTCGTGACAACACTAGAAAATATAATGTAGACAAATTCCGAACGTCTGCACCTGCCGCGATTCCCTCTTTATAAGCCTACAATACATAGAAGCTAGCTTATACAGATCCTGAAAACATATTCAGGGAACCTAATATGTGAATAAATGTTCGCACTACACACTCAATAACACCACAAATGTTCAAGAACTTATCTGCAGCAACTTACGAGGTGCGCTGCCAAAACGGGCTTTCTTTGAGGACGCGAAATTTCCGTACAAAAGGTACAGAGAAAAATGACGCGAAGGTTTTTGTTTACAGTATTCACACAAAGAATAAGGGAAAGCAAGTAGCAACAACACCTAGCTGTAAAGTTTACACACAGATTTTCAGCACTTCAGAACGATCGTATATGTGTCCATTCCTTTCGTCTACATCTGCAGTTATTCTTTCTTGCTTATTTTCGTTTGTATTCCCAAGAATTGTATTGCGACCGCGGCGGTAGCAGAGCCGTCAATTTCTTACAAGCGCGGAATGTTCGAACCATGTCTGACTGATCAAAGAAGGCACCAGTGTAGGTTAAATGAGGCATACAGTTCTCAACTCCCTAGTGCTGGGCCCGCAGCGTTACCAGAAAAACTACGGGGTCAGTCACCCCCCTCCTTATTTCCCCCTTCTCGTTCGCTCTAGTATAACCACTGTCCAAAGCTGTAGAAAGGCTGAAGACACCACTGGAAGCTGTCAAGGTCGCCTGCTTTATGCGAGGCTCAGAGCGGTATTGATATGGCGGTGCGACTGACCATTCTGAATAGCTACCCGGGCACGCTAGTTTTCGAATGCCAAGGGACAAGCAGACGCGACGAGCAGATGATACGCGACTCGGGGCCTCTCGGTAAGCGCTGAAAACTTCTCCCTTTTTTATTTTTACACACAAGTGTTAAGTGGTGTTCAAATTCAGCAAAAATATATTGTGTACTTAGGTGCACTAAAGATCTCGTGCACGCGTGAGATTCGGGAAGCAAGAGGTTAGGGCCATCGAGAATTGACACTGTACCGTGCAACCTATGATGATAAAACCCGCGAAGGGCAGACAAATCAGCAGATCTCTTTGGCATGTTGGGCCCTCTGGGCCGTACTTATCGGTGACAAAGTAGCCTTGCTGCCTGCGGGATTATCTTACTGAGCTATGCCGAATGCTCAGTTGCGGTAGTCGGTAGTTCAAATCCCCCCCCCCCCCCCCCCCCCTCCTTGGTTCTTACTTTTTTTTTTTAATTTGACATTCTCCAGTGTACTACATCTGCAGGCTTGGAGTGATGTCTCACACCGGCAAAAGATGGCGAGAGCGAGTGGGGCTATACTAATCCAGGTACAACCAAATTAGGAAGGCCCACTAAGCTTGAACAAAGCCACTCCCTCACCAGAACAGGAATTGGCCTCCCTGGTGCAGTATTTGGCCACAACCTCCCTGATGATATCTACAATTAACCAATGGCCCTCAGTCCCCAGCAGCTGTGGAGCACCTGACCAAGGTGGCGGTCAGACCTGTAATGCAGCAGAGGGTGCTAAGAATCTCTGGGTCCGGACAGGCCGCCAACGGAAACTGACCCTTGCAACGTTTAACACCCGAACCCTCTTGAGTGAGGCTAACTTAACAGGACTCTTTGAGGAATTATCAGACATTGTTTGGGATATTATCAGCCTTAGTGAGATTAGAAGAACTGGTGAGGCTTACACATTGCCAAAGAACAGCCTTGTCCTCTGCTATAGAGGTCTCCCTCATAAGAAGCAATACGTGGTAGGATTCCTAATCTGTAAGGACATAGCAGACAACATTGACGAATTCTACAGCATTAATGAGAGGGTAGCAGTAGTCATAATCAAACTTAATAAGAGGTGTAGATTAAAGGTAGTACAAGCCTACGCTCCAACATCCAGTCACGATGATGATAAAGTAGATCAGTTTTATGAAGATGCTGAATTAGCGATGAGAAAAGTGCAAACTCGGTATGCAGTAGTGAAGGGTGACTTGAATGCAAAAGTGGGGAAGAAGCAGGCGGGTGAACAGGCTTTGGCAGCTACGGTGTTGATTCTACAAACGCTAAAGGATAGATGCTGGTTGAATTCGCTGGAAAATAATGAACACCTTTTTCATGAAGCGTAGCATCACAAAGTGTACCTGGAAAAGCCCTAATGGTGAAACAAGAACCGAAATTGACTTCATACTTTCTGCTGATTCTAGCATAGTGCAGGATGTAGAAGTGATAGGTAGGGTAAAGTGTAGTGATCATTGGTTAGTGAGGGCTAGGATTCACCTCAATTTGAAAAGAGAAAGAGTAAAATTGGTCAAGAAGAAAAAGGTCAAGCTAGAGGCAGTAAGGGTAAAAGCATACAAATTTAGGCTGGTAGTTGTAAAGAAATATGCAGCCTTAGAACAAAGAGATGATGATGATGACTTAGAGGTAATGAATTAAACCGTAACGAGGCTGGCTTCCGAGGCAGCAATAGAAGATAGAAGTGGGAGGCAAGGCACCAAGGCAACCAGTAGACAAGCTCTCCCAAGTAACAAAGGACCTAATAAAGAAACAACAAAGAATGAAAGTGTCCAACTCAAGAGAGAAGATAGAATTTGCAGAACTGTAAAAACTGATCAACAAAGCGAAAATAAGTGATATAAGAAATTATAACATGAGAAAGACTGAAGAAGCCGTAAAAAATGGACGCAGCCTGAAATCAGTGAGAAGGAAACTTGTCATAGGACAAACCAAGATGTATGCTCTAAAAGATAAGCAGGGTAATATCATCAGCAGTCTCGAAGGTATAGCAAAAGCAGCGGAGTAATTCTATACTGACCTGTACAATACCCAGACGACTCAGGAGTGCTCTATTCAAAACAATAATGAACAGTGTACTGAAACTCCTCCTATAACTAGAGATGAGGTCAGAAGGGCCTTGCAAGACATGAAACAGGGAAAAGCGGTAGGAGAAGATGGAATAACATTCGATTTAATCAAAGATGGAGGAGACATAATGCTAGAAAAACTGGCGGCTCTCTATACGAAGTGTCTATCGACTGCAAGGGTCCCAGAAAACTGGAAGAAAGCAAACATTATACTAATCCACAAAAAGGGAGACACTAAAGAACTGAAAAATTATAGGCCCATTAGCTTACTTACTCCCAGTATTATATAAAATATTTACCAAAATAATCTCCAATAGAATAAGGGCAACACTGGACTTTAGTCAACCAAGGGAACCGGCTGGCTTCAGGAAAGTATACTCTACAAAGGATCACATCCATGGCATTAATCAGGTTATCGAGAAATCCGCAGAGTACAATAAGCCTCTCTATATGGCTTTCATAGATTACAAGAAAGAATTTTATTCAGTAAAGATACCAGCAGCCATAGAGGCATAGCGTAATCAAGGTGTACAGACCGCTTACGTAAATACCCTGGAGAATATCTACAGAGATTCCACACCCACCTTAATTCTATACTAGAAAAGTAGGAAGATACCTAAAGAAAGGGGTCAGACAAGGAGACACAATCTCTCCAATGCTATTCACTGCGTGCTTGGAAGAAGTATTCAAGCTGTTAAACTGGGAAGGTTTAGGAGTAAGGAAGGATGGTGAATACCTCAGCAACTTTCGGTTTGCCGATGACATTGTTCTATTCAGCAACACTGCGGACGAGTTACAACAAATGATTGAGAACCTTAACAGGGAGAGTGTAAGAGTGGGGTTGAAGATTAGTATGCAGAAGACAAAAATAATTATAAATAACCGAGCAAGGGAACAAGAGTTCAAGATTGCAAGTCAGCCTCTAGAGTCTGTGAAGGAATACGTTTACCTAGGTCAACTAAACACAGGGAACCCTGATCATGAGAAGGAAATTCACAGAAGAATAAAAATGGGTTGGATCGCATACGGCAGACATCGCGAGCTCCTGACTGGAAGCTTGCCGTTATCATTGAAAAGGAAAGTATACAATGAGTGTATTTTACCGGTGCTGACATATGGGGCAGAGACTTGGAGACTGACAAAGAAGCTTGAGAACAAGTGAAGGACCGCGCAAAGAGCAATGGAATGAAGAATGCTAGGCATAACTTTAAGAGACAGAAAGAGAGCGGTTTGGATCAGAGAGCAAACGGGTATAGACGATATTCTAATAGATATTAATAGAAAAAAATGGCGCTGGGCAGGTCATGTAATGCGCAAATTAGATAACCGTTGGACCATTAGGTTGACAGAATGGGTACCAAGAGGAGGGGAAGCGCAGTAGAGGATGGCAGAAGACTGGGTGGTGCGACAAAATTAGGAAATTTGCGGGTGCTAGTTGGAACCGGTTGGCGCAGGACAGAGGTAATTGGAGATCGCAGGGAGAGGCCTTCGTCCTGCACGGGACATAAATAGGCTCATGATGATGATGATGATGATGATGATGGTGATGATGAGAAAGATTTGTTGCTGTTGTTGAAAAACACTGTGTATGTGGGTGTGTACCAATGTACTTCAAATACCTTTTTGCAATTCCTACTCATGTTCAGTTTTTGGGAGCAAGGAGCCACAGTTGACATCGTACACACGTCAAAGTATGCTGCGTCCTCTCTGAGGGAAGACGTAAAACTGCAGCTGTTACAGTAGTGATGACAACAAGTAGCTTCAGGTTTTGCTTAGCTGCACATGCCATACACAGAAACCACTCTTTGTCATAAGGTTTTGCATCGGAGAGCACTGGAGTGCTGACGATTTTGACATGTTCAGCAGTTTGAGCAGCTCTGATTTGAGCACTTCATGATCAAAATACTTACATATCTGCTGGCCATTTCCAGTCAGACATACTTAGTGGAAGCAATCCCATTAAGCGATAACTAACTTTTCTGTAGCTTCTGCTGTGACAGAAGCTTAGTGTTCTGGTCCTTTATATTGCATTGTTCTAAAGACAACATCATCTCCCATATGTACAAGTGTGCTACTGAAAAAAACGGAATTTCACCAAAGCTTAGGCATGGTATTAAGAAGTGCAGTTGCATATTACAAAATGCACCTCTCTGAATTGCACGTTGCAAGCCTTAGCTGTGGGGAGGTTCTGCTTTCTCTCAGCTCCCATGTCCTATGGAACTCCTGTGGGCTGCTAAATCAGAAGCAATATAAATTTTACGAACATGCAGGATGATATACTTTCAACACACAATTGCACATCTTCTTTTATTTGTAGCTCGGTGCTCAAGAAGTGTGAATAGTTATTTTACTTGCACATGTTTTGCCACAGAAGTAAATTTTAGGTCAATGCTTATGTCGCTTAAAAAAGAAATGCAGAAATGAAATTTCAAATGCAAGCAGAACTTTTTTATGTAATGAATTTTGTGTTCACAGAGCGCATGCATTGCTGGTTTTGGATCATTGATGGATTTTGCTGCTGGTTATCTTTAGCAGTTTTGCTACAATTCTAGTGTTGCTTATGGTTTTGCTTGTCTGTGTCGTTTCAGTGCTACGGTAACAAACCTCCAGCAAAAAGTGGAGCAGCTACAGACAACCAATGCACTGATGAAAGAAGACTTGGCCATAAGCAAAAATCAAATACTCACTTTGGAGGAAGAGAATCGTGTCCTCAGAGAGCACCAGGACTCAATTGTCGAAGACCATCAGCGCAAGCTTCAGGTTGGTTGCATCTTTTCCATGCTTAGGGTCTTTCCCCCATCAGGAGAAGGTATAGATCCTAGTTCAGGGGTTGGGATATTATTAAAAAATTTTGAATACCAGCCGAATATAATGTACTAAATATTTGTATTCGATTGGAAAATAAGTATTCAGAATTTTTCAGATATTCAGTGATAAGCCAAATATATTGTTGGAAGTGTGGAAGCAGACAGGATTCTTTGCATTTGTTTCTGTCTAACCTGTGAATGTGTGTATTGCCATTGTATTGTGCTTTACATGCTCCGACCGTGGCAGAATTTAGTACA
Source organism: Dermacentor andersoni (assembly GCF_023375885.2). NCBI lineage: Eukaryota > Metazoa > Arthropoda > Arachnida > Ixodida > Ixodidae > Dermacentor > Dermacentor andersoni. Next base: position 138,813,854 of record NC_092814.1, read on the forward strand.
AAAGGTAGGCTCAGTTACTGGATGACCAAGGTATGCAAAAAAGGCAACCTCTCAGTGGCAAGGGGCACAGGTCTGCGATTAGCGAGGGTACAAATTAGCACAACGAGGCGGATTGAGGCTGATTATACAAAAAGAGTCCATGTGCAATAATAATGTTTTTCTAGGGAGCATAAGTCCACTGGGTGGATCCACTACAGCAATGCCCATACACACTATGCGAACATGCCAGCTGCCTGCTGGGTGCTCATATGGCATTTCAGTGCAGCAGTGTAGTCCCACAACTGCCACATTATAGGTAGTCCATGATGGTGGCAGCCACCCACTTCTCTTAAAACTGTCTACATTATTTCACAATTATTATTTCACAATAACCCCAGAGGTCCTCTAGAGAGGGTATTGCATAGGGTGAAGGTTACATCATTGAGGCAAAGAACAGGGCATAAATGTAAACACAACACAAAATCAAAATTGGGATAATATTAATTACAGTGCACAAACGTAAAAACACAGAAGAAACCAAATAAAATAGTTATCGGTACAGCAACTTTAAATAATTTGCACAAACTATGACAATGTCACGGAGACTTTGGTTATCGGCACTTGAAAAAGATTTGTTTACAAATCAGAGAGTGAAACGCTCTATATTAGGTGTGCATGTTAGTGTGCAGAGCATCTATGAATTTCGAGGCATTTGTTTCCGTGACAATGTGCGATGGCAGATTATTCCACTCTATCGTGGTGCAAGGTATAAATGACTGACCAAATGCGAGGGAACGACACATGATGCATTTGACTTTGCAAGAATGGTTGCGACACGGAAAAAGGGCTAAGGGTTCACACATGAACTCGTTATGAAGTGATAAGTGATAGTAAAGCTTATGGAAGAGTGTTAAACGAGATATATTACGATGAAGGGATAAGGCTTCAAGCTCGGCGCGATTTTTTAATGCTCTTACACTGGTTTGTTGTGAATAATCTGAAAAGATGAAGCCAACATAGCCTTCGTTCGTTCCTCTTATTTTTGAATCCAAGGCTTGGAAAAAACCTTTTTGTGGTTGCATTCCTTTTTTTTGAGGGTTATTTCAATATATTGTAACATTGTCTAATTCATACTTGTCCGTGGTTCCATCATCTTCCCATGACACACCTTCTAGCTTATTTTGCCCATCCATCTTCGGGTTTGTGACATAATGAGTGCCGTAGCAGTGTAAAACGCACAGTTTTTTTATGTGAAAGCGTCACATGGACCATTCAGTGAAAAAGCCGGCATCTGTAGTCTGTAGCTGCGAAAGGGCACCCAAAGTCCCATTGGCTGCGACACTACATCATGAGTGCGCCTTGATGAAGCAGAGGGGGCGAAAGAGAACAGCTGCTCCTGTGGTAGCGCGCCAGGTGTTGCATGAGGGGAGGGGGCACGGCACCCTCTCACTCTCGGAAGCCAGCATGCAGTGCGTATCTCTCCCTCACCCCCACTGGGCTTAGCTGCTCCACGTGCCTGACGGCCTTGGTGGGCACTGCTGCTTCCTCAGTTTCTCGTCTTGCAGGATGTCGGTGGCATGCAACGTTGGCATTGCAGGCTGCTGCTGCTTTCTGGCGCAGGCAGCACATGCTGCTACAGTACATTACTCACAGCGCAATACTCGGACTGCTCAGTGGCATTCAATTGGACATTAATGCTTTTGCATTCACAACTTGGAAGTGCTTAGGTGTCCGGATTTTTTCTTGTAGATCAGTATGCATTAGTTTAGCTTTAAAGCAAGCTGATATAAGTCGGGCCTTTAGGTAAAAAGTTTCTGAAAGACACATCCAACGTAACTAAAAACCTTTAATGAATGTTCTCATCACACACACGGTCAGCTTATATGTGGTTGAAAAATGTTGTATAATCTTATGTAATACCTGTCACACAGGCACCCGCAAGCTCCATTGACATGAGATTTACGGCAATGGAGCTGCGGCTGTGCTACACGGCACATTGCGAGCCTTCGACGAGGGCCGCATGGGGCAGAAACGGCGCTGCTGCGCTTATTTTCATGTACAACTGCTCACATATACAGTCGCCATTAAAGGTAGTTTTTTTTTTAGTGTAGTATGTAATCTAATAATATCACAGCGAGAGAGTATGCTCTGGGTTGTTGCAAGACTTGTTTTCCAAGCATAGTGAAGTTGAAAGCGATGTTGGCCACACTGCGCTCTTGCTTTTGTGCGTGGGCAGCGCGGCTCTAGTTGTTCAACCGGTGCGCTTCAAGTTGTGATTCTGTGCTGTGTAATCGTGCATGTGCTCATCTACTTCCAGATGAGTGACGAAGTGGATAAACAAATGAAATGGCGGAACAACATTTTTCCATGCGGCATGGCGAAGCATTGGTGTAGAGGGTACAGGCACTATTTCCTTAAAAACAAATTAAAAACTCCCATTACCTGGCGTGTAAACCAAGGCAGAAAATAATAATAATAATAATAATGCTAAAATTTGTAAATGAGCCACTTATGACGTTTTTATTAGCATGGTTTTCATCACAGCTGTAGCTATTTGGGTAATGAGAGTACTCCATCCAGCCGTAATGGTCATTGCCGAACTCCCTTTGCCAAAATCTCTGTTTAACTCCCTTGGCGTAAAGATGAAGGAGTTAAATGGAGTTTGCAGGTGCCCTTGGGACAGGGGTATAAGGGCCACACTTTTTTCGTTAAGCGTATTGGTGTTTGACCGGGTGATGGATCTTTCACCACCTACTCGCTTCCTTTTCTGTGATTATGCAGGGCACAATACTCACAATTTTCTTTCTAACATTTATCTTGAACTTTGAACTGTAATGATGTAAGATATGAAAGGCAGAAGTACAATGGCAATGAGTGTGCACATTGCCTGTTTAGTGAGGCTTATGTTACAGTGAACAAGTCACTGCAGTTCATGAGAACCACGAAGATTGATTGTCTATTTCATCTTTTACTCATATGTGAACAGAATGCAAAGGCTGACATGTGTGCTGAGAGGGAAACACTGCAGGCAAACCAAGCTGGTCTGGACTCACTGTACACAGAGGTCCGGAGGCAGTTGTCTGAGGAAGTGGACAGGAGACAGGTAAGTTCCTGGACTTGTTGATTTGTGGCATTGTAGTACAGTCGAAACCTGTGATAACGAAATCCCACGACAATGAAATTCTCGCAGCAATGAAATAATTTCATGTCCCTGGCGAACGGCCGTAGCATTCGATGCATTTCGTACTTCTCGACAACGAACTGTTGCTGTACTACAACCCCGCATCAACGAAATTTGCTGAAACGTAACCACCGCATATTACTTACTCGCGGAAGGTTAGCAGGCTCCAAAATGTGTTCAAATGCGATTTCTTTACACTAGAATTGCATAAAATAGCACCCCATTACACTTGCATGGGCACCGCCATTTTCGTTTACAAAAATAACCAAGCGGCGGAAGCAATCGCGTGCGATGTAAACACATCATTGCCACCACCTTGTTTGTTCATCGCCCGTTTGAAGTCACACACATGTTGCTACAGACATGTGACGACAGTTTTTTGCACACATAGTGCAGTGCATAATGTGCGCCTCGGTATGAAAAATGCAGCAAAAACAAGGAAGTCCACGTCCCACCGCCGCGGAATTATTTATGGTGCTTGAGATGGCAGTCGCAGCATGGAGTGCCATGCATTGAGCCGTGATTGAGCGATCATCCGTGAATACGCATCCCTTGCTTCAAAGATGCTGGTTATGGTGCCACCTGAGAGAGATTGCGTGCCGTTCAGCGCCTGACGTAGGTTTGCACAGAAAGGGCCGTAATCTTGATCGATTGTCTTCGGATATACGAGATATGATCACTTTCGTGCTCAAAAGCGGGCATGTCGGTGCCTGCGGGCAGCAGCGTGCACTGGAGAAATGCTCCTGCATATGTAGAGTGCTGCTGTTCTGCATCCATTGCTGAATTAGATAAAATCTCGCAAAAGTGATTGTCCTAGAATACTGCTCCACACTATCAATCAAGTGATAGAGAAATGTGCGGAATATAACCAACCCTTATATATAGCTTTCATTGATTACGAGAAAGCGTTTGATTCTGTCGAAACCTCAGCAGTCATGGAGGCATTACGGAATCAGGGTGTAGACGTGCCGTATGTAAAAATACTGTAAGATATCTATAGCGGCTCCACAGCCACCGTAGTCCTCCATAAAGAAAGCAACAAAATCCCAATAAAGAAGTGCGTCAGGCAGGGAGATACGATCTCTCCAATGCTATTCACAGCGTGTTTACAGGAGGTATTCAGACCTTAATTGGGAAGAATTGGGGATAAGAGTTGATGGAGAATACTTTAGTAACATGCGATTCGCTGATGATATTGCCTTGCTTAGTAACTCGGGACCAATTGCAATGCATGCTCACTGACCTGGAGAGGCAAAGCAGAAGGGTGGGTCTAAAAATTAATCTGCAGAAAACTAAAGTAATGTTTAACAGTCTCGGAAGAGAACAGCAATTTAAATTGGTAGCGAGGCACTGGAAGTGGTAAGGGAATACATCTAGTTAGGGCAGGTAGTGACGGCGGATCCGGATCATGAGACGGAAATAATCAGAAGAATAAGAATGGGCTGGGGTGCGTTTGGCAGGCATTCTCAGATGATGAACAGCAGGTTGCCATTATCCCTCAAGAGAAAAGTGTATAATAGCTGTGTCTTACCAGTACTCACCTACGGGGCAGAAACCTGGAGGCTTACGAAAAGAGTTCTACTTAAATTGAGGACGACGCAACAAGCTATGGAAAGAAGAATGATGGGTGTAACGTTAAGGGATAAGAAAAGAGCAGATTGGGTGAGGGAACAAACGCGAGTTAATGACATCTTAGTTGAAATAAAAAAAAAAAGAAATGGGCATGGGCAGGACATGTAATGAGGAGGGAAGATAACCGATGGTCATTAAGGGTTACGGACTGGATTCCAAGGGAAGGGAAGCGTAGCAAGGGGCAGCAGAAAGTTAGGTGGGCGGATGAGATTAAGAAGTTTGCAGGGACGACATGGCCACAATTAGTACATGACCGGGGTTGTTGGAGAAGTATGGGAAAGACCTTTGCCTGGCAGTGGGTGTAACCAGGCTGATGATGGTGATGATGATGATGACTGCTCCACGGCAGTGCTGCCACTGCTGATTGACGCATGTGGCGCACTTTGGACTGTCGGTAATGCAATTCTGTATCCTCGAGCAAGCTTCCCAAAGCAGTCCAACGGAATTTTGACAGTAAAGTTTCATTTTGTGATGCATTACCCATTTATGCTGTCTCATTTCGCAAAAAAATTCTCGCGAAAGTGAATTTTTTCCCATTCCCTGCCAATTTTGTTATTGCAAGGTTTACTTGTAATGCATTGCATCTGCATCCTTAGATATAGCTGCTGAAAGGTAGCTGGGAAATCTTTTCGAGTAACTATCATCAGCAAAAGCTTGTGAGCAGTATGAAAGCTATGGAGAAGAAAGAAATTTTTATTACCTGGTCATGCTATTTGTGAATTTGCGAAGTGCACTACAATGGTTACGTAAGCACCTATGCTAACTAGTTTCCGGATGCTTGACTTGCCTGCAAGGAAAAAAATATTTTTCACGTCTACTGTGGTCTACAAACATCTATAGACCATCCATGGGATCTTTGAAAGCTGCTTGATCATGAAGGACAGTTGCCAATACTCTTGCATCCATAATTTGTGATATCATTGTTTTCCCAGGCCTGTTACTAAAAATAGCACAGCCTTTAAAATGTTGGAATATTTTCCGCTGTCTGTCTGGAACAGGGCTGACATGCTTGACATTAAATCTCTGTAAAAAAAAAAAAAAGAAACCTTAAAGAAGACGAAAACATTTATTGGTGGCGATTATTTGTCCGCATTGCCACTTATAGGGGTCTTGAACCACCCCTCGAGCTTGGTGAAAAATGAGTTCGCGGATAGCATATGCAGCTGGGAACACCTCAGCCAAATTTTTCAATTGTGCATGGCACGTGGAGCTCACAAGCGGAGCGCAATGCCCGCCAAACACTGTCTTTTTAAACGAGGCCTCCTCTGCACCTACTTCGAAGCTGCCGGTGGCTTGCATATGCCATCATAAGCAAGATTCCCTAAATGGCTATTGTTGGCTGATAGCTGACATCAATCAAGAAGAGTGTTTGGATCAATTCGCTTCTTCCTACTGCTATTGTGTATATTTATTGATTCAGTTTAATAAACAGGCTGAAGCAAGCAAAAACCTGCGTTTCGAATTTCAATAAGAATTGCACACTTCAGCGACCAGCTGACAATTGTCTGCTCACGCTCGACCACTGCCACCTGCATAGAAGGGCTTGTATGCAGCAATCATCTCCGGCAACGACTCCATCCATTCATTCACCATCGAAACATCCACGGAAGCGCTTTCTCCACAGGAGCGGCTGTACACAATCCTGTTTCATTTTACAAAGCGATCCACCCGCCCGTTCGATGCCTGAAAGTCGTCAATGCCCAGACGCAATGCCACAAGGTCCGCCTTTTCTTTTAGAATGGCGCTGTCAACATTGATCGCAGAGCTCCGTGCTTGATGCAGCCACTTGATGAGAACTTTTTCTAACTTCTCATGCTGTCCTTCTTTTACCACTTCCCACTTGAGCCGGAACTTGTTGGCATTCTGCAATATCACCACTTTGTTTGCCAGGATCGTCTTAAGCGAAGATTCTGGTATCTTAAGGTCCCGGGCAATGCTGGCTTTCGTGGCTCTATGCCGCTTTCCTGCTTCCTCGATAATATTCAGCTTATCGCCGAGCGACAGAACTGTCCGCTTTTGGGACATCGTGCGTCCCGTTGCTCCACACAACTCAAAATCTCCGCTGAACGCTGGTCACTATGATTACGACGAAAAACACGTGCGATAAACCTAGGCCTCTCCGCGCTACCTTGTCGGCGGTCTGCTGCTGGGAAACTGGAAGGAGAGAAACGCTTCCCCAACGCGACGAGAGGTGACGCTGTGGAGAAGAGAGGGAGAAAGTGATTGTGGAGAAGGAAAGGCGCTATTTCAGCACAGTGGGTGTCATGGGCGGCTGCTGGTGGTGGGGGAGAGAAACTCTTCCCTAACGCGATGAGAGGCGACGCCACCGAGAAGAGAGAGAAAAAGTGATTGTGGAGAAGAAAAGGCGCTATTTCAGCACAGCGAGCGCCGCGGGTGGCTGATGGTGGGGGAGAGAGAAATGCGAGGGTCGTCAAATAATGCGGGTCAGGCGTAAAATTGCATCGGATAACTGGGGTTTTTAATGCATTGCTTCTATGGGGACTTCGCCGGGACTGCGCTAATCCGTCGTAAAACCCGGGCCATCGAAAACTGGGGGACGTATAACCAGGGTTCCACTGTAATCATAGAATGGCCTCACTGTTAAAGTGTGTCGTCCCACGAATCTCGTGCTGAAAAGAGTTTTCAAACCCTTTAACTAAAAGTGGGGTTATTGCACCGATACCCTGCTTTCTCTCTCTTTTCGTCTCTGCCAGTGCACTGGGAGCTGCAGCACAGAGAAGCCGAGGGGGCAAAGCCCTGGCCAATAGTTGAGTGTCGCGGCGGTGAAAGGGCTCGTCGCAGCACCTCGTGGCACACGCGGTAGACTACACTACGCAGCACGCCGCTGCCATCTCGGCGGCCTTGCGCATTGCAAAGACTAAATGATTTTTCTGTCTTTTTGAGGTCGCAGACATATACATTTCTTATTTATTTAACTCAAAATTAGCAATTATGTATTACTGAGAATGTTCTTGCGATTACAAAGTCAGCCAATAGCATTGGTGGACCAACTGCTTTCCATGACAACAATGCAGATGTGAGAGAATGTGACTGTTCACTGCTTTTGACAAAAGATTGTAAATTTTCTGCTGAATGCAGTTCAATAATACTTCGCTCGCTTGTTCACAGTAGCGTCGTTAACAGATTGGCAAAGTATGTTACTTCTTCAAATAGTTGAGCAAAACGTGAACAAGGTGAATGCAGGAGCCAACGTTGGCTCCTGCATTCACCTTGTTCACGTTTTGCTCATTGTCTTCAATTTCCATCTCCCGCCTTCCCCGTGTTTTCTTCAAATAGTGTTTCTCATAGGAGAAAGCTCAGAACAATAACGAAAGTGAAAGGATGGATGTTTCAGACTTGTAACTTGGTTTCCATCTTAACGAAAAAGTGCACGAAAAAGAGGTAGACAAGAAAGAAAGAAACGACAAACACGGGCGCTACTCGCAGCTAACAGTTTATTTCCAAGGAAAACAGAATAAGTAGAAAACTACACTGAAAGGAGAACAACCACCCTCTCAAGTGTGCATGAGAAAACGGAAGTAACATACACGTGGCAACAGCAAAGTTGGCTAATCAAGAATTGATTTGCACATGCTCCCGAAGGTGTGACACTTCTGCCTGTGACACAGCTATCGAAGGTTGACTGATGTATCTGTCACCCTCCAAAAATATGTAAAAGGCTTCCATTATTTCTCTTGTTTTTTGTGCTCTATGCCTGTACAAAATCTCAGTTTTATCGAAAACTGGTTTACACAATCTTAAGTGGCAGCGAACCGCCAAATACAAACCAGTGCCATTCTTTACATTGAGCACAGGTGCCTGGATCCTGATATTTAAACATCGATTTGTTTGCCCTTAGTAAACCTTTCCACAAAAGCACGGTAATTTATAAACAACTTGAATTTTGCAATCCATGTTTTAATAATTGACAGAACATCCTGCACGTTTGTCACTGACCACTCCATTCATTTTTTTATGGACAGCTGGAAAAACCTGACCAAGCTTGGGACCGACACTAAAGATAACATCAACCTTGTAACTGCTTGCTACGTTTTTTAACCCGTGTGCTAGCTTATGCACATATAGAAGTGAAACTGCACTCCTTCTTCTCTTAGGAACCTTGCCAACTGATGCTCTTTTCGGAATGCCTTTAACGGGTTTTGCCACCTTTTCACAAGCTCTTGCGTGTGATAACATCAGTAGGGTACCCTGGTTCTTTTAGTCTCTAGATACTTGCTTCTCGAAACTAAGTTGCACCCTGTGGCGGCATGATTTAAATAAAGAAGAGTGTATGCAAGAAACACAAATACCACTTTTTGCTACTTTTAAGTGATCAGAACAAAATACAAGTAAAGGCTTCTCTGCCCTAGGGCAATACTCCCAAGAAATGTGATCTAACTCAGAAAATAATATCCTGAAGTCCAATAACTGTAGCTCATTTTCAGCAGGCAGTTCGCACATGAAACTGATGCCTTCAGCACATTCCCTGAACACCTTTAACATATCAACGACTCTTCTTTGTACATCACTGGTTTTCACAATATAACAAGAAAATCGCCGACATATCGCACCACCTTAACAACCAAGTCACCAATGTTCTTTTGAATTCTTCTGTCCACATAAGCCAAAAAAATGTTGCTGAGAACAGGCGCCGCGCTAGAACCAATACATACCCCTGATTTCTGTAAAAAGAGTTTTTCCTTTTCACCTTACATATATGGAGTTTAAGTAAAATGAAAGAACTTCCACGAAACATTAAACAGAAACAAGACACTTATTAATAAACAATTGTTCGTCATTACCTTTGGTTATACATTGCTTGACACACTGCATCAACTTGTTATAAGGTTGTACAAGTCAGTACAATAAGTACAAGTCCTGTTCGGCCCAGAATCGGCCCAGGGTAACATAATGCGCAAAATGTAATTGTGGACTTTTCAAGCTGTGCCAATGTGCCACGCATGCAGAGCAAAGGAGGTGCCTATGGGGTGCCAATGTTCCAGTGGATACACATTACAATGGCGGCACACAGTTATCCTATACTTTACAGGGAATATTCAAAGATATACATACTCACTTCCCCCGTTCTATAGTTGCCAAGAATTCAAAATACTATCCATGTTTGGTACGAAGGGGCTTAATCGTAGGAGACAAGTTTACACGGACTAATTCGTTGGTTTAAATGCAAACCAAGCATGTGCTCCACGAGCGCCATATGCAGTATTTATTCAAATAACTCCTTGCATTGGTTGCGAATATAATTTAACATGATCATTGTTTTCTCCCACTTAGGATGTGTGCTTGTTTCTTCCAGGAAGCAGAGATGGCATTGAAATTGCTTGAAAAGGACATCCATGAAAAGCAGGACAGCATAGTGAGCCTACGCAGGCAACTGGAGGATATCAAAGCTATTAACCTCCAATTGTTCAACAAGCTTCAGGTAAACAAAGCTTCAGTTATTTTAGAGATGAAGGAGGACATTAGTACCAGTTGTCCAAACTACTGCTTCTAGTACTACTACAATAGTTGAACCTTGCATCTGTGTGCAATCAACAATTTTGCTTCTTATTCAGATTAAATGACATGTCACCAAATAATGAGTTAAATCGCAAATGCTTTTTTTCTTTAAATTTCTTTATCTAGGATTGTGAGTCCTCGCTAAAGGCAAAAACAGAGCAAGCTGCAAAGCTGGAGCAAAAGGTGGCACAATTGACTGCAAGCCTAAAAGACGCTGAGACGAAGTAAGTTGCAGCCTTTCTGTGAGAAATCAATGGGTGGCTGTGGGCTATTTTTTTTTTTTGCTTATTTGATGCTGCTAGCTGGCGGCATACCCTCGAATGACTTCTTGAGAACAGTATATTGACAAATTTGTGTCTTTGTTCTACCAAAAAGGTACTCAGGCTTGCATTTTACCAACCATGTGATTGCTACTTCTATACCCTGGCAGCTTTGAGTGCTGTGGGCAGTATGTGCCATATAAAGTGTATTCATGAACACATATAGCTAGCACTTTATTTGGTTTGGCATCACTGTTCATTGCTTTGGTGTTTGATCTTCACGCTATCAAAGTTGCTTACTTGTGATCCTGAAGTTCATGCTGCTATGGGTTGCCAGCAAATGTATTTTGTTAGCTATGGTGATATGGAGTCCCTCGTGCACTGTTCACTTGGTGATCCATATTGTGCCTGTTAAAAAGAAAAGAAAAAAAAACTACTACAAGGCACTAGCGCATGATATAGAAGATTTACTATGATGGTAGCAGCTTTATCACATGTCTTCTGTGCCTCAAGTGGTGGTGCGATCGCTGCAGTTGACAGCTGGATGATCCTTCAATGACAGTAGCTGCTTTGAATGTTCGTATTGTTTTGCTGGTTGGCACTTTGTTCACTGTGTAAAGGTTTGCCATGTTTTATCGTTTGTCCTTTCTGTGACAGTGGTCTTTTTGTCGCTTGCTTGCAATTCTATTCTTGTTTCCCTCATTCATGAAGGGTATCTTATAATGGAAATTTGTTGCTGTCATCATGCATGAGTGCTGTGCATACATTTCTATCTTGGATGCAGAAGTGAGTGTCAGTGCAATATAGTATATAGCAGTGCAAATCTATTGCTTTTGTTTCACATGTAAAAAAGTGCCATATTTTATTTCCTGCTGAATGTGGAAATGAAATTGACCAAGAAAAGTGTTATGTATGTGTGTAAGGGGTGCTAACAGCATCAGAACAAGAAATGTTTCAAAGTGTGTGCCTGCTAAAACTTTGTGTGTACAAGTTCTATGTTTTTCCTGGTTTCTAAAGTATTGATTTGCTGCAGTGGAGGTTTCTACTGTACATATGAAAAGCCAATAAACAAAGCTGCATTGCGCTTCTGTGTGCTTTGCTGTGAAAACTATCATGGCACCTGTCAGCAGCTTATATGTATGCACAAATTCTGAGGTGTTAATAAGGCATTATCCAGAATATCAAGAACATTTTGATCTCATAAGCTATGCTTACTATAAAATCCTATTAGTATTCATATTGGTTCCTAATTCTTTGGAGAGAGCCAGTGTTATCAATAATTAATTTTGCTTAAGATGACCGTGGAGCTTTTATTTTCCCCCCTTTGTTAGTATGGGCTATTAAAATAAAATTACATGGTCAATGCCCTTGACGGCTTGCACTGCTGTCAGAGCTGGTACTATATAGCATGATCATCTGCATGCAAGATGCGTAGATAAACACAAACTCACCATCCCGTAAGTAGTGGAATTTTCCTCCCTGGATGACTTGCTTCTATAGTGTTGCAAGTGATCATGCCAGGCCCGAGGTTCAATTTAGCTTGAGAGCTTATGCTACTTGTGAAAATCTCATATCAGTGCAATTAGTGTGAAAATACATAGATAGGCATGGCAGCGCAGATTGCCAGAAAAAAATGGCCACTTGATTGTGCAGCTTCCTTGACTGCTTCTAAGGCAGTACATTGCCCAGTCATGGAGCATTGTAATTGTACTGCAACAGTAATGTGGCTCTCCCACTAAATTACATGATTTTGTACTGAGCAGGAAGTACAGTTGCAAGTCACTGAGCATTGTGATATCTTTCTTAGTTCAAATGTACACTTCTACAACATGGGAGACAAAATAGTTGAGATTCCAGTTTGGTATTTCTCTGGTCATCTCTCGCAAGCACAATGTAGACATTTAATGCATATACATTCAAGACTATATATTGTCGCTGTGTCTAGGCAGGAAACAATTTGTCATTGTATGTGCTAGAACTTGATACAATAAATAGCCAGTATTAATTTTCTTCCAACCAACATATAGTGAAACCCATTTATAATAGAGAATAATTTTACAAACAGCAGTCGTTATAATCAGTAGTTCTTCATATCTGTGCCAACTGCTAAAAAGGCATGAAAAGCAAACAGAATGAAGCTCATTGTAGTAAGTCACTTCTTTATTGAAAGAACTGAGTGAAGGCTGCTTCCTTCCATGATGCAGTGCCTTGGTCTTGGCTGGATTGCTTAGAAGGTTCCGATACTACTCTATAAAATTAAAGGTGAACATGCGAGCTTATGCTACTGGGCATTCACATCTATCACCAACACCTCGTTTGACCCTCTACAGCAAAACAAGGCGTGGACTTGTTTAGATACCTGTGGTTTGTGAACTCGAATCCATGCCTTCTCATGTTACACTACAGTTTTTCAGCCCTTGTGTCGGCAAATGTGCTCGCAGGCATGCATTCACTTGACTGGTGGCCTGTGCTGTACTGAGTCGTGTTGCCATCACCGCACACTTGTGTGTCAACTGCTTGAATAGCTGCGAGATTGGTCCTAATATACACAGCATCAGCCCCTATCCTCTAATGCGGTAAAACGGAGTGCGAAACTGATGTGGCCTCGATATATCAAATGGTGAATAAATGCGTAGCTCCAGTGAGAGATGCCGCATCTCCATCCCCATTTTGCTGTGAGAAGATAATTGATGCAATAAGCGAATTTGACCATGTGAGCAATATGGCTCGCATGGGCAGGAGAGTGTTTTTTAGTAAAGATTGAAAGCAGGCTAATTCATATAACATAATGACATGACTTGAAGAACAAGGCAGGGACAGGAGGACAGGCACAGATTGCGTATTTCATTACCCCCCCCCCACACACACACACACACACGGGGAGAGAAACAGATGGACAGCGAGAAAGAGCAAGCAAGCAATGTAGCACTTCATTCACAACAAAGCACTACTGCACTGCACATGTAGCACCCTGCCCTAGAAAGAATAATTCTTTTTGAAGTTGATGCACCAACTGACATACTGATTGTGCCATACCTCATCTTACTTTCATATATTGTCACGCAATCAATTAACACTTGGATGGAATATCCTGTTTTCAGATTTAAAAATTTGTCGACACTGTGCTCGAACAAATTCTGTCGAAATGTAAGAGCAGTTCAAGGAGAAGCGTCACATTCTCAGTGTCCCCTGTGTTAAAGAGGGTGTGTACACGGTGTCCCAACTATCATGCACCAGGATTTAAAAATATGCAAATGTCACGTAGCTGGACAGAACCAAGGTAATGTTGTTTGCTGTCGCTTGGAGATACTTGGATTATACTTGCCTAATTTTAGAATACTTAGATACTTGCCTAATTACAGAATTAGTCTAAATAATTAATCAATCAACTTTGCAAATATTATAATTACATTAAAATTGTCATTGAGAAAATTGTAGAGCACCATGAAAAACTCCTGATACAGCTTTCTGTTGCTCAATATGTGCTACATAAAAGTGTTTTTCCAAGTGTGAAAGAAGCCCGCGAATACACGCAAAGTGCCTCGAGTGGCCAGTCCTGCAGCAATTTTGCATGTATTCGTGGGCTTCTTTCATGTGCTAATTAAATTATTCAATTGAGTAGTAATTAAGACTAATTATGTAATTAGGCAGAATACAAAAAATCATCTGAGTATCTGCAAGCGATGGCAAACAGCATTACCTTGGCTCTGTCCAGCTATGGGATGTTTGCATATTTTTGAGTCTTGGTGCATGATAGTTGGGACACCCTGTATATTCCCTTATCGTATGTCACATACATTGGACAGACGGGTCATTGCTTCAATATTCAGCTACATGAGCATGTGAACAATGTCTTGATGATCATTTGTGGTGGCCAGTGTCACAGGTGCAGCTGTAGGCAGGAGTTCAAGGGGGGATGCAGGGCTAAAATCAAAATTTTCGCCAGAAACATGCATTTTATAATTTTATTTATTTTGGATTCCTAGATGTATGGAGGAGCTCATTGCCAAGTTTGGTTGCAATATGCACCATAGAAAAGAAGAAAATGAATCCTCTTCTAGAGATGGTGGCGCGCACTCGCCATAGAGAGCGCCCACGATCGCTGCATTCAAGCTGCGGCCGCAAAGTGGGCAAGAAGCTAAAGACTGAGTAAATGCCCACATTAGAAAGTTTATTTTTGGCACTTTTTAATCATGGGAGACCTTTCATCGAGAGTACAGCAGACCTCAAAGTAAAAAATTAAAAAGAAAGGCATAATTCTCGCTGCGGCACCCTTGTCTACGAGCACAGACAAGGGCGCTGCACAGCTCTAAAGCTAAAGAAAAAGCGGAGACAACTTGAAGCAATTTCTGCAGAGCAGGTTCGAATTGAAGAGGAGGGTCAAGTTTATAAAGCAGGGCACTTTTATTAATCATTTTTAATCATTTTTGGTCTTAAGATAGTGTTTTTTGAAATCTTTGAGCTCATTTTTCTCACTTCGCACTTTTAATTTAAGCCAAACAGAACCGTTAGGAAAACTATCATTTCCAAACTGCTTCACCAAAAGGTGCTTACAAGGTGGCTTCTAGACTGAAATTTTGTCAGGAACAGGATGAGGTACTTTTTAAATCCCTATTCTCTAACAAAACATTTTCAGATGTCCGACGTATAATGACAACAAAAAAATGAACTTCGTTTTTAGAGTTGACATTTTTACAGAAATGACAAAGAATACATGAACGCAGCTGGCCTTGTCCTGCACTATGAATCATATAGAAGGTGTCTAATCACAAACGTTTAATATATCTTCATTATTTTTGAAATGTTAGTGATAAGCTGACACACCTGATTGTTTAATATTACAGCTATAAGAGTTTTTTCTTTTCGTGCTAGGGTGCTGAAGTTTAGAACATATTCTATCACAAGAAGATAAACCATCCCTGAAATTTTTATCAAAATTGGTGCAGCAGTTCAAAAGTTGACAATTCACAAATCTCAAAGTGCAAACAATCAGTGTGTCAGCATGTCGTCACTTCATCTGCTTCAAGAAGATATCTTTCCTAGGTCTGGGTGCAGTTCAGTAGTGCCTCGTTGTACAAGCCGTGATGGTTGCTATGTTGCATGTTTCGTTTTTTTTTTCTTTGTTTTTTCTGTTCTCTGTATTTTGTCAAAACAGGTCGAGCAATTTTAAATTACTTCAAGGCATCGTATCAATGTTTACAAACTTTTGGCTTATCATTACAAGTAGATCGATTGTCTCCTTCCTGAAGCCTGCACTAAGTGAGAAAGTTTTTAGATGAGCCTTTTCCTAGTCTTATCCTACTGAAGGCCATCTAGTCTGAAGGTAGGGCTGAAAGTTGTGAACCATGTTCCTTAAATTTATAAGGCATACACTTTCCTAGTCAAAAATACAGTAAAGCCTACATATAACAGAGTCACTTGCAGTTGAAAACTTTGTTCAATAAATTTTTCGTAAAAGGGAGCTTTTTATGTTGCAGCAGTAAAAAAAAAGGCTGCAAGATATATTCAAACACTTATGGTGATTAAAAGCTTGTCTGTAAGCATTTAGGAACAAAATGTTCTAAAGGTACAGGCAATGATTGCACAATCAAACCTGCCAGTTGCAATTTTGTATGTTGCTGGTTATATACATGGCACTGGGCCATTATTGTCACTGCTGGTGCCCGTGCGAACTGTGCAATCAGTTGGCCAGCCCTACCTACTAGCATACGAGTTCTATATATCCAGATATCTGTTAACCAGATATATCCTCTGGTTAACCGCCCTGTCTTTCCTTTGTATTTATCTCTCTCTCTCTCTCTCTCCATCCAGGGCTTAAAGTCTCTCTTCAGTGGAAGGGGGCTTTCATAGGACGGCAACCAGTATAGCATGCACACGCTCACACACGCTTATGTATGTATGTATGTATGTATGTATGTATGTATGTATGTATGTATGTATGTATGTATATATATATATATATATATATATATATATATATATATATATATATATATATATATATATATATATATATATATATATATATATATATATATATATATACACACACACACATGCACACACGGTGTTCCAACTATCATGCACCAAGATTTAAACATATGCAAATGCCAGTAGCTGGACAGAACCAAGGCAATGTTATTTGCCATTGCTTGGAGATACTCAGATTATTTTTTGCATTCTGCTTAATCACATAATTAGTCTTAATTAACTTATCAAATAATATAATTAGATGAGAAGTGTTACTTAGAATATTGTAGAGCAACATAAAGAATTCCCGATACAATTTTCTGTTGCTCAATATGTACTACTTAAAAGCGTTTTTCCAAGCATAAAAGAAGCCCGTGAATACATGCAAAATTGCTGCGTGACTGGCCACTTGAAGCACTTTGTGTGTATTCGCAGGCTTCTTTTTTAAGATCATGCTGCATGATAGTTGGGACACCCCGTATAAGTGAAGCGTTTAATCACAGGATCAGACAGTGAAACGAGTCAAAGAATAGGAGCACGTAATTAATGATTTAGTGACAATTAAATCACTAATTGAAAGATTGGAGAGTTAGAAATGCCCTTCACAAGGCACTATTGGTAATAAAATAACCTCCAGCGCTTGTCAAGTGGGTGCCGCAGTGCTACAGTTGACCTGCTGAGGGGGTGGGGCACGAGCCCCTTGTTAAAAAATGGAGGGGGGGGGGGGCGGGCCCCCGTGACTTTATGCACTGTCTCTCTCACTATTGAATGTTTCACAAACAGTTAGCTGCTCCATCTTGTCAAGCTGTATGTAAGCAAAATTCAGCATTGTTGGCTTTTGTTCATGCCTGCAATGTAAAGTACCTACCGTCAAAAAAAAAAAAAATCTGCTGCACCTTTTTTGCTGATCGTCATGCTACTATGGTGGAAGTCAATATAAGTCACTAGATACAATCGCAGTAGCCGGGGTGAAAACTGCCCGCGATTGCGTCCTAACGCTAAGACTTTAGGCGTAGCGTTAGGACTAGCAATCACTGCATGGTTGTTTTCGAGTAATGCACGAACTTGTTGCAACATTGTTGTGCACAAACTAAATTATACAGCCGTACATGGCAAGCATGGTTGGAACGACAGAAAGTTGAGCTAGTTGGATGGGATTCATGTTAGAAAAATATTCACCGACGATTACGATACTCCCTAATGCAAAATTTCGTGATATATTAGCTGGCGCGGACAATCTGTCTTGTGCCGCGCGTTGCAAACGGAGCGAAGTGTGGCGCGACTGCCTCGCTAAGCTGGAGATCGCCATAGCCAGCGCGTTGGTGACGCGTGGGCGCGATTCACAACAGCCGCCGACGGCAGTCCTCCCAGACGACGCGCGCTACTCTGGTGCCATCTAGTAGCCATCATCGCCGCACTATGCTCTTCTTTAAGGTGGTTTTATCTTGTGCTTTCGCCATACCCTCCTCCGGTTGCCGCCTCGTGGTTCCGCTGCACCCTCCTCTCCGCTTTCCTCATTGCCTCTTTCATCCCCCGTTGCGCTGCGCGTTCGCTTTCATCCTTCGCTGCGCTCGTTCGTTTGTTTACGCCGAGGCATAACGCCGACGCTCGCCGCAGGTACGGGTGCCTAGGAGCTGCGCTTTAAAAATGTCGCAGTTTTGCCCGAAAGGCGAAGCATCGATTGCGATAGCCAATTAGTGCATAGCTATACGAAGTAAGGATAGTAGCTTTATCGGCCGTATAAGCTTGTAAACATTCGTTTACTGACTAAATTAGCAAGCATGGTGTCACGTGCGTGCATGCAAACATGAACACATATTACTCGATGACCGCGGACGCTCGCTGTCAAAACGCTGGCGCGAGGAAGAGCGGCAGCAGCAGTGAGCGAATTGCCCTTCGTGCTTCCTCTCGTTTCAATGTGAACTAAGCTGCGAGAACACAGCGCACGCGAAGCTATCATACCTCAGCGTGCCTCGACTCTGTACTCGCCGCAGATGGCTTTCTAGATGGCGCAGGCGCGGCCGCGCTCAGCCGCGCCATACGCAGACGCCGCCGGAGTAAAACACCCGTGCTGCCTTGCGCGCGATTGAAGACGGCGCGCTTCTTCTGCGCCTTCCGCGCTTGTGCGTGCGAGATCGAGCCACCATCGTTCTCGGCTCACACTCGCACACTTTCACTCGAATCCAGAGCATACAGCGCGCGTCCACGATGTTACCGCACTTGGACTTTGTACAGACCATCACGGCGGCGGCGGCGGCGGAAATGCGCTTGGAGTGTCATATAGTTGCTATCGCAATGATGATGATGACAAGATGTACTTATTGAGGGATGGCTTGAAGGCCTATAATGGGGAATCGGAAGAGGAAGGGGTATCGCAAAAAAAAAAAAAGGCGTATCAGTAGGCGTATGTCGTTAACCGGAGAAACCGTCTAACCGTTCATTGCACTGTCGCATTGTAAATGCCCTCAAAAATTTGATGACAGAACAGTTTTATGCAGGCATAGGAACGAATAAGCGCGTCTTATGATCGATGCTTGGCATATTAATAATAGTGGAAGTGCGTGTGTTAGTCAGCCTTCCATATAAAGATGAAGTACCGGATCTGAACCGTTATCTTTCGCGTAGGCCCACGCAAGTCCCATTGGCGATTATCGCTGCCTCTCCTGAGCTTACGCAGATAAGTCTGACGGGTGGCGTCGCCATTCCTGAGTATGCGCAGATAAGTTTTGTGTCCGTCTTTGCCGTCACTGCGCGACTTTTCATTTGATAGTCAGCGCAAGGTCGACCTTCGTGTTGTCCGTTTTCCTCTTGTTTCCGTGTCTGTTCGCTTAACTTTTTTCTTCACGGCGGCCGCATTTCGATGGGGGCGAAATGCGAAAACACCCGTGTGCTTAGATTAAGGTGCACGTGAAAGAACCCCAGGTGGTCGAAATTTCCGGAGTCCTCCATTACGGCGTGCCTCATAATCAGAAAGTGGTTTTGGCACGTAAAACCCCATAATTTAATTAATTAACTTTTTTCTTACATTAAGCATAGTTGCGTGCTTGCCCTGCTGTGTTTGTATATGGAGTTCGTTTAAGTAGAACGATAACAAGCGCTGTTGCCGCGTGTTGGCACACGCTGCATTGTGGCGTGACGCGTTTTCTTTTCTTTTTTTTTTTTTGCGCTAAAGCCTACTGTGTGGTCTGACATGTTTATGAATTGCTTCATTCAATTGTAACGACCACCACGATTAAGTACATCTTGTCGTGCCACAAATGCCGGAGGTCTCCTTCTCGCTCTACGGCAACGCTGCTTTCGTTATGACTCTCTGCTCTGGCAAAACATCGAAACCTTGGACTACAAAACTTTACATCCAACAAAGTTTTTAGCTTTGCTGTTAACTTAAAATGAGTTTTGACTTCAGACTACATAATAAAGTCTCAAAAGGATCACGCATTGAAGGCAGAACTTCACGCTTATACCGTGCAAACACGTGTAATGTCCTTTTCGAATCGTTTTCTGAAATAGAAGCATACGAAATGCAAGAACATGGGAACAAAAAAAAAAAAAGCTAAATGATCACTCTATTGTATTTATTTTTACTTATCCTTATTAACTTTGTCGCGCCCATCGCCATTCATCGAGGCACCGCTATAACTGATCAGCACGGCAACTTCCAACCCGCGCTGTGTATACGACTTGCGACAACGCCGTTTGCCACTCAGCCAGCTATACACTGTTGTAACCTGTCAACCCAGCACTGAGTCGATGAGAATGTGCGATGACGCCAACCTACAGGTTAGGATGCAAAGCCAAGTCGTTTTGTTCAACGACCAGCAATTGTGCTTGCCACGATCGCCCCCGCCGAGTTCTCATTTTGTTTTACAGGCACAGGTTCGTCAACTAAATAGTTTGTTCCGTTGTGTTAATCGTGAATTTTCTGCTTGTATGTCTGACGCCACTTCCACGTGACAGGAAAGTGAGTTTTGAGCTACATGGCTGCTTTAAAAAAAAATTGCGAACACGTCCCAAAGCAACAGCAGGCATCTGGCAGACGTAGGGCCGGGCTCCGAGATCATTTTGACCACCTGAAGGTATTTAATGTCCACTGATATCGTTATAATATTTTAACGTATATGAGCATTTTAGGATTCATCCCACCTTGGAACACGACCAAATCACGACCGGGAAACGTATTCGCGGCCTTGTGATGAGAAGCAAACGCCTTTTTACCCGCATGCAGCCACTGTTGCCGGTTAAAGGTTGTAGCATAAGGTGTAGGGCAAATTACACAAAGCAAGTATAAACTTCACAGAGTTGTAATTAAACTGTTAATTAGGATATCGATTTGGGCGAGTTGATCGAAGTTCATGTGAATGCAGCTCAAAGCGCCGAAGTGCGGGAAGACATCTGTGTGGTTAACAGAAAGAACTATAAACACAGGCGCTGGCTATACCAACCTTTTATTGCTCAAAGAACCTATACGGGAGGTGATCATTTATAAGTTTTCCGGAATTTTTAAAAATCGCCTGTGACTGACCATAATTCTTGTCCTTGACTTGAAAAAAAAAGTTATAGGGTTTTACGTGCAAAAACCACTTTCTGATTATGAAGCACTCCCCGTAGTGGGGGACTCCGGAAATTTGGACCACTTGGGGTTCTTTAACGTGCACCTAAATCTAAGCACACAGGTGTTTTTCGCATTTCGCCGCCATCGAAATGCGGCCGCCGTGGCCGCGGGATTCGATCCCGCGACCTCGTGCTTAGCAGCCCAACACCATAGCCACTAAGCAACCACTACGGGTACTTGGTTTATTCGAAGAGACGGACGAGAAAACGATTCACATATTCAACTAATTAACAAATGTTCACTAATTAAACAGTTAATTACCTAACGGCGCATATTGCAATTTATAAATTGGGCTGGTGAGTTTCCAGAGCGTGTCCACTAGAAATTATTCTCCAGGATGGCACCACTTTCGAGATATTTCCCAAAGTGTGGGACGAAATACATAGGTGTTCTAATTACTTTTATGCTGCAATGCATAAAAAAAGTTTTGTTAAAAAAAATATAAGTGGAACATAAGCGCATTTTTACAGCGACTTTGATGGCGCATATCTCTAAACTGGTCTCGTTCTGGAAACTCATTCCAAGTGGATACACCTTGCTAACTCACCGGCTACAATTCGTAAATTGCCGTATGTGCATTAAGTAACTAAGTAAGAAGTTAATTAATGAATCTTTGTGAATTAGTTTATTGTTTTGTTGTTTTTTTTTTTTGCAAATGTCAGCCTCTCTGTAGCTCAAGCACTAGAATTGCGTTATCTACAATAGGGGATTTTTTTTAAAATTCCGTAAAACTTAAAAATTATCACCCCTGTATAAGAACCTCGAAAGTGGGAGGGCTATCAGAAGAACCTAAAAAGTGAGAAGGTGATCAAACACGATTTTGCAGACACGTGGCAATATCGGCAGGTCCAAGAAAACAGTAACAGCATTTTGAAAGGAAGAGCGGATTCTTTTTCATGTAAAGTCACCGATGGTGGACTTCCGCAACTGTCACCATATTTTTATACAGAAAGGGTCAGAGATTTCGCGCATGTCACGATCCTGATGCCGATCTAGTACAGCTAGTACATCTAGTACAGCTTGTGGCCGTTAGTGCGCTGTAGAGACTTTGTTGCAATTTTAAGTGGTGTGTTCATATATATATATATATAGTGTGTGTGTGATAAACGCGCCGATTACCTCAGGAGAAAAGACATGCTCGCCGTATCGCGATGCACCAGAGCTGTTAACGCGTATTACCATATTGACTAAAAGAAAGCACCGATTCACTCGCACACCGGTCAAATCTAGGATCACGACGCGGTTGTGTTGCTTGCTGCCAAATATATACGTAATTATGCGAATGCGGTCGGCAGTGCAAGATAGATGGCAGGTAGATCGCACCGCGTTGAATACAAGTTCTTCGTTGGCGGTTTCACACGGGTTTGGCGTGCGTGGGATCTGGTATCTATCTGGCCTCTCTGGCCTCTTGGTCAAAAACGGCCCTTTAGCGCCTACAGAGTAAAACTGCTGTGGAGGACGCTCTTTTCTGTGCCTGTAACCAGGGGCCCTATAACGTAAAACTATTCCAATATGTTTCTATTCCAATCTCCTGACGTCAAATTTGCGTAACCACCGACGCAAGCACCGGGCGGTCACCCGCAGGGTTGTCTAAACAGACCAATCAAACGCTCTCCTCGTTCATAGGAGGTCACTTTTGTTTGCTGGAAAAACGAATAACATTGCCTACACTGAGCGGCTTGTCGTATCTAATTGGCTGACAAGAGGCGAGGAGAACGCTCAAGTGGACAGGGATTCACTGGGGCAGAGCCAGTGCACTGAAAATCGATAACCGGATGAAGAGGGTGGTGCCGGCGTCTGCGATTGGTCGGCTTTCCCTTACTTAGCTTGTGGTGGCTGGTCGAAAATCACGGCGGCATGCAACGGAAGCTTAAGAATGACGCTAAAACTGACCCTCAGCAAAGAAGAATCGGCAGAATGAGGTGGTAAACGTGCCGAAAGGGCTCGAAAACGTTACACGGCCACGCAAGAAGTTTTATACGCAAATACACCCATGCTCTCCGGCAGGTGCGAGTAGCCAGCGTCTCAGCGATCGGCGGCAGCCATCTTTTATTCCTTTCGGAACGGGGCAGCCTGCGGCTATTCCGAAGAAAATTCAGTTTTGTTCGGCATATTAATGCATCTTTATCGCGTACACGTCACTTTGACGCGGTGAGTTTGTGCGGTTTTGTGACGTCGCGTGACAGGCAGGTGAAGTGGGTGCAGCCCAAAAGCTTTTTACCAATAGCCGAGGGCTAATGGCGAAAAGGGGTCGAATCAGAAATAACTGTTTTTCTTTTTTCTGTCAAATCATGCATAATCAGTGCGTACACATCATATCAGGTGGGGAGGTATCGCGGTTTTCGTGACGTCGCATGACAGACAGGTGAAGTGGGCGTGGCCGAAAAAAGTTTTTGACCGATCGTGGAGGGCTGATAGCAGAATTCGAATAGAAAATTTTGGAATAGTTTTACGTTATAGCGCCCCAGGCGCAGACGCCGTCAGAATTGATGACGTCACGGCCAGTTGGTGCAAGGATTTCAAGGCGGCGTCGCCACGCGTCTTTCGTTCTTGCGTTGGCTTACTTTTCATTTCATTTATTCAACCTTAAGGGCCCGAAGGCATTACATAAGGGGGGGCGTGCATCAAAGTCGAACAGCTTCATAAGAAAGTTACACAATAAAGTGCACAATGGTTGTAATAGGTACAAAAAAGAAAATATCAAAAAAGAACAAAACGGAATATATACACAGTACCAACAAGGCGATAAATAAATAGATGTGGTGTTCATGTGGTTATGCTGGCATTATCAAAATCGTTTAGTTTTTCGCGAAATGTTTTGCGGTCGCTGCACGAGACAATGTCATCCGGGAGTGCGTTCCAAAGTGTTATGGCATGGGGGAAGAATGAGCTGCTCATCGCCGTCGTCCGGCACTTTATCGCCGCCAGGGGGTGAGTGTGAGATAAACGGGATGATGTTCTGAACGGGCGTTTTAAGAGGGCGTGTCCTGAATGGGTGAAGTAAAAGAAAGTGTGAAGAAGGCAAAGACGAGAAGTTACGCGCCGTGAAGCAAGCAGTGGAAGAGACAAAGTTTGTTTTAAGGTGGTTACGCTGATATGTCTTGAATATCGTGACGTAATGAAGCGAGCAGCGCGGTTTTGTATGGCTTCTAAGCCATCGGCGAGATAAGCTTGTGAGGGATGCCAGATGGATGATGCGTACTCAAGTTTGGGTCGCACATACGTTAAATATGCTAGTTTTCTTATTTCAGACGATGCGGATTTTAAGTTACGTCGTAAATACCCTAGTGTGCGTGAAGCTTCGCAGCGAATTGTTTGAATATGTTTCACCCATGAAAGTGATGGCGTCATATGAACATCTAGATATCTGTAAGTACACGTGTGGTCAATAGGAACAGAGTTAATGCGATAAGTGTGGTGTACGCTGGTGTGTTTGCGCGTGAAGGATATTACCTTGCATTTAGTGAGGTTAAGAGGCATGTGCCATTTTTCGCACCAAGAAGCGATAGTGTCAAGGTCGTGTTGTAGGGCGATTGTGTCGTTAGATGTATGAAGGGGGTTATAAAGAACGCAATCGTCTGCAAAAAGCCGCAGCTTCGTTGATATGTTAGTGGGAAGGTCATTTATGTAAATCAAAAACAATAGAGGAGATAAACCTGCGCCTTGGGGAACCCCGGAAGTTACACTGGTAAGGGTTGACTGAAAATTGTTAGCATACGTAAACTGAACGCGTCTCGTTAAAAAATTTTCAATCCATTTGATAATCTCGGGGCGGATACCGAGGGAGGATAATTTTGCAAGGAGATGGTTATGAGACACGCGGTCAAAGGCCTTAGAAAAATCTAGAAAAATTGCATCTATTTGGAGGTGATCGTCCATGTGTAGTAGTAGGTCGTGGGTAAATTCGGCAAGTTGAGTTTCGCAAGACAAACATTTACGAAAACCGTGTTGTAAGGGGTAAAAAAAATGATTGATTCTAGGTAATCCATTAGGTTAGATGCTCAAGGTGCTCAACTATAATGTGCTTACGAATCGCTTCCTAAAGGTGAGAGTGGTTTTTGATCAACTATATGGACACTCCAGGCGCATTTTTGCCATTGCCGTCGTTGTGATGATGTTGAAGGGGGCGCAGCGTAGTGCTCCGGCAGGAACTGCGCATTTCGCGACCGAGCGCAAGGGGCACTGTCGATTGCGGCTCGATCTCACCTGTCTTGTGTGCGTTTCCTTTCTTGAAAACGCTGCGCTCGCTACTTTCCTGTCGAGAATGCTCTGTCATGCTGATAACGCGTATGCTATTCGTTACTTGGAAGTACCGGGCTCGCAGCGTTAACGGAAATGCGGGCAACGTTGTGAGGCAAATATACATCCCAAAGGGTGCAAACTTTTTACAGCGAAAGCTGCATATGACTAACTTTCCGTAGTTTTTTCGGCGTCCGATAACAGAACCGTACTTGGCGATTTCTAACAAGCCCATACGGGTGCAGTGCGGCGGCGCAAATGTCAAAATGCGGAACAGATTAGTACGCTCGCCGTGAACAGTAGCGTGAGGTCAAGGTTATCCAAGTATATAAGTAGGAGAGGTATCGGCGCTAAAAACAGCTGCGTTATCGATGGGGCGGACACGTGTAGTTCGTACATCCGAAGAACAACATGCGTACGACGTGCGCCGGAGGCAACACCAACGAGAATGTAAATGGCGCCGGCTCGAAACCACGACAGACGAAGAACGTTCCCGCGATGCTGAACGAAAACGACAATCGCGAGCCCGGGTACCTCCGAACGAGCAACGACGCCAGACTCGCAACGCAAAAAATGTCAACCATTCCACTCTGTGAAGATAGAATGGCAGCAAAAGTACTTTACTTTTCGTTTGAGAGCTTTGGCTGTCGTCAACTTTCGCTGCCATTCCATCTTCAGAGAGTGGAGTGGTTATCATTTTTAGAGTGTAAGAGTGCTCGCCTGGCGACAAACTGATTTACACCTTTGACGGTGTTAAAATGTTTATTGTGTACTGACTTACTCCGATACTAGTAATCGCCATTACCGCAACGTCGCTCTTAGCACAGGAAATCGTGCAGATCGCACGCACTGTGGAAATCGGTGCGAACGAAGCCTCGGTAAGCCGGCTCGACAAATTGGCGCGCCACAACACGATACGAGACGCGCTGTGTGGATTTCGGCGACGAACGCGTCCCGCAGCCGTCCTCGGCCATGGCGGCGGACACAGAAACACGACACAGCGACGCCACCGAACACTCACAGTGTCTAAACTTTCGGACGCCACAAAGAAAGCTTCGCTCATCACGACCTTCGCTCATCACGAGATTTATCCCACTGAAACTGTACAATTGTGGTTCAGCAAGTACTGTTGCAAATAAACGGCGGCGCGGCGGCATTGGCTTCTTTTTAGTTGTTACTTGTGTCTTCAGTGTCAGCTATCACGGTGTGCTCTTTCATGTTTAGTAAACTGTTGCTATGAGACGCGACCCATGCTACAAGCATCCAAAGCGCTAGGTTGCATGAGGAAAGCTGGTAAGGGTGTCCGTCTGTCTTTCCTTGCGTGCGTCTGTGGCCTAATTTGACAATGTACATCCTTTAGTTGGGCAATTATTTGACTGAAATGAGTTGCTAAGGAAATTATAGGTTGAGTGCTTGGTAGAACGTTTTACACAGGCTATGCATTCCTATAAGTAAAAAAATATCAAATGATATGTTGTCACAACTAATTGACACGGGATATCGCACGGAAAAGGGATCTAAGTCAGACTCTGTTTGAAGAGTTTGTTGAAGAGCATCCCAAAATATGGTGACATCTTTGTAGCTTGTAAAACAATGTTCAGTAGTTTCGCGTACATCGCACAGACGACAATTAATGGATCATACGAATATGCCTATTGAACGTAGCCATGCAAGTTCTGACGGGCAAGGTTTCAGAATGCAACATTTAAAACAATGACTGTTGATGGAGACGGTCATTTTACGCGATCAAATTGGCCACACTGAACAAATTTTCTATGGTGGTTTTCTATATTGGTGCGATTATCCTTACCATCGTTTTAGCGTTTCCTTCAAAGCTTTGAGATTTGGTTGAGCAGCATGTTCCAAGGATGAACTCGCTTGTAGCGTTGTCGCTGTCGCGTGAAAGATCACTTGTAAGGGGTCTATACTTGTACATACTACACGTACGTACATACTTGTACATACTACATGTACGAGCCGATCGCGAAGAGCCGGCCTCTCCAAGAAGCAAAAAATGCTGGTGCAAGCACTGCTTTCCACGCGAACGAAGGCGAAGTGTTAGCATCTCCTTGTGTTGGAAATGTTCTTTGGCGAGTATGTTTTTTGCTAAGCAGCATTCAGCGTTCCAGTAAGTACGTTTCCCGGCAAACAACTGTAGTGTTATGTTCCTGCATGCCTCCTCGTAGAACGTAAGCGGTGATGCGATCTTCAGCATTTGTGCGCTACCCCAAAGCTGTCGGCAATCTACACAGACGGTTTAAACGCGGGAAAAGTTTACCGGCTGTTGTAGCACGTGTAGTATAGAACCTTCATCAGCGCGCCATCCGCACGCTACTCTCGAATTCCGTCGGCTGCGTGGGATGGTCGGTTTCTTATGTGTGCGAGAGAAGGGGGAGTGCAGCGTCTTGGCGTGAGCAGGCTTTCCAACACATGCAGACTTTACGCTTGCACTGCGTTATGGTAGCTGCATGCAGGCTGTTTCACAACACACGTGCGAATAGAAAATTCGCGGCGCTTGGCGATGAAACCTGCGTCAAGGGTGGGCGATAAACATGCACCTTCCGTTCAGCATGCTATTTTTTTTAGGAGAACCCAAAGCACGCATTATTGATAAACTCCAGTAGTAATCGTTACGGAAGTGGTTAGCACAACACTTGTTCTTGAGCGCTTGAAGTTGTTTCGCTTCACAGCAGCCTCCCACTTAGCTGAAAGCTTCTTGTCTTGCAGGAACTAATGGAACATCGGAACATCGTCGCGGCCGCTGGTGTTCGTGCAAGCGTAGGCTGCACAGAACGCCGGCATGATCGGCCTACAAGTTCAATTGATGCTGCGCACGTCAACTACCACTCCTATATACACACAAATAAAGGAATGTAGGGTCGAGCGAAGCAGATTAGGACGGCACGCACGCAGAAATAAGCCCGGTCAGGCACGGTCGTGGAGGCTGCGAAGGAGCGGAACACCAGTGTTGACGTCACTACGCCGCTGTTTCCGGTCTCCTCTCGCATCGTCAGCGTCAGCAGCAGCGCGCGGCGCTCGACGGGGGGCGGAGCTACAGCGCAATTTTAACCGACGATTGCGTCGCTCCTAAGTGAAAAATCCCCCCCAAAATTTTACCTTCTTGGTTTATAAGGTTCCCGCATCCGTATATGAGCGTCTTATTGAATTCGACAGACTCTCCAGCTTCCCTTTAACGAAAAAGCGTTTAGAGTATGGGCACCGAGACTGAAAATTCATGTCTGTTCCGGCAAGCAGAATGTGCATATAGTTGGACCTTCCATGAAAAAAGGGTCATGACCAGTAGTTTCAGAAGCACTGACCTAAACTATTAATGTCTACTTAACGCATGTACACACGAGTTCATTCTGCGGGCCCAAGTCACGCCTTGTCATGCAGGCGCGGGCCCGGGCCAGTCCTGCTCATTCAGGCGCGAGTCCGGGCCTGGGCTTGGAGCCATGGACCCGGGCCGGGCTCGGGCTTTGAACGCTGTCCCTGGCCTGGGCCATTGCAGTGCTCTAGTCCGTAAGCACTGTTTGATTGGGGGGGGGGGGAGGGGGGAGGTGAATCCGCAACCCGAAAGCTTGGCATCATTTTTAAATATTCACAATTTAGAAAAAAAAAGAAAATGGTAGTATCGCTTCAAGGGCGAAACATTGACAGTGACAGCAAGGTTTAGCGTTGCGCTTGGACTCCTCGGATGGTGTGTTCCAACTATACGTGGTTGCGACCTGTTGGCGCGACCCAGCATGCAACTCCTGCTGTGTGGAAGAAACAGCGCCCTGGCAACTGTGCCAGGCGTCTCGCAACGCTGCCGTGATGATGAGCATCGCCATTGGTGCTGCGCAGGTATCGCACCTTGATGGTGCGCGAGATGAGACCTTCGGGAAACCGTCAGAGTTAGTCAGTGCTCAGCGAAACATCAGACAACGTTAGTTTGGTATTTACTGCCGTTTCCTCTCATAGCAGTGCATGCACAATGCAGCCGAGCAGGAACGCTTTAGTGTGCTTATGTAGCGTGCACACAAGGCTCATGCCAGCAGCGGAAGGCGGAACAATGCCTTGGCTCCTCCGCCGCCGAGGCGATTGAGTGTAGCGTTGACCTGTGCACGGACTTCGCGTCGTCGTTACTGAAGCCAAACTTAACGCGCATCTCTGTAGGCTTAACACTCCGCGCGCGAGCCGCACATGCGCCGACAATTGTGCATCCCCGGCAGCGTTGTTGCGCCTCGAGCGTTCGCATAATTGCTTTCGCAATAATGAATTTGCCTTGGCTAACGATCGGCTTCAGCACTGTTTAGACCCTTTAGCTGCTTACAAACATAGGCCCTGGAGGGCTTTCGGTTTTGCTCACTGACGTAGCCCGCTAAATGTAGCGAGCAAGAATAATATTGGCGGCTATATCGAGTAGCAGGAGCGCGTTAAAATCTAAGCCCGCAGATTTTCAGCACTTTTCCTCAGCACATAACGACAATCTTACAAGTCAAGGTTGTCGTAAGTTATGCGAGAAATTTTACGCATTAATCTTAAGGTGTAATGTGTATGTCTCTTATCTCAGAACTTAAAAATATACTTTCCGCACAGTGGAAGAACTTAAAAATACGCTTTGCGTTCCGGCGCAGCAGATTGATAAGGCCCGTGACCGGAAGTTTCTTGGGGCCGCTCTCTCGCTGCTGCTATCGCGCGAGTAAAACCGTCTATAGCGCAGTTTTGCTCACTACTGTTTTCATGAAAACTTTACGGGATTTAATAATTATGCCTCTGTAAAGGTAGGAGCTGTGAATTGTCTCTGCCAGGTTAAATAACACAGCGGCGCTAATGCCGGTTCTGCACTTTCTGTAGCGTTCTTTTATTAGTTTTTTTTTATTTACAACAAATTTGACGTCTTAGCTTTGAACGCCGTGTTATTATCTGAAGGAGCTACACCCGTGCATAAGGAATCTTTTGCAGTGACCGGCCTCTCTTGTAGCCTGGACACGAATGTGTGGGTATCTACTATTCTTATTTCGCTCTGCTTTTATTCCGATTGTGATTCACCCTTTTGTTGAATGTCAATGCACATCTACTTGAAACAGTTTTCTTTTTCTTTTTTTAATGAAACGAACGGTACAAGATGTGAAATACGGTCTTTTCTTTTCTAACATGGCTTTTGAAGTGCGTGTCGACAGTGCCACGTATTCTTGTGTCCAGACTTAGTCCAGCATCAGTGGTTGTTTTTTGCTGGCGCCTGTAGGATCAGTATTGCTGCAACAGCGCCATATGGTTGCTGTAGGCCAAGGTGCCGCATCAGTGGATAGGCCGCGATGTTGGGTAATGTATTATAAACACTGAAATGCCTTTTGTGCATAGAACATTCTCAGTGGCGTTCCTTCACGTTTCTTTATACGTTACGTAACCGTTTGACTAATGATTGGTTTCAGAGCGCAGTCGATAGAGAAACAAAAGCAGGCTTTCGAAGAAACAACGAGAAGCCTAGGACAGCAGCTCATTGACAAAGATCAAAAAAGGTAACTAATGCATCTTTGCCTGGTGCTGCTTGTGATGTACCACGATGGCTTTTCACTTACAGGTATGAACCACTTATACATCGGGTTCACGCAGAAGTGTGTACGCCTTTTCTTGCTGTATGTTACCTACACAGATATGGCTCTACTTTTTGTTAAGATAGTAAGAGAAAAGGACAAGGGCCGTTAATGCATTCAATATTGGACAAGGGATGCAGTTGATTTAGGAGTGGGTTTGAAGTGTGGTCGTCTCATTGTCGTTTGTATCAGTGTATCGTTCTTCGGTTGTCTACCAGTGACGCAGCAGTAGATTTGGATCGACGGTTGTTAGAGCGTTAACAGCAGCAAACGTTCTTTGTCCCCCCCCCCCCCTAAATTCTTTAAACCTACCACATAATTCGCAAATCCAGTTTGTGCCTGTGAATGATGCGGCCGACATTCTCTGCTAAAGAGTCGCTGTCCGTCGTTCGTATGCTGATATTGTTCTCACTGGCCAATGTGGCACAGAGCATGATACATTTACGCGATAAGCCCACCAATGTCATGCTTTTGGTGACCTGATCACCTACGCTGGAGCTGGAGCACGAAATGTTGAAAGATTGTCTCTTGGTCACATTATTACATTCTAAAAATAAAACGTCGTTTTATGCATTAAAGCACAAAAATAACTGGAACGCCAATGCATTTCCCCGCAAAGTTCGAGAATTAATATCGCGAAAGTGGTGGCATCCTGAGAATTCGTTCCAAGTGGATCCGCCTTGCGAACTCCACGGCTGGAATTTGTAAATTGCTATATGGGCCATAAAGTAACTAGTTAAAAACTTAATTATAGTATTTTTATGAATTAGTCGATTCTGCGTTTCAGTTTTGTGTGCAGCTAGTGTCCGCCACTTCGAGTTGACCAGCTCATGAACAAGAATTGTGCTATCTGCCACAAGCAATATATAAATATATATATATATATATATATATATATATATATATATATATATATATGTGTGTGTGTGTGTGTGTGTGTGTGTGTGTGTGTGTGTGTGTGTGTGTGTGTGTGTGTGTGTGTGTGTGTGTGTGTGTGTGTGTGTGTGTGTGTGTGTGTGTGTGTGTGTGTCTTGCCTGCTAATCTCGAAGAATGCTGAATAATTATTTTTTTCTTCGCTGCCATAGCTACAAGCGCGTCAGAACGCGCCCAACAGTTTGCTTGTCAAGTGTTTCGACTTTTGCCGAAAACGTGCGTAGACGCATTACTCTCGTTCGCATCCAGGTCGCTGTTGGAATCCGACCTGAAGATTGAGCGCGAATGGCGGGTGTCGCTCCAAGCCACGGTGGCCGATCAGCAGGAGGAAGCCGCCAAGCTGCAGCGCGGCATTGATGCCTACCAGCAGATGGCACAGGTCTGTCTCCCCCTCCCGTGTCTCTCTGACCTGGGGCCCTGTATAGTAAAACGATACTCATTGTTACGGCGATAATTGGCCCAATTTAGTCTGTAATTTCAACCATTAGACTACTTTCAGAACATTAGGTACAAACTATTTGTTTAGAATATCAGCAATTATTAACCACGGTGTGTTTCATGGCTCCAATGTCTCCTACGTTTATCTGCACGCACGCCAGAACTGTTGAAGCATATTTATGCGCTGGAATGCGTGATCGTATCAATTGGTTGAAAACGTAAAACTCGCCGCTGGTAACATTGCGATGCCAGAGTGCAGAACAACACGACTACGAAGAGCAATAAAATGAGATGAATATGCGTTCTTAACGAATCTGTGCCAAATCATGGACAAATCTGCGTATAACTCGCACGGGGAAGAACTAAAAACCGTAGGCCAACAACACAAAGACAGGAACACGGTTCACGAGACGACCGGTGTGTACGAATTTTCTGTGTGTATTCCAACTAGGTCAAAAAAAAAATATATGCTAGGCCAGATTTCCACGGTGTGAGCAGCTGCAACGCCAGATTTCCCTCTAGTAATGTTAAGAAACATTACGATGTGAGGTATAGTTTATTTTACAGCCGGCATGTGTTGCGGCATGCAATAAATGTGCTTAAGGCACAGGCAAGACTAGACGGATAGTAGAGACAGCCCATCAGCGCCAGCGCGAGCAGGCAACCAGATGGCGTAACGCAAGGGATAGTGTGGATAGAAGATCGAAATAATAAAGGGGTCTAATGTTTCGGGATCGCGAGTTTCCAGCGCTGCCAGAAGTTTGTGTTGCGCCCTTCCACCGTCAGATAACGAGAGCAGGACAAACAGCTATTAATAGAAGGGAAATCTGGCAGCCCCTGTAGTCATTCAACCAACCGCGGGAGTATTAATTTTTTCCGCCACTTGGCGTGTCTTCATTAGAAGCGCACTGCGGCTTCTTTTATTGTACGTTTTTTGTCATTCAGTTGTGTTGCAGGTCATCCGTAGATTTCTTTAGAGCAGTTGAGTGTTTTACGTTCAGAAATTAATTCGTTTTGTTTCGCAATTTCTAGTGCATAAATAAGTCACGACACTTTCTCGAGTACGCGTTTCGCTCGATCTGGGTAACCTTAGATGGGGATAGCACGCCAGAGTTGAAGGCTAACTGCAACGAAATTTCGGACAGCTTAAAAATTATATATATATATATATATATATATATATATATATATATATATATATATATATATATATATATATATATATATATATATATATATATATAAAGCAGACTCCGCGCTAAGCTTTTCGTTTGGAACACGAGTGGATGCGCCTCAAAAAGCTTGCAAAAAGATCACGTTCTTGCTGGCGAAATTAAATAATAATAATAATAATGATAATAATAAACGACGCCGACATTACCGCTCGCATTAAGAGGAAGCTTTAGCTTGGGTGCTCCTATTTAAATACATGTAGGAGAATTCGTTTTTCTCGGCAACCATTGCACCAAACTTAACGAGATTCGTTGCATTAAAAACAACAACTTAAATTCTACTGACTGTTGGTTTGGAATTTCTCATTTAGGTCGTAAAATTTTTATTAAAAATTTACAAATATCGCAAATATTCAGAAAATGAAACTATCAAGTTTACAACTCTATAACTCAGCAATCAAAGATGATATCACAATTGTGTGAATTGCACCTAATAGTACATGTAACGCGGACAAAATTGATATGTTACACATGAATCTCAAAAAACTTAGTAATATGGAAATACAGCTTTTGCATAACCGATGTGCACAACGTAACGAATTCACGTAAGATATAAATTGGCATATCGAATTTGTCCACTTTGAATGTTCTAAAGATGCCGTTGTTACGTTTCGCCTACAACGCGCGGTAATGCCGGCGCGGATGCAACGGACGCCGGGGCTTTGTTCAAAGCGGCGGACATTTTGGCCCGTCCGACGCTGCCGCGACGCCTACCCGCCAAGCGTGTCCAGGCGTGTTTCAGTGCCACGTGTCTTCGTGTGTGCGTGTGTGTGTGTGTGCCCTCGCTTGTCAAAGCGCGGCAGCCGGGGAGCGGAGTTCCCCGAATGAGGAGTCAGCAGGTCTCTCGGCCCGACAGTTCGCGCCGTCGTGGGCTCCTGCTGCGCCGTCCCGTGACCTTCATCCCGTGACCTTCCCTCCTTCCCTTTTGGACCGCGACGCCGGGAGTATAAGAGCAGCTGCCCCCGGACGCCAGAGGAGAGGCTCCGATTTGTACTGTTGAGTTACGTGCTCTCCCGTCTCTCCACTTCGGTCGACCTGACCGGCCGCTCTTTTGCTATGTTAGAATAAACAAGTTGTTCTGTTACCAGTCTTCTCATGCTTTGCCGGGACCTTCGGATGCTTCCAGTGGCCCAGGCCGCCAGGCCAACGCTACCCTTGGGGCTTGCGACCCATTGGCAATAACGGGCGTCAGCACCGAGACCCCAACAACTCGTGCCAGCGGTACGATTCCAACATCTGGTTGCCAGCGGTGAGATCGCGACAACGGAGGCCAGCAGCGAAGAGATGCGGTTGACTGTATGCTGAGCAGCTCAACGACCATCCGGGAGCAGCGCAACGAGCCCTGTGTGATGACTGGTTGCCTGCAGCGGAACGACTGCGCTGAAGTCTTGGCTGCGAGGTTTGGTGAGTGCGGGACTTTCTTCTTCTGAGTTTTGCCAGGCTTTTGTTAGAGTTAGAAACAGAGCTGGTAATTGTGGTTGTCGTTGCTACCGGGTTAGTTTGCGGCAAGACAATAGTAGGCAGTAGAGAAAGCAGCATTCAGAGCAGCCATGGATTTGAAGTCGTTGCGCAAACCGAAATTGTTGGAGCTTGCGAGAGAGTTGGGTCTGGATGTCTCAGACAAACTCAGAAAACCAGAACTGCTAAGGGCTATTCTTGAGTTAGAAGCTGAGGATGACGAGCTGTCGGAATGCCTTGAGACCATTGAGGAGAGGGAGCTTGAACTTAAAGAACAGAAAGAGAAAGATGAGCGTGAACGAAAAGAACAGAAAGAAAAAGAAGAGCGCGAACACGCTTTGGAAATGAAGCGTCTCGAGGTAGAGATGGAACGCGCTCGTAATGGAAGTCAGGCACACGGTGCAGGAGAACGAGTATTGTTCAAAATGACTGACCTGATGCGGCCGTTTAAGCTTGGAGAGGACATTGGTTTGTTCCTGGTTAACTTTGAGCGAACGTGCGAGAAGCAGGGGTTCTCTCGGGAAACGTGGCCACAGCGCTTGCTCACTTTGCTACCCGGCGAGGCGGCCGACGTAGTCGCTCGCTTAGAGAGAGAGGAGGCAGAGGATTTCGACAAAGTGAAATCGAGTCTGCTAAAAAAGTACCGGCTGTCAGCGGAGGCGTTCCGTCGGAAGTTTCGGGAAAATGAGAAAGGCAAAAGTGAGTCATATACAGAGTTTGCGTACAGGCTTATGTCAAACATGCAGGAGTGGCTCAAAGAAGAGAAAGCGTTTGGTGACCATGAGAAAGTTCTGCAGTGTTTCGGGCTAGAACAGTTTTATAGTCGGTTACCTGAGAACGTGCGGTACTGGGTCTTGGATAGGCCAGACGTTAGTACGGTGGCTAGAGCCGCTGAGCTAGCCGAGGAGTTTGTGACGCGTCGGGCTCGTGGAGCTAAGGACGGTCAAAAGGGTGAATTTGGCTCCAAGTTTGAGAAGCCAAAGTTCACGCCCATGAGAGCAAAGGGGGACACACGTAGTGCGGATGCGAGTGAAAGCAGTCCGACCGAACGTAAGGAGACGGCGGCAACCGAAGCCGAACGCAGAAAGCGGTTCGAGATGAGGCAAGCGCGCCTGTGTTATACGTGCCAGAAGCCGGGTCACTTTTCGGCGCAGTGCCCAGAAACAAAACCAAAAGTCGTGTTTTTTTCATTAGGCAGCACTGACGAGAACATCAAGCTTCTCGAGCCTTACATGCGAGACCTCCTCGTGAACGGGAAAGAGTGCCGAGTGCTTCGCGATACCGCAGCCACGATGGATGTAGTTCATCCCTCTTACATAGAACCCGTTATGTTCACGGGCGAGTGCGCATGGATCAAGCAAGCAGTGGAAGCTCATAGCGTGTGTCTGCCGGTAGCAAAAGTGCTTATTGAAGGACCTTTCGGAGCACTTGAGATGGAGGCCGCAGTGTCATCTATGCTGCCCCCCCAGTACCCGTACCTATTTTCGAACAGGTCCGATCACCTCCTGCGCGAGAAGGGGCTTTTGTTTGGTGAGGCTAGCGTTCAGGCCTTAACCAGATCGAAGGTTCGGGAGCTCGCTGCAAAGGCGGTAGTTGCGGGGCCGACGTTGTTGAACGATGAGAAAGGGTCAGAGGCGCAGCAAGCTAGTATTCAGAGCACGCCCGAACGGGATAAAATTGAGCCTGTAGCGTTAAAGGCACCAGATACTGGAGAGGAAATTCCCGATGCGGGAAAGTTAGAAGAGCTTCCGGTCGAGCTTCCGGGACTAGGCTCAGTGACGAACAGGAAAGACACCGATCAAGTCATTAGTGACTTAATAAGTAAAGCATCGCTGTCGCCTGAGCAGAAAACCGAACTACACCAGCTCTTACAAGAGTTTCAAGGTCTGTTCTCTGAGAGGCCTGGTAGGACTTCTGTCCTTACTCATGACATAGAACTTACCTCCCCAGAGCCGCAAACAGTCGTCTGGGATGAGACGAAGGAAAGAGCTTTTAGCGCCCTAAAGAGCGCCCTAACAAGCCAGCCTGTGCTACGATCGCCCGACTACACAAAAGGGTTCGTTGTTCAGTGTGATGCTAGTGAGCGAGGCATGGGCGTTGTACTGTGCCAACGGGAAAATGGAGAAGTAGAACACCCCGTCCTGTATGCTAGTCGTAAGCTGACGAGTCGTGAGCAGGCGTATAGCGCCACCGAGAAAGAGTGTGCGTGTATCGTATGGGCCGTTCAGAAATTGTCATGTTACCTAGCTGGCTCGAGGTTTATCATTGAAACGGATCACTGCCCTCTCCAATGGCTGCAGACCATCTCTCCCAAAAATGGCCGCCTCCTGCGCTGGAGCCTCGCTTTGCAACAATATTCCTTTGAGGTGCGTTACAAAAAGGGGAGTCTCAACGGTAACGCCGATGGCTTAAGTCGAAGCCCCTAACGTGGGAATCAGCCTCAAAATTGCTTGTTACTGATGTTTTTCTTCCTGAGGCAGGATTTTTTTTAACTTATTGCTTTTGTGTAGTGTTTCAAAGTGGTGATGTGCTTTTTAGTGCAATTTTTCCGATTTGTGGACGCGTTCTGAGTGCTGCTAAACTACTGTAAGGAACTAGGCAGCAGTATAAAAGGGGAAAGAGCCTGGCAGGGCTTAGTGAGGGTTGTGCCGTGCTTGCTGACTGAGCG
Organism: Dermacentor andersoni; assembly: GCF_023375885.2. Taxonomy (NCBI): domain Eukaryota; kingdom Metazoa; phylum Arthropoda; class Arachnida; order Ixodida; family Ixodidae; genus Dermacentor; species Dermacentor andersoni. The sequence continues at coordinate 138,851,553 of NC_092814.1, forward strand.
GTTGACTTTTGGCGTGGTTCTAACGCTTGCCGGAAACGAGAACAAAAATGTCAACTCTCCCGAAGTCACTTTGCAGTGTCCTGTGTGCACCTGAACGTGAGAACGAGGCCTTCTCTGTGCGCTGCGCTCAAGAAACGCCCAAGGACGCCCAACTTCGGTTATGAGCATCATCGAGCGACATCCCTCCGGACAGCGGATGCAGTCCCCTGACCTTCGGGATCTCCTTCCCCCGGCGGGGCGGTCTGTTACGTTTCGCCTACAACGCGCGGTAATGCCGGCGCGGATGCAACGGACGCCAGGGCTTTGTTCAAAGCGGCGGACATTTTGGCCCGTCCGACGCTGCCGCGACGCCTACCCGCCAAGCGTGTCCAGGCGTGTTTCAGTGCCACGTGTCTTCGTGTGTGCGTGTGTGTGTGTGTGCCCTCGCTTGTCAAAGCGCGGCAGCCGGGGAGCGGAGTTCCCCGAATGAGGAGTCAGCAGGTCTATCGGCCCGACAGTTCGCGCCGTCGTGGGCTCCTGCTGCGCCGTCCCGTGACCTTCATCCCGTGACCTTCCCTCCTTCCCTTTTGGACCGCGACGCCGGGAGTATAAGAGCAGCTGCCCCCGGACGCCAGAGGAGAGGCTCCGATTTGTACTGTTGAGTTACGTGCTCTCCCGTCTCTCCACTTCGGTCGACCTGACCGGCCGCTCTTTTGCTATGTTAGAATAAACAAGTTGTTCTGTTACCAGTCTTCTCATGCTTTGCCGGGACCTTCGGATGCTTCCAGTGCCCCAGGCCGCCAGGCCAACGCTACCCTTGGGGCTTGCGACCCATTGGCAATAACGGGCGTCAGCACCGAGACCCCAACAACTCGGGCCAGCGGTGCGATTGCAACACCGTTAACAGAATCATGATATCTGTTCTTGATGCAGAGCTATGAATTCTTAAACTTCGTGCTTTCATTTTTTCGAACTTTCGAATTTTTGAAAATATTTTAAACAAAATTCAGGCCTTAAATCGAAATTCTGCTTCCAGCAGTCACTACAATTTAACTTTCTTTCTCAAATGCAAGTAATTTCATTAAAATCAGTCCAGGGGTTGTCTCAGAAAAGCGTTTCTGCGTTTTACATGTATTTGAATGGGTCGCGTAGGAGTTGGGACCGAGCTAAAGCTTCCTCTTAAGAGAAAGGACGTTCCGGCTACCCCATGGGAGCCTTGTTTACAATGGCAGCAAATGGCGAAGTACATTCATTCAAGTAAGTGTTATCACATGCTGCGTGCATCGCGCATGTACTGGGGGAAGACTGCCGGTATACTCCTGTTAAGCGTGTGCGCAGTCGCTCGAATAATCAAGAGATTTTGAGTGCAAACGTGGAATGGATTTCCTCCCAGTGGCGATGACGTAGGCGTCGTCCCAGTTGATCACCTGCACGACATGCACTGCCAGGACATTAGACGCCACTCGTTCTTTACGTCATTAGAGGGTTCCCGGAGCCTTGTTTTGAAGTTTTCGGTTTCTCCCACGTGTATATACGTGTTCGCAGTGTGGGCACGGAGTTTTATGCCTTGCCCACGCAAAGTTCTTTCTGTCCAACTTGTATTTGACATTCGCAAGGCAGCTTCTGAGCTTCTGTGCAGGCGCGTGTGCCACCTGTATGTCGTAGGTGCGCAGTGCCCGAGCGAGCGTTATGCATGTACAAGAAAGTATAAATGAAATACCAAGCAGAAACAATACTTTTTGTATTAAATATAGGTTTTATTTAATAGTTATGGCAAGGTATTTGATAGTTTCTGTCGGCCATATTCTGTACGAAATTTCGGGAAATACCAGTTAGTGGCAGTCCATGTGTCTTGGGTTTGTTGTTGTCGTAGATTTGACAAAGTTAGAAGACATGCATTATGCATGCATTAATGCACCGTAAACTTTATCCCGTCTTCAATGAAAGTATCTTGGTTTGCAAACCAAGGTAAAGCCATCCCGTCGCAAGATACAAAAATAATCGCCCACGTACTAGAGAAACATTTGCGGCGCGATGCCAAAACCACTATCGGATTATGAGGCACGCCGTAGTGGGGGACTCCGGAAATTTGGACCACCCGGGGTTCTTTAACGTGCACCTAAATCTAAGTACACGGGTGTTTTCGCATTTTGCCCCCATCGAGATGCGGCCGCCGGGGCCGGAATTCGATCCCGCGACCTCGTGCCTAGCATTATAGCCACTAAACAACCACGGCGGGTATGGACATGCGAATAAAGCATTCAATTACCAACCGGCGTTGTTTGTGCGTATATGTTCTCCCTTCGTTCTGTTTTAATGCGCTGCAACTTGTCGGTTGTTTTCAGTGCTGTTTTTGTGCTCACATAGGGCGCATGATGCGTGTCGTATTTCAACCCTAAGTCGTGTAGGCCTCTCAAAAGCCACAGCTCCCACAACTGTAAACCTGTTAAGAATTGCATTGTCATATCGATTTAATATCCGTTCTTGCCCTTCTAGGTTGTGTACACGTTTTACGTGATAGTTTTGCGGGTTTGAGTCTCAGTCGCGGCTGGCACATTTTGAAGGAGGCGAAATGCAAAAGCACTCGTGTATTACTCCGATTTAAGTGCACGAAAAGAACCTCGGGGGATCAAAATTAATCTGAAGGCCTCCACTACGGCTTCCCTCATAACCTACTGTTCTGTTTCGAGACGTAAAATCCACAAATTAATTTATGTGATAGTGTTTACCTCATCGTTGACGTCGTCTACGTTGTCGTGTTCGTAAGTGACAAGTTCTTTTTCTTTTTTAACGTAATTGAATGGTTTCCTCGCCGTATGTGCTGTCGGCGTCAAGTCAAATGCGATTAGCCGCGCGCGAGGCACAATGTATTTGCAGCAACAGTATTGCAGCATTGCACGCACCCTTGTTTCCTTCATCTCTCGGCTGTCTTATGTGGATGACGGCTCAAAGTGCACCTTGGGTCACGCGCACCGAGGCTCGCGTTTCAGTAACACAGTTGCTCAGGTTACATATTCGCTGGAGCCAAGGACTTTCGTATTAAAACAAAGCGGTTTATTCGCTTTATTTCACCTGATTGGTCGTGTGCTATGCTACGCGCTGTTTAATAATGTCGCATGCGTAGTTCACGTAAGTTCGATATTATACTCAGTATTCTATTAGTAACCGAGTGTAGTGTTATGTATGATTGACGTGTGTTATATGTCTGCATCTGAGTTTGTGTGTTAGTGTGCCGCCAAGAGGTAATCGACGTATGTATGAACTTTGCCGTCGGCTCGTTGTGGATACGGCATTTGATGTGCACAAAGAGAATGTTGACATGGTTGGACCAGTGCGTACTTGCCTATGTTTGCATCTCATATCAAAAAGTTCACACTGGACTGCACTCATAGGCTGAACGCGCTTCTTTTTCAGGATCACGAAAGACTGAAAGTGGAATTCTCCGAACTGGAAAGAAAGTGCGCTGAACACGAGCTCACATTAGAAGAGCTAGGCTGCCAGCTGAGCGAGTAAGACCCTGTTTCGCTATGTGTGCCTTGCTTCGCCAACGCGAGATAAAGAGCCGTCACAGTGTCTGTGTACTTCAATTGCAGTTATAGGATAGCGTTTACCTTTCAAGACACGTGAAATAGGGTCGACCCTCTAAGTAGCTTCTCGGAACGATTTAATAATTGCAGTAGTCGCAGAACAATAGTGGCCGCCTCAAATTTCCTGTTTTCTTTTCTAGCTTTTTTTTTTCTTTCTTGCAGCCATTAGCGTTGTTACGAAAAAAAGACAATTATATCGACCAATCACCTAAAGGGCATAGCATGTGCATGTTCTTCGCTGTTTCTTTTTTATTTATTTTTTAAGCGAAGCTTTCTTTGCTATGCCTACTCGCTTTCTGGCGTGTCATCGTTGTTTTCGGCTGTGTCGTCGAGCAGAAGCTGTCGCTGTCACGGTTATTTCGTGAGGTTTCGCCTGAATCGGCACCTACACACTCTTAAAACAGTTGCATATTTTGGAGTGTATATTTGTCTCACAATGATAATCGTCATCTGCCTTGCTTGCGTTTCCTTTCTTGAAAACGATGCGCTCGCTAATTTCCTGTCGAGAGTGCTATGTCACGCTGATGACGCGCATGACATCCGTGACTTGGAAGTACCGGGCTCGCAGCGTTAAAGAAAGGAAATCAGGGCAAGACAGGTGACGATTATCGTTGCGTATCTTTGCTCTGCACGGTATTCGCCTCCGTTGGTGATGACGATTACGGGACGCGTTCTTCGCCGAAATCCGCTGCCCGTTTATCGTGATAGGCCGTTTTGTCTTGCGGCTTATCACAGCTTTGCTTACGCCGATCCCCACAGTGCGTGGGACCCGCATGATTTCTTTTTTCCAAAAGGGATATGGGGAGACTATGTCATCATCCTATGAGCACGTAAACGTAAGTTGCGTAATCGCAAACGATGCTTTTGGAAAATAGTTTAGCCGAGGCCGGCGCACTTAGCAAAGCAGTGTTTCAGCTGCATCAATAACTGTGTTTCATTTCATGTTCAGTGCTCGATCATGCAGGAGGTGCAGAAAGTAAACGAGCTGCACTTATTTGCAACATTGACACTATAAGGAGCCATGGTGGGCTCATACGAATCATGCCAATGCGTGCGAGTCTACCGCGTCCTGAGTAATTGCTAAAAGTAGGTCATGCGTAAATGCATATAGACAGCGCCACTGTGATGTGTGCTATGTTTTATTTTCTGTGCCGCATGGTGAACTCGTCATAAGCTTAATCCTCGACATAGAAGCATGTATTACCCAAAATTTACAGCAGAGCGAAGTTAGCAGCGTCTAATTGGTGCCGGCCGCAGTATAAGGCTGGCGGCTGTGGCGCGAGTTTTATTACCGGCAGCGGCGGCCGCATTCCTACGGGGGCAGAATGCAAAAGTGGCTGTGTGCTCAGATCTAGGTGAACGTGAACGAACCCCAGGGGGTCAGAATCACTCCGAAACTTAGTACCCTCTAAACCGGTTTACAACCTTAAGGGTCCTGAGGGCGCAAACCGGTTATTACGCACAACCTTACACCCGCAAAAGTGTAAGGGTGTGAGTTGTACACTCTCAGACAAAGGTACACCCTTTGGGTTGTACGTCTGCCACACAACAATAATCGTCGTCTGCCTTGCTTGCGTTTCATTTCTTGAAAACGCCACGCCCGCTACTTTCCTGTCGGGAATGCTATGTCATGCTGATAAAGGCCGATCCACACGACGGACCAAGTCTGCGGGCCGATCGGTCACGTGATTCGACGTCACGGCCCGCCGCAGTGCGGTCCGGCGCAGAGCACATCCACACGGTGGACCGCCGTAGCAGACGGCAGAGCAGACCAACCAGCTGCACTAACGCTTTTTCGCTTTATCATTGTAATCATTCCGGCCATAGTCCCACAAAGCCGCGAACTGCTCAACGAGGGATACAAAATAGAAAACCTCCTCGTCACTCCTAGAGGACATGGTGTTTAAAAAATATATCTGCTGCACGCACGTGTACGCGGAACGGCGGACATGAAACGACTGGCTTTTGCTGAGCCGAAAACTAGATTGTATTTGGCTGAAGACACTACTCTGTTGCCGGACAGCATTCGTTGGCTACGCTAAAATCGCTGCGGTTTGCATGCGGTCCGCCGCCAGAACTAAAGCGGGAAAATCTCGGCGATTTGTTGGACCGCGAGGGCCGCGGTCTTGCGCGGGCCAACGGCGGTCCGCACGAATTGGTGACGTCCTATCACGTGATGCGCGGACCGCGGTCCAAAAGAGCAATTTGGTCCGTCGTGTGGATCGGCCTTAACGCGCATGCCGTTCGTAAAGGCCCATCCACACGACGGACCAAATTGCTCTTTTGGACCGCGGTCCGCGCATCACGTGATAGGACGTCACCAGTTCGTGCGTACCGTCGTTGGCCCGCGCAAGACCGCGGCCCTCGCGGTCCAACAAATCACCCAGGCTTTTCCCGCTTCAGTTTTGGCGGCGGACCGCATGCAAACCGCAGCGATTTTGGCGAAGCCAACGAATGTTGTCCGGCAACAGAGTGTCTTCAGCCAAATCCAATCTAGTTTTCAGCTCAGCAAAAGCCAGTCGTTTCATGTCCGCCGTTCCGCCTACACGTGCGTGCAGCAGATATATTCTTTAAACACCGTGTCCTTTTGGAGTGACGAGGAGGATTTTTATTTTGTATCCCTCGTTGAGCAGTTCCCGGCTGTGTGGGACTCGAGCCGGCATGATAACAATGATAACACTCTGGCAGAGAGTGTAGCTGGTTGGTCTGCTCTGCCGTCTGCTATGGCGGTCCGCCGTGTGGATGTGCTCTGCGCCGGACCGGACCGCGGCGGGCCGTGACGTCGCATCACGTGACCGAGAGGCCCGCGGACTTGGTCGGTCGTGTGGATCGGCCTTAAAGGCCGATCCACACGACGGACCAAATTGCTCTTTTGGACCGCGGTCCGCGCATCACGTGATAGGACGTCACCAGTTCGTGCGTATCGCCGTTGGCCCGCGCAAGACCGCGGCCCTCGCGGTCCAACAAATCGCCGAGGCTTTTCCCGCTTCACTTGTGGCGGCGGACCGCATGCAAACCGCAGCGATTTTGACGTAGCCAACGAATGTTGTCCAACAACAGAGTGTCTTCAGCCAAATCCAATCTAGTTTTCGGCTCACCAAAAGTCAGTCAAGCCAGTTGTTTCATGTCCGCCGTTCCGCCTACACGTGCGCGCAGCAGATATATTTTTTGAACACCGTGTTAGCCACCCTAACCGTGTGCTCTTGGAGTGACGAGGAGGTTTTTTTATTTTGTATCCCTCGTTGAGCAGTTGCCGGCTTTGTGGGACTCGAGCCGGAATGATAACAATGATAACACTCTGGCCGAGAATGTAGCTGGTTGGTCTGCTCTGCCGTCTGCTATTGGTGGTCCGCCGTGTGGATGTGCTCTGCGCCGGACCGGACCGCAGCGGGCCGTGACGTCGCATCACGTGACCGATCGGCCCGCAGACTTCGTCCGTCGTGTGGATCGGCTCGCGCCGTTAAAGAAAGGAAATGCAGACAAGACAGATGACGTTTATTGTTGTGTGGCAAGATACGACCCAAAGGGTGTAATTTTGTTTTACACTCTTAAAAGTGGTTACACCCTTTGGGGTGTATATTTGACCCACAACGATAATCGTCATCTGCCTTGCACACGTTTCCTTTCCTGAAAACTCGGCGCTCGCTACTTTCCTGTCGAGAATGCTGCATCACACTGATAACGCGCATGCCGTTCGTGACTGGGAAATACCGGGCTCGCAGCGTTAAAGAAAGGAAACGCGGGCAAGACAGATGCCGATTATTGTTGTGGGACAAGATAAGCCCCAAAGGGTGTAAATTTTTCTAGGAGTATAGAGTGTAGACAGTAAACATCCTTTAGGGTGTAAACCGGTTTACAGTACACTCTTAAAACAGTTGCACCCTTTGGGGTGCATATTTGTCGCACAACAATAATCGTCATATGTCTCGCCCGCATTTCCTTTTAATGCTGCGAGCCCGGTACTTCCAAGTCACGAACGGCATGCGTGTTATCAGCGTGACAGCATTCTCGACAGGAAAGTAGCGAGCGCACCGTTTTCAGGAAAGGAAAGGCAAGCAAGGCAGATGACGATTATCGTTGTGCGACAAATATGCACCCACCTGCTTTTCTGGAGTGTATACATTACGGTGCCCCTTATGGCCCGCTGTGAAATCTTTGGGACATTGAATGCAATCAGCGAGGGCCTTAAAAGGCCAACTGCAACGGAAAACAGAATTTCACTTTGGCTAATTTGGTTATAAATGAGTATTGTGTAGGGCTACAGAAGCAGTCTACAGAAGCAGTTGTCCAACTTCCTTATTGGCAGCCTTTATAAATAGCACTTAAGCAGAAGTCGCGTTCACCTGGTGGTTAGCGAATGTGACAGAAATCACAGCGCGTCGCTCCCGGGATTTTTCAGCGACACCCGCCGTGGTTGCTCAGTGGCTATGGTGTTAGGCTGCTGAGCACGAGGTTGCAGGATCGAATCCCGGCCACGGCGGCCGCATTTCGATGGAGGCGAAATGCGAAAACACCCGTGTACTTAGATTTAGGTGCACGTTAGAGAACCCCAGGTGGTCGAAATTTCCGGAGTCCCCCACTACGGCGTGCCTCATAATCAGGAAGTGGTTTTGGCACGTAAAACCCCATAATTTAATTTTTTTAATTTTTCAGCGCGCTGCGGGTATCCGCGGGCTGCGCCTAATCTCGGAGGTCGTTCTCAAGCGCCGCGCTATCTGAGTCACGCGTCACTTCTGGCATGCTGTAATGCCGGATTTTCTGAGTTTCGGTATCAAAAACATCTACTTTTACGAGCTTTTCATGACGCATCCGCTCATACTTTAAACATAAAATTTTGCGCGGTGGCTGCTATGGTAGGATACAACTTAAAAAACAGCAGTTGGCAACAAAGGCACACGGACCGCGTGGGCTTGCGCTACTCCGCTTGCTAATCACAGAAGCAAACAACATCGTCGTCATGCGACCTTTTCAAAATGGCTTCATGCTTGATACCCCCGGAGCGTCTGCTGTTATTGAAGAGTCTTTTCATCGGCGGAAGCGGTGAGGTGTGCAGCAGACACGGACAAAGTGTATGGAGTCTGAGAATTTCAGTCTTCAAAAGTCTGCGGTACAGTTCATTTCACTGCTGACCCCGTTTTACTAATGAAACTCAGTCAACTGAAGTGAAACTTGGCAGTAAATAGTTGCAGAGAAGCAAGCGTTTTATTTCAGTTCAATAAAGAATTATTTCACTGTTCCGTTATAATAGACGAGTGAAAACGCACAAAATTACGGCTTATGATTTTATTTTTGTGGTTACCGCCTTATTTAGGTAACAGGGAAAGTTTGAAGTACGAACTATTTGCAGCCTCACGGAGGAACAGTGGCTGGCAGTTATTAGGACGTAGGCGGGGCTCCACTGCAGACTTGAGTTCTACCCGACTATATATGTCTGCGGTACCTGAAACCAGGCTCCTAATGCTATCCCCTTCGGTCACGAATTACGTTCGACTGTCGATAAATGTGTGAAATTGACATAATTTTATGCCAAGGTGCTGGAGACTCCATAGAAAGCAAGTCAAGGTGGGATGAGAGTACCTCTGCATTTTATAGACAGCCACCTTAATTACATAGCGATTAATTATTCATTTATTGTACAGTCAGTCATGGTACGTTTCTTCATTAAAAATAATGAATCACCCGCTCGAATTACAAGCACAGGTCAATTATTGGGTGGAAGCATTGCAACGAGGGAAAAAAATATTTCGCAATTACTACCAAAACGCCCCACTTCAAATATCCCGTCAAACACGCTAGTGCCTTCACCAAAGCGGTCGTCTGAAGCAACAAAATTCACTCAGAAGTGAAGTGGGTGTACTTGAGGGAAGCAGAATGTTCAATTTACTCAAAGCTTAATGTTCATTGTCTATTCCTTGCAACCACTGCAAAGTAAGGGCAAAAGTAAGTAGCGTCCACAAACGTGTACGCCGTGACTGACGGGGCTATGTTCAGACTACGTTCGTAAGGCGCCGATTTTTCGTAACATGCGGATAGCGGAAGCGCAACAAGCGTATGCGTCTAGTTCAGACTGCGAACGTAAATGTACCAACGTGCGCAATTCACGCGAAAATCGTGGGTGAGAGTGTTAAAGGGTCTGGAACATTTACGACTGTGATATTACGACCGCTGCGACACAGCCAATGACCGATAAGCTTTCGGTTTTCAACAACCGGTGACGACACTAGGGTGGCTAGAAGGGGAGGTGTGAATACCGGCGGCGCTTTCCTTCGGGCGCGCGTGACCCCCTTGCGCACCGATGCCACCAGGGGGAACGTGGCGCTGCTGCTCGCGGCGTGGTATTACGGCGTGGTACTCCCCCGCTGGCCTGCGCCCTCCGCTGTCAGTTGGTCTCGTCGCCTGTTTTGGAGTGTTCCTCCCGCCATTCCGTCATTCGAGGGCGAGATGCTGTGGACCACCAAAGTTATGTTGAGCACCGCAGCGACGCACGGCTAGTTTATTACATTGCAAGTTATGTGGCGATCGAGAAGGCGTGTTTTGCCCACACATTGTGAAGACTACGAAGCACCATAAAGGCAATATCCCCAGAGAGCTTCCACCAGAGGCATCCAAAGAGTGGGACCTTGAGGGCCTTTTATATCCCTCAGAATCGTTCTATAAGCTGGACAATGCCCTTGAAAACAAACTCACTCGTTTATTCAGTGTAACACTCGCCGTGGTTGCTCAGTGGCTATGGTGTTGGGCTGCTGAGCACGAGGTCGTGGGATCGAATCCCGGCCACGGCGGCCGCATTTCGATGGGGGCGAAATGTGAAAACGCCCGTGTACTTATATCTAGGTGCACGTTAAAGAACCCCAGGTGGTCAAAATTTCCGGAGCCCTCCACTACGGCGTGCCTCATAATCAGAAAGGGGTTTTGGCACGTAGAACCCCATAATTTTTAATTCAGTGTAACACGCTAGCATGCCAAAGCTGTGGCCGAGATTTTGTAGTCAAGTGGTTAAATGTCAAAGATTGGTTGCCTAGACCATTCTGCTACCCTGACAGCCTCAGTTATACGTTTTTATTGCCTCACAAGGATTCACTTTTTGCTTAAAAGTTTCAATCAGCAGAGCAGTGAGAAGAAACTGAAACCTTGTGTGTTGTAAATATTTTTGCTCACTTGTAAATAAACGATTTCATGACCAGATCTGTTGCTTCACTGTCTGCAATCATAGTAAATCCCTTATATGAGCGTCAAAATGACATGCTACAGGTCTGCAAGCGCAGACAAAAAGTGGTTTGTAAATACGTCCAGACATTATCAGGTAATGTCTGCAGTTTACAGGTCCTACGGCACGCATAGGGTGATTGACTGCTGATCTCGAGGACGGCGGTCGCATTTTCAGGGAGGCGATATGCAAGGCGCCCGTGTGCCGTATGATGTCAGTGCGCGTTAAAGAACCCGAAGTGGTCGAAATTATTTCGAAGCCCCCACTAGCTCCTAACACCCAAAGCCAGCTCACGAAATGCGCACAGACAAAACGCGTTTGAATCTCGATACAGTGCGAACTGGGCCCGTAAAATCTCACAGGAGTAATGATTTGGCCTGACATACCATTGTTTTCATGATAAAGATTCATTCTTTGACGCTCGCAGAAAGCGCGGGATGCCCGAAACGGGCTCATTTTCACTTCGGTGGTAGAGATGCAGCCGACGCGAGGCTGGCGAGGCGCTCATTTCGGCTGCTCCCGCAGGGAGCAAAGTTGCGCATAACTTTTCCGGCGCCGCTCGCACCGCTATTGGCCGAGCGCGAAAAATGACGTCAAATGATTCGCGCCGCTGCGAAGCCAACTTTACGGGCGCATCGCCGACTCATGCGAACTCGTCGTTTCCGTCGGTACCATCGCCATTGCAATCAGTGGACCGTCGATCGTGCGTTCAGAGGAGCAGCTAGAAGCTCTTGCATCTTGAATCTTTGTCTACTTGCAGATTTGCTGATACTAAATAGTAAGCACTACTAAATAGTAAGTACTACTAAATAGTAATAGTAAATAAAAGTAAGCTTTGCTTAAAATGTGCGCGTGTCAACATTAGAAATGCGCTTAAATCTGTGTCTGCACCGCATGTATCGAAAACGTGCAGCTGTTGTGGACGATGGTTAGCGATAAATGGCGCTCTGTTAACGGTCACTGACATAACTGCAGGCACGATAGCTCTCTTGGCGACGGTCATTAATCGGCTGGTTTCGGCAGCCAAAATGCGCTAAGTGTCCACCTTACGTGTGTGAAGTTTTAAACACTCTTTAAAACATTTCTTGATTTCTGACCATGATAAGAAAACTTCATATGCATGCTGAAAATCATTGCATCGCTTTTTGTGGCAACGTACTGCGCGTTTGCGAGCGAACTTTGGAGCTGTTCGAGCCACGGGAGTACTTTATTTTGGGGAATCGAAGGTGGTCCTACCCCCTATTTGTACGTTCGTGTGTGTGTTTGTATATGCGTGTTTACATAGGTACATACAAAGTTTCGGTTGGTTGGAAGTCCACCCCCTCCGGCTGCACGAATGACTCGTTCGAGCGTAGCCTGTATTAAGAAGTGCCCTTTGCTAAGCGCCTGCGAACAATTGGCGCTTGTAGCTCGCGACCACTAGAGAAAAAGGCGGAACACCGCGCGGCATTTGGCTCCTGCGCGCGCGAGGAGTGGCTTCGCTGCAGAGCTGGATCACGGCGGCTGACCTATGCGCAACTCTGCTCCCTGCGGGAGCATATACAGGAACACTAACCCCGTCTTGGTCAACAGCGCCGCCCCGCGGCATCGGTGCGCTGTGGGGTCACGTTTGCGCCGCCGGTATTCACACCTCCCCTTCTAGCCACCCTAACGACACTTCCGTCCTCCCGTCTGCAGACAGCTCCGGGCGTGGGAAGTGCCATTCCGCCATTCCGTGCGCACGATTAGGTTGGCTGTGTTCGTGAAAATTTGTGCAGTGCGCCTTGCGAGACTGTTTTCAGTTCATGTGGTTTATCCGCCGAGGAAATCGATGGCCGCAGATGCGTGCTCCGAACTTCGATGAGTGGTCTCACTAGGTTTTCAAGGAAGCGGAACTGCTGGGGCGACGTGCGCATGAAGTTATGGAACATCGCACCGTCACCAACTCGGAGCTTGGCGAAAAGGTTGTGAAAATAGCCGTCCACGGCCTTGTCGAGAAGTACTTGCCGCACCCAAACCCTTCTGCGTCGCCTTCGTCGTCTTTGGGCGATTGAATACATGACTATAAGTTGTACATTCGATAGCGCATACGATAACCAGCAAATACACGGGAACATTACGATCCATTTGAAAATAGCCCACGCATTTCACCCAGAGATCAGATTGCCTCAATCGCCGGCCGTGCTCTTAGATTTCCTTAGTCTTGAGTCCAGTTTTTTTTTTGAGCGTAATTTCTTCGACCTCGGCCAGCGCTCGCATGTTGATAGGAGCCATATTGGACCGCTGGTGACGTCGATTCTGCAGCTCTAAATTTGATTGGCTTGTTGTAAAAGCCGTAATTTACGCAGCAGTAAATGTGAACAAAGGTGCCGACTTAACTGCCGTAACGTTTTTTACAGCCGTTACGTTCGATACGCTGAAAGAGCTGTTATGCCGCGTTCAGACTACAGTCGCATCCGCTATAAGTGGCGTATTTATTGCAATTTACGCAACTGCTGGAACGACTGTTTACGCAGCTAGCAACCGCCTATGTTCACATTGAGCCTTTCGATAAGATACTTTTTTTACGACTGGCCAATCACCGTTCTGGGACAGCCGCGTTTCGCATTTGTCAACATGGCGCGATCAGCAAGCGGCTGTTAGCGCAGATCGAGGCTCTTCAAACCCAAAGTTTTCAGGCGCTGGTCATAGAGTATCGGCCTCTGTCGCACTTCTTCAATTAGTAATTCATCGCTGCACAGCGAAGAAGCTTCCGCACTTAGCATCATCACTAGGCACGGGCAATGTACACAACACAATGAGACCAGAAAACCGCACTGCACTCAGGGACACCGCGCGCGTTCGGCGCGAACCCGGGAAAACGCGGATGGCGTCGGCAGCAAGCAGCAAGGAACAGCGTTGCAACGCCGGATGGCTGGGAAGGCGGCCACCGGATGAAAACGCGGAATATGGGGAGGCCGGAAGCTCCGTGACCGGAAGATGCAAACCGAAACTGCTTCGTGCATTGGCGGCGTCGTAACAGTCGTATCTGTGCCTGTCGTAAAAGTAGCGGGTACTCCAACATTTACGCCCAGGCTGGTTGCGATTGTTGCGTACTTTCCGCTAAATGCAGCAGTAGTGTGAACAAAGTAGTTGCGCTTTTTGCGTTTACGCTTACGTTCCGTGCGAACGATCCGTACGTAGCGCACGTAGTCTGAACATAGCATTACGCGCGTTACGACCTTAGTGTGAACATAGCTTTACGCAGCCCAAAATTTCGTTGCGGTTGGCCTCTAACAATCACATGGTTTTTGTGTAACACATTCCCACACCTTGGCTTCCTATGGCATACCGTATTTTACGCTATATGGGTGGTGAGTGTGCAACGTGTTTCATAGTTGTTTATGGGCTTGGCGTTCTATTAAAAAAAAAAAAAAAACAGGTCCAAGCTGCAAGTGGCTGACTTGAAGGAAAACAACTTGTCCTTAAAGGAAGCTGTCTGGACAAGTGATAAGGACGCTTCCTGCTGTCGTCAGTGCAGCAAGCCATTCTCTGTTGCCAGGCGAAAAGTGAGCATATTTTGGTAACAGACTTCAGACTGTGTAGTGCCTGCAATGTTTCTTTCTTTCTTTTGTTTTTACGTGTTCGCGAGCGCGATTCATTTTGCCCACCTACGCTCTACACTCTTAAACAAATGTACACCCTTTGGGGTGTATATTTGCCACACAACAATAATCGTAATAATCGTCATCTGCCTTGCTTGCGTTTCCTACCTTGAAAACGCTGCGGTCGCTGCTTTCCTGTCGGGAATGCTCTGTCATGCTGATAACGGGCATGCCGTTCGTGACTTGGAAGTACCGGGCTCGCCGCGTTAAAGAAAGGAAATGCGGACAAGGCAGATGACGGTTATCGTTGTGTGGCAAAAGGGTGTAATTTTGCTTAAGAGTGTAAAAACAGTTGCACCCTTTGGGGTGTATATTTGCCACACAACAATAATCGTCATCTGTCCTGCTTGTGTTTCCTTTCTTGAAAACGCTGCGCTCGTTAGTTTCCTGTCGAGAATGCTCTGTCATGTTGATAACGGTCATGCCGTTCGTGGCTTGGAAGTATACCGGGCTCGCAGCGTTAAAGAAAGGAAACGCAGGCAAGACAGATGACGATTATTGTGTGGCAAATATGCATCGCAAAGGGTGCAACTGTTTTTAGAGCGTAGTTGAACATTGAAACTATGTCAGCCCTTGATGTAGACAAACCGGCTACGCAGGTCCCAGTGATGATGTCCTGGTGCAGGGGCCCTGTAACGTTCCAATTCCTGTAATTCCGATCTCCTGACATCAAATTTACGTAACCGCCGACAGGCCTATGAAACGCTCTCGTCGTTTATAGGAAGTCACTTCAAAGTTTTCAAAGCGAAGAGCATTGCCTACCTTGACATGTTTTATTGCGAAAGCAATACTGCTCGCACTTTCGGCCCATCGGTGGTCGTGGCGCCTCCTTACGCAGCTGCGCGTCACGTGACCGTGTGACGTCACGCCAGACCGAGAGATGGGGCCCCAGCTCGCGGCATCGATGGTGAAGGCGAAGCCTTGCGCGCCGCTGCTGCGGCGCTACCGAGAGAGGGCGCCCGCTGGTGTGACGTCACGCTAGGAGGATAAATGGGGCTACAGCTCGGCTCCTCGCAGTGGTCGGCGCGCTGCCTTGCGCCATGTCGGATGATGTATAGCCATAAGTTTAACAAAGGGCAACCATGTCCACACCATCAGTCGAACCAAGGCGCAGCCAAGGGTATTGCTTTCGCAATCTTCCAGGCTTAACCAAGCTAAGCCTTCAGCCAATTTTTTTCTTATCTAATTGACTTACAAGAGGCCAGGAGCACACGAATGGATAGGGCTTCGGTTGGGCCGAATTAGCGCAGTGAAAGCAGATGACCTGATGAGGAGGGTGGTGCGGGCGTCTGTGATTGGTCCGTTTCCCCTTGCTTAGTTTGTGCTGGCTGGGTGGAATCGCGGCGGCGTGCAACTGTAGGTTAAAAATGTCGCTAAAACGGATCCTCAGCGAAGAGTTGCCAGAGCGATGTCGTATACGTACCGAAAGAGCTCGATAACGTTACGCTACCACGCAAACATATTTATTATACGCAAATAGATCCATTCTCCCGGGCAGCTCCGAGTAGCCAGTGTCAAAGCGATCGGTGGGCAGCCATCCTCTATTCATTGCGGAATGGGGCAGCTCCGGCTATTAAGAAAAAAAAATTCACTTTTGTTCAGCATATTAATGCAGCTTTAATGCGTACGCGTCACTTCGACTCGGTGAGTTTTCGCGGTTTTGTGACATTGTGTGACAGACAGGTGAAGTGGTCGCAGCCCGAAAGCTTTTGACCAATTTGGGAGGGCTGGTGGTGAAAAAGCCGTAGAATCGGAACTAATTATTTTTCATTTGTTCAGTCTAATCAGGCATCATCAGTGCGTACACGTCATATCAGATGAGTTTTCGCGGTTTTCCTGACGTTGCGTGCCAGACAAGTGGGGGTGGAGGAGGAGGAGGAGCAGGAATAAACTTTATTTGTGCACAGCAGATTTGAGACCCAGGCCTCTCTAGCTAGATGGCTCTGGCGGCATCTTCGGCCTGCTGGATTGCCTTGAGTTGGTCTTCCGGTGCACAGCGGAGCTACGCGGTCTCCCACTGCTCTGTGTCCCGAAAAAATTTTGTCCAATGGTCGAGGGCTGATTGTAAAAATGGAATAGAAAAGTTTGGAATTATTTTGCGTTATAGCGCCCCAGGATACTGCTTAGTTGTGCGTGTATTGTCATATTTTAACCCTTTGAGGGTCGATTTCTTTCGCCATATGCGACCGCCCAGGGTCGATTTCTTTTATTGCAGATTCCAATTATTCTTAGGGACTTATGTTGAAGAAAATTTACCGTAATTTTTCTAGGGTGACCGTAAAGTGAGAAAAAAATATTTTGCGTTGGTATATGTGTACTTTTCATTCATGAATAACAATAAAAAAGGAAATAAACTTATAAGAATAAAAAATTTGATACATTGTTATACACATAGTTAAAGGCTTTGAAAATGCGCACGCGAGAATATTTCGCAAGACTTGTTCCTGCTCTTACACTAATATGTACACCCATAGCGTAATCGAACTGCGTAGGTGCACTCATTCAAGAAAACTGTAGTTGTGTGCCCGTCAAAAAAGCAAAATGTGTGACAAACTTCCGCTACTCATTTTATCGCCAAACAGAGGCAATTAGTATGCGCGAGTCAAAAAAAAAACAAAACAAGAAAGCAACGGAAAGCATGCACAGTGGCATCCTTCCTATGCGCACCCCTGTGAGCACTAAACGAGCGAGAAACAAGCGGTCGCCCTTTGAGCGATTAGTAACGCGATAGCCATCAGTTTTGCAAGCGCAAGAAGCCGAAACCGCTCGCGGAACAAAACCCAAACCGCCGCCCGCCCGCGCGCGCGCCAATGCGCGAGCGGTAGTATATAGACGCGCTGGAGCAAACTAGCTCTAAAACAAACACGCAACGAAAACTGAGAGAGGGAGGAGCGCGATAAAAATTCGCTGTATTCCCACATAGTGGTATCACATGACAGAAAAGAGAAAGTTAGGAATTGGCGCGCTTTTTAAACGTACAGACGGCGCCGTAAATATACGGCATCGACCATTTTGAACTTGTTCGCGGCGCCGTATATTTACGTCATTGATCCTGAAAGGGTTTTAAAGAGCTGCTTGCCGTTCGTTTCTGTCGATGCTGCCATCATATTAGCAGAAGAAAGAAAAAAAGCAGTCAAGTTCTAGAGTCAGCCGTTGATAGCCCAGCACTATGCCACAGCGAATGCTTTTCCATATTTAGGCGACGGAATGTATTACATTTGTTGGTGCCTGTCGCGGTCTTTTTGTGACAGTGTGGCGTTCTGCTGCTGAACATGAGGTCGTGCTTTCGCTTCTCTGCCACGAAGGCCGCTTTCAGATGCAGTCGGAACGCTGTAACGCTCGTATGTATACCGCCCTTGTAATGCACGCTTAAGAACCACAAAGGTAAGCGGTCAAAATAGAACCGTTGGCCTCATCTATGGCCTATCTAATGCCGCTGAGTTATTTTGGGACTTCAGAAGCATTCAGTCTAAGTCTTATGTAAAGCTGATTTCGAGCTTTTTTAGAGTTTGTACGTACGCACCTTGCGCAAACAAAAGTGTGGGCATTAGTAATACGATTGTATGTTGTGCTCGCTAAAGGTGATTACGTACACCCTTGAGCAAAAGTGTGCGAACCACAGAGTCACCGAAAAACTTAATTTCTTCGTCATTAACATGCATACACTGAAATTGACGAGTGTACTGGAAATTTCGCACTGCCAAGTTTGAACTGCAGTCTTTAATTCCAAGCTGCACTCACAGGCAAAGAAGGAAATCAGTTTTATCGCGCAATACCTGATCCGTATACTTTTGCTCAGAGGTGTACGTATATAACCTTTAGCGAGCACACCATACAGTCGTATTACTGAGAGATAGTTTAAGTTTAGCGTACGCTATATCATTGCGTACGCTATAATATAGCGGGTTGTTACTGCGCATGCGCAGAACGCTAAACGACCTATAAGGTTTAGCGTACGCACGCTATTTCTCAAATTTAGCGTTATCGCGTCTTTGCGTGGTTTGCGTAGTCTGCGAGAAACATGGCAGCAGTCCCGGCTGCCCACTTCGAATTGAATTTGGCGTTGCTTTTGTAAAATTCGGAGAGGAGAAGCTTGACACGCAGATTAGGAAGATCACGAAGAAAGTGTTGGGAGTGCCACTGTGCACCAGCACCGACCGACCTCTTCAGCTGGGAATTCATAATACCTTGGATGAGATAGCTGAGGCCCAGGAGAGGACGCAGATGGTGCGTCTCTCTACGACTAGCACGGGTCGGCAGATTCTGAGAGAGTTGGGTGTTCCTCAGGAGAAGATTTCGCAGCTTCATGTCGGTATTCCCTTGAAGGTCCGTAATCGGTATCACGTCAAGCCTGTTCCCACGAACATGCATCCGGAGCGAAATGTTGGTAGAAGAAAGGCCAGGGGAGCTTGCCTGCGGAGACTCATTCGTGATGGGAATCTGAAGGTTGGCTTCGTCGATGCTTCTTTTAACGAGGAGAGAAAGGTGTTTACCATAGTTGACGTGGACAATGAGGGCAGTGTCGTTAACGCTGCTACCGTTCGGACTGATAGGCCAGAGGTCGCGGAGCAAGCGGCTATTGCGCTCGCCCTGGTTGACAGGCGCAGGGCTTTTGTATATAGCGATTCAAAGTCGGCTGTTAGGGCCTTTGAGAAGGGTTCGGTGGCTAAGGTTGCTTTTAAAATTATGCAGACATGTGAGATCTCTCAACACTACTTATGTTGGTTCCCTGCTCACCTTGGGATGATCGAGGGAGCCGCTCCTAATCTCAATGAGTCCGCTCATGAGGCAGCGCGAGATCTTACCCTCCGCTCTGCCCCGCGCAACAACGTGGCGGTACTCCCCGAGAACAGACTCCCCTTCCACATACAATGAAATCACGAAGTATTACCTTCTTAATCGCAGGGTTTACAGTTTGCCGCATCCTAAACTAAACAGGGCTCAGGCACTTACATTACGCTTACTACAGACTGGTACTTATCCTTGCCCACGGAGACTGAACATGTTTTATCCGGAGACGTATACAAAGCCTTATTGCCAAGATTGTGGTGCTTTAGCCCCGCTCGAACACATGCTCTGGTCTTGCGAAAGAATTGAAGACTCGGCGATCAAGGATGCGTCCAGGTGGGAGGCTGCACTTCGCAGCCCGAACCTGGATGAACAATTCTGGGCTGTCCAGCAGGCTCACGACGTGGCCGTGAGGCTTGGCCTTCCGGTCCCGACGAGGGAGCGGCCCGCTTAGTGGTTAATTATCACTACTTGCAGGACCAAATAAAGTTTTCCTTCCTTCCTTCCTTGTAAAATTCACTTCGTTCGTAGCAAATGTCTGTGGAAACGGCTTTCGCTTAGTCTCAGGCCGCTTCGACGACGGAGTATTGTGGATAACCTTGTGGACGGCTTTCGCTTAGTCACAGGCCGCTTCGACGACGGAGTTCTATGGATAACCTTGTGGAGTTTTCGAGATCGCTTCTCGTTTCGAACGAGTCCAATCCTAACGAAAGAAACAGTTGAGATGTCAGCTCCATCTATCGTTGCAGTCGGGAGATAGCCTCAACGACGGTATATGGCCTCTGAGATCCGAAATTCTCGCAGCGCAACTAAATCTGTAATAAACGTGCGCTGCTTGGCGTACGCTATATACTAGACAGTTTTAGTGTAGCGTAAGTCGCACCACGCTTAACGCTAAAATATAGCGGGGCCACACTGCGCACGCGCAGAACGCTTTAGCAGCTTTGCGCATAGCGTGCCTCCGCTATTTTCGGAATTTAGCGGGAGGCGCTAACGCTCGCAAAGCACGTACGCTAAGAAATAGCGTGTCAAACATGGCGGCATCAATGGCTCCCGCTTCACCGTGAATTCTCGGGATGGCTACGCACTCACACTCTTTGATCGCCAGTAACTATTGAAGTGAGCTTTAACTTCCTCTAAACTCACCTGAAACGTTAGTGATGAGCGCATAGCGCATCTATTTTATGAGATCGTTCGGCGATTCTGGCGTCCGTAGGCCTGACGAGACGCGTCCGCATAAAAAACATGGTTCCTAATGGATTGTCTTGGCTTGGGTTCGTTTGTCACGATGCACCAGACGGCGCCCTGTCTTTCAAAGTAACCTACCGCATAGATGCTTGCGTTTTTAACGTACGTAAGGCGACAAACGCTATTCTAAAACTCTACTATAAAAAATGCTGCTTTGACTATTCTTAACCAGATGGCAAACCAGTCAACTTAAGAGCTTTGACTACTCGCACCTAGATGGCGCGGTGAAGTTTTGCGCTTTGCGGCGCTTCGTTGTTTTACGGTATTGGGGGCGAGGACTTACAGAGTCGCCATCTGTCGGAAGCGCCTCCCTTGCGTAGTATGAGGAATCACGCGGCGCGCTCCTCATAGGTTTCGCTTACGGCGCTCGATAAAAACACCACGCGCTAGCTCTCCTGGACATTTATATAAGTACTCTCAAAACGAGGGAAGTTTTTGACTGTCGATATAATAATCTTGGACAAACTGAAAGCACAGAATCGTTTACAGACGCTATCTCATCACCGAATACGTACAGTGAACGCCAATGCGTGCGGTCGCTACGATGGAGTCTCCCGAACCGGCTTCTTGCGTGAAAGGTAGGCAAACGCTGAGAGCAAACTATGTGAAATATGCTCTTATAGTGGGCTGTCTGTATAAGCAAATGGAGGATAACAGAATGAAGCCTCAATGCGCCAATAGCACGAGTTCGCAGCGAATGACTGCGCGTCTGTATGCAATGCATGTCCGCGCACAATGTTCTGCTTTCGCTGTGAGCGCGTTTTCGCACCGTGCCGTGAGCTTTAGGCCGCAGCATATGAGCATTTGACAGTACACTAGCAACCATTGTTGCGTGGACGCTATCAGAAGTGTTCAAAAATAATTTATAGAAACTTCGACGCCCACGGCGACTGTGATGTGCCGTCGCGACGATTCATTCTTTTTTTTTTTTTTGTCTTCAAAATTTTTGGACATTTCAATATTAATTCTCAAGTTGCATCGCACTTTATGTTTATCGGTCTTCTCAGCGTGCGATTTCCCATTGCTTCTTTTTCGTAATACAGCGCATGAGTTCATAACACAAACATAACCATAGGCCATGCCTTTTTTAATGTGCGTCGCGGTAAGATCTTACCGCTCCCTTTCCGTTCCAGTGAACTTGCAGTATCTAGCATCAACAAGTTCATAGACCAAACCGTCATGACATTAGCCGGGCAGCGGGCGCGGGCGAGCGTCTCAGTGCGCGTTTTCTGCTACTCACCGAACATCGCAGTCCCGGCGCCGTAGCAGAAATCTTCCCGCGGCTGTGCTTGCTGTATACCCGAGTTGTAGCCGATGGCTGTCTGCCGGTTCTAAGTTTCATGAGCCAAGCTTCATGCAGCTTCTTGTCCTGCGGGTATACGTGTCAATAAGGCTGGCACCAAGCTCCGTTGCGTACGTGCGGCACTGCTGAACCGCGCAGTATCCTACCATGCCGCACGCCTCCAAAGGCAGCCACTACCTATTGTTGTACTTTCAGCTGTTGTCAAGCCGACACCCAAGGCGGTAAAGCCTCGCCACTTAATCAGAAACGCGGCGCAGGTGGGACTTTAAACTTTCGTTTTCAGCTCGCTTCGGTGCTTCCGAAGCAGCCGACGCAGCCGCTGTGTCCACGTGATCCCTCATGCCACGTCACGCCGACGGTGGCGCCAGCTTTTCCAGTGGTGGAGCTCGCCCCCAATACTAAAGCTCTATCGAATTACGTCCCGCAAAGGTTTAGCGTGCGGAAAGCGCTAACGCTAACGCAAGCATTTCACGCTATACTAAAGCTCTCTATTATAGCGTGTAGCGTACGCTATAGTTGCCTACGCTGTACTATAACTGTGTAATGACCACACATAAAAGTCATAAAATTCAATTCGAAGCGGGCAGCCGGGACCGCCGCCATGTTTCACGCAAACTCCGCAAACCACGCAAAAACGCTAACGCTAACTCGTTTGCGTTGCGTACGCCCGCTATACCCGCTATTTCGTTTAGCGCTCAGCGCATGCGAAGTGACGACCCGCTATTTTTTAGCGTACGCAATGGTATAGCGTACGCTATACTAAAACTGTGTATTTGTTTGCGTACGTATATCACCATTAGCGAATGCAACATACAGTCGTATTACTGATGCCCACAAATTTGCGCAAGGTGCGCACGTGTAATAGCGTTTAGGTCTGAACTTTCGTACGTTACCTGCGCCTATACAACCCGCGATATTGTATCCAGTGCGCTCACGCGGTGGGTACGGCGACCTCGCGTTGTACTCGTGTGCCATTGGCCGGTCGTGCTGCCTGGGTTCAAAGTGTTTTCGGCCCAACGGGGTGCCGAAATAGGAATCGAGTTCTACTGAGACTTTACTCTGTTTCTAACGTTTTCAGCTCCTTCTGTTAATCAGTGTCTTCATTGAGAAGTGTTATGATGTCTCGCACGCAGCACCATTGCCGTAGTTGCGGGGAGATCTTTTGCCACGCCTGCTCGGACAACACGATGCCACTTCCGTCATCGGCGAAGCCTGTGCGCGTGTGCGACACCTGTCAGACTGTGCTGCTGCAGCGGTATTCAGCCACCTCCTGAAGCTCTGCGTTCAGGCCTCACTACGGGGCCATGTGCTGCGCCCGTGGCTGTCCTTTTGGGGCAAGTTCCCCCCCTCGCCTCTCTGGGAATTCATTCCATCTCCGCCTTCTCGTCTTTCGCTGTCCCCTCGGAGTGCGTGCATGTGACAGTTCTGGCCCTCGAGTATTACGCCACAGGTACAAACTGGGCCACTGTGGGGAGGCCCACCCGCATATACGTGTATTACGGCGCCGCCAGCAAATGAAAACGACGCTTTGTGTCATAGCCCTTGGTGTGCGCCGCCGCGCCCATTTAGAGTTTTTAAACGCTGTTGCCACTCCTGAAACGCAAGCGCTACTGCGGCGAAATGGGAGTTCCCGCTCATAATACACACTGCACAAGGCGCCTCGTACTAAATAGTATCGGGAGAGAATGGTGGTGTCGGGTACAGGTTTTAGGACGACATACAGATGTGTGGGTATTTCTATATTTCATATATAACGCCGCTACTAATTTCGAGAATACATTGCGGTGTGTGAGCTTAGGAACTGCGTGAAAAATTATTCATGACAGCATATATTTGAAGTGTAAAGTTGTGAAAGCTATACAGACGTGCTATTATTTTGCCCGTATGGTTTGTCTGTGGGACCGGCTTTTTGGAGGACAATATAATCAGGCCTTGCCGTTGCCTTTGCCGACCTGTTAGTTTATAAGAAGTTTCGAATGAACTGTTATAATGAATAAAGACCTTTCATTTGCGAGTGTTTGTTTTTCTTCGCCTGTTCTCAGTGCAGTCGTCCTTCTCGCCACTTGCGGTGG
The DNA here is from genome assembly GCF_023375885.2 of Dermacentor andersoni. Lineage (NCBI taxonomy): Eukaryota > Metazoa > Arthropoda > Arachnida > Ixodida > Ixodidae > Dermacentor > Dermacentor andersoni. Next base: position 138,875,360 of record NC_092814.1, read on the forward strand.
TCGACGATGGCGAGCCAAAGCGAACGGATCGCGTGGATCAGATAGCAGTAGGATGAGGAACAAGAAGAATAGGAAGACAATCTACTATAGCAGATGCAGAGAGTTTGTAGACTTATGCCTCAGGAGCGAAGGAGAAAGACAGCTGAGCCGAATCGACGCCGGAAAACAACCGTGAGCCGTGGCTTCGCGTGCCACGACCACGTGCCGTCTTTATTTTCTTCTCATGCGGGCGCGCGCTATCCGGGTACTAGGCGCCGCCCGAGGGAGGGCGCTACAGCCCCCCCCCCCCCCCTCCCGCCTAGACTGGAAGTCGAAACCGGACTGAGGGCCTGCTATGACACTCTAGCACGAGGTCAGGCGGCGATGCGAGGCTTTCCATGGCGGTCTCCACGTAAGCCGGCTTAAGGCAGTCTAGCCTGACTGGGTCTTCACGGTCGTTCTATAGTAGGGTGGCGGTTTTCGGGGTGCGGTGGAGGACGCTGAATGTTCCTTCGTAGACTGGAGTTAGTGGTGGTCGGACAGCGTCGCGGCTCACGAAAACGTGTATTGAAGTGGCCATGTCGGGGTGCACGAAGATTGTATTGTGGCGGGAAGGTCGGGTCGGAGTGGGCCGAAGGTTTTTAACACAGTCCCAGAGGCGTTGTAAGAATGCTTGTGGCTGGGAAGGTAGCTGCGTTGATGTAATGAAGTCTCCGGGGAGGCGCTGAGAACTACCATACACCAGCTCTGCTGCTGAGCACTGTAGGTTTGCCTGGAGGGCGGCCCGTAAACCAAGGAACACAAGGGGCAAGGCGTCGAGCCAGGTGGCGCAAATGAGGCGGTTTGCCGGGGCGGCCTTCAGTTGTCGGTGAAGGCTTTCCACCATGCCGTTGGCAGATGGGTGACACGTAGTGGTACGGCAATGTCTGGCACCGAGAAAGCGATTAAGGCAAGGAAACAGGGAGGGCTCAAACTGGCGTCCACGGTCTGTTGTCACGCTGCCAGGACAATCAAAGCGAGATACCCACGCAGAAATGAAAGCGCAGGAAACAGTCTCAGCCGGGATGTCATGAATGGGAACATCCTCCGGCCAGCGTGTGAAACGGTCGACCATGGTGAGTATGTAACGATAACCTTGAGACATGGGTAGAGGGCCCACGATATCGAGATGAACATAGTCGAAACGACGGCCTGATGGAAGGAAGGCTGGGGGAGGCGTCTTGGTATGACTGGAGACCTTTGCCGTCTGGCAGGGCACAAACGTGCGCGTCTAAGCGCGAGGAGGAGGAGGAATGAACGTTTATTGTTAGAAACAGCGATAAAGTGTTCTTTCTTCGCCCTAGGTGGGCGGCTCTCTTAGTCCAGAAAGCCGTTAGCTAATGCCGCAGCCCGGGCCCGGTCCACCAGACTTCGCTGATCTTCCAGGTTCGGTGCCTTTAACATTGCCTCCCACGTTTCTTCGATCGCTTGTAGTGGTTCTGAGGCATCATCTTGATTGTTGTTCTCGCGGTGTGGGCACACTAAGACCATGTGTTGGAGGGTGTCTGGTACCTCACAATATCGACATAGGTATGAGAATTTGGTGGGGTGCATCCGGTGCATGACAATTCCATGGACATACGTATTCGTTTGTAGTCTGCGGAGGGCGGTGGCTTCTTCCTTGCTTAATTTTGGATGTGGTAGAGGATATTCTCTTCTTTCCAGTCGGTAATGTTGCAATATTGCGGCGTAGTTGATGGGAACGTCTTCCACCCTCGTCGCTTTCCGGAGACCGTGCGGCAGGAAATCCCGGCTGGTATGCTCTCGGGCGACAGCATGTGCTGCTTTGTTTCCTGCCAGGTGTTCGTGGCCTGGGGTCCATGCAACGTAGGTTTCGGGTAGTTCTTGGCGCCTTGTTATTTCTTTTAGAATCTTCACTGCTGCAGCAGAAATTCATCCTTTTCGTAGGTTTCTACGTGCCGTTTGCGAGTCACTCAAGATGATTGCTGTGTCTTTGCATGTGGCGATGCCGAGGACGATGGCCACTTCCTCTGCCGTTTCTGGATTTCTGGCCGGTATGGTGGCAGCGACTAGCTCATTCCCTTTGTTGTTGGTCACGGTAATTGCGTATGCTACGACCACGAAAGCCAAACCTGGGCCGTCCAGCAGGTCTCGGCGGCTCTTGAAAGACAAAGGCCGAGCGAAACCGACGGAGCGAAACCGACGCGTCTGAGTCTGTTATGAAGTTTTCGCTGTATCCGAGTTTGCGAAGTACTGCTCTGCCTGTTTGAGTCAGCTTAAGGCGTTCCAGCCATTAATTCCGGGACAGACATTGCGCTGGGTGAGAAGGCGCCGAGTAGCCCGAATACCTAGGGGACATATGTTGTGTAGAGAGTGGAAAATGGTGCGACGTAATGAAGCCGTAAAAGGGCGAGGAAGGTCTGCTGGGACATCGCACCACAAGGGCTCAGGCGAGCATGGATTGGGCACAAGCCGTAGTCTGAGAGAACGGGGGTTCTCCCGAAAAGCGGCGAGCTCTCATTCTGCTGTGCGGAAGAGAGAGCGGCCCAGTCGACGATTGGAGATGGAAAGTCAACTGCCACTATACGAGAAAGGGTATCAGCAGCGGTGTTTTCGACACCTTTTACGTGATGGATGTCGGTTGTAAATCCAGAAATATAAGCTAGGTGGCGGCGTTCGCGTGACAATTACTTCAATGATTTGGCGCGGAAAACGTACGCCAGTCGGTTATGATCGGTCAGCACGTAAAACTGGCATGATGGTGATGAAAATAGTGTTTTGTGGCGCAAGAGCCAAGTATGACCAAAGAGCGCCTGGTCGATGGTAATGAGTTCAGTGTGAAGCGATAAATTACGAGCAATGGATGTGAGAGGGCTGTAAAGGGGCCTAAAAGGCGGTCGCTGTAAAGTGCGTAAGAGCTACATGTAATAAAGCTATGGCAATGACTATGAAGCGTGCCAAGGACACGAACGATACATTGTGAATTAATTACAATGTACTAAAATTGGCCACAGGCTAAAAATTGCAAAAAGTACTACTCCCGTAACAGAGCCCTTGAAATGCAAGGACCTGTAGGAGTATACTATACAAGGACTACTATCGCAGCAGCATCCTCTGGAGAGAGGATGCGTTACGAAACTATTGGGCTAATTACATGCAAAACCACATCGTTCAAGAAACCTGGGACAGCTTTGGTGGTAAAAATGGGTTCTTTACCAAGAAACAGCAGGATGGAAAGGGAGACAATAGCGGTATGTTAGAGGAGAATGTTTCCTTCTTTCTCATTCGGCTCCCCGACACTCCACGAGCACGTGGAGGACGGTTAGCCTCTCACCACATCTACCACAGGTTGGAGGCTCAATGCCGGTCAATAGAAAATTGTGAGTACCATATCTATATCCTATTCGGAGTCGACAGAATAGGACATCAGTTCTTCGTGTTTATGTTACGGAGGGCCAGAAACCTAACTTTGGCTTAATCAAGTGGAGCTTATTTGTTTCAATGTCCTACAAGCGTTGCCAGTAGCTTCGCACTTTCGTTTGCAAAAAAGGCTTGAGATCTGTGGTAGGAATAGCAGCGGTAGGATTGGTAGCTTGCCATGTAATTGATGTGGCCATTTGGTCTGCCATCACATTACCCTCGATGCATCTTGGCCAGGAACCTAGCATATTGTCACATGTCTACGAGATGAATAAATATTGCACAAGTAAGAGTAAAGCTCAATGTAAACAGCATTCTTGTGTTTCCTTAAGGACATTAGCGATTTTACAACACTTAACGAGTCCATGAATATTATTGCGTTCTTTAATTTTAATTTCTTGATATGTTTAACCGCAGACTACTGCATAGGGCTCCGCAGTAAAGATACTTGTATGCAGGTTCAATACACCTGATTCAGAGATAGATGGACCATGCAACAGCCGCGTAAGACGCGCCAGCGTGCGACTTAGATGCATTGGTGTAAAATTCAGAACAAGGGTACTTCGATTGGAGTTCATGGAAATGCATTCGAATTTTGAGCTCTGGTGCGTATTTTGTAACTTTTACGAAATATATATCACAGTCTATCACCTGCCACTCCCAAGGCGGTAGCTGCTTGGCTGGAGGCATTAAGATATGTTCGAGAAGTGGGATGCTCATTTCTTCGCTCAGCTCCCTCACACACAGTGAGAAAGGCTGTCTCGCAGAGGGTCGATTGTGAAAAAGTAGCGTACGAGATATCATTAACTGTAGTATAACAACAGCGTTCGCGATTGCAGTAAACATTTAGAAAGTATGTGAAGCTAATGTATGCTCTTTGCAGATTAGGTGACCACTCATTTAATTCTGCGTATATAGACTTTAAGTAGGACTTGTTCAAAAGGCGCCACTGGCCAGGCGGTTATCTAGATGGTGGACGGGATCTAGCATCATTAACGCACTTGGCGTGGCAGAGTGATATGCCACGGCACCGTAGTCCAGTCGTGATCAGATGAGGCTCCTGTAGTGATTCATTAAACACTTTCGGTCACTGCCCCATGTTGTGTGTGATAAAATTTTCAATAGGTTCATTGTTTTCAGGCATTTTGCTTTGAGCTATTTTATGTGTGGTATGAAAGTCAGTTTCGCATCGAGTATTATGCCTAAAAACTTGTGTTCTTTGTGCACAGGTATTTCTTCTCCATACATTTCTAAACTTGGATCTGGAACCATGTCTCTTTTTTTGTGTGTGAAAAGAGCACATGTACTTTTGTAGAGGTCAACTTTAAGCCCATTTTCGTCTGCCCACTTAGATATCTTGTTCAATCCCTGCTGTACTTGTCTCTTGCGCACTGCAAGGTTACAGGGTTGGAAACCTATTTATGTGTCGTCTACGTAGACGGAACAAAATTTAGCTGGTGGTAATGAAGCGCGGAGTGTGTTCATCTTAACGATATAGAGTGTGCAGCTGAGCACACCTCCCTGAGGTACACCAGTTTCTTGTATATATTGACGCGACAATACGTTGCCAATTTTCGCGTGGAAGGTACAATTGGACTAATAGCTTTCTATTATGTTTAGCATATTTCCACGGATGCCCATTCCGACAAGTCTCGCAAGATTCCGTAACGCCACGTTGTGTCATACGCCTTCTCCATATCGAGGAATACCGATAAGAAAAACTGTTTATGAACAAACGCATCCCGGATATTTCCCTCAATGCGCAAGAGATGATCACTTGTGGTCCGATCCTCTCTGAAGCCACAGTGATAGGGATAAAGCATTTTGTTCATTTCAAGGAAATGTATCGGTCGCCGGTTAATCATTTTCTCAAGGAGCTTACAAAGGCAACTCGTGAGAGCTATCGGGCGGTAGCTTGCCACCGACGAAGGATCTTTACCTTGCTTCAGAACGGGGACCACAATCGCTTCTTTCCATGCGGGTGGATGATATCCGCCAGCCCAAATAGTGTTGGAAAGTGCAAGTAGTGTCAGTTGTATATCAGTGTGTATGTTCTTAATCATGCGTACATTATTCTATCAGGTCCCGGTGCAGAGCTCTTGCATGCAATCAAGGCAGCTCTCAGCTCGGCAATACTGAAATACGGTTATATGGTGGGTTTTGTGGGGATTTACGCTCAAATGCCTTACATTATTCTGTGTCTCTGTACTTCATGAAGGATTGTGAAAAGTGGATTGAGCTTGACACACGCTCAAAGTGCTCCCCTAGCGAGTCTGTCTACTACGAGAGGCAACGAGTTTAATTTGCTGCCCTTTTAGCTTTATTAGGCCATTCCAAACTTCCGCCTCCTGTGTCTATAAACTTATACCTGAAAGGAACCTCGCCCAGCTTTCTCTCTTCGCCTGGCGTCGTATCCTCCTTTCCTGCGATTTTATGTGTTTAAACTCAATGAGATTTTCTGTATTCGGCGATCTACGCAATATGCCCCATGTTTTATTCTGCCTCTTTCGCGCATCTCTAGTCTTCATTCCACTTCTAAGTGAACCACTATTCGTTTGCGGGATAAACTTTTCAGCAGCATGAATAATAAAAGCGGTAAAATATGCGACAGCATCATCTATACTAAAATTGCTTATAAAATCGGGTGATAGATGAGCTGATTCTTTAAAATGCTCCCAGTCAGATGATGCTACTTTTTATCGAGGAATATTGGAGGGTTGTCATGCCGCGTTCTTAAGTTTAAAGTTACAGGAAAGTGGTCACTTCCAAAAGGATTGTTGACGACATTCCATTCCAGGTCAGGCAGAAGAGAAGCAGTACCAATTGCTAAGTCTATCGACGAATATGAGTTGTGTTGTACATTGTAATAGGGTCGGCTCCTTCTTATTAAATAGGCATGCACCAGATGTTAGAAGAAAATCAGCCGACCTCGCGTATCACAACGGGAATCTCCCCACAGGGTGTTGTGGGCATTAAGATCACCCACGAGTATCTAGGGTTCCGGAAGCTGATCTATGAGGTTAAAGAAATCTGTTTTTTGGAGATGATAGTTTGGGGTTATGTATATGGAGCAAACAGTAACGAACTTATTAAAAAGAACTCCCCGCACTGACACTTCCTCAAGGGGTGTCTGTAAAGCTACATGATGACAAGCTACAGACTTGTCTGCAACGATTGCTACAACACCGCACGACGCGTTAGCCTCGTCGCTGCTGTAAAGTTTGTTTGTGTGCATTTCAGATAAGTCTCTTGAACACACAGCAACTTTGGATTATGTTTATGTAGGAGTTCTTTAACGTCATCGAGATTGGGAAGACCCGGCCCTGACATTCCAATATAGTATTTGTGGATCTATAGTGAAAGTGTTTTGTGATGTGTGTTCAAGAGAGGAAAGCTACGTTAGCCCATAGGACCCTTTCCGAGACCGAGAGGCAATAAGCCAGACCTACCATTTCATTCCGCTCATTCAAAACTTGTAAAACGCGCAGTAGTGACATCGTGTTTCAACAATTCTCTGACGAAGTCGTGTGACCACAAAATGGAAGACAGTTTCAAAGAGCAGGCCAAGCGCCTGGCAGATTCTGGTTACCCGATGCCTATGCTAACTTCTGTCGCGTCGAATACAAGCAGTACCAATGCTAGAGCAAAGAAAGTTGCTGTGGTACCATACATTCATTGTATTTCACATAATCTCAGAAGAATAGCGGCGAAATCGGGAGGAGACGTGGTTTTCTCTGCCCCTGAGCGTCTACAGAAGCTATGCAAACAGGTTAACACAGAGAATAACAAAAGGCACTCATGTTCTACCCAACATCACAAACAATTTGTAACCTGTGCTCATAACGTTGTCTATGCCATCCCACTTTCATGCGGAAGAACGTATATTGGTCAAACTGGCAGATGCATCAACGAGAGATTAAAAGAGCATCAATATAACGTCACTAAGGTAATCTCGGGTCATTTGGGTATTCACTGCCGAGATTGTTCCTGCAAGCCCATGTTTGAAAGCACTTCCATTCTGTATAAAGCTCATAGCAGGATGACGAGGGAGATTGTAGAGGCCTACGAGATAGCAAAATTAGAGCAAGTGTGCGTAAGCAAGCCTTCGGTGTCACTATCGGAAAAGGAGATACGATTCCTTGGTTTATCTTTGTGACCATTGTAGTACATGTTTTTTTCCCTTGCCTTGCACACGTGTTCGATTCAACGAAATGCACCACTCGATGTTCTTGTTTGCTGTTACGTTTGTTTCCGCTCGCACGGTATATATTTATCGATGCGTGCGAAAATAAAATCTATAGTTGAAAGTGAAGCGCTGTGTCTGTGTCTCTGTTTCTTTCTTCGTCCTCGTCCAGTCGCGCTTATACACACTACCCTTCCCGGGCCCCGTGATGCGGGGTTTGTCTCTTTTGGCGCGCTCCTGAGAGCCGCGCCTATCCTTCGGCGTCTGAGACGCCGATACACTTGATGTACCATCGCCTCCGCCGAGGCGCTAGATGCTCGCTCGCAGGTGCTTCGGGCTTCTCTGTGCGAATAGACGCCCTAGAGGTCCTAGAGTCTGCAGGTTCGGTGGACTGCTGGCTCTTCTTGCTGGGTGGCGGAACAGCACAAGCTGATCCCGCAGTGGGGGCGAATGGTGCTACCACAGGTCCACTTTGCGTGGTCCTTACGGCCGCCGAGAACCGTTGTGGCACTGCCCCCTGCCGTGCCACGTCGGAGAAAGAAGGCCCCACAAATGAGAGGTGTTTTCGTGCTTCTTTGAAGGGAATGTTTTATTTTACTTTCAGCATGATTTCTTTTTCTTTCTTCCATGAGGGACTAGGAGCGAGAGTATGCCGGGTGTTCACCGTCACAGTTTGCACAATGGGATGGATCGTTGCAGTTATCAGCAGGGTGCTCATGCGATGCGCACTTTGCACCGGTGGTACGGCTCCTGCAGCTCTGAGAGCCGTGGCCGAATCTTTGGCACTTAAAACAGCGTCGAGGGTTCGGAATGTACGGTCTTACATTTATTTTGATGTAACCTGTTTGGATGTGTTCGGGGAGCGTGCTCGTACAAGATGTAAGTATGAGGTGTTTTGTCGGAATTTCCTTGTCGTCTCGTCGGATCTTAATTCGCTGCTCATTGGGGACATGTTGCTCTTTCCAGCCTTCTAGGAGCTCTGTCTCAGTCAGTTCCAGCAGGTCCTTATCTGATACTACTCCTCGTGTGCTATTCATTGAACGATGAGGGCTTACAGAAATCTGGGTGTCACCAAATGAGACGAGTTTTAGCAGATTTTCATACTGAGCCTTATCACGGACTTCAAGGAGAATGTCACCACTGGCCATTTTCGTGACGTTGTGCCCAGAACCTAGAGTGTCGCTCAGGCATTTCGCGACAACAAAAGGTGATACTGTTCTTACGGTCTTGTCGGGGGATTCGCAGTGAATCACGTGGAAACGTGGGAAAATTTCAGTGGGCTTAGTAAAGAAGTCGAAGGATTCATCAGTGCACCCTCTTTGTGAGAGGGCAATCAGGGAGTCTGGGGAAAGAGGAAGCCATACAACTTGGAATGATTTCGGTGGTAGTGCGAGCCGCCCACCACGCAGCCCGACAAGGGGATATGACGTGCCTTGTAAATAAACAAGGCCTGCCAACGCCAGCTGTACACAACCACTATAATCAAGTATGATATACCGAAGGTTGGTTATTTCACGTAAGGTTAACCCTAGCTGCCTGGAGGATCAGAAATTCAGAAGTGAGAAGAATACAGAAAAGATGGAAAGTGAGAGAATGACGAAGGTTGAAGGGAAAGAGAAACGGGTAAAGGCAACTACCGATTTCCCCCGGGTTGGTCATTCCGGGGGTGCCGTCTACGTGAAGCAGAGGCCAAAGAGGTGTGTTGCCTTGCCCGGGGGGCCTTAACGGTCCGAACACCCGACATCGGCTCAACCCCCAGCATCCCCTTTTCCCCGGACACGCGGCTAAGCCGCGCATGGTTAGACGCGGGAGGGTCCAACCCTTATGTGCTCGGGTACGTGGTGTCCCAATACACCAAACGCCTGCTGACGCAGACGTCCCTGCGGGGGTAAAACTGGCATATTAAAAAAAAAATGTCGAAAGTGCTGTATTACAATGTAGATTGCTAGTAGCTCTCGGCCGAAGACGCTGTAGCGGATCTCAGCAGGAAGTAGTTTCCAAGATTAAAGAGACAAAGGTCTCCACACTTAATGCACTGCTGTGAGAGGGATCGACGGCCATACTGGAGACATCCACCATCAGACGAGTTGGGGTGTTGCTGCGCGGATGGATAAGAAGCACAGCGTTCGCGACTGCTTGCGTGGCAGCAGTAAAGGCGGCCTGGACTTCTGATGACCAAGAAATGGCAGAGAACGGGTCGGCGGTTGACCGAAGGAGGTCGGTGAGCGGGCGAAGCAGCTCTGCACAGTGCGGTGTAAAGCGCCTGGAAAAATTCGCAAACCCCAGGAATTGGCGTAACTGGCGCAGTGTTGTAGGCTGGGGGTAATCCTGGATGGTCTTGACGCGGTAAGGGAGAGGGCGTATACCCTCGGATTATAAGTGAAGCCCCGAAAACTCGAACTCAGATGCGCCGAAAACACTTGGAGGCGTTCACAACCAGGCCATACTGCTGTAGACGTTAAGACAAAGCCCGTAGATGGTGCTCATGATCTTCAGAGGTACGGCTGTCGACGAGGACATCGTCAAGGTAGGCGAACACAGTAGGAAGGCGCCGCTTGACCTCAGCGATGAGACCGCTGGAAGGTTTGAGCCGAATTGCGGAGTCCAAGAGGCATCCGCACGTACTCAAACAAACCAAAGGGCGTCGTGATGGCGGTCTTGGGTATGTCGACGGGTTCGATGGGAATTGTCGTACGCCTTAACCAGGTCCACTTTGCTAAAAATGGCACAACCGTTGAGGCGCAATGTAATATCTTGGATGTGGGGCAGCGGATAGCTGTCATGGACAGTTTTGGGGTTCAACGCTCGATAGTCTCCATAGGGACGCCAGTCACCAGGATCACGCTTGGACACTAAATGCAGCGGAGAAGCTCACGCACTGGACGACGGGCGTATAATGCCGAGCTGCAGCATGTGGTCCAACTCCCGTTTGGCGATAGCTATGCGGTCCCCAAACAAGCGGCGTGGTCGAGCGGCTGCTGGTGGACCACGGGTGACGATGTGGTATGTCACCGTATGTCTAGGCGGCTAAGTGAGGTTGGTTGGCTTTGTTAACTCCGGAAAATCAGCTAAGATTTTTCGAACAGAGAGGAAGGTATCAGCGTGCGGATGCCCATGGGAGCAAGGTCGGACAGGACTCCATAGACGGAAAGACGAGTCAGACTGTTTGTGAGGCGACGACGCCGCACCCTGACGTTCAAGTCGAAGTATGAGAGGAAGTCCGAGCCGATGATCGGGTGAGCCACGTCTGCGATGACGAAGACCCATCGAAAAACGCGACGAGGGCCGAACTCGACGGTGAGAAATCGGAGTCCGTACGTCGCTATAGACGAGGCGTTGACAGCACGAAGCAAATGCCCTGATGACCTGGAAGGATCAGCCTTAGTTGGGGGAATCACGCTGATTTCTGCGCCCTTGTCTACAAGGAACCGGGCGCCGGAGGACTTGTCGGTTACCATAAAAAGGCGGCTGGGACGACAAGCGAGACCACACGCCGCTGTCAGTGCTCTCGGCGGGCGTTTCTCGGCCACGAACAGGGAGGTGTGCACATCGTGGCTAGATGTCGGAAACGCCGGTGGTACCAGCAGGGAGGCGGAGGGCTGGGACTGAAGTGTGCGCGGAAGAGCGCGATGACTGAGACGAGGCGAACGGTTCCCCTATGGGGGCTCTGTAGTGCGGCGATTGAGACGGCGAGTTCATCATGCGGGGCCTCAAAGCGCGAAATCGCCGGGTGTGTAAGCGGTACGACAGCAGTGACGGACGGGAGGGTCGCCTCGTGAACCTGGTCAGCGAGCTCCGCCAGGCGGTTGAGGGGACGTGGCCGGCCGTAGCGAGAACGAGGCAGATGGGTTGGAAAAGGCGTTGGAAGAAAAGCTCTCGAAGCAACGCTGAGTGGGTAGAGATATCCCGCTCCCCGAGAAGCTGTCGCAACCGGCGCAGCAGTTGGGAGGGGCGCCGGTCGCCAACGTATTCGGTAAGGAGCTGCTGGAGGTGGGTGCGTTCCGACGGCATGAATCTCTCCAGCACCTTGGTCTTGAGGTGCTGATATGGTGTAGCGCCCGTTGGGGCGTAGAGAACGTCCGAGAGCTCGCTGGGAACATCAGAAGGAAGGACTGAGGCGACGTGTTAGTAGCGCGTCGTTTCCAAGGTGATGCGGTAGAGGCAGAATTGCGCCTCGATCTGGTGAAACCGAGCTTGCGGGTTCTGGGGTCAGAAGGGTGGGAGGCGAAACTGCAGCGACGAGACGTCCTGCGGACGTGACTACTGCTCCGTGGAGGGTTCGGGTGGATCAGCCATTGTGTTCGTCCTAGGTCACCACTTGTAGGCTTAATAAAGAGAAAATCAGACATCCACCCGTTCGTAGCAACGGGTGGATGTCTGATTTTCTCTTTATTAATTACTTCTCTCCACCTTGCGGGTCTCCGCAGAACTACTACGTCAAACTTGTAGGCTTATGCCTCAGGAGCGAAGGAGAAATACAAGTGAGCCGAATCGACGCCGGAAAAGAACCGCGAGCCGTGGCTTAGCTTGCCACGACCAGGTGCCGTCTTTGCTTTCTTCTCATGCCGGCGCGCGCTATACGAGTTCTAGGTGCCGCCCGGGGGAGGGCGCTACAAGTTAATGTAGAACAAGTGCGCGTGTTCAGGACAGTGCAGGCAAACCAAGTGAAATCGAATCAATTGGTAAACTATAGTGAGAGAAAATGAGTCAAATAAGATCTGTAGTGCAGTCAATTCAACGTGACGCCTCGCGGCGGAGCCGGCTGAGCTGCTGTCGGGGCACGGCACACCTAGAGTCGGTAGAACAAGTTGTTTTGAAAAACTTCGTTTTTTTAGTGACTAGACACACCTAGTCATGGAGGAAAGAAAAAAAGCTGAGGAGAGGCCCTACCCCCTCTGCGCGCTAGGAGAAAAGTGTGGAGGAAGTGACGTAATACTTTCTGCTGCTCTTGATTTACTTTTTATTCTTTCTTTAGCTGTAGCGACCATGTTCTCGGGACACAATGACGGCTTTGTTGTGGTTGTGTGCACTCACACGTGTTGCTCCGTGGGTTTAGTACCGTGGCAAAGGCGTCGTGTCTGCTGGATTGCGTTAGTCTCGGTGTTTTGTACCGCTGTGTTATCTAGATTGTGCCGTCCCAACTGTTGTTGTGGCCAGGTGGGACTGGAATAAGTAAAAGGCGTGAAACGAGCGCGCATGTAACGCCGTACACCACGCCACGCACGATGGACGACGTGGGGATATTTTTCCCGTCTTTGGTGGATTCATGCCAACGTGTCAACACAGACTGAATGCGCTGTGCTTCCGATTATGTGCGATAAACATCTTGCACGTCAGTGACAGCTGTGCAGTGTTCTTGCTTTTGACAATCGACGATGCACTTGTGGCACGTAAAACAGCCATGTCGAAGGATGGGAATGTAGCGGCTGCTGTGAGTAATAAAGGGATGAACTCCCTTTACAGCAGTAATCATATGTGTGTTCGAGGGGCTCAGGGAAGTGAAGGTTGGCGAATGCGGTGCAAGAGTGAACTAGGCTAGGCCGAAGAACGTACGCTTGCACGTACGTGAGCCCGGTCAACACGCAAGCCGCACGCATACGCGCTTACACTGCTCGACACCGCAGAACTTCTTTTCCGTGAAGCTTCACTTACCGACAGAACAATGTATCTGAGGCCGCAGTCGGTGTATTTAGTGCGTAACGACGCTCTCCTCTGCCAGACTGTTCGTCGGTGCGCTGTGGCTCGCGACACCTCCGCTACGAATGGCCGCCCGAAACTTGTTCAATAAAGCAAAGCGATTCCGAGGAAGCCGCGACCAACATACGTGTTAGTTCTGATAAACTGCAAGTAGGCTTGCCGTAGGTTGTATACAACGCGATTGGACCGTTGATCAGATTGCTACGGCGCGCAGCCCGGCGGTGTTTTTACAATTGCTAGTAGGTACAGCAGGGCGTGGCGCTTTTGACGGCGCTCGAAGTTTCTGCGCAGGCGCGAGTAAGAGCAGGTGCGAGAGAGAAAATCTGGGGGGCCTTTGCTCCTTGAATATGTGAGTCTGCCTAGGCACAACGGAGGAGGTTTCTTAACGCGTGTTGTATGCGTTTGTCCCTTAGGCGTGTCTGCATTGCGGTGGCGCGGTCCACTTTGTTTACGCTCCGCCGCTGGCTGCCCGCGAGGTGAGGCAGTGGGCACGGACGCCCTATTTGGTGATCGCTGCGTCTGAAGGGGCAAGGTTCTGACTGGTGTTGTATAAGTCGTGGGTCGCGTTTTTAGTCGCGACGATAGATTGCATTTTTTACAAGCACTGCTCCAGGAGGGCACATGTAACCGGCAAACGAAGGCCTCAAGAGAGCACCTGAGGTTATATTAAAGCAGGCGGCGCAGGATCTCCGGGGCACCCAAGCGGTAGCTGGGGGATCAAAGCTGGAAGCAGGGCGGCCCGTGGGTTGGGGCCGTGAAGGCCGAAGCGCGCCAGGGGGTGTTCGCATAAAAAATTGGCTGACCGCGATAGCGGACAGCCAATCTTATACTCCCCTGGCACGCGCAAGCCTGTGCGAGCCGCAACTCACGGACCACTCCGGGTTCTAGCTTTGATGTCCCCGTTGCCGCTTTGGTGTCCTGGAGGCGCCGCCAATAATGCGAAATAATGACACGTTGTTTTCATTCGTAAAAAACAAGATTGAATAAATATAATTGCGTCGAGCCACCGACTTGTGATGCTAAGTTCAGCACTACCGCGCCCCGCGGCTTCTGCCGACACGCCTAAGGACAAGCGCATACAACACGCGCTAAGAAACTACTCCGTAGTGCCTAGGCAGAGTCGTACATTGAAGGAGCAAAAGTCCCCACATTTCCTCTCTCGCACCCGCTCTTACTCGCGCATGCGCGCAAACGTCCGTCGTCTCCGCAAGTGCCACGCTCCGCTGTACCTACTAGCAATTGGAAATACGGACCGCGGCATAGTTGCGTCTGTGGTGGGGCGCCGAAGGCGAGAAATGTAAACAAAAGATGAAATCTGGCCCGATGCGATGGTGTAGTAACGCCGATTTCCGGCGTCACTTGGCTTCACAAAAACTGGCGTCAGGGCCCCTCCCACCTCGTAATCTGACACGTTTGAACACGTGTCATAGGGCATACATCTCACAACCTCGGCCAGACGGTGTTGCTGCGGCTATTGAGCAGGGGCTTAAAATCTTTTGATAATTTGAAAGTAGAGACACTCTCCTCCCCGCGGCGTTTTCCTCCTCGGTTCTCCTCGCGCGCCAGCTGCGCGCACTGCGCACGGCACGCTCTTTCTCCTTGGCTCCCGCGGACGGGCTGCCGTATTCAATGGAGGCGCATGCTTTTGCTAAAGCCCCTTGATAATTTGAAAGTAGCGACACTCTCCTCCTCACGGCGCTTTCCTCCTCAATTCTCCTCGCCCGCCGGCTGCGCACGGCGCGCTTTTCCTCCTGGGCTCCCGCGGACGGGCCGCAGGATTCTATGGAGGCATGTTATTTTGGGCCAGTTGCACGCCCCAGTGGGGTTGAAAATTTTGAGAAATGCTAATAACAGTATCGATAATGCTGGAGGCAACGTTTATGAGGAGGTTGGTTTTTTTCTTAAAGCTGTATGAACGGGGTATACCGATGTAAAGGGAGTTTTGAGGCGAGTTCTATACTCCAGACAATTTTTCTGCCACATGATCACATGCTTTACTTCGTGCGTCTGATCTAGTATTGCTTGTGACACATCCCTTTGTGTGTGGCTTATTAAGGGATGGCCTTAGACCTCTGTTTCAAGGTCCCGTTGTGAGCTACAGACAATATCACGTGACCGAAGGAAGGCGCGAGGCGAACCAAAGCATGTGCAGCCGCGTATAAGAGATGATTAATGATTAGCAAAGTAATGATTGATTAGTGATTGGATTAAGATGAATTCGGGTGTATTAAGGAGGATTAGGGTGGATTAACGTCGATGAAGGTGCATTAGGGTGAATGAAGGTGGATTAAGGTGCATAAAAGAGGGTTGGATTAAGGTGGATTAGGGTGGATGAAGGTGCGTTAAGCTGCATTAAGGACGATTATAGTGGATTAGGGTGGAACAAAGTGCATGAAAGATAAGGGTGGATTCAGAAGGATTAAGGTGCATTAAGGAGGATTATGGTGGGCCAGGGTGAACTAAAGTGAATGAAGGAGGATTAGCGTGGACTAAGGTAGATGAATGTGGATTAGGGTGAATTAAGGACGATTATAGTGGATTAGGGTGGATTAAAGGGAATGAGGAAGCATTAGGGTTGATTAAGGAGGATTAAAGTGCATTAAGGAGGGTTAGAGTAGATTATGGTGGATGAAGGTGGGTTAGGGTGCTTTAAGGACTTTCGTGGATTATGGTTGATTGAAGTGAATGAAGGAGGATTATGTCGATGAATGTGGATTTGGTGGATTAATGTGCACTAGGAAGATCATGGTAGACTAATCGGTCTTAATACTCAATGTACCCTAATTCACCTTAGTCCACCCTAATACTTAATAAGCTTAATACTCCCAATCCACCTTAATACAACATAATAAACCTACATCGCCCCTAATGCACCTTAGCCTACCCTATACGGTCTTAATCCTCCTTTATCAACACTAATCCATCATAATCCGCCTTAATCCTTACTCATGCACCTTAATCCAACTTAATCATGCTTAATAGTCCCAATCTACCTTAATACATCCTAATCCACCTCTATCAAACCTAATCCAGCTACTTGGTCCCCAATCCACCTTAATCTACGCTAATCCATTCTAGTCGGTCTTAATCCTCCTTTATCAGCCCTAATACACCTTAATCCACATTAATCGACATTAATCTTTCTTTATCCACCTTAATCCTCCCCAATCCTTGTTCATGCACCTTAATCGGTCTTAATACCTTTTTATCAACCCTTCACCTTAATCCGCCTTAATCCTCCTCCACCCACCTTAATCTTTATTCATGCATCTTAATCCTTCTTAATTAACTCTCATCAACCTTAATCCTCCCTAATCCACCTTATGTCAATCACTAGTGATTCATTAATTAACTTGGGTAATCATTCTCTTATACAGGGGTGGACATGCTTTGGGTCACCTCTGGCTTTCCTTGGATCACGTGATAGTTCCAGTTTACAACGCGACCTTGAAACATAGAGATCTAAAGGCTTTCGAATTAAAACTTAAACCTAATGTTGACTAGCTAACGCTCATTACCTGCAATACCATGGGTATACTTGCCACTAATTTTTTCAGGGTGCAAAGCAGAATCTATAATGCTTCACTTCCGACTGAATAACAACAGTTAGTGACGTGCGAGTTGATGAAGCCGCCCCAGAATATTAAACATACTCAGGACAACCGCAACAAAAACGCTGCTGAGCAGGCCGGAAGAATGAAAAAAAAAATGCAGCATTACGGGATGCTTTGCTACGAGCTATAAGAAAGACGCCTCAACTCGCAAACAACGACACTTTGTCGGAACAAAGTTCTTTCGGCCAATGTCATGCAGCCACTGCTTCCTGCGCAAGCCGTCACGCTTGCCTTGTGGTACACTCTTTGAAAAATTTACACCCTTTGGGGCTAATCTTGTCCCACAACAATAATCGTCATCCGCGTTGCCCGCGTCTTTAACGCTGCGAGCCCGGTACATCCCAGTAACGATACGCATGCGCGTAATCAGTTTGACGTAGCATTCTCGACAGGAAAGTAGCGAGCGCCGAGTTTTTAGGAAAGGAAACACAAGCAAGGCAGATGACGATTATTGTTGTGGGACAAATATACACCCCAAAGGGTGCAACCGTTTTAAGAGTGATATATCATAAAAACGGCATAACCATCTTCAGGCTTCTTGCTGCAGTTATATGCGCAACAGCCCGGCATAGCGCTAGCACACAGAGCAGGAAACACAGCGTACAACGTTCGCTACACCGAGCTTAAGCGCCGAGCCAGCCGTGCTTATCAGGAAAATGGCGCGAACGAAAAAGAAAAAACACAAGCAAAACTCAAGATCCGCGCGTTTCCATGGGCAACGGCAGGGAGACCAATCGTCGTGCAGAAAAACGGGGGCAAAACTGGTTGCCAAGGGGGAACGCGCAAGGGGCGAGGAGGAGGCGAGGAGGTCGCGCGGCGGCGGCAGAGTTCAAAGAGTGTCGCTACTTTCAAATTATCAAGGGACTTTAGATTTTGCGCCACTTGCACGCCCCAGTGGTATAGAAAAAGTGGTGTAGAATGCTGAAGGTAACGTTTATGAGGAGGTTGGTTTCTTCTTAAAGCCGTATGAATCGGGCATACTGGTGTAAAAGGAGCTTTGAGGCGAGTTGTATACTATAGACATTTTTTTTTCTGCCACACAATAAGATGCTTTACTTTGTGGATCTGATCTAGTATTGCTTGTGGCAGATCGCTCTGTGTTTGGCTTATTTTTTCTTGCCTGTGCGCGCACGTGCACCGCAGGTATTATATTCAGCATGCTTTCTTATAATGATTTAATCGGGAGTGCATCGTCTGTCCGTATGTTTTTCTTATCAATGTGAAAGTAGCTTTTGCGCTGTGGTCTCTAAACTAAATAGGACGACACTGAAGCAGCGCACTTAAATCTCGCACGTACACGCACGCGTAAAAAGGACGTATACACAGGCACTGGACCAAGCGTATGCGTGTACGTGTCAGATGTAAGTGCACTGCTTCAATATCATGGCTTACCAACTAGCCCATCAGGATATGCCCTGAGGCATTAACCCTCGCATTAAAAAAAATATTTTCTAGTTACTCTGGCTCTCTACCTCCCCGTACTATTGAGGCCCCATACCGCATCGTCGCCCTGATTGCAGCAGCTACGTGCAAGGCCCGAGCTTTAGGCTTCTCAATTTGGAAGAAAGTGCTGCCTATCCAGGTGGTGGCGTTGGTTGGTCCAGCGCCTGTGTGTGTCCTTTTTATGTGTGCGTGTACGTGTCAGATGTAAGTGCGCTGCTTCAATATCATGGCTCGCCAACTAGCCCATCAGTATCCATTCAATAAATAGGTTGGTTGCGCAATTCCAGTGCGAGAAAGCGTGCGCGATCATGTGAACACCCCCTGCACATTGACTGTCCGTGAGAAAACCAAATAAATATCGTCAGCCACTCATGCGTGCGTGGCAGCCCAATTCAAACCAAATTAAAGAACTAAAAAATAATGCAGAAACTCTACTGGAGATGTCTAAGTATACGTAAGCATACCCCCGAATGTCAGTTATCCCATCCCTAAATTTAGGTTGGACCACATCCAAATTTCAAGTTCGCCCACCTCCATATTTCAACTTGGCTTATCCCTAAATTTAAGGTGGCCCACCTCGAAATTTCAAGTTGGCCCATCCTCAAATTTCAATTCGCCCGCTTCCAAATTTTAAGTTGACCAACCCCCAAATTTATGTTGGCCCACCCCCAAATATAAATTGGCCCACCACCAGATTTCAGCTTCGCTTATCCCCAAGTTTATGTTGGCTCACCCCCAAATATCAAGTGGCCCACCCCAAATTTTAATTTCGCCGACGCCCAAGTTTAAGTTGGACCACGTCCAAATTTCATGCTGACCCACCAACAAATTTCAGTTGACCCACTCCTACTATAAGCTTCCCCATGCATTTCCTAAGGATTCCTATGCATTTCTATGTGTATCTCTTCTTATCTATTTTTTTAGGGTTTTTTAAATTGTTTATTATCGTTTATGAAGCTGCCAATCTACATTTACACTATCATAACGATTAAATGTGTTAACTAAATGCGCAAATTGCGCATTTTTGTGCAAATACAAGGCATCACTTTTCGCGTGACGGGGCTGGGGTACTCGCCAAAGAATGCTTACGCATTAGAAACGCAATGTAGACTAGCTGGTGCTCATCACCTGCGATGCCACGGGTATACTTGGCATTAACTTTTACGGGACCTGCATTCATTGTGCCTAAGTGACTGATGCTAACATAGAATTAAGCTGGAAAGAAAGCTCCTCTACAAGCCGCTATTTCGATTTTCAGTAAAACAGGCAACGGATCCTAATAATCAAGAAAAGTGCGATCTTGAGGCTGTATCTTCGCACATGTCTCTTCACAGTGGAAAGCAGAATCTATAGTGATGCATTTGCGGCTGAATACCAGTTGACGACGTGCGAAGGGATGGGTCTCAGCTGAAAATTCAGCATAGTGAGGACACCCCCAATTTTCTGCAACGTACAAATTGTCGCAGCAAAAACGCTGATGAGCAGGCCGGAACAATTAAAAGAAGCATTAGGGGATGCTTTGATACGAGCAATAAGAAAGGCGCCTCACCTCGTAAACAACACTGTTCTTTGTCGGAACAAAGTTCTTTTGGCCAATGTTGTGCAGCCACTGCTGCTTGCGCAAGCCGTCACGCTTTTCTTGTGGTATCCTAAAAATTGCGTAACCATCTTCAAGTTGCTTGCTGCAATTTTGTGCGCTACAGCACGGCATAGCGCTAGCAAAACACCGCAAGAAACACAGCGTGCCACGTTTGCTCCGCTGAGCTAAGGAGAAAAATGGCACCAATGAAAAAATAAAACACAAGCAAAACGCAAGATTCGCGCGTTTCCAAGGGCAACGGCAAGGAGACCAATCGTCGTGCAGAAAAACGGTGGCAAAACTGGTTCCTGCGGGGGGGGGGGGGGGGGGGGAGGTGACACGCAAGGGGTGAGGAGGAGGCGAGGGGGTCGCGCGGCGGTCGCAGAGCTCAAAGATTGGCGGTACTTTCAAATTCTCAAGGGACTCTACAAGGGCTTTGTGTCGAGCGCCACCATTTGCTTTTCTTTTTTCTCGTCGCGCCACTGTGTTGTTTCTACGGCAGCGCGCGTGCTGCTCTCTGCGCCTGCTCTCTCTGGTGGCTTGCGCGGCGTCTGCCACTCAGCAAGGCACTGCTGACTAATGGCGTAGAATAAGTGACTAGAACGAAAGAAATATGCGGATCCCACGCACTGTGGGAATCAATTTAAGTGAAGCTTTGTATACTGTTTGCTTTAACTGACGATAATTAGCGGTGATGTTGGCGGCGAATTGGTAATTTCTTCAGCGTTTAGTCCGATACGAGAGTGGTGAGTTGATGTTAAATGTTACCTTGCGTGCACCACTGCTGTTTGTCTGCGTAGTCCACAGAACACACAGGGAGACGTGTTTGCTTCAGGGGCTGTTGTGCGTCATTGTTCATAATCCCTGAGAGGGTTGAGCATTATCATTGCCTCACATGGCACATTGCATCGTGGCAGAAATGTTAAACTTTAATTGAATTATGGGGCTGTGTGCCATGCAATTAATTATAATTCTATCTATACATTGTATACATACATTCGCGGCCTGCACAACGTTTCACTGCGTAGCGAAGACGCTCCTGTTCCGTGCGACACTTCTTACGGGCCTGGGTGTCCTCGAGGCCGAGCGCACGCTTCGGCTCGAGCCATTTTGCTGCCGCGTGTTTACGTGCTCCTTCTGCATACGCGACCAGTACGCTGTTGATACGCCAGCTCCAAGCGCTCTCTTTAGGACAGGGGCGTAGCCAGGGGGGGGGGGGGGGGGGGGCTTATGGGGCTTGACCCCCCCACCCCCGAAATTTTTTCATTCTGTCCATGCACCGCCGACCAAAGCAACCCCTGACGCCGGAAATCACTCTCGATTTTGTCTAGAATGTCTTTTTCACGCTCGAAAACACATTTCACCGCGAACATTGCGAGCTTGGGCTGGATTTCGCGGCAACGCCCATGCACCGGGAGTCACATAACGCAAGCAAGCCCCATCCGAGCACAACATTTCTAGGGCGTGTTGATGGCGAACGGGCTCGCCTCGGCATCTCGCGGAGGCCGCGGAATTTACGGAGTGCATGGATATCAATTCCGAAACTTAATGGGTATAAAGTTCTCATAAACTTTTGATGTGAAAGGTGCATTGGCATTTCCAAAGTTATGCTTTAGATCTGCAATTGCGGAACTTTGTGAGTTTAATGTAGTTATAAAGATATTATGCCAAAGGTGCATTGACTTTTCTAACGTCGTACATCGAAACATACAACGAGACAAGCCAAATTAACACACTGTCAGACAAGTTGACAAAACATGTGCACGCAGCGAGGTCCGATGAGACGAAGCGTTGTGGTGGTTCATTTGGGCCGTCATGTCAGAAAAAAATATCAACATTTTTTTTTTCACTTACGCCAAAGAATTTATGTCAAGACAGTAAAGCCAGCAAAGGTAACTACGTTCTTATTTATTGTTTCTATTTTGACTTTTATTCGCGAGGACACATTGAGCCTCTTCAATTTTTTTGTTCTCGCTACCGCACCCGCGGGCTGCCAGAGCCAGCCAGAGCGCATGCGTCTTTCTGGTGTTGCCCCGACCACCGCGCAGCGCACTTCGGTGCGCGTTCGGTTTTCTCCGGCCGAGTGGATTTTCGCCTGGCAGAGTTTTGGACGCTTTCTATCTAGCAGACCAGAAAAAGAAACGATGATCACTCGCCGCCATCGGTGTGGGTACTCGACGGATCGCACCGCGTTCGCTTGAGCGCAACCTCTCTGGAAAATCTTGTCTCGCCGGTGTGGGATACAGAGCAGTATGCGTATGGTTCTCGGTGGACCAAGCGTCTCGCGTTTTTTTTTTTCGATATTCCTTCGGTAGCCACACTAGGTGCCCAAAGTAGGCATTCGATTGTGGCCAACAGGCTTTCCATTTGAATTTGCATGCGCGCGAGTGCGTGTATGCGTGTGTGAGCATTCACACCATGTGTGCATGCGTGCATTTGCGTGTGCGCGCGCGTGTACGCGCGTGTTAGTGTATGTGTTCATGTGTACACGCGTGTTAGTGCATTTGGGCGTGCTCGTATACATTTGTGTGCGTGCGTGTGCCAGTTGCGGGTGCGCTGCGTGCTTGTGGTGCATGTGTGGGTGCCTGTGAATGTGTACGTGTGCGAACGAGTGTGCTCATGTTTCAGCATGCATGCGTGCACACTGTGCGTGTTTGCGTGCGCATACATATATGTGCGCGCATATTGTGTGTGTGTGATAAAGAGAGAGAGAGAGAGTTGTGTGTGTGTGTGTGTGTGTGTGCGTATCTGTGCGTGTGTATCATGTTTGTGAGGGTGTGTTTGTACCTATTCTCGAAGACAATTTGTATACAGAGTTTATTGAAACCCATATTTAAATCCACGAGACAACAACAAATGACACTGCATTGATAGCATTATCTCTTTCTGAAAGCGAAACCGACGAAAAAAAAAAAGAACAATCGCCTGAGGCGTCAAGATCGCCGCACAATATTTCGTCACGATGGCACTATCACCATCGGTACGGCTCTGTCAGGAGCTGTCTAGCTATTCACCTTCGTTATTTTCCTTCCCTCGACGCTGCGCATTGTCATGATGCCAGCGACGCGCTAAATCTGCCCATCATTACATCATGCATCGCTTCTGCGGCCCAGCTTTGTTTTTGTGTATTTACTTTATCTCTCCGCTATTCTTTCCGTCTTTCGTTAAGCCTTACCCTTCCCTTAGTCCAGGGTAGCAAACCGGAATTTCTTCCGGTTAACCTCCTTGCCTTTCCAACCCCGTCTCTCTCTCTCTCTACTCATAGCGCGACCCTATGTAGCAGCATCACAAACAGAGGCGGCATACTACAGCACCTCTAGTAAGAAATCTCGTCACATCATATGCAGTTGTACTGATTCATGGTCTTTTCTGTGCTGCACTGCGGTGTCGCGAGAACCGTGTTGAAGCTCACCGGCCAGTGTATCTTCTGAGGTCTGAAGTGCTTTAGGAACCAAGGAACGACAAGACACAGTTGTACAAAGAAACAAAAGGGCATTTATTGTGCCTTTTATACACCAATACCAGATAGCCGAATTACAACGAATGTCGCATGCCTATGGAACATGCTGAGGAATCTAGGAAACTCGTCACCACGCGAGGATATCGAGTCAGAAATGCTCGTCCCTGCCAAACACTCATATTCGTCCGCGGGTGCAGTCTCGCGAGCTGAGGCGCGTTTGAGCAATCACGTTGAGCCATCCGATGTCGCGCTCCGAAGCCGTTCGCAGGACGGTCCCTCGAAGCATGCCGGCGAGCGCGCGATCCGTTTGCGCCGCAACGCGGGCACCAAGCTCAAGAGAGGAAGCTAGTTCTTGCGCACTAATAGCCACCCCGTAAGGTGGTGCTAGCATTGGTGCATTCGTGCCATCCCTCCTACTACTGCGCAACTACGACTTCAGATGCAGTACTTGTTGGTCTAGTTTGGGTATTTCGAACAATAATGAATTTAGCGCCGAAAGCACAATCAGAGACAGGGGATCCTGTTTTTTATGTTCCCCACTCTCTGTGATCCAGTTTCTGCGCTAAATTCATTACACCGACTTCCACCGCCGAACGTTCCATTCGGGCAAGCAGGATTACAGGAGACGGGAGAGCTGTGCAGGGAAAACGACATCGAAAGAGTCGAGCGTCCCCACAATCTGCTGATGCCCTTTTGCAGTTATCGCGTCTCAGATGATGCAGATGTAATTGTGTGCACAACTAGCTGTCACAGCTCTATACAATTAAAACATAATGGGTCGAGCACGCGAGAGAGATAAAGAAAGGCAGGGAGACGAAACAGACGCCCGTCCGGTTTGATATCCCACGCCTAGATAGGCGATGTAGCAACGAGTCATATAGCCGTTTCCAGGGGGTGCTCGCTCTGCGGAGCCATATTACTAGTAGGCGCGCGCTCAAAAGCACGAGAGGAGTAACAGCGTGATCGTCATCATTGCAACTATGCAACGAACAAGGGCTTCGGCTGTTCATAGCAAATAATGGAAATTTGAGTGTTCTCTATGATATACTACTGCCTTTGTCGGAGGATGACTCCATTGACTCGAGCGCTTCAGAATTTCGCCCGAATTGAGGCTACCGCGCCCACTTTTCCAACCGCAGCGTCCTGTGCCAATATATACGAGAGAGAAGCAAAATGAGATAAAACCATTACGGTAAAAGTTGCTTAAATTTCACGGTAGGCAAAAAAAGCAAGGAGTTGAATTTGTGGTCGCTGCAGTCAGGTGCGCAGCGCTGCGACGCGGGTAGAGTGCAATTTAAAGGAATTACTGTGCAGTTACGGCAGAACTCTTGGTATAGCTGGCCCTGCTTTAGTTCTGTCGCCGTTTTAATGAAAGTATCGAGGATCGCGATATCGAGAGATAATAACCCTTCCCGTATAAAAATCGCTGCACGTAAGTTCCACGGAGTACAATGGTCAAACGGAAAGCCAGAGCGAAAGGACGATAATGAGCCAGATAAGAATACACGCATGGAAACAACACGAAACCAATCGGACTGCGCCGGCGTGCTGGCCGTCGGACGCTGGCACTTGTTAAATGGTCTCGTGAGTGAGCGCGACGGGCGTTGAAGAGCCTGGACGTATTGGTGTGGCTATCGTTCACGGTAAGCGTATGTGAAGTTTGTATAGATATATTCTACTGCTGCTGTCTAGAATTTTCCTTTTGTAGGCATGCCATCAACGAGAATTCCTTTTTATCGGAAATGGTCATACATTTGCATTACCGTGAAATGGCCTAAGACTATGCTGTGTTGGTGCCACAATGCTGTTTTAATTAAGGCGTTGTTAACTGGATGTGCTGCTAAAAAAATCGCAAAAAATAAATTTTTCTTTTTCGTGACACCAAGCGCCATTACCCGCGTATTGGACAAACATGATCTTTGACAAGATAATCTAGTCTAAAATGAATGCTGGGAGCCTTGATGAACTCTTTAGTACATACGAATAAGGCTAACAAAAGACATGACCACGCCGCTTCACGAACAACTTCGATCGATGATCTGATCAGATTCACAGTCCGAATACACGAGACGTAGCTTTTGGACAGGAAACGCAGACTATCATGACGATGATTATGAAAGAAAAAAAGAAAGAGGGGAAGTTGGAGTAGCGGGGTGATGGACGCTTATTGGTGGTACGCTTAAGTGGCAGTTACTGCGTTATCACAACGACCGTTTTTCGCAGAACTGTTGCAGTCCGTGTATTTGCTGATATTTCTGTAAACCCTAAAAAAGTTGAAATGATCGGGGCTTTGGAATCCGTGATTACGAAGTCCTTTATAAGGGTTTTTGTCGCTATATGTGACGCAATATCAATCAATGCATCATCACGTCATCATTACCGCAGTGCTAACTGGCATTTCAGGATTGTGGACGCCGCAGACATCATTCTAGAGTTTGGACATCCTGAGCTGCTGTCGTCATGAGCGAAAATGGTGAACAGCCCTTCTTGAGCTGTCAAGAGTGCATTGACTTCCTGCGATCATATGGCCGAGTGATGTTCATTACTCGTGGCCTACCAGGATCAGGGAAGGCTGGCATCGCAGAAACTGTCAAAGGGACTTACCCAGGCTGCAAGGTCATTTACGCTGACCAGATGTTTCTCGGTATTGGAGCCGTAGACAAAAATAATGAAACTACGACGGAGGCTCACCTTCTGTGCCAGAAGAGGTAAGTCAACCGGAAATCGAAACAAACGTCGTTGAATGAACCGAAATGTGGCCATTTTTTTTCTTCCTTTATATATGTGGTTAAGGGAGAGTACGATCTACACGTTGAAAAGACTAGTAACTGGCTAAATGTATACGTAAAATTTATCCCAGGCATAATGAGCAGGTTGTGTGAGGCATCATAGGAAAGAGCACAACCTCTCACGACTGCTCGCTCCATATTTGGCAGAATGCGACACAACTACAGGTTGTTGTAGACCGTGTTTGCATGGGCGCCGCCATATTGCTCAGGCAGTGGCGCCATTTATGGGCTGTCTGCTTTCTCCGCCATGCTGGCTTAGGTGAAGGTTCTCTGGTGTATGCCAGACACACGCTCGGCAGCAGTTGCTGGTAGTAGTAGTAGTTTTCGGGCTCGCACGGTCTACATAATCTGATGGGGCGTCTTCTAAATGGGAAATGGTTCTGTGAGAAGTATTGAAGGGATTTAGGTCGGCATAGACCGTATTGCAATACTATTCCTGTAGTTCGAAGCTGTGGTTTAACAGCAATCAGTATACATATATATAGTTCTGAAAATACACGATGATAGTAACAGCGTAAGTGACGTGCTGCTATTGAATAAGTACTGCTGTTCGCTTTGACAAGCGTTCAGATTGTTATCTCTAGATATATTTCACGACTACCTCGTTCGTTGGACGCGCTTTTCTCTTACGAATAAAATAGTTTTGGAATTAGTAACAAAAGCATACCGTACAGTGCGAATTACACTTGTCCAGAGTGGTCGAGCAGCCGGCTGCAGATAGTGCGAGCGTCCGAATACTTAGCGATAGTTGCTATGGTGTAGCTGTGTTTGTTCTACAGATACATAACGCATGAACCAAGCATGCGGCCATGGCCATGCGTGGCCTAGCTTATTCCAAACGTTCACCGTTTTTCTTTTTTATTATTTTTCTTCCGTAGATGGCGACAAAATCGGCCAATTAGACACCCTAGACAAGCGTAATTCACACTGCACAAGCTGCAAGGAGATGAAAAAAATATATGTTATTCTGGGGTTTTGCGTGCCAAAACCATGAACTGATTATGAGGCACATCGCAGTGAGGGACTCCGAATTAACTTTGACCACCTGGTTTTTTTTAACCTGCACCTAAACTTAAGTACACGAGGTGATGAAAACCTATTTTTTTGTTGGGTCTTGTTCGGCCCGTCCTCTACGACGCCCTCACCCGTATTGCGGAAACTGTGTGCGCACAAATAGCCCATCGCATTCTTTTTATGCGGTTCCCGTTGGATATTGTTACGCGAACTAAGGAATAAGAACTGGAGACTATTTACAAAGTGTATTTGCAAAGGATGATGCAGCGCTAGCCAGTATACAGCCGACAGCTCGAGAGCCAGAGAGCGTTCGTCGTCTTCGTCAGGGGCGCCCGCGTGGATCGGCCGCAAGAAACAGGCAATATGCATGTATCAATATTACTGCTTTACAGGGCAAAGAGGCAGTGCCGAAGTACAAAGATAATTTATCATGTTGGTTCACCAACCGCAGCGATCGCTATGTTGAGCCCCGCAATGGGCCTCATACGCGAGGGTGACGTAGGCATAGCATATATAGTAGACTTGAAATGCGTGAAAACAATGCAGGTGACTGACGAAAGTATTCTAACACTTGGCGCTTAGATGTTTCGGGTTTTCATGGGGCAGGTTGTACACGAGCACACTTATATCTAAGTTCCCACACTAAGCGATCAGATAGAATTCACGTTGCCAATCCACAGACGCTGCTGCTTTTCGTTGAGTGGAAAACGATGCAGCCAAAGTAGTTCACAGCACACACACCGCGACTGGTGATGCATGTCGCACGTTTGCGCAGTCAGGATAAATTTCCGCATACTGTATAGTTACTGCTGCACTCTGAGGCTACACAGTGGTTACTCGCCGACCTTGTGTGAGCGGACATAACGTAATTTTTTCGGAGAAGGATCTACAACATCTCCAAATCATTCCACAGCACGCGACGGGAACACATTCAAGCAGCGCTGCGCCGCGAGCGCCGGCTCGCGCAAGCGAGAAAGGAGGAAAGGCTCGTACGCGCGCAGGTTGCCGGAACTTTACTCCACGCCCGATGAGAAGGTTTATAGTTGTTCTATAATTCAAAGTATTTACATTCTGGTAAAGTGGACATCTTAGTGATGCTACTTCTTGCGGTGAAGTATATAGAGAACTAGCTTTGTCATGGTGTGTGGGGCATTACACGTAACTGCGCGTTTTTACTTCATTAATTTGACATTCACTCACAAAAGCAGTAATGAACAATGACCAGAAAGAACTACTGTATGAGTCTTCTGCTTTCCTGTTTTTTTACTTTTCTATTATTATTATTATTATTATTATTATTATTATTATTATTATTAGTAGTAGTAGTAGTAGTAGTATTGTTGTTGTTGTTGTCCTTGTTGTTATTGTTATTGGCGAGGAGGCACCGCACTACAAAATTGGGCAATACTTCATGTCAAACTAACCGTTCGTAACCCCTGTGTTCTGAAAACTGCCAGTATGGTACCCTGTAAAGAGGGCGGAGAAAAGCGTACGGATGGGAGCACATACGTTTAGAGAAAAGTGTTGTGAGAGGGCAATAAACACCACCACATGCGCTTTTCTCGTGACAGAACGGAAGAAGCCTTACAAGGAAACACGTCCGTCGTAATGAATCGCAACAACAATGCTACAGTTCGTGAGACGGCCCGGTACATCGAGCTCGCAGCCAAGTATGGCTACTTGGTGATTGTCATCGACACATTACAAAAGGAGGACATGACTGTGGAGGTCTGAATCGCTTTTTTCAGTTGTGTCCCGCTAGCTCTCCGCATTGCTAGCTCTTGATTCTCTGCTCTTAGGTAATGTCTTCCATTTAATGCTAGCCGAATAACCTCATAATTTCGCACGTAGGACACTGGCTAGCGCACATTGGTGCACATTCATGTACACTGTTTCTTTGTGTTTGTCTCGAGTAGCAGGGTGCAGTTCCAAAGTAGCATACCTCTACAAGGAGCGCAAGCATAGGCGAAGAGTTTTCATTCTGCCGGGGGGGGGGGGGGGGACTACCAGCTTTCCGAACCCCATATATATATATATATATATATATGTGTGTTTGTGTGTGTGTGTGTGTGTGTGTGTGTGTGTGTGTGTGTGTGTGTGTGTGTGTGCGTGTGCGTGTGTGTGTGGGTCTTGCACTTGAAGGAACTTCGTCTGACCTCGAGGAATTGAGCGTTGGAAGTGACGGCGTTATGTGACTATATACAAGACCTCCTACTAGGAGACAGTACAATTTCACAGCCCGAGTCCTATCGGTGGTGTAATCTTCCTTCGCCTAATTGTCGCATACTTGGTGATCACTAGTACTGCTTTGAATTTCCGGCGAAACTGCAGCCCCCCTTCTCCCCTCTTTCTCTCTTCTTTTTCTGTGAGTCCGAGTATAAGCGCCGCTGCGCATGAGTGCTGTGGATTCTGATTAGTGAATCCGGCTTGGCCTCATTACGGTTACTGAGTGAATTATACAGTGATCCCCAAATATCATGCACCAAGACTTAAAAATAAAGCAGTAGAGCTACTCGAAGGAAACCTAGTGCAAATTGTTTCCACTACAGTGGAGTAGCCACCAGTAATTATTTTGTTACTGTGATTCAATTCGGTAATTGTAATTAATTATCTAACTCGAGAAGTACTGTCCTGATTTTCAAAGTGTCAATGACTCGTTTGTAGGCACCCAAAATTACATGTCACTGAGGTGTTTTCAGCTACGTACTAATTGCTTGCAATTTTTTTAGTCTGGCAAGGAAACCTCACGAAATATGGAAAATACCACATGAGTGCGCTCACACCCGCATCATAAAGCAGAGCCCTCAAATAAGCTGAATGAAAGCAACTGCATTGCCTGTCTCGAACCCGAAGAGGGAGCGCATCACCTTGATAATGGTACGGAAGGAGCCCCAACAGCAGGTTTCGTGGCTTCGCAGCTATTCCTTCCTCACATTTCTACGTCACACTTATTATCCGTTTCTCGAGGCCGACTGATCACATTGATAACAAAAGCCCCTTGATAACGCAGCCGAAGCGCCGCTCAAAAGCAATGTAATATAGGCATAGAATGTTTCAAAATCCCGGCTTTGCTCGCACCACGCGAAGCTATATTTTGCGCCAGACGCGCTCTATATTTTGCGCTAGAAACTTGCTTCGCACCAAAGTCTGATTAAAGTGACCGTTTTATTTTTCATGAAAATGTATACGTGCTGCAAAAACAAGTTCGTGTCAAAAAACAAAAGCGAAATAAACAGACCGGGAAGCGGCCAACGTGTAGAGAATAGGCAAAACCGATGCGTTCAAGTAAGTAAATATACCGCTTCTAAATGAGCCGAATTGGCAATCAAGATGTCTGCACACAAAAAAATAAGATCTCAGTGTGCCCTTATTATCTATGAATACGCAAGCTCGTGAACACAGCTGCTGTCTAGAGGACGTGTTCTTAAAGGTCTCCTTTTGCAGCTACGCCAGTACTGTGTCCGTTTTGTCACATCTTCAGTGGCTTTCTTGATGACCGACACCGTAATTCTACGGCTAACATCCGGTATACATGCCTTGAGCTAATCTGACGTCCGTCTCAATCATGTAAGCAGGATCTTTCACATAACCCCAAAGAAATAAATCGAGTGAAGAGAGGTCACGTAACCTAGCCGGCCAATTTGCAGGCCCATGCCTTCCAATCTATTGCGCATGAAAAGTCGCATCCAGCCAGTTTTGTGCTCGGCTGCTGCTGTGTGCTGCGCTCCATCTTGTCGATACCACAGAAGTGGAAGACGTGAAAACGGAACTTTGCTGAGAAACTCATCCACTACTCCTTGAATGATTTCGTTCACGTAACGCTCTCCAGTCAGTGCGTGATCGAAGAAGATGGGAGCGATAATAGCACCGTCGTAAGTTCCGAACCACACATTGAACGACTGCTGGTACTTGTGCTGATTGCGCTTTACCCTGTGTGGATTGTAGTCACTACTATAGTGTGCATTATGCAAATTTATCTGGGCGTTTCTGTGAAAATTGGTTTCATCTGTGCACATGCTGTTGCTCAATAAGTCCAGTGACTCATCAGCTTTTGTGAGGACCCAATTCGAGAAATCTAGACTATTATACAGGTCTCGAGAATCGGTGCTAGTTAAGGTGGTACGGGTGAAAGGCCATCGTTTAATATCCTCCAAACTGTTGACTTGGAAATTGGTATCTGGGCGGCCACGTCCCGCACGCTAGCATGAGGTTTTGAGGTCATAAATGCTAGAACATCCGTGCATAGCATAGGACTCAAAGATGGAGTCCTACGCCGCTGTTTCTTGAAGCTGCCGGTTTGTCTCAGGTTTTCATAATTTCTGATGATAGTCGACGCGTTTGGTCTACCGCCACACTTCCATGACTGGTATATATTCGCGGTCTTCCTCTTGTTGTCATGCTCAGCTCCCAAGGCAAGGATCATTTTTACCTTCTGCTCATTAGAGAAAGACATGGCGACTGGGACGAAGCGAAACGCACCTTTAAACCTTTGCACTGACGGTGTCAATTCGCTTTCGTGGTGATAGGTTTTGTGAAAAAAAAAACAACAAAAAAACATACGAGTACGTCGCTGAAAATACCGCAGTTAGATGACCATTGGCTGGGCCTACAAATGCCTCATTGACAGTTTGATAATTAAGATAGTACGTCTCGAGCGAGATAATTAATTATAACTACCTAATTAAATCTCAGTAATGACAAATTACTGGCAGCTACTCCATTGTACTGCAAACAATATGCACTTGGTTTTGTTCAAGTAACGCATTGCTCTTTTTTTAAATATTGGTGCAAGATTGTTAATCGGGACACCCTGTATATATTTATGACTTTGCATGCAAGTGACGATGTTTCCATCCCTAATAAATGTTGTAAATTATTAGAAATGTTTTTTTTTTTTCATGACTCGTTAGCATTGCTTACTAGAAAGAGAAGCAATACTGAGACACACAACATTCACGTGCATTTCACACGCCATTGATAAAGGACTCTGCCGAAGGGGTCACTGAAGTCTAGATTTTCTTTTTTCAAGGTCAAAAATGCACGCATAGCGATTTGAAGCGCGGTGAACATACATGCAACATATTCATTCTCTAGGCATAGTCTATCCATATCTTTAAAAATAATTTTAATTGGCCAGCTCCACCTCTTTCAAAAATATAATTAACTTTGTCCGGTGTGTATATTTAAATATATTGTGTATTGTATATTGCGCTTACAGTGGAAGTTTAAAACAATGTTCGAGTGAGAAAATACGGATGAGGTAGCCGCCGCTAGTGCTTCTAATGCGCGTGTCCTCCTATTGTCAGGACTTGCAGAAAAAAAGAGACTGGGTGAATTAAAAGCCGTGCGCGTCCGCGCCAACAATGATGCATTAAGCTATTAGCCTAGTAAAAGTGCAAGTGAAAAGGTCGAGGAAAGGCAATAGAAACCTCAAATGATGAGGGTGAAAAACCTCTGGCAATGACACTTTAGGTGTGTGTGCGTGTTCGGGGGGGGGGGGGGGGGGGGGAGGGCTTCGCAGCCCTGGGTGGCTCAGCCGCCCCCCCCCCTCCTGAAAACTCCGGAGGGGGCTCGGGACCCGGAGCCCCCCTCCCCCTTCCGTAGTCGGCTCCTATAAGCGCAAGTGCTCTAAAAATGCTAACACAGAAGTCGCAAATAAAGAGATCGAGAAACAAAATTTCTCTTCGCTCAAGCACGTAGTTTAAATTTGATATCTGCATGCAGTGCGTTGTTCGAACACACTATGGTGCACGGCGCGTCTACCATACAGTATAGATTTACGTGAGTAGTAGCCGCATTATTTTTGCGTTTGCGTTTGTGTGCTTGTGCATGTTGGTGTGTGTGATATCACAGCGAAATTTCGAATGCCAACTGGACAAAGAAAACCTAGATTTTTTTTCTCTAACATATTAAATCGAACTTATTGTCTTTATAAAAGCCAAGTACATTGGAGGTGTGCACGGGCTCAGTGGTCTATGTCAGCACGTGCCAAATGAACCGGAGTACGAATACGCGTGCCTTTATGCCAGCATTGCGGTGTAAGAGATTCGACAGACTACAACAAATGTGTTATCCGTGCGCCTGCGTGAGGTACACAGAACTCCCGAGAAGTGTGTTCGACGTCGAAGAAAGTCGCAGCTGCGCCCGAAAGACGAAGCATCGATTGCGATAGCAAGTTAGTGGACAGTTATACGAAGTAAAGATAGTAGTTTTACTGGCCATATAAACTTGTAAACACAGGCATCATATCTAAATTAACAAGCATGGTGCCGCGCACGTGCAATCAAACATGAAGGCATCTCACTCGATGACCACGGAAACTCAATATCGAAACGCTGGAGTGAGGAAGCGCGGCAGCGGCAGCGGACGAATTGACATTCGTGCTGCCTCTCGCATCAACGCGAACTAAGCGACGAAAACGCAGCGCAAGGCGGACTCTGTCCGCTTCGCAGATGGCTTTCAAGATACAGTGGCCCGGGGTAGAACGCCCCTCCTCTCCCTACCCTTCCCCGGAGCGTTGCGCTCGACGCTTTCGTACCTTGCGTGCGCTTCCACCTTCGCACGCTTTCACTCGCATATACAGCATACGGCGCGCGAAGACGATTTTATTGCCTTTGAACTTTATACGGAACCTCACGGTGACGCCGACTGCGACGGCAGGAATGCGCCTGGAGTGTCCATATAATTACTATCGCAATAAAAAGCGCGCCGAACCTTTTAGCACGGCCTGCGAATCGGAGGCTGCGTAGTTGTTTGAGAAGGCGTAACGAACTTTGAGCTC
Organism: Dermacentor andersoni; assembly: GCF_023375885.2. NCBI lineage: Eukaryota > Metazoa > Arthropoda > Arachnida > Ixodida > Ixodidae > Dermacentor > Dermacentor andersoni. The sequence goes on from NC_092814.1 coordinate 138,909,319, forward strand.
ACTTCTCCAGAGGCGACGCTTGCTACAACTGCAAAACGGCTTGCTGTCCGGCAGCACTATAACGCGCTGTGCGCGGAAAGACCTGAGTATGCCAGGTATGCCGATGATACATACATACATACATACATACATACATACATACATACATACATACATACATACATAAGTACATACATACATACGTAAGTACATACATACATACATACATACATACATACATACATACATACATACATACATACATACATACATACATACATACATCGACATCGATGAGACTATGTTGTTGAGATAGCATGAAGGTATAGCGGGCACTGAGGTAGCTGGTAGACTTGCTCGACGGCCATAGAACTCAGGCCTACGAAGTATGTTCCTAGGTCGCATCAGCGTCTTCTAAAACAAGCCGTCACCAGTCACTTTCAGTCTTTATGTGTGCCGCCTCAATAGTTCTGTATGACAAAGGGACTGAGCAGGCCACGCCTCCCTGCTGCACCACCTCCGCATGGGGTCAGCGTGGACTGCGGCGTGGCTATACAAGATCGCACTCGCCGCGTTGCCGCCGTGTGACCGATAAGATTCATGGTGGTATTGAACACTATCGGTTGTAGCGTCATTGACTCGCTACAGCGCACCAATCTTTGGCAGAAGCCCTCGCGCGCCAAGGCGCTTCGCACGCTAGTGTGTACGACACAGTAAATCAGCTAGTACACATGGGCATTCAGGTAGGAAGTGTCTTTGTGTGGAGACGTCAGGAGGGAAACGTCCTGAAGTTCCTAAGTCATGTGAGCTTATTCTGTGATTGGTAGCGTTTAGCAGCTTACTTCAGGGCTTTGTGACAGGGGGACGAGAAGGGGGTGGCATCGTGGAACACCAGCTGCAGGCATGCGTCCTGTTCAGCCTTGGTGTGCGTGTCTTGTTCAACCGCCTCGCGCTGCGCTTCTGAATTATCACGCACTGAACGACATAGCTTGCGCGTTTTTAACTTTTGATATAGGACGCTCTTGCTATGGAATTGCGATATAGCACGCCAGTGCTCTCCGACGCTGGCACAACTGGCATCTATCTATGTACTACAGAGCATTCAAGGCCGAGCCCTTCGCGCATGGCTGGGCCTACCTCGGTGTGATTCAATCGATTTCCATCGGCAGTGATCACCCACTAATAACATATATAGCTGTCGATACAATCTGGACACACATTCGACATATATCCAGATTTCCTGACCACCATCTCGATCGCTAGGCAGAGTTTTCCAGAGTAGTTGCGGCCATAGGTCGGCAAAATAAGCGGAACTCACTCAGACTCACAAAATATATATTTTTGCTTATGCAGCATTCGGACTCAGACTCATCAAAGTTCTACTGAGCCGGGCTCACTCGGACTCATACTCACCAATATTCAACTCAGCCGGGCTCACTCGGACTCCGGCTTACTAAAATTCTGCTTAGCCGAGCTAACTCGAACTCAGACTCACCAAAGACTCACGAACTTATACACACTTGGGCTCTTTCGGATTCATGCAATTACGGACACATTCATACTAACAGAATCACGGGATCAGACTCCATTAAATTTCATGGAATCGCCCACTTACTCATTTGACTTGAACTCGCAGGCGACTCGCATTAACTGACATGGTAACTCATGTGAATTACCAGCTCACTATAATGATCGCTGATACAGAGCAATATCAGAGCTCGTTTCAAAGTCACGTTCACACGTCTACAAACCACCACTGCCACACACTCCCTTGCATACTCTTCTGCTCACACTTGATAATCAGACCAGGGTCTAAAACCGAAGAAAATAAACTTTATTAAAAGAATGGTCCGGTAGTTTTTGTTGTGGTGGCTTCAGGTGGCGGCTCGAAGTCCTTGGACTCGGGCGGCATCTTCAGCTTGGCGGACGGCCCAGAGCTGGTCTTCCAGCTCCGAACTTTTGAGAGCCACCTCCCAGCGGCGGCGACGCCGACGGAGAAGGTCCCCGGCGGCCTCCGCAGCCGGGGCGGCGTCGGGAAGGAGCGAGCTCGAGGCTTCCTGTACGCTGGTGACGGCCGCCGTCATGGACGCGTCGCGAACGGCGGCGGTTTCAGTAGCGTTGCTGCCGGCAGATTCCCAGGGCATGTGTCGCAGCGTCGCTCTGCGTCGGCACGCTTTACACGCATCAGTCGGGTATAATCCTGAGTAACAGTGGTGTAACACGGCCGGGATAGGGTAGGTGTGTGTTTGCAATAAGTGTAAGGTACTCGAGAAAAAAAAAATACCGGTTCGGTTCCATTCTGGTTCAATGCTCTCCGATTTCTTCCCAGTTTACTTCCGGATCCTACAAAACATATAGAACTGTTCGCGTACCGGTTTGGCGTAACCCACTTTCTCTAGCCTCGTGGTTACACGTTGTCCAGCGCTATCGACTTGTCCGTATGGCGCACGCGCAAGTTATGTCAGGAGGAGGCAGAAATGGATTATACCTGGTATGTGGAAGAAGACAATTGGCATTTTTATATGAATGTCAATTAATTAAATTTAATGTTATGTTGCCACAACAGGCTTACGAGTAAGGGCAACCGTGCTATAGCAGGCAGAGGCGCGTCGCTAGATCTAGAGCCTACGGCACGTGGTGCGGCGCCTCGACGCGTCCGTCTCTGCGCTCCTTCTTTCCCGTGTTTGCTTTTATCGTCATCCGTACTGAGTACGCGCAAACTGTACAAAATAGCCTTCTTTCACTTAAAGGGCGCTGATTTAGTATTTGTAAAGGGAGAAATCTCGACGGTCACCGCCGATTAATAAGTTTTTTTTCTTCATGAATGGCACATTGTAATTTAGTGACAAAATGTTGCAAACATACAAAAAGGTTGGGAATGCGTATGCACTACTACGTTCCACAATTGTCTCGTCACAAAAGACGACGACGACACGCTGGGCGTGTCGTTATCAAAAATACGTTAGTCTGATATAGAGCACATGGACAGTTATGAAAAGCGACAGATCTCGGAAGTAAAAATAACGTAGTATTTAATATACAACGAATCACCTTATTTTATGTGCATCATAACTTACAGAAATCAATTATAAAGAAGTGAGCGTATAATGAGCATGCAGAGTGATCATCCAAGGCACAGCTGAAAGTACGTAGCGGAAAATAAAATTTAACTGAAAGCGGCCAAAAAGTAACGATAGTAACGCCATTAGAGTACTAGCTGTTCAATCGATTAACTTTTTTTCCTTGCGCCATGAGGCGTACTCGCCAAGATTGCATCGTAAGAGGAATTGTTACACGCCACGAATTCAGTATAAAAAGCATAAAGTAGCATGATTGGTAACCTAACAATGATACACGAACTCTGCTGGAAGTCCGGCTAAACTCAGTGTTCTCGAAGACAGCACTGGACACTGAACATTTCGAAAGTCCGCGATTGCTTCACAGATGCAACAGGGGTGATACAATCATGACACAAATTGCACACAAGCGTAGATGTACACGCAGCACGGCCAATGTGCAGCCGTGATATTGGCATTTGCCTTCAGTCGCGCTGAACGCCAGCGCCGCATCCGCACAAGGCAGCGGGACGGACGCTCAGTTTAAGAGAAGGTCGAGCGAACGCTGAAACCGACCAAACTCGGCACTCGGCATCGATCGCTTCTCGCATCGCCGTCAGCGTCGCAGAGTCTGGCTATATCAGGCCTATTCGTGACACTTCTCACAAAGGTGAAGGCGAATGCAAAAGCTACGTTCGAATAGCCCCCAATGCTTCGTGCTCGACTGCGAGGTACCCCGTGTTTGCTTTCCAAGATCCCTCTATCGTGCTGCGGAGGCGCGAAGAATAGACACAGTTTTAGGAGGAAAACGAGAAGCACCGGGTGAGGGAGGGGGGTGGAATCAGACGCCATATTGGCCTCGAGCTCCAACACTGGAAAAGCTGGCGCCACCGTCGGCGTGACGTGCTATTAGGGATCACGTGGACACAGCGGCTGCGTCAGCTGCTTCGGAAGCGCCGAAGCGAGCTGAAAACGAAAGTTTAAAGTCCCACTTGCGCCGCGGTTCTGATTAAGTGGCGAGGCTTTACCGCCTTGGGTGTCGGCTTGACAACAGTTGAAAGTACAATAATAGGTAGTGGCTGCCTTTGAAGGCGCGCAACATGGTAGGCTACTGCTCGGTGCCGCAGTGCCGGACGTATGCAACGGAACCCGGTATCAGCCTTATTCACATGTAGCCGCAGGACAAGAAGCTGCGTGAAGCTTGGCTCGCGAAACATAAAACCGGCATACAGTCATCGGCTACAACTCGGGTATGCAGCAAGCACAGACGCGAGGAAGATTTCTGCTATGGCGCCGGGTCTGCGATGTTCGGAGAACGCGCGCTGAGACGCTCGCCCGAGTCCGCTGCCCGACTAATGTCACGACGGTTTGGACTTGTCTATACTATAGATACTGGCAAGTTCACTGGAATGGAAAGGGAGCGGTAAGATGCACATTAAAAAAGGCATGGCATATGGTCATGTTTGTGTTATGAATTAATGCACTGGATTACAAAAAAGAAGCAGCGGGAGTCGCACGCTGAGAACACCGATAAGCATACAGTGCGACGCAAGTCGAGAAATAATATGGAAACGTCCAAGAATTTAGAAGAAAAAAAAAAGATTGAATCGTCGCGACGGCACATCACAGTCCCCGTATACGTCGAAGTCTCTACAATGAAATTATTTTGAACAGCTCTGATAGTGCCCACGCAACAATGGTTGCTTGTATACTGTCAAATGCTCATATTCTGCGGCCTAAAGCTCATGGCACGGTGCCAAAACGCGCTCACAGCGAAAGCAAAACATTGTGCGCGGACATGCATGCAGACGCGCAGTCGGTCACTGCGAACCCGTGCGATCGCTGCATTGAGGCTTCATTCTGTTATGCCCCATTTGGTTATACAGACAGCCCACTCTAACATATTTCACATAGTTTACTCTCAGCGCTTGGCTACCTTTCACGCAAGAACCCGGTTCGGGAGACTCCATCGCGGCGACCGCGCGCACTGGCGTTCACTGTACGTATTCGGTAAAGAGACATAGCGTCTGTAAATGATTCTGTGCTTTCAGTTTGCCCAAGATTATTATTTAGACAGTAAAAAAACTACTCTCGTTTCGAAAGTACTTACAGAAATGTCCGGGAGAGCTCGCGCGTGGTGTTTTCAGTGAGCGCTGACAGCAAAACCTATGAGGAGCGCGCCGCGTGATACCTCATACTACGCCAGTGAGGCGCTTCCGCTAGATGGCGACTCCGTAACTCCTCGCCGCCAATACGTCTAGATTGAGCGTCAACGGGGTTCCACACTGGCGCTACAGACGCGTGTGTAAAGCTCGTATTTGTGTGTGCGTGTGCGTGTGCGCGTGCGTGCGTGCGTGTGTGTGTGTGCGTGTGTGCCGACAGACGTGTACGTAACGAATTACGTGTAATCAATTACTTGTAATCAATCACGTTCTTTTAGTAAATTCCTTATTGAACGATTAATTTGTTTACTAAGTAATGCTCACTGTAATTCAATTACATTTTTCAGTAAATAATTGCACGTGACCAGTTACATTTTTGACGAAACACTTAAGTTATAACAGGCGGCGCAACTTTGAGTACTTAAATTTGGCGGCAGCTACAGTGTCCGAAGAGACGAAAATGGCTACCTCCTTCCCACAATCGGCGTGCTGCAGCTACGCCTCAATCACCTGGACATGGCAGGCTTGCAGATTTGCACACGTCTATATCGTGGAAGTCCCACCTCTCAGCCGTTGTTTAAATTTATCTGTCTCTCTCTTTTCTGGAAGCGCTTTAAGGCGGCCTTTACAGGCGCTAAGAGCTGGTGATTAATTCTTCTTCGCTTAAAATGCAGTATGACTTCTCTGATATAGGCAGAAACTGTTGACCGTTAAACGCACATTTTTCTGGGCTTTTTTTTTCCATCTTTTTGGCATCTTTTACCTGACTCATAACACCTATCTTTGCGATTGTAGCATTCGAGCTATTTATTAGAGCTATATAAAGCATATGCAGGTTTATATGTATTGAATTACATTACAGGTTTGGCTACCTTTTCAAGGAACGTTAACGTTTCATGTTGTCCGTTAAAATTAGTCGTTCGAGTCTAAATGGTCAACGAGTAAAGTCTGCCGGGTGGAGGTCTACCAGATATTGGCCAACAAATTGAAACGGCGCATCTATGGCTCGATAGCGAAGGCCACTTCGGACGCTCATTCCAGGGAATCACCTATGGATGATTTTCGCTTTTCAATTGTCTTATCGGGAGCGCCTTCCCCTAACCCCAGCACCAATTAATCGTTGCGCTTTATAGTGGACCCAGACCCGAGCACGGCGGCATTGAGTAACCATCTTGTGAGCAAATTGTTCGTACGTTACAACACAGACCTTCTTTCCAGCGTGCACATTGAGCGAGTTTACAATGTCGCTGCTGTTGTCTTCACAAGAAAGTGAGGGAATATTAGGGAAGAAAATTTCGAAGAGCAATTTTTAGTCATTATAAACAACGTGTGAAGGGCTGAAGAGGACGCATTGAAAGAGCCAGAGCAGCTTGTTCTATTTACAGTATTTCCGCCATGTTAATAAACGCATGTAGGAAAGTAACGTTAAAGTAATCAGTTACTCCTTGGTAATTGCGCAGATACATGTGTAAGGTAGGGATTAGTAATTAATGAATTACTTTCTCCGAAGAAGTAATTGTAATTGTATTTTTTTTCTTTTTTCTGTAACGTGTGCAAGTCTGGCTGCCGATAACGCGTCAGCCGCGCGGCATGGTTCCGTGCTTGGTCTTTTTTTTTTCTTTCTTCTCTTGGTGGCATTCGTTCGAAGTATACGGTGCGCGCCGCTTGGATAAACTTTTAACGTTTCAGCCGTGGCCACGATTTCAGTGGCGGCCTTTTTCTCTTAATTGACCATATAGGTCGGCAGGATAATTAGAACTCAGACGCACTCACAAAATTTATTTTTGCTTAAGGCTCACCCTGACTCAGGCTCACCAAAATTGTGCTCAGCCGGATTCACTGAGACCCAGACTCACGGGTCAGTTTGAGTATGAGAGTGTCTGAGTGAGTCGACTCCTGAGTGAGTTCGCCGACCTATGGTTGCGGCACTCTGTGTCATTGAGATTCTCGCCCGCAACAGGTATACACCACCTTTGTGGTGCCTAAAAAAGCGTCCTATGTGCATTGCAGTTCCAGGAATTGCGAATAAAGCTAGCCTGTCCTCCGCGGCTCTCAAGGAAATCACATCGGAGCTTTTACATGTTTCGTAGGCTAATCGAATCCATGTTTACAAGATCGGTTCGGTCTCTGGATGTTGGACGGGCGCCTTTGTTATTCCATCTCGACCGGTCGTCAAGTTTAAGACTTCACATGTCAAATCTACGAGTTTCCAACCTGTCTCTTCGCGCCGCTGGGAAATATATTGAAAAAGAGCCACCTTCTTGCAAGTGGGTAATATTCTGCGACTCAAGGCAGCCCTTCAAAATTTCGAAGTTTACGACGCGGAAATTACGACCAAGTGCTGTCCAAAACCAACAGAATTGGCTATTGCGTTGCTGATAGAGGACATAGTATAATCATTCAGTGCACGGCTGCCGGGACATCGTGGCGTCGTTGATATTGGTAACAACCTCGCCGACGACGTTCCCCGATGTGCTCACGCTGGAGCGCCGGCACTTCCTTATACCATTATCAAGAGCAGACGTTGCAAGAGATTTTCGCCATCTCGCTTGTAACATCACGTTGAGTGATTGGAAAACAACGCGGAACTCCAACTGTCGCTTATACAGCCTCGATCAATCATTGCAACTGCAGTTACCAACAAATCTTTCACGGCGTGACGCGACACTGCGGTGTCGGCTGTCGGGCGGAGTATCCTTCACTAACTCATACAGCTATCACATTGGAATGGCTGACTTATCCATGTGGACTAAGTGCAGATGTGAAGAGACCGTCGATCATCTCCTGTGCCACTGTTCCCGCCTCGACAAACAACCGCAGGCTCTTCAGTGTGCCTTGAGTCGACTGTACGATCAGCCTTTTACCGAAGCAAAGTTATCGGGAGCCTGGCCTCACAGCTCATCTGCCCGGAAAGCCACACGAGCTCCTTTACAGTACATGGAAGCGACAGACTTGAGTGCCCGACTGTATATACGTACGCTGCGTCTTGCTTAGTGCGTGTGAATCACCTAGACTCATGTCTTCTCTTTCTGTCTCCCCCTTTCACTCCCCCTCCCGACATGCAAACAGGACAAAGTCTAGTTAACCTCCCTGTTTTTCTTTCCTTCCTTCTCTCTCTCTTGAAAGGCGGCGCGCGGGCGGAGCAATCGCCGGCAAGTCTCGCAAGGTTAGATACACTTGCAGTCAGCCTCCTTAGGAAGTAGCGCCTAATTGCAGACATCATGTAAAACGTAGTGTTCTGGTTCACGGGCGCAGAGGCGCGTGGTGACGGCGACTCAAAATTCTAACATCCTTAGATAGAACTCGACTTCTTCGCTGGTGGTTAAGAGCAACAAAATTACGATATATAGCTCGAGCAGAGCAAACACCGTGAACCTTTCCAAGGTACCTGAATTTACAGGAAAAAAAACAGTAAAAAAGACAAAGGACAAGAGAAGGGAATGCACACCAGAACGACTGGACTGAGAACTGTGCTTTATTGAAAACAACACATTCCCATCAAGCGTAACCAAGCATGCGCAGCACAACCAACCCTAATCACATGGCAGTGACGAAGAAGAGACACCAAACACCAAATCTATCGCGACCAATCTAAAAATGAAAATTCATTTTCGAGCAAGTGCACCGAAGTTGTGCTAATGCAATCATCACCATGCAAACCTATGCAGTAAGCTTTTAGAATTTCACACTCTTCCTTGCCCCTACCTCTGTCAAGAATAATAATAGTACTGAACAGCTGTTAGGAACCGCATTCATGGCAATGGCGAAGCAGGTTTGTTCCGTCATCAGAACCCAAGGATGTGAGGTGTTCACGCAGCCGGCCATTGATACACCGGCCTGTTTGGCGTTTGTGAACTTTTTCGCATGTGATAGGATACTTATATATCACACGTGTGGCACATGCCGTGAAAAAAGTTCTCATACTGCGTAGTGGAACCCGGATTCCTTTGCTGCCTCGTGAGATACCCGATCACAGACTCGAGAGCTTAAAATGAGCATAAAACACAAGATGTATGCCTTGCTTGACCGCTGCCTTCTTAATGTTGCGGGCCACCCTTCTCCTGCCCGTCGTCTCTTTGACCAATTTTTCATGTAAATGATGTAGCAACTGGCCTGCATTTCGACTCTCCTGCAAAGGTATAACCGCCTGTATATTACCAAGTACATCTTGAAAACCCCAGTACTCGTAGGACTTTTCGTATGGCTGTAGAATAATTGTAATATTGCTTGGCCACAATGACGAGTGATTGAATGTGAATCGCTACAACCTGAGGAGAACTGAACAGTGACTGGTTTAGTGGCCGATGCCTGTGTATGTGTTATGTGCTACAAGTCATACCACCCTATCACTAATCCTGCCGCAATGACTGATATATGAGGAGCTGAAATGAGAGTTTTGAATTATTGTTGTTTCTGTGCTCATTCCTCCATTTTTGGCCTGCACATATAGTATACCGAATGACTAACTTTCAATGCGTGCGCTTAAATATTCAAAAATACAAAAAGAATAGGCAACGCGGGGTTTTATGGCGGAAAAAAAAATGCATTTCTCGCATGCATTTCTTGAGTTGTTGTTTTTTACACCACTCCCCCCCGTCCCCTTTGCCCCCATCTGCGTCTACATTTGTCGGATTTCCCTTGCCTGTATATCGCTTCGCGCTGCATGTCTGAAACACAAATACCTATTTGCAAGTGCAGCTTTTGGTCTTCCTTGCAGTATTTAGCTGCCTGCAACACCAAATTACTAGGCACGACGTATATTAGCCGCGCATTGGACAAATGGGAAGACGTGTATCCACTGTGTACAGGCTGGTTTCTGAAACCCAGCGACAAGTTGTACCTTCTACGTCGCCTGGCCCTGCTCCAGAACTCATGCATGGAGAATGGTAAGAGTATACATATAATAGTCGCTTCACGCTTACCTGCTCACGAGGGAACAGCCACATTTCTTATGAGGAGTGTTGTTTTGCGTCACTCCAGATGAGGCGAGATGAGATGCAGCAGTAGTCGTTGCGTCGTCTGTGTGCGGTCGTGACTGTCTGGCTGTCCTTAGTGATGGCGCCCACGCAGGCTGCTTTGCAATACTAGAGCGTCGGCTTTCAGCAACACTGCTGCGTTCGAGCGAGGTCGTGTCTGGCCGTTCTCAATGACGGCTCCCACGCATACTGTGTTGCTGCATCACGGCGTCAGCTTGCACTACCGCAGCCATACAAACATCTATAGCTGACCTCCAACGCGGAGTCGGTAAAATGCAACGTTGGAAACAAAAATGAGAGATTACTGGTTAAAAAACACGCATAAAGTGTTTTTGTGAATGTGAATGGGAGATATAAACAAGGCAACATTTATTTTATATTAATTTATGGTTACGTTTCAATACAAATTCGAGGGTCCGACACACGTTGTGTTGCATTTACGTTTGACATCGGCCATGGCATCGCACGCCGGCCCGTCAGCATTCGCCGCCGCATGAAAATCGTTGCGAAATTCCCCTCAACAGCTTCGCTGTAATGTGCCAAATTATATTGGAACCGTCGATATTTGGAGGCGTTCTTGATCAGTGAAAAACGATTTGGAACTACAGTGTCAATGGAAATATTCCAGGGGTTTTACGAAGCTTAAATACTGCACCCTGCGCTTGTCGTAGCAGCGCCTCTCGAAACGACCAAAATGTTCCAAAATTGTTATAATCGTAACAGTCGGAAAATTGCAACGCAAAATTATAGATACAAGCCTGCTTGCTGGTGAGCCGGCGTGTTCGCCGCAGTTTGGCCAGTTTTACCGTGGCCGAGCGCTTTCGACGAGCGGACATCAAATCCGCTGATAAGATTTTTGCAAAGGGGAGCGTAGAAGCGTTGCGAAGAAAGGAGGCGCTCACTAACTACTAAGTATGTTTTCAGAGACAAACCACCAGGAACGTTACTCGTGCAGTCTCGTGCAGACTTCGAGGATGGGAGTACCGGGGGAGGACTTTGCAATGTCTGTGGACATAGAAGAGTTATTTTATTCGGTACCACGTGATGAACTCTTTGTAACTGTCCGGAAAGCAATTGATGCATACGGTGTTGTTGCCTTTCAGAACGACTGCCTTATCCTGGCAGAGGGTTTTCGTGAGCTTTTAGACTGCTACCTTACCTCTACCATTGTTAACTTTGACAGTAAGATTCACATGCAGAAAAAGGTTATATGTATTGGATCGTGCGGGACACCCATTTCGTGTGAAATTTTCTTAGCCAAATTTGACTGCTTCAGCATGAATTGAACCAGGACAGTGTTATTAAAGTTCATAGATTTGTGGACGATTTTCTCGTCACTTTATCTGTTCCAGATAATGACATTAGCGCTGCAGTATCTGGCGAGTGTTGTTTTGTTTCAAACAATGCTCGCTCTCGTTATCTTTCACAATGGAACTTCCTGAAAATGGCCCAGTCCGGTTTTTAGATTTAGCGCTCTATTTTAACTGTGACAAACACCTTTGCTGGCAACATTTGCCGCGTTCTAAGAAGGCCATTCTACCTTTTGACTCGCATCAAACTAATAAAGCGGGGTATAGCTTCGTCGTGCCTCAAGTCGTCCCTGACCAAGTCTTGTGCACACGGAGTTGGCCATAGTTTTGACTTACAAGTGTCTCGTCTGAAAGCCTCGGGATTCCCTTTGAGTGTGCTAGTCGCAGTGGGTTCAACTCTTCTAAAGAAGCTCCAGGCTCCACCCAATGCTATGCCACGTCAGAGGCCAACTAAGTTTGTCGTGATGTCATATGTCCACACGATTTCACACAACCTAAAAAAGATCGGGCAAAACACGGCGATGACCTCGTCTCCACAGCTCCTCTCAAACTTTCTTGGTTGTGCGCCCTTGCAAACCGCCCTAGGAAGAACAAGAGCTGTGAAAAGTAGCACACGAAACCCTTAGCTCACCTCCTGCGCCGCCGAAGTGGTATATAATATACCACTCGCTGCGGGAAAGTTTATATTGTGCAGACGGGGCGTTGTCTAAATGACAGGCTAAGATAACATTCTTCATCTTTAAAGGCCCTAAGCAACTCCGCGCACCTTCCTGTGCACAGCACGGATTGTGGCTTTAAACCCCCTTTTCGATAAAGCCGAGGTTATAAGCAGATCTAAAGGCAGACTCGAAAGGGAAATCTACGAGGCTGGTCAGATTCACCCTCACGCTAACCTTTGTATTAGTGCCCCGTCAGTGCATCTGATGGATAAGGCATTACCGTTCCTCGCCCTTGGCTGAAATTTCTACGCCCACCTCCTCTGTCTCCGTCCCCCCGAAGGTTTTTTTTTTTTTTTTGGAGAATCAGTGAGTAAAGACCCCGCAGGGGCGTCTGCGTCAGCAGGCGTTTGGTGTGTTGCGACACCACGTACCCGAGCACACGAGGGTTGGACCCTCCTGCGTTTAACCGTGCGCGGCTTAGCCGTGTCTGGGGAAAGGGGGATCCTGGGGGTTGAGCTGATGCTTGGTGTTTGGACCTTTAAGGCCCCCCGGCGGAGGCAACACACCCCTTTGGCCTCTGCTTCACATAGACGGCACCCCCGGACTGACCCACCCGGGGGAAACCGGTAGTTGCCTTTTCCTGCTTCTCTTACTCCCTCCAATCTTCGTCTTTCTCTTACTTTTCATCTTTCCTGTCTTCTCCTAGCTTCCGTTTACTTCCAATTTTTCCAGGCAGCAAGGGTTAGCCTTGTGTGAATAACCAACCTAGGTTATCTCATATTTGGTTATAGTGATAACGTACAGCTGGCGTTTGCAAGACCTGTTTTTACAGTCCCTGTAACGTCCCCTTGTAGGACTCCACGGTGGGTGGTTGGCGTTATTGCCGAAAATTACATTATTCTATGGCTAGTTCATTCCCTCCCCTCCCAGATCGCCCTCAGAAAAGAGGGCGCACCGAAGATGTATCTCAGTTTTTTGGACGACAAAGACCCAACTTCCCACGATTTCACGTCATTCATTCCGAAAAGTCAGATAAACAAGTACGCACAATCTCCCCATTTCTAGTCTCGAAGTCTTTAACTGAGGCTCTTGGTCCAGGTTACAAGGCATCAAGGATGGCAAGTGGAGATCTCCTTTTGGAGCTCCGTGACCTGAAACAATACGAAAAGCTACCCAATCTAGTGTCTTTTGGAGACTTTCAAGTGACAGTGACTCCGAACCGCACTATGAACACTACACGCGGCGTTGTCTCAGATGATGACCTGCTTCAGCTGACAGAGGCAGAGCTCCTAGAGGGCTTCAATGAGCAAAATGTTGTTAATGTGAAAACAATAAAGATGAGGCGCGATGGTAAAGAAACTGCGACCAAACACCTAATTCTCACCTTCAATTCAAGTGTCCTGCCCGAATCAATCGAGGCCGGGTACATAAAGCTCCGTGTCAGGCCTTACGTGCCCAATCCACTCCGATGTTTCAAATGCCAGCGCTTCGGCCACAGCTCGCAGAGCTGCCGCGGCCGCCAAACTTGTGCTAAATGCAGTGCCAAAGAACACACCACTGAAACTTGTGAGAACGCTCTCCACTGTGTAAACTGTGATGGGGAGCACGCCGCGTACTCGCGGTCGTGCCCATCCTGGAAGAAAGAAAAAGAAATCGTAACGACCAAAGTGAAAGAAAGCCACCACACAAAGACCTCACAAAGGAGGAAGCGACCAGCTGGCGCAGACTACAAACAAACTCCTTCCCCAACTTACACGTGCTCAATAAGATGTTTCCGACACAATACAGGGCCACCTGCCCTTGGTGCGGTGCCAAACCTACACTCTACCACATCACCTGGGAGTGCGAACGCAACAAAGCATTCCACAAACACGAACACCCGAGTGCGGAGCAATGGGAGAGTCGGCTCACCAGCAGCGAGCTCACGGCCCGAAGGGCCCTAGTGCAGCACGCGAGCGATGCAGCACGACTCAGTGGAGCCTTGGAATAGGGGCCCACCCTTGCTGAAGAGAAGTCTCAAGTCGCCAGCGCCAAGAAGATGAAGACGACGGAGACCTCGTAACCGCGAAACTTTTGAAAGACTCAAAAGTTTTCACTCACTCACTCATTCAAGGAGGCACGCAGGCAGGTAGCATACCTGCCAAAGAAAAGCTTTGCCGAAGTGGTGCGTCAGGGGGCAGCGTCACAACGGCCTCCGGCGGCTGTCCGACCCACAAGCAGTGAGTCGGCAGCTACGCCATCTGCCCCCGCCGCGGTTGCAGCTAGCGCTGCTCCGTCAACCCAGAATGAGGGATCATCGACCCCGAAGGTTGGCGCAGCCGAGGCTGCCCCGGCCTCCCCGGTCCCTTCCTGCGCTGGCAACAGCCGGCGCAGCCAAATCCCTCAGGGAGCCCCATCGACCTCCGGGCTGGTGGGCGCAGGGGTCTTGCCCTCCAAGGCGGGACTCTCTCGAGTAACTTCTCGCTCGCAAGAGCACGTGTCCGGCGCCTCACAAGAGGTAATGGACACAACACCTATCCTCAAGGCGCACCAAGCGCCTAAGGAGCGGCGAGGCTCCCTCGAACGCTCCAGGAAGGGCAAAACTCCCGTTACAGGGCCTCGAAAGGGCTCTGTAATTTAATCTCTGTAATTTCCATAATCACTACTTCTGTTTCTGTACACACAGCACCTATTGACTTCCAATATGGATACACAAATAATTCAATGGAACGTCAGTCAATGGAACCTTGATGATGTGCAAGAGCTTATCGAAAAACACAATCCAAAAGTGCTGTGTCTACAGGAAACACACCTAAAACCACAACATACAAACTTTCTCCGACCGTATGTCAAGTTTCGCAAAGATCGCGATGATGCTGTCGTATCATCAGGCGGTGTTGCCATTTTTATTCATAAAAGTATTTCCTGTCAGCGTTTACAGCTACAAACGCCCCTTGAAGCAGTGGCGGTTCGAGCTGTTCTTCTAAATAAACTCGTCACCATTTGATCGCTTTACGTACCCCCACACTACAAATTAAACAAACATGAATTTCAGTCATTTATAGATGAATTGCCAGAACCTTATGTTGTTCTTGGCGATTTCAATGCACACAGCTGCCTGTGGGGCGACTCTCGTATAGACGCGCGAGGTCGTCTTGTTGAACAGTTCCTTGTTTCTTCTGGTGCGTGCTTGCTGAATAAGAAGGAACCCACATATTACTCTTTAGCAAACAGAACCTTTTCTTCAATAGATCTCAGTATAGTTTCCCCGTCTATACTGCTCGAACTTGAATGGGAAGTTACGAACAATCCTTACGGGAGCGACCACTTCCCCATACTGATAAGAACATCCAAAGAAAACGAATATCCTCCACAAGCTCCTAGGTGGAAGATAGACACAGCCGACTGGGAGAAATTTCGAACTCTCACTAGCATCTCATGGGCTGACATGTCTTCTTTAGAAATTGATGCTGCTGTGGAGTATCTTACAGCATTCATAATAGATGCCGCATCAAAATGCGTATCTGAAGTGAGTGGTTTGGCATGCAAACGACGTGTACCGTGGTGGAACAGCGAATGTAGGATTGCCCGTAAGAATCAGAACAAGGCGTGGGGGTTGCTACGCGCTTCTCCCACTGCTGAGAATCTTGTCAACTTTAAAAAAATAAAGTTCCAAGGCAGGCGAACCCGCCGACAGGCCAGAAGAGAAAGTTGGCACAAATTTTTATCGAGTATTAACTCGTTTAGAGACGAGACCAAAGCCTGGAACAGGGTCAATAGGATTAGAGGGCGGCAAACACACTCACTCCCTCTGGTAAACACACAGGGCGATACACTGCAAGACCAGGCAGACTCACTTGGGGTTGGGGAGTATATTGAGAGCGTGTCAAGTCCAACAAATTATTCACAATCCTTTCTCAAATACAAAGAAATAGAAGAACGTAAGCCATTAACAAGAAAAAGTCGAGAGAATGAGCCTTACAACCGTCCTTTTAGTATTGCCGAATCGAGAGCTGCCTTGAGCGCATGCAAGAGCTCCGCACCAGGATCTGATAGAATCATGTATGAAATGCTCAAAAACTTACACAATGATACGCAAGTTACACTACTCACACTTTTCAACACCATCTGGGATGCAGGGTACCTTCCAATCGCATGGAAGGAAGCCATCGTGGTCCCTGTTTTGAAACAAGGCAAAGACCCTTCGTCAGTGGCAAGTTACCGCCCGATAGCCCTCACAAGTTGCATTTGTAAGGTGTTCGAAAAAATGATAAATCGGCGACTCATTCATGTCCATGAACAGAGCAAAATGCTTGATCCTTATCAGTGCGGCTTCCAAGAAGGGCGCTCCACAACCGATCATCTCGTACGTGTTAAAGGAAATATCCGGGACGCATTTATACATAAACAGTTTTTCTTATCCATATTCCTCGATATGGAGAAGGCGCACGATACGACGTGGCGTTACGGAATCTTAAGAGATTTGTCAGAAATGGGCATCCATGGTAATATGCTAAACCTAATAGAAAGCTATCTGTCCAGTCGTACCTTCCGGGTAAAAGTCGGTAATGTACTTTTGCGTCCTTTTACGCAAGAAACGGGTGTACCTCAAGGAGGCGTGCTCAGCTGCACACTCTTCATCGGGAAGATGAACACGCTTCGCGCTTCATTACCACCGGCAATCTTTTATTCTGTCTATGTGGACGACATACAGATAGCTTTCAAATCCTGTAACCTCGCAGTTTGCGAGAGACAGGTACAGCATGGCCTGAACAAAGTCTCAATGTGGGCAGACATGAATGGATTTAAGATCAATCCTAACAAAAGCTCTTGTGTTCTTTTTACAAGAAACAGAGGACTCATCCCAGATCCAATTGCATAGAACTGCGTGGACAACAGATACCTGTAAAAAAAGAGCACAAATTTCTAGGTGTTATACTTGATTACAGACTCACTTTCATCCCCCACATTAAGCATCCTAAAGAAAAATGTCTAAAAACAATGAACATAATGAAACTTCTATCCCAGACTACATGGGGTAGTGACAGGAAGTGTTTAATGAATCTCTATAAAAGCCTCATTCGATCACGACTAGACTATGGTGCCGTGATTTATCACTCTGCCGCCCCGAGCGCACTAAAGATGCTAGACCCAGTCCACCATCTAGGAATCCGACTGGCCACTGGCGCTTTCAGAACGAGTCCCATACAAAGTTTATATGCAGAATCGAATGAGTGGTCACTTCATCTGCAGAGAACATACATCAGCCAAACATATTTTCTGAAAGTCCACTCTAATCCTCAACATCCGTGTTTTAATGCCGTTAACCACATGACATCTGCTACACTCTTTCGCAATCGTCCCTCCGTAAGACAGCCTTTCTCGCTGCGTGTGATTGAGCTTAGTGAAGAAATGCATGTTCCACTCCTCGAGCTTCGCCTAATGCATCCAGCCAAGCTGCTACCTCCTTGGGAGTGGCAGCTGATACAATGCGACACATCTTTCACTCAAGTTACAAAGCACGCTCCAGAGATTGAAATCAAAATGCATTTCCGGGAACTCCAGTATAAACACTCCTGCACGGAATTCTACACAGACGCATCGAAGTCACACGACGGGGTGTCCTATGCCGCCGTCGGTCCATCCTTCTCGGAAACCGACGTGCTGCATTCGGAAACTAGTATCTTTACGGCTGAGGCCTACGCAATATTGTCGACCGTGAAGCATATAAGGAAATCAAAACTAAAAAAATCAGTTATATATACGGACTCCCTAAGTGTTCTGAAGTCTTTAATATCGTTCTGTAAGCACAAAAATCCTGTTATAATTGAACTCTATTCCGTCTTATGTAAAGCATATGTATCTAACCAGCATGTGATTATATGCTGGGTGCCTGGTCATAGGGGCATCCAGGGTAACGTTTTAGTGGACCAGATGGCCACATCAATTTCATTGCATGCAGTTAGTCCTACTGCTTCGGTCCCTGTCACAGACCTGAAGCTTTTCTTAAGAAACTGCGAAACCACTGGCAACGTATATGGGACGCAGAAGTAAATAACAAACTGCACGTGATAAAGCCACAGTTAGGTTCTTGGCCCTCCGTAACAAAATCACGGCGAACAGATGTCCTATTCTGTCGCCTCAGAATAGGACACACATTTGGCACGCATAACTGTTTACTCACTGAAAATGATCCTCCAACCTGCGGTAGATGAGGGGAGAGGCTGACCATCCTCCACGTCCTCCTGGAGTGTCGGGCAGCCGAATCTGAGAGAAGGAAACATTTTTCTCTAGCATACCGGCAGCACATCCCCCTACATCCCGTAATGCTACTCGGCCCAGAACCTTTATTTGACACCAACACAGTCCTAAGTTTTCTGAAAGATGTTGTCTTGCATGCTGTTAGCCCCACATGTTCGTAGCAGGCCCTCTCTTCAGAGGATACCGCTGTGATAGCTCTTTCGTACAGCACATGCCTCTAGGCCCTTGTGTCTCAAGGGCTCTGGCGAGGCAGCAGTGCTCCAAGTAATTTTACCATCTTATATATTTTCTATTTTGCATCATTCTTGTACGATAGATTTTATTGTTCATAGTACTCGTCATTAGTCATCGCCATAATTTTATAGTACTTAGGTTTTAC
The DNA here is from genome assembly GCF_023375885.2 of Dermacentor andersoni. Taxonomy (NCBI): domain Eukaryota; kingdom Metazoa; phylum Arthropoda; class Arachnida; order Ixodida; family Ixodidae; genus Dermacentor; species Dermacentor andersoni. Next base: position 138,928,080 of record NC_092814.1, read on the forward strand.
GCACTTTACAGCGACTATTTTTAGGCCACCTTACAGCCAAGTCACATCCTCTTCACAGAAGTCATCATTCCACCGCGAAATCACTAACACTGTCTTGGCGCTCTTTGGCCATATCTGGCCCTTGCGCCACTAAACCACACACATTCATTCATGAGTAAAGACTTTATTGGAAGACAAGGTATTGACGGGTGGTTAGGCAGCCACGAGCCCCTAAGCCCGGGCGGCTTCTTCAGCTCTCGATGACCTTGGCCTGCAGGTCAGGGCCGGAGCTGAGCAACACGGCCTCCCCCTGCTCAGTAGTACTTATTTCGTGATTTCTGTGATTTTCCGCTGGGCATGACCACATAATGTGGAACAGATCCGCTTTTTTCTTTCAATGGTTACATGTATTAGAGTATTGGTAGGGGGTAGTAGTAGTCATAGGCTACGGGGTTGGGGTATTCGTCTGAAGGTGTTCGTCTGAAGTCGCCTCCAAGCTACTTCTTGTTGCTTGTTAAGCGATTTGTGTGCTGGCGGATACGCTGCCCTGGCTAACCTGTAGTGCTGAGTTCTTTCCTGGTAACTGACCATGCGATCCCTCTCTGATCCTAGCACGAGCAGTGCCGGTGCTCCGTTGGCTTTGGAATGATTTCTGTCAGGCCACTTGCACGTGCCGTTGTTGCTATCACCTACACTAGCTGTCATTATTGATGTAGTGATGCATGCCCCGTTATTAGGCGATTTTATATATAAAAATTTGTAAACATTGTTCACAGTTGTCGATGGCAGCGCATGCGCAGTGACGTTGCTGGTGGTTTGTCTCTGAATATATACTTAGTTGCAAGTGAGCGTCTTTCCTGTCCATGTCTCCTTCTTTCGCAACGCTTCCGCGCTCCCCTTTGAAAAAATCATGTCAAACCAACTAGCCCAACAGCTTACTATTCTAACGCTGATAAGATGAACTAAGATGATAAGATAAGAAGAGTTCGCTGTTAGATTCCGACGCCCAGGGGCGCGATCGAGAAACGCGTTTTGCTGACGAAAGTGCAAGTCTGACCAGCCACACGAAAGCAAGCGAACGATTACGAAAGCGAACCGTTATAAGATCACGCCCCAGTTTATGTTTTCTTTGGTGTGAACTCGGCTCAGGTTAGTGTTGGCTGCATGATGGGGTCTACATCACTGACTGCGTTGTAGCGGGCATTTCGAATATTAAAGCTCATGGAACGTTGCGAAGTGCAAGGGCGGCCAAACTACACTCAAATGTCCCCAAATGATGTTTATTTCGCTGTGAAATCTTCAGAGCCATTAATGCTTGGAGTGTGCTACGCTTCAAACATCTTGGAGCGTAACTCGTATAATATAGCCTATAGGTCTTCAGTGACGCATTTCTTAGGAACTATTTGAACGCGTGAAATAGCATATATGTATTACATTGCAATTGGATTACGCCCTGTTGCCTCTACGAAAAAGACCCGCTAGCACTAAATATGCTTCAGGTCTGCGAACGAGCGAGGTGTATGCGATGTCTGGACCATCCTTCTGTCTTGCAAGGTTCTGTTGGTTTGGCATGGAAGAGTCTAACCGAGTTTATTTTGACAAGGTGAGCCGTTCCGACCGATGCATGCGATTTTCTCAGAGTTTTATACTGTTAAGCATACAATCAAAGTTGCTTTTTGCGTGTTTTCTCTCTCTCTCTCTCTCTCTCTTTTTTTTTTTTGCTACGAATATTTCGCTCCAATTCTTTTTTGCTCTGGTGGGACAGAAAGAAAGCCTTGACGTTGGATTATGCTACGCTCAGACTGCGTTTGTAACTGAAACAAGTTTTGGTGACGTTATCGAGTGTTTACACCGAACAAGTGCGCATTGGTGCTTGGTATACAGTACTTCAGTAAACAATGTGCCATTTATACGAGCTTACCATGAGCACCATGGGCATAACCGCTTCATTTCAATTTCTTGTGGTCTTTTACATTTATTTAGAATATGGGTATGTTGAAGCACATGCTCGGTTGCGAAAATTCTGCTAAGTTTAGTTGTCTGTGGATTCGCCTCCAGTGCATTTTAGTGACTATGTGATACATTGGGGTCACATATTCTTAAATTATACAAGCTGAAATAGTGGCGTCAGTTACGGCATCCACTGACTTTTTGCCCATGTCTCCTTTCCCTTCTCTCTTATTCTCTTTTTTTGCGTGCAGGTGAAAAACTTAATAGGAACGACACACTTATTGCGAGTATACGGATATGCAATTGTAAACGCAATCATCTACGGCCTGGTGGAGTTGGACGAGATTCTTAAAGACGAGCTTGCGAGTGGCGATGCTGTCCAATTCCTGGGCACCGCTTTGTGGAAGCCGACTTCATGTATTGTTCCTCCCGATGCAGTTCTTCCACAGACTGGCGAAGCGGAGTCTTCCAATTTTATACCATCCACTCACTCGCCGATGGCTTCCAAGCACCCAAGCTTCATCGTTCTGGGAAATACGAACGGTATAAGCACGACACCCAACGCACCTACGCCTAAGATAGCCGAGATTTGGGAAAACGTATTACAGAAGACTGCAGGTCTTCCGTCGGTAAGAATCGGAGACGCCACAGTTCAAGATGGCAATGACGTTCGTCTTATGCTGCTTGACGATGTCATCTGTTTTAAGACAATATTTGCTGGCTTCTACCAACCGTACGTGCCGAGGTAAGGATTTCGTAATTTGTACAATGTAAATGCAGGAAACTTAAAGCATAATGTATGGTGCCTGCACAGGCAGTATGAATGAATTGTGGAGCTTTACGTGCCACAACCATAACTTGATTATGAGGCACGCCGTAGTGGGGGACTCCGGATTAATTTTGACCACCAGGGGATCTTTAACTATGATTCGAAGCCTTTTTCGCCATTAGTCCTCTGCTGTTGGTCAAGAATTTTCGGGCTGCATCCACTTCGGGCTGTATGTCACGCGACGTCACAAAACCGCGAAAACTCAACGCGTCAAACCGACGTGTACGCGTTAAAGACGCATTGATATGCTGAACAGTACTGATTTTTTTTTTCTGAATAGCCAGAGACTGCCCCGTTCTAAATGGAATCGAAGATGGCTGCCCGCCGATAGCTCTGGCACTGGCTACTCGAAACCCGCCGTGGTTGCTCAGTGGCTATGGTGTTGGGCTGCTGAGCACGATGTCGCGGGATCGAATCCTGGCCACGGCGGCCGCATTTCGATAGGGGCGAAATGCGAAAACACCCGTGTACTTAGATTTAGGTGCACGTTAAAGAACCCCAGGTGGTCGAAATTTCCGGAGTCCTCCACTACGGCGTGCCTCATAATCAGAAAGTGCTTTTGGCACGTAAAACCCCATGATTCAATTCTGGCTACTCGAAGTTGCTGGGGAGGGTGGATTTATTTGCGTATAATAAAAATTTTTGCGTGGTAGTATAACGTTATCGAGCCCTTTCGGCACGTATGCCACTTCAATCTCCCAATCCTTCTTTGCCGAGGATCCGTTTTATCGGCATTTTTAACCTTCCATTGCACGCTGCCGCGATTTTCGACCATCCACCGCAAGCTAAGTAAAGGGAAGCGGAATCGCAGACGTCAGCATCACCCTCTTCATCCGGTTATCTACTTTCACTGTGCTGGCTCGGCCCAACGAAGCCCTTTCCTCTTCAGTGGGCTTCTCGCCTTTTGTGTGCCAATTAGATAAGAAAAAAACTACTTAATGTAGGCAGTGCTATTCGCTTTTAAAGAAAACAAAATAAGTGACTCCCATAAACCAGGAGTGCGTTTGATTGGGCTTTTAAAACAACGCTGCGGGTTACCGCCCCATGCTTCAGTCGGTGGTTACGTAAATCAGAGGTCAGGAGGCTGGAATAAATACATACTGGAATAGTTTTACGTTATAGGGCCCATGCTTTATAACGCACAGTAAAGAGTCTTTTTTTCCTCTTTTTTTTAAAGTCTTTTGCCCTGCTGAGCTCGAGGCCGCGGGATCGATCTCGTCTGCGGCGGCCGCATTACGGTGAAGGCGAAATGCAAAAACGCTCGTTTACTTAAATTTCGTTTAGAAGCGTGGATTTCTGGGCTAGTTGGTTCATGTTTTAAGCCAAAAAGGAACCAGCGGAAACCAAGACGCAGGACAAGAAGGAGGCGACTGTGTGTGTATGGCTCCTTCTGGTCCTGTGTCGTGGTTTTCGCTGGTTCCTTTTTTGGCTTAACACTTAAATTTAGGTGCACGGTAAAGAACCCCAGAAGGTCAAAATTAATCCGGAATCCCCAACTACAGCGTGCCTCATAATCGGGTTGTAGGTTGCGAACTTAAAAAAAACGGAATTTAATTTTCAAAATTTTTGTCCAGTACGAGACCCACTTGGCGGCCCTTTCAGGGAGAATATATTTTGCGCCGGATCTTGGAAATGCTGACTTCCACTGCATGAAGAAAAATATTATAAGCAGAAAAGTCTGCGAAGCGGCGCGTGGTGCTTGCATGTGTGTTCTTTTATTAACAACTTTATTCGCGCCCGCCGTTGTGGCTAAGTGGCTATGGCGTTCTTCTGATAAGCATTAGGTTGCGGGTTGGATTTCTGGTTTTATTGACCGCATTGTTCTAAGGGCAGAGTGATAAAGCGCCCGTGTATATTTAGATTTAGACGTTGATAAATGCGCGTTGTCAAAATTGATCTGGAACCTTCAATTATGGCGACTCTCATAACCTAACTGTTTCATAAGGACATTAAATCACATTAATCAGTGGTAACGAGAGAAGAAGGGAAACTCGCAACTCGATTTTGTTAATAGTGACCAAATAAAGTCAACAGACAATGAAACTAACGAAAGCTTAAGTTTAAGTTGGAATGTAGAAGATAATGAAGAAAAGAGAAATGAAAGTGGACGAAAAGATAATTTGTCGCCGGTAGAAGCCGAACCCTCATCCTGCGCATTACGTGAGCGTTGCACTACCAATTGCGCTACGGCGGCGGCCATCAATTCGTCCACTAACTTGGATATTTATGTTTACTAAATATAGCCCTAGGAGTGTTAGCCAGCGCCACTCAGAACCATGGTGGGCGGGTGTGGAATATCCCTTTTTTTGCCAGATGGTGTCACTTAACACGTGATCTTAGGAGAACAGGCACGTGGCTAATAAACCCTGGCATGCTAATTAATGACATCAAGGCTGCCAGATTCGAGACCATCGCTATGAAAAAAACGAGAGAAGTCTGTTGCGTTTATTTGGTCATTAATCAGTGTTGTGATGCTCTTTGTGTCTCCAATGCTTGTGGCGGCATGACGGAGTTCCCAACAACAGCGTGAATGCGCATAGGAATGTATATCAATTATGACGTCTTTTGCGTGCATTGAGGTCATGGTGTCCTAATCTCTCGAGCCGTGATACTGCGGTGTACTCGAGCAGGAAAAAACAGAATCTTCCGCTGACTTTTCTGTTTTACCGCGTGCTGCCGTGGCTTCGCAGTGTTATGCGAAACTTGTTTGCCTCTTCTTCAGCATCAGGTTTTTGACACGCACTTCGAGGAGTGGTATATTATAGCCGCAAATTCCGCATTAAAAAAAAAAAAAAACGCTCGGTGAAGTTCCTGGAAATTGAAAGAGCTGTCAAAGTCACTCAACCTTGTGAACAACAGTTTATAAGCTATTTACGATTTATTATTATGCGATAACAATCATATAGACAATAATATATAGTCGATAATCGATAACAATCATATATAGACTTCCGCCGTCGGCATTGGCCTCGCCGTCGCCGTGAGGTTCCGTGTAAAGTCCAAGGGCGATAAAATCGTCGCCAAGCGCCGTATGCTGTATGTGCGAGTCAAATCTTGCGAGGGTGAGCCGGCGATCGGGGCTAAACCTCGCGCACGCAACGGTGGGAAGCGGGGAAGAAGCGTGCCGCCTTCTGTCGCGCGCAACGCTTCGCGGGGAGTGTAGGGAAAGGGGACGCGGTCTACTTCGGGTGGCCCGGGCCGCTATATCTTGAAAGCCACCTGCGACGGGTACAGAGACCGCGCTGCGCTGTGTTTTTGCGACTTAGTTCGCGTTGATGCAAGCGGCAGCCCGAAGGTCAATTCGCTCGCTGCAGGTGCCGCGTTTCCTTACTGCAGCGTTTTGTCAGCGAGCTTCCGCGGTCATCAAGTGAGATGTTTGTTTGTGCACGTGACACCATGATTATTAATTTAGTTATTATGCCTATGTTTACAAGTTCATGTGGCCGATAAAACTACTATCCTTACTTTGTATAGCTGTCCACTAATTTGCTATCGCAATGGTTGCTTCGCCTTCCGGGCGAAACTGTGACCTTTTGTCAAACTAGTTAATGCTGCCCACGTCTGCCCGTCCAGACTTCGAGGTTCTCGAATGCATTTCAGTTGGAAAGAATAAGCAAGCGCATAAGCACTGCTCAAATATAACCGAATGGCTAAAATGCTCTCAGATGAAGAAATTTGCCGGAAATGACAACCATTCCACTCTGTGAATACGGAACGGCAGCGAAAGCTGACGACAGTCAGAGCTCTCAAACGAAAAGCAAAGTGCTTTCGCTGCCAATTCACCTTTACAGAGTGGAATGATTGTCATTTTCTATGTTGCGAGTCTGGCGTCGTTGCTCGTTCGGAGGTGCCCGGGCGCGCATTTACATTCGCTCGCCTGTGCAGCCGGTCGACTGCAGCGCCGCCCCCGCGGCACCAACGGGAACTATATATCTAGGTAACTTTTTGCCCTAGGGGAGCGTAGGTCCCTAGGTGTCGTGTAAAAAACGCACCTAGCTCCTGAAACGCCCTAGTCCCCATGCGCGCGCGCGGGGGGCCCATAGAAATGTACCATAGCGCAGATAGTGCGCGGTAGTATTATGGTAGTAATGTTTGTGCCAACTCGCCGGAGTAGCAGGGTAGGCAGTTCATTGTGCGTGCACGCAAGCAGCACGACCACGAACGAAGCGATACAAGGTGGAACAGCGCGTTTTACGGCAATTGAAGTTGTGTTTGTGTGATGCGCTTGGTGTGTGCAAAGAGCAATTTAGATGCGCGTGTGACGAATGTGTATGCACAAATAGCACGACCACGAACGAAGGTGGAACATCGCGTTTTGGCGTGCCCAAGCAGCACGACCACGAACGAAGCGATGCAAGGTGGAACAGCGCGTTTTGCGCAATCTAGTTGTGTGTGTGTGCGTGGCGCGTTTGTGGTGTGCAAAGAGCACGACGACGATCGTCTTCTAACTGCGCCAGAGCAAACCGATTGTTGGATTCTGCATAGGTATTGAACGGGCGTTCAACCTAGAGAAACACGGGATTGCGACGCGACTATAGCCGCGATGTATAGCACTGTACGTACGTAAGTTTACAGCACCGACTTTTAATTCGGAGTGAATAAGGGACACGCCACGAGTGATTTGTATGTGGAGGTTAACTCATACGTGCATTAATTAGCGGCGGTATAGAAAAAAAAAAAGGGGGGGGGGGCGGAGGGCGGCGGGGATTGCTGAGACAGGTGCTCGAAAGCGTTTCCACGCATGTTTTGTCGGTGTACTCGATGAACTAAATGCCGCTTTGAAGAAATTGTGACGAAATGTTGGCATGTGCGTAGTGGCACAGTTAATGTGTCGCAGAGTAAATCCGAAAAGAACCGAAGCGTACCATGTGTAAGAAATGTGGGAAAACTACAGCTGCAAGCTTATGTTATGCAGCATTGACCGATGTCGAGATATTGTTCTCATGAATGTAGCATCCATCGCCTTTGTACGCATGTGCTGGTTTCGGCGCACTATCATCGAGGCATTGATCAAGGCTATTAAAATTGTACCCGCAACGAGCGCGTCGCCCTGGTTTCGATTTCGGTTCTCGCTGCTATTCGTGATAATAAACAGTTTGTAAATTGTTCTTTTTGTTGGCGATTCTCTGGACAAGGGACGAAAACAAAAACTGGCAATGAAAGTAAGCATCACGTAGAATATTTTAAACGAAAAACTGTTTCAACATTCTTTAATGCAACTCTAATTCTAAGGCTGTAAGCGCCACCTATTTCCGGTAGTCAAAATGTGCCATGGCGGCTTCCTGTCAATTGGATGTGTGCGTAGCATGGGAGCTTCAATGGTACATCTCAGCTTTTTTTGGTTATCCCCAGCTGTTCCTTATATTTCCGCGTAATAACTCTTTCTTGTACCCAATACAATACCGAATAGGGATCGTATAGAAGCTCAGAGGCTGCACCTGTCATTCACATAGACAGGTAAGGTAGCTGTTCGCGACCACTTTCAACTCATCTGGGACGTACATAATTTTTTTGTGTAATTTATGCATGCTTAGGCATCATTTTTCACGCCGCCTGAAGTTCTCGCTGAAAGTACGCTTTAAATGCACTGCACGCTTTAAATTGACACCCATCTGTAACGTGTTTCAGCCGTTATTTATAGCCCATATTTTGCGGACTACGATTTTAAACTCATGCGCACTACCGCCCGTTTGTTCTGTTGCGCTCGCGATATCAATGTTTTTAGATCCAGAAGGCTGCTTCCGCATGAAAAAAGAGACTCGCCGTGTTAGATTGTACACATGGAAAGCGAACGCTGCGACACGTTCTTTAAATTGGCCGACTGTTGCAAGCGGTGGCATCATTGCCGTCGTCGAAGTGTATATACAGGCACACTATAATAGAGACATACGTATTTACAGTGCCAAATGAACAATTTGGTGTTTCGTCCCTTGGCGCTCTCCTGCTCGGCCTGACAGGCAGGTGTCACGCAGTGCGTAGCACTGAAAGCGCTTGAGCATACCGCGAAATCTACGCGAGCGTTTTTATAGACAAATGCTCGAAGATTTCTATCACCAGCTGCCACTTGAAAGTGCGTTTAGCTAGCAAGCCAGCAGTAGTGTCTGCGCTTTCAAGCATACACTTGATAATACGAAGATAATGAGACAAAGTGTAAACACATGAATGACAGATTCAATATTTCTTGACACTCGTAAATCTTCAAACCTGCCAGTTGTTCGTTAGTGCGTGAAAAAGTGGAATTTTGTGATGTTTGAAAGCAGACATTGGGTCATCCAAACGTGGCATTGCCTAGGCCGTCGCATTGTATGAATGAATTATCAAATGCATGGGCATTGGAGCAATGAGGTGATGTAGCTGAAAAATGCACCTTTGGTCTCTTTTCACTTTGCCTCATGGTATTCTGTCTCAAGTTTAGCTATTGTCAAAGCAGCAATTTCGACTGACACAGCAACGCTCATCTGAATGGCATCTGTCAATGTCGTAAGTTGTCATTGCTCCTTTCAGCACATATGTTACATGGTCTTTTACATCTTCAGTACGACCTAAATGTGTTTCACAGCTGTGATTGCCTCAGTGCATATAGAAGCAACGAAGTGATCCCAAATACTTTTGCAGAATAACTGAAATGTGGGCAAGTTCATTCGGATTCATGATTATGGCAGATTTGAACCCAACACTGTGTAACACTACTACACAGACTGGCGTTTCGGGTAGTGGAGACAAGATTCCTATTAAAACCTCGTTGAGATTTGACAAACTGTTAGCTAGGTGGGATAAAGTAATTGTGATTCAGAATGGTAGCCTCAACATTGAGCACAAGGCAAGAGGTGAGTTTTTTATTGTGATCATTTTCTACAAGCATGCACATTAGCGTTACAGTAGTACGAGCATCTTTGTAGCACATCCTTCCCTGTATAGAAAGGGTCATGTTGCTTAATGTTTAGCTGATGTTATGCATTGTCCACTTCTATGGTGTTGATGTCCAGGATCTCTACAAAACGGAACCTCTTTGCTACAGTCGTGTGGCTGCTTGTGTTCTTCTCCCCTAGCCAGAGGCATGAAGGGGGGTTCACGGTCACTGACCAAGTCTCATGTATAACCCGACGTTTCGGAACTACACACGGGTTCCTCGTTCACTGAGTTGGACAGGAAATCGTCGTCACCTATGTAGCCAGCATGTGACGTAATGAACATGCGTAAATGGCAGGCATAGTCCCTGGTGTCTGGTTCATCGTAGCTGACGTCAATTGAACGATTAGCGATTCTAGCAGCCGCCGGGATGACATGTTCTTTTCTTTGGCAACAACAGTGGCATTGTCTCAGTCAATCTTGTGACTATGTTCCTGCGCATGCTCGGCAAATAATAGTCGTGTGACTATTATTTCTTAGATCATGTTTTTTTTTTTTTTTTTCGTTTCCATGCCTGACCAGCCGAACTTTCATCGAATCCTAGATTATGCAGCCAGAGGCAGTGGCACTCGTTGTGTCCTGTTTGAGATGACTGGTCTTTTTGTCCGTGTCTATCCACTATCACCTGGGCTTATCTCCTGGCTGCTGAAGTGTGCCTGCATTTTCCAGGTCAACTACTCGGACATTAATGTCTGGATACAAATTGGGTAGATCTTGTATGCCATGCCCAACATCAGAGTAAGTTTTCTGTTTCTGCCAGCACTTTTGCTCATGCACTTACATTTCCCTCCGGTCCGGGAGTTGTGGAAAGAAGCTGTCTGCAGTAGCTGGAAGTGTAGTCCTAAGCCTTTGGCTCGTAAGCATTTGCACTAGCGAGGAGCTATTTTTCAGAAGGCTCAGTCTATAATCGTGTGTCTTGTAGGCATCTTCTGATGCCTCAAGGGAGTTCTTGGATAAGTTTACGGTGGCTTCTGTGAGACCATTGCGCTGTTGGTAGCGTGGACTGCACGCCATTTGTTGGAATTCTTATGAATTGTGCAAACAGCGAGCTGCGCCCTTTTGCAAGCTACAGTTTGTTGCGGTTCACGACCACTACACTATTGCACGCCTTGTGAAAACAAAGAGGCATTAAGTCGCAACCACAGGTCCTGTCAAACTAGCCAGTACTAGCTCAGGATACCCTTACTAGTATTTTGTGACGATGAGCCACCACACCCCTCCAATAGAAAATATATCCATAGTGAACTTCTGTAACAGCTTTTCTCAGAATCCTAATTGCAGGAGTGTCACCCTTCTCTTAGCCCTGTGGTGCTAGCATGTACGACATGACTTGAAGACATTTGCTGTTTGTATGTATTTATGATGCAGTACTTTGACGTCTTGCTAGGCATTTATTGATTCCAAAGTGGCCTTCAAGTGAGAAGTGCTGGGTGGGTAAGCTCCTGTAGCTTCTTGGGCGCGATGGTTTTATTGCCAAAATATCAACATGTCTTGGACTACATTGTCCTTGTAAAGCCAGAATTCTTTCAGAGTTTGCAACACCTTGTCCAGCTCTTTCGAGTGAAAATGCAAAGTTGGCAGCAGCATTAATCTAGCACTTGTTCTTTCTTCAGTTCTTGTAAAGAAGGTGGGGAGAGGCAGCATGCATAGCCTTCAATCTTGGTAGGCCCTTGTGGTGCCTGTTATTCTCCTTCACATGAGAACTTCACAGTGTATCAGCTGCGGGAAAGTCTTTGCCTAAGATGTACATTATGCCTCATAATGTATCAATCATGTGCACACTTTATAAATTGGGAAACAGATTGTTGCCCCATTTATAGAATTTATCTCGAGCTTGCAAGAAAGAAAGCACTTCTTTCTATATCTGGGCATAGCCAGGCATTCTGTCTCTGCTAAATATCTTGAGGCGTATCTAGTAACCATGGTAGAGTGTATAAGCACGACTGGACGAGGACGAAGAAAGAAACAGATACACAGACACAGCGCTTCACTTTCAACTATAGATTTTATTTTCGCACGCGTCGATAAATATATACCGTGCAAGCGGAAACAAACGTGACAGCAAAAAAAAGAACATTGAGTGGTACATTTCGTTGAACCGGACACGTGTGCAAGACAATGGAAAAAAAGAAAAAACATGTACTACAATCGTCACAAAGACAGACCAAGGAATCGTATCTCCTTTTCCGATAGTGACACCGAAGGCTTGCTTACGCACTTTTGCTCTAATTTTGCTATCTCTTAGGCCTCTACAATCTCCCTCGTCATCCTGCTATGAGCCTTATACAGAACGGAAGTGCTTTCAAACATGGGCTTGCAGGAACAATCTCGGCAGTGAATACCCAAATGGCCCGAGATTACCTTAGTGACGTTGTATTGATGCTCCTTTAATCTCTCGTTGATGCATCTGCCGGTTTGACCAATGTACGTACTTCCGCATGAAAGTGGGATGGCATAGACAACGTTATGAGTACAGGTTACAAATTGTTTGCGATGTTGGGTAGAACATGAGTGCCTTTTGTTATTTTCTGTGTTAACCTGTTTGCACAGCTTCTGTAGACGCTCAGGGGCAGAGAAAACCACGTCCACTCCCGATTTCGCCGCTATTCTTCTGAGATTATGTGAAATGTACCACTCAACGAAATGTACCACTCAATGTTCTATTTTTGCTGTTACGTTTGTTTCCGCTCGCACGGTATACATTTATCGATGCGTGCGAAAATAAAATCTATAGTTGAAAGTGAAGTGCTGTGTCTGTGTATCTGTTTCTTTCTTCGTCCTCGTCCAGTCGCGCTTATACACTCTACCATGGATTCTAACCAACTAGCCCGCCAACGTGTTTGACACGTCACTTGCGGAAGGCCGAGTCCCTGATGACTGGCTTACGGCAAAGGTTATACCTGTGCACAAATCTGGAGATAAACAGATCATTGAAAATTATCGTCCGATATCGTTGACCTGCGTTTGCTGCAAGCTCCTAGAACATGTTGTAGCGAAGTCAATTTACACGTACATCGTAAATGCGAACTCATTTTTTCCCAAACAACACGGATTCCGACAGCGCCTTTCCACAACAACACAGCTTCTTGAAACAATCCATGACTTTGCCAGCACATTAAACAATAAGAAACAGATAGATGCCATCTGTCTTGATCTGTCGAAAGCATTCGACAGAGTGGCACATGCAGAATTGATTGTGAAATTGACTTATATGGGAATAAACGCGAAAATAGTAAAATGGATAAGCGCGTACCTCCGGGGCAGAACCCAATACGTAGAAGTGGAACACATTAAATCAAAGCCGTTGAACGTAACGTCTGGTGTCCCACAAGGGTCTGTGTTAGGTCCTGTACTATTTTTAGTTTATATTAATGACATTTCCTCTGCAATTGACGAAGGTATCACGGTGCGACTTTTTGCCAATGATTGCTTACTATACAAAGAAATTAATAGCACAGAAGATCAGACATTACTCAGTGACGCTCTTAGGGCTATAGAAGAATGGTGTGACAAATGGAAAATGAAAATAAATGAGAGTAAAACTGTTGTATTGCGCATGACGAATAAAATACATCATATTTTTGATTTTAATTACACAGTGAATTCTTCGGCGCTTTCCTCAGTTGACGTGCTCAAATACTCAGGCATACATATATCCGCAAACTTAAGCTGGTCGAACCATGTTACAAAAATATGCCAAACTGCGGAAAAGAAGCTTTGGTTCTTGCGACGAAAATTGCAGTTAGCCTCACAGTCAGTAAAACTAACAGCTTATTTAACGTACGTTCGACCCACGTTAGAATAGGCCAGCATAATCTGGGACCCTTATCAGTCGGGGTTAATTGAGAGACTGGAAAGAGTTCGACGAGCAGCAAGGTTTATTCTATCGCGTTATGCTCGCACAGATTCAGTCTCCGAAATGCTCGGTTTGCTGAACTTGCCTACGCTCGCGGAACGCAGGCGCATAGCTAGGTTAAAATTCTTTTTTCTTCTCACTAAAAACGCATTCAACATCAACAGCGAACAATATTTGATAGCACGACAAGGTAGAACACTACGGAAAAGCAAATATAATACTTTTCAAATACCTCAGATGCACATTAACACTTACGCATTTTCCTTCTTTCCAAGAACCATTAAAGAATGAAATGAATTACCGGTGTCCACGCGAGAAAGCATCAATGCGAAAGAATTTGAGAAAAACTTAAAGCAACATTCAAAGATTCACGCACATATACGTGCTTTTTCTCTTTTTTTTTGGAGGGAGGGGGTGTATGACCTTGTTTATTAACACTGCATTTATAATCATATCAATAGGAGTATCTGTAGAATATTTCGCTTATCTATATTCTTTGTTCACTTATGTTCACCTATTAAAACACTATTCATGTACTGCCTTCATGTACTGTACTAATTGCCGAAATACTGCTATTTACTTGTTTTATTTTTGTGCTATATGTATTATTTCAATACCATGTATTGTACTAATTGTTGAAGTGCTGCTTTGACCCACCCGGTAACGGCCGACAGGCCAACAGTATGAGTAAATAAAAAAAACAAAACACGTATCTAGTAACATGTTGCCCATCGTCTTGCTTTTGGCTGAGCACTGCAACTAGACCACAGCACAAAGCATCAGCTGTGATTAGCAGCTGGTCTCTCATTTTGAGGAGCACCAGCCAAGCACTGGATCTGAAGAAAGTATTTCTTTCCATTTTGAGAATTCTGGAACCTGTGTGGGTTCCAGACAAACCATGCTTTGAAAACAGCATGCTGGACAATGGCTGTAGTGTTTGTCATGTTAGGAGCAAATGAACCTAGATAGGTGGTCATGCCCATTAGCAGCAGTAGTTCTGGAGGATGGTCTTGGCATGTCTGTGACGGCTTTGAGCTTGTTTTCGTTCATGTGCCCCAAGTAAGATATTATTGCGATGCCAAACTTACATTTCTCTTTGTGGATGGCAGCTCTTGCACAGTGGGTGCCCTCAAATGTACTGCAGAGTTCGTTGTGTTGCTGTTTAGTTGAGCACCAACTGATAACCTCGACCATATGGCAAGCAACACATATAAGTTCTGGATGAATATCATTCATATACCATTGTGTTTGATCTGGGGCACACCAGATACCAAATCGCATGAGCAGTTATAGCGAAACCAACGGAACGGTGCTGTATAGGTGGTCAAGAACTTCCTGTAATTTCTCAGGGATTTGCCAAAACCCTGAATTTGGGCATCAATTTTTCATACACCAAGCTGTGACTCGTAGTATCTGAAGGGTATGCTCTACTGCAGGAATTGGATATGATGCTCATAAGGCTTGCTTGTTCAGTTTTTGTGTAATCCATAAAAGTGTGGAGTGCTCCTGATGGCTTCGTCACCACTACCATAAACGTGCACCAAGGAGTTGGCTCTGTCATAGCTGTCGTAAAACCAGTCTTAAACCTGGAGAAGTTTGGCTTTCGTCTTCTATAAAGGTAGCCATACAAAACAGTGAAATATTAGTGCACAGGACACAGGCTCCAGTTTCAGCATTGTCATGCAAGCTGCGCAAAGTATTTGAGGATGCGGCTTTGAATCTGCACAACCATTAACATTCTCAATCTGTCTAAGCACTCGACTTCAGCTTCACCATCACCTCTGTGACCTATTTAGCAAATTTATTTGGAAATAGCAGCATTCTGCCTGATGCACGAGATGGAACTTTATGTTGTGCTAGTCGCCTTACACACTGACCACTGTAACTTGGAGGTCACCACCTTCTCGAAATATCACGAACCACATTGTTTTCAGGGTGAGACGAGAAATCGTGTCTAATTATCATGTGACAAAAAGAAATAACTGATGCCTGTGGCAAGGTGCCATTCAAGTGGTTGAGTTCCTCCAGGAGGTAGGGGGTGATACGAGTGAGAACCCTCAAAAGCCAATTATGGCCTTAGCCAAGCAGCCCCAGGTGACATAGTAAAGCTTTTTGGGCACAATGTCATTAGGCACCACCCTATATAATTTATTTGCTTCCACAACATCTTCATGGCTCACGAGTGTCCGGTGGTAAATTTCTGAAGCCACATCAACCTCGATGTAGCATCCCTAATTCCAAATACTTCAATCTGCATGCCACTATGTATGATGGGGGTTACTGGGAAGGAGAATAACGAACAGCTACACATAGATAAAAACTCCCTAAAGGCTGTTATTGTGGAAGCACTGCCCAACATCAACACACGCTATATGATACAATGTTGCTGCTATCAAAGATGAATTCAGTCAGTAATTGAGGATGAAGATGGTTTTACTCAATAGCCTTATAAAAAATGGTAAAAGAAAGCTAATAAATTTGGAACTCATGTTTCGAATCTTGTCTGAAAAAAAAAATCATTAGTATGTCTTCAAATATCTCACGCAGCCGGTAATACTGTTCTACTTCTTCATGACCTTCAGGTATGCTAGAGAACTCTTTCTCATCATTGGGCTAAAAAATGTAGTTGAGCAAAAGGAGTAGACCTAGGTGGCTGACAGGATGGCTCTTCTTTAAGTGCTTTGCGTAGAAGAAAAAAGCATGCAAACATGGGCACTAACATGGGCATGCACTGTAATGGGCACTAACTGTTAGGGATGAAACATGAAAAACCTTAAGGAAAACATTTAGGTTTGGTGGATATGTAGAAAATACACAGAGACTAAAGACAGTGAAGGACAACGAAAAATGCTGGTGTAAGCTTCTTCACCAATGCGTTTGTTGCCTGTAGACAACACCAGGCAGAACTCGGAAAGCGACCTTCACCCCAAGTCGACGTCAATTCTGCGTGCAATTTGTGCATATTGACACAAAGGTGTGGGGCTCCTGCATTGTAGAACAGCGCGCGCAAAGGTCGGCGCCACGAAAGATGATGAAGTGCGTAAGTTGCACGCTCTTGTTCTGCCCCGCTATTAAAGAGAAGCATACATTTTGCAAGACTCCGTCTCCAATCTACGTTAAATTTTTCTGGTGAAGGTGTGGGGTACGTTCTACCACTCCCAGATCGAACACCGTCTACAAGCCCAGTACAAAGTCCGGTCGAGCTGACTCTTGTGCAGGTACGGAAAGCTGCCGACTTCAAGGACTGCCGCCTGAGCACGAGCCTCTACGCAGTCAAGTCGGATGGATGAATACGTTGGTTCCACCTTCTTTCTCGACCGCCCCGACCGAGGTCGTCCTGAACCAGCCGCGAATCCCCACGTCCTTCCATGGGGACACCTTTGAGGATGTAGAGGACTGGCTCGATCACTTTGAGCGTGTCGCAGAATTCAACGGCTGGACTACAGAGCGCAAGCTACGCAACGCCTACTTTGCCCTCAAGGACTATGCACGGACCTAGTTTGAGAACCGTGAGGCAGGGCCCTATCGACATGGGACGAATTCCGACGGCAGCTAATCGGCACATACGCCAGCCTCGATCGCAAGGAGCGAGCTGAATCTGCAATTCAGGCGAGAGTACAGAGGCCGAACGAAAGCATCGCAATGTTTCTCAAAGATATGTGCCGACTTTTCCGACGCACGGATCCGTCCATGCCGGAAGAAAAGAAGCAAAGGAATTTGATGCGCAGTGTCGAGCAAGAGTTATTCGGTGCCCTAATACGCAACCCACCAAATATTGTTGCAGAGTTTCTCGCGGAAGCCGTATCGATGGAAAAGGCACTGCAGCGGCGAACAAGGCAGAACCGCGACGTGTCGACCCTATCGCGTGACTCTCGCTATATCCCTGGACAATATCAATGCCTTGTGGGAGCTCATTAGGCTTATCGTTCGGGAAGAGCTTCAAAAGCTTCAGGTTTCTCCAGCATCAGTACAGCGACCTGCTCTGGCTGAGGTCGTCCGGGAGGAAATCAGGCAGGCAGTCCAAGTCCCAGAGCGAAGTGAGACACCACAGCACAAGGTACGGAAGCCACAACCTCGCATGTCGTATACGGAAGCTGCACAAAGTTCGTTGTCCCTGATTTTTCGCGAGGTGAGCGACGTCCTGAACCTTCTTGGTGTGCGCGCTGTTGAACAAGCCACTCGCCTCGTTGCACGCCATTCATGGCTGAAACACACCCACCTTGCAAGAGCGACGTGTGGCGCTCCGCAGACCGGAGGCCCTTGTGTTTTCATTGCGGTGAAGCCGATCACCTCTACAGAGCGTGTCCCTACCAACGAGCTGGGCTCCGTCAATTTTCACTGAATGCGCCCTGTAGATTGAAGCATACCTCGCGGATGCCTGGACCTCGTTTGCCCCATGATTCCGTGAACCCCGGTCACCGTCATCCGCCCGAAACAGGTCTTCCAGCCCCTATTCAAGCTGAGAGCAACAAGACGTCACTCACTCAGCCCAGCCTCCCGGGAAAACTGAGTCCAGCGACCTGCGGAGGTGAGGTCGCTGATGTTGCGAACGCTGAAGATCCTCCACTGCAACGACCGCTATACGACGTAATTTAGACGCAGAGAAGGCAGTGTAGTTCCGTGTCAGTATCCTGCGACGTACCAGTTACCACAGATGACCGCGAGGTCATGGCGTTAATCGACACGGGTGCGGACACGTCTGTTATGAGCCAGAATCTCGCGCGTATACTGAACGAAGTTTCAACGCAATGGACCGAAACTCAGATTCGTACTGTAGGAGGGCATCTCATAACTCCAATGGTCCGGTGCACGGCACGAGTCAACATTCGGGGCTTCACATACATCAGCGACTTCGTCAATCTTCCTGAATGTTCAAAGGACCTTATACTTGGCATGGATTTCCTTCAGGCAGACTGTGCCATTATCGACCTGCAAGAGTCTAAGAGTCAGCTTCACTACTGCGCAAGCCATAGTGAACAGTAATGACAACGACCGTGACATCACGCTTCGCGTAACTGACGATCACATCATGTTGCCACCCAAGAGCAGCGTGCTTACCCTTGTCCAATGCGACATGGAGGATGCCGCCGAAGGAATTGCTGAGGCAAACATGCCCCTGCTTCTTGAGCACCACATTTGTATAGCCAGAGGGTTTCTTCAGGTGCAAAACAAATGTTCAGTTGTTTTGCTAACAAACTTTAGCAACGAGTATCGGCATGTACCGCGAGGAACGACATGGCTGAACTGAGCTCATTTCTTCACGAAATCACTAATGTTACTGACATTGCCACATTGGAAACCGCATCGTCTCAGCAATCTGGGTTCCCCAGCCTAAAAGAACGGATTCACGTTAACGCCGCTCTGCCAGACCATCAGAAAGACCGTCTACTGAGTCTCGCGAATGAATTTGTGGACTGTTTTTCAACGTCATCCAAAGTGCGGCGCAAGTCCATCACAAAGCACCGCATTATTACCGACGAGTCTGCACGTCCTGTCCGTCAGCATCCTTACAGAGGGTCTCCAGTGGAAAGGGAAGCGATCAAGCATCAGGTGAAAGAGATGCTCCAAGACGACGTGATCCAGCCATCCACCAGCCCGTGGGCCTCCCCTGTAGTGTTAGAAAGAAAGACAACACACTATGCTTCTGTGGAGATTACAGAAAGTTGAACCGTGTCACCAAGCGTGATGTTTATTCATTGCCACGCATTGACGATGCATTGGATAGTCTACAACATGCCAAGTTTTTTTCTTCGTTGGATCTTAAATCAGGATATTGGCAAATCGAAGTTGATGAACAGGGTCGTGAAAAAACAGCAGTTGTGGCACCTGATGGGCTTTATGAGTTCAAAGTTCTCCCTGTCGGTCTCTGTTCCGCACCTGCCACCTTTCAGCGGACGATGGATACCGTGCTTGCTGAACTGAAATGGCTAACCTGCCTCGTATACTTGGACGATGTCATTGTGTTCTCGAGCACGTTTGACGAACATTTCGCATTACTCGAGGGTGTCCTCACTGCGATCCATACTGCCGGCCTCACCATCAAGCCTGAAAAATGCTACTTCGGGTTCCAAGAGCTCAAATTTTTTGGCCATGTCGTTGGTCCTCAAGGCGTCCGACCAGACCCCGACAAGTTAGCTGCCGTCGCTGAGTTTTCACCACCCACAGACAAGAAGGCTGTCCAACGCTTCCTTAGTTTGTGCGCATATTATGGGCGCTTCGTCAAGGGCTTCTCAAGAATTGCTGAGCCTCTGACAGGGCTTACGTGCGATGATGCGCCTTTCATTTGGGCGGACGAGCAGCAGCAGTCGTTCAATGAATTGCGCAAGCGTTTGCAAGAGGCCCCGATACTTGCTCATTTCAACGAAGACGCTGACACTGAAATCCATACTGATGCCAGCAATGCGAGTCTCGGCGCTTGTGCAGTGGCAAGCTGGTGCGGAACGCCCCGTTGCTTATGCAAGCCGCAGTCTCACCAAGGCTGAGAAAAACTACTCAACCACATGAAAAAGAATGCTTAGCGGTTGTGTGGGCAATTGGTAAATTCCGACCCTACTTGTACGGTAGACCCTTTAACGCTGTCAGCGATCAACCACGCCCTGTGCTGGCTTGCCAACCTCAAGGATCCTTCAGGCAAACTAGCCCATTGGAGCCTTCGCTTACAAGAGTATGATATTACAGTTGTCTACCGATATGGCAGGAAGCACAGTGACGCTGACTGTTTGTCCTGTGCACCACTTTCTACGACCTCATTGGACCCTGACCATGACTTGCCATTTGTCGCCGCATTAGTTATCGACGCCATAAAGATGGCTGAGCACCAGCGCACTGACGCTGAGCTGCTGCCGCGGATCGAACACCTCCAAGGAGTTGAAGGTGTTTTACCCTGCTTGCTCATGCGCGGCTTATCATCATACTACTTGCACAACAACGTCCTTTACAGGAAAAATGGCGGAAGCAGCCCCAATACGTACTTCCTTGTTGTGCCATCGGCGCAACGCCACGACATCTTGCGAGCCTGCCATCATGAGCCATGCGCGGGACACCTGGGATTCGCCAAGACTTTAGGCAAGGATACGACAGAAGTATTACTGGCCCCGGCTTTATTCTTCTGTGCAACGGTACATGAAGACCTGCCATGATTGTCAGCGCCGCAAGAAAGCACCTGTTAAACCGACTGGCTTTCTCCATACTGTGGACCTTCCTCAAGCACCGTTCCAACAAATAGGAATGGATCTACTTGGGCCATTCCCAGTGACCTCTTCGCGCAACACATGGATAGTCGTCGCTACCGATTACTTAACCTGGTACGCCGAAACCGAAGCTATTTCGCAAGTAATTTTATATGAAGTGGCCAAGTTCTTTGCACGCCACATCGTCCTACGACATGGTGCACCGTCTGTTTTCATCACTGACCGCAGTACAGCATTTACAGTGGAACTTATGCAGGATGTTCTCCAGCTGATGCATAGCTCTCACCGCAAGAACACTGCATATCACCCTCAAACCAATGGATTAATGGAACGTCTGAACAGAACACTGGCTGATATGCTCTCCACGTATGTCGACGAGAGCACAAGACGTGGGACGCGATCTTACCCTATGTGAATTTCGGGTATAACGCTGCTGTACAGGAGACTACACAGTTTACGCTGTTCCAACTTGTATATGGGCGCCACGTCAGGTCAACACTTGACGCCATGCTACCTATGGCTGATAATAGCCCGACCAGCGAACACGTAGAAGAGTTCGTACAAAGAGCCGAAGAGGCACGCCAGCTTGCTTGGCATCGTATCCGGAGCCAACAGCATACCGCCGCCCTTCGATACAACCAGGGTCGACGCGACATCAATTACAATACCGGCGGCTGCGTGTGGGTCTGATCGCCCGTCCGCCACTGTGGACTCTCAGAAAAGTTGATCCGCCGGTATTTTGGTCCCTACAAGGTTACATGCCGCCTCAGTGACGTGACCTACGAAGTGGTCCCCTGCAGTTCTGACCTCAGTTCACTCCGTCGTCGTCTTCCCGCTGAAGCTGTTCGTGTAGTGCGCATGAAACCATACTATGCGCATACCTGAATGCTGAGATGCACCTGAGGAGCTCCATTTCTTATGTAGCTGAAAGAACTTTTTGACGCAACCGAGACGGTCGCTCTTCTCATGGGAGGCAATTGACACAAAGATGTGGGGCTCCCGCACCGCAGGACGGCGCGCGCAAAGGTCGGTGCCACTAAAAACGGATGAAGTGCGTAAGCTGCACGCTCTTGTTCTGGCCCGCCATTAAAGAGAAGCGTATATTTTACAAGACTCTGTCTCCAATCTACGTTACAATGTAGTCGTTGTCGGGTGTACAATTAAGCTTTATATTGCGTGTTTTACACATTACTCATCTGATGCCTTAGCAGCGAAGGTTTTTCCTCTGCCTTTATTGTAAAAAAATGTTTGGGAAGTGCCCACGTGCATCTGCTTTTTTTTTTTTTTGTGCGTGGCACATGTGCTGTTGGCCTGGAACTGATTCACAATAGTATTACCAGCCATAGCGTTCAGGGCCCCGTGTTGCTGAAAATCCAGCAGTGGTGTTGGCGACCTTTTCCATATGAGAAAATTAATCCCGAACCATGCATCCCGATTGATACAGGCCCTCCACGGGGCATATAGGCGTTACTGAACTAATTAAAATTCTTAAAGTAGGATGTGTCAAAAATTCATAAAGTGTGACTTGCACACAACTTTGAGACATGATAGCGTTGGATTGTAATTTGAATATGCGAGAAAACATAATTCTGTTGCGCGGAAACTCAAACACAAACCCCTTTCCCAGCTGCCATTTCAGGTCTGTCTTAGGAGTGGCACGCCCCAGAAAGCTCGCCTTCGTGCATAGCGTTTGCCACCAGCATTTCCAGGGAAACATTACAGAAGCATAAGCTGCAGCTGCCGGGAAGCGTGAGAAGCAGCCAGGGCTCTTTTAATGCTATCGTGTTCCACTCTTAAAGGCGCAGCTTAAGTGTCCTCCAACCTTTTTTTTTTTTCGCTGTTTGGGGACTGCCTTCTTGAAGGTGTTGCTTCGTTTCCTTTCTACTGTAGGGCGAATGCAATATCTGCTTTGAACAACAGCAAAGCCACGTTTTGATTGCACTTGATGCACTGGCGCGGCATCTCTCCTGAACACTATCCAACAGTTCACTATGATGTTATCACTGAAATAGAATACACAGGACACCTTCGTGTACCACTTCATCTACCTCGAAGTAATATGCCATAGCTCTATGATCATATCCTTAACATCCACTACTTTCTTGGATTCATTTCAGATAGCTGGAATGTACAGACTAAAAAAGCTCGGAAGCGCTTGCACTCTTTGGAGAATTTTGTATGGGCATTTTCAGGCTGTTCTGGTGACACTAAAAAATACTGGCTCTCCTGTAATCGAGAGTAGATGTAAGCATGAAATGGCTGCCGACAAAGCAGATTGATTGTAGGTGGTACTAGCCACAATCTTAAAATGGGTGTAGCGCACATTCGCAATGGCACACCCCACCCCACTGCATCACGCAACTGTACACTGGTCCATATGGAAGCAAGTTTCCTGTCAAAGACAGAACCCCATTGCAAGTCTCGTCTCGGTCCACCATATGTGCCGTGGACCTCGCGGACTGCTGGCATTGAAAAGAGCACAAGCAACTGTGTCTCAGTGCCAAAAAATGACAATCAAGTGTACAGTGCCTTGTATCTGCCTCTGAACGTCGCTATTAGAAGTGATAAATAAAACTTCAGCGTACCAAAAGTTACAGCTTGAGTGATATTGTGAGCAAATATTTAGAACTCAGAAGCAATATTTTTTGTAACATGTTTGGGAAGTAACTAGCATATGTATTGCAGTCTTGACTGTTTGCCCGGATGAGCTGGTTTGAGTGCCAGGATAATGGCTCTGGCTTTTGGTTCATTGAAGGTGGCTGACAACAGGAGCTAAAAGCATTTCATGCTTAAAATGTCTGCAGCAGCGGCACTGTTCGGTTAGTCAAGGACCTCATTTCATGGCCCTCATTCTGACACCTTCGAACACTGTTTCTGCCTTTGTAACGCTTCCTAGAATTTATCCTTCAAATTCTTATGTGAAAGAACCATGCATCAATTTTGGCGTATTTCTCAAACTGTACGAGCAGAATTGCTGCTGATTTCATAAATACAACCTGTAAATCAATACAGCAGAATTGTTAGTCGAAATATGTAATCCAAATCAAGGAGCCATTCTCAAGACGATGTTCCCGCTGGCACTGATGCGTGGCATTCCTGGCTTTGGTGAAATCTTTATTCTACATTATAAAGCATGAAACATTCACAGGTGCTCTTCTTTCCTTCTTTTTTGAGCTTTGCTGTTTCAAGGAGCTTTGCCCTTTGAGTGGCAGCAGCCTGGTTGACATAACTTCTGACTCACGTATTTAACATTTTTGCACAGATTGGTCAAGGAGTAGCCAGATTTTGAGAAGTACATCTTTAGCAGAGTCTATAGGTGCTGGCTTTTGGTGTGGAGAGACAAGCAGCTTCATAGCTTCCCTCCTGTCTCTTTTCATTGCGTCAGCAAACTGAAATGAAAACTCTCGAAACAGTATATTTGTTAATGAGGAATCTTTGCAAGGCACATGGTGAAGCACATGCCGATGAATTGCTTCAACCTTTTACATTAAACAAATTATGCCATGTGCTGTCGAGAGGCAAATAAAGCTGTTCGCTTTAAAAATTAACAATAATCTCCACAGTTTGTGAAGTGATTGAGATATTGTTACCCAGTACCTTCAACAAAGATGTTATGGGAAACAGTGCAAGGAACTAGCATACTTACACTAATTGCAGGTATTTGGCAGAGTTGTATGGGAGACAAGATAGCCAACCAATTTTCCTTTAATGCATGTGAGCTTTGTCATCTTCATGGTGTAATGTAATCTTTTCAGGTAGCGGATAAAGAATGTGTGGCAACATGAAATGGCCGTTGACGACACAGGCGAGTAGTGGATGCCACACTTCAGTTCTAATTAAAGTTACATCAGCACAGAGCATGTATGCTACGACCAAGTTGGGTCCATACTTTGGATTACCATGTACAGTGTCACTCTCTTCTGCATTCCAGAAGATGGAAGCCAGTGTTTCTTTGCTGTTGCCATTTCAATTTAGTATATTTTCATGTTTTCATGCTCTGCAAAATACAGCCAGAGGTTGCACGGTCTTGAAATGAAGACTACTTTTTGTGTTTTCAAGATAAAATTTTAGCTATAATAAATGGAATTTCCAAAAAACAAATTTTATGTTTGGCCTGCCTTCTTTTGGGTGATCAGACATGGGAGCCATTGAGGCATCATGGCTCATACGTGCTGCCTTTATGCTTGAGAGGTGTGTGCACAATGCTCCTTGCATGTTGAAAAAAAAAAAATGGAGACCATCCATAATTGGTCTTGGTTTGCTTTCTTAGCCACAAGTGTTATCTGAAAATATAGCTGCTTTTTGTTACTCTTTCTGGCGGTGCGTTTTAGATACATAAAAATTATGATGGACGTGCATGTTCAGTGTGATTGCAGGAACGAAAAACTTTACTGGAAGATCCTTTGCAAGAGATGCAAGTGCTTGCCCATTTCATGAAAAAAAAAGGCTTTGTTTTCATTGTATACAGTAATCTAAGGGTCAGGCAGACTTGATCACAAAAGCAAAGAGAGAAATTGGTTGACAGAGAAATCCAAAGCCTGCTGACCACATCGTAACTGTCTAGCGCATAGATGACACCTGCACGTTGGCCAACAGCATGGGAAAGGAGAAGGGATGGAAAGATGAAAGAGATTGCCATGAAGCACATGTGGTGAAAAGGAGAATGAAGCAAAAATTCGTAGCATTCAGAAAAAGCTAGATATTCTTGATGCGAAAACTGAAACATTGGACAAATAATTAATAGCGACCTTTATCAAGTCTTACCGCCGTATTCAGCAATACATATTGAAGCTCATGCTTGACTTGATATAAATGACGCATGGTGTGAACGCGCCCAAGATGCTCATTGCGTTACTTTTGGTGTGTTCACGACAGGCGTCATTTAAATCGAGTCAAGCATGGGCTTCAAGTTAAGATGCATTTATGAATACGGGGGTTCGTGTTACGGCATGGTGAGGCTCTCTGGAATGAAGACTTCATGAACCAGAGAATAGATGGGCCCGTGAGAACCTACTTTTACGTCTTATCGCAGACATCTGAATCACAGGAGCAGTCTGAAGCATGTGGTAGGTTTGTGAAGACTTTCCGAGAAACCTGCATGGGTTTTCTCTGTAGCAGTTTGCTACAGTCGGGTGTATGACTCATTTTACATTTCCTGATCACCTTGCATATTTCCGCACAATGCTTTCGTCATTACTGTTCAGTGGCCAGTATTGCCTTTTCAGTGGCACTGAAAAGGCAATACAGGCATGAATGTCAAAAGAGGCACTTGTAGGCAGGATAAATGCAAGATTACCTTGTTTACATGTCCATAGTTAGTGCTTACAAAGAAGCCAGGAAAAAATAAGCATTTCGTCTGAGGTTCCTCTCATTATGAAGCTGTTTACAATGATGAGAGCTAAATACAAAAAGTGTAGTCCTAATGAATGGACACGTTCTCCCAGTTGCAACTCATAGTTTAAGATATTGAGGGACTTCAATCGCACCTCAAATAGAAGTCCATGATCAATAAACAGTGCAGGAAGCCAGTATCACAGTTTTCATTGACAGTGAGTTGGCCCTAGGATATGATCCAGTTTGCATCTTCAATAAAATGGCTATTGATTGGCTACTATTGATCTGTAGCACGCATACAGAACAGCACGCAGTCCCATTTATGCCTTGGGCCTCACTTATACCATGTTAAAATTGTGGAAATACAACAGATTCATAAAACCAGCTCTCTTTATCACCTTATCTTAGGGAGGGACTTGTCAATGTTACAGTGCAGAGCACGAACATTTCCTTAGGAGAAGCCTTCCAGTTATTTATGAATTATATGGTAGAGATTCATTACCTCTTGAAAACTGTTCTGCATAACACTCGTGCTTCTTCACACATCTATCATAATCCGTCAAATACGGGATAAGTTGGGTGCTGCAGATAAATGGTTCTTGCAGAGCCTAAAGCTACAGCATCAACAGGTAGCTAAATTTTCATTCTTGATGTTTGGTCCAGTTCTCTGAAACATACACATAGAACTGAAACTGTTCAATCTGAGTACCAATATTAAATGTGTTATTTTGGGGCTTCAATGATTTGCTGAACTTGATGGAAAGTGAAGGACTGTATAGAAAAAATGGCTGTAAGGTCAACTATCATCATCTGCGCATAACCTTTCAGATACTGCACTAAATATAATCTAAAACACATGAAAAGTTTTTATAGAACAAAGTACAGCCACACTGGATCACACTAGCATCATTATCATATGTCACTGGTATGGCACTTCAACACAATGTGGGAACTACCATGGCTCGTACAATGCTCCGAAGGATACATTGCAATAGCGCAACTATGCTCAATGGCATTTGAACTGTTTCTTGCAATTTACATCTTCTAGCCATGCACTTATTCATTTATGACTTGGATGGTTGTGAAGCCTAAGTGCTTTTCTACCTAGCAATACTGCAAGCTTGTCTGCTGACACTAGCTGCACAAAAGAGCAACAGTAGCTTGTGCTCTAGCAGAACTTGAGGGCGGATTACAAGTTCTTGCCACACTATAGTTGAGAAATATGAACATACTCCCAAGCTTCAATATCTTAGCCGGTGTAAAGCTGCAATACAGGTACTGCACTTCCTTAATTGCACTGCTTACAGCTGTCAAACTATACCTCTGGTGCTATGCACATTTTGGGGATGGCAAGAAGTTCCACTAGACAAGGTATCAACCACACAGGCATTTAAAACATTGAGTTAAGGGTGTTTAAGACTGGCTAAACACAATTTGCCCCGTGGCTTGGATCTCGATTCCTTTCCCCTCTAGTGTCATTGACTGAAGAGCCACAACAGGAGTAGAGTAGCAATGCTTTGTTGTCTTGCCTGTTTACTAATAGCAAGAAACTACGCTCTAGCACTGTAGCATAATCAAAGAACAAAAGGTCAAGTTTATTGAGCAAGCTTGATCAACCAGCTCTCCAGTAGTCTGGGCCCCACGTCAGAGGGTATCGTCGTATGGTGTCATGATTACAATAGTGCATGAAGACTACTAGAGGCTGCAATTTCAGTAGAAGGTAGGGGATAACCTTTAATTAAGGGTAAGCCTTTGCTTTTAACAATGATCGCCAAATTTAATCACGATTTCCCACTTCTCCGCCGGTGCAGAAATGCCATCGTCCTTTTAAGATTGACCACATTACAAAAAAGTACGTACGTACGTACATGTCCTATACACTGCGGCTGGTCGCGTCGCAATCCCGTGTTACTCTAGTTTTAACGCCCGCGCAATACGTATGTAGCACACAACAATCGGTTTGCTCTGGCGCAGTTTTAGAAGACGATCGTCGTCGTGCTGTTTGCGCATCACAAACGCGTCACACACAACTCGATTGTGCAACACGCGCTGTTCCACCTTGCATCGCTTCGTTCGTGGTCGTGCTGTTTGCGCGAACAAACACGTCACACACGCAACTCGATTGCTCTGCGCACACCAAATGCCAAAACGCGATGTTCCACCTTCGTTCGTGGTCGTGCTATTTTGCGCATACACATTCGTCACACACGCAACTTAATTGCTCTTTGCACACACCAAGCGCGTCACACACACACACACACACACAGCTTCGATTGCCGTAAAACTCGCTGTTCCTACGCTCCCCTAGGGCGAAAAGTTACCTAGATATATAGTTCCCGTTGGCGCCGCGGGGGCGGCGCTGCAGTCGACCGGCTGCACAGGCGAGCGAATGTAAATGCGCTGCCCGGGCTCGCGATTGTCGTTTTCGTTCAGCATCGCGGGAACGTTCTTCGTCGGTGGTCGTTTCGCGCCGGCTCTGTTTACATTCTCGTTGCTGTTCCCGAAGAACGCATGTTGTTCTTCGGGTGTACGAACTATACGTGTCCGGCCCATCGATAACGCAGCTGTTTTTAGCGCCGATACCTTTTCTGCATATACACTGCGATAACTTTGACGTCACGCTATTCAAGGCGAGCGTTCTAATTTGTTCCCCATTTTGACATTTGCGCCGCCGCACTGCACCCGTATGGGTTTGTTAGAATTGCTAAGTCCGTTTCTGTTGCCGGATGCCGAAAAAACTACGGAAGGTTAGTCATATACAGCTTTCGCTGTAATATATGGAGTTCAACAACCATCGTTGTAACTTGCGCATTTAGACACAAAATTGTTTCGTTTCAAGCTTTTCGAGCATTGTATGTGCAGATAAAGCGTTGGAAACGTTCTGATATGATTCTGCGCTGGCTATTGAGCTTGAAATCCTTTATCGCTTTCTATCATTTCTACCAGGTACAGATCCTGCAAGTACTTCAAGACAGAAGCTGGATGCAAACGAGGAACCACGTGCATGTTCGACCACTGCAGATAAGAAGATGCAACGCCGTATTCCATTCAAGTCATTGAAATTTTCTGTCTCCATGCCACCGTCTGAACAATAAAAGAAAAATACGTGACAACAATGTCGCTTCACAGCTGAAAAACTGGGATATCTCAGTGCTCTTCAGTTCATTGTCCGTAGATCAGGTCATAGACCGTGGAAATATGTGGACAGATGTAAAATCATCGAGGGAATTTCTGACCACCAGGCCGTTCTTGTCTCAATAAATTTCCCGATTACTAAACAGAATTTTGTATTCTCTACATTTCCTGATTTCAGTCGCGCTGATTATGTTTCAATAATGGACACAATCAGGTGGCGTTGACGAATTTCTTGCGCTAAGTTCTACTTGTGATGTTACTGCATTAGTTAGTTATTTCGAATGCTTGGTTAAAAAATGTATTCAGTGTTTAATTCCATTAAAAACAAAGAAAAATATGAAAATTCCCTGGATGACGCGAGATATATTACATGCAACACGGCGTGTGATTAGGCTAAGGTGTAAGAGGCGCTCCGACAATTATACTCGTACAGCCATGCTAAGTTTCATTAAAACCAAAGAGGAGCTTAGACTGAAAATTAACTCGGCTAAGGATTTCTTCTGTGTGCAGCTGCAGGACCTACTAAAAACTAACCCACGTAAATTCTGGTCGTCTGTTTTACCGCGTGATACGATAGCTACTTCTATGGTCATTAACGATGTTTCTACTAATGATCCATTTCATATATCAAATGCATTTAAGGAGTATTTCCAGTTCGTTTTCACTCGTGACAACAACGTCGTCCAACCAGACACCATTGCTCGTAGTAACATGTCAATTAATGAAATTAACGTTACCGAAGAAAATGTCGAATTTAATTTTGAAACTTTATATTTAAAAATCTGCTAGCCCAGACAGCCTTCCGAACTTGTTCTTGGTACGGTACTCATTATGGACCTGTCGTTACCGTACTGTCATATTTCGCAAGCCTCCATTTCGAGACCTTCTAGAGAAGGGGAACGAGCAGCTGTGCATAGGGACGACTTTGGGATTCGTGATACAATAGGGCGGACTTCGAATGATAGATGCCTGCTACATTGTGACCATGTGCTGCTCATTCACATTCGCTTGGTAGCCTACATTAAACGGACTCTGTCGTTTCGTTGCAAAGCTACAAAACTGTAAGGTCCGTGACATTTTTTTCACGATTGAGTGCTTTCCGATCATTGTTTTCACCTTCTCGAGTCGACGGCGCGTAACTAAAAAATCCGGCTTTTGTGTAAAGCTGCTGTCTAGCAAAGCCACGTGATTGATTTGTAAACAGCGCAGGCAAGAACCATCTTCAGGCAGATCTTTAATCTCTGTTTGATTTCATTTTTTTAAAGTTCCTCCTCTCGTTTTAGCCAGAAGGTAACCGTGCAATGATTCACTGAAGTGTCTTGCACTCTCCATGGCTCAGTCAAGAATTTTACCGACGTTCATGCGCGCGACGTGGCAAGTGGGCTGACGCGGATGCGCGCTGAGCTGTCGACGATCGCAGTAGAGAAAGGGCGTCAAGGACGCAAGCGTTTCAGGGAATCGCGTCGGGGATACATTGGCAACTGCGTGCACAGAGGAATATTATCTCTCTGATTTAGTGCTCTGGTACGCCTAGCCGTTCCCGCACTGTATTGCTCGCAGAGAGTCCACCGAGACGACCTGGCCCGTACGAACAAAAGAAAATGGGCCTGATACTTCTGTTGCACGGCGTTCTTCTTTTGTACATCTGAGTGCAGCATGTACTTTCCTCTATCCTATTTGCATTTTTTTCACGTGCACAGCCATGTAAAACAAGTACGTAAGAAATCGTAAATGGTTCTCGAGGTATAGATCCTCTTGCACATGTTGTCGCAGTCTGGACACGTGCGCGGCGCTCTGGGACCACGGCGCGTCCGGCTGGCCGCTATACGGCCTGGCGGCATAGGTGTACTCGCACACGGATCACAGAACTAGATCGTTTGGCGGTTTCCTCTGCGCTGTACTAGCTTTTGAGGACGTTCCGAAAATATTCACGACTGAGCTTTTGAGTTACTCGGTTACTGCAACAGCACCAATCATTGTTAAGCAGAAAAGAAAACCATCTACCACTGGTGAGTCTCAATCAATCGGCATTGCAACGAAGGAAATGCGTGGGGAAATTCACATGAGTGCGCAGTTAATTGTGTTTCTATTCACATCAGATATGAAAGCAGCCTGAAAGCAAGAGGAAGAAGACAACATGAGGTGGCAGCTCAAGCTACATCCTCATCCTCGCATGTTGTTTCCGTCACTCCGCTTTTGTAATAATTTATGTGAATGTATAGTGTTAAACCTAGCTAAGGGTCAGTTGGATCAGCAGTTGTCCCAACTTTGAAGGTGTTAGCTAACGGTTCTCCCCAATGATGGCGCGCGGTTGTGGAACTTGCCCTGAAGCCTCACAGAAACAGCTGCGTGATCATGTTAGGATGGGATCATAAGTACAGTATACATGTGCGACAGAAATAAAGAATAAATAAGAAATTAATTTTTTTTTTGCCTTTGGCACAGCCTTTAGTGGGCGCACGCATACGAAATATATTTTTATTAAGATATGCTTCAGATTACGAAGAGTGCTCTGTTTGATGAGTCTGTTGCCTCGATTACTGCTTCAGGTGGAGAAAGGGGCAAAATTTGAAGTATGCACTGCCTGTGAATCAGTGCTGGGAAAGAAACTAACATTGCACCTTGAATATTCACTTCCTTTGGCGCTAATCTAAGGCTTCAAGGTCCGTATTCGCAAGAAAGTTTCTTACGTGGGAAAAGCCTCGTACCAATAGTTTCAACCGAGTTGTGAAGTTGGACCTGCTGTGTCCTTATGTGTTATAAAGCCTGCGACGTATTATCTCTCGTGAAGAATGACTCTGCATCAGAGGACGTGCCCACTGGTCCGGCTTGTATGTGAATATATGGTGCTTGATCATTTGGGGGACTGGGACGTGACGAGTAGAGGCATCTACCGCCAACTGACTTGGCCACAATAATTCTAGGACGATGGCTATGCCTGCTGACGGTATTTGATAATGCAGAGATAGCTGGTTCTACCTTTCTTAACCCCATGCCTTCTCCACCGCACTGTATATGAGCGAGTACAAGTGAAATAAACGACTTACCAACAACCCCGTGTTTCAGTCTACCGAGATGTTTTTTTTTTATGTGTTCTAGTCGTGCTGCTGATGTACTTAGCTTACATTATCCGGTTCAAATGGTAATTAGCAAATGTCTCGCAAATCTGTAGTGTAACTACTCAATTTTCAGATCTTTAAGTGACCAGCAAGGCGGCTGAATTTATTCTGAAGGAAGCACTCGATTATTCCGCCTGTCATTAGGTATTTTCGTGCATCTAAACTGAAATACGCTGCATGTATTTATGACAGTGGTCGGCGTTTGGCCACTAAGGAAACAAACGATGTCAAAGGTTACTGCCGGTTTCGGTGGTTTGGTTGCTTCAAATGCTTATTGTAATGTCTCTGCCAGTGAGTGATCAGGCAAGGGTTCCAACGGGAAATTGTGTTTATTGCCCGAAGCTTGCGGGCTCATGGTTACATCAGGAATCAGCGGTTAGCGCACATAGCATGACATTATAAGCCCTTGTGCGCACATGCGCACTAACAGCAGTCTGCTTATCAGGCGCGCTATCGCCGACACAACACTTATGATCGGTTTAGAAAATACGGCATTCTGAAGCTCGCACATATTTCTGAAGCTCGCGCATAGTTTTCGCGCAGCTTTTCTTCACGTCTAAAACAAAGCTCGCGATATTTAAAAGTGACCCGTATAACGGTCCATCTGGCCACGATAAACTAATTTAGGCCTTCGTCCCGCCCAGCGGCCGCATATGTATCACAGGATGGTAATGCTGAAGGTGCACAGTATATGCGTATCGGTGACCGCTGTCACGTGAATCGAAAAATTGAAAAGCAATGTTTACCTATCCAGGGGAGCCAGTCGCTTTCGCAGACTGTCTAGTGCAATCAGTCCACAACGTCAGGCGGGAGAATTGAGCGGCCTCGCCATTACACGCCACATGTGGTGACCTGTATGCGAGCATAATTCAGGCGTGGAAAGCGCGTGGAAGGCAAGCACTGAAGTAAACAAAAACACATATATTTTTCGTAAAAAAACGCACTGCACAATTTTAGCAGAATGGCTGGTTTGAAATGTATTATAGTATTTCGTCTAGCTCTATTCTGGGGCCACTGTATATGTGCGACTGCGTATTTGCCAATCCTCCAGAATGGGTATGTGCCATTGTGACATAGCGTGTATAGATAATTTAAATGTACGTACTTGCATATGTGTGCTGTTATAGGACGGGTATAATACACATGTGTAGTTATTCAGGCGAAAGCCTTAAGTGGCTCATTGCAATGGTTCATACCTAAAAAAATTGGAGGACGCTTAAGCTTCGCCTTCAAGAGTGGAACGCGATAGCGTTATCGCACCCCGTTCGCACCGCCTACTCAAACGCGCTACGCCAGCCAAAAGTCGCGATCGGCAGAGATAGCCGGGCCCCGACGCGCCATAAAGGCGGACGCGGTAATGGGGCGAGTGGCGCGCCACGTGTCGGGGCAGCGCCGTACATTGCGAGGAGGGGGTCTTCTGTGTTTGCCGCAAGATGGCTCTGCGTATGCGCAGAGCGCAGAAGAAATTTCGCGGAAACGTACTTCGCTACTCATGAAACTGCGACTTCTGTAAGTTACATGGTCATAATTACCGATATACACCGCAGTATAACTTTCTACGGCACGTTTCTAAGGCAACACCGCATTCACTAGAGGCGATTTTGTCCCGTTGTGAAGGAACGAACTCATGGCTGAGTGGTAGCGCCTCCGTCTCACACTTCGGAGACCCTGGTTCGATTCCCACCGGCCCATCTTGCAAGATGTTTTTTATTTATGAAGTGCCTGCTGGGATTTATCGCTCACAGCCAACGCCGCTGACGCCGACACCGACGCCGACGACACCGGCTTTTCTGCGACACGAGCTCCTTAACGCTGTCGCGTTAAAACACGGCGTCTAGTCGAGTGGTACAAAAAATATCATCATCAGCAATGGCTCATACCTCCGTAAGCTAGCACAGATACAATGGCTCATACCCCCTTAAGGTAGAGGCTACAAGCGCTCAGCAAAGTGAAGCGAACAGTGCATACATTCGTTGAAATCACCCATACAACACACATAACAGCATACGTTTTAATAAAGAACAAGCTCAAAACAAGTATCCGAACCATCAATAAAGCACTGAATACCTCCTCGGTAGTACGCTACGGCGGAGTATGATCGCCAAGCGAGAAACGAGGAGCAAGGCGTTCGACCGCGAATGCTGCTTTCCCCTGCTGAGAGGATGCAACGGAAAATCGAAGAGAAACGCTGTTGGCGCGAGTCTGACCCCGCCATACGAGCGCGCCAAGCCGCAGATAAGCGTTGGAAACGAGCCGAAGGAGCGGAACTGCTAAAGCAGCAACGCGACGATGCGAGACGGCAACGTAGAGAAGAGGCCGAATCTCGCAGACAACGGCTTGTCACACGTTTACTGAGGCTCGTTATGCCTTGCAAGATGTCTGAGCCCTCCGATCGCACAACCTAATGCACTACCAAGTGTGCAGCAGGCTTTCGCTTTCACGTGATGCAGGAGTGTAACATGCTGCCGAACTTTTTTTCTCTATGCATGCACGTTTCCACACCATTCTTCCTGCGAGAAGGATAAGATAATGCCGAAGTCCCACAGTATGCATACAGCTGAACTGGTGGTTCAATTTTGGCATACCTTGTGAACAGTGGAGTGCATAAACATAGGCATTACATCATATTTAAAGGGACACAACCGATTTTCACAGCACCTACTTTTTTTAATGCAATGAAAAGCTTACCGGTCAGAGTGTCTAATCAAGAAGTGGTAACGCGAAAAACGCCGTGGAACAGTTCTCATCACAATTTTTCGATCTGCAGTGGGGATGTAGTCGTTCACTGAAAACATGCTGAAAACGGTGATAGGCGTGATAGGTGAGCGCGATAGCGATTTTACGCCGACATTAGTGGGAGGCAGGCGACAAGTGCGGCCGTAACCGAGAAAGTATTATTTTGTTTATCAAGCCGATGTTCCTGCGATTCATGTTTTCTGAATTGTTAAATAATTTCTGCGATAAATGCTACGCGTTTTCGTGCTATCCTGTCGTACTGCTTTGGTATTCCGCCAGTCAAAACGAAACCAATCGGATCGAAAACGAAACTACTCTTTTACACGCGACACGCGGTTCAGCGTGTTGCCGTAGCCGTGCATGCGCTTTCGACTTCCTAAGCATAGAATAAAGCGCAAATGTTTAATAATAAAGCAAATTGCAATCTTAAGCAATAATTATGTTGCACTTAATAACAGCCGACTTACGTACAGTAATCTTACAGACTGCATCCGAAGTACCAAGATTTCACCACCAGGCCTAGCCACTTACTGTATTTTTAGACTTCTTTTGCCAACTTAAAATTATAATTCCTACTTAAATCGCAAACAGCGTCCTGGATTCTATCACTTTAAATCATAGTCATTTCATTTCTATTAACGCCTCACAACACATTCTGGTCAGTTGTAAGTTCCTTTAAGTGGTGACTTGTGCGGTGCATAAACACCGCATGAGATTACAAGTTTCATAAAATGAAAATAAAGGCAGTTGTACGCATTGCATTCAGTTGCCTATATCATTTAATTAACCACTTCACGATAGCTTCGCTTCACATAGTTTCCAACATGTGGGTTGGATCTTTATAATGTTTTTCCAAAATACTGTAGTAGCCCTAGCAAAGCACCCCTTATAGAGTAATGTTGTTAATGTTAAGAGTAATATTACTCATGAACAACATTGGTCAACTGCGTGCATCCAAAGGGTAACACGTCCTGAAGTTCAGCAAGGCTGCAGATGCGCAGCCTTGCTGAACTTCCGTCCGATTATTCAAAGATCAAGTCCGCCGAACATGTAATTTATCATTAGAGATGCTGAAGAAATTGTTCCCTCTCAGATACATACATACATACATACATACATACATACATACATACATACATACATACATACATACATACATACATACATACATACATACATACATACATGCATGCATACATACATACATACATACATACATACATACATACATACATACATACATACATACATACATACATACATACATACATACATGCATACATACATACATACATATAGAGAGAGAGACAGAAGAAAGGGAAAGGCATAGAGGTTAGCCAGAAAGGAAAATCGGATCGGGTTCGCTAACCTACGCTGGGGAGGGCGTGTATGGGAAGGTAAGCGATAAGAATATACATAGAGAGAAAGAAAGGGAGCGCAGACATGCAATCACAGCCACCTCATAACATCACAGTACAGTAGCACTTGCAGCACTGTATACATCTGTTCAGCCTACAGCCGCTTGTGCAAGTATGTTGTCCTTAAAAACATTAATAGTTTCCTCGTCGCGCTCCACTGCGATGGCTTGTGATGTCAGCATTCTAAAATGATTTTCTCGGTTAATGGCCTTTGATCAAAGCGCGCTATCGCGGATTGGAGCGATCGTCTCTGTAAATTGCAGCGAGGACAGTCACAGAGAACGTGTTGAAGAGTCCGCTAGCTACTACAGTCATCACACGAGGAGTCGACGGCCCATCCGATTCGGAAAGCAAAATACTTCGTAAAATCCACTCCTATCTATATTCGACAAACACCTGAAGTTTGCAAGGCAACCGGCTGCACTGCCTCGGGGGCTATTTTTTAAGTGTCCACCTAGTGCACGTCTATTTCGTCTGCTGCTGAAGTGCTGATTGGCTGAAGGCGCCTGTCTCCTTCTGACGCATTGACCAGTGCTGATAATTAGAACTTCAACAGTAGACGAAATGGGCATGTCCACTACGTGGACACTTGCAGAATGCCCTCACTGAACTCCTCTCTCCGCCATCGCATCCCAGCTGGACACTCGGCCTACGCGAGGTCGTCCCCTCTCATACATACATACATACATACATACGGTGCTTCTCGATTCTCTGTATGACATGGTGTACCTTGCAAAGTTGTTATTGCTTGCCGGAGATGTCGAGACAAATCCCGGGCCTGACCTTTCGGGCCTTGCCAAACAGTTAACTCAAATCGCCGCTGATATAAAGACAATAAAGGAAGAACGACTGACTTCGATAGATAAAAAACTAGAACGACTATCATGCCTTGAAGACAATGTTTCAGCTTGCACTAAACAAATCGCTAGCCTTCAAAAAACTGTATCGTCCTTGGAATTAAGGCTATTTTATTTATTTTTTTTTTATTTTATTTACATATACTGCCATCTTGCATAGCAAGATATTGCAGGAGTGAGTGCATACGTATGTCAATCAATTGAAGAATACATTTGAGTGGCAAAAAGAAAACAAACAATAGAAAGAACAATATCAGGAATAGCTAGTTGATTAATGAACATGATTAGGTAATAGGTTGGCAAATACATCACTTGGTAACTCGCGCAAGGACCCCTCAAGGCCATTCCAAATCACAATTGTATGCGGAAAAAAGGAAAACTTAAAACAATCAATCATTGCATTTAAAGGAACAATGTTAAGATGATGACTTCGTCTGGTGGGCCGAGAAGAAGGGTTAGTGAAAACAATAGGTGCATTGACATAAGTTTTCCCATGAGCAATTTTATGTAACAGAATAACACGGTCACAAGTACGTCTATGGGCCAGTGGCTTTAGTAGTAGCTTGCTCGCGTGCGATGTCGGTGAGAAATGGCGGTCATAACGATTATATATAAACCGTATGGCCTTTTTTTGAATAGACTCAAGCATGTCTATGTCTTTGGAAAGATGTGGGGACCACACTACCGACGCGTATTCAAGTAGTGGCCTTATTAGTGATCTGTATGCTGTTAATTTACATTCTTTAGTTGCATCTCGTAAGTTTCTTTTAAGAAAACCCAGTTTTCTCAACGCCTTGTTGGTTATACAGTTAATGTGAGCATGCCATT
This sequence comes from Dermacentor andersoni, assembly GCF_023375885.2. Lineage (NCBI taxonomy): Eukaryota > Metazoa > Arthropoda > Arachnida > Ixodida > Ixodidae > Dermacentor > Dermacentor andersoni. The sequence continues at coordinate 138,966,220 of NC_092814.1, forward strand.
TTAGATCAGGGGAAAAAGTAACACCAAGGTATTTAAACGTGTGGACGCTTGCAAGCTTGTGCGCTTCATTAAAATATGTAAATTGTAATGGTTGTTTTTTATTCGAAAAAGTCATTGAAACGGTTTTCTTAAAATTAAGTGACATTTGCCATGTTCTGCTCCATTCGCAAAAACGGGTGAAGACTTCATTCAGCTCTAACTGATCATGATTACTACTTATAGTAGAATAAAGGACGCAGTCATCAGCATATGGTCTTATTTTGACAGAAGTGCCCGCGGTTACTTCAACGACATCATTTACATAGACTACAAACAGCAAAGGACCCAAGACAGACCCCTGTGGTACACCGGATGTTACATTGACACGAGATGAGTGAACATTGTTAAATGCAACAAACTGGGTTCTTGTACTTAGGTAGTCCTGTATCCAACCTAGTAATTTATAATCATGAATTATTGCCTTGAGTTTAATGAGAAGCTTTTGATGGCACACTGTGTCAAAAGCTTTACTGTAATCAATAAAAATGGCATCAAGTTGTCCTCTAAGGTTAAGTGTGGATGCAATATCATGGGAGAATTCTAGAAGTTGTGTTACCGTGGAGAATCCGGAACGGAAGCCATGTTGAGCATGCGAAAGAACATTATGTTCAGATAAGTACTCAATGATATATTTATGAATAATGTGTTCCAATAATTTACAAGATGTTGATATTAAAGAAATAGGTCTGTAGTTAGATATTTCCTGCTTATTACCGTCTTTGTGAATTGGAACAACCTTAGCACATTTCCAGAGTATTGGAACAGTGGATGATTCTACAGATTTCGAAAAAATTAGGGATAAGTACCGAGAGCTCCATTCAGAATATCGCCGTAAAAACATATCTGGTATATTATCTGGCCCAGTACTTTTCATAGTATCGATCTTGAGTATAAGATTATGTACACCAGCTGAAGTGATTGCCATACTAGGAAAAGGTGATGACGAAAGAGTAGTGCAGAACGTGGGGGTGCGTCCATCATCACAGGTGAACACTGATTTAAAGTAATTATTAAAAGCTTCAGTAATGTTAAGATTATCTGAGCATGGTTGACTAGCAATTATGAATGAAGGAGAGGTCTGACTTGGTGGACTGATGGTTCGCCAGAACTTTGATGGCTTGTTTTTAATGAAGTATGACAAGGTGCTATTAAAATAGAAACTTTTCGCACTTGACATAGCAGATTTTAAGTTGTTTTTAAGTGTGGTCAATAATGAAGCTTTCATTGGATTGTTTGCATAGGGTTGTTTGCGCAGACGCCTGATGCGACGAATTAGGTGTATAATTTCACGTGTGTACCAAGGGTGCTTGGGATTGCGCTTTATACACTTGGTTGGAATGTAATCAGTTATACATTGATTGACAATTGAGTAAAAACGGTTCACTAACACGTTAACAGAGGAATGGTTTACGCAACTCGAAAACTCATCAAAAGAGCATGCGAGCAACTCAGTTATGGAGTTGTCGTCAGCACGTTCAAAGTTCAATACTGTCTGATGTGAGGGGCGCTTAGGCATAGTTGCTAAATTCAAATAAACAATGACCCCCTTGTGGTCCGAGAGGCCTTCAACGATAGTACTATCGTAACCATTTTGTCTAAGTTGCTCATTTATGAAGACAAGATCTAAAATTGAGCTTTCTCGGGTTGCGGAATTCACAATTTGCGTTAGATCGAAAGAAATAGACATGTTAATCAAGTAATCACAAATGGCTTTGTAACGGCCACCAGCAGATAGCGTTGGCCAATCTATGCCAGGGGTGTTGAAATCACCAGCAAGTAACATTTTACAACAGTTAAGTTTATGTTTGGTTATATAATCGGTAAGATCGGAAACGACACTGAGATCCGTGTCAGGGGGTCGATAAACAGCTCCTACAGCCAAAGTGAATCCACAAAGCCTTATTTTGCACCATACTGATTCGCAGTTAGGAACGTCAGGCAATGCTGTAAACTCAATGTTTTGGTTTACGAAGAGTGCCACACCGCCACCGCGCCGGTCACTTCTATCTTTCCTGAGGACGCTGTAACCTGGTGGTAAAATTTCAGAATCTAAGATGTGTTCACCAAGCCACGTTTCAGTCACGCAAATCACAGAAGGATGATAAAATGCCACGAGGTGGTGAAAGTCTTGAATTTTGTTAAGAAGACTGCGGGCATTAACGTTTACCAGCGAGAAATTAGCATCGGAATGCAGTCAAGTTTCATGTGCTGCAGAGGTTTGCTTTTTGGTTTTAATCATTGAATCACCTGATTCATTCAGTACATAGCGTACATTGTCTATCAGCAAGGAATCATAGTGCAGACGAACGGTAGATGCATTTTTCCTTTGATTTACAGAAAGTCTCCAAAGAGCTTTGCGTATCTTTCGAACCCGTTCAGAGAAGTCCTCATTTATATATATATCTGTACCTTTTAGCTTTCGGGCATTCTTTAATATTGCAATCTTTGACCTGTAGTCTAAAAATTTGAAAATAGCAGGACGTGGCTTATCACCTCTACGCACCCCAAGCCTGTGCCAACGTTCAATGTCTGTACACTGAACACCAAGTTTATCAGATATCAAGATATCAAGACGATCTAGAGAATAGATCCAGAAGGTCGAACCTTATTGTGTATGGTATGCAGGAAGATACAGAAGAAAATACCGAATCTCTGGAACGCGCGGTGAATGAAAAGGTCATTAGGCATACCTTGAAGTTAGAAGCAGTGGCAATAGAACGCATACACAGACTAGGCAAACCAATGGCAAACAAAACAAGACCAATAATCTTTAAGCTCCTAGACTTCCGAGACAAAACAAAAATTTTGCGTAACTGTAAAAAACTCAGGGATACTGATTACGCCATCAGCGAAGACTTTTCACCGCGAGTTCGAGATATTAGGAAGAAGCTATGGCAATATGGAAAAGCAAGGAAGGAATCCGGTGATAAAGTGGCCCTGGTCTACGACAAACTAAAGATTAATAGTTGCCTTTATTCTTGGGACGAGGAAAATGATGAGGTGACCCCCATTACGTCCACTTCAAGCGATACAAAAAACCAGGACGTCGGTACGCGAACCTTGCGTCCCCGCCGCCCCTAACATCCAAAATAACGTTCGGTAATGTTAACGCTCGAAGTGTTAGTAGTAAGCTCGGACCCCTCGAATCAATGTTAATAGCTTTCAAACCGGAATTTATAGGCATAACAGAGACTTGGCTAACCAAAGACGTCAAAGACTTCGAAATTACTCCCCCAAACTACGTCATTATTCGCAAAGATCGGCCAACACGAGGCGGTGGCGTTGCTATTTTGATAAAAAAGGAAATTCCGTACGTTAAGTTGCCTGACGTTGAGGGTGTTGAAGCTGTATTTTGCAAACTTTGCTTTGCCACAACCACCTTCATTGTTGGATGCATTTACCGTAGTCCTTCTACTGATTTGAATGTGTTGCAATCATTGCACGTGTATATGCAGCAGCATGTGAAGGGCACCAAGCTCATATTACTAGGCGACTTTAATCTCCCTGATATCAACTGGCACACACTGCATCACCGTTCACCTTGCGCAGATATTCTTTTCGACATTATGCTCTCTTTTAACCTAACCCAGATAATAACTGAACCTACGCGTGTACAAGGATCCAGTTCTAACATTTTAGACCTAGTATTTTTAAGCAATCATTTCCCCACCCATAACGCTAAATTCGAAGTCTCAACGGGCTTGTCAGATCACAAACTAGTATTGTGTGAGGTGCCGTATCAAGATTCGCTACCCTCTTCACAACCAACAAAAACGTACAAAGACTACAACAGAGCTGATGATACAAGCATCATTGATACACTGTCATTTCAACTATCGTCATTCAAACAACTCGCACATGATGGAAACACAGACATAGCATTTTTATGGCACGAATTTAAGTCCGTTGTGTCATATTGCATCAGTAACTACGTCCCCTTGAAAACTAAGAAAACTCATAAACATAATCCCTGGATAACTCGAACCGTTATTCATGCAAAAAGGAAAGTTCGCCGAATCAGAATAAATAAAAAATCCCATCCCTCACAACGAACTGCTCAACAATTAACTTACGCCGTGGACGATTTGAAAACAAAAATTAAGAAGGCCAAATCACACTACTTTACAAACACACTTCCTAACTTGATAAAGAATGCTCCCGAAAAATTCTGGCGTTATTTAAACCCTAAAAAACGAGACGAAAGAATGACATCTCCTGCGGATAACAAAAACGCTGCGACTTCTTTGAATAATTATTTCTGCTCTATTTTTACATCTGATAACGGAGAACTACCAGGAATAACCTCCGGCACTAGTGTGAAGATGGAACCATTAACTATAACAGAAACAGGAGTACTAAATCTTTTACTAAATCTCGACACAAAAAAAGGCCCAGGGCCTGATAACATCCCTAACATATTCCTTCAGCGATATGCCAAGTGGATGGCAAAATTCCTAATCCTCCTTTTTAACAAATCATTATCCACCTGCACCCTTCCTACGGAATGGAAAACTGCCAAAATAACACCAATACACAAATCAGGAAATAAATCTGATCCTTCAAACTACAGACCCATATCATTAACCAGTACAGTATGCAAGTTATTAGAACATATTATTTTAAAACACGTAAATGCTTATCTAGAAGTAAATGATATCCTAACCCCTTGTCAGCATGGCTTTCGTAAAGGCCTTTCTACTATTACGCAATTAATTGAATTAACACATGACATATCCAAGAGCATTGATAACCAGAAACAAATAGACCTCATATTTTTAGACTTTTCGAAGGCATTTGACCGCGTGTCACACACTAAACTTCTTGCAAAACTAGAACTAACTTTGGGAAGCAGCCCTATCCTTGATCTATCTTAGTAATCGCACACAATTTGTTGAAATTAACAACGAGAGGTCCGCGACAACTAACGTTACATCAGGAGTACCCCAAGGAAGTGTCTTAGCCCCAGTATTATTCTTAATCTTTATTAATGACTTACCCGCATGTGCTTCACAGAATATCAAACGTTTTGCAGATGACTGCGTTCTTTTCCAGGAAATTAACTGCCTTGATGACCATAGAACTTTAAATAACGCCATAACAGCAGTTTCCCAGTGGTGCAAGGACTGGCAGATGGATATCAATCTAAAAAAGTCCGTTCTATTATCTATAACCAGAAAAAAACATACATCAGCCTTCCAGTACACCCTTAACAACATTCCTCTTGCATCTGTTCATGAGCATAAGTACCTTGGTGTGACACTAACATCTGACTTCAGGTGGGATTCTCACGTTAACAATATCACATCAACCGCAATAAGACAGCTATTCTTCATTAACACACGCCTTAAACTAGCACCATCTGAAACAAAGTTACTCGCATATAAAACACTCATAAGACCAGTTCTAGAGTACGCCAACACCGTTTGGTTCCCGTTTACTAACAAACTGACTAAAAAACTTGAAGGGGCACAGCGAAAAGCGCTGAGATACATATATAATAAACACTCCATCACAGACTCACCAACAGCATTACTGAAACGGGCAGAACTTCTAACCATGCATAACAGAGCCAAGCTTGCTAGACTAAAAATCATGTATCAGTTAATACACAATCAACTTAAACTGCCTATTATGAAATACATATCAACGTCATCGAATAGAATAACTCGTCGTAAACACACATACAAATTAAGCGAATTTCCATTCCGCACTGATATTTTCAAATACTCTTTTTTTCCAAGGGCGACACGCGAATGGAATAATCTTAGCACAAGTATCACTGACAGCTCATCCTCAGATACGTTTGGTACCCTGATTGCGGATCAACTATACGCATTGCAGCAATAATTCTTCACATTATTTACGTAGTTCCTTGTTGCCTTGTTAATTTAACGGTGTTTGTGCTTGAATATAATTACGGCAATGATGCAATATATTTCTTTTCTTGTTGGCATTATTGTAACCTTGATTGTTGAGTGACTGCTATTACCTCAATACTGACCCTGTAACTGGTTTCTGCAACTGTAATTATTGTTGTCATATCCTCTTCGTTCTAGTTATTCTCTTGTATAATCACGTAATCAAATTGTTATATGCCCAAGTTTTTTATTGTATAAGATTTAGTAAGTAACACCTTATACCATGTTCCTATGTATAACATACAGCGCCCTTCCTGTTACAATCCCTGATGGGATTCACAGTATCAATAAATGAAATGAAATGAAATGAAATACATACATACATACATACATACATACATACATACATACATACATACATACATACATACATACATACATACATACATACATACATACATACATACATACATACATACATACATGTCATTATGTCGATGGTCATTAAGAGTTACGGAATGAATTCCAAGGGAAACGAAACGTAGCAGAGGGCGGCAGAAAGTTAGGTGGGCGGATGAGATAAGAAGTTCGTAGGGACAACGGCCACAATTAGTACATGACCGGGGTAGTTGGAGAAGTATGGGAGAGACCTTTGCGCTGCAGCGGGCGTAACCAGGCTGATGACATATATATGTGTGTATATATATATTTATATATATATATAAACGAGAAAAAAGGGGGTTAACCGAGGGGCCCGATTTTTATTAGTCTTATCCTAAGAAGTCAATAAACACTGACACCAAGGACGACATAGGGGAAATTACTTGTGCTTAATAAATGAAATAAAGAAACTATAAATTGCGAAATGCGAAGAAACGAAATGCGAAGGCTGTGGGATCGTTCCCCACCTGCGGCAAGTTGTTTCTTAATCAACTTTCATTTCCATTAATTTATCGTTTATTTCATTTATTAAGCACAAGTAATGTCCCCTGTGTTGTCAGGGTTTCTTGGTTTCTTATGATATGACTATATATATAGTGAACAAAAAGAGAGTACGACGTACGTTGGATTTGCACAGTATAGTTCACGGACGTTTCGGCTGGTGAACCAGCCGTAACATCAGTGAAATATGCTGTGCAACTGCAACGTACGTCGTACTCTCGTTTTCTTCATGTTACTAAGGGGCCCAGCGTGTTTTCCACAGCCACAATTATATATATATATATATATATATATATGTATATATATGCCTATTGCGTGCATTCCCGGGCTTCTTTCACGCTCGGGAAAACACTTTTATGTAGCACGTGTTATGTAGTCGGAGCTTCTGCTTTACAGAAAAGAGAAGGGAGGCAGACCCAAAGATTGGAAGCCAGTCTCCGAAAGCAGCATCAGTCTTCGCACTTGTGACGGGGGGGTGATACCCAGGGTTGACGTTATTCGGGTCCTGGGCATGTTTGTCGAATTCAACGGCGGGAACGGAACGGCTCTCCGCAAGATCATCGCAAAGACGGACAACGCTTTCCGCCTCGTTCGCAGAATAGCAAACCGGCACCGAGGAATGAAGGAAAACAATCTCCTCAGGCTTATCAATGCATTCGTACTATGTCACTTTACGTACACAATTTCTATGCATAACTGGCTCAGAGCGGAGCGAGACAAACTCAACGCTCTCATCCGCAAAGTGGTCAAGAGGGCTCTCGGGCTACCCATCAGGACCCATACCGAGGATCTCCTTAGGCTGGGGGTGCATAACACTGCCGAGGAGATTGCCGAAGCCCAAGAACGCGCGCAACTCACTCGCTTGAGCACCACAGCGGCAGGTAGACACATCCTCGAAGAGCTGGGTTACCAACCTGCGGGATTCCCGATGGTCAGTACCCCGATCCCCAGGTGCATTCGAGACAAGTTCGAAGTGGCCCCTGTGCCCCGAAACGTCCATCCCGTCCATAACGAGGGCAGACGCAAGGCCAGAGCAGCAGCCATCCTCAAACAGATCAAGCAACGAGACATTAGAGCAGGCTTCGTCGACGCCGCGGAGTACAGCGATGGGAAGACCTTTGCCATCGTTGTGGTCGACTCCAGCGGCAAGATTTCCAACTGCGCCTCCATTCGCACTTCAGACCCCGGTGTCGCCGAGCAAGCCGCCATCGCCCTCGCCCTGCTAGACGGTCGTGGATCCGAGGTATATAGCGATTCCAAAACAGCAGTTAGGGCTTTTCAGAAGGGTTGCATTGCCAAGCAAGCTGCTCGTCTTCTTAGCAGCTCGAGTCGAGATGCTCTCACGCATCATTCAATCCACTGGTTTCCAGCTCACGTAGGGTCGGTCGAGGGTGCTCCCTCGAACCTCAATGAGTCTGCTCACGAGGCTGCGCGTGACCTCACCGACCGCGCTTCCTCTACAAGAAGCACCGACTCCCCTCCTCCCTACGGCCACAGGGACGCTACCGCTACTCACAACGAGATTATTAAATTCTTCTACATGTCTAGAAGGGTCTTTCCACCCCCTCACCCCAAGTTAAATAGGGCGCAAGCCGTTTCACTTAGGCTTCTGCAGACCAGTACGTATCCGTGTCTGTCCGTTCTCCACGAGGCTTACCCGGACGTGTATCGCGACGACGCCTGCCCCTCCTGCGGGCAGGCCTCCACTCTAGCGCACATGCTGTGGGAGTGTGGGTCGACATACCCCAAGTTCATCAAGGAGGAGTGGGACTCGCTTTTGCGTAGCCCCGCTCTAGAAAAGCAAATCCTGGCCGTCCAGCGTGCCCGCGACCGGGCCGGTGGGCTAGACCTGCCGGTCCCGACGTGGGACTAGCCGGGTGCGCGACGAGTTCGCGTCCTCGCCGGACCTACAATAAAGTTTATTCACTCACTCACTCACTCACTCATGTAGCACGTGTTGAGCAACAGGAAGCTGTATCGGAAGTTTCTAATGTTGCTCTACAATTTTCTCTTTGTGACTGGTCATCTAATTACAATAATTGAGAAGTTGATTAATTAAGTGATTATCTGGTCAGGGGGAATGGAAAAAATAATCTGAGTATCTCCAAGCGACGGCAAACAACATTACCTTGGTTCTCTCCAGCTACGTAGCATTTGCATATTTTAATGTTTGGCTCAAATGAGGTGAAACGCCCTGTATACTTTTGAATTAGAATTATTCTCCACGGTTTCTTATATCACCGCCGATGAAGGCCGTAAGTGGGACGTCACCAAAGGTCATGTTAACTTGAGCGAACCGCCCGTATACCGATTGTGGTAAGCTGTGAGATGAACTAGAAAACAGCCGATACTGTAATAGTCTTATTGCTTCAGGTTTACATGGCGTCTATAGATTGACTATATGTAAGAGTCGTTAATCTAGGCCCAACCCGTGAACGCTATAACGAAGCGCAGGTACCGGTGGATAATACGGAGCTACGTTAGATATAAGCCACTGAAGTTGTATACTACGGAGATTGCTTTAGAGCCTATTTGTAGAGTTTAGCATACAGATAGTGTATATATACCACCTCGCGCAAAAGTGGAAGCTGGCTCTCGTTAGCAAAGGGGCCACCCAGCAGCTGACGCAACCGGTGCAGGAGTTGTGACGGTCGTTGGTCGCCGAGTTCCCCGGAGAGGAGTTGTTGAAGCCACCTGTTTTACTGTGGAATAAAACCAGTCTACTCTTCGTTCTCAACCTGTCAAAAAATGTATCATTTGCCTCCCCTAAACCGAGCTCCCAACAATATGATCTACGTAGTCAGACTCGGTAATCCCAAGACAGGCTCCACACTTGCATGATTTTACGGCAGTAGAATAAATCAAAGAAAACGCCGATCCAATCTTGATAATAGCTGTTATGAACGCCAACTTTAGCTACAAGCGGATTCCAAACAGGCATCAAGCTAACAGCACAGAGACTCGTAATGTTTGAAGCTGACAATGCAGACTTTGTGATTGTGCAATGAAACAATGTCGCGCATTTGGTGTGCGCGTTGTGTGTCATCCGATTATCAGATACTTTTCACATTGTCCTCATATCTCGACTGCATCACTAACGTCGGGTGGTTTTTCGTTGACTGATATCCTGCAAGATATCAACTCATCAAAGTTTCTAATTAACTTAATATATGTGCCAACTCCTCTGCGCCCATCCAGTCCTTCGCAGGCGGTATGCCTGTGCGGCCGAGCATGTGCGTACGTAATTACTGTATTGATTGATTTGACCTATCATGGGAAAAGAAAATTTCCACTAATATGTGCGCGAGTATACCATTTGGCGGCACGCTGGAAGATATACCAGAAATGCACTGTATTATTCATCGTCGTTGGCGATAGTGCAAGTGCCTGGTGGGCCTTGTAACGGCTCTTGCAGCGCATTCATCCAAGTGTGCGTTCCAGTTCCCCACGATAGCGCACAGCGTTTGTAATACAACGCGCCAGCGTATTTCCTTCATCCATGAAAAAAAACTGAAAAATGGAAAAGAAAAGCAACATGTCGCGCGCGCATGGCGCGCAGAGAGAGAGAGAGGGGGGGAGAGGGAGAGAGACAAAACAATGAAACGGGAAAAGGCGCTCGGACTTCTCGGAGCGCGCACACCTTCGTCACCCCGAGCGCCCGCGCACGCTCAATGGCAGCAACGGCTGCGCGCCTATCTGTCCGCGTCGATTTGAATTCTCAACGACTGCGCCAGGCACGTAAACGCTTGTCGCAGTGGTGTGCGGTGCCTGCCTGTACCTTGGTGTCTGTGTATTCGTGTCTTCTTTTGTGGCATCACACGTCAACTACACTGAACGGTAAGTTTTCGTAAAGATCTTTTCCGTCAATAGCCCCTGATTAGGTCAGCGCATTTGGTAGCGCGAACCGGCTGCCTGTAGTGTCGGCCACTCGGGCACAGTGTCGATTTGTCGTTTACATGATTTGAAAGCGCGCTCGTGTTCTCGCTTCTTCTGTATGGTTTCGCACTGATTCGCACTTTGCCAATCGTGCATGGTATGAATCCCTTGTCATGCGTAATAAGTGTTCCGGTTTTCATTACTGTTGCATTTAGTGCCGTCGTCTCAGACAGACTGTATACTACATGCGTTGTACAAAAGAAAAAAAGAGCCAGCTTATCCATTTGGTGGTCCTTTCTTAATAGGTAACGCAGAGAATATTAAAATAATTTAGTGGACATTGTACTTGTTCTATCTTTATCAACACACCTAGGAGATCGTAACATGTTTTAGCTGATAAGTAACCTTATCAATACACCCCATTCATGTGCATTCTACTGAAAGTGTGGCAAATAATATATTCATCTTGGAGTATGAGAAAAGAGACATTGCAGACTGTTCTGAGCGGAAATAAATTGCAATTTTTGGCGTGATTGTTCAAAACTGCAATCACCATTCTGAGCATGTTCGTTCGGCACGGGCATATGGCATTAACACCCGAAAGATTTGCACAGTCCAGCCGGGTACATTTGTTTCAACAATTATTATTATAGGAATCGTTTGGGATTCTCGCGTTTGTTTTCATTTTGATAAATAGGCTATGTGTCATATGAACCCGCTTGAAACGAAACGTACCGTTACTGGCTCCAGCGACCATTCCTAGGAGGTGCATGTCTGTCGTGCCATGACAGAGAAAGTGCTCGCGTGGTATTTCTGGTGCTCTTGTGGTATACCTAACTTGCAACCCTGTCAGCGCGCCCAAGAGACCTTATTATCTATGAGAAACTAATAAGTGACCATATCAATACAATCAATTCATCTGCATTCTGTTGAAGCTATGGCCAATGATGCATTCATTTAAGAGTATGAGAAAGACATTTAAATGTGTATTAACAGGGTGTCTACCAATGGGGAAAACCTAGGATTTTGAATAGTCTGGAAATACTCAGGGAAAACTAAGGGATATCGTGCTTCTATCGGGGAAAATTAGTTGTAATTTTATTGAAAGCGAACGAAAGTAGCGGTAATGCTGGCTCGAGTATCGTCTTTTGACGCCGTGTCGTCGGCTGGAGGAGTTTCCAGTGTACAATCAACGACCGCCTTTCCGCACGCCCGATTTCGGACGGCTTCGCGGAACCACCAGGAACCCATAAAGTCAATCTATAAAACGTATGAAATTTCGTGCGCAAGAACCCTTCGCCGTCCGACTTTGCGGACTTTTTGCCGTGACCGCAGGTCCGAAACGGCATCGATCAAAGCCACCAATGCCGCCGTTTTGATTACCTCGCCGGTTTCGCACGCAGATCCGCTTGCAGCCGTAGCCACTACCGCGGCAAACGCTAGGTCTAGGTGCTTCGACGTTCGCTATTAACCTTCTTGCCGTTCGGCGCTATGCTTTTCATTGAAGGAACTCGGCGCTGTCAGCAATGGCAGCGACTCCGCCTTTGTGGACCTCGCGATTGGCTTCGAAGCTCGGAAAGCAAAACGCGTTGCATAATGCCGGCTCCCGAAAGTCAGCGTCGCCTCAATGCAGAATTCTTGCGCGGTGAAGCATGCGCCAAAGTCTTGCGGTGAAGCATAACAAGCATACGAAGGGGCAATTGTCACGGGACACAGTATGTATTCCTTAATTATACACGCGTCTACCCGCCATCTCATGACACAGTACGAGCACCGATATGCCCAATAAGTGTACTTGCAGGCCTATTAGGATGTGCCTTTGACCTTTTGAGCCCTTAAGGGCAGTAAAAAACACGCATTCATCTTTTCGAACTCTCCCGATTTTTCGAACGTTTTCGCGGCCCCTAGGGAGTTCCGAAAAATCGGACGTTGGCTGTAAAACTGACCGAGAGGATCCTTTAAATGGTTCGTGGGACGAACGTGCGGTGGAAGGAGGTCGAGAACAGAAAGGACCTATGCATTGAGGAATGAAGGGGAAAGGAAGCCTGCCGCCGCTTTTTCAAGGAGCTTGAGTTAAATAAAAATGTTGGCTGACGCCGAGATGCAGATGTCCCTCATCCAAACCAAAATAAACTCGTTAAAGCAGTGAAATGCAAGGAGTTGTGCGCGGGCTGAATGTATGTCAGGAGAGTTGAGGTTGACCCACCACCTGTTGAGAGAGAATCTCACTTGTGCCAAAGTTAGGGCCTCATATCAATGAGCTTGCTATCAGTTGATAGAAATAGCCCACATCCTCTTCAGTCATGCCGTCCACATTTGTGGACGTCGCCTATTTTTGCCATTTTTGTGCAGTGGTAGCAATGAACAGAGCACAAACATTAAGCTTAGGGTAAACTGAACATTCCGATAACCTAAATTGGTTCCATTTTACTCTGAGTGATATGTATCGTTACAGAGTACTGCTTTGGTGAAGGCACTACCGTGTTTTGCGTGACGTTTGGCGTGGAGCATGTCGGTAGCTACCTCGAAATATATATATTTTTATTTCTTGAAATTCTTGAGGCCAATGAATAACTTGTGCATGTAATTCGAACATGGGATTTAATCCTTTTTATGAAGAAACGTAGCATGACTGACTTTACGATATACAAATATTTAGTTATTCTGTAGCATCATACAATGCTCAAAGAGTCATTCTTTTGCTTTCAGTGGAGTCAAGTCACATCTATGTTTCACACATGTATTTGCAGTCAATCATAATTTGTGACTGAATAGGATATTCGAAAATATTTATTTCTGCATGCATCTCCTTTTTATTCGCATTTGATAATGTTCAATTCGATTTTCAATTAGTTTTACTATTTCTTCAAATATATTATATTCACTGTGCATTTTACTAACCCCTCCCTTCTGATTTCTTTTTGAATAAAATAAATGCTTTTGCTTGCTATTCAAGATGGATTAAGTCGTCTTTGTTGAATTTTTTTAGCATGCTTACTAAAGAGCGACAGCATCGGGCAGCATGGTGTCAGCCTGTCTTGACATAAAACAAGGTTCTGTGTCACTCAGGGAATATTGCATAGGCGCTCAGGGAAAACCTAGAAAAATCAGGGAATTTGGAAATTTCAACTTGGTAGACACCCTGATTAAGTAAAATACATTACAATCTTTGGAATGATACTGTCAATACTCCAGTCACCCTTCTGAGCATATCACTCAGCGCGGGCATATTTAATCATCAGCCAAAAAATGTGCAGAAAGTCCAACTGGGTAACCTTGTTTCAGCAATTGATATAGATATCATTTGGGATAATTACAATAATGTGTCATATATGAACTTGTCATAAAAGCAGCATACTGTTGCTGGAGCACCAGCAGCAGTTGTGACTGCGTAACTGTTCATCATGCCATAAAATGAAACATTGCATAATAGTACTGATTTGTATTCACAAGCAGCAATTACTCATACTTAAACCGCATTGAGTATTGACTTAAATGGTTTGAGTAAATATATGGAGCTGCTTAATGAACATACAAAGAACACACAATTGTTATTTTTGCCTCACATTGTTGAATCCACTTATTTGCAGCATACACTTGCAGCATCTTTGGAACATATGACACCAAGTTCAAGGCCCGCCTGGCGGCCTCGCTTGCCAAGGGGAAGTAGTCTGTAAATCCGTAAATAATCTCGATCATAGCGTAAGACCTGCATTTTAATAAAATTATATATCGCGCAATAAAAAGAGGTAATTCAATATCGGTGCACTTGTTTTCTTTTTTGCACTGTATGATTCAGCACTAGTGAAATTGCTTCAATGTTTTTTTTTTTGTTTATGCAACATATGAGACTACAGCTGGTTCAGGAGCATTATTAAGCTATCGTCATTAATGCATGAGTGCAGATGAGAAGCAAGACGGGAACATACATAATAATTCAAAAATTTTTTGCCGTCAGGTGTAAACAGAAATGTAAACTAACTTGTAGATAGCAGATAGCTAGCAGATTTCGTTCAACCGGATGCATTGCATGCAAATGTAATATTTCTTAACTGTGCATGTGCACAAATGATCATGCAATCTTACATAAAGATTCATGGCTACCTGCTTGAAAAATGGCTACATGCTTGAAATGCTTGAAGGGCTCACCGACCAAGATGTCACAGACGTTCACCGGATCAAAATCCGGAAGGACAACAAAGAAATCGACACGAAACACCTGATCCTCACGTTCAACAGCAACACACTCCCTGAACAAATAGAAGTCGGCTACTTGAAAATAGATGTAAGGCCCTACATGCCCAACCCTCGCAGATGTTTCAATTGTCAGATGTTCGGCCATGGCTCACAGAGTTGCTGGGGCCGCAAAACTTGCGCAAAATGTGCTTCGAAAGAAATGCTTCCGAAAACTGTGACGGTGCAGCGCATTGCGTAAACTGTGAAGGAGAACATGCCGCGTACTCCAGGGCGTGTCCGCAAAGATCGCGATGATGCTGTCGCATCATCGGGCGTTGTTGTCATTGTTATCCATAAAAGCATTGCGTGTCAACATTTACAGCTACAAACGCCTCTTGAAGCTGTGGCGGTTCGAGCTGTTCTCCTAAAACTCATCACCATTAGCTCTCTTTACATACGGCCACATAACAAATTAAAGAAACATGAATTTCAGTCCTTTATAGATGAATTGCCAGAACCGTATGTTGTTCTGGGTGATTTCAATGCGCACAGCTGCCTGTAGGGCGACTCTCGTATAGATGCGCGAGGTCGTCTTGTTGAACAGTTTCTTTTTTCTTCTGGTGCGTGCCTTCTGAATAAGAAGGAACCCACATATTACTGTCTTGCAAACAGAACCTTTTTTTCAATTGATCTCAGCATAGTTTCCCCGTCTATACTGCCTGAACTCGAATGGGAAGTTATGAACAATCCTTACGGGAGCGACCACTTCCCCGTACTGCTAAGAACATACAAAGAAAACGAATATCTACCACAGGCTCCTAAGTAGAAGATCGATACAGCCAACTGGGAAAAATTCCGACCTCTCACTAGTATCTCATGGAGTGACATGCCTTCTTTAGGAACTGATGCTGCTGTGCAGTATTTTACAGCCTTCATTATAGATGCTGTATCTAAATGCATATCTGAAGTAAGTGGCTTGGCATGCAAACGGCGTGTCCCGTGGTGGAACGACGAATGTAGGATCGCTCGTAAGAAACAGCACAAAGCGTGGGGGCTGCTACGCGCTTCCCCCACTGCAGAGAATCTTATCAACATTAAGAAAGTAAAGTCCCAAGGCAGGAGAACCCGCCGACAGGTCATAAGAGAAAGTTGGCAGAAGTTTTTATCGAGTATTAACTGGTTTACAGATGAGGCCAAAGCCTGGAACAGGGTTAATAGGATTAGAGGGCGGCAAACATATTCACTCCCTTTGGTAAATAAATACACAGGGCAATACACTGCAAGATCAGGCAGACTCACTTGGGGAGCACATTGAGAGCGTGTCAAGTTCAAACCATTATTCACAATCGCTTCTGAAATATAAACAAATAGAAGAATGTAAGCCACTCATCAGAAAATGTCGACAAAATGAACCGTACAACTGTCCTTTTAGTATGGCCGAGTTGAGAGCTGCCTTGAGTGCATGCAAGAACTCTGCACCGGGACCTGACAGAATCATGTATGAAATGATCAAAAACTTACACAATGACACCCAAGTTACACTACTCACAATTTTCAACACCATTTGGGCTGCAGGATACATTCCAACTGCATGGAAAGAAGCCATTGTGGTCCCTGTTTTAAAACAAGGCAAAGATCCTTCGTCAGTGGCAAGTTACCGCCCGATAGCCCTCACAAGTTGCCTTCGTAAGGTATTTGAAAAAATGATTTTTCGGCGACTCATTTATTTCCTTGAACAGAGCAAAATGCTTGATCCCTATCAGTGTAGCTTCAGAGAAGGGCGCTCCACAACTGATGATCTTGTACGTATTGAAGGAAATATCCGGGACGCATTTATACATAAACAGTTTTTCTTATCGATATTTCTCGATATGGAAAAGGCGTATGACACAACGTGGCGATACGGGATCTTGCGAGACTTATCGGAAATGGGCATTCGTAGAAATATGTTAAATACACTAGAAAGCTATTTGTTCAAACGTACCTTCCGCGTTAAAATCGGCAATGCGGCCTTTTATACAAGAAACTGCTGTACCTCAAGGAGGTGTGCTTAGCTGCACGCTCTTTATCGTGAAAATGAACACCCTTCGTGCTTCATTACCGCCAGCCATTTTTTATTGTTTACGTAGACGACATACAGATAGGTTTCAAATCCTGCAACCTTACAGTATGTGAGAGGCAAGTACAACAGGGCTTGAACAAAGTGTCCAAATGGGCAGACAAAAACGGATTTAAAGTGAACCCCAGCAAGAGTTCTTGCATGCTTTTCACGAGAAACAAAGGTTTCATTGCAGATCCCAGTATCGAAATGTATGGTCAGCGAATACCTGTGAACAAAGAACACAAGTTCTTAGGTATCATACTTGATTCTAAATTAACTTTTATTCCACACATAAAGTATCTCAAGGTCAAATGCTTAAAAGCAATGAACTTACTGAAAGTTTTATCCCACACAACGTGGGGCAGCGACAGGAAATGTTTAATGAATCTTTACAAGAGCCTCATTCGATCACGGTTGGACTACGGTGCCGTGATCTATCATTCTGCCGCCCCGAGCGCGCTAAAGATGCTAGATCAGGTCTACCATCTAGGAATCCGACTGGCCACAGGCGCTTTCAGAACAAGTCCCACTGAAAGTTTATATGTAGAATCAAATGAGTGGTCACTTCATCTGCAGAGAACATACATCAGCCAAACATATTTTCTGAAAGTCCACTCTAATCCTCAACATCCGTGTTTTAATACCGTTAACGATATGACACATGCTATACTCTTTCGCAATCGTCCCTCAGTAAGACAGCCTTTCTCGCTGCGTGTGAGGGAGCTTAGTGATGAAATGCATGTCCCACTCCTCGAGCTTCGCCTAATGCATCCAGCCAAGCTGCTACCTCCTTGGGAGTGGCAGCTGATACAATGCGATATATCTTTCATGCAAGTTACAAAGCACGCTCCAGAGATTGAAATCCAAATGCATTTTCGGGAACTTGAGTACAAACACTCCTGCACGGAGTTCTACACAGACGCATCGAAGTCACACGACGGGGTGTCCTAGGTAGCCGTCGGTCCATCCTTCTCGGAATCCGATGTACTGCATCCGGAAACTAGTATCTTTACGGCTGAGGCCTACGCACTATTATCGGCTGTAAAGCATATAAAGAAATCAAAACTCCAGAAATGAGTTATATAAACCGAATCCTTTAGTGTTGTGAAGGCCTTGATGTTATTCTGTAACCACAAAAATCCGGTAATTAATGAACTTTATTCCGTCCTGTGTAAAGCATATATATCTAACCAACATGTGATTATATGCTGGGTGCCTGGACATAGGGGCATCGAGGGTAACGTTCTAGCGGACCAGATGGCCACATCAATTTCATTGCATGCAGTTAATCCTACTGCTTCAGTCCCTGTCACAGACGTGAAGCCTTTCTTAAGAAGGAAACTACGAAACCACTGGCAACGCATGTGGGACGAAGAAATAAATAACAAACTGCATGTGATAAAGCCACAATTAGGTTCTTGGCCCTCCGCAACAAAATCACGGCGAACAGATGTCCTATTCTGTCGTCTCAGAATAGGACACACATTTGGCACGCATAACTTTTTACTCACTGAAAATGATCCTCCAACCTGTGGTAGATGCGGGGAGACGCTGACCGTCCTCCACGTCCTCCTGGAGTGTCGCGCAGCCGAATCTGAGAGAAAGAAACATTTTCCCCTAGCATACCGGCAGCACATCCCCCTTCATCCTGTAATGTTACTCGGCCCAGAACCGCTCTTCGACACCAACGCAGTCCTAGGTTTTCTGAAAGATGGTGTGTTGCATGTTATTAGCCCCACACGTTCGTAGCGTCTCCTCTCTTCAGAGGATGCCGCTGTGATAGCTGTTTCGCATAGCACATGCCTCTAGGCCCTAGTGTTTCAAGGGCTCTGGCGAGGCAGTAGTGCTCCAGGTAATTTTACCACTTCACATATTTTCTATTTTGCATCATTCTTTCACTATGGATTTTAATGCTCATAGAAAGCGTCATTTGCCACCGACATAATCTTATTACAGATAGATTTTACACTCTAGAGCGACTGTTTTTAAGGCCCCTTTACAGCCACGTCACATCAACCTCATATAACTCATCACTACATTGCGAACGCATCACCACGGACCTGGGGCTCTTTGGCCATACCTGGCCCTTGCGCCAATAAACACCATACATTCATTCATTCATTCCAGGGCGTGTCCGTCCTGAAAAAAGAAAGAAATCATCACGTTGAAAACCAAAGAAAACATTTCATTCAAAGAAGCAAGAAGGCGTATCGCGCTAACAAACACATTCTCCTTCAATGGAAGAAGCAACTTCGCCGATGTGGTGCGACGAGGCGTAGCGCCGCAACAACCTTCGGCGCCTGCTGAGGCCACGGTTACCGGGCCTCCGACAGAGCCACCCACGACCCAGGCAGAGACAGCACAAGCTGCCCTGCCACCTACTCAAGTCGGCCGCCCACAAGGTTCGTCCCCAACGGGAGAGGCCTGAAACACACACACCCGCGGTGTCGCGGAGCTCCAGCGCCTCAAGAGAGGCCATGCAGACCACTGCCAGTTCGCCCCCGCAACCGCGCAGGCACAACTCACTCGAAAAAAAGAAAAAAGAAAAAAAAACAATAACGGGTCCTCAAAAACGAGGAACCTAATTGTTTTGAGCCACATCCCTTCAAGTAATTAAACATAGCGTTCCTGATACATTGGAATTGTGGTGGACTTATGAAAAACTACAGCGACATAAAAGATATCTTAAACTCATTTTCTCCTCTGGCTTTATGTTTACAAGAGACTAACTTAGGACCACATCATAAGAACGTTTTTTAAAAAAATACGAAGTATTTCATTGTGACAGAGAGCAAGCGAATAGGCTATCTGGAGGTGTCGCGATTATAGTACAAAATGGTGCTGCTACTCATGAAATGAGTCTTCAAATGAAATATGAAGCTGCAGCAGTGACCGTCCTTGATTTTAAAACAATTACAATATGTAGTGCGTATATGGAACCAGATCTAAATGTTGCACTTCATGATTTAGAAGCACTTTCTAAACAGCTACCAGAGCCATATTTAGTAGTAGGGGATTTTAATGCACACTCATCTTTTTGGGGGAGTGACCAAACGGACACTAAAGGCGGTATCCTAGAAGATATTATTTTATCAGGTAATGTTTGCCTGCTCAATACAGGAAAGCACACATATTGCTCTCCGAGCTCAGGGAAAATGAGCTGCTTAGATTTATCTTTTAGTTCTCCATTACTTTTTACAGATTCTAAATGGGATGTTGCTGACAACCTCTACGGAAGTGATCACCTTCCTGTAAAAATTAACTTATCCTCCCCACCACAAATCATCCCAAGCAAACCACGTCGTTGGAAGCTACACTTAGCAAACTGGGCACTGTTTCAAGAACAGGCCAGCCTGGATAAAGTTTTTTCAAGTAATCTAAATGTCGACGTTCAAAACAAATCGTTCACAACCTGTATTATTAATGCCGCGCGGCTAGCTATTCCTCAGTTCTCAGGAGTGGTTCGACATAATCACAAAATCTGGTACACGCAAGAATGTAGGGAAGCAAAAAAGAAATAAAGCAAACCCTGGGGCATCTTCCGTAGATGCCAAACCCATGATAATCTTGTAAATGTTAAAAAGGCGAAAGCCAACGCACACCGCATCCATTGCGATGCTGAGAAAGCTTCCTGGAAGAACTACATATCTATCAACAGTTCAACCACATCCAAAAAAATTTGGGAACAAATCCATAAATTAAATGCCAGCTTCTCCCCTTTCACAATTCTGTTTTTAACAGCTCCTGGCACACAAAACAAGTATAGAGGAACAGGCAGACGTAGTAGGGGAACATTTTTCTAATGTTACAAGTTCCTCACACTGCACTCAATCGTTCCTGAAGTACAAACATACAACTGAAAAGCAAAAACGTCCTACAAGTGGCTGTACAAATGAGTCCTATAATACATTAATTACACTTCACGAAATCCGAAAAGTATTGTCCGCAGGTAAACAGACGGCACCCGACCCTGATTAAATACATTATGAAATGCTGGCTCACCTCTCGGACGCTGCTGGGACCGTAATTTTACAATTCTTCAGCAAAATGTGGATACCGGAAAAAATACTGGTGGCTTGGAAAAAAGCCGTAATTGTACCGTTTCTGAAGCCTGCAAAGCCACCAACCACCCCTGGCAGTTATAGGCCTATAGCTCTCACAGGTTGTCTCGCAAGATCATTTGAAAGTATCCTAAACATAAAGCTGACGTTCACTCTGGAATCACGTGAACTCCTTGAGATTCACCAGTGTGGATTCAAAAATAGCGTGTTCAACAACTGATCATCTTGTCCGCCTAGAAAATACAGTCCGAGAAGCATTCGTACACAAGCAACAGTGTTTAGCAGTCTTTTTCGATATCAATGAGGCTTACGATACCACCTGGAGATTTGGTATTCTCCGCGACCTAGCAGAACTTGGTATTCGTGGTAGGATGCTGAACTGCCTGAAAGATTTCATGTCCGACCGTCCATTTCATGTACGCCTGGGTGCAGCCCTTTCGAAGAAATTCGTCCAGGAGAATGGAGTGCCGTAGGGTTGCATTTTAAGTACGACACTTTTCATAGTAAAAATGAACTCCATAGCAAACATCATTCCTAGGTGCATTATGTATTATGTATATGTCGAAAAAGGATCTTCCTTATGTAAGCTGTCTTACAGACAGCTGACATAAGGAAGTATAATACGGATAGAATTGAACATGCTCTCGGGAACGGAGGAAGCCTAAATGCAGTGAAGAAGAAACTAGGAATAGGCAAGAATCAGATGTATGCGCTGAAAGACAAAGCCGGCAATATCATTACTAATATGGATGAGATAGTTCAAGTGGCTGAGGAGTTCTATAGAGGTTTAAACAGTACCTGTGGAACCCACGACAATAATGGGAGGGAATAGTCTAGAGGAAGTTGACATCCAACAAATAACGCCGGAAGAAGTAAAGAAAGATATTAGGAGCTATGCAAAGAGGGAAGGCAGCTGGGGAGGATCAGGTAACAGCAGATTTGTTGAAGGATGGTGGGCCGATTGTTCTAGAAAAACTGGCCACCCTGTATACGCAATGCCTCATGACCTCGAGCGTACCGGAATCTTGGAACAACGCCGACATAATCTTAATCCATAAGAAAGGGGACGCCAAAGACTTGAAAAATTATAGACCCATGAGCTTACAAAGTATTTACTAAAGGAATCGCAAATAGAATCAGGAACACCTTCGACTTCTGTCAACCAAAGGACCAGGCAGGATTTCATAAAGGCTACTCAACAATAGGCCATATTCGCACTGTCAGTCAGGTGATAGAGAAATGTGCGGAATATAGCCAACCCTTATATATAGCTTTCATTGATTACGAGAAAGCGTTTGATTCAGTCGAAGCCTGAGCAGTCATGCAGACATTACGGAATCAGGGTGTATACGAGCCGTATGTAAAAATACTGAACTATACCAATAGCGGCTCCACAGTCACCGTAGTCCTCCATAAAAAAAAGCAGCAAAATCCCAATAAAGAAGTGCGTCAGGCAGGGAGATACGATCTCTCCAATGCTATTCACAGCGTGTTTACAGGAGGTATTCAGACCTTAATTGGGAAGAATTGGGGATAAGAGTTGATGGAGAATACTTTAGTAACATGCGATTCGCTGATGATATTGTCTTACTTAGTAACTCAGGGGACCAATTGCAATGCATGCTCACTGACCTGGATATGCAAAGCAGAAGGATGGGCCTCAAAATTAATCTGCAGAAAACTAAAGTAATGTTTAACAGTCTCGGAAGAGAACAGCAGTTTACGATAGGTAGTGAGGCGCTGGAAGTGGTAAGGGAATACATCTACTTAGGACAGGTAGTGACCGCGGATCCGGATCATGAGACTGAAATAACCAGAAGAATAAGAATGGGCTGGGGTGCGTTTAGCAGGCATTCTCAGATAATGAACAGCAGGTTGCCATTATCCCTCAAAAGAAAAGTGTATAACAGCTGTGTCTTTCCAGTACTCACCTATGGGGCAGAAACCTGGAGGCTTAAGAAAAAGGTTCTACTTAAATTGAGGACGACGCAACGAGTTATGGAAAGAAGAATGATGGGTGTAACGTTAATGGATAAGAAAAGAGCAGATTGGGTGAGGGAACAAACGCGAGTTAATGACATATTAAGTTGAAATCAAGAAAAAGAAATGGGCATGGGCGGGACATGTAATGAGGAGGGAAGATAACCGATGGTCATTAAGGGTTATGGACTGGATTCCAAGAGAAGGGAAGCGTAGAAGGGGGCGGCAGAAAGTTAGGTGGGTGGATGAGATCAAGAAGTTTGCAGGGACAACATGACCGCAATTAGCACATGACCGGGGTAGTTGGAGAAGTGGGGGAGAGGCCTTTGCCCTGCAGTGGGCGTAGTCAGGGTGATGATGATGAAAATATGTCGATGACCTTCAAATAGCATGCGCATCCTCCAGCTTACCAGCATGCGAGAGACACATACAACTCACATTGAAGAAACTCGCGATTTGGGCAGACAAAAATGGGTTTAAGTTTTCATCCCCCAAAACTGTTGCTGTCCTCTTCTCACTCAAAAGGCTTACAGGTTGACCCCACTCTACACCTAAATGAAACCGTACTTCCAGTAAAGAATGAACAAAAATTTTTAGGTATAACTTTTAACAAGCTCACATTCCTACCACACATAACCACCCTCAAAAAGAAAGCTCCCCATTCACTACATATACTCAAAGTACTGTCATATAAACATTGGGGGTCTGATAGAACATGCCTTCTACACATTTATCGTTATTTAGTACGGTCCTCCTTAGATTATGGCTGAATAGTGTATGGTTCAGCAAGACCGGCATACTTAAAAAATTAGAGCCAGTACATAACCCAGGCTTGCGTATTTCATGCGGTGCATACCGAACGTCTCCTATAGCCAGCCTTTACGTAGAAACAAACGAACCCCCACTAGAAACAAGAAGAGCCGCTCTTTCCTGTGCATATATTTTAAGGTACAATCTCCACCAAAACATATTTGCAACACAACACAACAAACACAACAAATCACCAACTACAAGACCACTGCTCCTGCGGTTTGAAGAGATGTGTCAGAATGTTGGCATAGTGGACACATTACCTGGCATTACCCCCAGACAAAATCCACTACCCCCATGGTCCATCTTTCCGACAGCTTGCGATCTCACTTTAACACAGTTCCGTAAAGCACAAACCCCGCCACAACACATTATTCAGGAATTTCTCGCACTAGAAGAAAAATACAGCAGTTTCACAGACTTTTATACTGATGGTTCGAAAACGAATGACCATGTTGGAAGTGCAGTTGTCCAAGGTAACTAGGCAGAAACAGTAAGACTTCCGCAGTGCACATACATTTTCACTGCTTAATGTTACGTCATTTCTATAGCCATAGAGAAAATAGTAAAGGAGAACCTCGCAAATAGTATTATATACACCGACTCCCTAAGTGCATTCACAGCTCTTCATATCAGAAATGCAGTCACACCATTATTAGGAGACATTATACACAATTTAATAAAAGCCACCATACAAGGACTGAACATTAAATTATGCTGGGTTCCGAGCCACGTCGGAATTAGTGGCAATAAAAGAGCAGATGTATGCGCGGCACAAGCCCGGCACAAACAAATCACGAAAATAAACATAGCTTCTAACGACTGTGCGAAGTTAATACAAAATAAATTAAGGAAAAAATGGCAGTCTGCTTGGAACAATGAAGTAAACAACAAATTACACTTGTTAACGCCCGTGTTAGGCGAATGTAAATCTTGCACACACCAGGAACGTTTCAAAGAAGTGATTCTATGCCGTCTTCGCATAGGGCACACACACCTAACACACAACTTCATTCTAACAAAGCAAGACAAACCCCAATGTGAATCATGTGGAGATGAACTAATAGTAAACCACATGTTATTTTCATGCAGAAAACTTGAACCACTGACGAAGAAGTTTTTTACCATATTTTACAATGAACACATTCCTTTTCACCCAGCTTTGATTTTAGGCGAAGATGCGCTTGTTGATATAACGTGTGTTTTTAGCTTTTAAAAGAAGCAGGTGTTCTCATAAAACTTTAAAACCTCGCAGAGTGCTTCACTACATATTACAGAAAACCTCATCCACCTTCTCATCTCTGAGAAGAAATCAGAGGTCTTTAGTTAATTTCTTGGGACCCTCCGGGCTCTTGTCCAGACAAGGACTCATTGAGGTGTCTCAACTTTTTAAAGAATCTATACCTAGTGTTTGGCGCATGATAGCCTTAGCTGCTTATGTGCCATTAAACTCAACTCAACTCAACTCATGGCTACATGCATTTGAAATTTTTCGACTGCTTCCATCCGCATGCATGATTTTTTATGTACAGTTCCCTAGGTATTTTCCCATATGCATGCTGAATGCAATACATCTTTATAGGCATTTACAATAGACTGCTTATTAACAAGCCCAGCAGCGAGTGTTTATATATAATCGAAACATAGTTGAAAACTCTGGTTTATATAGCTAGTATATGGGGTGTCGATCCCGGCTGTATTAGCCATGTTGGTCAATGAATATAAAAGATTAAAAGAAAACACGATGCAAGATATACTATTATAAAGAGACCTACAGGTCAGATCTCTGACCGCTGAACATCATAGGTCTTAAATTCGGATCTTACTGCACCGTCTTTTTGTACATTATTCTTCGTTGAACAGCTTCACTAAATTTATGTTAGCTGGGACACCCTGTATCGACAATAGTCGACAAATAGTGTAAGGCTAAAGTCTATAGATTAGCTATAGACTGGTCTACAGGAATTGTTCATAGACTTTCTATGGACTTATAGCCTTGCACTTTCTGTAGACTATTCTATAAAGTGTCTGAGTCTATAGACACTCCATAGATTGTCTATAGATTAATGAAAATTCACGTTTGTAGATAAACGTCTGCAGAGTGTCTATAGACAAAAGTGTATAAGGTTATACAGTTCGTTTTTTGTAGATTTAAGTCTATGGAATGTCTATAGACAACTGCCTATAGAAAGTCAATAGACATTTTATAAACTTCAGTCTGCAAAATTAGAACTGTGTGCAGTTCTACTTTTGTAGACTGAAGTCTATAAAATGAAGTCTATAGACATTTCATAGACTTCAGTCTACAAAAATAGAACTGTGTAAGCCTATACAATTATGTATATGGACATTCTGCAGACAGTTGTCTACAAACGTGAATTTTCATTAATCTATAGGCAGTCTGTAGACTGCGACATTTTATAGACTAGTCTATAAAAAGCATGCCCATAGGTTTATTGGCTAGTCTAAAGAAATATCTATAGTTAGTCTAAAGACTTCATATACACATGTCTGTATAGTGTAGATAGATTTTCTACGAAAATTTTTGTATGTTTAGCCAGAGCAATGAGTGGGCAGCCATCTTCTATCTTTCCAGAATGGTGCAGTCTCTAGCTATTACAGAAAATTTTTCGTTTTGTTCGCCAGAACAATGCATCTTTAGTCCGTACTCGTTACTTTAACGGGGTCAATTTTCGTGGTTTTGTGACGTCGCGTGACAGACAGGCGAAGTGGGCACGGCCGCGGAGAATGGATTCATTTACATATAAGAAAAAATTTGCGCCAGTATAACGTTACCGAGGCCTTCCGGTACGTTACGACATCGATCTGCCCACTCTTCTTCGCTGAGGATCCGTTTTAGCGGAATTTTTAGCGTTTTGTTGCTCGCCGCCGTAATTTTCAGCCAGCTACCGCAAGCTAAGCAAGGGGAGACGAACCAATCGCAGACGCCAGCATCGCCCTCCTAATCCGGTTAGGTACTTTCATTGCGCTAGCTCGGCCCCACCAAAGCTCTCTCCACTTCTGCGTGCTCCTCGCCTCTTGTCAGTTAATTAGACAAGTATGTCGAGATAGGCAATGCTATCGGCTTTGAAATCAAACGAAGGTGACCTCCCATAAACGTGGAGTGCGTTTGACTGGGCTTTTCGGACAACGCTGCCACTCACCGCCTGATGCTTGCATCAGCGGATATCCTAAATTTCGCGTGAGGAGTTTGTAATAAAAACAGATTGGAATAGTTTTACGTTATAGGGTCCCATAAGAACAACGTCTGGGGACTTATAACGTATCACTATTCCAATCTGTACGCACACGAGCGGGGAGCTGCAGTCTACAACAATATTGTATAAACATAATTCATCTTCTTACGTACAGTGTGCCCTAAATACTTAATATAAATAGAAACACCTTACAACGTATAATCTCTACATATCCGTTCGCTGCAGGACAGTCACACTGCGAATAGAACCATTCTCTACACATCGAGAATGATTCGTATTATGTAGATATCGACTACAGTTGTGTCTGCCACTAATCGTTCGTGCACTGCCGCCAGCGCGCGTGTGTGTATGTGCTCGTGTGTGTGTGCTTAATTATAATTGTGAACCGTTTTTGCAAAAGAGTAACCCTAGCTAGCTTTGAGAATAGGGTCGAACGTAATTATTATTGTATATGTGATGGCAGGGTAATGGCGACGACGTCCAGAGAGAATAGCGAAGCACCGGGAAGGCGCAGAAAAAAAAGATACAAGAGCAAACAATGCAGAAAAAGCCAACATCTCTTAAACAGACTAATTACTGACATAAAATGCGCATTCAGATATTGAAAGCGTGGTGATTCGGTAGCTAGCAGACACATGGCTGCAATTCAAACTCGATATGCCCCAAGAAGCGGTCGCTGATTCCAACGGCCAGGCCCCAATTGCTGCCGCAGGCTATGCGCGGGAGAACGCGCGGTGTCCGAGTACGTGTGGCGAATTTGAATGAGCAGGTGCTGGCCAACGGTTCTCTTTCCGAGCAAAGTTACAATTCACAAAAGATGATCCTACTGACGCACGCACGGACGTTAAGCTGGCAGAATGATACAAAATTACGTGCGCAACAAAGAAGCATACCGGTACACAGTCGTGCCTAGTTAATGTGGATGTTCTGGTTCTCGACCAACACTGTCCATAAAGCGGGTGTTCTATAGTAACAAATCTTGGTGAAAAAGAAACATTTCTTGAGAAAAAGCGCGTAATTAAAGTTTGTTTCTGCTCACTGAATTGGGTACTGGGGCTAAAGCTGCATAAAGTTTTAGTAACTTAAGTGCCTCATTTTTCGTTGCTACCTTCAAAAACTCGCAGTGCAGTTGGAAGCGCATAGTCGGCCATGAGCTTTGTGACGGCAGGCTTCGCAATGACAATATTCCCAATATGTGAGCTTTATCTCAAAGAAACTGAATTCAACAGACTAGCGCAGTAAAGAGAGCTTCAGCTTGTTGACGAAGTTAACCTGTCAGAAGAATAGCTGTTCTTTCTCCACCGACTTCTGTGCACGAGATACCAGAGGAATAGAAAGACGTGTAAGGCTCATTCTTCATCTCAGAAAGTGAGTACACTTTATAGAGTACGTGAGTACCGAAGCATTCAAGTACGTGAGTACCGCGCCAATAGTGACTGGCCTTTGCGGTCGTGCTGTTTCACCAGCAGTATGTGCAGAACTTTCGGCTCCTTCGATTTAGGCTAGGTCCTGTCCATCCAACGTTTTCCATAATATTACTATAACATTTATATCGATACTCCGGGCGAATTTTTGCCATCGACATCGCCGTGAGGTTCAGATGAAGTCCAAGTGCGATAAGATCCTCGTCCCGGGTGCCGTATGCTGAAGAAGGACTTGTTGGGCTAGCTGGTGTTTGCTTACCGACATAATGTAGCGCGAAGACAGAATTACACCGAAGAGACGCAAAACACGTCACAGGTGCTACTAACAACTTTGTTTGAAAGACATCGAGAAGAGTACATATAATGTTCCCCAACACGCAGGCGCACCCACCGCTACCGAGGGCGATTATCAGGGCTGGCAAGATCACTTGGCAGATCTAAAGAAAGTAAGCTCCGCGTTGTACAAAACAATAGAAGTCTGGCTCACGTAAGCGCAACTTTTTTCTATTATGTAAAGCGCTTCTAATAGATCACGCGCCATTTTATCTTTACTTCTGCCCATGATCTTCACATCATGAAACACCGGCTTACAAGGGCAGGCTTCACAGTGCGCTGTAGGATGCGCGGTGAATTCCTTATTCAGGTTATTAATTAGCAAGTGCCCTCATTCGGTCATTGACGCAGCGGCGTGTTTGTCCTATATAGGACTTTTTACATGACAGGGGGATTTCATAAACTACCCTGGTGGCACAACGCGCGTTGGGTTTGACGTGTTTTACTTGGCAGCCTAACATCGAGCTGCCCATTATGCGGGGACACAGTTGGGCCAGTCTATTTGGAGCGGAGAACACGACAGGCACTCCGTACCTGTTCGCCACTTTTTTGAAATTGTGGCTCATCTTATGCACATACGGCCCAACTTCCGGCCTTAGGCCACTCCACTTACCGGTTGTTGCCTCGTTCGCTGGAGGGCCCGCCTTTAGCTTCTGTTGCAGGGATTCGGCCACGGATGTCAGGACCGAACGAGGGTAGCCGGCTTTTGAAAGCCTAATGAACTGCTTGTCAAAACTGTCCTTAATCTTGGGTTCACAAGACCTCTTGAGTGCTGACCCCTAGAAAGAGTGAAGATATAACTTTTTTTTACAACCTTAGAATACGCCGACTCGTAAGGAAGAAGTTCTTTTTTTTTTTTTTTGCTCGCGGTGAATAGTACTAGCCTATATGATCATTGGAGAACGTGAGGCTTAAATCCAAGAACTGGAGGGTATGGTCTACGGGGAGTTCAAAGGTGAATTACATGCCTTTACCGTGAAGTTCGAAATCATCTAAAATTGTTTTAACATGAAAAGAGTTAAAGGTGCTACCTAGGTCAATCACGACTAAAAATCGTCAACGTATGTAAAAACTTTAAAAACATGCGAACATTGAAGGCTTTGTCTATTTCGGACAGGAACATGTCACACAGTAAAGGTGCTACGCACGATCCCATGCAAATGCCCTTCTTTTGCAAAAACAGCCAGTTGTCAAACGAGATAAAAGCACTTTTCAGGTAGGTAGGTCTTAAGTAAAACTAAGAAGTTGTCCACACACAAACCAATAGAATTTTGAAAAGAAACTTCCCCGTTGACGTCAACACACTTACGAACCGTAGTAAACAGCGTGTCGTGAGGCACAGAATAGAACGGGGGGTGGGGGGGGGGCATTCTGCAAGAGTCCAGCTAGCGGACTGTCCATTTCGGCCGCTGCTGATTGGATGCAGCGACAGGAGCGAGGAGGAGACGAGCGGCCCTAGCCAATCAGCAACGGCCGAAATGGACAGTCCAACAGGCGGACTCTTACAGAATCCTCCCCCTCCCCCCAGGTCTTCAATGTCAACAGAGAATGCGTAACCTATGTTCTTGTTTTGCTGGAAGAAATCGCTGATGTCATCGATCGAGTTTACTACGAGAAAAGTATCATGAATGTCAAGTTGTTTCAGGCACTTTAAGAAAAACCTACTAACTTGAAGTTGCCATGTGCCGCGCTCGCTTACAATTGCTCTCAAAGGAATGTCTTGCTTGTGGGTTTTTGCGCTCAAATACACACTCAGTGAACCATACGCGCTTTTATCAACGCCCTTAGCGAGTTGCTGCAGCTCATCCTCTTCACACAGTCTCAAAAATCCTTCTTAGCTTTCAGCAAACTAGTTTTTATGGGAGCAAACTTCTTGTTAATGGCCTTTTGCACTTTTTCACTAAAGGTGCCTTTTGCCATTACGACCTCTTCGTGAGGTGTGTCGAGCCCAGAAAATTCGGACTTCGAAGATGGCGACTTAGAAATTGGATGCTTAGGGGAGCTGCAGGTAGCTGCAACTTCGCCATCTCAGTAACGTGGGAGCGAAATTTAATTGTGGCCTTATTTCGCAATTATTACTTTCGCCACCAGGTTCGGCCATCTATTCCAAGACCAATCCAATGCTTCAACTGTCAGATGATTGGCCATGTGAAGGGTGTTTGCAGAAATTCCGCAGTGTGCCCTCGATCCGCCGAACCCCACTCAAAAGACAACTGCAGCACAACCACTTTGGCAACCACGTTGAAGTGTCCCAACTGTCAAGGTGATCACTGCGCCTCTTCTAAAGACTGTCCCCAGATCAAAGGGATCTTCATTCTCAAACAGATGGTGAGAGACAGCTCTACCCACAAAGAGGCCACTGAGAAAGTCCAGCGAAGACGACGTCACCATCGAATGTCCTCACCACGGAAAATATGAACTTTTCAAGAAAAGTCTACTCGTCAAGCAGCACCGTCAGCGGAAGTTTCAACACCCCAAACACCGATGTTGGAAGGGAGAAAACTGCTAGATTTCTTTCTACATAGGAATGGCCATCACTTACGTGTACAGGACCGGCAGAACAGCCACAGCGGAAGTCGCCCCCAGTACAGCAAGGCGCTGCATCTGAGGAGTCACGGAAAACAGATGAGCAAGTGATAGCTCTTCTTAGGTTTTTAATGCCATTCGCGTGTTGCTAAACAACATTCATACACCGTCTACCAGAAGCGCGCTTCAAGTACTGGACACTCTGAGTCCGGTGCTGGCAACCCTTGAGTGGGTCATGGCTCCCCAGCGACTGTCTTTCAGGAATGAGTTCCGAAAAGCAGCCATTTTTCAGTGGAATGCCCGCAGGCTCAGAGCCCGCATTTCGGATTTCCGTCGCTTCGTGTATGCCAATATGTTTCCCATTATCGTCATTTGCGTGCCGAACTTATCGAACACGATCAGGCTTTCTGGATACTGATCGTTATGTCAACTGTTGGCGAAAACATTAAGGTTTTGGTGTTTATTCACCGTGACCTTACTTACATTCACCAGCCTGTGCCACCTAATGACGATAATCAATATATATATATACGCCTAACAGTAAAGAAAAAGAATTTTACCTCTACTGTTGTGGGCGCCTACTTATCTCCGTCAAGTCGATTTGGTCACAAAAGACTACGAGACATCCTTCCCTTAACTCCCGATCCGTGGGTCATTATTGAGACTTGCCCAACGCCCATCATACACTCTGGGGAAGTTCGAAGATCAACGCGAGAGGCAGAGCTCTGGTATCTTTCGCCTCAAGAAATGAACGTTGGCTCTTGAATGATGGAAGTCCTACGTTTCTACGTGGCTTCACATACAGCAGCTGTCTTGACTTAGCTTTTGTCTCACGAAGCCGTGTTAGACGTGCTGGGTGGTTTACGGACATAGAGACGCACGGAAGCGACCATATCCCCACGTACGTCAAGATCACAGGATTGTCTCCTTCCAAAATACGGGATATGATCGAAAGAGCGGACTGGACTAAATTTCAGTCTGTCATGGAAGAACACTGCTAAGTCAATTCATCCTTCGACTTGGAAGGGGCAATCAACAGCGCGGCGCAAGACACTATGCGTACTCTCACATGCTCTTCGAAACTGACAGATTTTGATGTGGAACTAGAACGACTTCGAGCAATCCGACGACATGCTGAACATACGTACCGACGCCCGAAGGCAATGGACGATTTACGTAGCGCCAGACGCACGCAAAAGAAGATCCAGCTCCGTTTAGACAAGCTCGAATCGCAACGTTTGACTGCCTTCTGTGGGTCACTAGATTCACTCAAGCCTTTATCGCAGTTATGGAGAACGGTGCGAGGTCTCCGGACGCCCCCCGTACAGCGGTTCCCATTCAAGGCTCTAGCCCTCTGTCAAAAGAGACCGGAGATTGACGTGGCAGAGGAGTTCTGCGCCAGATTATCTGGCCAACTCTCAGCCCCCAACATTCCACCGCCTTCGAGTTTTCCGCCACCACATGATCACCGCATAGACCTACCATTCTCAGTTCGCCAACTTAGAGCAGCATTAGGTTTGTATGGCCGTACATCAGCGCCAGGACCTGATGGAATTTCCTACCGACCTGTGTGTCACCTGGGTGAGTGAGCGAGAGTTGTTCTCCTTGAGCTGTACAATGAATCTTGGCGTGACGGCACGCTACCCATAAGCTGGTAAACAAGTCGCCTTGTTCCACTGCTGAAGCCTGGCAAGTCGCCGTTGGAACTCTCATAATATCGCCCAATCGCATTGGCAAGTTGTGTTGGCAAAGTAATGGAGAGGATGGTCCCAGGACTCCTGGATAGTACTTGGAGTACCACAACACCTACCCGAATGCCACGGTGAGGTTTCGACGTTGTCAGTCATCGATCGATAACGTCGTCGAACTGGTCACCTACGTTGAGCATGAGAAACACCGTAAGCGTCTCTGCGGATCTTTGTTCCTCGAAGTCAAAGGGGCGTATGACAACGTTACGCATGAAGCCATCCTCTCTGCTCTCGCAGAGGTAGGAGTGGGTGGTCGGATGTTTCAATGGATACGCAGCTATCTCTCCAAACGATCCTTTTTTGTGAGCACCGAGGAAGGCCATACTTCTCTACATTATAGCTACCGCGGTGTACTCCAGGGCGGTGTACTTAGCCCTGTGTTAGTTAATCTAACCCTAATTTCTCCCCTTGAGCACGCGCTAAGCGCAGTCAGGCTATCAATGTACACGGATGAGATCTGCATATAGACGTTTGCAGTAACACGCCTACAGTTGCGAGCGAGAATTCAGAGAGCTGCCACCCAAACTGCTATCTACTCCGTAATCGAGGCCTGGAAATTTCCTCCCAGAAATGCGCACTAGTGCCATTTACGAGCAAACCCATGACAAACTACAGCGTAAGGATAAATGGTCAAAGAATACCATATGTTCGATCTTACAAGTTTCTAGGTGTCATAATCGACAGGGGCTTGTCATGAAGCCCTCACGTATGAAACGTGAAAAAAAAAAAAACGATTGACAGGCATCTGCCACCTGTTCAAGTTTTTCACTGGCAAGACTTGGGGAATGTCGACAAGTGCTATGCTACAACTATACAGGGTGCTTTTCCTCGGCTTTCTGCGGAACAGCTTGCCAGCTATAACGAACACAGGCAAAACGAATCTACGCATAATACAAAGCGTTCAGGCTCAAGCGCTCTGGATCTGTCTAGGCCTGCCTCAGAGTGCATCGACAGTGGCTACTATAGCCGTCGCTAGAACCACCTTGTCAAGACCCACATTGAAATCGAAGCGCTGAGACCCATATAAGGCATCTTGCCAGGACTTCTCGCCACAACCTAGCCTCTCTATCAGCGCACAGACCACGCACCTCTTTCAGCCAAACAATAACCGCACATGGTGAATCATTGCCAGCTTGTTTCACTTCTACTGCGAGACCTTTGATTCCTCCATGGTGCCTCGCTCAGCGAAAAATCAACCTGACAATACTTGGCATCACAAAAAAGCTGATATATCATCACCAGCCCTTACACAGCTCACGTTATACTACTTTTGCGAGAACTACTGTGACTCTACGCATATCTACACTGATGGATCTGTCCTGCCAAACAGCTCCGCTGCGGCAATCGTGATACGAGCGAAACATCATCGACATCATCGACGGCAGCAGAGCTCGCAGCGCTCCTTACCGCCCTTCATTACATCGGCGATGAACCGCCACACAAGTAAACGATCTTCTGCGATTCAAAGGCGGCACTGGAGTCTCTGCTGTCACCTTTACGACGCAGACCGCACGAGCAGGTTGTATTTCAGATTACAAAGAAGATGCACCATATAAGTGATGCAGGCCATGAAATAACTTTCCAATGGCTTCCAAATCACTGCGGGATCATCAGCAATGAACAGGCCGATGAAGCTGCCCGTTAAGCCTATGCTGAGGACCACCACGTACCAATACCACTTTCTAGAACTGACGCAGCACTGAAGCTCCGGCTGCTTGCTCGCCAGTGGACGACGTCGCAATGGAATGAGACACATTTAAGAAATACGCAACTGTACTCACTTGATCCCACATTAAGTCTTCGAGTGCCATCACAGCTTCGCCGTGGAGATGCCACGCTTCTATATCGACTGTGGTTGGGCCTTTACCAAAGCCTATGCATCCCGCATAGGGATGACCGACACCGCAACATGTGACGACTGCGACCATGAAGAATCTATTGGCCATATTTTGTGCGACTGCCCGCAGTACAGTCCACAGAGGGAAGCCCTTCGCCACGAACTCAACCAGCTGGACCACCGACTACTATCGGAAGAAGGAACTTTACACCATCGACAGTATACCTAACGTCACAGAAGAAGGCCGTGCAAGCGCTACTGCGCTTCTTGCGATCTACCGGCCTTTGTGAACGTCTCTAACTGGAACGCCATTCGTGCGTGTGTCACTGTGTGTGCATTTTTTTCTTTCATTTCTTTTATCTTTTTCCTCTCTGTACTCTTTCTAACCCCTGTTTCCCAACCCCAGTGTAGGGTAGCAAACCGGAGACTAATATCTAGTTAACCTCATCGCCTTTCCTCTTCATCTCTCTCTCTCTTATATGCGTCTATATTATTTCCATATCATACGTCTCACTGAGTGGCTGATCGTAGCAATAGAGGGAGCGTGGCTTCGTATGAGCTAAAGATGAAATGCAAAAGAGATCGTAAAATATAAGAACCGTTACGAAAGACAGTCCGTGGTGCCTTTTCTAACGCGTGCGCTGTAGTAAAATGCTAGGCCTCGACAATCCCACTTTATTTAGTTGCTTTATTATTATTATTATTATTATTATTATTATTATTATTATTATTATTATTATTATTATTATTATTATTACAGTTAATACTCGATCTTAAAACACCCGATCTTACGAAGTTCCCGATCTAACGAAGAAATTCCTATTCGCCGGGAAGTACCCATAAAGTTCAATGCTGTAATCAACCCAAATTAACGAAACTAGCCTGCATTGAACCCGATTTAAGGAAGCTTTTCCAGAAATAAATGAGTATTAAAAGCTATGATTTCTTTCTAATTTTGACGCAGACGGGTTTTTCTTCGAGCGTGCGCTCTAACGCTATCGCATTGAAACATCTAGGCAGCCTAGTCACGGCCCTAGCTTTATTTTCACGAGGCTGCACGCAACGCCCATGCACGGGACAACGGGCTCAGCAGTATAGCTAGCATTCTTACGTACCAGATGGTGCAAGGGGCGGTGGAAGTTAGGCTGCCCTGGCGGACTTTTTATACGCGCAGGCGTGGGTTAGCAGCAAATACAACGCCATGGTACCTTTTGGGTTTTAGATATCGAAGAACCGAAAAATCCCTTACTCGTCTTTCCGAACTTCTCGTTTTAACGAAATGATTCGGGTGCGTTCATCACTTCGTTAAATCGAGTTTCAACTATTATTATTATCATTAGCTTAGTCATTAATTTCTATATGCATTTCAGAAAGCTTCCGCGCAAATAATAATTCGACACGTTAATATATAATTTTCGAGAGTAGCTCATGATTGGTCGCAGCGGTTGGTCACAAGCACAAAAGAGAACATGAAGAGAAATAGGCAGTGCTAGAGGTTAACCGGAAGAGCGTCTGATTGGCTACCTTATGCGCAGGAGAAGGAGCTGGAGCGAATATAAAGAAGACAGCGAGAAAGGGCAAATTTCATGAACACTCGCGCTCAAAAGGAAAATGTAACCAATTCAAAAGTGATCACACCCCGGCCAGGTGATCTTTAAGAAGGCATCATTGCCTTCAGAGCTTGGCGTGCCAATGAACGGCGAGGTCTATGTCGCAGTGTCTGCTCTGTAGACAAAAGGCGGTTTGTCAAATCGCGCTAATGCGAGGGAGAGCGATTGTCCCTGTGCATCGAACTGAGTATATAGAGTCATACAACAGGTGGCCGATAACCTCGCCGCGACCGCAGACAACCTACGCAACGCTGTCAGCCATTCCGACGAGGGTGGAGTAGGCTTTCGCAAACGCAATCCCGAGCCATAGCCTATACAGGACAAAAGAAGTAGTCCGATTGGAGAGGGGGGCTGTAGCGAGGGGTTCAATGTGTGCAGTCTAGTGCGTGTCAAACTTGGGACTTTACATTTGCGTAATGACAACAAATGAGCGAGTCACCAAAGTTGTCTACCAACGCACATCCTTAAAAGTGTGATCAGAATTGAGTGTCGCTCATGATGTGATGTTTAAGCGGTGTTGGAATCTCAGCGCTGACACCCGTTGTTGCACCTGGGTCGCAAGCCCCAAGGGTAGCGTTGGCCTGGCGGCCTGGGGCACAACTGGAAGCATCCGAAGGTCCTGGCAAAGCATGAGTCGACTGCTAACAGAACAACTTGTTTATTCTAGCATCGCAAAAGAGCGGGCGGTCAGGTCGACCGAAGTGGAGAGACAGGAGAGCACGTAACACAACGGAAGAAATCGGAGCCTCTCTCGGCGTCCGGGAGCAGCTGCTCTTATACTCTCGGAGTCGAGGGCAAGAGGAAGGCCTCGTGACGAGGCCACGTGACGGCGGGGCACGGACAGGCTGAGAGACACGCTGAGACGAGTGTAGTGACGCATCCGCCAAGCCGGCGCCGGTCAGACCTCCTCGCTTCACACTTGGGGAGCTCCTCTCCCCGGTTGCCGCGCTTTGACAAGCGTGGGCACCAACATGCACACACACACACACGCACACTTGAAGACACGTGGCACTGAAACATGCCTGGACGCGCGTGGCGGGGAGGCGTATCGGCGGCGCTGAACGGGCCAAAATGTCCGCCGCTTTGAACGAAGCCCCGGCGTCCGTTGCATCCGCGCCGGCTATACCGCGCGTCGTAGGCGAAACGTAACAGACCGCCCCGCCGGGGGAAGGAGATCCCGATGGTCAGGGGACTGCATCCGCTGTCCGGAGGGATGTCGCTCGATGATGCTCATAACCGAAGTCGGGCGTCCTTCGGCGTTTCTTGAGCGCAGCGCACAGAAAATGCCTCGTTCTCTCGTTCGGGTTCACACAGGACACTGCAAAGTGACTTCAGGAGAGTTGACATATTTGTTCTCGTTCCCGGCAAGCGTTAGAACTACGCCGAAACTCAACCGCTCAGTCAGCAAGCACGAAACAACCCTCACCAAGTCCTGCCAGGCTCTTTCCCCTTTTGTACCACTGCCTAGTTCCTTACAGTAGTCTAGCAGCACTCAGAACTCGTCCACAAATTGGAAAATTGCACTAGAAAGCACGTCATCACTTTGAAACACTACACAAAAGCAATATGTTAAAAATCCTGCCTCGGGAAGAAAACATCAGTAACAAATAACTTTGAGGCTGATTCTTACGTTAGGGGCTTCGACTTAAGCCATCGGCGTTACCGTTGAGACTCCCCTTTTTGTAACGCACCTCAAAGGAATATTGTTGCAAAGCGAGGCTCCAGCGCAGGAGGTGGCCATTTTTGGGAGAGATGGTCTGCAGCCATTGGAGAGGGCAGTGATCCGTCTCAATGATAAACCTCGAGCCGGCTAGGTAGCATGACAATTTCTGAACGGCCCACACGAGACACGCACACTCTTTCTCGGTGGCGCTGGACGCCTGCTCACGACTGGTCAGCTTACGACTAGCATACAGGACGGGGTGTTCCACTTCTCCATTTTCCCGTTGGCACAGTACAACGCCCATGCCTCGCTCACTAGCATCGCACTGAACAACGAACCCTTTTGTGTAGTCTGGCGATCGTAGCACAGGCTGGCTTGTTAGGGCGCTCTTTAGGGCGCTAAAAGCTCTTTCCTTTGTCTCGTCCCATACGACTGTTTGGGGCTCTGTTTTTCTTAGAGCATCCGTCAGGGGAGCCGCGATATCAGAGTACCTGGGGATGTACCTCTGATAGTAGCCGGCGACACCTAAGAACGACCGAATATCGGTCTTCGTGCGCGGTTGCGGGAAGTCTCGCACAGCGGCCACCTTTATTTCAGAGGGGCGGCGACGACCCCGTCCAATCACGTGACCGAGGTAGACAACCTCGGCCTGTGCTAACTGGCACTTGGGAGCCTTGACTGTCAAGCCCGCATCGCGCAGGCGGGTTAGCACTGCCCGCAAGTGGGCCATATGCTCAGGCCAGGATGCGGAGAATATCGCTACGTCGTCTAGATACGGTAAAGCGAATTCTTGCTGTCCCCGCAATACTTTATCCATGAGGCTTGAAAAGCAGTATGGCGCGTTCTTCAAACCAAAACTCAAAACTTTAGGACGGAATGTTCCCATTGGTGAAATGAACGCCGCATACCTATTAGCCTCTTCTGTAAGTGGAACCTGCCAATAACCCCTGACAAGATCTAGGGTGGAAATAAACTGAGCGCTACTAACTTTCTCAATGCGCTCCTCGATGTTAGGGATCGGATAAATTTGATCCTTAGTGATGGAATTAAGCCTGCGGTAGTCGACGCAAGGACGAGGTTCCTTGCCCGGTACCTCAACTAAAATCAAAGGGGAGGTATAATCACTCTCACCCGCCTCAATCACACCGAGCTGTAGCATTTTCTTTACCTCAGCCTCCATAATATCGCTCTGGCGGGGTGACACCCGGTACGCCTTGGATCGTACTGGCTCTGGGGAGGTAAGTTCTATGTCATGAGTAAGGACAGAAGTCCTACCAGGCCTCTCAGAGAACAGACCTTGAAACTCTTGTAAGAGCTGGTGTAGTTCGGTTTTCTGCTCAGGCGACAGCGATGTTTTACTGATTAAGTCACTAATGACTTGATCGGTGTCTTTCCTGTTCGTCACTGAGCCTAGTCCCGGAAGCTCGACCGGAAGCTCTTCGGGAACGTTTACCATCATGCACACCACTGCTTCCCGTTGTTTATAGGGTTTGAGCAGATTACAGTGGTAAACTTGCTGTGCTTTCCGCTTTCCTGGCAGACTCACCACGTAGTTAACGTCCGACAGTTTTTGAACAATCCGTGCTGGGCCCTCCCACTGCACGTCGAGTTTGTTCTTTAGCGACGTGCGCAATATCATGACCTCATCGCCCACCTCAAAACGATGGGCCCTGGCTGTCCGATCATAATAAACCTTGGCCCTCTGCTGGGCCTTTGCCATTGCTTCACCTGACAACTCCTGTGCCCTTCTTAAGCGCTCGAGGAGCCTAAGCACGTACTCCACCACGACTGGGTCGTCGCCCCTGCCTTCCCACGATTCTCGAAGCATGCGAAGCGGAGATCGCAGCGAGCGACCGTACACCAGCTCAGCTGGCGAAAACCCCGTAGCCGCATGCGGCGCGGTCCGTAATGCAAACATCACCCCACGCAGACACAGCTCCCAGTCAGTTTGATGTTCAAAACACAACGCTCTCAACACGCGCTTCATGACGGAGTGGAGCTTCTCAACGGAATTCGACTGGGGGTGGTACACTGAGCTGTGTAACAGCTTTACCCCGCACCTTTCGAGAAAGGCTGTCGTCAAAGCGCTAGTAAACACTGTGCCCTGATCTGATTGGATTTCCGCAGGAAAACCAACTCGCGCAAATATGGACAGTAGTGCACTGACTATCTCAACTGAGCTTTCTTTAAGCGGCACTGCTTCAGGGAACTTTGTCGCTGGGCAGATCACAGTCAAAATGTGTCTGTACCCCGTGGCTGTTACCGGCAGAGGTCCCACTGTATCAATAACGAGCCGTCTAAAAGGCTCCGTAATGATAGGTACCAACTTCAACGGCGCCCTCGATTTGTCCCCTGGTTTGCCTACCCGCTGACAGGTGTCACATGTCCTCACAAAGTGGTCTGCGTCCCGAAAACACCCTGGCCAATAGTACTCTTGCAAGAGACGGTCCTTAGTTTTCTTAACTCCTAGGTGTCCGGACCACGAACCCCCATGCGACAAGCGCAACAGATCCTGACGATAGCATTGAGGCACGATCAGCTGATCGAACTCCACTCCCCTGCGGTCTAGATACTTCCGGTAGAGGACCCCACCTCTTTCCACAAAACGAGCATTTTTCTTGGCGATACCTTCCTTGACAATGCAGCGTATGTTTTCTAGGCTGCCATCCTTTTTTTGCTCGGCTATCAAAGCCGACCGGCTGACTTTTAGCAACCTATCAAGTCCGTCTGACGTAGGCGCGATGAGCAAATCTGCAGATAGCTCTTCTAACTTTCCCTTATCGGGCATTTCCTCTCGAGTATCTGGTGCCTTTAACGCTACAGGCTCAATTTTATTCAGTTCGGGTGTGCTCTGAATATCAGCTTGCTGCGCCTCTGACCCTTTCTCATTGTTCGACAACGTCGGCCCCGCAACTACCGCCTTTGCAGCGAGCTCCCGAACCTTCGATCTGGTTAAGGCCTGAACGCTAGCCTCACCAAACAAAAGCCCCTTCTCGCGCAGGAGGTGATCGGACCTGTTCGAAAATAGGTACGGGTACTGGGGGGGCAGCATAGATGACACTGCGGCTTCCGTCTCAAGTGCTCCGAAAGGTCCTTCAATAAGCACTTTTGCTACGGGCAGACACACGCTATGAGCTTCCACGGCTTGCTTGATCCATGCGCACTCGCCCGTGAACATATCGGGTTCTACGTAAGAGGGGTGAACTACATCCATTGTAGCTGCGGAATCGCGAAGCACTCGGCACTCTTTCCCGTTCACGAGGAGGTCTCGCATGTAAGGCTCGAGAACCTTCATGTTCTCGTCAGTGCTACATAATGACAAAAACACGACTTTTGTTTTTGTTTCTGGACACTGCGCCGAAAAGTGACCCGGCTTCTGGCACGTATAACACACGCGCGCTTGCCTCGCCTCGAACCGCTTTCTCATGGGCGTGAACTTCGGCCTCTCAAACTTGGAGCCAAATTCACCCTTTTGACCGTCCTTAGCTCCGCGAGCCCGACGCGTCACAAACTCTTCGGCGAGCTCAGGGGCTCTAGCCACCATACTAACGTCTGGCCTATCCAAGATCCAGTACCGCACGTTCTCAGGTAACCGACTATAAAACTGTTCCAGCCCGAAACACTGCAGAACTTTCTCGTGGTCACCAAACGCTTTCTCTTCTTTGAGCCACTCCTGCATGTTTGACATTAGCCTGTAGGCAAACTCTGTATATGACTCACTTCTGCCTTTCTCATTTTCCCGAAACTTCCGACGGAACGCCTCCGCTGACAGCCTGTACTTTTTTAGCAGACTCGATTTCACTTTGTCGAAATCCTCTGCCTCCTCTCTCTTCAAGCGAGCGACTACGTCGGCCGCCTCGCCGGGTAACAAAGTGAGCAAGCGCTGTGGCCACGTTTCCCGAGAGAACCCCTGCTTCTCGCACGTTCGCTCAAAGTTAAGCAGGAACAAACCAATGTCCTCTCCAAGCTTAAACGGCCACATCAGGTCAGTCATTTTGAACGATACTCGTTCTCCTGCACCGTGTGCCTGACTTCCATTACGAGCGCGTTCCATCTCTACCTCGAGACGCTTCATTTCCAAAGCGTGGTGACGGTCGCGCTCTTCTTTTTCTTTCTGTTCTTTAAGTTCCCGCTCCTGTCTTTTTGCCGTCTCCCTCTCCTCAATGGTCTCAAGGCATTCCGACAGCTCGTCATCCTCAGCTTCTAACTCAAGAATAGCCCTTAGCAGTTCTGGTTTTCTGAGTTTGTCTGAGACATCCAGACCCAACTCTCTTGCAAGCTCCAGCAATTTCGGTTTGCGCAACGACTTCAAATCCATGGCTGCTCTGAATGCTGCTTTCTCTACTGCCTACTATTGTCTTGCCGCAAACTAACCCGGCAGCAACGACAACCACAATTACCAGCTCTGTTTCTGACTCTAACAAAAGCCTGGCAAAACTCGGAAGAAGAAAGTCCCGCACTCACGAAACCTCGCAGCCAAGAATTCAGCGCAGTCGTTCCGCTGCAGGCAACCAGTCATCACACAGGGCTCGTTGCACTGCTCCCGGATGCTCGTTGTGCTGCTCAGCATACAGTCAACCGCATATCTTCGCTGCTGGCCTCCGTTGTCGCGATCTCACCGCTGGCAGACAGTTGTTGGTATCTCAGCGCTGACACCCGTTGTTGCACCTGGGTTGCAAGCCCCAAGGGTAGCGTTGGCCTGGCGGCCTGGGGCACAACTGGAAGCATCCGAAGGTCCTGGCAAAGCATGAGTCGACTGCTAACAGAACAACTTGTTTATTCTAGCATCGCAAAAGAGCGGGTGGTCAGGTCGACCGAAGTGGAGAGACAGGAGACCACGTAACACAACGGAAGAAATCGGAGCCTCTCTCGGCGTCCGGGAGCAGCTGCTCTTATACTCTCGGAGTCGAGGGCAAGAGGAAGGCCTCGTGACGAGGCCACGTGACGGCGGGGCACGGACAGGCTGAGAGACACGTTGAGACGAGTGTAGTGACGCATCCGCCAAGCCGGCGCCGGTCAGACCTCCTCGCTTCACACTTGGGGAGCTCCTCTCCCCGGCTGCCGCGCTTTGACAAGCGTGGGCACCAACATGCACACACACACACACGCACACTTGAAGACACGTGGCACTGAAACATGCCTGGACGCGCGTGGCGGGGAGGCGTATCGGCGGCGCTGAACGGGCCAAAATGTCCGCCGCTTTGAACGAAGCCCCGGCGTCCGTTGCATCCGCGCCGGCTATACCGCGCGTCGTAGGCGAAACGTAACAGTGGCTTCATTTGCGCGAGACTATTGCCGAGACACCACGGTGAGCAGACAACCACTGAAGGATAATTTCGTGGCCTCTTTGTTTGTCATTTAATAATAACGCTCTTTGATTTCAACTATCACCTGTTTTTTTTTTTCTTGTTAACCACGTCGGAGAACTTACTGTAGACGTTGTAATGGTGGTTTAGAGTCAGAAAATATGACTCATTGCTTCGGAGGTTCTCGAAAC
Source organism: Dermacentor andersoni (assembly GCF_023375885.2). Classification (NCBI taxonomy): domain Eukaryota; kingdom Metazoa; phylum Arthropoda; class Arachnida; order Ixodida; family Ixodidae; genus Dermacentor; species Dermacentor andersoni. The sequence continues at coordinate 139,009,919 of NC_092814.1, forward strand.
AATGAAGCAATATTCTCGAAGCTATATATACTTGAGAGCGCCTCGCGTCGGTGCGAGTTAGGCACTTGTAGATGTCGTGACATGTGTAATCTTTACCTGGGCTGTCGTTAATCTTTTCGGGACAGCCACAGCTCCGACTAAGCTGGTGGAAGTAACCGAGCCGTCAGTACAGACGTGCGTGTGTTTGCTGTACTTCCAACACAAACTGAAGAAACTGGGAGTTGTGTAAGCACAGCATTGAGCAAGTCAGACTTTTAATCCCCGGAATCGTAAGGTGAACTTGAGCCTGAGTGAGGCACCACCGGATTATCGTGCTGCTGACGCGAAGCCCGACGTAACATAAACACAATTCGAAGACTCGAAAGAGATAAAAATAAACGAATATATCATGGAGGTTAGCTGATTTTGAAGAATCAGTCGCGCTGAACGTTGCGTGTGCTCTTGTGGCTAGATTGGCAAGATAGTTGGGGTGCTAAGATGGTTCGTAAGAATCGTGCTGGCGTGATGGCTAATGATGGAATCAATATAAAAAGTGCCGGTTAATGACAAAATCTATTTGGCCCAAGATACCGATGTACAACTTTGCACGAATAGAGTAAAGGTTAGTACACACCTGGACAGTAAATTCTCCTGTACATCATTCAGGAACATAAAAAAGCTAAGTTGCAGTTAATTATCGGAAATATCATTGCCTCCCCTCCACTACCTCACAGTTCGTTCGTTTTTTTCCCCTGAATTTTTCGCCAGTAGACTTTCTCTTCTTCTTTTAATCTTTCCGTCCCCTTTTCCCTTTCCCCAGTGTAGGGTAGCCAACCGGGCTCAGTCCTGGTTAACCTCCCTACCTTTCCTTTATCATTTGCTCTCTCTCTCTCTCTTCCCCTGAATTTCTACCTTCACAACAAGTCTACGAAGGGGGAGTGCGCTTTTATATGGTAATGGATATTTTCGTATTCTCTCAGGGCTGCGTTCTGAAGAAATGGTGGAACCGAAACCGCATTATTTATGCGAGATAACATTTCAAGAACGCAAAAACACATTAGAGTCAGAGCAGATTAGTCAAAGTCAAAACTTCCCACACCCTACTCTGCGCACCAGCTTATTCTCCACCTCCTTCCCAAGGGATGACTGAGCTACGCGTACATAAGCGCTGCTAAGGAAAGTAGTTGCTGCCCTGACGAAGGGTCCCCTCGTCCAAATGTTGGCTACAGCGGCACTTCTTATTCTGCCACTGTTAATCATTTCTTTGATGAGGTTAAGTTAATACACTTACACCGCTTTCACTGACATATTAGGGTGTAACCGTAGGCAATAGGTACGACAAATGCGACACACGACATTCTGTGTTTGTGTGAAACACTTATGCGCTCATTGTTTCAGTTGACGTCGTTGAGATGACGGGGGTGGCGATGTGGGCTAGTTGGTCAGTGATATTGTATTGGGATGAAGTGTAGCGCAACACAGAGACATGGACACAAGATAGGGACGACAGGCAGATGATGGCTGTAAAGGTGACATGCGTCGCTCGCACCGTCCCACTTTGCTGTGTTGGCTATTGCCGAAATGACGCATTGCAAAGCATCACAGTGATGCATTTTACGTCGTCTTTCAGGTACTGACATGTGCCTTGAGGATCGCGTTATGAAAGACAGCGTATTGTACGACTGGGGAGGGGGGGGGGGGAGGACTTGGCACATGGGCAAGAAATTGAATTTACGGGGGTTTACGTGCCAAAATCACAACTTGGTTATGATGCCCGCCGTAGTGGGGGACTGCGGATTAATTTTGACCACCAGGGGATCTTTCACTTGCCGCCAATGCACGGTACACGAGCGTTTTTGTATTTCGTCCCCATCGAAATGCGACTGCCGCGGCTGTGATTTGATCTCGCGGCCTCGTGCTTAGCAGCGCAACATCATATCCGCTGAACCACCGCGGCGGCTATGGTACCTGGTGCGAGCTCTAGCGAAGCCAGTCATTGTTTGTCTGACCATGTTGTTGGCCTAGTTCGTCATAACTAACTTTACCGTTAATAGTTGGGCTTTACTAAGCACCTAGCAAAATATTTGGCAGCGAGTTATTTATGTTGTGTTAGTAATTGTTCCAGAATACTATATATATATCTATCTATATATATATATATATATATATATATATATATATATATATATATATATATATATATATATATATATATATGGTTAGTATATGGTATGTGCGGGCATCTTATAGCTAGCCAACAATGCGCAACGCGTCCGCACCAGTCATGTTGGAATCTGGCGATATCGCAACCAGACTGGCTGTAAATGCGCCCAACTTGGAATGCTTGTATGGATTGAATGGAGGAACGCGTTTACAACTTCGGCGAGCAGTGGCTCTTCTGTTCTGGGCTACTTCGCCGCGCATGCGAAAGTGGGCGCACAGACGGTGCGCGTATATGAGCGCGCGTGCGGTACAACGGCCCTCACCGCAAACCGTATCGCACCGCAGCTTCCTTCCCTAGAAATTTCGCCAACTTCCCGAGGGGTCGAGTGCGAGGGCCAATGGGAAAGGGTGACCAGGCGGCAGCGTATGTACGCGAAACGTTTCGAAAGCGCCGCTGAGACAAAGGCTCGGGTAGAAAGTGTGCAAGGAAGGAGAAGAAAACGAGATCGGGCGAGGGCGACTCGTGGGAGAGGAGGGCGCCCCCGGCGGGGGAGGCTCGTGCGTGGTTTCGGGCGACGGCGAGTTCGTGAGCGCGACCGGCACTTGCACGGCGACGTAGCGCCAGTCGGGCCCTTGCCGAGTGCGGTTGCGCTTTCTCCCCCGCTGCGAGGCGAGCATCCACGCGGACAGAGCGACGCACCTCGGGTTTACCCACAGCGCGTGGCGGATCGCCGATATTACCCGAGTGGATCATCGTCAGGGAGGCCACGCGGACTGTGAATGGGCTGCGACTCCATGCGGCTAAGAACGACATGGATTGGCGTCAGGTGAGCTTGGAATCCCGGTGCTCGACGGAAGCGCGTGCGGTGGGACAGGCCTCTCGCGCCGGGCTGCCACCCTCGGACGCGGTAGAGATGCACCCCCCCTTTCCCCCATGGAGAAAAAGCTGTCGAGAGAAGTGCACGCGGAATTCATGAGCAGAGACGGCTTTTGCTCTTTGTTGGACACCTACCCAAAGTGTCCAACAAAGAACCTTTTCGAAAAGGAAAGAAAAAAATTATCCGTTATCTCGAAGGCTGATCAGCGCAACTTTGAGACGGTCGCCAAAAGACGTGTCCTCATCTGCATTTTGTAAGCATACAAGCGGCCGTGTTTCCTTGCTGGGCGGTGTCGTGTATAACCTAACAGCCGCAGTAGGTGACCGCATCTAATCGTAGGCGCTAACCAGCAGTGTAGCTAATAAGAATGTATGATTATGTCAACATTACCTGAAGAGTAGTGCCTGTACCAATTCTGAAGATTGATAAAATTAACGTTAGACCTCTGCCCTCACATGTGCTCATAGAGAGGTTTGTATGACGTAAGAAAGAGGTCGCTGCCAGGAGAAGGTACTAATGTAGATAGTTGATTTTCAAAGTATAATTACAAGGGCATTATCACATTCTAAAATAGTTTCTTCTTTCTTTCTATTCTGATTTCTTCTAATGCAGCATTTGGGAAATGTTATGTCATTTTTTGTTATAGTATACCATACGCCATTTGCAAACTAACAATAAGCCGCTGAACCAGTATTAATTCCCGGCGTAATGCCGCTATTGTAACACCTTGTGCGAAGTGGCCACGTTGAGGCTTTATACGCGCTTCTTTAGTTTCCCTCTCTGTATGCTTAACGTATGGAAGGCGTTTAGGTGAACGCGGTACATGACTGTCGAAATGTATCTTAGCGTCACGAAAAAAAAAAATTGGACATATATTCGCTCCAAACGGCTTATGATTGACTGGCCCCAAAGTGCACTGGCTGTTCATGGTAGTCACCAGTATGACACAGAAGGCATCGTCCAATCTTAAGCCATCATAATGTCCATATGTAATCTTAAATGCCGCGTCTCATCGGCTGGCGCTTAGATGGGCTTTGAGTATGCTGCACGATTTTAATGGGAAAGAAGATAAGGCAACTGTCTTAAAATCATCCGAACTATGGTGTGCACGTGAAATCTTTTGTAATAGAGGTCGCTGTTCATTCTGCCACCAATAAGCACACCTGTACTTCTAACGGAACAGAGCGCCTCGGATTTTGAAGATGTGTATATAGTATTGCCGAAGACTTCTGGTAGCCTGTTCCTGAGGAATGTCGCTCGTACGCCGCGGTTGCATTGGAGGATGAGTTGCCTGCAGAGCCAACAATAAGTAAAAGGAATACTGAAAGCAGTCGCGACAAGACCGTGCGGAGTGGGAAGGGTAAGAGCTCAATGGTGACGCATGTTCGCTTGTTCTACGACTTCGAATCCAAAGCACGTGTACACAGGAAGTTACGAAGTAGTTTCATCATACATTTTGGGTCCAGAGCTTGCGTAGTTGAGCGCGTGGCTTGTAAAACCACCTTCCCCTCGTCACAGGCGTCGCGATTCCAGTTCTCCGCTTCCCACACTCACTGCCTCCCTTCCCCCGCTTGGACGACAACGCAAAGTAGCGCACGGCGCGCATTTTCACTTGCTTTGGTATGTCCTTCTGCGGTGTTTTGTTCATCAGGAAGCCCATCAGCGTCAAACGTGTTCTTTTGCAACGCTAAGCCGCCGAAAGTAAACGTTCGCTCTGGAACTATAAAATACAAGACGTTGCATTCTGGTGTACAATTTAACAAAATATATATCCTGCCATACCATAGTGCATCACGCTGGAAAACCAAAATATTTTTTACCTACGACATGTCTTACAGCCAAGTGCAGTGCACGCAAACCGGTAGACTGATTCACTGCCAGGCTAGGACATATCGAAAATTTTCATATTCACAACAAGATTACATACACGGCGTTCGAAAGCAACAAACCTCTGAGGAGATTTTTTTTTTTTTTTTGCAGTGCGGTTACGCATCCCCTGACAACAGAGCTACCGTTCTTTGCTGTTTTTTGCTGTAATTCTGTGCCTGAATAACAAGCGCAAGTAGAAACAATGGCGACAGGGACTCGATATAATTGTGGCGAAAAAGGTCGTACGTAGGTGGGAATCCGTTACTTTTCCACATGGTTCAACAAGGAACAGTCGCGGCTATGCAGCTCACTCTTCGCAGTGGCGTGGACACTATGCATCTTCGCAATTTATTATGTTTCATTTTAAGTAAAATGTCGATTGTATCCAAAATATTTAGTTAGATTAGCGCTCTCGTGAGCGGCGACATGCACCTGTTTTTTCAATGATTTGCGTACCGCCTGTCGCCCTAGCATTGATTTTTTACCGCCACCTATACGTACGTTTCTTGTTAGGACTACCTCTTCCTTGAAGATAGGAAGTGGTTTAGAAGGAACTTTAGTTCCTACAGAACATATAATCTGTTCTTGTTGTATCAACCTCTTTACATTGGAACTAGCGTTTCAAGACACTTCATGTTTCACTCCGACTCTTCAAGTTCTATGCATCATATACCTCCTTATTTGTTAGGCATTAAAGAACAGCTAGCGCGAAATCTAAGATCGTACGTTACATGAAACAATGTAACATATGCCGTCATGTGGTTGCAATTATAATGAACATTAGATTTTTAAGGTCATTCATATTCCCCTTTAGCGCAGGCCTTGTCTCACTCAGATGGCATGCCCTGAAGGAGAACGGCAGTTTTCGTTGCGGTCATCCCCATGCCTTTTTAAAGATATGAGTAGAACATTCATTCAGGTAGCCGCATGTGGTTCGGGTCATAGAAATTTCCAGGCTTAAGCTGTTCAGGAGCTTCCGCTGTTATTTGTAAAATATATTGCTGCGGTAATGGTCGAGTATTGATAGCTGCAGGAAGTGAACTGCTGTTACGAAGCTCTGAGAAGAGAAAAGGATGTGCCCATCCATTTCTGCGAAGAAATTAAAGGCAGCGGCAACCAGCCAGATGCATATACAAAAATGAGACACGGCTGTTACCAGTGTCACATCAGCGCGCCTCCTGGATAGGTTGAGCGACCGCGTCGAAACGACGTTAGTCCCGGGTTCGGACAAAGGAGAATTGTTCTACAACTGCAAAAAAAAAAAAAAAAAAAAACTTTCAGATACGGTTTCCTTCGTAGATTCGTTATACTGTGATGACAATTTTTTACTTTGATAAATCTTTCTCCAGCTTTCGGATTGCCTCAAATCTGACAGATGCGCTTAACACAAAACGCAACCTATTGCCACCATTTCCTGTTAAAGCTCCTTTACGGCGTTGAAACAAAACTGTAATTGCAGTCTTCAGAAATTCCGGCCTCGTATGTCTAAAACAACGGAAGTATAGTTATCGTTACAAAGGCCAATGCAATAGCTCACGCTTAGTGACCCATGTAAAAGCGACCAGACATTATGTTGCTTATAACCAGGCATTCGATTATATTAGTTCGCAACGCCCGAACAACCTAACACAGTAATATGGCTCAGCCAAGATATGTCGCCAAATGGAATACTAATTGTAAACATTACACGCCATCGAGCGTCAAATAACACAGTTATCCTGTTTTCCAAAATGTTGCTTTCGCCTTTCATATTTTCATCGTGTAGTAGATTACGCGAACAGCGCCGTAGGAGTCCGGACTTGGTGTTGTTCGAGAGCTTACGATTCTTGTGACTGCGCGCACTTTCACGGCGACTTACTGCCGTGGCCATGAGTGCTTGACGCTCGTGCAATGGTCCTGCTCGCTTGTTCATATGTCGCTTGAGAAAGGCTCTGTCCGAGCAGCCAAGAAGGGCTGCTCGGACAGAAGGGCTATCCGGTGTGTATTGTAGCGTATTTCCGTTTTTGTAATGCACTTTTGTACCTCACCGCTTTCGCTTTCGTCCCAAATTATCGAGTTATTTATTGCATTTCTTTCTGTTTGTAATATTTTTGACCTGTGGGACATCTCTTTCATGCATGTTTGAAACCATTCCTGTATTTAGCCTCATACAGCGTGGTATAAAAAATAAGGACACTTAATTATATTTAAGTGTTACGACAAAAAATCGGTCTATGGCAACACACGAACTGGGGCTCGTAGAGAGTGCACGTTTGGGAATGCGCCTCATTCCCGCCTATGCGGTAGCGCCCTCGTCTACTATAAGCTGCCTCAGTGTTTCACGCCAGTCTCCGTGCTAATAATGCGGCCAAAATGAAAAAAAAAAATGTACTGTCTACTACTTCATTGCCTCACCTCGACGCCGTCCATTGTATGCTGCCTAAGTTGGCAAACTTCCACTCCCGCCATGTGGTCGCTGATGAAGCTAGGTGTAACTAGTTCTGGCGGCTGCGATATACCAGAAGCACAGCGGATGCCAGCTCCGTGCTACGGGCGGCTGTCTGTGTATCTCAGAAACGACACTTGCTGCTACTATAGCAGGGATGCTGGCTACTATTGCTGTAAGTTACTTAAGCAAGACTTAGAAATAAAGAAGAAAGAACAATCAACGTTCCCGCTATAGGAAACTTTCCTTGTTTAGCTTTTTTCTTCTTCTCCTGCTGTCATACATATGTACGGTCGAGAGCGAAAATCTAAAGGTGATGGTACCAACAGAAAAATCTAATTTCTTCTGGAACAACTGTGCAAAGTGGAATTGTCTTAGTGCATGATGTTGGTGAAACAGGCACACGTAGGCTGTACGACTTAAATAAATGAAAAAAAAAAAACATTCTGGAATTTTACGTGCCAAAATCACGAATCATTATGAGGCATGCCGTAGTGAGGTACTCCGGATTAATTTTGACCACCCGGGGTTCTTTAGCGTGCACCCAATGCACACACAGTGCACGGGTGTTGTTGCATTTCGCCCCCATCGAAATGCGGCGGCCGCAGGCAGAATTTCATACCGCGACCTTGGACTCAACAGCGCAACACCAAAGCCACTATAAGCCACTACGGTGGGTCCACTTCAATTAAGCCTTCATTCGTAGACCGAAAAAGCAAAAAACATTTTTTTTCTTGACACCTGTGGTTCCTAGACTTTTGCTCTCGACTGTGCATTTGATTTTGAATAAACTAAGCTAGTGAACTTATGTTAGTGCTGGGTAAATGCAAAGACGAACATTGTTTATTTCCGAATTTCTTTGAAGACAGTTGGGTGATTGTAGCGCGGGTGGCGGTTCTACAGTATAGCTGGGCCTGGCAAATCGGCCCGCAGTTGTTCCGCCTTGGCTTTTGTACTACGGTAACACAAGTAGCGACGTGAGAAGGGAAGGGTAAAGCGGGATTCCTATTTTTCTGGTTGAAATTTCCTGAGGGTGATGTGGCTTGGCAGCGTAGTGGTCGCAAATGAGCGGCCTAGCACCTCCACCCTATTCCTTCCCCCCCTCCCCCTCCCCCCCAACTCCGTCACTCACACACTCCCACTGTGGAATGAGAGCTAATAGCAATAATTATGTGAAATAAACATATCACGCGCGAAATTTAAGCAAAGTGCTTTTTTATTTATCACTTATGTTGATATCTTAACAATAACGCGAGAAAATGATGTCTTCAAGAACATAAATGATAGCCAAAAAGGCGGCAATTTGGGCGAGTTGGTATGTCATGACTTTTTTAGGCTTGTAGCGCCGCTCAGAACGAGTTGCTCGTTCTGAGCTGCGCTACAAGTCTAAAAAAGTCATAAATAATAGCGTCGTGAGAAGTTGCTCGCAATTACACACCTGCGCATCTTTCTTTGTAATTTCTTTTGTGGCATTAGTTGGAAGTATCGTGAGATATTCTTTTGAAGTAGATAATATCGGCTGTTGCCTTCGTAAATACATCCGTCCCTAATTACCGCCGAATCGCCAATAACAGTTTCTCTGACGACACTTACACTGCTAATCGAATATCGAACCGCTTTTCCCCGGCCAACAAATATTAAACGTTATCACTCGGCGCAGGGCGTGCCTGCATGTATTGATAGTCTCTCGAATGTTATCGATGGCTCTACACTCTAAAAAAAGGTTACACCCTTTGGGGTGTATATCTGACGCACAACAATAATCATCTGCCTTGCTTGCGTTTCGTTTCTTGAAAACGCCGCGCCCGCTACTTTCCTGTCCGCAATGCTATGGCATGCTGATAACGCGCATGCCGTTCGTTACTGGGAAGTACGGGGCTCGCAGCGTTACAGAAAGGAAATGCAGACAAGACAGATGACGTTTATCGTTGTGTGGCAATAGACGACTCAAAGGTTGTAAACTTTTCTTAGAGCTTATCCGTTTTATGTTGTGATGATGATCCTTTGAATTTATTGGTGCAAAGGCCAGATGTGGCCAAAGAGCGCCAAGTTTTATGTTGTCACCGACCCTTGTGTAACCTGATTGTATGCGCGACGCGAACTGTGTAGTACTTTCTGGAAGGCACGCGGGCACCAGCGATTACGTTGGAACCTTCGACCAGTCATGTAGAAAAACCGACGCGCTTGACCCGCTGATCAGGTTTCGACGATCGCCGATTGCGCTCGCCGCTATCGTTGTGCTTTCAGTGTCACATGCTTTCGTGGACACAGGTTCGCCTAATAGTTTGTTTCGTGATTCACAGTGTTGCTACCGTGTTCTTCACAGTCACTACGAGGTGACATTACATCTGTGGCGAAACGTTTAGATTACGAAGACTTGCAAAGGCTGTCATCACTGGCCACTGTTTTTGAGCTATACACTCTTAAACAAATGTACAACCTTTGGGGTGTATATCTGCCACACAATGATAATGGTCATCTGCCTTATTTGCACTCTTAGAAAAATTTACACCCTTTGGGGCGTATCTTGTCCCACAACAATAATCGTCATCTGTCTTGCCCGGGTTTCCTTTCTTTAATGCTGCGGGCCCGGTACTTCCCAGTCACGAACGGCACGCGCAATATCAGTATGACGCAGCATTCTCGACAGGAAAGTAGCGAGCGCCGAGTTTTCAAGAAAGGAAACGCAAGCTAGGCAGATGACGATTATTGTTGGGGGACAAATATACACCCCAAAGGGTGCAACCGTTTTAAGAGTGTGCGTTTCCTTCTTGAAAACGCCGCGCCCGCTACTTTGCCGTCGGGAATGCTATGTCAGTATGATAACGCACATGCCGTTCGTTACTGGGAAGTACTGGGCTCGTATAGCGTTAAAGAAAGGAAATGCGGACAAGAGAGATGACGTTTATTGTTGCGTGGCAAGATATAACCCAAAGGCTGTAATTTTGTTTTAGAGCGTAACATCTCAAGAACAGCTGGTAAGCAAGATAAATTTTGAGAATCCGGCCCTTGTTTTGTGGCCGCGTACGCACTAGTTCCGTTTTCCCAAAAGCAACGAACGGTAGCGTCACTTCCTTGGAATGCATGCGGACACTACCAACGCCACGCCCGCAGCCAATACGTGACTCTGAGAGCCATAAAAGCCTGTAAATTCGGAGGTAAGCAGGATACTAACTTTGGTGGCACGTTGCACCGTTTGCGCTCGCGCCATCAACATTCCCCCGCCCGTCGTCCGTGAGCTGAAAACGGCAATGTGTAATGACGCAAACGTCCCGTGACGTAACTCTGTACTTACTCACTCGTGCAATCGTGTTTCGCTTACATATTCGAGCATTGAACAGCGTCCATGGTCTCACCGTGTAAGGCAGTGCTTTCGTCAAATACGACACGGCTGTAGAATACTCTATAGTGCTGGTTCCCCATTTCTATATTGGCCCTCCTGTTACGCAGAGGCTGTTCTTATTCAATTAAAGATGGGCATTAGCAGAGGGTATATTGGATGAATTTGTCTCAGCCCCAAAACTTTCACGAGGCACTGCCCACACTGCCGATACGGAAGCAGTATAGGCGTTTGTAAACGCGACGACCAGCCTCAAGCGAAAGCCGCCTCGCAATGAGATAAGCCAGGCGGCAGACGAAGGCTTAATGTAAGACCCTTTCGCTTTATACGAACATAGGCCCTGGACGGCTTCCGGTTTAGCTCACTGATGTGTTTAGAAAAAGTTTATTTCAAGAAGAGACGATACGAACACTGAGTCGCAATCACGGTACAATTCCACCAGCACGATAACGTATACAAAATAGGCACGTTTTCAAAGTAGTGTCCGAATCCTCGCTCACTAACATATAACCACATAGACGCACGGAAACGCACAGTTACACATTATCTAATGATTACATCTAACTAATTATCACATATATAAAATGATGTTCTATATATACAGTGTACACAATGGTTATGTGCAATGATGACGTGACAGAGACATTTTACATAATTTTGCAATGATGGTACGAGATGTGCATATACAACAATGAGCATGTGTACGAGAGCACGCACACACAGAAATCACGGGCGCCTACATTTTGTGCACAGTCAGTGAATACTTTTGATGGCCTGGCGGCATTGGCGGCGATATCGAGTGGCAGGAGTGCGTTAAAATCTAAGCCCGCAGATTTTCAGCACTTTTCCTCTGTGCATAACGACAATTTTACAAGTAAAAGTTGCCGTAAGTTATACGAGAAATTTTATCTACTAGCCTTGAGGAATAATGCGCATGTCTTTTATCTCAAAACTTAAAGATGGGCTTTCCGCACAGTAGAACAACTTAAAAACGCGCTCTGTGTTCCGGCGCAATGGACTGATAAGGCCCGTGACCGGAAGTTTCTTGGGGCCGCACTTTCGCTGCCGTTATCGCGCGGTCAAGACAACGCATCCTATGTAGCGGGCCTGTGCACTCTGTTTTATGGGCTCATGGTACTTGGACCAAAATTTTCATTGCCAAGCCCGGCGTGACGAACGCGGTGACGTCGAAATTCCCCCGGCTTGCTCGGGAGCATGTGGTTTCGTGCAATGATTACTAGAGGGAACTCTGGTGTATATGAGAGCTGCAAAGTTCAGCCAGCGTGGGAATAATGGTTAGTACATGCATTCGCCTAAACTTCTTCCTTCTGGATTCAAACGGCTTTGTGATCTTGCAAACGCATCATTTTAAACAAAGTAGTGTGTTATAAATAAATAAATAAATGCCATTAATATAGCCCGATGGCAGGTTCCGAACACAGGACGTCTAGTAATGAAGCTGGATATCGAAACCTTGACGCTACGGATGCATGCGTCGACAACCGGCCATGGAACACCCTTACAAATATCTCGCGGGCAAGCGAACGCGTTGAGACGCTTGGCGCGTTTCGTTTTGGCCCCTCGACAGGCTGCAATGCTGCAATTAGTAGTGATTATGCGTGTTCATGGGGTCTTCTGCATTTATACAAGTAAAGATTGCTTTGAACTTTCAAACAATGAAGGCAGGTAAAAGCGTAATAAACAAAGCCGCAAGAACGTCTCAAGCCACAAGCACGAAGACTAGACAAATCCGTGTACTTCTCATCATTGCCATGGTGCATGGCTGGATCGCAGCGCCCGAGTTCCCTTTAGTATTTATTGTAGGAAACTCTACGCTCGGCAGAATCCCCACTAGATTCCATGGGCAAGGTAGCTTGACTTCGTGGATCAATGTGCACCGGCCTTCTGTTATCTTAGGAGGCATTGTTCAAGCGGGTCAAGGTAGTGCAGACAGGAGTTGGCAAATCCTACTCTGTTAATGACTTATTGAAAGTAGCGCAGTTGGAAAAGGACACAAATAATGAGGACCCATTTTAAATGCTTTAGCATTAGGAGTGTCCAAGTGGAAATAAGTGTGGGTGGGTGAATTTTTTATGTATATATATATATATATATATATATATATATATATATATATATATATATATATGCAACTGACGGCGGTCTGCCCCAGACCATCGTCAGCTGCGCTTCGCTCCTCGAGGAGGCAGGTCGTGTGTCGAGTATGGTCTCGAATAACACCTTCAAATGTGGTGAACGCGGTTTAAATCATGTATCCGTGACCTCAGAGAGGTGCGACGTACTGCTGACAAATTTCTCTCGCATTGACCACTAAACTGCCACTGACTTTTTTCTGTCCCCGTTTTCCAAGAGCGGCGCTTTTGTACAAAGTCATGAATGTCCCATCAGTACTTGTTAAACACTGTGTTCCACTGGCCTAATGTACTGCGTCGAGCAAGTATAGGAGTAGTTGCCGCGCTGCCTCAAGACTCAATCACACCGGCGACTTGAAGAGGTCGCGCGACCATTTGCGACTAGCGACCAAAAAGCGACTGAATTCGGGCGATGCTCACACCGCCAAGCCCGGCTGAGCGCAACCTGCAAGTCGCATTCCCGCAGATTATCGTTCTCAGCGAAACTATATAGGGATCTACGCAGTTCGCGCGCACTTCGGTGGCTTCGCGTTCCGGCATCAGCCATGGATTTTCATTCGAGCAAAGAGGAAGACGTCGTCACTGCGCTGATGTGCTCTGCCGTGGTGTCAGCTGTGGCAGCGCGGAAGCTTCCCAACAAAAAGCGACGCTAGTAGGTGCGCCCGTGCTTCCTTTCGCGATAAGTGGCCGGCCATGCTAGCCGCCTCCTACACGAGCTCCGTGCGCATCACGAGGAGTATTATCGAGAGTATGTTCTAATTTCTCGTTCGCCTTGTGTGGGAATAGGTGCATACTTTTTGTGCATTCGTTTGCAGCTATTTTGATTCCTGCGAGTGCTACCGCGTACATTCGACATATTGCTGGAACTGCTGCGCCCCAGCATCACGAGTCAAGATACCAGTTACATTCCTGTCATGGTGGCGTGGACTTTGTATTTTGTGCGACGCAGGAGGACGCCTGGTGAAAACACAAGATAACTTTCGGCACCCCGCTGATTGGTTTAAAAGTTTTGCGACCATGGTCGACCAACTTGGTCGCGCGACCGCTGTCAGTCGCCGGTGTGAAAGAGCCTTCACAGTGCACGTGCGTCGTATTTCTGCATGGGGCGCTTGTGTATTCGAATATTATGTCGTGCTTTGGCCTACTTAGACGTGACGAACTAGATAAGGGACGCTTAAAGGACGTACATGCAAGTAAAAAAGAAATGAAATATTATGCAGATTCAACGCACAAGTATGAATTCTGTGCGGTATTCATGCAGGATACAGATACGTCGAAACGGTTGGCTTCAGTACAGCAACCTCTTCAACTTCAGCATTCATAATACCGCACCTCAACAAACAAGCATCGTTTAAGCTAGCTCGTGCGACTTCGTCCACAATGGCAGAACTGTTCGCAATCCTATGTGCGATAAAACTTATATTGACAGTAAGAGATGCGCAAAAATGGGTAATTTTCAGTGATTCACAGGCGGCTCTAACATCAGTCTGCAGCACAAAAGGAAAACAATCAGTGATAGTGTAATATACGAAACACTTAAGGACCTCACGAAGGCTAGCCAAGCAAAGCATGAAATAGCATTCCAGTGGATACCAAGGCATTGTAACATTCCTGACAACTCAGCAGCCGATGAAGCAGCACGACAAGCGCACCTCAAAGATGACGTGGTTCCGCTCCCAATATCAAAGAATGAATTACACTGTACTATAAGGACGTCTTTCAGAATGTCTAGAAATACGTGGTTTGATCAGAATTCTAAGAGCTCGAATTTGTATCATATTGATCCGTTTATTGAATTCAAATTTTCCTTGTCATCAGACAGAAATATTGAACCCCTTATTCATCGATTAAGGCTTGGTACTGCCTACACAAAACATTTCTTACACAGAATTGGCCGTACGGAAACCCCCGAATGTGATTGTGGATTTGTAGACGAAGATATATATCACCTCCTTCTAGATTGCCCCCATCACGACACACCAAGGCGCCGACTTAGTTCAACCCTAATTACATTAGACCGCAGACCTTTCAGGTTAAAGAAACTTTTGGGTCCTTGGCTCACAACGTCCTCGCAGAAGAGCGCTTTAAAAGCACTAAAGACTTTTTTTTGAAGACAGCGGCATCGTTGGCCGTTATTAACGCTTTTATTATTCCTTTCATTTCAATGTCGCTGTATATATGCATGTGTTTGTGGATTATGTTATGTTGACTGTTCTGCTGTGACTATATGTGATAATGCATTTACACGATGTATGTAGCACCCGCTGACTAGAGACTGCGTTATTAGGTGAAAGTATCATTTGTCTTTTTGATACTTTTTTCTAGACAACTGTAGAGTCATTTAACTTCTATATTGTATGTACCATGTGCTTCTTACGTCATAGTGTTACTGTGAAAACGTTGTTTGACAAGTCCTGGTGCTTCTATGAAAAGGTTATGTGATATGTAATCCTGTACCCTGTATGTTGTAAGCTAGACCCTTTTAAGAGCTAAGGAGTAGCCGGCGCCATAAATTGTAAGTCAACATCTCCTTATATCATATCAATAAAAAAATTCATGTGAAGTTAAACACTTTTTAACAAACAGCGATTCCTATAATTTTGTTTCCTTTCATCCTATTCGAAGGAAAATGTCGCGCATCTTTATGTTTATTCATCACAAATGCCGCAGCTTTATTCTTATGCAAGCTTAATGTTTATCCTCTACACCGCTCACAAGCTATGCCGAAATGCAAACACAAAATCAGGCACAGTGTCGGATGTCTGCACAGTTAGCCGACGCGGTGGCTTAGCGGCTATGGTGTTGTACTGCTAAGCACGAGGTCGCGGGATCAAATCCCTGCCGCTGCGGCTGCAATTCGATGGGGGCTAAATGCAATAACGCCTGTGTCCCGTGCATTGGGTGCATATTAAAGAACCCCTAGCGCTCAAAATTAATCCGGAGTCCCCCACTATGGCGTGCCTCATAATCAAATCGTCGTCTTGGGCGTAAAACCACCAGAATTCATTCATTCGTCTACACAGCGATGTCACGTGGACGAAAACGATGTATGATGCCTGTTGAGTGAAGAATTGCGATGACGTGTATGCTCAAAGAAGTGCGACACATATCTAGCTAGATTTAACGATTCTGTAGTAACCTCTACTTGTGTCTCTTGTGTCACAGTGGAGCTACACGACGGCACACGAAACAATTTGGCGAAAGAGCTGGGCCTCACTTTGTAGTTCGCTGCATACGGCAAGCGGTTTCGGAAGTTTATGGCGCATACTGAAGGCTCTCCGAACTCCTGAGATCTGCACGAATCCAGCTGCTGCTATGTGCATAACGACCCAACGGTCACCAAAAATTCTCACTTAAGCATTTGCCTACTTTTTCGTATTTGCTATGTCAGGAGACAACACAAACGGCGACCTTAATTCTCTGTCACGGTAGTCACGGTACCACAACCTCCTGCTATGGTCCTGCTTGCGAGATGAATGAGGCGAGCTTTACTCTCGAGGAGCTACGCTATGCGCTTAGCCTTTCTTAACGCCGCACTGACACCCAGGAGAAGAAGCTGTCACGTGTCACGTACCAAGCCTTACGAAACATCGATGAGGCCTTTTATCAGCTTAACTTGGACGAATATAATGGAGTGTCGCGAACGAGTCAGATCCCTAACGAATGGAAATCACCTGTGGTGATACATTTTTCAAAGCCCGGACTTCCTGCAAAACACCTCAAATCATACCTGCCAATATCACTAACATCGAATGTTATGAAGCTGATAGAACGAAAGGTACTGTTTCGTCTAGATAGCAGATTACAGGAACTGAAGTTCTTTCTTGATATCACGAGCGGCTTTCGTAGCCGCCGTTCAGCCCTCGACAGCATTGCAGACCTTGTATCATGACTTCAATCTGCTCGAGAAGACAAGCACTCTGCATATATACTATTCGTAGACATAGAACAAGCATTTGATTCGGTACCACATAGGGCTATTGTTTTCGCACTTATGGCTGCGGGAATTTCAGGTCGTTTGCTTCGTTTTGTAGGCCATTTTCTATCGGAGCGCAAAATGAAAGTGCGCGTTGGAGGAGCAACAAGTGGATATCGCACTGTTAAGTGTGGTGCCCCACAAGCCAGCGTCTTATCGCCGCTTCTCTTCAACAGCGTACTTGTTGGACTTCCAAGCCTATTGCCTCAAGAATGTGACTTTCCAATAGGCACAGCAATCTATGCTAATGACATCGCACCGTGTATCAGCGGCTCTTCGCACCATGGTCCACGTCTTCGTGAAATCTTGCAGAGAGCTCTGAATGTCACATCAGAATACATGGATTAAGTTGGTTTGCAGATTTCAGCCGCTAAGTCAGCCGCAATTGCATATCATCCTAGACAACGCGCTCGTCGAACCATGAGCCGGCTATACCTCGGAGAAACACCTATAGATTGGGTGCAGCAACACCGCTACCTGGGCGTAATTCTCGATGATCGCCTATCATGGCGCCCTGCCGTTACCTCTGTGCGGCGCAAATCGCAGTTCCTACTCAGATATGTGGCCGCCTTGATTGCTAGGGGTGCCGGCTGTGACCGGATGACAGCACTGTAGGAATATCAATCATCTGTACTTTCTGGTGTTATGGTTGCCTTGCCAGTGTTGAACGTGCCGCTTAGTTTGATGTCTCAATTGTAACGCCACCATCGTGTTGCCCTCCGAGTCATTCTTGGCTTACCTCGTGAGGCGCAGTCTGTTCCATTACTCACTAAAGCACACCAGCTGCCCCTGAAGGATGCAAGCAGACCAGAGAGCGTTATATCACGTAGAGCATCTGCACCGAGCATCAGATGGACAAGCACTTATTAACCGGCTGATTCAGCGACCGTTCTCCCGCATGGGGAAAATGGCGGCATTGTTCATTGCCATTCCTGGCAGTTCAGAAAATACTACCTCACTGACAAATATAGAGACCATCTTAAACTATTTACGGACGAACCGGTAAGCATCGACGCTGAAGGCGCTGCAGCAGCTGTCTTCTCCCCTCCGACTGACGTAAGAAGGGTGTTCCGAATACCTCATCCATCCTCATCAAGAACTGCGGAGCTGGCAGCGATTGATGTTGCTCTGAAGTACGTACAGGAAGAAATAAGCACATCGAAGGTCGTCATCCTTACAGACTCCGGTGCTGTCCTTAGCAGGCTGTTGAGAAAGAATGCCAATAGCCCAATTCTACGCAGTATAACAGAGCCCGCCGACAAAATTATTTCTCGTGGGGTGCCCCTCATTGTCCAGAGGATACCTTCGCACGTGGGTATTGCTGGAAATGAGGAGGCAGATCGCCTCGCTTCAACATGTGCTCACAATGGGAGTGACTGCCCAGAAATGTCTTGTACTATTGACAACGCCCTTGTGTTAATCCGCCGATACCTCCTAAAGGAGCACTCAAACCACCGTGTTGCAGACGGCTCGTTCTAGCTTCCCTACAGTTCTAAACAGAACAACCACAAAATGAAGCCTATAGAGAGTCAAAGCAAGAACCAAGCACTCACCGCAGACACAGCACCACGTCGCAAAGTCCATCTCACCGCTGTCAGCCAGTTGTCAGGATTGCGGGCTCAATCCCATCACTCGTAATCAGTTGTCAAGATTGGAGTCAGGCATGACTTATAAGGTAGCTGGCCCATGCCGTCGTCCAACTTATCCAGGCTGAGGACGTTGTTGAAGGGAAGGACTGCTTCTCATCGAGAACGAGGAATATGAGTTTATTTACAGTATCTACAACAGGATGTTGCAGTTCATCAGTCTAGCATGACTGCGAGAGAAAGTGTACTGAACAGCCGCACAACAGCGGTTTATAAACACTCGGTCTTCCCTCGATCCCAAGGTGAGGGAAACGTTGGACCCGGTGACGAGCCGCCTCTTCGCGAGGGATTACACACACGCAAGCACGCACGCACGCACGCACGCACGCACGCACACGCACGCACACACACACACACACACACACACACACACACACACACACACACACACACACACACACACACACACACACACACACACACACACACACACACACACACGCACGCACGCACGCACACACACACACACACACACACAAGTTCACGGTACACCCCCCCCCCCCGAGGGCAGATGGCCTTCGCAGATCTCGTAGCTGACCCATTGCGGCCGCCGTGGTGTCCATTGTTTTGCGTCTTGCACAGCGCGTGGGAAGGGACCTTCGTAGACGTTCCGCGACTCATAGCAGATCAGGTCTGTGGTGGCGGGTTCAGTAACAATAGTTGGTCCGCCAATCGCGTTTAGTCACAACAGCGACGAGGCTAGAGCGTAACGGTGGCGTTCCAAGAAAAGTTGCCGCCGCTGTCGCAACGAGCTGGCAAAACTTGCACTCGAGCGGGCCGTTCTTAACAATGTGTCTGCATCCTTTCAGCGGCAGCTATATCCTTCAGCAGCTACCAAGCGGTTGACTGAAGAGCGTATTGACAGTTCTTCAAATCCGCTTCGAGATATTAGATTGTCAAAGAGTAGCGCCAGTGCTGACTATAATATATGCTTACGACCCGTGCAGCTAGACCTACTGCTGTAGAGAAGGTTTCGATAAAATTGCAATGTCCTGAAAGGTAGGCGAGTTATCACGGTCTGTCTAAGGAACTTTAAGATAAAAAGAGCAGCGGGCCAGAAAATACACTCGGTAACGGAAACGGGCACAGAATAGAGATAAGCGTAAGATTGGATTTCATGCAAAGGAATTCAAGAAAAATGTTTGCGGGCTTCACTATGTTGATTTTGTGCTTTCACATGCGAATCTATGTAGAGTCTTTTTCAAGAATTTAGAAGTCACAGGGCGCGTGATTGTACCTGTCGATGGACCATGCACTACGACGTGTACCCGGGTCATTGGGAGAACCAATGTCCCTAGAGAGCCTTAGATAATGATAGGGTCATTATAGGGCGAATATGCTGCTCCTCACTCAAGCCTCGGAGCGCCTTGTGTGTCGTATGGACACTTTGGCAAGGCTTTGGCTTTAGTTTCTAAATTTATGGCGGGAAAGCTGTCTGTATCCTGAGAGGAGTATATGTGTTCGTATCCTAAGAGGAGGCATTTCTCTTAGGTTATTGTGCTAACCTAACTTGAATGGTTACTCGGGACCCCTCCACTACGGCGCCATTCATAAACGTACTATGCCAATTTCGGGACGTTAAACCCCAGAATTTAGTTTTAAATAAACCACTGCATTTTGACCGATTTTATTTCCCACATGCATGTGCACAATGATATGAAGACGCACATGACCCCAAGCCGTTGAAATCAACGTACTAGGAGTACTTTGTTCACATTTATGTAGCAGATTATCCCTGCATCTCTAGCACGGTTTCGCAATCAGTGCTAAATTGTTCGGATCAGGTTCACAGGGTTGCTGTAATACTGCTGTCCGCTGACTTCATAGTACATCCTGCATTTACTATTTGCACTAATATGAACATGGAACTACACCTATTATCGTTTGTGCGTAAATATGCGCACAAGAACACGGGGCAGTATTATTGAAAGATGAGCGGTTATCAAAGAGAGAGAGCAAATTATGGCTACCCAGCAGTTATCAAAATACTCGTGGCGACAGCGTCCTTTCTTTGATGATTATATTAGGCATTTAAGTCGATTGTTGTTGAGTGTTGAACTGGATTCGTAATGGGAAGACTTGTATATGAATTTCTTTTACTTTCTGGCAATACTACCGTAGCGCTAAGACGAGGTTACAAGAAAAGCAGATGAACACACAAAAACACAGAAAGTATTCATGTGCTCTTCATGTGTCCTCGTCCCGTTCGCGCTACGGTAGTATTTCATGATGGCGTACCAACAAATCCGCATTGCAATTTTGGTTTGTCGTTGAAACGAAATGCGAACAGACTTGCTAGACGTATATTGTGATGCATTTTATAACTCTGGATCAGTTCTATCAGAGGAAGAACAAAACGAAGGTGGCGCGAGGAGGTCAGTTAGAAGGGCAACAATTTAATAACCTGATCTACAAGACACATGAATAACTATAATTCTGAAGCTTAAGTATGCATGGCTGCACAGTTACCTCAGTGGCCGCACCATTTTCATGTCCACTTCGGATGGCGAGCCTGATAGACAGGACCTTCGCAGGGGTGTTTCGCAGAGTGGCTTCCTTAGACCAATATTGTTCAATGTCATACTGGTGGGCCTTGCAGACGAGCTACCTGAAACAACGCATATCAGCACGTACGCGGATAATATCTGTATCTGGTCATCTGTGGTCACACGTCCACAAGTGCGTGCAAGGCTTCAACGTGCGGCTACCATCACGGTGAAGTATTTGCTCCGTGGAGGCCTGCAATCTCAGCAACTAAGTGTGCAGTGCGCACTCACAATATCCAATCGTTGTCGACGGAACGGCGCTCCCTTTAGTCACCCACCACAGATTTCTTGGCGTGATAATAGACCGCAATCTTTCTTGGACCAAACATGTTACTGCGCTTAGAGCTAAACTGACCAACTTCATACACGTTCTTCGTGTAATATCTGGACTGAGAGTGGGCCTCTCTGAGCGAAGTTTGCTCTAAGTGTACCAGGCACTTGTTGTGGGCTATGTACGCTACAGCATGCCTGTGCTATCTAACATGGGATCATCTTGTATACGAACGCTGAAGAGCCTTCAGGCAGAAGCACTGCGGATATACCTTGGCTTGCCACGCTGCACGTCAACTAAGGGCACAATAGTGGAAGCACGGGCTTGTCCAATCGACATATGCAGGTCTTGTGAACCTGTGCGAACCTATCTTCGCCTGCTAACCAGACACTCACACCATCCTCTGTCAACACTTCCAAGCACCAACCTTGACTGTGGTTTTTCTAAAGCAATTCCACGTCACGCAAGCATTATACCTGCAAGGTTCTTGGCCCCCAACATCCCCTAGACATCTCCATGAACATTGCCAAGAGCACTAGTGAGGCTTCAGATACCCGGAATTATGAAGAAATCACACGTTTCCTCCATTGACTTGAAAGAGCTCACCCTGTCTCATATATTTACATTATATAGTGGGACTGTACAAGTATATACCGATGGTTCAGTCACGCCATCTGGCACAACGGCCGCATTTGTCATCCCACAACTAGGAATTACTCGGCGATTTCGATTAGACCACAAATCGACATCTACGGCTGCGGAACTTGCGGGAATAAGGAAGGCTGTCAGTTTTATGAGACCGCAGACACCTCATAAATGGACGGTATTCTGCGATGAAAAATCAGCGCTACAGGCGCTAAAATGCTTTTTAAAGGAAGAACCATACTACCTGCTCCTGCTGGAAATCGCCGAACTTGATCACAGTGCCGACTTAAGTGGCCACGTGATCACTTTTCAATGGGTGCCTAGTCATTGTGGTGTGATTGGCAATGAACTCGCTGACAGTGAGGCAAGATCGGCATTCTCTTCCTCTGATGAAGTGTGAAGTACGGATTGCCTACTCGCGACCTGACACCAACTCCATGATCAAGGCACTCATGCAGGACCTTACAACGGCATACAGAGCCCACGATGACAACATTCACAGACGCCTACGCATATGATCGACCCAGGCAGTAAATTCTGTTTGCCCCCGAAGGTTACGCGGAGCAAAACGTCACTGCTACACAGGATTCGGCTAGGCGTTGCTTTCACCCGTCGCTACGCGCACCTCATCGGCCAATCGAAGAACCTTGATTGTGAACACTGCCAGATGCCTGAAACACTGGAACACATACTGTGCGATTGCCTAGCATATATGCTGGAGCGAAAGATCTTAGAAAGTTTCCTAGCCAGCGTTGGCGGGCAACCACTGTCGGAGGAAGCTATCCTTGACCCATGGCCTGACACTGCAACTTCGATGAGTGCAACTAAAGTGTTGAAGTTTCTGCAGGACACCAAGCTCGACGAGCGGCTTTAGCAGGACAGCTGTCCCATATACATAAGCACTCCCCACTTCTATCATCATCATCATCCATCCCAGTACTTTCACTCCCCTTCCCTCTTCCCCAGTGCAGAGCAGCAGACTAGAGCGCACTAGCTCAGGTCGACCTCTCTGTCTTTTCTGTCAATAAATTCTCTCTCTCTCTCTCTCTCTGCAGTTTAAAGCAGAGCTGACGTCACCATCCTGTGGTCTCGCCAGACAGGTACAACTTGTGGTGGTCTTGCGGCAGGAGGGTTTATACAGGTGTGTTTGGCCGGTTATTCCGCCTGAGCTTATCTCTTACGCCATTAGCGACGATGTTTTACCAAATGTTCATCAATTCAGTGTCTCGGAGGAACGCAATCAACACGCGTAGAACTTTCCTAATCACTCCAGGTCGTTCAGAGTACGGCGTAAAAGGTAGCGTGGAGAAGACCCGTGTTCTCTCGATTCAAGCAACGCCTTTCTTTCAAATCGCGAGTAGTACTATCCCATACAGGTAACGCTCGCAATTTGTTTGCACTAGTATGTGCATGACGTGACTGGCTGCAGCTGTGCGTCGGCCATTACCCCATCGTCCATGCGCCCGACTTATCTCCGAGGAGTGTCTTACAGCAGCTGCTTGGACTTAACATTAGTGTCGCATAGTTTAAGTTCCAAAGTGCAATGGTTCACAGATATTGAAACTCATGGCAGCGACCATATTCCTACCAACATGACTATCAGGACTTGACAGTTCTCTTTACCCTGGGCGCTCAGGACAGATAGACTGGCAAGAGTACCGAATTTCGATCGAGGAAAAGTGCAGACATGACCATCCCGAGCCCCTCGAAGACATGATAATACAAGCTCTGCAGGCTTCTACGCGGACGTTTACAACATCTACAAGACGCACAGATTTCGACCAAGAATTGGAGAGGTTTCGGGTGATCCGCCGGCGGGCCGCGAGACGATCGTGGGCCATTTTCTGAGATTCCAATGCAGCCCTACAAACTCTGCAGTTTGTCCTACGTCATGGGTTTCACGAGCAGCTAGCGTACGAAATAAGGCACGCTCATAATCACGCGCTCGAGAAATGCCACGACATTGTATTTCAATGGTTGCCAAGCCATTGCGGAATTGTCGGCAACGACAGCGCCGATGAAGCTGCGCGTTCGTCTCACCAAAAACATCAGTGGGTTCCTATGCCACTTTCAAGGACTGATGCTACGCGACAACTTCAATCACTTGCTCGCCACACCACAATTCTACGATGTAATTCACCGGGTTTCACCAACTTACGCTTGCACTCTCTCGACCCTAACTTGCGACTTCACCTGCTACCTGGACTCTCCCGTTCCGAAACAACTTTACTGTGTCGCGTGTGGTTGGGCGTCGCATTTAGAAATTCCTATTCATTCCTGATAGGAATCGCCAACAGTGCGGCGTGCAATTTGTGCGGGTGCGATGAGACTCTAGAGCACCTTCTGTGTCACTACCCGTTCTTTGACACTCAACGACGTACTTTACAAGCGAAACTCAACCTGCTAGACATAGAGCGCTCTCTGAAGAAAAGATCCTTGGACCATGGCCCAGGCGTTCTTGCATGCAAAAGGCCACAAAAGCCATTCTGCGTTTCTTGAATGACACTCGATTGTATGAACGCTTGTGACAGTGGATATTCCTCTGCGACTGACTGTGAATGACTGACTATTATTTTTCTTTTCTCTCGATCCTTATCTGTTCTTCCCTTTTCCCCTCTCCAAGTGTAGGGTATCCAACCGGGCACGTCCTTGGTTAGTTTCCCTACCTTTCCCTCTTCGTTTCTCTCTATCTCTCTTTCACTCGGGCATGCTCCTAACCTGTCGTATCCGAATTGTAATGTAAATAGTGCGTTCATTCACTCTTTCCTGTCCTACTTCGTGCTGTCAATAGTCGACGTGCATTTGGGCCGCTAGGTCCTTCTTTTGCTCTCAACGCTCTCCGCTTTCTCCTGCTCTTCAAGTGAAAGCTAGCCATTCATTCATGTTAGCAGTTTTGCTAACTTGAACAAGCTAGCACTTGCGCTTATCTGAAGATTGATGAATTCCACATGAAGGGTGGCTGTTTGGGCTAGTTGGTTCTCCATAGTCTAAGTTTAAAGCCCGAACCAAGACGGGACGACAAGAAACACCGACAAGCGCTTGTCTGTGTTTCTTGTCGTCCCGTCTTCGTTCGCGCTTTAAACGTATTAGAATTCCACATGATTCATCGACATTCTAGATAAGCGCGTTGGTCTTAAGAGGGTATTGGCGTTAAAAAGGGTGAATAATTCCATTTAACATAAGGTTAACCCATACGATAAGCCCATAACTACTGATGTATTAACTAGCCTGCAAAATCGTCGGTAATCTCTGTCGCTCTCCCATTTCTTTTGCCGATTCTTTTGAGACCAAGACAGTTATTCTTTGACTTTTCCATTATTTGTTCCAGATGCGTATCGCACCCGAAAGCATCAAATATATTTTTAACTACAGTAAATGAGGTATAGAATACCATGGAGAAAACCTGCCATAGAAAAGAAAATAATTAAAAAATAATTAAAACAGCATATTCTCTAAATAGGCCGAATAGCGTCATTCTAGGCCGCGATTTTATTTAGTCTTAAACGGCACAGACAAAAGCAATCGTTACAAATAGCAAATGTTAGGATCGCGTGCTCATTATTCGTGCCGCATTGAATTGAATCGTGACACGCCCCCTTCTTACCATCTCACTGCATTATTAACGCTGTGCGCAAGTATATATGAAGGCTGCTTTTCAACGTTCGCTTTTCTGCTACATATATTTATAAAGTGTGCTCTGAAATTCAAGTAGTGTTGAGTGTATACAGTAAGTACTAAGCATGTGTGTGTGTGTGTGTTTGTGTGTGTGTATGTATGTATGTATGTATGTATGTATGTATGTATGTATGTATGTATGTATGTATGTATGTATGTACGTATGTATGTATGTATGTACGTATGTATGTGCGTGTGTGTTAAGGGGCAGGCATATTAAGCGATATTAAGGGACAGGCAGACGGCAGTATGGATTAGAGAGCTGTTGCAGCCGATATTCTAAGAATCGCCGGATTGAACGTTCCGAAACTGTGGGTTATGAGGGACGCCGCTGTGAAGGACTCCGGAAAAATGTCGACCACTTCGGGTTTTTCACCCCACATCTAAAGCTAGCGTTGTCAAATTAGAATTCTTGCATTCCGTCCTGAGTGGAATGCCGCCGCCGCGGCAGGGAATTGAACCCGCAATACAATGCTAGGCAGCAGAACGGCATAGCTGGCTACCACGGCAGGTCGCTGCTATTCTGGTTCAGATTAAGAGAAAGAAGCGGATTTGGGCAAGCCATGCATTGCGTGGAGCAGATAACTGGCATTCGATCAGAGTAATGGAATGGGCGGCGAGGGAACGGAAAAGAAATCGAGGATGGCGGACGGCTGGGGTGGTGGGATTAGCTAGGGAAACTTTCACGCATAGGAGGGTGTCGACTGACGCAAGACAAGGTCAGATGGAGACCTCACGAAGGTGCCTTCGTCCTGCAGTAGTTATAAAATCACGTTGCTGCTGCTGCTGCTGCTGCTGTTGATGATATAATGATAATAATGTGAATAAAGGTTATCTATATAGATCACGAAAGCCTGTAGAGCAAGACTAATTATTCATTATTATTATCATCGTCGTCAGCTTACTTTATATCGATTTTTGGGGCCGTATTCAGAAATCTTTTTGTTTGTATGAACTGTTCGCCACTGGGCGGCCGCCTTCGCTAATTGTACGCGAGCGTTTTGCGTTTTACGACGATTGGTCGATGGCAGTTCTTACAGGCCATTCTATAGCGTACTAACTCTGTAAAGTTTGTCACACGTTCGCACGTACGAACAAATATGAGAACTCACCTTTAAAACTATCTGTTAAAGATTGTAATGAATGGTCTGTATACATATTCGCAGATAATTATCGGACCTATATTCAAGAGGAGTTGATTGATTTGCTTATTCATCACGCTCCTTGATGCTGACATTTATTCATCTTATCCGCTTTATACAAGAGCTGAATTCTCACTTTGTACACTGTGATATGTATATAAATACTTTCGCTCAATTATAGGAAACATTTATAGTGCTCTGTTTCGCTATTCCGTTGTGAATTGTTTTAATATGCGTTTTTTTTTAACAGGGCTGTGCGAAGCATCGTGTGAGGGAGGAATTAAGCAGTGAATTTACCAACCTTGTGTTGTGGGCGTTTACTTTGCTATTATACTTACATAACAGTGGACAATGACAGCTGGAATTCGGCGTTTACCCTCCGATTGTGACGCTGCAAATGCCACATAAAAAGAATACAAGCAATTTAATTTTCCTAGCGCGCAAAAGACCTTGGTCCACCTTATCCCTGAGAAGTTTCTAGTTCTCGGCGCTGCTGAAATAGCAGCAATGTTCTGCAAGCCGGACAAGATCGCATGTTAACATGTCGATGGAAATTATGCGAGCATTATGTAGGTCAAATATTATGCTTTCGCCCTTGGTCTACCTCAACGCTCTTCGCAATACCGATTTCTCCAATACCTGTGCGATAAGGAAGCAGAACGAGCCATGTATGCGCCTTTCTAGAGTCGATCTATTTTATTATTCACCTAAGGCGTTCTAAATCTCACAATAAAATTTGTAAATGTCCATCAGTTGAACAAATTAAAGGAAAGTACATAACCCGGAGCGTTAAGGCCCATAACAAAAATTGTGCGTTTCGAGAGCACACTGAGAATTATGTGCAGGCCTCATCAAGGTCATTCATAGGGATGTGGCTGCAGGCATCATCATCATGACCATCACCACCGCCGTCGTCGTCACCATCATTATCATCACAACCATCACCATCACCATCATCATCATCGCCAAAGGGGCTGCGCTATCTACGCGTCAACAACCAAATTCAGCCATTCACGTGTGGCTTTTGGATAATAAATTGAGTTCTAGAAAGCTATTTTCGAAGCAACTTTTCTAACTTTGAAGTCGCTAAAATTTCGCCACTTCTTCGGTCACGTCGCTAAAAAGAAATGTCGCTGGTTGCTAAATTGAAAAATTTCTCTCTAAGCAGACAAATGACAAAATCGCTAAAATTTCAACACTGGTTAATCGTTTGTCTCAACTTTTACTTCCAGTCGCCTGGAGTGCGACGAAGTTGATAGCGCCTGCTGTATTTTTTCTTTCTTTTTTGTAGTTGTGCTTACTACAACCAGCGCTGTGCCCATGAAGTGTGTGTGTGTGTATATATATATATATATATAAAAACGTGCACCTAAATCTAAGTACACGGGTGTTTTCGAATTTCGCCCACATCGGAATGCGGCCGCCGTGGCCGGGATTCTATCCCGCGACCTCGGGCTCAGCAGATGAACTTTTTGGAAGTAAGACCTGCTTACTTAACGTTGTTGGCTGGTCCACCAGGCCGTATATATATATATATATATATATATATATATATATATATATATATATATAATGGCCTAAGGAGCCTCTCCGGTATTAAAGAGATAAAAATTGCGCCGTGAAGATGGACCCTGGTTCCCATGTATATAATGAAATTACTTTATAGGAGTTATCGTACGATATACCGGGTGTCCCAGCTAACTTGAACCAAGGGTTTAAAAATGAAATATTGGGGTCAGGAGAGTGAAACTACCTGCATATTGGTGACAGGCATTTGGCGCACCACAGGAAATTTTTTGTATTGCAATTACTTAACTAGTAATTAAAATAATTTTTTTAAAATTTTTAATATTGACTTTAGACACTAAGTGTGATTCGCAAAGTTGGAGAGCACTTTCAGAAACCCCCATTCCATTATTCGCCATAAAGAAAACCTTACGTGTACCTCTTTTTTCGAGCTCGAAAGAAAGCCCGCGAAATACAAAAAAAACCACGTGACGAGCGCATTCGCGCGCCGCGATCGTGCTGCTCTCAACCGTGCTTTCAGTGAACGAAATCAGCTCCGGTATTCATTCGGCGGCCCCGTTTCAGAGGCAGGCCGATATCTTGGTGGTGGTTTCTTCGGCCGTGTCAGCCAGTTCGCGCGTGACGGTGTAAATTGCAGCGAGTGCGCTGCGCTTTGCAGTCGCGATAAAGACTGCCAAGCTCGAAGTTTTCAAATGAGAGGAGTTTTATTTGCCAGTTGCAAAGAAAATAAAAGTGGCGGTTTATGGCTTGGCTGTGCGGCGATGACAGCCGTGGCATGCGGTTGTCCTGACTCCATTTCATTTCGGTTTCTTACCAATTATAAAAAGTGCTCGAATAGGTCACCTTGTGCGACGATACAGCTATGGCATCTTGTAACCAAATCAGCCGTTGCATTTCGTATGACAGCCTCAGGCATGTTTAAACAGACTTCCGTTATTTTGTCTTTAAGGTCTTGCGGTGTGGAAGTTGGTGTGCTGTACACCTTGTCCTTGATATGACCCCACAAAAAGTAGTCCAGAGGTGTCATATCAGGAGACCTGGCTGGCCAGTTCACGGGACCTAGTCGTCCTATCCATTTCTGCGGGAACGCTGCGTCGAGCCAGGTCCGAGCCTTGGCGCTGCTGTGCGCGGGGCGCCATCGTGTTGAAACCACACATTTGTGGCCCTGGCGAGCGGTAGATCCGAAAGGAAGTCGTCAACGGGTCCTCTGAGGATATCATTGGTGTAGCGATCTGCTGTCAGCGTCTGGTCGAAAAACACAGGCCCGATCAAACTACCGTCGAAAAGTCCACACCAAACACTAAATGACCACTGGTACTGGTGCTGCGTCTGTAAAACCCAGTAGGGATTTGAATCGCTCCAGTAATGAGCATTGTGCAGGTTCACCTGTGAATTGCGCGAAAAACTAGCTTCGTCACTCCATATCACTTTGTTCAAAAAATCCGGGTCGTCCTGCATCTTTATCAGAATCCAATTAGCAAAATCGGTCCTGTTTTGGAAGTCCCGTGGCAACAGATTTTGATGAAGCTGTACGTGGTACGGATGCAGGCGGTGTTTGCGCAGTATTCGCCAAACTGATGACCTGGAGACTCCGGTATCCTCGCTCACGCTGCGCACGCTTGCTTGGGGTTCCAGAGCGAACAGCGATAAAATATGCGTCTCGAAGTCCTCGTCAAAAACAGGTGCTCTGTGTCGTGTGGACGTAAAACTGCCCATCCGTCGCAGCGTCTCGAAGGCACGCAGGATCGTTACTGAACTTGGCCGCCTGCCTGGGTGCCATTGTTGCATAAGGTCTGCAGCGCGCCTTCTGTTCCCATGACATGCACCTAGAGCCAGAACCATGTCTGCTTTCTCTTCATTTGTAAACGGCATGTCTGCAGTGCTAGTAATCACTACACCAAAGATTCAGTCTCGCATGAGAGTGGCATAAGAAGAGCACACGACAAACTGTGCTTCACCGCTGCTTCCAGCTTTCAAAATCCTCATTAGGAAACTGCAACACACAGCCGCCAACACCTCGCGGCGAAACATTATTCCCTGTATTTCTCTTTTGCTTCTGAGTGACAAAGCAGACTCGCCATCTCAGTATCTTATCAGATTGGGACTAAGTCGTCGTCGCCGGGTGCCAACTAGCTGATGCGGACGAAAAACCCCCGCCAAGATATCGGCCTGCCGCTGCAACGGGGCCGTCGAATAAAGGCCGGAGCTGATTTCGTTCACTGAAAGCACGGTTGAGAGCAGCACGATCGCCACGCGCAAATGTGCTCGTCACGTGATTTTTTTTGTATTTCGCGGGCTTTCTTTCGAGCTCGGAAAAAGAGGTACACGTAAGGTTTTCTTTATGGCGAATAATGGAATGCGGGTTTCTGAAAGTGCTCTCCAACTTTGCGAATCACATTTAGTGTCTAAAGTCAATATTAAAAAATTTAAAAAAATTATCTTAATTACTAGTTAAGTAATTGCGATACAAAAAATTTCCCGTGGTGCGCCAAATGCCTATCACCAATATGCAGTTAGTTTCACTCTCCTGACTCCAATATTTCATTTTTAAACCCTTGGTTCAAGTTAGCTGGGACACCCGGTACATTTGCGTGTGAGCTACATCCTGGTTTGCAAGCGTTTCTCAGAATATTTATAAAACGACATCTAGGAAGTCGGGCTAAATTAACTCTAGCTGAAGGGTATCAGTGAGCCACGAGACAACCGCCCGTTTGCAACCCTCCAGAAAAGATCGCTCACGCTGCTTCAAGGTCGTCTTAAATCACTTGTTCTTGCCGAAAGAAATCGCTGGTTTCCCAAATAGCTGGTCTGTGTGAGGTCACTCAGTTATATGGGACATTCTCTTTACGAGTAACGCCTACCATCTTCACGAAGTGCGAATGTGGAGACTTCCTTTAAAATGTGACGGATCGATATTTGATGCGGGGCTGCGAACAATCAGGCTGGGAGCTCTGAAACTTCCGTTCTGCTGGAGCACTTGCTATTGTACTCCTTCCGCTGGCGTACTAATCACAAGTCATCCATCACAAACGAGTAAGTGAGTTGTTAAGCGCACGGTGAGTAGGATGAGCACGTTCAATTGCTACAGGACAGAAAAAAAAAATGTACTTACGAATATGAGCTGTTGTAGCAATTTTGTGCGTACGAGCGCTCGTTGGGCTGCCTCCTCACGCCAAGTGGTCATCTGGTGGGAAGTCCTCAGTATTGAAGGTATACTTGTTTCTCCTTTCCACTGATTGTGGTTTATTTTTGCTTGAAGCGTTTCTGTAGCGTACAATTCATCCGCCGCTCAGAAGTGCACTTCAGATATGTAACCACCATCAAAAGTATAGCTTTCTGGTAACAGCATATATTGAAAGCGCCTTTGCTTTTCGCAAAGGCACGTCTGCTATATGTATATTCAGATGATGGATATACGCAAATTACCACCTGAGTGCTTGCACTGACACTTTGAAAAGTTCTATGTGGCACTTCTCAAAGAGCAACTTGTAGCACTGCTGCATTAGGTGTGCGTAAGCGATATTTAATACTTAAAATGAATTCCCGGCCTATATTCGAGGCATCAGTCATCGTATCATATGGCACGAGCATTTTTCGCTTGTGCAGTGACGAGAATGCTCTTCCTTCCTAGGCAGGCAGTGTGCCACGAACTACCGCCGTGTTTTAGCGGAGGTTATAGAGTCCGCCGGTGACGACTTCCCTCTCTGCCGTCGGTGGGCGTCTTGCGTGCGCCGGCACATCTTGTGCTCATTTCCGCGTTGGCCAGACACCGGCCTGCGCGAGCCAGCGGACGCTTGCGATTGCTTTCTCTTTGTTCTTGACTGCCCGCACGCTAGGCTCTTCAACTTGTCGGCGGGCTGATGCAACGGAGCCTTCAGCCTTCGGGACGTCTGTGCTGCCGCAACGGATGGTTACAAACAAGAGCTCCGCGCGGGCTTGTCGGGGGCGCGTGCGACGTGGTCGTAAAACCCATCAGGTGTCTTCATCGGCTGGCGCCTTTTTCTGGGTCACGGACGCGACGGGCCCTGCTGACCCGGCGGCTCACGTCCCGCGCGCTTCCGATGTGCGCCCCATCGCGACAGCGCCCCCGGCGGTGAAACTCTCTTGGCCGCCGATCAGCGCGCGATCGACGACGACGACAACGCGTCCAGCGGCGCGCAAAGCGAGGGCACGACGGGGCCGTTGATAGATCATCACGGCTCCCCGGGCTGGCCTCATTGGCATGCGCGTGGCGGCATCAGGCCCCTCGACGGTCCTGCAGCCAATAGGACACAGCGTGACAACCGCGAAGACGCCGGTAGCCCTTGGTGGTCCCCGTTAGCTGAGGGCTTTCGCCTTGGACGACGAGCAGATCGCGGCGCCTGATAAGCGGCCCCTGCCACGGCTTTCCCGCCACGCGAACGCTCTGTGCGGCCCATGAGCTTTGCGTCGACGTCACCTCCGCTCCCAAGATAAGACGCCGATTGGGGCTCCCTGCTCGCGACCTTCTGTACAAAATGCGTCGTTGGGGTGGTCGCAAAGTGTCCCAAGGGAGAACCGCTTTCCCCGCGTCTCGAGGCTGTGACGTTTCCTATATATCTCTTGGAGTATAGTGTCGGAAGTGAGACAATGCCAAGAAAGCGTCGACAGGATTGCGAGAGTCTACTTCCTCAAGGTCATAAGTTCTGCAATCTTACATATGCAAAAAATATGCAGAGCTGCACAAACCTCGACATGTATATCTGCGGCGGCATCAGCTATGTTTGGCACAGTGTTGAAAGTAAGCTGAACTGGCTGTTGTGACGAAGTGTCGAGAACCACAGTTCCGGGACGTTGGTTGATGCGCTTAGCATAAACGTCGGAGTGTAGCAAAATGTACCATCAAACCCTTTCCTACCAGAAGTCATGTTGCTGCACTGCCCAAAAGCTGACAACCGTGACTGCGGCATTGTCACTGGATGAAACTGACAATAGCGTGGAGAAATAAGCTTACCACACTTGGTGGCATACGTGAGTGACATGGATCTGTGAAAGAAGTGTCCGGCCAGTTCCCATCCATGGTATGTTAAGGAAATCGGTGACTGAATTCTCAAAGCTTCTCGTTCGTAAGTGTCGTTTGCCTGCCACGGTCGCTAATAATGTCCACCATCGCGAAAGACTGGCATTGGGGCATAGCGGCATAGCCAGGGTAGGGGGCAGGCAGGGGGAGAAACCCCCCACCTCAATCTCTGCGCACGAGAGCGAGAGGGAGATAAACGGGGTGAGAAAGGCAGGGAGGTTAACCGGAGAAGATTCTGGTTTGCTACGCTGCACTGGGGCGAAGGGTAAGGGGAAATAAAAGACGGAAAGAATAGCGAAGGAAAAGCAAAGGCAAAAAAAAAAAAAATAGAGGAGGTTGGGAACATCCGCGAGGACTAAAGTCTGCCTAATAGGCCACTCGAACGCAAAAACTTCAATAGTGCCTTGGCTGTCTTGTGTTGTGACGAATGTATATTTCGGCGTTCCAGGATGGTCTGCTCCGAAAGTGACCGGTCGCCAAGACGCGCCAGCGCGGTCGCGAGGGACTGCCTGTGTGTGCTGTATCGGGGACAATGGCAAAGAACACGTTCGATGGTTTCCTCATTGCCGCAGTGGTCACGCGCAGCACTATCTTCCCTTTTTATGCGGAAAGCAAAGGATTTTGTAAAAGCGACACCCAGCCACAGTCGCTAAAATACCGTTGTCTCAGGTCGGTGTAGTGCAGGTGGAGGACCAAGTTGAAGACAGGGGTCCAGTTGATGCAGACGTGTGTGCTGGAAACTAGGTGTGTTTTACAACGATTGTAAAGCACCATATGCAAGAACTCGAAGTTTCGCTGTTGCATGTGTTTTTTACAGCGGGATTGGTTCCTGCACGCCGTCTTCATGAGCAGATCGAGCAGCATCATCGGCATGTTCGTTGCCCATTACGCCACAGTGGCCAGGGAGTGACTGAAATATGACGTCGTGTCCTTGCTCGACGAGGCGGTGAAGGAGCTCTCGGATTTCTAGAAATAGTTGTTCGTAGGGTCCACGGCGTAAGGCAGAAAACAAACAATGCCTTGTAGTCATCGAAGACACTCCATTTTTGAGGCAGTTCCTCTCGAATTATGCGAAGTGCAGTGGGAAGAGCAACAAGTTCCGAGGCTGTCGATGTCGTCTGGTGCAATGTCTTGAACTTCAAGGTGGTGACTTTCGCAGGAAAAATCACTGATCCTGCAGAACCGTTCATGGTGGTTGAACCACCAGTTTATAGACATAGGCATAATTTCTTTATTTTTCGTAAAGCAGGAGCAGCGAAAGTTGCTTGAGAGCTGGTGACAAGAGTTGCGCCTTCGTTCGAATTTATGGCACTAGGAATATCTGGCGTATAACGACGTGCGAGAATACTTGCCTGACCCCCATCCCCCCGGAGATCAGCGAATCAGACAATTAGTTTAGCATCTCTACGTCTTCGACAGCGAAAAAAATATAAGAATAAGAGAACGTATAACAACTATCGCCGCACGTTGCACGTAAATGAAGTCGCCATTATTGTAAACCGCACATTCGACTGGTCGTTTAAGCGTCTAAACTTTGTCGCCACAGTAAGCACGCTCCTGTATGTAGATTTAAAGATCGGGTAGGCTCGCAGCCGTAGTGGGATGCGCGAAACGTTGTCCGCGTGCTGCAGAGGGTGTGTAGGCACTGGGTAGAGAAATGACATAACCAAATATACAAGTTACATTTATTCACGCATTAGAAAGCTCACAATTATAACTTATGTTACACATATTGCGGGAGCTTAATATATAATTTTACAATTGCGACCGCTCCCTATTTGTAGTGAACCTGTTAGTTTTGTGAACTATGTTCGGGCCCTAGAGGTAAATAAATGACTCCCCTACTGGTGGCACCGGAGCCTTTTTACCTTCCGCATGCGGGGGGCTCGATCAACCATACGAGTGCGCTAATTGGTGGTTGGTGCTCCTGCGCTAGCCTCGATTTCATGAGCTTGCGCTCTCTGTGGCGATGGACGCGTTCCGACGTGGTGAAAGGGGTTGGCTATTTCTCTGTCTTACTGCCAGAGTCTCTTCACACCGTTTTTGGACCCTGTACGTGTCGAACGCAGAGGCGCCGTAGCCGAGCAAGCGTGTAATTTCAGCAACAAATTGTACACTTGTAGGCCTTGTAACTCCTGACGAGCACCGGTTTGAGCTTGATAAATTATACCTGCTATAGCATAGCGAGCTCTCTCAAATGCGACCACTCACGCACGCACGGACGGACAAACGTACACCTGTCGAGCTACGCCCCTCTGAACACCACGCGAGAGGCTAAATTTAGCTCCGATTGCGCCATATGTAGCGCGAAAACGACGCCGTATGTGTGCGCGATACATGCACCATCGAGTAATGGATTCTTTCCTCTACACAACGATATCAAGGTAAGGCGCGTGGGTAATACTGTTGCAAAGGTATAAGCGATAATAATGCAACATTTTTTCGTTACATGCAGCTAAGCGACCCTCTATGGCTGAGCAAAGAGACGTCACACGATCATGAGAGTGTTGCCAGAGCACTCTGAAACAGCCAGTCGAATGTCCTATGAGGTGTGCTGTTTACAAGTGACGCTTAGTGTTTCTGATATCCACTACTGTAAAAACACAACAGTAATTATTGAAAGTACGTGTTATTGCTATAAGCAGTATTTATTATTGTAATACACGCACCGATAACTTATTCGGTCAATGAAACGTTGAAATGTACGCGAAAATTCTCGTATACTCTGGGAATGCCAAGCTCGACTATTAATGCGCAGCGCTTTTTGAGAACATTATGCGCAAGTGTACGCAGTCAAACACTAAGAGAGAAAGAATGTGTAATCAACGCGTTTCACATGGCTCTTGCATGTTCATAGAAATGCAATCTCAAATGCATACCATTGGCGTAATTATTTTTTACGCC
The DNA here is from genome assembly GCF_023375885.2 of Dermacentor andersoni. Lineage (NCBI taxonomy): Eukaryota > Metazoa > Arthropoda > Arachnida > Ixodida > Ixodidae > Dermacentor > Dermacentor andersoni. The sequence continues at coordinate 139,046,096 of NC_092814.1, forward strand.
CACAGGTCTGTTATCCTGGGCATATGTTTAGTCGCACAATATGCCCTTTTACGTGGTGCTCTACAAGCCACTCCTTAGTCTATCGAAGGGGGTAACCTTCGGGCAGAGCCGTCCTGCCGTGTTCGAATATCTTCCGAGGAGTACACTATATAGTAAGATTGCGGCAAACAAATTTCCATTGAGCACGCGGATGCGCAGTAGACACACCAAGCTTTTTGTTTGTTAAGATTTATTGCCATGGGCCAGCCACCTTCGTTAATAATGAACCGACTGGGCTCTATAGACCGAGTCAAAGATTCTTGAGACATGGCCTCGTGTGAAGCAGGCTGACAAATCAACGTGATCGTTGCTACTATTATTGCAATCGACTGGCCTCAGTGACCGAACTTAGGTGCGATGATGATGATTTGGGATTTTGGGATGATGATTTGGAATTTGGGATTTGGGATGATTTGAGCCGTGCGGACTATAATGCTCCAAGCACATAGGTGTAATGGGTAGGTGTAATGTAAGCACTTAGGTGTAATGGGCAGCTCCACGTGAGCGCACTGCTAGTGCCTCCTTTTGTCGCTCCTTCCCACTCTCTTCCTTTTATTTTATTGATGCGAAAGCATCATATGACCCATTGAGCGAGAGAGAGAGACAGAGAGAGAGAGAGAGCGTTATTCGTCAGAGTGGGGACCTAGTCCAATGCTCCTCAGGAAGGCCTGATGGCCGCCAGGCTATGCGTGACGGCGAGCTCTTCGGCTCGCTCCACGGCTCGGAGTTGCACGTCCGTGCTGGAGCTAAGCAGCGCTTCCTCGGGGGAATTTAGGTGCCGTTTCGCTGCTACATAAGCCGGCTTTTTCACTCAATGAGAAATTGGGAGGAGGAGCCCCCTCCCCCCGATCTCCCACTGAGCGAAAAAGCCGGCGTCTATAAACTGCGACGCCACGTCACGTCACGAGCGCGCCTCGACGGAGCAGATACGGCGACGTGACGCCATGGGGCGAGACGGGTGGTCGGCTAGGCAGTCGCGTAACGTGCGCCTGCGGGTGGCGTCGTCTAGCCCTCAAAAGGCGACGTGCGGTCCGTAGCTCTCTCTCTCTTTCACCCCACTGGGCTGCTGCGCGCGCTGCCGGCCTTGGTGGCCGCTGCTGCTTCCCCGGCCTGTCGTCGCGCAGGACGTCGGTGGTATGCGGCGTCCTTGACTGCTTAGCACTATCGTCCAAATGATTCCGGTATACAGCCAACATGCTAACGTATAAACTGTACAAAAAAATAACTCGCACCAATTTAATCACAAAACTCAATAACATACCTCGCAGCGAAACTCGAAAACAGTATTCGAAGCGCGAAACTCGAACGACCGCTCAGCGGCGTTCAATTCGACATTAACGTTTTCGCATTCACAACTCATAAGAAGTGTTTAGGTGTCCCCAGATTTTTTTCTCCCCTTACCCCATTTCACCGATCCAAGGTAGCAAAACACCCACCGTGGTTGCTCAGTGGCTATGGTGTTAGGCTGCTGAGCACGAGGTCGCGGGATCGAATCCCGGCCACGGCGGCCGCATTTCGATGGGGGCGAAATGCGAAAACACCCGTGTACTTATATTTAGGTGCACGTTAAAGAACCCCAGGTAGTCGAAATTTCCGGAGTCCCCCACTACGGCGTGCCTCATAATCAGAAAGTGTTTTTGGCACGTAAAACCCCATAATTTAATTTTTAAGGTAGCAAATCGGACGCGCGTCTGGTTGACCTTCCTGCCATACTTCTTTCTCTCTCCACCTCTCGTCTTCCTCCTCCAACATCATGACTGGTTGGCACCTCCTCTCACAAACAGTTCTAGAGCAAAACTTTTGTGGGAATACACGCCTAGATTTATCAGGGAGCTATAGCAGATCGCTAACCTGATCCTGCATGGTAGGGTACACAGCCATGATCACGCTGTGAGAAATTCAAAGCTGCTCATGAGCAGTGTGGAGTGTGCGGCTCACACATCGCATACTGTGCTGTAGCCGTGTACATTATCGAACTCTTGCCGCTATCGAACGTGAGCCTTGAATCTCACGAAACATCAGACGCACCTAGTTGATCAAATCTTGGCGGCTGAATCCAGTCATCAGGCTTTACTTACTTTTCGGCACTCACGGTTTCTGCAGACTTCCAAAACGTGCAACGATCGGGAACATGAACGCTCGATTTCTAGCCCCCACCTAGCAGAATCGTATTCCTTTAGCGAGGGCACTTGCCCATTGTGTGCCGTAACTCGTCTTCGTTTTCCGATAGGTGTAACTTCGTGCTTGTCGTAGAAATGTATGCGTGCGGCTCCCACCGCGGCCCTGGCTATCTTGCCAAAGACCACAATTTATGGGATAGTGCTGGAAACAAAGCACTTAGAATGGGAGCAGGCGGCTGCGTGAACTGCAGGTGACCTCGCGTGCCTAGCCCCTCCTTCGCGCTGCTTTGGGCGCCCGGCATCGACGGATCTCGCAAGGGTTCAGTTCGCCCCCTTTTCCAATTCAAATCTTGAAGTGCAAGAATCAGCGAATGGACCTTGGTTCACCGCTCGTCATTCATTGCTCTCGCTACTGCCTCCTCCACCTTTTTTTCTCAGGTCTCCGGGGCTTTTCTGTTCATCTTGGGCGTATGGACGGGCTAGAGTATTACGAGTGCAGAGACGAATCTAATCAGACTTTGTGCTGGGTGATCCTTTCTCTCGAGCGCACCTTCCTCACGCGATTCAAGGATGCGATTTCGTGATCCACATATTCTCGCTGCTTTTGCGCCGAAGGAGAAGCAGGCATGCGAACAGTCTTGTCCCGTTTATTCGGCTTCGAAGCGCCCGCTGGAAAGGAACGATATTCATCTCCTGCTAGGGTGTAGAAGTAAGTGTGTAGTTTTCGTCGAACGTGCCGACCATGGGGAATTCCTTGCGTAATGCGTTTGCTTGCGTTGTACGTGGCTTACGCAATGCTTACTGATCTTTCAGATTGTCCTCCTTCAGATTTAGTCGCTTGTGCGCCTGCTATACCTCACCTACCTGAACGAATACGCATTCGTTGATAAATGGCTTAAGATGAACTCGACAATGGGTGCTAAAGGATAGGCAGAACTCCCAGTGAGTTCCCACTTCTGCTCCTAATGAGCTGTTGCATGCACGTCCCCTACAGCAAAGAATCGTGATATACGCGTTGCGGTGCTGGTGGCAAAACTCGAAGACTCGAAAACTCGTCACCAAGGCTGTGCAAGTCTCTTTCATGAGGACTTGCCAAGATTTGTCAGATGTAAATGTTTTCATTTCGTAGATGTTCTAGCAAGGTCTTGAATGTGCCTGTCGCGAGACTCATGTCAATTAGTGTACATAACACTAAGCACTGTCAAGAGGATAAAGAATTTTATTTTTGATCACTTTTAATGAAGGAACTCCAACATGATTTTCTGTACAAAGGTCAAGTTCACAAATCCTCGAAAATAAAAAAAAAATCTGGGCTTGGCGTGTCAAAACAACGATCTGATTATAAGGCGCGCTGTAGCGGGAGACTCCGAATTAAGTTTGATCTCCTGAGGTTATTTAACGTGCAACGAAAAATAAGTACACGGGCGTTTTTCCATTCCACGCCCATCGGAATGCGGCCACCACGGCCGCGATCGAACCCTCAAATTCTCTCGTCTACAAGAAGCATTTATCATTGGACGACCCTCTTCACCAATAATATGCGCGCTGTCACAAAAGGCGTGTGCCTGTTTTTACGACATCCTCTTTCATACGACCTGCTTTGTGAATAACGGCCCATGGAGTCCATGTATTTGCAACGCAGGTCGTACGCTCCAGCAGTCCGTAAGGTGCCAGAGAATTGCGGTAGCCAGCGTGGTACCAGGAAAGGCAGCCGGATAATGAGTAGTAGTTTTTTACAAACAAAAGCATTCGTAAATTTTGTGAATATTTTAGAGCGCAGCACTTAGGCGCCCGTTCCTGCGGCGAGCGTCGGCGTCCCTCGTAACCGAGCGAACGAGCACACTCGAGGATGAAACAGCGAACGCGGAGTGCAGCGGGGGATGAAAGACGGTGATAGCGAACATTGCGCGAGGAGGAAAGCAGAGGAGGAGGGTATGGCAAATGCGTGAGAAGAAAAGCGTAGTGCGACGCAACACTGGCTATGCGGCTGCGATGGCTACGAGATCGCATCAGAGTAGCGCGCGTCGTAAGGTCCCAGAATAAAGCTTAAAGGTAGCGACATGCTTTTATCTTGCCGCCGCCGCTGCTGCGAAGAGCATGAGAGGAAGCAGGAGTGAAGGTCTGCGTCTCCCAGTTGGTTGAGCGCCGTCACGTGGTATTTCTCACGCCCTTTTCCCTATTTTTTTTTCTTCTTTTCCGCGTCTCGGCGCACTCACCACCATGACAGTTGGCCGTCGAGCTTCGGCGGCGAGGCTTTCGCAAGAGATTTCGGATGTTTGGGCTAAGTTTCGTGGCTAACCGCGTCATTTAAGAACTCCGTTTTTGTTTTCTTTTATGTTAGGGAGTGATTTTAAGATTACTATAGGAGCAAACGTGTACGAACGGAGCTTTTTCCATTGTTGACGGGGTACGCGTAGCTCAGACATAGGTAAGCTTATATGCACAGGTGCTATTCTAGGGGCTCGTTCAGATTTGTTTTTCTGATCGCGCTATCGTAAACAGGTGTATGAAGCTATGGAGTGCGTGGGCTATGTTCTCTCATATATCGTTCTAAAAACGTAACACGTGTTATTGTTGTAGTTCTGAGAGTGCGTAACTTTGTCAGTCCATGCTTTTGTTAGGTACTGCAAATGTATTTTGCGAGGACAAGCTGTTCACTACCATCGCAAATGATTTTGTCTTTTGTGAGTAGGCTTTCCCCGCTTCGCCGTCTCGGCAGGATAAAATTCACGAGTTTATTGGCTCATATTGACTTAATTGGAACTGCGCAAAGAGGGAAAGTGCTCATTCATGGAAACTATTTCTATGTGTAACTTTAGTCCTTGCACACGCTTTGTTCACAAATGAAGTACAGGTTTCACTGTGATGTTTGCGCTTCAGAGCCAAGGGCGCCAGTTTGTCATAAAAGCGTAGGAGCAGCTTCACTGCTTAAAGCGATGCCAGCGTCATGACGAAACGACGAGAATAGCTGAGATGCTCCGCGTTGAACGCGCGCGTTTCTACATGACGCTCGCGTTATTCAGGCCAATATGTCACGCACCTTGCGTTCGGTCATCATGATACTAAGATGATTAAATTATGAAGGTGCACAAGCTGGACACAAGGCAGTCGATCGGGTACACGCAAGTACACAGGTACGCACTTCGAGCAGCGCAAACGCATCCGAGTTGTTGAATCGGCAGCTACATAGTGCTGCACACACGCGAACGCATTGCCTTTGGCGTGTACCGGCGAAACCTTCGTCGTAGCCCTTTCACGCCGGGCAAGTGTCTTTAGAAAGCCAAATAAAGAGTCTGATTAATGCAATAGAAATAACTCGCGAAGCGGGTTGATCTGTGCAAGCCGCGACAGTGTTCTTGCCTACGAGTACAATGCATGGCACTGGACGGCATAACACTCAAACAAAGCTCTGGCATGTATATAAACATCGTGTACATTACGTATACCTTACTGGAGAGACAAAGAATTCTGATTTATGTGCTAGTTCGCGACACTAAAAGGAATTCGTCCACCAAACTAGCCTCAAGAGCCTCCTTCTAACTGGAAGAAGGCAGCCAACCCGAAGCCACAAAACAAGCGCGCAGTTACGCGCTGAAAATGCACAAAAAACAACTGCTTCCGCCAGTTTCATAGCGTTCCATCATCATTCCTACAACAGGACACAATAATAAAGCCTTAACTGCGTTAAAAATTCATGCGCAAACAGCCAACCACAATTTTTAATGTGTCACCTCGTGTAACTTTATTGGCGGCTTCCTAGCGAGCGGCCAAACTGCGAGGGCGAGCTACGAGAGAAAGAGCGAGCTGCGAGAAGTCCAGGAGAAGGAGAAACCGCGCGAGGAGGAATGTCGCTAGCTTTATTCAGTTTTGTTCAGGGATCTTAGCGCGTCGTCTGTTCACCGTTGACGCCACCGATAGTATATATGGAAACGGAGCGCTGCATGAACGAAGGTCTGTCTGCGGCGGCTGCTGTGAATCGCGCTTCACGAGTCACCCATGCGCTGCCTCTCGCGATCTCCCAATTAGCGAGGTAGTAGCGCCACACTTCGCTTTGTTTGCAACGTGCCGCACAAGACAGATTGTCCGGGCCAGCCAATGTATCGCGAAATAAAAACACGTACAGAGCTTCGCCCAAATTTCGCACTAGGGAGTGTCGTATCGTCGATGAAAATTTTGGGCTGTAATTGTTTCCGCATGTTGCTTGCTCTGTAACGTGTGAATTAAGAACATCGAGCTTTCGTAAAGCAAACGGTTAGTTTTGACGCACAGTCGTTACATTATTGTGATATTTTATTAGAATTGTTTGTTTATTGATTATATAACGCTGCCCGTATTACTTAAAAAGACGTGAAATCAATTGCGCGAGACACCTCCTTTCCATGAGATCATTTTCTCGTTGGCCAGCAATCAGGTGCCCTTTACTCATGATAGCGATTGGTCTGAAAACGAGTCTATCACCGCGGCAATAGCCAATCGCGGACGTTAGTGACACAGGAGACGATTTGTGAGTGCAGGCCATTATTCCAAGAAATGACAACGCTGCAGGCGCCAATGCCTGAGACGTACAGGAAGTTTCGGTCGATATCATGAAATATTTGCGCATAGGGTACACATTGTGGTAGCGTAGTATACTTCGTCTCATCGTTTGCTATATCCGACTGACGGTGTCATCCTGTTAGCGTGTTTTCTTGCAATAGCAATTATATTGACACTTGGTTCGCGCCGTCGGTGTCGCTGTCATGCTGTCACGGTATCGACAGCGCACCTGTGGCACGCGCGGGGAGCTTTGGAAGGTTATGTGCACACCACACCCTGGTGCACACGTAGTGGACTGAACGGAACGGACGGCACACTTCAAGTTGCAAGCGCGGACGGTTTCGTTTCCCTGTCTCAAATCACGATATGCAGTATCGAGGTGCGGTGCTCTTCGTCACGCCAGCTTTGTGCGACGCCTATGACCGATGAAATTCTATTTGTGTTGAAAGAAAAAGATAAGTGGTACCACAAATGGAAGGAACACAGGCCTAACTCCTATTTAGGAGCCGATTTAAATGCTTCAGGAATAAATCAGTATCTCTTATGTGGGAACGAAAAAAACAATATTACTCCTCGATGGTACAGCAGACCGACGGAAACACGCAAGAAAATATGGATTATTGTAAATGATGTAATCGGTAATCGCTCAAATCAGCCTCTATTACCCGAACTAGTCGACTAAGCTGCGGTAGATGCTTTTAATGACTACTTTTCTAACATACGGCCGTCACTAGCAGCGCAGTTTCCTCCGGCTTATGAATCCTGCGTACCAATACAACCTGTTAGTGATGGCTTTGCGATGCATGATATAGAGTAGGTGGATATTTTAACGCCAGTCAAAAACCTTTTCTGTAGGTAAGGCGGCGGGACTAGATGGAATACCCTTCAGGTTATTGAAAGATAATATAGATATATCAGGTATTCATCTGTTGCACATGTTTAATCATTCCTTGGAAGCTGGAAAATACCCTGACGCCCTCAAAGTAGCAAAGGTAGTACCAATTTATTAGGAAGGAGATCTTTCTGCCCCCAGCAACTATAGACCAATATCTGTTCTGAGCATATTTAATACTTTGGTTGAGAAAATTATTTCTACACGTATGCAGGAATTTTTAGGTAAAGATAATATTATTTGTCCTAATCAGCATGGGTTTCGTCCTCATATATCCACATCATCTGCTGTTCTTGCACTTACACAATTGATTAATACAGCATTACATGATAATAAGATTGCCGTTGCTGTGTTTCTAGGCTTGAAAAAGCATTTGACGTGGTTAGTCATAATATTATTGCATATAAACTGTATACTTACTATTTTAGGGGGAGAATATCGGATCTGCTAAATAGTTAAACGTTAAGGGATAAGAAAAGAGCAGATTGGGTGAGGGAACAAACGCGAGTTACTGACATCATAGTTGAAATCAAGAAAAAGAAATGGGCATGGGCAGGACATGTAATGAGGAGGGAAGATAACCGATGGTCACTAAGGGTTACGGACTGGATTCCAAGAGAAGGGAAGCGTAGCAGGGGGCGGCAGAAAGTTAGCTTGGCGGATGAGATTAAGAAGTTTGCAGGGACAACATGGCCACAATTAGTACATGACAGGGGTAGTCGGAGAAGTATGGGAGAGGCCTTTGCCCTGCAGTGGGCGTAACCAGGCTGATGATGATGATGTCAGCCTCAAGTAGTGTTTCGATGGGCGTTCCGCAGGGCTCAGTCCTTTGGGCCCGTCTTCTTCTCCCTATACGTGAACGATCTTCCGTCGGTGTTAACGTGCTCTCAAGTTTTATTATACGGGGTTGATACGGCATTATTTTTTGTTGGGGACACTATTGAAGAAGTGCAGGGCAAAATAAATCAAGAACTCTATCGTGTCGCAAAATGGTTCATGCAGAATCAGTTTACACTTAACATCGACAAAAACACTTGTGTAGTCTTCTATTGCAGGAGGAAGGGGACGACTTGTGACTCTCTGTCTATATTTTTGAATAATGTACGGTTGAACAGAGCATGCCGCTACAAGTATCTAGGTGTTTGCTTTGAATCGGATATGCATTGTAAATATCAAATTGGTAAGGTATGCATCCTTATTGGCATATGGTTGTCATGTATTGTTAAAAGCCCTTCAATGTTTTCACCCTCAAGTTTTAGGGAGACTTTGCTTCTATACAGAGTCACCTTTATTATTGTTTAGAGTCTCGGGGCAGTACGTACAAAACCTATGTAGAACCTGTCGTCGGTAATCAAAAGCGGGTGCTACGAATAGCTACCTTTTCCAAACATATTGATCCAAGTAAACCTCTGTTCCAATTGCTTCGTGTTCTGCTGTTCCGTGAGGCGTATAAAGTAAAAGTTGCTCAGGCAGTTAATGCAATAATACGTTTTACTAATCTCCTACCCATCACGATAATTAATTTTCCGGCACGAAACACAAGGGCAGCTACTAACAACTGTATTAAATTACCACCATGTCGCAATGTATATGAACAGAGACTCGTGGAGTTCAACAATAATATGGAACGCACTCCCACTCAGTATGAAGACTAGCCAAAAGTTTGTACAATGCTTAGAAAACACATTTCATGAATGCTGACAGGGTTTTTCTATTTGTATTCCCTGATGTCATAACATAGTCTTTTGTTTATCCTATATTTTCCCAGTAAGAATGCTTTAATAACGTGTGTTTAAGTTGTCTCGTACAATAAGTACGGTGTTCTTCTTATGCCCATTTTGTTATTGGACCCCAAACTGGCCGCCAAGGCTATGGGTCCAAACAGTGTTGCGTAATGAGTGTATGCAATGAATTAAATAAATAAATAAATAGTTGCCACTTCCTGCTGCGCAGCCGAAGTTGTCTCACATGCTATGTCGCCGCCAACATTTTACCCCCCCTCCCCCATTTATTTTTAGATAACCGTCTGAGAAGCTTCAGCGCAACGCTAACCCTTGCTGTCACTTTCAGTGCTTCGCCATTCGGGCGAAACTGCCCAGTCTGTAATGCCAAGTCTTCTACTCCGAGTCAAGCCAGTTCTTGTGGTGTATCTCGCCGTGTATCTCACCGTTTTCATGCGTCAACAAGCAGACGACTACCACCATCTGCAGTCCAAGACGGGAAGTAGCTGACGCTTCGGTTGGCGGCCACGGGGGAGGACCACGGAAGCGAACCAGCCAAGCGCGTTGAGCTCATCGCGCACGTGCGACGACGCTTCCCTGATCTGCCAAACACTTACCCTGGCCAACGATGCCGTGATGGAGCGCCGCCAGGGTCACCCGTCCTGCCAGGTGTGCGGGGGTGGCGGCCGCGAGGGGGACGCACACGAGCGTGGCGCCGGTCTACAACAATATTGTATAAACATAATGCATCTTCTTACAAACAGTGTGTCTTAAATATTTAATAGAAATACAAACACTACAACATATAATCTCCGCATAACAGTTCGCTACAGGACAGTTACATTATGAATAGAATCATTACGTTGATGTCGACTACAGTTGAGTCTGCCACTTTTTTTTTTGTGCTTCCTTGTGTATGTGTGTGCGGGCGCGTGTGAGCGCGGTGAAGCTCTCGTAATGATTTTAGTGACTTCATTTCTCTTTGATGACATTCACTATGCGCCTCAGAGCCAGTAAGCTCGGAAAAAGAAAAAAAAATAGGCTAGGTCACAAGCCACAGTGAAAAAAAAAATTTGAAATAAAAAATGATCCCATGTAAGAATACGACACAGGTGTAATGTGATCATAATCAAGAATGGTTTAGCATGTCAGCTTGAGCTTACACTTCTTGTAGTGCTCCTATAGTTCTTTCTTCCCAATCACCGCCGCACTCACGACGATGTCGACGCAGGAAGAAACGTACCTCACGCACTCTGCAGTATGTCAGGAAGAGGACACGGCCGCGCAGGTCAGCGGCCGCCAGGAACAGAGGAGAAATGTTTGACTCCGCAGCGGTCTCGCCTTGAAACTTCTTCTGCCAGATGAACGGCGCTTATCGGAGTGCGGGGCGCTACAAGCGGTAATTACTGCGACACGGCTGCCTGGTCATCCAGCAGTGCGGAAGCCACAGGCGCGGGCTTCGGTGGGCACATCGCTCGCTTCTCGCGCGGAGCAAGCCGCGCTCTTCCGCGACGCTGGAATCCCACGTTGGTGCACGCAAGCGGAGCGGTCGCTCGCTGGGTGCGTCCGCGCTTGGATTCCGCGGGTGCACTTCACCACCCGCCCCCCACAAAGGTGGGCCGACAGTACTGTACAGCGTACACTGCGCGATTACACTCGCCCGTGTCCGTACTTCCGAGTAGTTCTGGCGACGCGGTTGGTATTTCCGCTCGCTGTTTCGCCGACAGCGTTGCAACGCCAGAGACGGGTTTATTACTGGCGCTATCAAATTTCTAGTTATTCGCTTTACGATAACCGCTGTATCTGTGAAACCGACTCTTCGGCTGCTAGGGTTTAATCACAATAGCAGAAAACAAGAAAAAAAAAAGAAATAATAAGAGCGTCACATGTTGATTAAGATTTCACTGTACATTTAATTTCAGGAAACTGCTGGCTGGATCTCGGGTATAGTGAAAGACATGTGAAAGAGTCCTGGCATTGCCTACATGCGAAGCACAGAAAAATGGAGATACATATTATTGAAGCAGAAATAAAGAAATCGAAAACAAAAAAAGAAATACTCTATAACACTTTTACGCTTCAGCTCGAACAATGGGCGAACAATCACGCCTGGGTGAACGGACCAGCAGGCAACCGGAGCGCCGATTCATCAGCGGCTACAAAGTCGCGAGACGCGGTGGACAGTTACAACGGCGCAGGGCGAAAGGAAACGGCTGACTAGCATTCAATCAGCGATCCCTTCCTTGCACGTGCTGGCAGTTAAAACCTGACAAGTGAGTAGGCAGCGGTTATTTTTCCCGTTGAACAGTCAGCCACGTTGAACACCTTTACATCCGACCCGATGAGATTTTGACTACGTTGTCTGTCATGTTGCACGAAACTGTACCATACCGCACCAGGCTTCCTGGGCTCCAAGCCCGAAAACAATTACGTAACGGCTATTCAAGAACTTAGCCCTTTGGCGTTGTTTATGCGCGTCATCGCCCTCTCAAGCGCTCGCACTCTTGAAGGCTGACGAAAACTACATAAGGCTTCCTGACGCGTGCTGGAATTGAAATGTTCGAGGAAAGACAGCTGACCCCACTGGCGACTACGCCCTGCATGTGCGTTTGCCGCTGTGTGGCTGTGCCTTCGGCAACGCGCAGACATAACGCGTATTAAAGTAATTATAATAAAATAAGGGAAAGAAAACAGGAAGAGCTCAAGACGGTGCGAGGCCGGCGAGTGCACGTGGCCGGCGCGAGCCCGTGCACTTACGTATGCACCGTTCTCATCTCCCTGCGTGCGGAAGTATTCATTTTCTCCACGCTTCCTAGGGAAAGCATATATACGTCGCATATGGTTTTTACACTCTTTTTGATATATACAATCGTGTTTTGGGGGGAATCGGCAGTGAAGGAAAGCCGTTCCGTTAAGCAAAAGAAAGCATCATATATGATGTTTGATTAAAAGGGAGGTTTTAACTTCGTTAATGAACGCAACTGCAAGCGGTTACTTTTGGCCGAAGTGTTGAAAACTTGAAGACATGAATGTCCGTAAAACTAACATTTGTCTTGTCGCGAAATTTGACATAAAATAAAGCGCGGTAAGCGGGAAATCGAACAAAATGTTAAAGATGAATATTGGCACTGTCTCACAAAGCGATAACTGGAAGAAACGAAGGATTTCACATTATTTTTATCTTGGCGCCTATCAAACTGCAATTTAATGCACTTGTAATAATACGGTATAAGGTATAACACATGACGATGTGTGAGTTTGCGAGTGTAATCTTCTACCTCTTTTTTTTTAATTTTTGCCAAATTGCCCTGAAATAGTGAGACCAGGGGCCCTATAACGTAAAACTATTCCAATATGTTTCTATTCCAATCTCCTGACGTCAAATTTGCGTAACCACCGACGCAAGCACCGGGCGGTCACCTGCAGTGTTGTCTGAACAGACCAATTAAACACTCTCCTCGTTCATAGGAGGTCACTTTTTGTTTGCTTGAAAAACGAATAACATTGCCTACACTGAGCGGCTTGTCGTATCTAATTGGCTGACAACAGGCGAGGAGCACGCTCAAGTGGAGAGGGTTTCGATGAGGCCGAGCCAGTGCACTGAAAATCGATAACCGGATGAAGAGGGTTGTGCCGGCGTCTGCAATTGGTCGGCTTTCCCTTACTTAGCTTGTGGTGGCTGGTCGAAAATCACGGCGGCATGCAACGGAAGCTTAAGAATGACGCTAAAACGGACCCTCAGCAAAGAAGAGTTGGCCGAATGGGGTGGTAAACGTGACGAAAGTGCTTGAAAACGTTACACGGCCACGCAAGAAGATTTATTATACGCAAATACACCCATGCTCTCCGGCAGGTCTGAGTAGCCAGCTTCTCAGCGATCGGCGGCAGCCATCTTTTATTCCTTTCGGAACGGGGCAGCCTGCGGCTATTCCGAAGAAAATTCAGTTTTGTTCGGCATATTAATGCATCTTTATCGCGTACACGTCACTCTGACGCGGTGAGTTTGTGCGATTTTGTGACGTCGCGTGACAGGCAGGTGAAGTGGGTGCAGCCCGAAAACTTTTTACCAATAGCCGAGGGCTAATGGCGAAAAGGGGTCGAATCAGAAATAACTGTATTTCTTTTTTCTGTCAAATCATGCATAATCAGTGTGTACACATCATATCATATGGGGAGCTATCGCGGTTTTCGTTACGTCGCGTGACAGACAGGTGAAGTGGGGATGGTCGAAAAAAGTTTTTCACCAATCGTGGAGGGCTGATAGCAGAATTGGAATAGTTTTACGTTATAGCGCCCCAAATTCACAAAGTTTTTCGTTCTTAGGTATTGCTTATCAATGGCGTGGCCGCCTTCGCTTATTCAATATTCGCTGTTACGATTACGTTTGATCAGCGTCTCTCCTTAAAAACTGCATGAGAACTGCTATCGGAATACGGGCCGTGACCAAACTTCCAAAATAAGTTTGTGGACAGAATTGATCTCCGAAAGTAAACGCGTTTCTCAGTGCTAAGCCAAAACGTGAAACCCTCAACATATTATCAAAGGCGGCTCGTCAATGACAAGCAGTTCTCGCAACGAAAAGCTTTGTGAATTTGTACATTGTTCTACACGACATCTTCAAGAGCGCAATTTGGAAAGTTACAATTGCCCGAAAGTAGGCAGCGACAAACATGGAGTACTCGTTGTGACGTCTTTAGGAGCGAAACTCGTCCCAATTCGGCTATCAACTTGACGCTTTATTTTTGGCAAGCCCGTATTGTCAACTCTGGAAGCCGCTGTTTTATCACTTTCTCATTAAATATAGAAGTGACGCATAGGTTAATACAAATAAAACATGCACAAGTCGTTATAATTACCGGTAACTTGATATCCCGGAGCCACATAGCTCGTATTGTTGGCGCTAAATGATTATCAGGAACGAAACGAAAGTCCCAGCCTAATGACGTTCAGCACGCCTCGTGTCTGCCTCTTTGCTCGAAAGCACACCTGTAGGAAACGTAATTACTCCTTCGCGGGTCTTTGCCGGCTGTCCCGCCATCTTTGTCACATTCTGTTAGAGAAATTTCTGCCACCAGGACACATAACTATACTGGCGGCCAGTAGACGGAAGCCACTAAACACATAGATAGCACTTTACTGTGCGAAAAGGGAAACGACTCCACTTCTCTCGCCGGTCCGCTGCTTCTCAAGCGCGCACCATGCATCGTACGTTTCGCTGGGAAACATTGATATGATGATTTCACGCTGTCGTAAGTGAAACTGCAGAAGTGAGAAGGCTATGTGCAGCAGCCAAGGCGGTCGCGTGGAGTTCTCCTCGAGTGCTCCGCATATCGTTCCATGTGCGCGGGCGAGAGCCGTGACAGAAGGCAGGCCCGCTTTTCTTTATCGCACTTCCGAAAACGAGCTCGCTTGCCTGCCTCCCTCGTTTTTTTTTTTCTTTTTTGGCACGCTTGAGCGCGCGCTGAAGATGTCTTGACCGAGATGCACCAACGCAGGGCACCTGCATGCGCTCGCAGCGCTGATGCGGCAGTTCGGATGCTACGTGAATGCACGGCACTCTGCCTCTCGGTGCTGCCTCCCCCTGAAAGCCTTGCGTGGTTGGAGGCACTGATTTCGCGAAGCAGAGGCTTCAGTCCAGTTTGCGTGTGCCAGCACAAGTGCTTCGGGTTACACGGCGGGAGGCATTGTTCAAGAAGCGGGCAGTTTGCTTAACGGAGATTACAGGTGGCGTGCAAACCAAGTGGCGGACTTTGGCGTGAAGTGGCCATGGCATCAAACGATGACGATAAGAATTTTTTATATAGGATTGGCTCGAAGGCCTGTTAGGTAGAACGGGAACGTCGAAGAACAAAAGGAGACATTTTGATTGCATTCGTAGTGCGTGCGTGTGTGTGCGTGTCTGTCTGGGGTTCGCCTGTGTGCAAGCTTTGGCCAGCAATGATAGCCGAGGCGCTGGCACATTACGCTAGTGAATGGGAGATTTAGTGAAACAGTGACCCGATCACCACAAGCCTGCTTGCCTTAGCTTCTTTTCCTTTTATGGTTACTCTAAGTGGAACAGTTCGCATTATTTTTTCGTCCGTTGTGTATTAAGCTCTAGTATTTTAGTAGAGTCATGCACAGTAATCCGCATAAAAGTGTCACCCGTAGGCTCATCTCTGCATAGAATGGAGTAAAGAAGTAGCCTCCGTTCAATATAAGCTTCAAAATACGAAAAAGAAGCGAACTTAGTATCAAATCTAGTGGTGATCACCTCAGGGTCCTTTGATGTCAAGAGTGACACATGCGTTTGAACGTAGGAGCGGTGCGTGGAACCGGCCTTCGGTTTGTCGAACACTATTCGGTCATAGCAGGTCGTTGCTATGGTTATCATGTCTTCTGTGAAAAAAATCAGGTTTAGCATTTGATGTGCTTCCAAATCATTACGTAGAATGTAAACCTATGAGTAATATCTACGGAAATGTTGTAAAATCCTGCTATTTGATCCTTTCTCTTGAAAAAAAAAAACTGTGCTGGCGATATTTAATCGTGATGTCTGAAAACGCTTGTGTCTGAAAGCGTGTGAAAAGGTATCGGGAAATATCAGGCTCAGTTATGGTTGTTTGTACAATTCGAGACGTGTGCAGAGTTGCCTAATGCAAGATGCGTTGCTGCAACATCGCGTGACTAAGCGAGCGGTAGACCGACGTCTCGGTCGCGTAGTCTTCTTCCTGTTGTTGTAGCGGCGCTTGCGCAAAAGCGAGGACGGCTCGCAAATGAAATGGCTCCGCGTGTCGGGGAAGAAGGCACTGGCCGCGAAGTGAGCCGTGGCTGCGCCCTGTTCATTGATGTCGCCCGTCACGCGGGTGTCACTGAGCTGCGCGGCCTCCTCTCGGTTTCGCCGCGCGCACTTTAACAAGGCTGCAGGCTCTTGGCGCTGACATTCTAACCGGCGCCCAGAACAAACAACACCGGCGGGGAGGAGGACTGACAGCGGCCCATGAATCGGCCTTTGCGAAAGAAGAGGGCCTGACACGTTTTGCAAGGTGCACCGGCGGCAGCAACAATGCGCGCGGCGTGTCCCTCGAGAGTGCCGAACGACTCAGCCGCGTTTTGACATCACTTTCGGCAATAACCTGGCCCCACCCGGCGGCGGGGGTCAAGCCCCGAGCATGCACACACAAACAGACGGAAACCAGCATTCCCCCGGCGCGCGAACAGCACAAGCGACAAAAAACCGGTTGGCGGCGGCCGGCGTCGTACACGGACTGACGTGCCCGGCTCCGCATGCGTCGCTCGGTGCAACAACAAAGGCCAGCAAAAAGCACGGACACGACTTTTGGGAGGCCCGCAGACGTTCGCCTGCCTGGGGGGAGAAGGCGCCGGTAATGGTCGCTGCCGTGGCGGCACGGCGGGGGCGGGGAAACTTGCTTGACCTCAGAGGGTCACGCCGGGGCCTGACCCGTAATTTGGCATCCAGCTATCCGTGGGAAACACACCGGCGCCAATGGCGGTCTACCACACCCGCTCTATCGCGGCGCATGCGCACGCCGGCTGCTCCGGCAAGAGTCTCGGGCCGCGACCGCGTCCAACGCACGGCCGCGACTATGGCCGCGCTGCCGCGACCCGCTGGATGACGACGTGCGGCCAGGATTACGCGCCAGGATTTAACCCGGTCGGCCAGGACCATGACGGCGCTGGGACCCGGGCCCCAGGTGAGCGGCGCTCAAGAGCGGCCCAGAGCATGCTCTCCGCCGCCGGCGGAGAGAATCTTCTCGGCCGCTGCTCCAGGCATCACCGACGCTCCCGGCGCCAAGGAAAGACGTTCCGCTATGATCGGGGAAAAAAAAAAGGCTGTGCTTTTCGACCGTGTCGGCCAATGGCTGTCGCCCAAGTGGATCACAGTCGAAAATATCGCGCGCTATTGGACTGGCTGTAACTGACAGAATAATTGTACGAGGACTGAGAGAAGGATAGCAGCCCGCGATCTTCAATTTGGACGTACGGGCATCCTCGCATGGTCTACTCATTTCTTTCATCTTTCTTCCTTCTCCTTTCGTTACGTACCACTCGTTGTGGACCTCATTAACTGCAATCGTCGTCCCCTGCGCACTCTTACCTGGCCTTCTAGGTTTTGTTCTTTTTCTTGCTTTTTAACACCGAATAGGCTCGATGAACTTTTTCGTTGCTTTTGATCGTAGTTTCTTGTGGTAGTGCAAAAATTTAACTTCTTCTCAGCTCAAAAATCCCGAAGGACCCCCCCCCCAAGAACATAAAACATTACGTGCCCACTCTTTCATGTATTTTCCTTCCAGAGATTTCAAATTGGTCAACAAAGCGCAGGGTATTCACTGAGCCGCCGTTAACATAAAAGTGACGCAATTCATTCGCAGCAAGAATGTACCTTTTCCTAAAGTGCTTTTGCTTGAACACAGCCGAGAGATGAATGGTCTTCCCAGAATGTCTGTGATCTATACCGCTCTTCCAAATGCTTAACGAGTGCGCATATAAAACTATGCACTTTTTAATGAATCCCATATCAAACGTCAGGAGATAACGAGACGATGGCACCGAATTACCATTCGTTAGCGCCTAACTGTAAATCGTAAGCGCTAATTGTGAATTGGTGTATCACTGTGCCTTTGTGCTACTTGTACATAACCATTGGATCTTATTATTTCGGTGCAAGCCGAACGTGCTGGGATATTTGCTACTACCGTGGAGTAATAATTTATTTGTGTGCGTCCTTTGGCGTACACAGGCTCAAGTAGATACGCACGCAACAGATTGAGTGCTGAAATGTCGTTTGTGGGGCGGTCGGTCAAATCAGCTAATTATTATCGCCGCTCACTGTACTCCTTTGGACCACAAGACAGATGAAATTATTGCGTGAACAGAATTACACCAGTATAAATGGAGCAAGTCAGAAGTTAGCCAAGACTTTATAGCCACATGATTTGCTTACGCCAATGGATTGAGTACAGTCACGCTGCCAACCATTCTATAAGGTTTCTAATGGCTGTAAAAAAAACCGGTGTTGTGCTGCTTCATCATAAGGTCCTGGCAGTTGTTGCGAGTGTACTTAGTTGGCCCGCGAAACGTTGCCAGGAATGAAGAATCCTATCCCCATTAAAAGGCAAATATAAAAAATAAGCAATTCCATTTATCATAGCATGTACACAGGGACTGAAACAAATTTCTTGCAATATTTAACAGCCCTAAAAAGAAGTAATTTCTTCCACTGCCCTTTCTCTTCACACTTCACCTTTAATATTGATGGAAACGGGTAATCATTTCGCACTCAGTAATCGAAGCTGCGTTTAGGAAGTACATGTCTATTGGTTTTTTGAACTTTCTGTCTGTATTCGAGAAATAAGACAGACTTAAGTATAGCCTTTCCGCTTATACATCCTAACAGTATGACTACAACTACGAAAATTGTGCGCACACGACTGCCCATTCTTAGGAACAACACTTCATCGGTGTTCAAACGCTCACAACTGAATAAACTTAGAATGTAAGGTTGCAGATTAATAGTTCATTAATAACTATCAGCTAAATCGTCATATGAGCCACCTGTTTTCCTGTAAAGCACAATAGACGTTGAAGTTGTATCGGGATAAATAATCATATATGCGGAAAGGCGTCGTACGCTGGACTTGCACGTAAACTAGCGCCTGGCAATCGCGATAGCCAGCATAATACCGGAGAACGCGGCTAGCTGTTGACGAATAATTCTTGCGAATAAACTGCTTTGTGAATATGACTCAGGTGTTTTTACGAAGAGGGCACGACCCTATAGCGTTACTGAAAAGTGCTGTCACTTCTTTACAGCTTATTAGCACCGCTACAGGCTGTACAATAGCTAACCATTACTGCTCTTTTAGCTACATTGAGGCTTGTGCGCTTTTATGAGATGTTACTTTATTTTGACAGCTTCTAAAGTCAATCTATAAAATGCAGGCTGATCATCTTGCTCGTAAATGTCATTCTAGTGTGGCTCTTATACATTGTTCGCTGCAGACGTGAATGCACAGCCTGATGCATTCGCTATGGTATGTAATGGAGATTAGTAATGACGTGTTCCAATTAAGGGTTTCTGTGCCATACCGCTGACATCATCTCTCTTCTTTCAAGGTTTTCTCTCAGTCATTGGAATCAGTGTGCGCTCTTCGATTTGCCCCACGTATTTCACAACATTCCAATGAAAACTGTAGTAGCTAGTTGTAATGCTTCCAACCATGTTACAGTTTTTGACGATATAGAGTTTGTTGCGATATTGAGAACATTTAGAGTATAGTCCAATAGTATCATCATCAGCAGCAGCAGTAGCCTGTTTTATGTCCACTGCAGGATGAAGGCATCTTCCCTGCGATCTTCAATTACCCTTGTCCTGCGCCAACCGATTCCAACAAGCGCCCGCGAATTTCCTCAGTTCATCGCTCCACCTAGTATTCTGCCGTCCTCGACTGCGTTTCCCTTCTCTTGGTACCCATTCTGTAACCCTAATGGTCCAACGGTTATCTAACCGGCGCATTACATGACCTGCCCAGCTCCATTTTTTTCTCTTGATGTCAATTAGAATTTCGTCTATACCCGTTTGCTCTCTGATCCAAACCGCTCTCTTTCTGTCTCTTAGCGTTATGCCTAGCAATCTTCGTTCCATCACTCTTTGCGGGGTCCTTAACTTGTTCTCAAGCTTCTTTGTCAGTCTCCAAGTCTCTGCCCCATATGTCAACACTGGTAAAATGCACTGATTGTACACCTTCCTTTTCAATGGTAATGGTAAGCTTCCAGTCAGGAGCGGACAATGTCTGCCGTATGCGATCCAGCCCATCTTTATTCTTCTATGAATTTCCTTCTCATGATCAGGGTTCCCTGTGATTAATTCACCTAGGTAAACGTACTCCTTCAGACTCTAGAGGCTGACTGGCGATATTCAGTTATTGTTCCCTTGACCGGCTATTCATCATTATCTTTCTCTTCTGCATATTAATCTTAAACCCCACTCTTACACGCTCTGTGTTAAGGTCCTCAGTCATTTGTTGTAACTCGTCTGCATTGTTGCTGAATAGAATATGTCATCGGCAAACAGAAGGTTGCTGAGATATTCACCGTCGATCCTTACTCCTAAGCCTTCCCAGTTTAAAAGCTTGAATACTTCTTCCAAGCACGTAGTGAATAACATTGGAGAGATTGTGTCTCCCTGTCCAACCCCTTTTTTTATAGGTATTTTCCAGCTTTTCTTGTGTAGAATTAAGGTAACTGTAGAACCTCTGCAGATATTTTCCAAGGTATTTACGTAAGCGTTCACTAATCCTTGATTACGTAATGCCTCTATGACTGCTGGTATCTCTACGGAATCAAATTCCTTTTCGTAATATATGAAAGCCATATAGAGAGGCTGTATCTACTCTGCAGATTTCTCGATTACCTGATTGATTACATGGATGTGATCCATTGTAGGGTATCCCTTTCTGACGCCAGCCTGTTCCCTTGGTTGACTGAAGTCCAGTGTTGCCCTTATACTATTGGAGATTATTTTGGTAAATATTTTATATAATACTGGGAGTAAGCTAATGGGCCTGTAATTTTTCAATTCTTTAACGTCTCCATTTTTGTGGATTAGTATAATGTTTGCATTCTTCCAGTTTTCTGGGACCCTTGCAGTCGATAGACACTTGGTACAAAGAGCCGCCCGTTTTCCAAGCACTATGTCTCCTGCATATTTGATTAAATTGACTGTTATTCCATGTTCTCCTGCCGCTCTTCCTCGTTTCATGTTTTGCAAGGCCCTTCTGATCTCATCGCTAGTTATAAGTGAAGTTTCTGTATCCTGTTCATTACTGTTTCTAATGGAGATATCCTGACTCCTAGGGGTACTGTACAGGTCAGTATAGAATTCTTCCGCTTCTTTTACTATATCTTCGAGATTTCTGATGATATTACTCTGCTTATCTTTCAGTGCATACATCTTGGTTTGTCCTATGCCAAGTTTCTTTCTCACCGATTTCAGGCTGCGTCCATTTTTTATGGCTTCTTCCGTCTTTCTCACGTTATAGTTTTGAATATCACTTATTTTCGCCTTGTTGATCAGTTTTGACAGTTCCGCGAATTCTATCTTATCTCTTGAGTTAGACACTTTCATTCCTTGTCGTTTCCTTATCAGGTCCTTTGTTACTTTGCAGAGCTTGCCTACTGGTTGTCTGCATCGTACGTACATGACATTCTGTACGTACATGACACTTTGTGCGCCTGCCCGCAGTACAGTCCACAGAGGGCATGCCTTCGCCACGAACTTGACCAACTGGACGACCAACCGCTATCCGAAAAAAGAATTCTACAACATCGAAACGACCTACCGTCACAGAAGGCCGTGCAAGCGCTATTGCGCTTTTTGCGATCTACCGACCTGTGTGAACGACTTTAACTGGAACGCCTTTTGTGTGTGTGTCTCCATGTGTGCGCGTTCCTTTTTTTTTCCTTTTCTTTAGCGTTTTCCTCCCTGTCATCTTTCTAACCCCTATCCCCCATCCCCAGTGTAGGGTAGCAAACCGGAGACTCATATCTGGTTAACCTCCCTGCCTTTCCTCTTCATTCTCTCTCTCTCTCTCTCTAATTGCCTACTGGTTGCCTTAGTGCTCTGCCTCCCACTTCAATTGCGCCTCTGAAGCCAGCCTAGTTACGGTTTTATTCAATATCTCTGTCATCTTTATCTCTCTGTTCTAAGGCTGCATATTTGTTTGCAAGTACCAGCCTGAATTTGTTTGCTTTTGTCCTTACTGCCTCTAGGTTGACCTGTTTCTTCTTGACCAATTTTACTCTTTCTCTCTTCAAATTGAGGTGAATCCTAGCCCTCACTAACCTAAACTGCACTTTACCCTACCTATGACTTCTACATCCTGCACTATGCTGGATCAGCAGAAAGCATGAAGTCAATTTTATTTCTTGTTTCACCATTAGGGCTTTTCCAGGTCCACTTTCTGTTGCTACGCTTCATGAAAAAGGTGTTCATTATTCGAAGCTTATTCCTTTCTGCGGATTCTACCAGCATCTCTCCTCTAGCGTTCCTAGAATCGACGCCGTAGTTGCCAATTGCTTGTTCATCAGCCTGCTTTCTCCCCGCTATTGAAGTCGGCATTACTACAGTATATTGAGTTTGCACTTTTCTAATGGCTATAATTCAACATCTTCATAAAACTGATTTACTTCCTCATCATCGTGACTGGATGTTGGAGCGTAGGATTGTGCTGCATTTATTCTACACCTCTTTGATTACTTTCAAGTTTGATTACGACTACAGCTACCCTCTCATTAATGCTGTAGAATTCGTCAGTGTTGCCCGCTATATCCTTATGGATTAGGAATCCTACCCCACATTGCTTCTTATCTGACAGACTTCTATAGCAGAGGACATGGCCGTTATTCAGCAATGTATAAGCCTCACCAGTTCTAATCTCACTAAGGCCGATATCCCAAACAATGTCTGATAGTTCCTCAAAGAGTCCTGCTAAGCTAGCCTCACTCGACAGAGTGCAGCAATTAAAGGTTTACAGGGTCAGTTTCCATTGGCGGCCTGTCCGGACCCAGAGATTCTTAGCTCCCTGTGCTGCGTTGCAGGTCTGACCGCCGCCTTGGTCAGGTGCTCCGCAGCTGCTGGGGACAGAGGCCCATGGGTTTATTGAAGGAATCATTTGGGAGGTAATGGCCGAATACTGCACCAGGCAGGCCAGTTTCTGTTCTGGTGAGGGAGTGTCTTTGTTGAAGTTTAGTAGGCCTTCCTAATTTGGTTGTACCTGGATTAGTATAGACCTATTGGCTCTCGGCATCTTTTGCCGGTGTCAGGCGTCACTCCTAGCCTGCAGATGTAGCGCACTGGAGGAGATGAATTTCAAGCTCACCATCGTCAAACTATATTAAAAAAAAACTTATCGAAGGATTCGAACTTGTGAATATGGCCACCCAGCATTCTAGCCTCACCAGTTAGTGTGGCTTTATAAGTATAGGCTGCTTTGCATAAAGTGGCGTGCCTATGTGAGTATCTTCGATCGTTATACTGACATAGCACTGAATAGGGAGGTGTGCGTTATCAAACTGTGCCGCATAAATTTTAATTTCTTTTTGTGCGAAGTGTAAGCGAAGACGCGAAGCATGAGTCAGGACACGACTCTTTCCATTCTACTTGATTAGTATCGCCGTCGACTACGTTTTCTTTCTTTTTTTTTTTTTGGCGATGGGAGCCTCGACGATAGACTGGGATCAGGGAAGAATGAAAACACCGTTGCCCGTTGCTGCCGCGCCGATTATTCCCACGGCCCGTTTACGGCTTCGACGCCCTTGGAGTAAGCATGACTAAGCATCCGGTTCGCCCTCGTATGCGGCCGGAAAATGATCGCAGGACCGAAATATAGGCCATTACTCGGAGCTGATGTCACCGGTGACTCGCTGCGATGGCGCGTCTCACCGCACGCACTATGCACTACGCTGCTGGACGCCGCGTGATCGGCGCGTGAATGCGAAATCCTCGCGCGGCGGCGTCGCACTGCGGCGCAGACGGTTAGCTCATTTTTGTCACTGCTCTCACAGGCATGTCCTCTTTGTGTCTGGATGTGAAAGAATGGGATATGTGCATATAGGCTACCAACCCATCGCACCTTCGTACTCCTTCTCCCTCGTTACCATTGTGTAAAGGTAACTGATGCTTTAACACAATAACATTGAAGAGCGTAGTTAATGCGCCCCCATGCTCCAGCGTGCGCACGTTGATACGGATATTGCTGTTGGAGCGTGCGTTGTGTTTGATATCAGTAGATCACTACACTTCACTGACGAAGCGTTTAGACTATCCTGAACATGTAGCGTTGCACAAGACTACGCGACACACACACGCGCACGCACACGCGTTGCGGGAGCACAAACAAACAAACGAAAAAATGCTCTGTAAGACGTGAAGGCTGAGACGCTACTGAGACAAGGCGGGACTTTAGAATCTCATTGTCGTTTAACTGCTGACAATGTAAATGCGCAGAGAACTACACTTCAACCGCACATGCAATAAAGTTGCCTTCGACCACTAGTTTATACGCTCCACGCGGCTAGGCATTCATGATGCTGGCTCACGCATGCAGCTGCTTTGAATAGGCCGCAAACGCAGCTAACGTCCGTCAAAGTAGTAAGTTGCCGGCGACAGAACGCCAGAAAATTCTAAGTGGGGAAACTGCAGTCTTTCTCAAGAAAGCAACGCTATTTCTGCACATCTATTCGTGTCAGTGTTGAGAGAATCGTGATCAACGAGCGATCATATGGAACACATGGCGCGTAAAGCGTTTTTATTGGGCGTCTAGTCGGTTCCTGACTAACCGTCTGGATTAGCCTCTGCGTGTACCCACGCGTGTATGTTACAGCGGTTGTTGCTGAAACTCGACATGTGCAGTTTTCAATTATATTCTGCACATCTGTATTCCATTTATTTCCAGATTCATGTCAATGTTTTTTTAACACTGCATTTCAAATAATGGACAGCTTGTCACTAAGAAGGGCCATAACAAGAAACTCAAAGGCAGCCTTTTTTTTATTATTTCATGTGCAGTGTCTAAGATTAGTCAGTTATCCGTTTCCAACGTTTTTTTTTTTTTAACGCGCATTCAGCAGGCACGCCGTTTGATTCACAGTGATGTCTTTCGTATTCATGGTGTACGTAGGGTATACGTATACCCAACTGTTTAAATAAAAATTAACCTCACTCTGTTTCTTGTATACATGAACAGAACGTCCCGCCACATTGTAAACTTAGCGCTTTATGTTAACGTGGAGCTATGACGGAACGTTTTATCGATATTATGTAAGGGTATATTTGAAACTAGTGGATAACGACGGCTACTCCTTGTTGTACGAGAAAAATGAAAACATAGCATAAACGAACATTTGTTTTTACCGCTATTGGCCATTCTCTCACGACCTCGCAGTGCACTAGGCTGAGTTTAAGGCATCTCCATCTTTCAGTCTGCGCATTACGCAGATATAGGGACACGCGGCATGAATGTGCACAATATAAACATTGTCTACGCAACATGCACCTTCATGACCTGAGTAAGCAAAAAACGTTTTACTAAGCCAACATGAATTTCCACCTCTATAAGAATGACAAGGATCCGTGGGCAGTGTACCGAGCAGAGGATTTTTCTAGTTTCATACGCTGCGCCGTATGTGCCGTATTCTATAGAACATCCACTGAAAACTGCAAGTCAGCACCGAACGAGAACATAGTGCAAACTGGTGAATGGACAATGATAGAATCTGTTTTATCCGTTTATCGTAAGGAAATACATCTTTTATATATATTTTTTTTCACGGGACGTAACATTCTAATCGAATTCAAAGACACATAGAGAGTTCGGTATTGCGGTTTTGTGACACTGACATTTCCCGCTTGCTGAGGAAGGGCTAGCATTCTAATGCGTGACTAACGATGTTTGTACCTTGGTATACGGATGTCTCTAGTACCTGGAAGTACGAGTCTGACGAAGTACGAGTCTGACACACGCCGCGGTACCTTCCGAGAACACGACTGCAGGAGAGTTTGGCAATTGTGCCCAGAGGAGCAACAAACTGTCCCTTGGTATCATAAAGATGCGCACGAGGCGAAAGTCGATTTCCGGTCGTGCATCGCATGGCCTCCGACGTCGGAGGAAAGGTTTTTCCACCTCTCGTAGAGGTGGGAACAGCTTGTGGTATGTCGACGTCATGGTGACTCGAATTAACTTAGAAGAAGAAAAAAAAACATCATATCAGTGCCGTCAGCGGCAAATTTGTTGCGAAAAGTACACTGTAGGCTCTCTTTAAAAAGAATATGGAAGGCATCTAGAAAATGTGTACATCTTATCAGAAGTTCGTCTTAACAGAAGTTCAGGGAATCAGCAGGAAGAGAACGAATTTCCTTACATCGTATAGCTTACCAGAGGACGCGTCCTAGCAGAGGTCATCTTTAACAAGGTTTGTGAAAACCTACCTTAATTTCTTCGTCTTCGTCATTGTGAGCGCTGTTTCTGCCAAATTTAAGAAAGCGAATTGTACTTACCGTGTTTTCAGTCCCTGAAGCACAAGAGCTCGGCAAGAGACAAACGGAGCACGCCTGCCCTCTGAACCGGCCTCGCAAATAAGCTATTCATTTGTGTTCTTTAACTGCGTGATAAATACCACCTAGGAAGAATAATCAAAATTGAGAACTCTGTTGTATCGAGTTTCCCAACTCGTTTACATTAATTTCCTGCGACAGCAGTTACAAGCTCAAAACTAAGTTTCCTTTTTTCTGTTCTCTCTGTTACGCACCGACTAGGACGAGGACGATCATCAAGTCGTTGTGGTTGTCGTGGCGTTGTCAGCTTCACCAGCTCAGCTTCACCATTGCCTAAACTTCGCCCTCCTCCGCTACTACATTGCTTGCAACAGATTAGGTTTTAGATACGTGAGGGTAGCCACATTAGCGCCTAAAACAGCACTGCCCGCCGCCGCAATTTGAACTTATTACTTATATCCGAAAGGTCGGGCTTCAACTCTATATACGAGGTTGTCACAAAACAGTATTAGAACTCTTCTCAACCACAGGACTAGTCTGTCGTCTGTAGTGCTCGTACTCTGCGTGTGATGTGATGTGATGTGCCTTCCTCTTCTTTTTTCTATCTTTATCTCCTCCCTCTCTTCTTTCTTTTTCTTTATGCAAGCGGGTGGGTGTGGTGTCCGTTTCAGGAGGCCATTGCTAGCCCTCTTCTCTTTCTCTCTGTGTGGGGTTAGTATGTGTTCACATGATTCATAATAATAATGCGCACTTGGCAGCCGGAAGCGCTAACATGGGCTCGATTACTCGACGCAACGTTCGCGTCGGGTAATCTGCGCAAGGTTTGGGGCACCATACAGAGTCAGAGAGGTGTGTTGTCTCTGCATCTGTTTTGGAGGCTACAACATTCAATACTGTAGCGGACGAGAATGACGTTGTAGGCATGGCAAATAAAGATTTCTTGAAGGCGGCGTCCGCGGTGAAAGCCTATACTGCTTTCACAGGAAATAGGTTCAGTGCTATAGGAATCACTGAAGTCTGCTGATCTTTTTTTTTTTCGAACGTGTCACAGCTACATATTATCAATAAATGAGCAGGTACTCTAATTCAATTAATGTCGGTTATAATATATCGGCGTATATTTTTTTCTTGTATCTTATCTTGGGATGGCCATATCCACGAAACTGATAAAAAATTCTACAGAACTAAACAAATGTAAACAGCTCATGCCTCAATTTATAAAACGACTACTGCACAACTCCTCTTTCTCAATTATCCTACGCGCACCTGGTTTGGGGCAAAACAACAAAAACGAATCTAGGGGCGCTATAACGTAAAGCTATTCCAAACTTTTCCATTCCAAATCTGCAATCCGCCCTCGACGTTTGGTCAAAATATTTTCGGGCCACCCCCACTGCGTTAAGAAACGCAGTGGGGGTGGCCCGCGAGAACGCCCCATCTGATATTATATGTCCACACTGATTATGCATAGTTATACTGAACGAAAGAAAAATTCTAATTTCTGATTCGACGCATTTTTCGCCATTAGCGAAAAAGGCGTCGTTTGACCACTTGCGGTCAGACGTTTTCGGGCTGCGCCCACTTCGCCTGTCTGTCGATCACGCGACGCCACAAAACCGCGAAAACTCGCCGCGTCAAAGTGACGTGTAAAGATGCATTAATATGCCGTACAAAACTGACTTTTGTTTTCTTAATAGCTGGAGCTGCCCCATTCCGAAAGGAATAGAAGATGGCTGCCCGCCAATCGCTGTGGCACTGGCAACTCAGAGCTGCTGAGGAGCATGGATTTATTATTTCCGTAAATTTTTTTAAAAATGCGTGGCAGTATAACGTTATCGAGACCTTTCGGCAAGTATACATCGATCGCTCTGCCAACTCCTCTTTGCTGAGGATCTGCTTTAGCAGCATTTTTAGCCTTCCGTTGCACGCCGCCGTGATGTTTTACTAGCCACCGCAAGCTAAGTGAAGGGAAGCGGACCAATCGTAGACGCCGGCACCACCCTCCTTCATTTCATTTCATTTCATTTATTATCACCTTGAAGGACCGAAGGCATTACACAAGGGGGGGCAATAAAAACACGTGTAAGAGTGGTTTCGTGCAAAACAACGAAAAAAAGAAAAAAAAACATTGCTGATTTTCTACGACTTTTAGCAATAAAAAAAAATCGAATTGAAAGATGTAACACGGCAATACATTTGCAATAAAAGAAACAAAAGAAAGACTAGGTGGAAGAGTTGACAAGGGTGGACTATTCCAAGTGGTTTATGATGGGTTCATGAACGATGTACACTGGGCACAGAAAGTTATTCAAAGTGATTTATTAGGTATCCACGTAATTTTTTGCGGTCAGCACAGGTAACGAAGTTGTCAGGGAGCGCATTCCAATAAACGATTGCATCAGGAAAGAAGGAAGTGGTCATGGCAGATGAGCGGCGGGGTAAACGTGCTATGGCAGAGCTGTGACTTATGCGAGAGGAAGTTCGTAATGGTGGTTTAAGAAGGTGGTGCCTTGAGCGTGGATTGTAAAAAAAAAGAGTGCAGCAAGCAAAGACGTGATATGATGCGGCGAGACTTCAGTGTTGGTAGCCCTATTGTTTGCTTCAAAGAAGCGACACTAGTGTACCGTGAATAATGTGAAGTGATGAAGCGGGCGGCTCGGTTTTGAACGGATTCCAATGATGCGGCTAAGTAATCTTGAGATGGATGCCAGACAGCAGAAGCAAATTCGAGTTGTGCACGGACAAATGTCAAATGTCTTTACCTCTGGGGACGCCTTGTTTAGATTTCTTTGTAGATACCCGAGTGAGCGCGCAGCTTTGCGACGCATTGTTTCGATATGTGTTATCCAAGAGAGTGATGACGTGAAAATAAGACCCAGGTACTTGTAAGATGAAGTGGCGCTGATGTTGACAAGAGCTAATGCGATAAACGGACTGAAAGGGACTGCGCTTTCGGGTAAAAGACATAGATTTGCATTTCGATAAGTTGAGAGGCATGTGCCATTTTTCGCACCATGACGGTATGGCATCGAGGTCACGCTGCAGGCAAAGAACATCGTCAGAGGAGTTAACAGTGTTGTAAATAACGCAGTCCTGTTATCTACTTTTACTGTGCTGGCTCGGCCCTATCGAAACTCTCTCTCCTTGAGCTTGCTCCTCGCCTCTTGTCAGCCAATTAGATAACGAAAACTGTTCAATGTAGGCAATGCCATTTGCTTTGAGAGCACAAAAAAAAAAAAGAAAGCGACATTCTTTAAATGAGAACCGTGTTTGATTTGGCTTTTCGAGCAACACTGCAGGTTACCGCCCGATGCTTGCGTCGGTGGTAACGTAAATTTGACGTCAGGAGATTGGAATAAAAACAGAATGGAAAAGTTTTACGTTATAAGGCCCCATACCGAGGATTCTTAATTCAAAAGAAGATTATGAGAATAATTGCAAACGTCTGGTATGAGTTTCACACGCATCAACTCTTTAAACAAGTTAAGGTTATAAATGTAAATAACTATTATAAATATCGTTTACTCCAGTCATATTGCTCCGCCACATAAAAGAGAAATTCTGTATACAGGGACATTCTGCAACTAGCAAAAAATGTTCTCGCAAACACAGTATACGCGTCGCCCCAATATTTGGCACGTGTCTACTCCTCATAACACCTATGCGAAACAATGAATCACTTTTACCCTTCCAGTTTTGCTCAGTAATTTTTCCAACAAATCTGTAGATGTGTCACAGTTGTAAAAAAAAAACAAATGCAATATGAGGTTACTCTCTCTGAATATGTTGTGTATATATATATATATATATATATATATATATATATATATATATATATATATATATATATATATATATATATATATATATATATATATATTGTATTTTTCCTACTAATTTTAAGCTCCGTTTCTTTCTATTTGTAGAATTCTTATGTTCCTGTGGAAATCATTCTCTGTACATCTATGTAAAAGCAGTCATTTGTATTAAACCGAATTCTGGGTTTTTACGTGCTAAATCTACGATCTGATTATGAGGCAGGCCATAGTGGAAGACTTAGAATTAATTTCTACAACCTCGGGTTCTTTAACGTGCTCCCAATGCACGGTACTCGGGCGTCCTTACATTTCGCCCGCATCGAAATTCGGCCGCTGCGGCCGGGATTTGACCCCGTGACATCGCGCTTAGCAGCGCAACGCCAAAGCCACTGCGGCTGATCATTTGTATGAAAAGTGTCTGTAACTGCTACTGCTGTGTAAAAGGGCAGCCACCCCGTCAAGCTACTTCCTTCAGCAGCTTTTTGTGGTTACTCCTTCCTTGTATGTTTTGTTCAGTTAGAGTAAAATCAAATTCAATTCAATATACCAGGAGGCGGGCAGTCACGGTAGTTAGATAATAGCCGTTTCAAGGTTTTTGGTCACTTTAGTTTCTTAATAATTATTGGACGAGATGGTTACTGAACGATTTTAAGATTAGGCTATAGTTCTTCATGAGTATAAAGTTTGGATAGGTGAATAAAAATGAAAAAAAAATGTGTGTTTAATAACCCGTAACATGCTTTACATACCACAGCGAGCTGGCGATTATCGTGAAAGTATGCTCATGGTGCGCATCAGCGCCCGCTACCGGCCATTGTGTCGATTGTGAGTTGCGTGCTGCATCTGTCATCAGGAAAGCCTTCTATAGTGCATATCTGTATAACTAAATGGTTACATGTCAGGAAATTTTCTTGCATTTAAAAGTAAGACTATTTAGTCATTGAATCACGCCACTATAGAGGATTTGTCCTCTCCGACGAGTAAAACAATAATCATACGCAAAAGAGAAATAGTTTCTCAGACGGCATAAGTCTGGCCTAATGCTTTCTGAGTACACTATTTCTCTTATTCTCAGCATTTATGCTTTATTCGTTTCATGCGGAAGACAAATTACATTGAAAGTAGCTAAACGAACTGGGAAAACAAATATAAAAAGAAGAAAGAAAAAGAAGCACTGCAGTCTTCTGATACCTTGCAGAATGACAGCACAAATTTCGGGGAAGTGGGCGAGTTTGGGGCACGGAGGCTGCGACGCCCTGCGCTGTTGTTATAGCCTCGGACCGTTTTCCCGGCAGAGAGGTGCTTTCGGTTGAACCTTTCCGCAGCCCTGCTGCACCGTGCTCACCGCCTTCTTGGGCCGCGTTGCGCCAATGCTGGTGCGCTGACGACGGCGGCGACGAAAGCACGACAGCTGTCAATTAAGAGGAAGCTCGGGCCCAACTCCGACGCGGCCTATTCAAATACATGTAAAACGCAAAAACGCTTTTCTGAGATAATCCCTGGACTGATTTTAATGAAATTTGTTGCATTTGAGAGAGAAAGTTAAATTCTAGCGACTGTTGTAAGCGGAATTTCGATTTAGGGTCTGAATTTAGTTTAAAAATTTTTACAGAAGTTTATAAATGAACAGCTCTGCATCAAGAACAGATATCGCGTTTCTGTAAGCGGCATCCATTAGACCATTCAAAGCGGAGAAATTCGATATGTCAATTTATATGTTACGTGACTTTGTTACGTTGTGTACAAGGGTTCTGCAAAAGCTGCATTGCCGTATTACAATTTTCTGGGGATTCATGTGTGACATGTCAATTTTGCCCGCTTTAGATCTACTATTATATCGAATTCACAGAATTGCGATATCATTTAGCATTGCTGTCTTACAGAGTTGTAAACTTGATAGTTTCGTTTTAAGAAAATTTTTGATTTTTGGCAATTTTTAATAAAATATTGCTGACGGAAATCAAAAATTAGAAACCAACAGTCACTAGATTTTAAGTTTTTATTTCAAATGCAACAAACCTCGTCAAATTTGGTGCCGTGGTTGCCGAGAAAAACGAATTCTCCTTTTACATGTATTTAGATCGGAGCATCCGAGCTTCCTCTTAACACTTTCAAATCAACTCCTCTACAAACACTTCTGCACATAGAAAGGAAAAATTCAGCGGCTGATTAGGAGCTTATGAGAATACGAGAAATAAATTTTAGAGTTGCTGTTGTTAGCAAACGGTTCAACATCTCTCATTTAATCATTGTTTGCCTACGTTTACAAAGAAAGATTTAACCAGGAAACTTGAATCA
Source organism: Dermacentor andersoni (assembly GCF_023375885.2). Lineage (NCBI taxonomy): Eukaryota > Metazoa > Arthropoda > Arachnida > Ixodida > Ixodidae > Dermacentor > Dermacentor andersoni. Next base: position 139,078,573 of record NC_092814.1, read on the forward strand.
TTTGCTTACAGCAGCAACCCTCAAATTTATTTTGCCACTCTAAGGAGTGGCTTGTAGGCTTCTAATGCGTACTGAAATTTCGCCATGGCTCTATCAGTAAATCTACAATATTCTTGAGCTTCATTTTGATATCATTTGCGAGCGGCAGTCGTTTTAGTGCCGCAGTAAGCACCAAGAAGAACCACAATTAACAGAAATTGGATAATTTTCTTCAGCGCCCGCAAGGCACCTACAATTTGGAAGTTTCCCCAAGATGTTTCCCCAGAGACAAAATTAATTCCCAACAACTTTCATTGCGGCAAGCACGACAGTTCTGACAGAACGCGTTTTTCTATAACCTTTAAAGTTGGTAATCGCAAATGACACAATTTTTCCAATTTCCCACGGCGTGCATTATACAGTTACACTGCATGGTATATTATAGGATACACCATAGGTGGCAAGTGGTTAGCTAAGTTTTTCCAAGTAGATAGGCAGTTGCTCTGCAGATCTGCCTGCATCTGCGCCGGAGATGTGCGTCTTGATGGAGTTGGTTGCACAAATAGATTTCGCCGTTGTCAACACTAATTGCAATAATCGAATTTTACGTGAGTAGCCTTGCTAATAAACACCAACCACTGAGGTAATTCCAGCAATAAACCGCTTTTGCTTTGCAGCAATCTTTGAGCAGGTATATAGTACTTCAGACGTGAGAGCTGTAGCGTCAGTGGCTGCCGGTACCTATTGTAGGCTTCTTATGACTGCAAAATAACTTACACCCTTGCAGATGATTTGAGTTGTCCGGAATTCCAGTAAATGCACGGGAAACACGCTTCCTTATATATGTCACATTCTCAAACAATTTTCGTGCATGAAGGAACAGAAATGTCGTGAACTGTTCCACAAGGAGCAACGTAGCACAAGGAGTGGGTGCTGCGTGGCACTGCATGACTCCACGTGACTACGTGGTCGTGATCTCCGTTGCGCACAAAGGGCACCTTTCTATATCAGAAGGAAAGGAACAATTTCCTGAGCTTATAACAATGATAGGTGTGGTAAAAAAGCCATCGCCGCGGCAGTGTCCAATTGTGGAACGGCACCTGCCTAAGAAAAGTATTGTGAATACGAGCCCAGTCGTCCTGAAACAAAACAAAAAAAGCAAAGAAATGGTTTCAGTGACCTATGGGCACATGAATGGCGGGGTTCACTCTCAGTATGGTTGGTGAGGTTGCGAATGGCTGTTCGTCAGCTTTCTCAATTCGGCTTCCATAACAACTGAAAAGGTTCGTGCAAACGGTGCAGGTGGCGCGTTTCAAGAACATGAACCCACATATTACAACGTTACATCTTTACAGCAAAGAATAAAAACCTAGAAGCTTCTCCAAGATTCCCATTAAAACAGCCTACTCCTGAGTATCACGCAGGCTCTAGTATAATTAGGAAGACCTACCTCAACAAAACAACACCCTTCGCAGCTAAGAGCGAAAATGTTCGATGAAAACTGGAGCTTCTCTGCTAAATCGCAAACCAGGGCTATTGATTATTATTATGAGACATTACCGTTAGACTTTAGGAGAGTTTATATACGAAACAAACTATGCTGAAGAGGCCTGCGTCTCAGAGCGTCTAGGTCGATGTGTATTGCGGTGGCAGCAACGGTGCGAGTTGGTGCACCTTTGAAACTTCGTGTGCGTAGGCAAACGTATCAACGGATAAAGTGACATGCTGCAATGGTCAAAGCGATGATTCAAGCGTTATCTGTGGATTCTATTAAAAACTGAAGCACTAATTAATGCAATAGTAAACGCTCAGAACATTTTAAATTATGGCATTTTAAGAATGCCCGGCAACATACGCATATCACACGAGAAGAGAAGAGGACAGCTAGTTGACAGCCTGTACTCTCCTATGGCTTATTCCTCGGCGGTGTCACTAAAACATACAACCGAAGGGATCGATACAAAGGAAATGTGACCTAAAAGGGCTGAGGACTTGAGTATACGCCAGCTACGCTCTCAGTAAGCCCTTTTAAATAATAGCCTGTATGCTATGCGTTCTTTCCTTACCTCTATTTGGTCAGTCCAGTCGTGCGGCGTCATGCGAGGAACTGCGAATGGCGTGGAAAGTAATTGAGCAATGAAACAATTCAGGCGGCTGTTTTACCTATGCGACGTAAAGTGTGTTCACAATGCAGAGGAGGCGCATGACACCAGTTTCTATACCTGTCGCTATTGGCAAAAAGCGGTTATTTTCCGTCAATGTGAGCCAGTGGCATAGTGGGCGTATAGTGAAACAAGCGCTTGAGTAAAAAGTGTCGATGGTCTGTGGCGGCGAGTCTGTGGACTCGCTGTGCTTGGTCGGGCACAAAGGCTCAGCCGACACGTATCTGCGCTGTGTAATTTTCACCCAGGTGGAATAAATCTCTGCGGAAACTTTTTCTTTTTTTTAGTTGACATCGCTAGAAACTTATCGGCATAAAAGATGAAGACGGATCGTCGGTATGATAAAATTTCATCGAAATGTTGCAATGTAACTTACCGCATGACGAAAGTGAACAATGAGGCCTTTCCAAGCAATCCTGCCCGTATATTTGATATGTATCGTTGCTGAAGTAAGGTGGGTACTGTTGCGTGACTATGTCGGTGACTAGCGTCACAAGTACTAGCTTTTAATAAACGTTCTTTAGCTTTAGCCGTGGTGTAAAGTTATATGTCTGCATGTCCTTTTAATATCAAACATGGTTTTAGTGATGTGTTGAGCGCATGTTTAACTTAGGGCGTGCTTTTAATCAGTTGCAGCACTTCGCGCCAATCCTGTCCGCTTTCTGTTCATGCCTTGAAACTTCTTGCCTTAAACGTAATAGCAATATTTGGCACCACATCGGTTTCATCTGGGCATGAATAATTCAAGTCTGCATCGAGAACTTGTTCTTTATTCTACTGGTTGAAATTGGCAGCTGTTCAGTTTCATGTTGGGTGTGTCAAGCTGTTTTGACCTGCGACGCTGGCGATAGGAATCTCGTGGATGGAAATACTGGAAAAGGGAGTGTGTGTGCTGGCGGGAGGGGGGGGGGGGGGGGGGAGAGGAGGATATATTTCGCAGTCGCCTATTTTTGTCACTATAGGATAATGCGGACCTCTTGTGTTGTGCGCCGAAAATGATACCGCCCTTGAGATGGCTGTTTACTCGTGCGTGCTGTAACCAAACGTATGAGCTGTTTGGAACTTCGCTAACGAGGAGACTCATTTCAAGTTGTTTGCGCCTTTGATGAGCTCTAGACTACATGAAAAAAAAAAAAAAAAACATGGCATCAATTCATGAAACGTGGTAACAAGTATATCCAAGTAAGCGGCTCGTAGGTCTTTACAAAGCAGTGATCCTGGTGTGTCGCAAGTTCTTGAACGATAACATCGACTACCGAAATATGACTGTAGACATAAGTTTCGTGTCTACATAGAAAAGGTCAACGTTGCAGCTTAGAAAGCTTGCCTTTGTAGATGCTGACGAATGCGATGAGTTCAGACGAATATATCTGAACAAGAAAAAAGATGTTTTATAAGCGAGCCCGCTTTTTATACTTCAAAGTCATCACTAGTGCACCTCTTGGGAGTTGTGCATAAAATTGGGTCACAACGCATTTTGCTAATGCGTTGCTTCAGAGGCCATTGAACATGGTAGGTTAAGGAAGGAAGGCAGGAAAAAGAAAAACAGAAGGCAGGGAGGTTAAGAGAGGTCAGATGACAGAGGTGTATGCTGCTAGCTGCATGCATCTGCAAGCTGTTGCTCTAGAAGCTGTACCAAGAAATTTCGTTATGGCCGAGAAAATTGATCGCTGTGGACCAAGCGGGGGAGTTTTGAGCTGAAAGCGAGACATTTTTCCAGAGGATGCCCTCATACCTTACATTCCCTACTATGCGTACTTCAGTCCCGTGATTGTTGCCAGTGATCAACGTTTCACAATGCATTTCACTCAAAAGTCATAAAAATACTGACACTTACAAAGGAGCAGCCGCCCATATTAGTAAAACGACTTTTATCCCTAATAACTGTCCGCAATAGGTCATCGCTACCACGAATGTGTGTTTATCATCCCGGTCGCTATCAAGAGTGGCGGGCCTCTAAACATCACTAAACGAGGGAAAACCCTTAGGTACGCATAAGAGAAGTTTTGTGAATATGGGCCCAGATTATTATCATGTATTCACTTTTATGACTGGCCGTGCGCTGTCATCACCACTCGCGCATCTTCAGTGATTGCGAATCAGGAATCCGAAGAATTCGATATGTAAATTACAGGATATCTATATGGCAGTGCGTACAACGTGCGCGAGAAGCTCGGGTTGCGGTGGACGTTTATCACGACGTCAGACAACAACTGGCAGGTGTGGAGGCAGTCGAACAACGTGACTGGCGCGTCCGCGACAAGCGGCACCTTGCAGGCACCAGGGCACTCCCTTCGCGTACTGCGTAGTATCCCAACAAGTATCCAAACATGAGCGATTCCGCTTTGCTAGGAACTATAGTTTGACGGACGGCGAAAAAAGGCGCACGGAATGCTGCTCACCTGCCATGTAATACCAACTAACCGTAAACACTTTCCTTCGTACACAGCCAAACACGGCATGGTTTCTGAGCGGGCGCGGAAAGGCAGGCGGTGAAAAAGAAATATGTAAAGAAAGGACATGACGTAGCACATGGCTCCGTAGCATACGACACCGGTTTTGTTGTCGACTGCGGCCTGTCATATTGCAGCGATTTCGGATCTTCGACCGTCTTGAGCGGTATCCACCAACAATCGCAAACTTGGCTACCAGCAATACTGTCACACCGGCGAGTCGCCCGATTCCTGCGATCTCGACGTTTGCGGCAATATCGTGTTGCCAAGCATAATACAGGTATTTGAGGCTGTGGATGTAATTTCATATCTGACGCCAAAGTTCTCGTTTTATGGTGAGTAGGCTCGCTTCAGCGAAAGAAAACGAACCGATGGCTGCACGCTTTTTGAAGTCTAGCCAGATGCGCTATAGAAGAGAGAGGCTGTTGAGTGATCAAGCGATGAGCGCTCGAAGGGCTTGGCAAAGCGAAGAGCACATCGGGGTTAGAAAAAAAGGCTGTCCTGAAAGTCAGCGGCGATTTTTAATGTATTATAAGTTAAAAAAATTAAAATTATGGGGTTTTACGTCCCAAAACCACTTTCTGATTATGAGGCACGCCGTAGTGGAGGACTCCGGAAATTTCGACCACCTGGGGTTCTTTAACGTGCACCTAAATCTAAGTACACGGGTGTTTTCGCATTTCGCCCCCATCGAAATGCGGCCGCCCTGGCCGGGATTCGATCCCGTGACCTCGTGCTCAGCAGTCTAACACCATAGCCACTGAGCAACCACGGCGGGTATTTTGTAAGTTCGAAAGTTACGCACTCATCTGGGTAACACAAACTTTAGGGTGCTTTAGAAATAGCTTACTTAAAGGGCTGTTATTGTCCAGGCGTGAAAAGGAGGAAGGAAGGAAAGAGAAAAGCAGAAGGACGGGAGGTTAACCACAATGACGTCCGGTTGACTACCCTACACCGGGGGAATGGGAAAGGAGAAAACAAAGATGACAGGGGAGAGAGGAGGGAAGGAAAGAAGGAAATTAGCGGTGGAGTTCGCTGACGCGTGTGGTCTAATAGTAATTGCACTAATAGTCACAGACGTTTACACAAGCCCGTCGTCCTCAAGAAGCACAAAAGTTCCTTCGCACCACTTTATGGGCTGACGAGCGATGGGGGCGGTTTTCCAGCAGCACCGGCACGGAAAGCGGCCGACTGTCCATTTTTTGGAGAGCGTTAGCAAGTTCTTGTCTTTCTGGGGCATATCGTGGACAGTGGCACAGCAGGTGGTCAATATTTTCTTCGGTGCCGCAGACCTCACATGCTGCACAGTCGGTCACTGCAATTAATGTAGAGTATGTCCTTGTGAAGGCAACTCCTAACCAAAGGCGACAGAGATGCGTAGCTTCACGTCAGGCTTTTTTTTTTTTTTCAGGCGTAAAATAAATCTAGAAGGAATGCGGAAGGACCGTAGCAGAGTATTGGTTCTGCGTTGATCAGTTCCGCTGAATCTATTTTTGGGTACGCAAATCAACTTGGGCATCAGCTTCCTATTACTCATAACTATAACTCACTATAAAAGAGGACCCACTCATTTTTCTGCAGTACATACGAAAGCTAGTAGGCAAACGCACACAGCGACGCAACTTAAGGAAAAGTCATGCAAAAGGACAGCTTCAGAATTTCTCATCTTCTTTGTGCAAATTAAAAGTGATTTTAAAAAAATCTACGAAATATCTTAATAAGTTAGTTAAAACTTACCATTGTCAATAACTATCCAGATATACTGAATATATATTTGAATCTTCAAACTACGAGCATTTCTCAACCTGTAAGGTATCCTAGTAAGTCGCAAAGATTTTGCAGGAAAGGACATCGAATTGTGAAGTTCTACAAACAGGCTGTTGAATTGTTTGCTTGAGCTTTCTTTTCTTTATTTAGCGCAGGATTGCAGGAGGAATTTTAGGATTGAAGTTGGTAACATCTTCTCTAACTAGTCCCGTCTTTCTAGCGTTTCAACATTGAAAACGGCGTTAAGCCTCCCATCGCGTTCTTCGCCGCATAGGGTCTATTCCTTGCTGTCGTAATAACCATCACTTGTATACTTTCATTCCTCAAAGATGTAATAAGTGGAACCACTTGCCCATCTCCATTGTTTTTATTACAGATCCGAGTGACATTAAAACTTAGTTTGATAAGCAAGTTGCGACCTGATATTTGTATTTCTGTTTTTAGTATTGTATGTCCCAATTACCTTCTGTAGCGCCCTAGGGGCCCTCAAGGTATTTAACTAACTAACTAACTAACTAACTAACTAACTAACTAACTAACTAACTAACTAACTAACTAACTAACTAACTAACTAACTAACTAACTAACTAACTAACTAACTAACTAACTAACTAACTAACTAACTAACTAACTAAATAACTCATCAAATAAGCAAATAAATAAATAAATAATTGAATAAACAAACATGAATCTGCGTACAAACTTAACCCGTTCATTCGATCGGTTGCCCGTCGGGACGCTTGTGAGCGCGAGGCAAGCTGCGTGCAAGAAAATACGCAACTAGCCTTTCCGATTGCTTTTACAGTAGTCACACTACCTTTATGGTAGACGTGAAGGTGTCAAAAATTTAATCGTATGGTTTAACACTCCAAAACTTGACAGCGGGCTTTGAGGGAAGCTGTATAGTGGAGTGCTCTTGACTAATTACGCCCACCTTGAAAAACGCTCACGTAAACCTAAGAAGCACACGAGCGTTTTTCCATTTCGCCCTCAGCGAAATACGACGACCGCGGCCGGCAATGAAAACTGTGATCTCGTGCTCCGCAGCAGAACCCCATAGCCGCTGCGCCTTGGCGAAGAGAAAAAAAAGTAAAATTTCTTCGCGAAGTAGCCGCCAGTTAAACTTTATCGTGGTATGCAAGCTGACGAAAATTGCCCATAAAGCAGCTATACCACAAAGAAGCATATTGGTAAAGAGCGGACACTGGCGTAGGGCCCTGCGGCCTTCGCTTAAGGAAGGGTATTAAAGTATACCGATTTGGGGCACGTCCTGGAATATTTAGAAAGGCGGCTTTCTATCGATATAATTGAATTTAGCTACTTATTGCCGACCAATCAGTACTATATATTTGAAACGTTACTTTCAGCAGCAAAGAGTACTAACCAGCGTGAAAAGCAATCCTCAAAGTTAAAAAAAAAGCGTCATTTTGACATACAGCATGTACAGGGGTGGTCAAAAGTTTCCAGGCCACAGCTTGTTCGAACACGTTGACTTCGTGCCCATGTGGCGTGTCGTGTATCCTTTTATAAAAGCCCCAATGTTCTTGTGAAGTGGGTGAGGGACACTGTTTCTCACCACCCACAGCTTCCGAGTGCCAAAATTACTGCAGGAACGCCGCCACTTACTTGAGTGTGAACGTTTTCGATCACGCTGTGGCCTGGGAACTACTGACCACCCCTGTACTTCCAGCAATTCGAAGGCAAGTCGGTTTTAATAAAAAATACCCCAAATACTGCACATCGCGCATCAATGTGTTGTGTAACTTGTGCTTCAACAATAAATTTAGTAGCCGTGACTTCTGTTCTATATCAACATTTTTTCTTCGTTGTTTTCTTATTTTCCCTATTTTTTTATCTCATACTCCCCCAACCCTGCGATCTTATTATTTCTTCTTCACCACCTCGAAGCGTCCTGGTGGCATATTCAAGTTCAACTAGCGCGTGAGCTTTCTCGTTGCAGTTTCGCACTGAAAATAAAGGTTGTGGGTTATTTCGTTAACACTGCCTTCCTAGCTCCAGATTATCGGCGCATTGATGAGCTGAGAATCGTGCAAACGGGCCTCTTACTCGATACGACTCAGCTGACAAATGACTGACAATTAAATGAATGTGTAATTACATGCGCGCGCGCGCGCGCGTGTGTGCGTGTGCGTGTGCGTGCGTGCGTGCGTGCGTGTGCGTGCGTGCTTGCGTGTGCGCGCGCGCGCCGTAACCTAAAGATATTCCGGCAGTACCCATCTCACGATGGCTGTCGCGTTAATGCATTCAATCAATGTAGTGACAGAACGTATTGATGAAGAAACATTTATTTCGAATCTGTAGTGGTTCTGAGATTTCCATTGTTTCGGCTATATGTAACGTACACAGTCTCCGGGATTGGCCCACTTTGCTATGACACTCACTCGCCAGGGCCGGCCATGACGGCATGACGATGACAGTATGACGACGACCCAGTGACGACGATTGAATATCGAAGAAGGAATTACGTCGGTGGAAGGCAGACGACGACGGCATGACGATGGTATAATCGCGACAGCGTGACGACTATGAAAAGACATCAACGGGATGACAAGGAATGCATGACGGCGATGCCGTGAAGACGGTATGACGGAATTGTAATGAGGAAGCTAAAATCACGATGACGGAATGACCAAGACGGCCTCACGACGACGGTATGACAACGAATAACTTTACGACGATGAGTGATAATGATGTCATAACAACGGTCGCATAATAACGACTGAAAGACGACAGCATGATCACGACGGAATGACGAATAAGAAATGACGTCGATGGAATAACGAAGGCAGTATGACGATGACGGCATGAAAACAATGGGATTAGGATGATTTCATGATGATGATGGCCTGACGGCGACTGTATGACGATGATGGCATGACAACGGCTGCTTGATCCCGATTGAATGACGACAGCAGGGCTACGACGGAATGACAAAGAAGTAATGACGTCAGTAGAACGACGACGGCATGAGGACAATGTGATGACGATTCTGAAATGATAATGGTGACGCGACGACCTGCAGGCATTGACGGCCTAATGACAATGGGATGACAACGACTGTATGACGATGACGGCATGACGAGAGTCGGATGACGACGATGGAACGAACAGAACGGCATCACGACAGTGGTGTGACAACGAATGCATGACGACTACGCAGTGACGACGATGGTCTGACAACGGCGGCATGATTCCGATTGAATGACAACAACATAATTACGGCGGCGCGTGATTAAAATTCAGTTTTTAAGTATTTTGTTTAATTGAAGAGCGGCGTAAAATAGATAGATAGATAGATAGATAGATAGATAGATAGATAGATAGATAGATAGATAGATAGATAGATAGATAGATAGATAGATAGATAGATAGATAGATAGATAGATAGATAGATAGATAGATAGATAGATAGATAGATAGATAGATAGATAGATAGATAGATAGATAGATTTAAAAATTAAGTGCTGAGGTTTTACTTGCGAAAACCACAATATGATTATCAGGCACGCCGTAGTGTGCGACTCCGGTTTCATTTTTCCTCCTCGGTTTCCTTCACATGCACCCAATGCGCGGTACCACGGGCGTTTCTGCATTTCGCCGGAGTTCGATCCCGATCCCTCAGGCTTAGCAGCGCAACGCCAAAGCCACTATACGCCAACACGGGGGGCGATAGACAATGTGGCTGAAGTACACTAAGAATGCTAATCGCATTAATAACTGCGGTTATGTACAGGGTTGCCTGAGTTGATAGTTTGGGCACCCAATACATGAGCACATGACTAACGCACCTAGTCGACGATGACTTGTCCTGTTGCCCTTGTTTCACCTTCCTCATTCAAATTGTTGCAGAGGTAACAGGCGAGGGATGATAAAAAAGAAAATGGAAAATAAATAAAGAACCGGGGTATAAATTAGTGCAAAGAATCGAAGAAAGCGTTCATTGACGTGAGAAATGTATGTTTATACATAAATTGGCAATGAAAATTTCGTATAAGCGGGAAATAGCGTAAAACGAGCGAGACTTCGTCAGTAAATGCATTAGTTAACCGTTTGCTACGATTTATTAGGAACAGATTTCTCATTGCCGAGCACGCCCCTGATGCAGCGTGAAAATGTGAACACCTAGACAGGATTTCCGTTTCTGCCAAGGTGCCGTGAATATACAAAATACAAGATAATAGTAAATACTGACTTTACAAGGTTTCTAAATTCTTCTCGCCTAAAGCAAGAATCAGGGGCCGTGTTCACAAAAATATATTATCTTAGAAATGTTCGTAAGGGAAAATTTCAGCCAATCGTGATCCTCGACATACTATTAGCGAAGGCAACCGGCAATTGGGAAATATCACCTGGGAACGACAAGCTTTGTGAATTCGGCCCCTTTTTGACAAAATTCTGTCGGAAGATATTTTCTCCATCAGCTGCTCTATCTAGCATGTTTCTAGTATGAACATTTAACTGCTAAATTAGCCGTTAAAACAAAGGTAATAGCGGTGTTTTCGGTCGCGGCAATGACGCTTATTATTCGCACCGGCCTATACTGTTTGCTTCTAGAATAATTTTAACACGTTTATTGATATCAGAAAATCACCTACATGGATATAGTATAGCCAAACTAACAAGCAAGTTGTTGCCAAAAATCGCCCGAATTGGTCATTTTTAAGCGTTAGCATTTCTTAGCTCGTTCTTCAGTTTCATGTTCTCGGCGCCGTCCGCAGTGCAGACCCCGACATCGCACCCGAAGATTCTTTGCAGGCAACCGAGCTTTGCGTCACGTGACCGAGCTCTCCTCTTCCATTGGTGGTAGCGCAGACGGCGTCACGTGTGCTTCCACCAATGGAATAGGAGAGCTCGGTCACAGTGACGCAAAGCTCGGTTGTCTGCAACACCACCAGATGGTGTTGTCGTCCGAACATCATTGGTGAAAGAAAAGTAGGGAAACGACAAAAAAACGGAGACGTACAAAAGCAAAGTTCGCAATAGGGGGATCAGAAAATTTGGTTGGCAATAGGGGGATCAGAAAACATTGGTGTTACACGCTCGTAACCGTCGTGTAACTTTTTTTTTATTGTGTAGCAAGGAGAAAATTTATTCACATTGTTTGTAGGCACTTCTAGATAACCATATTGAGCGTGAATTTCGAAATAAAACAAAGAACACCTCTCGTGGTGAGGCACAATACGTGGTTTGTGGTTTGTGGCGGCTCCTTCTTGTTAGACATAGTTTTGCAAATTACGATAAAATATTCATGGCGCCCTTGTGATAATTTCTTCCCCAAAAATACTTTCGGCCAAAGCTGTTCATAGGACTCTCTGAAGCCACGCAATCGCGACGCATCGAAGGTCATTGAGCGCCAAGGTTGAGACAGTCGGTGTGAAATGGCCCGCAGGGCTCCTTTATTTCTTTTTATATTATCAGCCGACTGCACGAAGCACCTAGCTGCGACCATCACCAAACTGACACTTACAGAGATATTACGAGCTAAAGCTATAATATTGTATTAATCCTTCAATCGAAAGAAAGTTGCACATTACAAATAGAAAAAAAGTCTCGATTATGTAAGAAAAGATGTTAGCAGTTCCTGTAGGGAATTCTCTATGAGTGAACCATCATCATAAAACAGAGAAAATAGGAGCTAAAAGGCAGAGAGTTACCCAGAATAGATGTTTAGTTGGCTGCTCTGCACTACAGGAAGAGGAAAGGGCAGGAGAAATAACGAAACAAAGAACAACAAAGATTTGAAGAGGATTCGTCAGCACAAACAGGATAAGGCGCGCCTGACAACGTTCACAACCTGTATACCGCCGTCCCAGCGTGTGTTTTCCGTGCTTAAACAAACGTGAACTGCGTGCGGTGGATAACCGAATGAACGCGGGAACGACTGCTGTGAGGGTCCGCATAACAAACCTAATAATTCTCGTCGGTGTAATACCGCCCATAAGAGCGTAGCACATTCTTTAATTTATTTACGTACGGGAATGTCACTTGCGGCGTGCCCAATTCTGATAAATTCTGACTATGTGGCTCAACACCCCAAACTAACACCTAATGAGAGACGTCGCATTGAGGTCTCCGGATTTATTTGGACCACCTGAGTTTGTCTTAAGGGACACTTTAACCGGCCACGTTTTTTTTTTTTTTTTCATTCCGCCTCCATAGGAATGTGGCCGCTTCACATGAGAATCGAACCCACGACTTCGTGCTCGGTAGCAGAACGCCATAGCTACACAGCCGCTGCCACGGGTGGAATTCGTATAAACGAGAGGAAGCTGCCGCGAAGACAGAACCTTCAAAAGTGCACTGGCTCTAACGGCAGCAGAAACACTGCCACGTCAAAGGATGTCGGCCGTTATATACCATGGCACATTGTGTTGGACTCTGCGTCACGACAGGGTGAAAGCATCGCCGAAGAAGATCGGTCGATGATAAAAACCGTGGAAAACAAGAATCGGAGAAAGACGAAAGAAACAGCATTTGACTGGTTACACTAAGTGACGTGTTTACTGATTGTTATGGTGAAGCTTGGGCATTAACTTGTGTTTTTCTATTTTAGTTAAATTTAGTCATGCTCATGTTTAGGTTGCTTAGATATCAAAATAATGACAGCTATAGATAATTCTGAAGGTGTTTGAATTGTGGGTTCTGAAGGGTTAGGCGATCATTAACAATACGTAAGAGCGATAAGGGGAGAGGGTATAAGAAAGGCAGGGAGTTACCTAGACTTTGTACAATTCGCTACCGTTCGCGTGAGGAAGGGGATTGGGTAGTGAAAAAGAGAAATAAAAGTGTGTGTGTGTGTGGGGGGGGGGGGGGGGGGGTGTACAGATTAATCGCGTGCATTTGGTCGGGTGCTCAAGTCCGTCCCTACGTGCACGCGGACACAAGGCTCGTGCTCTTCGCAGCTCTCCCAGATCCCTCAGAATGGGCGTGGACTTGTTTCTTTCTCAACTCCCTTTCTTGTGGGTGCATTATTCCGCATAATCAGTTTGAACGATTGTGCCTGGTATGAGGTGCCTCGCCTTAGAAACAAGCGTAGCTCACTGCATTGTTGTGCAGAATAAAAACATTTTCTCTCGAAATTCGAACTTGTTACAAGCAATTGTAAGAGCGTACTTTTGGGGAAGCAGGTTATTGCGAAAACGCACGCGTATGGCATGGGGAGTGGTGTAGCAGTGCGTTCAGTCATGGTTCAGTCGAAGCACAGAAATCCAAGTGGCGCGGTAGAAGAGGGAAGGGGCCGCGCATAAAAGATGGTCTGCGCGCCCCCTGTGAGCTGCACAGATAAGCACAATCATTGTGCGGCGCCACATTAGCGGCATGTGCTAGTAAATCTGTCGACGGTCCGCCTAACGTTTCTGTGGGACCACCAAGGTGAGCACGTTGTCTAGTGCTTCTAAATGCTTGTCTTGTCGTCCCGTGCTATGCATGAAATGCCAGCGAAATACACGGGACGTACCCACGTGACCCATCTTGACCCTTTGTCTTGTCACGCCACGTCATCCTTCATTTCACATGACTTCGTTAAACCCTGGGTGCTGCTACATTGATCGACTGCCGGATGGCGTGGCGCTGTTGCAAAGCCCATCCGTTTCTTGCAAAAACCACTGCTGCACTACGTAGTAACAGTAGTCCAAGCTTTAATGGGTACAAGGCGGTTTTAAAGGGTACAAGGCGGTGGACCGCTGACATCCCTGCGAATGAACGCATGTGTGCTTGTTTCTGTGTACGCGCTACACTGGTCACTGCTGTGCTGGCGCGTTGACGGATTGCCTATATAGACCGTGCTGGGTTCACTCCGTGGAGCGCTGTATAATTCCTTTACTCACTGAAGCGCGGCAGCTTGCAGTTAGCCTGCAATACACGAGCTATGTTACGGTGAACATCCGCACGACATAGTTCTGGATCAGCGATATCGTTTAAGCTACCTGCTTGACTGACCTGGTTCACAAATTGAGAAGATAGCAGTGTTGCTGTCCCAAGGTTTTGGACGCTTGCCTTCAGATGAGAATGGGCCAATTTTGCAATCCTTTGTTTCTCGTAGAAATCCACGGGCTTAGCATATTTCAGAAAGGTAATCTGGAACACTCAATTTAGAACTGTTTTCTGTGTTTCATCATCTATTAATTCACGCATGTCTGCATCAGGAATTTCCAGGTGCTGCAGCACTTTTTGTCCCACAACAAGCGACCGGCGGTGGGGAGGCGAATAGCCTGTACTCATCTTCCGTTACCACGGCTATGGCTGTAACCACGCAGTGTATTACCACAGTTACCATGGCTGTAAAGACATGTGTTAAGACCTTGTATAAAGAAATGTAGTTCTCTTCGACCAATGCGTCGGCTTCAGTGACCCTTTAAAGCGAATGGGTGAGTTCTACTGTACTGCCAAATAAATCAGATCACCTCAGGAGCTGTTATGAGCCCGTGGAATTTTAGCACCAAGATCGACGAGGAAATGAATTGGCCGGCTTGACATCTTCCGTGTGCTAACCAGGGCTCTGAAGTTGCGTGATATCTCGATGATGACATATGTTGTGGCGCTTCTCCGCATTTAACACGGGGTAAACCGCGTCCTCAGCCGCGTCTGCTGTCGCTTCTCCCGCAAAGCGAAGCGCCATCTCACCTCCCGTTTCCTATTATCGTGTCGAGTGCGTTGGGCTAGAAACGTTCTAGAATATAACCTGTTACACTTTAGCTCTCCTTTCGGCGAGTAGGACCTGCAGCCTGCATACAATGTACCAGGCTGACGCACGCCCGTGTAAGTTGTTTGTGACTCCACGTGACCTCAGAGTCCGACATCTTCCGTGTGTTTTTAACTGGTCACATTAAAACAATACACAATGATTCATTCGTAGCGCGTTCAAGAAATTGGGCTCCTATACCGTGATCACGGAGTCGGCAGCTGAGAAAGAAAATGACGAGATAAAGTCTGTTCTATCGAGAATCTTTGCGAATGTTTGAAGATCCATTTTATACAATTTGCTGCATATCCAGAGACCTGAGGACATATATAGTGCTCGCCACGACGGACTGGTAGACCATTTACCCACGCGATGATAGTCACTGCTAACCTGTCTCGTGCATGGCACAAATTTGTGGCAGTTCGCCTTTGTTGCCGCTTATTGCGCTGGAGAAATAAGTTTGCGCACATTATTATTTCTTTCCTTCTTGTTTCGTTGTTCCTTTTTCTTTTCTTTACTTATTCTGACCTGCCAGTGAGAGAACATTAACTATGGGAAAGGGCGTTGTAGGCTATGGGATAATTCGGGGGCATTTGGGGCATCGCTTCTCTACGCGCCCATCGCACGCTCGTGCCGTGAAATGCAACGGAAGCACAGCTGTCGAAGAAGGAAGATAAAGCTTGCGTGGGCGCTGCGTGGGCACGCACAAGAGAAAGAAAAGACGGAGCTCTGACCTGATGCAGTTATTACATGAGTTACATGTAGTTGCGACCAATGAGGCCAACGGACACTAAACCTACGGAAGGCATAGGTTGACGAATATCTTTCTTTCCTGATGTAGAGGCGACATAAATTTGTGTTTTTAATTAGACAACAAATAAGTATAGGGTTATTAGAAAAGCAAAATAAAATATTATTGGAAAGTGATATGCCACGGGAGACCGCAGTGGTGTCCTTAACGTGCATCAATTCAATTCCATATAACTCAATGAAACTGAAGTGTGTAGAACAACTCGCGCACAAAAAAATAAAAGCAGTTAACATAGAGCTGTCCTGCCTATAGTTTCGGAATTAACCAACGTGCACAAGTTTAAGTTTTAAATCAATGATTCGACAGGTATTCACAATTCACCCATATACCGCAAGGACTCCATGCGGTCCATGAAGTGGTCAGCCTGGCGTCAGTTGTTTCCAGAGGAAGAGAAAAATTTTACGCGCAGAAGTCCCGATGCACGGTGTCACTTTAGTTGTGTACAGCTGTGATTTGAAGCTCTCTTTTCCTATCATGTAATATCTCTTCTTCCTTGAAGTATGAATGGTCGAGCAGTGTTCGAAGTGAGTCAAGTTCTGGGCACCTATGCGAATCCGCAGTCGGACTCCGGTCTCGCTAGTACTTGTTTTAACGAAAATCGCGAGGGAATCTTCGGCGTCTTGCGACACTCGGGCCGTGCGCTAGGATTACCTCCTTGCCGCGGAACAACCGTCTTAGTTTTTATGGCGCGACGCGCGTGAGGTGCGCGCAACAGCCACTCTGGCCAGAGAGCGGCGAGTGCGCGCGCCCTGGAAGCCGCAGCAGCAGCAACAGCAGAAGCCAGGAAGGGTGCAGCAGCAGCAGACCGCGTGGCGTATGCGGGGGAGCCCCCCAGAGGCCGTCGAGGAGCGGGCCGAAAAAAAAAAAAGCGAGAGATAGCGGCGGCGGCGCGGGGCATCTCATTAGCCCCGTGTAGCCGAGGGGCGGACGAGGTCAGCTTGGGGCGCATGCCCTCCGCGGGTCGCGCTTTCTCACGACCTCTAGAACGCTCGACGGGCATTCCATTCGCAGCCGGCCGTTCCGGTGTCCACTGTGGCATCCTCGCCTCCGATGCGCCTCACTTGAAGACCGTGAAAAAACACCGCCACTGCCCATTGGCTGCCCCCATGTGAGAGGCAAGCGCGCCGTTTCTGTCCCGTTCATTGCCCTGCGGTCTTCCTGGAGGAAAGGCGTGCGCCGTCCGGGGCGGCGGCGCGCGAGCCGGTGCCTTCGCCGCGTGGGTTCGAACACCGATGCGCGGGCGGCCAGCAGCTCTTCGGACGCCTGGAACCCGCGCTTTGGCGCTCAATACAAACAGACCGCCCGCTAATTGATCTCGCGAAAAGTTGTACTGCGCTCATCTTGCGTACACCTCTGCTGGCGTGCGAATAGGATTAAGCACGCAATCGTCGTTCTTTACATTTAGAAAACGCACTCTTACTTTCGAAAAACGCCATTATCAGCACTAATTGATGAATAGAGCGGAGCATGCAAAATGTTAACTGGTAATTTCCATGGTAACATGTTTCTGCAAGAAATCGTACAGTCTGATCTCATATGAATGCTCATATAAAAATAACTGACAAGAACGAAAGGGGAAAACAAACATATAACATCGCGGAGACTGAATTTTCACTTTCGGTGCAGTTTCTTCTATTTTTTTTTTTTTTTACCGTTTGCGTCATTTGTCTTTATGCCGCTTTTCCATTTGTGAACAGGGTAATGTGCCACTGCTCGAAAAAAGATATTCTAGCAAGTAGTAGTTATAACTGCATATGCAGAAATGAGACGAAGAAGACAGAGAAAGGATCTGGCTTTATTACCTGTTTTCGCTTATAAATAACAAAAACAAATCGAGTCCTTCGGATCCCCTTACTCTCGCTCTAGCGGGGGTCGTGGCGGTACGACCAGTGCCAGCGCAAAGCCTCGTGAGAGTAGTTTTTTGGGCATTTACGAATGCTTCTTTTGGCCCATGTATGACAGGCCGTAAGTTAAAGGCAGCATTTTGTCAATGTAGGTCTTCTGCGGAGTATCATTCAGAGGAAGCATGCGTCGACCGCACAACCCAACTATACTTGCATGGCTACAACGAGAAGGTCTCTACTCCACACCTCCATTAAAATAAAAAAAAAAAATGTATATGTGCTCTCTTCAGGCAAAATGTTTGCTGCACTTCATTTTCGTCGACTAAGCGCCAAAAAAAAAAAAAACGAACACGCATCTGAATAAATTTCTGTCCAGACACAAAAAGCCATTGCAGACATTCCGCATATTATTCATTCGTGCAATACTATTTGTTCGTAATGAAAGACGAAAGGCTCCGATCACCACTGACTACAAGGTGTCTCTCGCTTTTTCTACTGCGCCCTAAAGCTACATTGTCCTGCTGTAAGCGTCCCTGAAGTTGTCAGGCAAGTCGGTCGAAGAAAGTTGGCTGCCGTGGCTTCAGAAGCGTATACGACAAAGAACGCGCTGGTTCGTGAACCCCTCAGGCACCGCGCACTGGCCGGAGCACAGCGCTCCGAGGTCCATAGGCAAGCACATAGAATAAAGCCGCAACACAAACAGGCTCTTTACTCTCGCACCGGGGTTTCTTCTCTCAGCGACTGATGTTTACATTCCAACAATTGCTGCTGTCCGTGCTCTGGGGCCCGCTTTCGTGTCATTGGCTCGCATTTCGGACAACGGTGGTCAGTTGCGTTCAACGCAGCGCTCGCCGCGATCACCGCGGGTGAACGTTATACAGGCGCCCCGGCTCTCGCTCGTGCGCGCGTCGTCCGATCGGCCGGGACATTCCACGTTGGTCACGACCGATCGCTGCCGAGGCACGCGGCACTTCCGTCCATCAGGAACACTGCTGCGCGCGCCGAAGAGGCCTCGATAATCATCTGAGCAGTCGGGCGAGGAGGCTTCTCGAGCTGCTTGGCCCTCCAGCCGCCACTCCTCGCTTCCCCTATGTTACTCCCATTCTTATGCGTGGGCCTTTCTTGCACTCGAACAGCGTGGAATTTTTTGTTAACTCCTGTTTGACGAAGCCGCGGTAGTTGCTTCGTATCCCAGTCGCATCACTCCGCCGCGGAGGACGCGCTCGCCACCGGCGGAACAAGACGTCTCGACCGGCGCGTGAGGGGGCGGCCGGAAAAATAAAGAAAACGGTGTCTGAAACGACGCGAGGACTGGCGCGTTTATGGGCTCCTCCGAGGGGGACGTGTGGGGCGATGTGTCCCGGCCAGCGGCGGCAGGTGCCGGCGCTGACCTCGTCGAGTGTGGTCTCCTCGCGTGCCATGAAAACAGCGGCTCCGCCGGTCCCCGCTCGCGACCCATTGTGTGGCCCAGAGAGGACGTCTTTATCGATTCTTCGCGGCGGGGTTTCACGCGGGACCTGGAGCTGACGAACGCTGCCGCTGCTCCGTCCAATAGGCGCGTCATTTCCACCACGTTGGTGGTCGCGTTATGCGCCGCCGCTATCGTCAGGGGCTGATATTGGGACCCTCCCCCTACTTGGCCCCCGCCCTTCCACTGCCGACGAAACTTCTTCGAGTTCCTGGCAGCTCATTTCGTTTGTCCGCTGTTCGCGTCTCAACCGCCGAAGGCTGCACTATTTGCCTCCTGGTCAAAGATGGACGTGTGGCAGCTACTACCGACTTCGTGCCATCTCCAGGCGACGACGGCGCACCGTCTATCTCTGCCGACTTCGCGGTGGCGTGTAGCGACGTGTGTACGATGAGCAGAAGGCCGCTGAGAGTTTATTACTAGCTTTCATGCTATCTGCATAATGTCACTGTACACCGCCGGACGATGTAGTAATAAATTACAGCCAGAATATAGGCAAAAATAAAGAAGAAGCGCAAAATAATCCGCACTACTATAGCGCTCTTAGCCAACGCTCGTATAAATATATTGCAACTAGGCTTTTTAACAAAACTTCAGCGCGTATCTGTGCATGCATGCGTGAGAGATCAATTATAGCACGTAAAGAAGCTTCACGTCTTCTTATTACATCTTTAAGAGAGGCTGGTCTGATGGACATGCGGTGAAACACCGCAGTGATGTGGTAAGAGACGCTCGGGCAAAGCAAAATATTGCCGGCCTTGATCGCCAGGCTAAACTCGACTGTTGTTACAACCCACCACTACCGCCACCATAGGGGAGTGTGTATGGGGGCCCGCGTGCAACACACACAGATAAAAATAATAACAGTTGACGAATTTATTCACATGCCTGTACTTAATCTGTAGTTCCGTCAGTGAGGTGGATTTCATAAAACTGGTTGACAAATAGATGATTGACTTGTTAAAATTCTGGTTTGGGAGTGAGCGAGATATTGAAGTAATTTATGCGCCAACCATGAAGCGTAATTGACTATACGCAAACACATAACAAGGGTACGCCAAGCCTACCGAGTCTGCGTTTTATGACAGCTCGGAATTGTGACAGCAATAATTAGCTGTACAGCGAATTTACAATAAGATAAATTAGTGTTATTAAGCAGTGCAATCTTATATCGGGCTAGTTACCCCTGGGCATAAACGCCGATGACCCTTGTATTTCTCAATGCAGTAATCTTTGATAGGTCATACATAGCAAGTAACCAAACGCGACATCTGTGATGACGATCCTGTCGGAGCCGTGGGGCTGCAGTTTGCGCGGCTTCACCCTTAACAGAAACCCTGCTGCACATATATGCTTCCGAATACGGGGTATAGACCGACAAAGAGCGAAGTCTTAAATCGCAGGCTGGTTTGAATTTTTTTTAGATATTTAACAATACATGGTAAAGCAAACACATGACGTTTTAATCTTTTGACATCAACCATACCTACATTTACATTTACTGATATTTGAAGAAACCACAGGTCAGGACAATGTTGGTAAAAACAGGTGCTGCTCGGGGAACTCAGTATTGAGAACGAGGACGGCATAACTTGTACATAAGCATCATGGATTAGGAAGCAGTGTAGAGAGTGGAGTGGCTATATATGGTACAATACTGTCGCACTTTAGCGCGCTTTGAGCTCATTCACCAGCTTACGTGTACCTTGCCGTCATGCTTTGTCACGGAGCTAATTCTCCGGCTGACGCAGAGTACCGCGCCGTCGTCTGTTCACCGATGGCATGCGGCGAACGCGTCCACCGATACCATATACGGAAACAAAGCACTGCATTAGCGGAGGTCTGTCCGCGGCGACTGCTGTGAATTGCGCCCACGTGTCACCCACGCGCTACCTGTCGCGATCTCCCGATTAGTGAGGCAGACGCGCCGGACGACGCTCCGTTTGCAATGGGCCGCACAAGAGGGATTGGATGCGCCAGCCAATATATCGTGAAATGAAAACACGTATAGAGCTGCGCTCAAATTTCGCACTAGGCAGTATCGTATTCGTCGGTGAATGTTTTTGTACACATTCTGAATTGTGTTTCAATCCAATGAGCCCAAACCTCTTGGAAGATAATGTCCGCCATTAGGACGCCGTTTCAGCAGTATTACGTGGTTATATGCTCTTGTAACATTTTTTTTTTCTTTATTGCAAGGACACTGGGGGCATGGTGCTCTCTGGCTCAGGATGGTTCGCTTAATGTCAAGTGCACGTGAAACTGCGGCTTGAATAGTTTGACGTGGAAGCCAGCACTCTCCTTTCCTGAACTTCAACGATATCTGTCCTCTTGCTAGTTAATAAAATAACCAAAAAATGAAACGATAGAAAAGAGAACAGAAGGGACAAAGAAATAAAACAGAGAACATCTTCAGCATGGTGGAAATATTGGCCTGAACGAAGGCGCTATATACCTTACTATTCTAGACTGGGGGAGGGGAGAGGGTATATGAAGGTTCCATGAAGGATGATGCCAGAAGAGGAGTATGCAGACGCAGATACAGAACCATGCGGCAGTTTAAAAGGCGCAAGCCCAGAACAGTGTCTTGCAAAAAGTGAAAGAGATCACTTGCTGCAGCAAAACTGTTTATTTTGGCTGATGTGAAAAATGGAAAATTCAGTCCCTGACACTTGTCAGCCGCTGCATGCACAAGAGACCAGTTTCTCTTATTACACACGTGCACAGGACAGGCTAAAAGCACGTGCTCCATATTCTGTTATTCAACAACTCCCTGAAGCGTTTCTGCCCCGTCAATTAGGTGCATGACAGGCTTACCAGCAGGTGTTGGCAAATCTGAAATGATTATACGCTTTGGATTAAGCCGACGCTTCGAAACATTTTTGACGCTGTCAGTGTTATTAATTCCGTCATCTTCCTTATCCAAAGTTTCGCTACACGACAAAGATGTACCTGCGGTTCAAAGACCACTTGACATCTAAAACAGCCGAAGTCGGTTGAGCGAAAAGTGGGCTTTCATGAAACTTCGAGGTGCTGTATTGCGTACATCCTCGTGAGTGGTAAAGGCATACGCGGCAGTCAGGAAAGTCATGAATAGCACTGCGGTTCTGTTGGCGGCCTGTGTCATGGCCGGTGACTACGATGACGAGCATACGCTGTATCTTCTCTGATGATTGCATGGAGTAGTTCTGTGCCATCATTCGAAAGATGCTAATTTTTTCTTTCAGTTTTGCTTTGATGTTTCATCATGTGGAACAGTGTAGTGGCGCACTTCAAAGCAGGCTCGTAGTTATTGTGATGGTGAGGCCAACCACATCGCTGACATGTCACTTGCTTCTCGCAAACTGCACGATGTTCCCCCAGTTTCAAGGGCCTGTGGCACTGCACTCGTTTTAGAATAAAGGGCGTATCGAGTGCTTCACACACGCAACCTTCACGTAATCCTGCAAGGGACTCAAACACAACTTTGATGCACCGGGAACGCCCAATCCGATAGATCTCAATGGCGGGGCTGGTGACGGTCAAAAGTTTTCCGAGTTCAACGTCTATATATATGATTTCTTCGTCCACGTAAGAAGTGGTGACGGTTGGTGTTCCATTGCCGTGCACTATATACGAAAGCCAGAATCAGCATATTCCCCAAGTGTTGCTAAAGTTCGGCGCAGGTGAGCTTTGTTGAGCGTTCAGCAAGAAAAACCGTTCGTTCGTTCGTTCGTTCGTTCGTTCGTTCGTTCGTTCGTTCGTTCGTTCGTTCGTTCGTTCGTTCGTTCGTTCGTTCGTTCGTTCGTTCGTTCGTTCGTTCGTTCGTTCGTTCGTTCGTTCGTTCGTTCGTTCGTTCGTTCGTTCGTTCGTTCGTTCGTTCGTTCGTTCGTTCGTTCGTTCGTTCGTTCGTTCGTTCGTTCGTTCGTTCGTTCGTTCGTTCGTTCGTTCGTTCGTTCGTTCGTTCGTTCGTTCGTTCGTTCGTTCGTTCGTTCGTTCGTTCGTTCGTTCGTTCGTTCGTTCGTTCGTTCGTTCGTTCGTTCGTTCGTTCGTTCGTTCGTTCGTTCGTTCGTTCGTTCGTTCGTTCGTTCGTTCGTTCGTTCGTTCGTTCGTTCGTTCGTTCGTTCGTTCGTTCGTTCGTTCGTTCGTTCGTTCGTTCGTTCGTTCGTTCGTTCGTTCGTTCGTTCGTTCGTTCGTTCGTTCGTTCGTTCGTTCGTTCGTTCGTTCGTTCGTTCGTTCGTTCGTTCGTTCGTTCGTTCGTTCGTTCGTTCGTTCGTTCGTTCGTTCGTTCGTTCGTTCGTTCGTTCGTTCGTTCGTTCGTTCGTTCGTTCGTTCGTTCGTTCGTTCGTTCGTTCGTTCGTTCGTTCGTTCGTTCGTTCGTTCGTTCGTTCGTTCGTTCGTTCGTTCGTTCGTTCGTTCGTTCGTTCGTTCGTTCGTTCGTTCGTTCGTTCGTTCGTTCGTTCGTTCGTTCGTTCGTTCGTTCGTTCGTTCGTTCGTTCGTTCGTTCGTTCGTTCGTTCGTTCGTTCGTTCGTTCGTTCGTTCGTTCGTTCGTTCGTTCGTTCGTTCGTTCGTTCGTTCGTTCGTTCGTTCGTTCGTTCGTTCGTTCGTTCGTTCGTTCGTTCGTTCGTTCGTTCGTTCGTTCGTTCGTTCGTTCGTTCGTTCGTTCGTTCGTTCGTTCGTTCGTTCGTTCGTTCGTTCGTTCGTTCGTTCGTTCGTTCGTTCGTTCGTTCGTTCGTTCGTTCGTTCGTTCGTTCGTTCGTTCGTTCGTTCGTTCGTTCGTTCGTTCGTTCGTTCGTTCGTTCGTTCGTTCGTTCGTTCGTTCGTTCGTTCGTTCGTTCGTTCGTTCGTTCGTTCGTTCGTTCGTTCGTTCGTTCGTTCGTTCGTTCGTTCGTTCGTTCGTTCGTTCGTTCGTTCGTTCGTTCGTTCGTTCGTTCGTTCGTTCGTTCGTTCGTTCGTTCGTTCGTTCGTTCGTTCGTTCGTTCGTTCGTTCGTTCGTTCGTTCGTTCGTTCGTTCGTTCGTTCGTTCGTTCGTTCGTTCGTTCGTTCGTTCGTTCGTTCGTTCGTTCGTTCGTTCGTTCGTTCGTTCGTTCGTTCGTTCGTTCGTTCGTTCGTTCGTTCGTTCGTTCGTTCGTTCGTTCGTTCGTTCGTTCGTTCGTTCGTTCGTTCGTTCGTTCGTTCGTTCGTTCGTTCGTTCGTTCGTTCGTTCGTTCGTTCGTTCGTTCGTTCGTTCGTTCGTTCGTTCGTTCGTTCGTTCGTTCGTTCGTTCGTTCGTTCGTTCGTTCGTTCGTTCGTTCGTTCGTTCGTTCGTTCGTTCGTTCGTTCGTTCGTTCGTTCGTTCGTTCGTTCGTTCGTTCGTTCGTTCGTTCGTTCGTTCGTTCGTTCGTTCGTTCGTTCGTTCGTTCGTTCGTTCGTTCGTTCGTTCGTTCGTTCGTTCGTTCGTTCGTTCGTTCGTTCGTTCGTTCGTTCGTTCGTTCGTTCGTTCGTTCGTTCGTTCGTTCGTTCGTTCGTTCGTTCGTTCGTTCGTTCGTTCGTTCGTTCGTTCGTTCGTTCGTTCGTTCGTTCGTTCGTTCGTTCGTTCGTTCGTTCGTTCGTTCGTTCGTTCGTTCGTTCGTTCGTTCGTTCGTTCGTTCGTTCGTTCGTTCGTTCGTTCGTTCGTTCGTTCGTTCGTTCGTTCGTTCGTTCGTTCGTTCGTTCGTTCGTTCGTTCGTTCGTTCGTTCGTTCGTTCGTTCGTTCGTTCGTTCGTTCGTTCGTTCGTTCGTTCGTTCGTTCGTTCGTTCGTTCGTTCGTTCGTTCGTTCGTTCGTTCGTTCGTTCGTTCGTTCGTTCGTTCGTTCGTTCGTTCGTTCGTTCGTTCGTTCGTTCGTTCGTTCGTTCGTTCGTTCGTTCGTTCGTTCGTTCGTTCGTTCGTTCGTTCGTTCGTTCGTTCGTTCGTTCGTTCGTTCGTTCGTTCGTTCGTTCGTTCGTTCGTTCGTTCGTTCGTTCGTTCGTTCGTTCGTTCGTTCGTTCGTTCGTTCGTTCGTTCGTTCGTTCGTTCGTTCGTTCGTTCGTTCGTTCGTTCGTTCGTTCGTTCGTTCGTTCGTTCGTTCGTTCGTTCGTTCGTTCGTTCGTTCGTTCGTTCGTTCGTTCGTTCGTTCGTTCGTTCGTTCGTTCGTTCGTTCGTTCGTTCGTTCGTTCGTTCGTTCGTTCGTTCGTTCGTTCGTTCGTTCGTTCGTTCGTTCGTTCGTTCGTTCGTTCGTTCGTTCGTTCGTTCGTTCGTTCGTTCGTTCGTTCGTTCGTTCGTTCGTTCGTTCGTTCGTTCGTTCGTTCGTTCGTTCGTTCGTTCGTTCGTTCGTTCGTTCGTTCGTTCGTTCGTTCGTTCGTTCGTTCGTTCGTTCGTTCGTTCGTTCGTTCGTTCGTTCGTTCGTTCGTTCGTTCGTTCGTTCGTTCGTTCGTTCGTTCGTTCGTTCGTTCGTTCGTTCGTTCGTTCGTTCGTTCGTTCGTTCGTTCGTTCGTTCGTTCGTTCGTTCGTTCGTTCGTTCGTTCGTTCGTTCGTTCGTTCGTTCGTTCGTTCGTTCGTTCGTTCGTTCGTTCGTTCGTTCGTTCGTTCGTTCGTTCGTTCGTTCGTTCGTTCGTTCGTTCGTTCGTTCGTTCGTTCGTTCGTTCGTTCGTTCGTTCGTTCGTTCGTTCGTTCGTTCGTTCGTTCGTTCGTTCGTTCGTTCGTTCGTTCGTTCGTTCGTTCGTTCGTTCGTTCGTTCGTTCGTTCGTTCGTTCGTTCGTTCGTTCGTTCGTTCGTTCGTTCGTTCGTTCGTTCGTTCGTTCGTTCGTTCGTTCGTTCGTTCGTTCGTTCGTTCGTTCGTTCGTTCGTTCGACAATCATCGTCGATGGCTCCTGCACAACTTTTATTCTTTACAGCTTGACGTTTTGGTCAAAAACTGACCAGCCGGTGACGCATTTCGTAGTCTTCTCTTGCAGGTAGGATTGGTGGAAGCAGTGTAGTCGCCGTCAGAGTCCGTTGCTACCAGAGATGAAGCCTTGAAAGACATTAGAGGGAAGAATGTTGGATTGACGCGTTCGCTCACCTATACGGAATTCGGACTGGCGCGCGCCCTTAAGTCTGGTTTTTGTCCCCAACCTTAAGGAGAGCATCTTGCTTCCATTTGATGCCTGGTTTTGAGAAAACGCCGCCAGCACGCTCAGAAGCAAGTAGACATCATGAAGTCGGTGCACACGCAGAGCTTGTTTGGTTTGCGTGGACTGCGTCTTTCAGAAAAGGCTGCGTTCCTAAGCGGGACAGTGAGAATGGGCGTTCTCCAATTGCGATTAATCATGTTATGCCTATGCATACTGTTTATTCGAATAATTTATAGGCATTCAATCTCTCCGAAGTCTTGATTATTGCTCTTGATTGTTAGGACATCGAACGCATTACATTGTAACGCATTACATTGTAATGCGTTCAACGTCCTAACCATCTAGAACAGTAATTAAGACTTCAGTGAGAATGAATGCCTCTGAATTGATGAAAAGGAAAGTTGCCAGCTCTCGATGTCCGTGGATAAACCAGGATATACCCACTATTTAGTTAATTGGGCGGCTCTTCTAGGTGGTTCATGTCATGTAGCTATTTGTAAACCTGTGTCTTGTAGCTTACTGATAGCAGCTTGCTGGTGGGAGAGAGAAAGAGAGAGAGAGAGAGGGGGGGGGATAATTTATTAGAGAAAAGGCAGAAAGCTTGTCCTGAGCTAGTCTGCTTTGGCCTGCTAATCTGCACAGGGGAAGGCGTAAAGGGGGCAAAAAATAGTGATGAAAGGTGATGATGAGTAGTACAGGAAGGAGAAATGTGGCATACACTAAACACGGAACACATTGCATGGTTTCCTTAAAGGCTGGTTGCTGGTTGCTGAATGGTTGCTGAATCGCGCTTCGAGTGCAGAGCATCTAGTCAGGGCCGATGTGTTTACTCGTGCCGTTGCTCACGGAGAGATTTCGTGGGAACATTCGGCGAACCGGGTTATTTAGACGCGACAGGGCGCTCGCTTAACTGCAAGACTCCTTGCACGCCAGTCGTCAGCGTATGCCTGGGGTTGATGTGATCCCGTCGTAGTCGATGTCAGCAAGTAACTCTCTCAATATGTAGCTCCTCCCTTACGAGTGCGTCGACGAAGGCATTACTTGGGATGCCACTATGGCAACATGCCCATGCATGATATTGGAATTCTCTGCCCTCGAATCATGAAGTCTTCTTCTTTCGCAAGATGCACACAGGACAAATATTTTTATGTTGATTGTTATACAAACCTGTTTTGATTTTTGATCATGGTCTGAAATTCATAGACTGCAATTGACTTCGCAACTACCTCTCCACTTGTTTCGAAACATCGGCGACTTTTGTCATAACTGTGCGGTGGCACCTCTGAATCACATCTACTGGTTTCCGGTGAACAAAGCAGTTAGCCTCGGCGTTGTCGTATTGAGTTGTCATTCTGTTTTTATTAGTTCGTTTCAAAACGCTCTTTTCAATGCAGTCTGTGATTAATAGCTTTCTCTTCTTTATGCCACCGTGGCCATATTCATTAATCACATTGTATACCATGGTCATTTCTTACATTTTTGGCCTATAGATTAAAACGTTGTTATCTAGGTCCCAGACGCTCGCTTGCGTGGTGGTGATGGTGGTCGTGACGTTACAACAGGTGCATTAAGCCTGGCCGTGAAGGCCGCGCAATTCTCCGCCGTAGCGCCTGTTCCAGGGGTAAAAAATCTTCTCACGACACTTCTGGAAGTTCACAGAAAAACACTAGCACAATACACAAAAATGATCTTCAGTTGATCTTGTGGCCTTCTATAAACAGGAAATGCTGCACACAATTGTGAGAAGTCCCAAGGCATCAATTCGCACATTTCGCTCCATATGGTATCATGCCGACATGACCACAGTGTTTCTCGGCCCCCATCGCACTGCACTATTCTCTCGCAATGTGGTGAAACGCTCCGTGACGAAGTTTAAGTTTGAATGATGGAATGTCGTGGCAAAATACTGATACGGTACGTCGAGGCAGATGCCTGCTAGGCAAAACGTGCCGTATCAGTATAAATCACGACCTTCAGTTTCAAGCTGCAGCACGCTTTTCGCCTCGCGGCATTTTTGTCTGAGTGTATGACGGTGTGTTTATTGCAATATTTTGTTGGGCGATTCGTTGTTTTCCCTCAGCGTTATTTCTGATTAACTGCTAGTCAACCTTCTTTGACCTCTTAGTATTGTCCGCACTGTTACTACGTGGCCAAGAAAGTGCGTTGCGTGCGCATGCATCGTACACCTTGCAAGTAACTTCATATCTCACTGCTTTGTCATTTATTACCCTCGGTGGCTCATTTCAGCTGACATTGGCACTTCTATTGGTCTTGTGCGCTCTGGACCTGAAAGCAGAAATCCTCAAGGGGTATCCCTGCATCCGAAGGCTCAACCAGCTGTACTGTCCAACACCCGGCAACAGTTATCCAAAGTAAGTGTTCTTATTCATTTCCATTGATTTTTGCGCCGTGTTTTCGGTGCCAGAAGTTCGTCACCGGGCAAAGCCATCAAACAGTATTCAAGCGTGCAAATGGGATGCAAGTACACAGGACAAGAAAGGATGGTCGAGCCACTGTTTAACTTCTTGTGCCTCTCATTTGAGTTGCAATAGTTCTGACCTTTTTGGGCGCGCGAAATTTACTGCCTGGAGTTTCGAGAACTTAGAGCTCAGAGTACCGTGTACAAATGGAAAAACTGCTCTTTGTTCTTTGTACCACAGAGAAACTCGCTTGGTACTCCAGAGAAATAGCACGTAATTGTTATGCACCACGGAACTGATATATGGAGTTCTTACCCAAAGCTTTGTCGTTTTCGGGTATTAAAGAATTCAGCAAACAAGTCAAGAAAGGCAGCGGCAATGCATGCGTATCCATGTGGTTTGAAGGCTGAAAAACTGCATGACACATTTGGCGAATGCTTAAAATGCTCTTCATGCGATGTTATCGCGTGGTGCTACGTGTTCTGAACATCCGGCTGAGGGACGATCCTTACGAAAGGAAATTGTTTAGCATGCATACTCTGAAAAACACGCTGAATCTTCCTAAGCGTATACAATTAATCAGTAACTGTTGCATCATTTATTGAGCGCAGTGCGTGCTTTAATCCCGCGGAGACACTTTATGCTGCACATGTAACCCTTTGCACTCATCCACATTTATCCCTTACTTGTTACATTCTCTCTCTTTGTGAAGCGCTTTACTGTTTCCCCGCTACCCATTTGTATGCAGAACAGACAGGCGGAAAATCTCTGTGGTGAAACTGGTAAACGGCCCGTAAGAAATGCCGTCATCCACAAGCCACACTCGATTGCCAAACGCTGGTATCGAAAAAAATGCAATTACTTCGTTGCAAAAGGAGCAGATATGTATATATTATATGAGGTGCTTTGTACTGAGATCTGCCGGCACGCCACGCTTTAGGAGCAGATCGCGACAGTATTTGAGGCCGTTGTTTTTCTTTGCGAATTTAGTTGCTGCTAACCATGATAGCTTTCTTAATGTATTTAGCACAGCAAAAACAAACTTGACTCTCAATATCTGTCTGTATAGGCTGGCAATTTATGATGTACGTGATTTAAAGCTGCTTCAAATAAAACTACGTACTCCGCGGTCTTCGTTGTCTCCCCCTCTCCTCTACCAACAGCTATTTATTTATTTATTTATTTATTTATTTATTTTTCTTTCATTCTAAACAACCGCGCACGCAAAGAAAAACAATAAAAAAAAACACCGAAAGCATGGTAACGCGAGAGCGCTCACGCTGTCTCGTTCAATCCTCGACTTTGTTGTCTATCGTTGGTGCTGAATAGTATACCTAGAAATTTACTTCTTACGAACAGAGCAATCATATTTCCCGTGTTCATTCGGAAGCTGTCGAACTAATGAAGCGCACTACTGAAATACGGCTGCGATGAAGAAAGCTTCATAAATGATGCGTGCAGCGTTAAAGGGACACCAAGGACCAACACTAAATCATTATAGGCTTGTAAAGTATTGTTTCAGAACTCTATCTTCATACATTTTATAGGAAGCTTAGTAGTAGGTTGCCCCCCTTACTAATAAAGAAAATGAATACCAAAGTGATCCCCCTTTTTAAAATTTTATTTCACTCCTAAACCTCAGCGCCCATATTTCAGTATGACGTCACAGATTTCAAAGCCCTTTCCTTTATAAGGACCGTTCTGGCAAAGGAAAAACTCTCTAAGCTTCCTAGATTGACTCGTTGCTTCCTTTCTCATGCTGTCATCGTTCTTAATTAATAAACAATAGCTAGTCCCAAGTAGGCGCCGTCAAAATTTATGACGCCACGGCGTGATGCTGCAGGAATTCCATGGCGGCGTCGACACCCCACCAAGCCTCTGTCCTCTCGGAGTGTTTTTTTTTACGCTTTGCTTAATATTTAGTGTCCCTTTAGTGCAGCCTCCACTTGTAGACTAGTCTCTTTTTACGCCTCTGCAATGTGCGTGCGTACGTGCGGGCGGGCGTGCGTGCGGGCGGGCGCACGCGCGCAGGCGTTTTCAGTGTGAAAAATCCCTCTAGTCCAAACTTGGCCAGATCTGTCAGGACCAACCAAGTAGTATTGGTTGGGGCAGATTTGGCAACGTAGCTTGGGAGCTGACATCGTTCTCGTGTCGGCCGACTGTCAAAGTGCCTAGACCCTCTACAGACCCCGCAGTATCCTAGGGACGAAATACATTTTAAAGTTGTTTTTTATTTTCAAAGGGCCTGTTACGAACCCGAAAAACTACTTCTTTGATTTGATTGCGCGGGCACATGCCCGCGTCAGCACCTCTCTGTACGTGGACAGAGAGTCCGTTTCTCCAGTTTGTTCAGATCAAACCGCTCCCCCCCCCCCCCCCCCGCCCCCGGTATAGGCACTCATAAACGTATTTCAAACCACATGGCGGTTGCTCGCGTTCACTGTTCATCCTGGCTTACCGCGTCATCTGGTTGCATTTGAAATGTACTACGCGCTCATTTTTCGTCATCGCGGTGACGATGCAGCTGTACCCCTCACAAGCATAACACCGGCGGCAATATACTGATTACGCGCCTGACATGCAGTATCAGCTGCATCTAGCTTGATGTTACATCAGAATATATTAGCTTACTGTTTCAACTTTAATTTTGGAAAGGATGAAAGTCGTTGTCGACGGTCGTGGACACGGCATGAGGATGATACGTTTGCTGAGTGCAACGGCCAGCGTTGCGCCTTGCATGGTATGACGAATTCTGCCCAATGGTTTGCCGTAAATCAAACGAAAATGCTTTTCATGTATAATTGCACGTTTCAATGGGCATTCAGTCTCGGCGTGAGCACGCACATCACCCCATAGAGTTATTTTTCTCGAGGTACATTTATCGCAGCCCCTGTCTTCGACCGCACTGAAAATTTTGCCTGAGCTCCGTGTGCCGACTGACTACATGCGAAGATCAGCTACACATATCTTATGACATACTTATATGTATGAGGTTCATAAGTGTACAGCAATTATATATTTGCAAAATAAAAGAATTAGTAATTTATTTTTCATGACTCGCAAGAGAGCTAGAGGGAAAAAAATTAAAAACGAAAATTCGACCTTTCAAGCCGCGTATGGCTTCGCAGTGAGACGAATGTTTTGTTTCTTTCAGTTTATTTTATTATTGGCGAGTGTCGGATATCTTTCGTCACGCTCCCCTTTCACCAGACTGGGTTTCCTTATTTCTATTTTTAACTGTATAGTTATTGCGAACGCATCCTAACTGATACATTGTTGCATGTTCCGATTTTTGTCGTTTATACATCAAAACGTGCACCAAGTGGTGTCTCAGTGGACAACGCCGTCAAGAAATGTGAAAACACGAAGCCCGTCCCAGATAATGGTGCAAAGTCGTTGGCACAGAACCAACCCAAAAAGATATTCCCAATCTCTTGAACCGCCACTGTTCCCGTTGGTGCGATGACACGAATAATCCTTTTTGATGTCAGTATAAAATAATTACATAAAATATCGTATACGTTCCAGCTGCGGAGCTAGTATAGCACACGGTTAAAAGTATTTAGCAAAGTGGATTTCCCTCGCAGAAAAACTGAAATTTCAAGCCGATACCGTGTACCAGGGGTAGCGCACTACGTCATCCATATGTCGCGGCAAAGCGTTATTCCAACTTCGCATTCCGGCCGGGCTGCTGGGACATAGGAAAATAGTCTTACTGTGTTCTGAACACACGTCACTGACGAATTGCGCATCAGCGCAGAGTTGGCTACGAAATGTGGCCCACCTATAACAGACAAGCGGCTGGCAGACGAAAACGGCAGCGATCTCTTGGTAAACTATTTGCCAATCGACATCCATCGTCCAATTCTACCTTCTTGTGTGCGCTTAAATTAAATTAAAATGTGGGGTTTTCACGTACCAAACGCACGATCTGATTGTGAGACACGCCGTAGTGGAGGGCTCCGGGTTATTCTTGGCCACGCCTTTAGCGTGCACCCGATACACGGCACACGAATGTTCTTTTTTTTTTTTTTCGTTCCGCCTTCATTATAATGCGGCCGTAGTGGCCGGGATCGATTAAAAAAAATTAAATTATGGGGTTTTACGTGCCAAAACCACTTTCTGATTATGAGGCACGCTGTAGTGGAGGACTCCGGAAATTTCGACCACCTGGGGTTCTTTAACGTGCACCTAAACCTAAGTACACGGGTGTTTTCGCATTTCGCCCCCACCGAAATGCGGCCGCCGTGGCCGGGATTCGATCCCGCGACCTCGTGCTCAGCAGCCCAACACCATAGCCACTGAGCAACCACGGCGGGTGGCCGGGATCGAATCCGTGACCTCGAGACACTGTGGCAGATCTTTTTTCGCTTTCTGCTTGCGTGTGAATGCGTGCGCGCGTGCATGCGTGTGCGTTCGGGTACGCGCACAAATACACGGAAAGAGCCATGCAAGGGGTAACGTTGAAGAACAGTTCATTCTTAGACTCCTGCTCACTGCTATGTGTTTCTTTACTGGAAAAATTGCGGACGCACTGAAACAACTGCTGACACTAAATATGGGAGACAAGGGAAAGCCACAAATTATTCTTGATAAGTACTCTCTCTTTCTCTCTCTCTCTCTATCTCTATCTTTCTTCTTTTTTATCTAGGGATCACTGCTGTCTTTCTCCTTTTCCTGTTTCTTTTCTTAGGAACGCTTACGACGCGCGATAAATTGGCGATTTAGAGGAGATGTAGCAATATTCCTTGTTTCTTGGGTTGGTTCTGTGCCAACGACTCTGCGCCGTTATGTTGGAAGTGTTTCGTGTTTCCTCATTTCTTGATGGCGTTTTCCGTCTACACACCAGTTAGCGCGCGTTTTTATCTAGAAACATGTAAAATCGGAGCGTGTGACATTGGATAAGTTGAGACGCGTTCGCAATACCTGTACAATTAAACATTGAAATAAAGGCACCTAGTCTGGTGAGAAAGGAGCGCAATGAAAGACATAACCGACACTCGCCAATGAAAACAAACTGAAAGAAACGAAATATGAAGTTGATTCCGCAGCCATAGGTGTCTTTCGAAGGTCCATTCTCTTTTCAACGCCCGTGTACTTAGGTTTAGGTGCACGTTAAAGAACCCCAGGTGGTCAGAATTAACCCAGAGTGCCCCACTACGGCGTGCCTCATAATAAGGTCGTGGTTTTGGCATGTAGGGCCCATAATTTTTCTCATTTTTCTTCTTTCATTTTTTTTTTCTCCTGCAGTGGCCTTGCTGGTCACAAAAAATTCTATTGCAATTTTGTTTTTCACTTACTGCCCGGTTCTTCTGCTGAGGGCACTTTGCCTACGTATTCCGCAAACTTTCTTTTTTTTTTGCCTTCTGCATGTCCGAAAGCATCGCTTTCCTTTTTTCCTGTCTTCTTTCGTGTCTCTTTGGCGAGCGTAATTTGCTTTTAATAAAGTACCGCGTCGAGATCTCCTTTTAGATTTACTTTTTTAATTTATTTTAGCGCTTGCCACCGTAGGCTCATTACTTTTCACAGGTGGCAGTCGTACCAAGACGGCATACAATAGAGACAGGTGTGTGTGGGTGTGCTTGCCTCTGTGTGACGCACGTGCGGTCTTTTGTCCAATCGCAAAGTGGCCCCCGAGCTTCGTACGGGGTCACTAAACAACGGAAGGATTGTTTCGCTTTTCTGTTCAGCCACCCGTCCTACGCACGCACACGCTTCCTAGTGCAGCTCTGCAGTCAGTTTTAAACGTTAGCTCTGAGCCTATTTGATCTCGTCTCCATTTATTTGTTTTCTCAATATTATCTTTCAGTGGTATCTGAGCATGCTAGGCTTATTATTTTGTTTTTCGCGTAGCAAGTGAAACCTGTCTGTCTGCTGATTAAAAGCGCCGTTTATGCATGCACATCGACTTTCATGTTCTGCGCTACAATTCAGCTTCATGCTGCTTAGGAAGGCTATGCGTGCGGAGCTCTTTTGCAAGCGCATCGGCTCAGCGTGCTCCATCTAGGTCACGGTGCAAGCGTTTTGTCTTGAGAGATCTGTGCTACAAACATACTTTATAACAATCGCTGTCGTATTGTATACGAAGAGCAGATTCATCTGGACCCTCCTTGGTTGCTTAGTGGCTATGGTGTTAGGCTGCTAAGCACGAGGTCGCGGGATCGGATCCCGGTCATGGCGACCGCACTTCGATATAGTGTCATATTTAGTGTCAGCAGTTGTTTCAGTGCGTCCGCAATTTTTCCAGTAAAGAAACACATAGCAGTGAGCAGGAGTCTAAGAATGAACTGTTCTTCAACGTTACCCCTTGCATGGCTCTTTCCGTGTATTTGTGCGCGTACCCGAACGCACACGCATGCACGCGCGCACGCATTCACACGCAAGCAGAAAGCGAAAAAAGATCTGCCACAGTGTCTCGAGGTCACGGATTCGATCCCGGCCACCCGCCGTGGTTGCTCAGTGGCTATGGTGTTGGGCTGCTGAGCACGAGGTCGCGGGATCGAATCCCGGCCACGGCGGCCGCATTTCGGTGGGGGCGATATGCGGAAACACCCGTGTACTTAGATTTAGGTACACGTTAAAGAACGCCAGGTGGTTGAGATTTCCGGAGTCCCCCGCTACGGCGTGCCTCATAATCAGAAAGTGGTTTTGGCACGTAAAACGCCACAATTTAATTTTAAGTTACTTAGCTGTACACGTGTACTTATCCTTTTCCCGGGGACTGCATTTCACCCGCTAGCAACCTAATGTTATTGCTCAGCGCTAGACGCGCCGGCATTATTTCAAGCTACCCGCCGTGGTTGCTCAGTGGCTATGGTGTTGGGCTGCTGAGCACGAGGTCGCGGGATCGAATCCCGGCCACGGCGGCCGCATTTCGGTGGGGGCGAAATGCCAAAACACCCGTGTACTTAGATTTAGGTGCACGTTAAAGATCCCCAGGTGGTCAACATTTCCGGAGTCCTCGACTACGGCGTGCCTCATAATCAGAAAGTAGTTTTGGCACGTAAAACCCCATAATTTTTTTTTATTATTTCAAACTTACTCGATTGTTATCGTTGATTCTATATGTTATTTATGTTCTCGCCGAACCTTGCGTAATCAGATTGTATGCGCCACACGAATTGTGTAGTACTTTCTGGAAGGCACGCGGGCACCAGCGATTTTGCTGGAATCTTCGAAGAGTCATGTATAAAAGCCGGCACGCTCGACCCGCATATCAGATTTTCGACGATCGCCGGCTGTGCTCGCCGCTATCGTTGTGCTTTGAATGTCACTAGCTCTTGGGGACATGAGTTCGCCCACCATTCACAGTTCTGCTACTGTGTTCTTGACCGTTACTACAACGTGACAATATTTCATCCTGAAGTTGGAAATAAAAGGTGAGAACAGAAGAAGGAACTGCTTATGTAAGTGTCAACTGCCTGCTTCGCACATGGCTAGCTTTCTGAGACGCGCAGCCTCTCACCAAATAGGCTAAGCGTAACAACTCTTATGGGTCAAGGCAATCGATTTCTTTTTAAATCAATGTGACAGTATCGCTACACATTACCGGTGTTTCTGTGAACACGGCGAACATTACTCAGTATAAAGAAGCGCCTCGCGTAAAATTTACACATTTTCTCGTAATTAAAAAAAAGTTGATTCTGGCTTTTTACATGCCATAATAACGATCTGATTATGAGGCACGCCGTAGTGGAGGACTCCGGATTAATTTCGACCGTCTTGGGTTCTTTTACGTGCGCCCAATGCACGGTACAAAGGTGTCTTTGCATTTTGCCCCCATCGAAATGCTGTCGCGGCACTTTCTCTCGTATACTGCACGCATATATTGGTAGTTCAAATTTGGATGTTTTAACATCATCGCATCTGGTGTGCTCTTTTCAGAGGTATTTGCATTGTTTCTAGAGGTTATTGTTCGAAATTTTCTGGTGTGTGCAGAGTTTTTTTGTGTGCATAATGTTTCTGCAGTTGGATCAGTGTACAAGGCGCCACTGTGAAATTAATGGGATGACAGCCCACGAACTGTGTGCACGTGTCGTATTAAAGCACGTGTGTCTTCCCGTGTTGGCAAAGGACGCGTGTCGATATACAGTGGAAACACGCGTTATTGAAAAGTCGTCTATGATACAGCCCAACTCACTGTAAACAAAGGTGGCGATTCCAACTGAATTTTCTGCTTGCTGTGGCGAAAACCCCCAGCTAAAGTAAACAGCTCAATGGGGCCAACCTAGTGCATTAAATGCCAACAACGTCTGCAGCGCTGTCACCAGTCATGAACGCGCCTCGCGAAGCAGCTGTCGGGACGAATTCCGACTTCTTGGAGTTCGCCAATGACGAGCCACTGCGACCGTTTTCTGTAAGCCATGTCCCACACTTCAGCTTCGACTTCCTAGTCACTGTTTCCAGACTGTCAGCTTCCTGTTTACCTTAGTGCACTGGGCAGGATTACTAAATGTTCCACGTATAGCACATTCAAGCTGCCATAGAGGCCTGGAGAGTGATAATAGTTATCGTGATTTATTATTTAGCGTTTTGCGTGTGAGGGTTAGAAGCGATGCTGTTCCTGGAATTAATGTTTGCAGGTTTGCGATGACTCCGCTCAAGATTATATTAACTCACGATACAGTGAGCGTTTAGCTCGGTTCGGACTAGTCTGCTGCAACGCGGTTGCAACAGATGCAACAAGTACAGCTCTCAACATTTTGCCTGCCTTGGGGGAACCATGTTTCGGCTGCTTTACGCGTGTTGCGCTATAAAGCTGACAGATGAATTTGATGGCTCGTTACGCGGCGTGGAGTGCTCATGGCCAAATCTGAAAGATACGGCGCACTAAGCGCTGAAGTGGAGGAAGTGCCCTGAACTTGTCAAGTTTGCGTCAGTGCTGTGCTTCCCGTTATCCCGCAGAGTCAATTGGACAGGCATTGAAGGCGGTGAAAAATACAAGGGAAAAAGAGTCAAAAGGTAGGTAGACAGACATCCACAGTCTGCACGTGGTTGTGAATTCCCATGTGCGACGCCTCGTCGCACCAGAGTACGCGACAGACCGAGCGCCAAACGCCCACCTGCGTAAGCTACTAAATTCTTGCTCGTTAACGCTGGTTGGTAAGGCTCATGGAGCTCTATCAATACTCTACTCTGTCAACAAATTGAATTTGTTACATGTGCTAACTTTTGTAGAGATTTCATGTGTCCAATGAAATGTAGCAGGGGAAAAGCCAACGAGACCCCTCTAATATTCAATTATTCGAGCAGTCAAGGCAGTGGCGCTCGGCTGTGGTGTGTTTGTGGCGAAACGAAGCAGTCGTGCTGGGAGTCACTCCAACATGCACGACGCCTGTCCCCGGCATGCCCGACTGGAAACACGCCTGCCACGAAGAGAACACCTAGTGCATGTCACGACTAGTGCATAGATGTTTGCACTGTTCGCACCATTGTCACGGAAAATTTTCCACAGTGTGCTGGGTGGTTTTTTCTCGAGGTTGCATGTACGATGTTCACTGAGTGTGACTGTAGGGGGTCTTTCACCTTTCCTTCTCTACTTAAAGATGACACCGATAGCTTTTGTTCTTGATGTGCGATATTAGGTAGTCTCTCCTCTCTTTATTTTACATACTTTTAAAGGATTTCCGCAAGCGAATATGTTGTTTGTCAAGATGACAAGTGTGCAAGCGCGAATGGCACTTTCCCCTCTTCTTTTTTGCCTGGTCCCATTAGGCGAGTACGAAGGACGCCCGTGGGTCGGACAGAAAGGATACAGAGCGGCTCGTTGCTTCTCAAGAAAGCGAGCCGATTAGTCAAACGGGGAAACGGCGGCTCCTGCGTGTGTCGACCGTGCCGTCGATCGGCTTGCGTGACCTCGGGCAACCAAGCTTTCTTATCCGTGGCTCTATCTGTCTCGTTAGTGTAAGACCAGTCACGTCGAGTGGAACGTGATGTGAACGTCAAGCAGGCGACAGTCCCATATGCTCGTACGTGTGCTTGCGCGCGCAGCCCAGCGATAACCTTCCACGCAAGCCGTTTGGCGCACAGGGTTTCCCTACAGTGAATGATTCTGTCTGGCCCGCTATGATGTGACCGAGGCCCTGGCTGAGAGAATGAGGGACACGAGCTGCTCTTCTGTCTTCAGCCATGCGGGTCACGGAGTCACCTGTTGGCTCTGTGCGGATGAGACATCGCAGAACTCGCTCGCGCAGGGGCACCGAGCCAACAAACCATGGTCGAGGGTCGTGGAAATGGACGTCATATAACTGTAAAGAAGAACTGTTATCTCTGCTCAGGGGTTGGCTCCACAGCGCCCAATATATCCGGTCGTAGGTGAGGCTTAACGAAAAAGTACCTGTGCACGCCGAAATGTCCTGCTAGAACTTGAATACAGCGAACGTTCTGAAGGCGAACGTTCCTTTTGGTATAAGATGCTATATAATAAACATCTCTAAGAAACGAACTTCTGACTTCTTTTTTTCAGGTTGCCTGCGTATCCCATGGTCTTCTGGTTGCCTTCGTCGTCGTTGCATGTTTCCTTCTCTAAACATCGTTTGCGAGCACCTTGGCACTGGTGAATGTGGTTGCACGATAGCACGCTGCATGTATGAGATACTGATCGGCGTTCGTCACTATCCACAAGTTCCAACTTGTGCACTGTTATCTGAGGAATAATCTTCCTCCTAACGATGTGTGCAAGTCTTAGGGAATGGACCTTTGTCAGGTCTGTGAATGTCGAAGCGTCATTTATTTGTTCTGCCGCTGCAGTCAGTGGTTGCCTTCATAAGCGGTTGTGTGAGATGTGAGCAGCACCGAAGCAATTTGTCATGTCTGAGTTGTGATATAAGGCGTCCCCAAATTGTCGTACGGGTTTTAAGCAAAGATTTAGGTAAGTTTTCTCGCGCCAGTGCACACTATTGAGTG
The DNA here is from genome assembly GCF_023375885.2 of Dermacentor andersoni. NCBI lineage: Eukaryota > Metazoa > Arthropoda > Arachnida > Ixodida > Ixodidae > Dermacentor > Dermacentor andersoni. The sequence goes on from NC_092814.1 coordinate 139,118,173, forward strand.
TTATGAATAACTAAGAGATTTAAACATTAATACGGCGGACGCTTAGAAAGTCGGAAACAAATAAAGCACTGTCTGGGCGAGTTACTTCACTGCACGTTCGTATAACTCATTCTGCTTTGCAGCCTGCCTTTATACAGGGCAACACTAAGCAGGCCTCGAAATGAATAAGGTGTCCATGATGGCTCGCGACAAATATAGAAAGAGAGCTTAAAATGACGTGAGGGTCTGGTGGCGTTATTCACATTTTATTTGCCGTCGTATAAAGCAGACGCGCAGTCGTCACGGGGCAACGCATAGCTAGGGACGTTCTGTCATGCTAAAATGCTAACTCTGTGGAATACCCCTGTGTAACGCCTACAGTGAAGTCTACAGAACCGAGGGAGTTGTGAACAGCGATAATTGACAGCGTGCAGTTGAGTATTACGTGTTGTGTGCCATCTTCATTCGGTGTTCTCGCTCCCATTGTACATATATATATGCATGCTTAGACTGTATTTCAACAGCACGCCTACACCTTTGCGTTGCAATTAGTCCCGTAGTAATGTTTACTGCCTCGGCGGAGATATCTTGCGTATAAGACTACATCTGAACATTTATAAACTATTTTATTTTATGGGGTTCATTTCGCGATTTTAAATGTCTGAGCGCACACTAGTGCTTGATCCCTCGCAGACTACTCTTATATAAGCTTACGAAACATAGAGCCATGGCAGTAAGCAGAAAAAGAGAGACGACATTGAGTCCGGTAGCACTCAGCGAACGTGGTTATTTAGATCAATATGAGTTGCATTCCATGCGCAAAAATAGATGGTTTGGGTGCGAATAAAATAAATGTTGCTGCCATGACAAAACAGTAAGGGACTAGGACACATGCCATGGCATTATTTATGATCTTCCTTCTGAGAAGCCACATGTTCTGTAAGAAAGTGGAAAGGGCTGCGGGAAGGGGCTCAGGAAATTTTTCACGCTCATCGAGGACCGCTACGCTCTTCTAATCGTTCGCTAGCTCTCTCATTTCACATGACATTCGTTCCACCGTTTTTGCCACGCAACCGATATCACATCGTTGCGTTTTCATGGTCCAGTCTAACCAGCGGCTTCTAAAGGCAACATCCTGACTACAGCGATGAACATACCACGGCTGCTGCTATTTTTCACGACGCTGACCCTGGCGTTCCAGAAAATTATCATTCGGCGCATGCGTGCAAGCATTGTGTAGTAGCAATATTAGCTGCAGGCCTTAGATGTCGGGCACGCAGCGCTTATCGACACCCTAGCTTCCCTATGCTGGAAGCGTAAAGCAGGACATGCGGGTGGCTCGCAGGGAGCGCATCGACATGTTCATCGACGAGAACAAGGCCCTGATACGGCGCATGTTCGGCGAGTACTCGTCGCCCGACGAGGACGGTGGCCACCGGGACCACTACGAGACGTACGACGGCAAGACCATCCACACTAGGACGGAGAGGTCCCGCTCCTCATTCGCCGGTGCCTCGTCCAACAAGTGAGTCTCCGCCGGCGATTCGGATTGCGCAGCAGGCGTGTGTGGTGTGAAAGTGCTTTCGGCGATCCCGCTCCATTGTGAAGAACAAAGAAAAAAAGTAAAATTAAGAAATGACATTAGCCAGACAAACATGCACCGTTCCATTCCATAAAAGTTATACATTTCGCTAGTAAGCGCATTAAAACCGCGTTATAACGAAAGTAGTTCTGTCCTTGTAAACTCTGCTTCATTGGAAACAGTTATTTACAGCCGATTACAGCCACAGGACATTCAGGTCTCTTGTACCAACCTTTAAATAAAAAGCACATGCTTGTTGGGCAAATGCACCAAACGCGCTCACTCAACAAACTCGCTGTTCACTGTCCTCTTGAGCAACTTGAAGTATTATGCAATAAGCTTAATTGAGAAATCAACCATGATTCATTTGCCAACACTGAAGGTGCCGAATAAAACGCAGTGCCCAATTAAGAAGCTGCAGAGCATAGTGAGAAGCATCAAATTTGTTTTGTTCCGTGAAGATACCTGTCGTCGGTTTAATATTTCCTGCCTCACAGGCAGACTGAGCGCCAAAATAGTGGGAAGAAGTCATGAGGTAAGCGAAAACACTGGTCACGAGACTACAGCCACCGTTGTGTTGGAGGTATCACCGTCCAATGCCGCCAGCTCCTCATCCTTTCCGCAGACCGTCAATGGCGAAAATAGACAAAACATCACAAAGTTGCTATGCGCGCTTTATCGCTATCGAGCCTGGCGTAGCCACGTCATTTCATCCGGCAAATAATCTACACAGAATGAGTGGCCAAGAACGCTCTGCGTTCTGTTCAATTTGTCACCGTTGTTTACGGTGTATTCATGCGCCATACGTTACATGCATCAACGATGATTCGTTCGGAGCAGTCACGGCTACGCATAGCTGCTGTACACTCACGGCAGCGGATCGGAATTATCAGGAATTATCCAAACACGGCATTGTATCTACTACTGCTTATTCCGTTAACATACTTCCGGTAACCTACTAGACCGACGCAGCGGTGGTGCGTCCGTGAGGTGGCGTGACGGTATATTCCCTCGAGGCCAACGGCAGTGAGCGCAGTATGTACACTCTTAGGCAAAGTTACACCCTTTGGCTTGCCCCTTCTGCCACACAACAATAATCGTTATCTGCCTTGATGCGTTTCCTTTCTTTAACGCTGCGAGCCCGGTACTTTCCAGTAACGAACGGCACGCCCGTTATCAGCATAGAACAGTTTACACCCTTTGGATTGCCCCTTCTGATAGCGCGCGTGCCGTTCGTTACTGGAAAGTTCCGGGCTCGCAGCGTTAAAGAAAGGAAACGCATCAAGGCAGATAACGATTATTGTTGTGTGGCAGAAGGGGCAAGCCAAAGGGTGTAACTTTGCCTAAGAGTGTATATGCTAACAAAGCATATACAGTAACTCTAGCCAAGAGGGACCCCGTAGCTCCATCTATCGGGAAATGTGAACACGGTGGTAGCCAATTCAATCCTGTCGCCGTGTTTCGATTCGAGCCGTCTGCGCGCGCGCGGCCCGCTATCGCGTGTTGTTCATCTTGCGTAACTCCCGCGCGAAGCTGTCTACGTGCGCAATCAACGCGCGCAAAGAATCGAATCTCACGTACGTCCGTGAGACGCGCGCGCGCCCGTTACGTTCTACGCATGCGCAATGCTCACACGTAGAAGCTCTACGTACTCAAAGCCTCTACGTGCGTGTAACTAAAACTGTCTATTGTCGATAACATCATTCATGCGAGGCGTATTCAGAAAAGTCTCGCTGAAGTTAACACCACAGCATGCAATACCTTTCATGAAAGGGGCTGCAGGGTCACTGTAAGAAGTAGGCAGCGCTTTTCATTGGGTATCGTATACTTGTTTAAAAAATTAAATTATGGGGTTTTACGTGCCAAAACCACTTTCTGATTATGAGGCACGTCGTAGTGGGGGACTCCGGGAATTTCGACCACCTGGGGTTCTTTAACGCGCACCTAATCTTAGTACGCGGGTGTTTTCGCATTGCGCCCTCATCGGAATGCGACCGCCGTGGCCGGAATTCGATCCCGCGATCTCGTGCGTAGCAATCTAACACCATAGCCGCTAAGCAACCACGGCGCGTCGTACACTTGTGCGAAGAGGAATTTGCCTCGGGGATCGACACCTATGAAAGTGGAGGTCCCAGGAATAAGATACCAATGTCATAAGACCTACAAAGTCTGCAAAAACGTAATAAAAATAAATCCAGGATAATTTGAGTGTAAACATTAGAATGTAGCAAAGCAGTTTTGCGGAAGCCCACAAGGTGGATTCTTGAGATGGAAAAATTGTGTGCGGCATGAAGCTATAAAGGAAACCCTTCGCATTTAAATCCGCTGGCCAGGACGAATTTTCCTTCAACTGCGAAGCTTTCTTTGTGAGAAACCCGTATGTCTTTCCTTCGCTGCTTAGTGCTACAGTCGGTGGATGACATTTTTTCCCTGTCATAAGAATACAACACAAATAAAATGTACAGACTGGTTTTACGCTAATGACCCGAGCTGCTCACCGCTTCTCTCCCAGAGTGGATGCCTGCGAGTCGGCTGTGGAGATCGTCACACCGTACTGGGCATCGAACAGCGCTGGCAAGATTCGGGCCATTGTCAACACCCAGCACTTGCAACAGGCGATACAGCAAGAAGTCTGCCAGTGCGTATCTCGAATCCATTTCTTTTCGTTATAGCGTGATATCTAGCGTGATACATGACGAAATGTTCGTGATCCACACTATCATTATACACAAGCGAGAGTCTAATAGCTGATACGAGGCCTTGTTTTGGATTTTATCTACATCACCTAAATAATGAACACCGCCTCCACCGAACCGAACGAATATGTCAAAACGGCAGACTTTGTGCCCGCAGGAAATGTACTCTGTTCAGCCCACTCTATACTTGCAGGTCCGTGCAGACCAAGAAGTGCAACAACGACTGCAGCTGCGAGCAGAAGTACAAGTGGCATAGGCTCCTGGCTTACGACCCGGACGACGATTGCAAAGGAATCTTCATGGACTGGTTCCTGTTTCCCTCGTGTTGTGTGTGCCGGTGCGCAAACCCCATAAAAAAGTGACGCATAAGGATGCTCGTGACGTGGCTGCTCCACCGGATAGCGCTTGAAAGCAACGAACGTCACGCTAAAGTAAATGTGGTATGCTGCTCCGAAAACCTGACGCTGATCGCAAATCACACCAGTAACATAGGACGGAAATAGAGGAAGCAGCGAAGAACGGTGACTGGCAAAAAAACTGTGTGACGCATTGCTACCCAGACAGCTGTGGTGATGTGAGCCTTTTGGGACGAGCGGCCAAAACAGCACGGGACGTGAGACACCACCCGCTAAACAAATTGTGCGTGCGCGTTCGATGACTGGACAGCGTGTGTATACTGGACTGGAAGACGCGGAAATGGCGCGGGCCGAGTCTCCGCGTGCGTCGTCGGCGTGGCCGTCCGACCGTGGAGCGGTGTGCGCGTGTGTGTGGTGTGTGTGCGTGTGTGCGCGTCAAGCGACTTTGGCCGTTTGACGGCGACCATGGCTGTTGTGTGCACGCACTCGGCAACTGGTGCTCAGAGAACTGACTGTTTAAGAAAGACGCGGGCAAATAGAAGTATTACACCCGCGTAACTTGTTTGAGAAAGCAGGGACTGTCCGTTCCTGAAGATCGATAGAGCGAGAAGCTCTTTCATCGTTGTAATTTTCCAGTAGGGAGCATGCAGATATTATATCTATGCTTAAGTGTGGCGTGCATGGTCATGATGATGAATCAGCTTGAGAAAAGTGAACGTTAAATCGTTATTCCAGGCCGGCACAGACGGGGGAATAACAGAACGAAAGATCATACTATAATTTAAAGAGTGATAAGCAGGTCGACGAACCATTAAGTTATACGGTTATTTGAAGGAAGAAAATGCTTAGGGAGAGAAAGGGTTAGATGGGGAATTCAGAGCTGGCTGGGAAGACTTAATAAAGACTATGCAGTTGCATGCTGCAGAATATAATCCCGGTTATTTTTTCAACTTCTCTGTTACACTAGTAGCTTTACGCAGAAGCCACTAAGGCGATTAACTGTCCCTCGCACAAACCGCATAAAACCCTTCTCGTTGTGTGCCATTACTTCGGTAATGAGCAGGCAAAATCAGCAGTTTCGCCTTGTTTCTGTTTTGTTTTTTCTGTTTTTCTTCTCTAAGTTATTGATAATTGCTTTTGAGGACTGCACGAATCGCGGTCGGAGAACGCGGTTGGGGAACACATTCGTGGCACGATGACATGAGCAATTTTTGGTTGTCGTATACGACGTACAAATATTCCTTCTGGGGAACTGCCAACGAAAGCGGCTATTTACTGTTCATGAACAGTGGTCGGAATATTTTTTTTTTATATATATGGCATGCACAATAAGCGGTAGCAAGTTGCTATATTAGAAAAGCTATCTTTAGCACGCTGCCCGTTAGGAATGAGCGATCCCAACTGCACAGCGCAGCATGCGAAATTTCATTCATGCAATCTGTGTTCGATTTATTTTAACTCGTTATTTTGCTATAGTTCATGTGTTCTGTGTTTTGAGCAAAGACTGGGATATTATGGAGCTTAGTGGCATGTTCTGTTTTATGAAAACATGAATAGAAAGTTAATAAAAAAAATAACAGGCATTTTGCCCTCTTCCCTCCGCATCTAGGAGGGGCCGAGTCCATGGCCGCTTGCAAGCGCCTTCTGTATCGCAGTGGTTAGAGATGCGCAAGTGTGGTTTGCCGTGTCTTTCTTATTGTCTTTGCTAACTGAATCATCTGACGTTTTGGCAAGGAACGAGTGCATTGCGATCAAACCACGATAATAACTATACCTAAGAATTATTTCGCTTTATGTTGCTGTATAAAAAGTGAGCGGGAGTAAGAAAATAAATAAAATATATGAAAGCGTAAAACGATGCCCATTCCCTGCAAACGCATTAAAAAGAATATTGCTCTTCGGTCTCGTGACGTAAGGAAATGGTACACGGAAAACATTTTCATTATACGTGGCTTCGGAAATGATCATGCTACGATACGACTTCGCGAGGCTTCAGGAGCTGCCTGCTTCGGGCCACGGCGCGCCGGGGCCGTTATGTTCAAGGCATGGCGCTTCAGAGCTACACAAACGGATGAAAGCAATGGTAAGAAGAGGTACTTCAGAAAGGCCAAGAACTGTTTACCTCCTTCGAAGACAACGTCGACGAGGTGTATGTTTTGTATGTACGCCTTTTTGTTGCGGTTGCTCCACCAGTCGATTTTTTTTTTCCTTTTTACCCAGTACATCGGCCTCAATTGTGATCCTTTACGAAATAACCCAGCAGTCAGCTTTATTGACCAATGCTCAAATGTTTGTTACTGTTTGTCATATAGTGAGCAAGACGAAGTAGTGCCCGCGGTTGAGCGAGGACACGAACGGACATTAAAGAAGATGGCGTTTGTCAGCGTGCATGTCCGCGTCAGATTCACTGACGAAGGCGTCTCTGAATGGTCCAGTTAATCTAGTGTTGCTGTCATGAGCTTTCATTATAGTGGCTTGATTTTGGTGAAAAATGATGTTGCGTGAATTTTGTGCCTCGTCTCTAACAAACTCCTCAGATTTTCAGTACCTATCGCATCCTTGAAACAGCAAACCTTGTCAAACGCGAATACTTGAAGTCACAATCACTAGACAACGCTGTCGAATACTATCCCTACATCTTAGATGCTCCGAGCTGGTCCGGAACCTTCACCGAATTGTTCTTTTCGTGAGGAAGATGAAATAATAAATCGGTTTTTCATTGCTTGTTGACGATCTTGTAATTTGCGTAAAAGGAAACTCAAAAAGACCGCTCCGCTTTCTTGGGTTAGATTTAGCTATCGCAAATTTACTATACTTGGGTGCCTCGACTCTTGCGCACAGCTACATGAAGGTTTGCCTTGACATCCATGATTTCATTGTAGGGTCAATGCGATTTAAATTCTAAATGCATACCTTAACGTCTCCTTTTCTTTACATGAAATTCAATTTCATTTGTTGTTTTTTTTTTGCTTTCATTTAATCCTTCATTCACATACATTTATTATCTCCAATCTGTGTTGGTTCTAACCTATATTTCCTCCAATTTTGTTAATTTTTTTAGATTCCACCTTTTGCATATTATGTTGAAGTACTTTGATTTTCGCTACACCCTCCAGAGCAGGTACGGGCCAGTAATTTCAAGGCTCTAAATCTACATTCGTGTCGTTCCTCTGTGAGCGCCTAAACAGAAAATTTTGGCAACGGGTATTCGTCCAGCCCATGTAAGATTCCTGGTGAATCCTTCTAGTTCAAAACAATGAGCGTTCCGGGGTTACAAATGCAGCCCCGTTTCCTACCTTCGCCCGGACACTGTGCCGTTCCATGGAACCAGTGGCAGCAGGCCTTTGAGGGGTACGTGGTAGTCTCCGGAGCATCCGAAGCGATTCTGCTCACTTGGTATGGAGAGGCAGTGATACTACTCTACACTGCAGCCAGCAGACCTCTAGTCTGGCGCTGTTAGCATTACTACTGCCACTGCTCCTCTAGTTCTTCAAACGCAGGTGACACCGCTTCGCCGTGCAACGCGTACGACACTGTAATTGCCATGTTGTCCGACCATTAAAAGCGTCTACTCAGCTTCATTGTGGCACGTCAGTGGTTCAGTCGCCGCGCTGAACAAGAACGTGAGACAGCGCAAGACTATATCATCGCTACTGTACGAACCCTTATTGGTCACTGCAGTTTAGGAAGTCTCACTGATGAAATGCTTCGTAAACAGCCTGTCTCGAAAACCATAAATCAGCATGTACGTGACCATTAAATTTTTTTCAGGCTCTTCACTGGCTTTATGGTGAGCTCTCCCTATCGCAAGCCAGTATGAACAAGCCGTGAGTCAAGCTAAATAAATTTGCTAAGACGCCATGGTTCACCATGTTAAAAAAAAGCACAAAGCTGCCGCTGATCGTCAGCACTTGCAGTTAAACACGTACGTTGTGAGAAGTGCAAAGCGGGCGAGCGTCACATACAAGATGTCTCGAAACTTCGAGTATGCTTCCATTGCGGAGCGACTGATCTTCGTTCAAACAGCACCACATGCAGGACGTGTGGTAGCAAATATCGTCGAACAGGCAAGATTTGGCATTTAGATTTTGTGTGCAAGTGACTAGTTCACAGAGCAGTGAAAAGACAGTTTGTCTTGTCAATAAACGCGAGAACAGCATTTCCGCATCCGTCTTCATGGAAGGTCAGGCTATTTCGTTCTTTATTGATAGGAGATCGTTCGTTACACTACCCTCTACCACCACTTCGTTCTAAGCGCTTGGCCTCTGAAGTCTCCTTCGGTGTAGCTCTTCGACTACACCAAGTCAAGAATAAGAGTTCAAGGATGCTTCGTCACGTCGCCTAAATTTCAATATAGAAGTGTTTGCATTTTTCTTTATGTTGAGTCTGAATGAAGGCACTGAATCTTAGGGGGACAAGATTGTGATGCTTTTTATGAAGGCACCAGTGTGCATTCTAGGTACTATCGGCGTCAAATGAAACGTGAACAGAGGAGCGCGTGGCGCAAGCATAAGTGAACGTATAGTCATAGAGAAAAGATTTCAACCAGAGGGGACACTCGGCAAAAATTGGAAACAGGAAATACGTCACACTAGTATTAATGTCGACCGTTTGCTGCCGCGAGAATCGAAAAAAAAGGAAAATGAAGTTAACAGACATTCTTTTATTTTTTTATTCTTTCCCTGCAAAACTAAAAATATCTGCGTATAGATTAAGTTATACTTTGCGGCTTACTTGCGTTACCTATCGACAGGCCAATGACGCGCCGGACACGCCGTCGAAGCGAGCGAGACTGGCTGCGCATCTGAGCGTCGGCCTGTTCAGCGACCCGTCTGTTTGTTTTTCTATTCTTGCATTTAGCCTGGTTTGTTGGGCTCCCGGCGAATTCATGCGTTCCTTCTACACTTCGACATGGCACCACTGCACTATTGGACTACGGCAAGGTGAGAAATTTTGACAGCATGCGACGCATTTCAAGCAATTCGACTTACGGCACGGAACCTAGACGTGTGACGCAGTTAGCGAAAAACAGCTCAGCCGTCGTGGCGCAGTTAAATTGAGTTAATGACTCGTACTGGGAGATGTTTGAGACGCTCTCTATGAGCCCCAACATTATTTTAACTTATTTGGGTTGTTTTTGTGCACGCTGGTCGCACAGGGCGCTGTGACGCAGTTTCGCGTGTACTGAATCTTATTGGGACAAGTTCTGGCGCTTTCTCTGACCCCCAACATTATTGTAAACAATTTCGTTACTTTTTTGGGCACTTCTCAAGCGCAGTGGCCGCGCCCGGCACTGTGACGCAGTTAGCGAAAACAAGATCGGCCGTGGTGCTTAGTGACGTTTCACTTTTTAATACATCTGACAAGTTTGTGGCGCTTTCTCTGACGCCTAACATTGTTGAAAATTAATTTCGGTACCTTTTTGGCGCTTTTGAGGCACGCTCGCCGCGCCTGGCGTTGTGGCACAGTTAGCGAAAAGCAGTTCGGCCTTGTGGCGCAGTTTTTTCGTGTGTACTGAATCTTACTGGGACAAGTTCGTGACGCTTTCTCTGACCCACAACATGATTGCGATTTCGTCAAATTTTGGAATAATTTTGAGGCACGCTCACCGCGCCTGTTGTGACGCAACGAAAAGCAGCTCTGCCGTGGTGACATTTAATTTGGCGTGTACTGAATCTTAGGGGGACAAGATTGTGATGCTTTTTATGGCCCCCGCAACAACATATGCCTTCTTTCGGTACTCACGCTTGTCAAAAACTCGACGAGCGATTGCCAAGAGTGATAAGACGGGAGTGTGTTGCTTGCACCGGCCGAACGCGCAAAAGAACGCCAAGGAGCTCAAATACCAGGAACTTGTAACTCAAAAATTCTGCCTTCTGAACGATTGAAACAAGGCTTTGCACCCGAGCATTTGTTTTGAGTGCGAGTAGAAGGAATTCTGCGAGCGTCCAGCATGGTCTGAGAGCCTGTGTTGTGGTCACCTCTGTGTATACGTAGCGTACTATCGTGTCGGTTGAAGCCATGTTCTTTTGCAAACGTGCAGTCGCCCATTTACTTGTGCTCTTAAAGTGCAGGAAATAAGGCCCAGGAAAAGGGGAATACTTGGAAATGGGATGTTTTCATCATATGTACGGTATTATTTGGGATGAGTCGGATATTTTCTACGCCATGTATGTAAAAGCGAACTGCTTTTGTTTGTAATGCCGCCCATTCACCACTTTCGCACGCTTCGCCTCTACACGCATTATTCTTACATGTTAATACCAAAATGGCATTTGCTTGTAATTTACTTTTTTCAGCTCACGTCGTCTGGTAGAACTTCGTACGGGTACTGCTGCTTAAATGGTGCCACAACTTTGGATGAATGCACAAAAAGCCCGCAACGAGCATTTATGTAGATTAACATAAACATTTCCTCATTTCACAAGGCGTCTTGCGTCTTTATTCATATTGCACGTGGCACATTATCGATGGAGGCTTGTAAAGATCGTTCGCAATCAATTTTAATAATGAAACTATTTCGCACGAAGACCGCGCGCGGTTTAGCTGTAGAAGCAAAATAAAAATTAAAAAAAATAAAAAGATCAGCGCAGCAGGCGTCGCGCGTACCAGCTAGCGTTCAAAACGCGCGCGCCCAACACCGAAACCGGCAGTGTGGTTCAGGTATTAACGCCGACGGCTTGGTGCGCTGCAGTCAATTCGGTCATTGGGCTCTATGGGAGTGTCCGCTCTTGTATAATTTATTTCTCTATGTTCACTCTTTCAATCGGCAGACCTGCGCAGCGCGGTATCACTGGCAGCCGCGACGGTGGCCGGCGTGAGCGTGCCGAGCGCGTTTGGCCGTTTGACTCCCAAACGAGCTTAGTGTAGCCAAGTCGGATGTGCGCGCCTGTCACTGGTGACGACTGGGCGGCGCGCACTACACCTTCAGTTATGCTTGAGCCACGCGCTCCGCTGTTCACGTTGCATTTGGCGCTGACAGTACATCGCTTCAGTGCCTGGCAGTGACACAGCAAACCTCTACTGCCACCTGAGCTACTTTCGGACTACGAACATCTGTTCGCCAAGTAACTAGGACTTGTCAAGAGATTCACTCATAAAATGAAAATTCGTGAGTCCGCTAACTCCATTACCAGCAAGCTTCGATATTTACCATTTACTATCCGCGAGCAAGTGTAAGTTGAATTGCAGGAACTTGAAGCACAAGATATTATTGAGCATGTTGACGCCTCTGAGTGGGTTTCTCCGATAGTCGATGTTCGGAACAAAGATCAATACGAATATGCATTGATCCGAGAGAACACGTCAAAGCCATAATCGTTGACGGCTTTCCGCTACCTTGCCTGCACGTTAACGAACCACACGTGGTCAAAAGTAATCCAGAGTCTCGCACTACGGTGTGCCTCATAATCAGACCTAGTTTTGGCACGTAAATCCCAGAATTTAATTTACATTTGAGTTGCCTGCAGCTAAGCCTGCTGCTTCTCCATCTACGCCGCGGGAAGATCAAACAGCGTGCCACAGTGAAACGCAGCGTACGAAGCCATTGTCGCAGCAACAAAGCACCAGTGGACTTATGCCAGCGCCACGGAAGCACAGTCGAGTGAGAAAAACTCCTACGCGCTAAGCAAGAAATAGTGTTTTTTAGCAGCCGGAGAAATGTCATATAGTGAAGAACTCGAACTACAGTGCCCGCGGTTGAGCGTGGGTACGAGCGGGCGTTAAAGATGATGATGTATGTCATCGGCATGCATGTCCGTGTCTTTAAAATCTGTGGGTTTCTAAATGCAACGCTGACATCTGTTATTTGGTGTAACTAGTACAAAGTTATTTAATTAGTGGTTTTAACGAACCTGCACATTGTATTGTACAGCGACACGGCTTCGCACCGGTTTTGAAACACGCGTTATCCATTGAAGTATATTTTGATGCTTTTGTAGAGGAGAATGAATGGCCGCAGTAGAAAGCGATAAGAGCCAGCAGATTTCGCCAACCGCTTAATAGTGTGTTCGTGCGTCGTTACTTATAAAGACGCTATAAATTTATTTATCTATGTCCATAACCATGGGATGTTGTAACAAAGGAAGAAAAAAAAACATTCGGTTTTTATTTTTCATTAGGTTAAAATGGCTGGTTCATGCTCACCGTTGTAGCAGGAAGATGAAGAAGAAGATCGCGGCACCGAGGCTCCAAGAACTATGGAAGGTGAGACCCTTGACTGGCAGTTTTCTGATATTCTAGACTAGTTCCAACACGTACGATTCTTGTGGCTTTGTTGCAACAATCAAAGCATTTCTGCGTGCTTATGCAGCGGAGTGTACACATAATAGCTGGCCTGACTTGCGTAATTTTTACGCTTACTGTTATACGGGTCGTCGAGTGAAGTCTTGTGGGCTGACACTGATTTAGAAGCTGCAGTGCATGCGGAAGAGCTTGATGGTCCAGAGCGAAATTAATAGAAAAAGAAATTATACAGATCCAACGCATGTGAAATTGGTATGTATGCGAAGCGAAGCTTTCGTGAATCGGTTAAATACCAGGCAACTAGATGCGATGCGTCGATTTGCGTTTATTCTCGTGCTGATCGACGTGTAAGCTCATACAATGTGTATGTTTATGCACCGCAAAGGTGACAACTTTATTGTCATGCAACGTTTATATTCATACACGTGACCGTTCAGAATCTGCGCAAAACGTAAATATCGAATCAGGGGGACGCACATTTTGAGACGTCGACGCAGCCACGCCACGAGGTATAAGTTGATGTATTATGCTCCTCGAGGGAAGGATGCTGATGTAATGTTTATGCACCGAGAAGTGCGACACACGTCTAAATATACATTGAGGCCTCTATATACCTCCTGTGACACAATGGTACATACCCAATGGTTCAGGAATGGGGTGTCCTAAACATAAGAAAGTTAAGAAAATCACAAAAGCCGTTATATATTATGCACTATTCCGTTAAGAGACACGTGTGCTTTAGATATACAAATCTTCCCACGTTATACGCGTGCATGCCTTAATAATGATTTATTGATTTCACACGCAAAAAAGAGGTGCGTCAGTCAAAATTCTACGCGATATAAGTCTGAGCACCCAGCGGTCTTGGTGTAAGCCATATATACGTATAAGAAAATCAAAGCAGCCATGGAATGTATGCGCTATTATAAAACACCTGTGTTCTTTAGAGATACCTTCGACGCGGCATTATATACGCTCAGATTTTATTTGTGATTTATAGTTAGATTACGCAGAGCAGAGGTGCGATGATTGGCACTATTTTGACGCTCGACACGCGCTATGCTATATAAGCCGGTTAGCCGGAGCCTGCATTCGGCGCGCATATTGACCCTTTTCACGGCGATCCCGTGGGTTGATCCTTGAAGCCCCTTGATATGTTTGATCATATGGTGACGCGCCCATTGCTTGCTTCAGCTGCCTCCGTTGCCTCTGTGCTTACAATGGATGTACAGTCGCTTGCAATATAAGCTGCAACACGGTGCCCGAGTTCGAAGGAGCCCCAAGACTACACGGCGGCGCCGACAAACGAAAAAAAAATACTCAGGGCCCTTAAACTCTCTGAAGAACTATGACCAGCGAAGCTGTGTATGTGGGCCCTTTAACGGCGAGCTGCACCTCCGCCGCACGACGGCTCCGCATTGCACTATGTTCGGGCTCGGCCCACGTATAGGGAGTGCTTAACCCCTGCTTCGCCTCCGCCGCGGATCGGCTCGGCATTGCACTATCTTTGGCATCGGCACACGAATGCGGAGTGCTTAACCCCTGCTTCACCTCCGCTGCGGATCGGCCCGGCATTGCGCTATCTCCGGGATCGGCCCACGTAGGGGGAGTTTTTCGCTTACCCCACCAACGACACGAAAATTTCCTTGGACAGCAGAGGTATACAGCTTCGCTGTAAAAATATTGTTTCATAAATAACGGTAATCGGAACGGTGTTTATACCTCCAATTTATTGTGTGTCGGCGCCGGCGCGCAGTCTTTGGCCCCTTCAATCTCGGGCCCCGTGTTGCAGTTCATATTGCACGCGACTGTACATGACGTCGGTGTGGCTCTGCAAACCTCTGTTTCGGAGGATATCGTAGACGGCGACCGGGTGGACGACACGCGAAGCTTTGGCTACAGCTTTAAAGTAGATGTAAGCGCTTTCGGAGCCCATTACGCTTTGTCCAAACGGCGCGAGCAGCGTATACGGTCCTTGTAAAAAAAGCGGAGTTAAATATGTATTCCAAGCTATCCTGACATTTCGCTTACGAGTTGAATCCATATCAGTGTGTTCAGCTCTTCGTTCTTTATTTAACAAATACCTTTAGGCAGCGGCTTGTCACGTTTCTGACTCAATAAAGTTACCCGAGAGGTCACTATCTAATTGTTTATTTGCTGCCTGATCGCACGTGCGTGTGCTCAGTTGCGATAAATTTGTTCTTGCTGGGCGTAAAGCTTGTACGTTATAATACGTTGTAATGTACGTTATTAGATGATTTGTACGTTGTAATAGCTTGTGGCCAATACGTATTATCGCTAGTCACTCTCCTACTGTGTGGTCCATTACAAAACGTTCAGCTTCGAACGTTAGTGTGCTATCGGCGTAGTCGATGTCATCCATGCTTCGGCACATTGATTCAAGTATACACCCGTTCACTTATTCTTTATACGTTGGTAACAGAGTGGGCGATAAGTTTGCGTGTGAGTTTGGGTGGATGTGTTTAGATCGCGAGCTAGAAACCTTCTATATGTCAAGAAGCGGCGCTACTCTATTTGTCACTGTATAGCGAGCGGTACTCACTCGTGCAGACGTCCCGGGGTTGAAGTCTTTCCTTGGATGTTAGCGCTACAACGCTGGCGGATGAGTGAATATTTTTTTTTTATTCTCGAGGGAAGGCGTGCATCGCGAAGAGCCGTAACACAGGCAGACCTTATGCAGCAGCGGTCCGTCAACTTGGACAGAGTCATTTCATTTCTTAATATGCAAGTCACAATTTTTGCAGCCAAATGCTGCACACTTCTTCACTCCACCGCTCCGTATTTGGCAGCATGAATGGAGCACAGTGCGTTAGCGAAAACCCATTTCCATTTCTGACAGCTGACCACACAAAAGTAGGGCAGAAGAGGTAAAGGTTTGGTATTCGTGCGCTTTCGCTGATGAACGTGCGGCGCCATCTAGCGTTCCTGTATATGCTCCCGCAGGGAGCCTGTGGGACATACAGGAACACTAGCGCCATCTAGAACCCCTAGATAATTTGAAAGTAGCGACGCCCTCCTCCCGGCGGCGCTTTCCTCCTCGATGCTCCCCGCCCACCGGCCACAAGCGCTGCGCGCTTTTTCTCCTGGGCTCCCGCCGACGGGCCGCAGCACTCTATGGAGGCGCGTTATTTTGGGCCAGTTTTGCGCGCCCCAGTGATGTTGCGAATTTTGAGAAAGACTGATTATAGCATCGATAATGCTGAATGCAACGTTTACGATGAGGTTGTCTTTTTCTTAAAGCCGTATGAACGGGGTATATTAACATAAAAGGAGCTTCGAGGCGAGTTCTATACTCCAGACAATTTTTCTGCCACATGTTGAGATGTTTTACTTTGTGCGTCTGATCTAGTATTGATTCTGGCACATCCCGCTGCGTGTGGCTTATAAGCGAAAGCCTTAGATCTCCGTTTCAAACTCGCGTTGTGAGCTACAGAAAATATCACGTGACCCAAGGAAGCCCGAAGCGAACCAAAGCATGCCCAGCCGTGCATAAGGGATGATTACTGATTATCGATGTTAATTAATGATTGATTAGTGAATGCATTGAGGAGCAAGTTGTATGAAGGACGATTACGGTGGATTAGGGTGGATTAAGGTACATTACGGAGGATTATGGTGGATTAATTAGGATTAAGGTCGACGGAGGGGGATTAGGGTGGATTAAGGGGATTAAGTTCGATGAAGGAGGATGAAGATGGATTAGGGAGGAATAGGGTGAAACACATTGCAGTGCTAAACATTATTGCCTGCAGAATGTTATCTGCCTTACTACATCATGACTACAATCATGATTGATTGCTCAACCTTCGTAATCAAAGCGCATTGATGCAATCATTACGGCTTGTGTTAAATCAATGGAAAAAGTTTCCTCACAGAACAAACCCGCAGAAAGGTGGTTTTAAAACATTCGCCATAGAAGCAATGATTCCCGGCCTCCGCCTAGATGTCTATATCAATAGCAAGCGTGCGCCATCACGTGAACACCCCCTGCACATTGCCTGTATCCGTGATAAAAACAAATAGTCGCCGCCCACTCATGTGTGCGTGGAAGTGCAGTTCAAACCAAATTCCAAGAATCCACGGTGTCCTGAGGCACGCGAAGAGACGCGAATGCGAAAGCCTTGTAAAGCCTACTGTAATTCACCTTAATTCACCTCCATCAAACATAATCCACCATAATCCTCCATAATCCACCCTAATCGATCTTAATCCTCCTTCACCCACCTAAATCCACCTAATCCTTCTTAATACCCCTTAATCCTTGTTCATGCACCTTAATCCTTTATACACCATAATCCAGCTTAATTCTCCATAATTCGCCCTAGTCGGTCTAATCCTCCTCCATCAACCCTAATTCACCTTAATCCATCTTAATCGACCTTAATCCACCTTCATACACCTAAATCCACCCTAATCCTTCTTAATACGCCTTAATCCTTGTTCATGCACCTTAATCCTCCTTTACACACCCTAATCCACCTTAATCCCATTAATCCGCACTAATCGGTCTTAATACTCCTTCATTACCTTTAACTCACCTTAATCCACCCTAATCCACCTTAATCTTCCTTCATTTATCTTAATTTACCCTAATCCTCCTTAATACACCTTAATCCTTGTTCATGCACCTTAATCCTCCATAATACACCCTACTTCAACTGAATACCCCCGAAATAACCTTAATCCTCCCTAATCCACCTTAATTCAATCACTAATGAATCATTCATTAACTTGCATTAACGCGCAACACGTGCAACCCCCGAGGAATAGCAAACGCGAAGGAAGCGCATTGCACGAATACATGCACTGTAATAAATTAACTCTAATAACCGAATTTCTTCCGGAACAATGTCCACGACTTGCTGGGACGGTGGGACTCTTCCTAACGATTGCAGAAGGGTAACGGCCATGCTTGTTCATCTTAGGACGCCCCTGTCACAGCATGGCCCACTCCATGACCAGACGAGCGCGTGCATCGGATGGAAGGTCTAAACCGCGCGTTCGAGCTGCTGGAAAGCAACTCTACAGAAGCAGAAAGATGTGGGCCTGAAACCCGCATGCCTGTATTGATGGCAAGCGGCGGGAGCTAAAGCTACTGTATATGCTACGAAAGGTGGTAGCATATACTGTAATTCTGGCCGGAGCTTGAGTCAGCAGAAGCTTACTCGAACAGCCACTACCACGGCCGCTTGATGAAAACGCATTTGTGTCTTTTTATCGAGCGGCCACGTCAGTGCTAGCCACCCTGACATGGCTTCTACCATGGTTGCTCACGCATCTCCGTGTTTTCGTAGCCTAGGGAACACCGCCGCTTGCGGTGCACCGTACGCGTTCTAGTTTCTCACAGCAAAATAAAACTATCTTGGGACTCTCGACGCTACCGGCCATGCTACCGTCGCATCCTGTTGCGAAAAGAGGCAACCAAAGACTGCACCGACAGCGCAGGAAGTTTCTGCAAAGGCTAAGACGTATAAAGTATAAACCAAAAATCGTATTATTAAGCATTGAATTGACTTCATAAAAAAAACATTAACTAAAGAAACAACGCTATGAAAGAAAGGAACACTAAACATTTTCCCGTCATAAATACTGTCTGAACAGCAACTAAATAAAGTTGGCAAAGAAGCCAAAAAAAGCTTGTACGCCTATTAGAGTTCTGTGTAATAGGGTAGCAGTAGCATTTGCTTTCATAGAACGCTCACGTAACGATACATGGCCGTTTAGTCACCAGTTCGGAAAAACGAAGTATGTTGTGCTTCAGAGTGAGCGTTTAAATGTGAAGACCAGAACGCAAGGGATGCTCCACTGTATATTTGATAAATGCATTGCCACAAGCACTTCAATGAGGTGACGCCGTGTTGCTTTGCTTGCGGACACTGAAGAGAACAATTTCGCTTGTATTAGTGAATCACCCTTCTGCAAATACCGAACAGCCGCTCTTACTGTGAGGAGAAACTAGTTAAACCAGAAAAGACGCTAAACGAAAGACGGATCGTGGCGCTGCTGCCTTGATGTCCCCTCCTGCGGTGCGTCGTCCATCAAGAACGTGGTCGCCTGGCCGGTCAGCGTGTACGGAAAACATCCCCTGGGCACCGGGGCTCAGAGCTGCACGCCTATTGGCTCTCGCCGCAGGCCACTTCCGCTAGCATGGCGGCACCCAGGGCCGTGGCCTCCGACGTTGCCTCCGAGATTTAAGTTTGTTTACGCTGCGCTGCCGCCGCGGTGAACGCGATGCAGTAGTTGGCACTGACGCCCATTTGGTGATAGGAGCACGCATCACTTTCATTGTAGTGTATCCCAGGCACGTGAAGCAACTTGAATTGCTTCAAGAAACGCCTGTGCGACGTTGCGCAAGGGTTGTGTGCAGGCCTTTGGACAACCCCACGCCTCGCTGCCGAAAGCCCCGTCGCTCCGTTTTCAACGAAGCCGAAAAAGCATTCCTGCGGCACGTGGACACGCGCCACATCGAGAAGGAAGAAGACGGCGGCAGCATGATCATGGAGCCATGTGTTGAGGCCACAGCAATAACGACGACACGGTGAGTTTTTGTTGCAGTTCAGAGTGCATATTTCCGAGAGCGCTGGTACGAACAGGTAATACATAAGGCCGCATACGTTACGCGGATCGCGCGCTCGTTCAAAATATTTCGACGCCACACATAGTGACTGAGTGCATGCCACGCGGAATGAGAAGGGCGCATATATTTGCAGATGTGTGTCCATAAGCCTTCAAAGCATGCGTCAAACCGTAAGCACATTCCTGCTGCTGCGCGTGCGGCCTAGCTCTGACCCCCCCCCCCCCCATTGTTCGCGGGATATGATTTTCTTATACCCGTTATGCGTGAAGGAAAAACGCAGGGCCAACACGTAATTGTCTTGTCTCTTATTGGAATCAAGCGTAGATCAATGGGGAAACTCTGAGCTTGGTACGATTCTTCAGTTATGAAAATAGAAAACGATAATTTCTGATGGCTTCAGCGCACTGCATGTCTGTAATGCGGCAAAGCATTCAGTGTCTTGCAGTGAAGCGAGTGAGAATTTTTGCGTATACGCAGTGTGAGTAACGCGTTATTATAAAAACTGTAACCTCACTCGGCCACGCTTCTAGCCTTTATTATTGTCTCAGGTGCTCCCCTGATCGTACTAGCGTTCTCGGAAATATGCACTTTGAACTGCAACAAAAACTTACCGTGTCGTGGTTATTTGTTGTGGCCTCAACACATGATGATGATGAAGCCTCAAATAATGGCACAAACCCACTACGGGGGATAGGCCACGAAAGGATGGTAATATGATTGAAAAATTAAATAAATTAGTTAATAAATAAATAAAACAAAAAAGGAAAATAAATAAATATTCTAATATTCATCTATAATCATATATCACCTATAAATGAATGAGATAATGTAGTGTTTAATACGATAGTCAGCCTTGCCTTGATAGGAGTAGTAACAAGAATATATTACTGAAACACAGGATATACTTAAACATGAGCTAGTTAAATTTCGAATAATATTAATATATGAACTGTGAATTTGTGTTTTTACTTTCTGAATTTTCTAAACTGAAGTAGAAGTAAATCAAATATGAAAACTACGAAATACTAATAAGGCATTCTTTTCGTGTCACATAGGAAATTAAAAATGGCTAGGCAAACGTTCTTGTGGCTGTATCCTAATACCGTTGCTCCAAGGGAGAGTATAACAGTACTGCTTAAAGGCAGTCCTAGATTTCTAAGCCGAGTTTCTAGACATCGTTTTCGATGAGTAGAAAACCGCCGACACGATAATAAAAAGTGATCGATAGATTCCGACTCAATGCAGAGGTAGCATAAAGGGATACCGCCAGATTGCATCTGATCAAGTAAAAATTAGGTCATGCAATGCGGCAACGGCAGCCTTGTAAATGATACTTCGAATTGCCGGTTAGGACACCATTGTCGGTTCCAAGATTAAATTAAACGCATGAAATCTGTAGATTTTGCTAATGACAGGCCTTTTTTGTCTTCGGTCGAAGAAAACTGTCTGTATCTGGCTGCAGTGTTGTGCGCAGTTGCCGGCAGCACAGATATCACCGGACCTGTTAAAGAAGCTCGTGCTAAGGACTCGGCTATTTCGTGGCTCCGTGATCACGCCGCCGCCGCCTTCCTTTTCGATGTGGCGCGTGTCCACGTTCCGCATGAATGCTTTTGCAGCGTCGTTGAAAACGGAGCGACGCGGCTTGCGGCAGCGAGGCGTGGCGTTGTCAAAAGGCCGGCACACAACCCTTGCGCAACGTTGCACAGGCGTTTCTTGAAGCATTTCAAGCTGCTTCACGTGCCTCGGATACATTACAATGCAAGTGATGCGTGCTCCTATCACCAAATGGGCGTCAGTGCCCACTACTGCATCGCGTTCAGCCCAGCGTCTGAGCGTAAACAAACTTAAATCTCGGAGGCAACGTCGGACGCCGCGGCCCTAGGTCCCGCCATACCAGCGGAAGAGCCCTGTGGCGAGAGCCAATAGGCGCGCAGCTCTGAGCCCCCGGCGCCCCAGGGGATATGTTCTCCGTGTACGCGGCCGGTCAGCTCATGGCGTGCGCATGAACACACTCGTTCCCATGGCGAAAGACATGGCCAGACGATTCGCACCGTGGGGAACATGATGGCTTGGATATGATGGGGTGGGGGATTGGTCTCTTACGCATGCGCGTAGGTGCATGAGGCGGCCTAGGAATCGGTGACATTGGTGATGGATTTCACGGTGACTGGCTGAATAGATGCGTGTACAATATCTCGCGCAACTGCATCTTTCTCTGCCTAGCCACTATCGATTAGGGGAAGTGTACCCGAATCCCGAAGGGTGTCTGTGTTGTCAACTAGAACAAAACAATTTGCTGACAGATTACTGGGCCGCGTCGGCATACAGGAGGATGTTGTCGACAAAGACGTGCACCAGGGCTTGAGCCCCTGCATGGCAGCGGCTGGAGTGACGCTCCGGATGCATATGTTTCAGAAGACTTGCAAGAGACCTGAATGGTCGTGCGTAAGTCACGATGGCGCTGATGCGGAAGGGACTGCAGGACGGCAGGGTAGGGTAGTGACGGGGTAGCCTAGTTTGCCTATGGATGGATGGATGAATAGATGGATGCTACGAGCGTCATCTTTGAAACGGTGCGGTGGGTTGCGCCACCAAGCTCTTGTTCTTCTTTTGCCTGTCATACGTATCTCTAAAAAGAAACACACGCACATAAAGAATTCCCAGCATCAGATTTCCTGAACCACTATTGGGAACTTTGTTTTTGTACGCCTCCGTTGTTTGTGGTTTCCCTACTTTTCTGTCACCAAACCTCTAAACGCCATTAACTAATCTATATTGTGGACATATTAACTTTCCCCCTGTCATACCTGAACCCAAGGGCTCCAAGGAGGCCAGAGGAGTCTAAACGGACAGCTCGGTCCTCACCTTCACATTCTAATAAAACATGTTCCATCGTTTCCCTAGCTTTACCGTTCGTTTCGATGAGCTGGATGTTGCTTTGGTTACTAAGTTTTGTTTATTCTACTTCGCATATGCATGTCATATACATATGCAGTGCGGATCAGAGAGCAAAAGGGAATCACCGATATTCTAGTTGACATTAAGATAAAAAAATGGAGCTGGACAGGCGAGGTAATGCGTTGGGCAGATAACCGGTAGACCATTAGGGTTACAGAATCGGTGCCAAGGGAAGGGAAGCGCAGTTGAGGACGCCAGCAAATTTGGTGGGAGGATGAAATTAGGAAATTTGCAGGCGCAAGTTGGAATCAGCGCAAGAAAGGGGTAATTGGAGATCGCAGGGAGAGGCCTTCGTCCTCAGTGGACATGAAAATAGGATGATGATGTTGTACTTCATTATTATTATTATTATTATTATTATTATTATTATTATTATTATTATTATTATTATTATTATTGATATCAGCGGTATAAATGAAACTACATCCCAGGTTGCCTGGGATGTGGTTCAACGAAGAAGTTGAATTTTCAACTGCACGTGGTTAAAGAAATGACGGAGCTAGTACTAAATTGCAAACATTACTATAATACCTCTGAAGGTGACCTGATCTACTCAACTGAAGAGGTCACCCCGTGTAAGTATAATCAGGACCTTTCTGTATTATTTCTGACGTCGACTGCTGCAAGTGACGACTACAGGTTCGCGCGATTTATGTCAGTGTGCGGTTGTAGTAAACCGGAAAGTGCCTGTAATATACATGCCTTTGTTTGGAATTGCAGCAACATTCTCTTAAGAACGGTCTGTGGCAATTCCAGTTGCAAAAATGAGCAGCTAGACATCCATCGTCAGTGTTGATAATCAATTCGGCTAATGCACGAACTAGTTAACAGTGTGCCACGAAATAGACATGTTTAATGGCAGTGACATCCCTATATGCAGGTTTTAGACTTTCGTAGCGCGTCAGAATTTATAGCGGTTCGTGCGAAGGCCGTCCGCCTTTCATATAGTGTGCTGACTGAAAATTGCGTAGGACATGTCCTTTCTATTGTAAATCAACGTTTCGGTCTCTCCTTCCCATTTTTAGGAACGATTTTCTCTCATTATTCCTCTCACGGCCATTTCCTAACTCTTTCCGCCCTGCTGTCTTCGCGCAAAAAACAGTGGTCGGACCATTCCCGTAATAATGAACGTATTTGCAGTGAGTCAACTTGAGACGCTTTTCTATTTCTGAATGAGTAATTATGGGGGACTCGCAATTTATACATAATATTCCGGGCCTTCTAATAGCCGAAATGACGAAAACGACCTTCAAGTGAGGTGACGCCGTATTATACCTTGCTTGCGGACACTGAAGAGAAAAATTATTTTACTTGGTATTAGTAAATCACCCATCTGCAAATACCGTACAACCGCTCCTGAGTTATACGTCAACATGCGTTATACGGCGTTTTATTTACAGAATTAGTTTTGTAAATTTGCTGGTACGAAAAATTTGCAATTAGTTGACAGTGCAAAAACTCCACGCTATGAACTGGTGCTCGTATTTTCTTTTGGAAGCAATTCTTTCTCGATCCAGTGAGGGCGATTGTTGCCCACGTGCGATAACCTTTTTTTAATGTGTTCTCGCTAACAACGTGACACTATACATTAAACAAAGAAGCTATAACCTAAACAAATGTAAGCCGAAAGAGTACGCAGTGGCGTAAAAATTTAACGTAAGGAAAGCTTAGGCCTGTAACATACAAGTACAGGGTGTTCTTTTTGGACTATACGTATTTTTTTTATTATTATTAAAAGGCTATGAGTGTAGCGAAGTGGCGTTTTTTCAGAGTAGTTGCTTAGCGAGACGGACATACTTTGCCACGAATCACGTAAGTTTCAGAGTAACAGTTAACAATGTTAACCACCTTTCTTTTTCATAACCTTGGCGACAGCTGTTTACACGGCAAATACGGAGGCAATGACATTTTCACGCACGCCACATTTTTTTCTATTTTGAAAATCGCACCAAATTCGTGACACTTATCGTCGAGTTTCAACGCTCAATCCACGCACTATCAAAACTGCTAATTAAAGTATGTTTCTAATCATTCTTTTGCACTCACGTTATTAGCGGCAAGTATGTCCTCCTCCACTTACAGCTATCGCGCAAAAAAAACGTTATGTTGGCTTCTCTCATAGGCTTTTTATAAAAATTTGTTGTAAAAGAAAAGCACACACACTGCCCGAGTTCATTGACAGCTTCAGCAGAAAAATAACGTAGCGGTAAGCACAAGGAATTAGTTGAAAGGTGAAAATTACTTTCGTTGCATGACGTCCACCAACACTGGCACAGTTTCAGCCTCAAGCGGCCTTCCAAATTAATACAACATGACTTCAGCTGCGTGGGGCACCCTATATATATATATATATATATATATATATATATATATATATATATATATATATATATATATATATATATTATACAGTGAAGCAGACGCGCGTATGAAGCGGTTTATTGACGTTTCGGCCGGGGTCCGGCCTTCATCAGATATATATATATATATATATAGGGCCCAGGATACATTTTTACCACACGATGTTCTTGAACGTGCACCCAGTGCACGGTATACCCGGGGGTGTTGTTGCATATTTAGTGGCCGGGATGTGATCGTACGCCCTCGGGCTTAGCAGCACTAGGCCATAAGCGCTACGTCAGCACGATGAGTGTATTGTCACGTCGTAGTGACGGCTGAGGACACAAACAAAACTGTGAATGACGAAACTAACTTTATTGGGCGAACCTGTACCCAGAAAAAACGGGCTACACTCAAGGAGCGGCAATAGCGGCGAACACAGTCGACGATCATCGAAAATCTGATCAACGGGTCAAGCGCGTCGGCTTTTATACATCAGTCGTCGAATGAACCAGAGTAATCGCTGGGACCCGCGTGTCTTGCACAAAGTTCTACACGATTCGCGCCGCTCATACAAACAATCAGATTGCACATTGTTCGGTGACAGACAGCGGATGGAACCATCGATAACATTCCAGAAACTTCGGATACATGCAGGCGCATCCGGCGCTGTGCGATAACATTTGTTAGGCGGTGAAACGTGGTCGCTCGATAAAGATAAACAAGTTCACGTGTCACTACTCCCCTCTTAAAAAGCATCGACCCGATGCTTCAAACAAACGAAACTAATAAAGAAAAACACCCGTAGCAATGAAACAACAAAATGAGGAAGTTCGTCAGCGTGCGTAAAAGGGTTTAGACGCACCAAGTGGACCACTTCAGATCGTGCGCGGCGCCGTTGTGAATGCGAAATGCCGTCTGTCACGACCTCATAGTCCAGTGCGCCAATACGTCGGATGACCTTGTAGGGCCCGAATAACGTCACAATAGTTTCGCACTGAGTCCTTGTCGGCATATCGGGGTCCAAACACGGTCGCCGGGCTGGTACTCGACGTAGCGTTGTCGGAGGTTGTAGTGTCGGCTGTCGGTACGCTGCCAGTTCTTGATTCGTAGGCGGACGAGCTGTCGGACTTCTTCGGCTCGCTGGAGGTAGGTAGCGACGTCAAGATTTTCTTCGTCAGTGACGTGCGGCAGCATGACGCCGAGCGTCGTCATCGGGTTCCTGCCGTAAACCAGCTTAAACGGCGTGATCTGGGTTGTTTCTTGCACCGCCGTGTTGTAAGCAAAGGTTACGTACGGCAGGACCGCGTCCCACGTCTTGTGCTCGACGTCGACGTACATTGCTAGCATGTCGGCGAGGGTCTTGTTGAAGAGCCCCGTGAGACCATTCGTCTGCGGGTGGTAGGCAGTTGTCCTCCTGTGGCTTGTCTGACTGTATTGCAGAATGGCTTGGGTGAGCTCTGCTGTAAAGACCGTTCCTTTGTCGGTGATGAGGACTTCTGGGGCACCATGTCTCAAGGATGTTTTCGACGAAAAATTTCGCCACTTCGGCTGCGCTGCGTTCGGTAGAGCTTTAACTTCAGCGAAGCGGGTGAGATAGTCCATCGCCACGACAATCCACTTATTTCCGGAAGTTGACGTCGGAAACGGTCCCAACAAATCCATCCCGATCTCCTGAAATGGTCGGTAAGGAGGCTAGATCGGCTGTAGTAATCCTGCTGGCCTTGTCGGTGGTGTCTTGCGTCGCTGACAGTATCGGCATGTCTTAACGTAACGGGCGACGTCGGCGGTCAGACTCGGCCAGTAATACCTTTCCTGTATCCTCGAGAGCGCCCGGGAGAATCCGAGGTGCCCAGTGGCACCTCGGATTCGACAAGGTGCCCAGTGGCACCTTGTCGTCATGTAGGGCGTGCAGTACTTCTGGACGCAGCGCTGACGGAACAACAAGAAGGTATAGTTGGCGCGCACCGGTGAGAAGTTCTTCTTCACGAGCAGGTTGTTTTGTAGCGTGAACGAAGACAATCCGCGCTTAAATCGCCTAGGGAGAACGTCGGTGTTCCCTTCCAAATACTCAACGAGGCCTTTTAGCTCCGGGTGTGCTCGTTGCTGTTCAGTGAAGTCTTCCGCGCTTATTATTCCAAGGAAGGCATCGTCATCCTTGTCGTCTTACGGCGGGGGATCGATCGATAGATAGATAGATAGATAGCTAAGCTTTATTAAAAGAATAAGCGGAAAGACCGCTAATGGTCGTGGCCCTTAGTCCAGGGCTCCGCTGGCTCTTGCCATCTTCTCAGCTCTCTTTATCAGCTTGAGCTGGTCGTCGAGGGCCGAGCTGGATAGCAGTGCCTCCCATCGATGGGGGCGCGTGATAAGCAGTCGGCGTCAGAGTGTTTTCTCCGGGACTTGTATATTACGGTGACGTCATATTCTTGCAGTCGGAGGCTCCACCGCGCCAGCCGTCCTGAAGGGTCCTTTAAGTTAGCTAGCCAACACAACGCGTGATAGTCGCTGACGACTTTGAATGGCCTGCCATATAGGCAAGGGCGGAATTTACTGTAGCCCAAATGATGGCGACGAATTCCAATTCAGTCGTAGAATAATTGCCTTCCGCTTTTGGCAGCGACCGGCTAGCATAAGATATCACCCGTTCAAGTCCGTCTTTCCTCTGTACTAGGACGGCACCGAAGGCTAGGCTACTGGCGTCAGTGTGGATTTCGGTACCGGCGTCCTCGTTGAAGTAGGCGGCGGCG
This sequence comes from Dermacentor andersoni, assembly GCF_023375885.2. Taxonomy (NCBI): domain Eukaryota; kingdom Metazoa; phylum Arthropoda; class Arachnida; order Ixodida; family Ixodidae; genus Dermacentor; species Dermacentor andersoni. The sequence continues at coordinate 139,145,676 of NC_092814.1, forward strand.
ACTGCATGCGTCGTTTGAGTTCTTGAAATTCGCCGGCCTGCGGCGTTTCCCACTTGAACTCGACAACAGATTTAGTTAGATGTGTCAGCGGCTCAGCAATGCTTGAAAAGTCATTGACAAACCGCCTGTAGTAGGCACATATGCCAAGGAATCGACACACTGCCTTCTTGTCGATGGGCTGTGGGAACTTTGTGATGGCAGCAATCTTCTGCGGGTCGGGGCGGACTCCAGACTTGCTGATGACGTGCCCTAGGAACAGAAGCTCATCGTAGGCGAAGCGGCACTTTTTCGGCTTCAGAGTGAGCCCTGATGACTTGTTGGCCTCTAATACTGTCGCAAGCCGCCTAAGGTGATCGTCGAAATTTGCGGCGAAGACAACGACGTCATCCAAGTAAACAAGACACGTCTGCCACTTCAATCCTGCTAGGACCGTGTCCATGACGCGCTGAAACGTTGCAGGCGCCGAGCACAGTCCGAATGGCATGACCTTGAAATCGTAGAGGCCGTCTGGCGTGATGAAGGCAGTCTTTTCGCGATCTCTCTCGTCGACTTCTATTTGCCAGTAGCCAGACTTGAGGTCCATCGACGAGAAGTATTTAGCGTTGCAGAGCCGATCCAATGCGTCGTCTATCCGTGGAAGGGGGTACACATCCTTCTTCGTGATCTTGTTCAGTCGACGATAATCGACGCAGAAGCGTAGGGTTCCGTCCTTTTTCTTCACCAGGACTACAGGAGAGGCCCACGGGCTTTTCGACGGCTGGATGATGTCGTCGCGCAGCCTTTCGTCCACTTGTTGCCTAATAGCTTCACGTTCTCGCGTCGAAACTCGGTAAGGGCTCTGGCGGAGTGGTCGAGCGCTCTCTTCGGTTATTATGCGATGCTTTGCAACTGGTGTTTGTCGAATCCTCGATGACGTCGAAAAGCAGTCTTTGTATCGTCGGAGAAGACTTCTGATCCGTTGCTGCTTACTAATAGGAAGACTTGGATTCACGTCGAAGTCTGGTTCGGGGACTATGCTCATCGGGGTAGATGCGGCTGAATCCGAGAGGACAAAGGCATTGCTGGTTTCCACAATTTCCTCGATGTATGCGATTGTCGTGCCCTTGTTGATGTGCTTGAACTCTTGGCTGAAGTTGGTTAGCATAACTTCCACTTGCCCTCTGTGGAGTCTAGCGATCTCTCTTGCGACGCAAATTTCACGGTCGAGCAGTAGATGTTGGTCGCCCTCGATGACGCCTTCTACGTCAGCGGGTGTTTCGGTGCCGACGGAAATAATAATGCTGGAGCGCGGCGGGATGCTCACTTGATCTTCGAGCACACTCAAGGCGTGGTGACTACGACAGCTCTCCGGCGGTATCGCTTGATCTTGCGACAGCGTTATCGATTTCGACTTCAGGTCGATGACTGCGCCATGTTGATTCAGGAAGTCCATGCCGAGGATGACGTCTCGTGAACACTGTTGGAGGATAACGAAGGTGGCAGGTTAAGTCCGGTCATGAACGGTAATTTTTGCCGTGCAGATTCCAGTCGGCGTAATGAGGTGTCCTCCAGTGGTCCGAATTTGAGGGCCTTCCCATGCAGTCTTAACTTTCTTCAACTGGGCGGCGATGGGTCCACTCATGACGGAGTAATCGGCTCCTGTGTCTACTAAGGTGGTGACTGCGTGGCCGTCGAGAAGCACGTCGAGGTCGGTGGTTCTTTGTCTTGCGTTACAGTTAGGTCTTGGCGTCGGATCACGGCTGCGTCGCGTTGACTTTTGGCTGGTACGTGGCGTCGTCAAGTCGTCTTTCGTCGGCGTATTCTTTGCTTCCAGACTTCCTCGGGACGGCGGCGTGACGTTAAATCGTCGAGGTAGTATTTTCGGCGTCTTCGTCGGCGGCGGAGGATCGTCGTCAGTTCGACGAACAGCAACCGCACCTCTATCGGTTGTTGCTTTTAATTTTCCGGATATGGGCTCGCAGACCGGCCCCGGGCTGGGCCAGTGTATGGTCGGCGCTGCGGCGACAAGTAGCGGCCTTGTGACGGCGAACGGGATGGTCGTCGAGGGCTCCACTGAGTGGCGGCGAGGTAGTCGGCGATATCGCGAGGTCGTTCGCCAAGCTGTGGTCGCGGCGCGTTAACGGCGAACCCTCGCAGTCACCGGTATGGGCATCGTCGGTAGACGTGACCCGCTTCTCCGCAGTGGTAGCAGAGTGGGTGGTGGTCAGGAGCGCGCCAGATGTATGTCTTCCTCGGGTAGTTTCGCTGGACGACGGGTGATCGAGCTGGCAGCGGCGGTGGCGGAACTGCGTCGTTACAGGGCCCTGGCGCGGTCACAGAGGGGGACTTTGACGACGGGCGACGGCGGCGTAGGTCATCGCTTCCGGCACGGGAAGCGGTGATTCGGGCGGCACTTCAGGAACTCCAAGGTATCGCTGAACCTCTTCTTTGACGATTTCCGCAATTGAGGCAACTTGAGGCTGCGTGCTCGGGTACAACTTCTGCAGCTTTTCCCGTACGACCACTCTGATAGTCTCGCGCAGATCATCGGTGGTCAATGAATGAATTCCGGCGTATTTTGTAGAGTTCGCTCGGCGGTTGAATTGCCGGTTCCGCAATTCGAGTGTCTTCTCGATGCTGGTGGCCTCGCGAAGGAACTCTTCTACGGCCTTCGGTGGGTTTCGTATCATTGCGCCGAAAAGTTCTTCCTTCACACCACGCATGAGTAGGCGGCTTTCTTTTCCTCGGGCATGTCTGGGTCGGCGTGGCGGCAGAGACAGCTCATTTCTTCTGTAAAGATGGCAGCGTTCTCGTTAGGTAGCTGCACTCGGGCGTCCAGCATAGCTTCGGTCCTTTCCTTGCGCACGACGCTCGAAAAGGGGCGCAGGAAGCCGCTACGGAACAGGTCCCATGTTGTCAAGGTCGACTCCCGGTTCTCAAACCACGTTCTGACGGCGTCTTCTAAAGCGAAGTATACATGCCGCAGCTTGTCGGCGGAGTCCCAGTTGTTGAAAGTCGCGATTCGTTCGTAGGTCTCCAGCCAGGATTCCGGGTCTTCAGTCGCTGCTCCATGGAAGGTCGGTGGGTCCCGTGGTTGTTGCAGGATAACGGGGGACGCTGGGGCAGCCATTGGGGCTGTCTTGGCCACGATCTTCTTGGTCGTCTCAGGTAGAAATCCGTGTTCCGGGGGTAGCTGTTTCAGCCAGCGACTTGCACGATGATTCAGGACTACGTAGGTTTTGTCTTTGCGGTCCGGGCTTGGATCATGGCTTGTCGGGGACGTTCGTTACATGAACGAACCTGCACCTCCACCAGATGTCACGTGGTAGTGACTGTTGAGGGCACAGAAACAAAACTGTGAATGGTGAAACTAACTTTATTGGGTGAACCTGTGCCCAGAAAAAACAGGCTACACTCAAGGAACAGCGACAGCGGCGAACACAGTCGGCGATCGTGGAAAAATCTGATCAGTGGGTCAAGCACGTCGGCTTTTATACATCCGTCGTCGAATGTTCCAGAGTAATCGCTGGGACCCGCGTGTCTTCCACAAAGTTCTACACGATTCGCGTCGCGCATACAAGCAACCAGATTACACATTGTTCGGTGACAGACAGCGGATGGAACCATCGATAACATTCCAGAAACTTCCGATACATCCATGTGCATCCGGCGCTGTGCGATAACATTTGTTAGGCGGTGAAACGTGGTCGCCCGATAAAGATAAACAAGTACACGTGTCAGTATATACGAGCAAGTAATTTCGCATTGCTGCACACGCTTCAATAATCCCGAAAAGCCGATGTCTATAGAATAACATTTGAGCGAGTCTGAAGACAATTTTCGAGTTTTCCCCCTCTTTTGAGCTTAGCTGAAGCTCTTTAGCACGAGAACCACATGGACGATCTAAAACTGCACAATGTGAGGCGGCCACAAACGGCAACACTATTCCTAAATACTGACGCTGATGAAAACATAACTGAAATGCTTTTGTAGCTTCCTGAATCGCAGCCGGCTGCATTGCTCCGCTTGTTTTTGCAGCTGACACCAGCACAACTGGGTAAGTACTCTAGAGACACTTTGTTCAACTAAATGCCCCCGCAAAGGCCTGTAGATGGCAGTAGAGAAGCTCGATTTACGTTTCACTATTGGATCGGACTGGACCTAACCACATTTTACGTCAAGCATGCGTGCTCATTCTTTTTTGTTCTTTTTAATGGGAATGAATTTCTTTGCCTATCCCTACTTACTTTGCTTAATCTGAATTTATGGCCACTATGCTATGCTAAGGATTTCAAAGATTGCGCCACAATGCTCTCTCTGACGCGCCTACATTGCGTGTGTTGGAGAAGCGACATCACTTAATGACGATTTCCTCTGAGATAATGCTCATGGTGATTATGACTCTTCAGGCGAATTTTCATTCAAATGCTCTCGCAGTGAAATTGACAGTCATCTATAGGTAAGTCCTACTGGAAAATGTTTTTTTTAATTACCAGCTAGCATTTTTTAACTATCCGAAATTGTCACTGCAAAATTTGCTTCTTCGTGTCAGGCCGTCGGTCTAAGTTTCTCACTGACCTGATCCGATCCATACTTTCTGGTGTCTTATTTAGTTTGATTTAAACAGCTGACTGCGCGCTCGGCTGAAATGTTAGACATGGGGTGTTGCAATTGGGGGAATTTGTTTACTGAGCTTCCCGATGTTCTTGGAATGTATTGTGCCCCCGCATGGCAAGGAGTTCCTCTGTAGGCATACTGATTGGGAGTTTCAGTGCCGTTTTGTACGCTTTCCGAATGATTAGTTCCGCTTGTTTCTCTTCATGGGAATTCAGCCATTGGTACGGGAGACTATACATGGCTCTGCTGATGACTAGGCTTCTTACTAGTTTCAAAGTGTCCTGCTCCCGCAGTCCTGTCCGACGAGTGGTGATTCTCTTAATCATTCTCGTGGTTTGTAGCGTTGTATTTTTGAGGAGCGTCTGGGTGTGGTTCATCCGTTGGTTAGATTGGAGCCACATCCCCAGCACTCTTATCATGGTCTTCTCGGGCATCTTCTGGCCCTCGAGGTATACGTTGAGGCAGCCTATAAATCATCCCGATGCTAGCACAGAGGCGGATTGCACGGTATACTTATCTCTGATCCCTTTAGGGCTCTGCAGGCTGCCACCAGTGAAATGACCTGTTACCATATGAAATTACTGTGCGTGTCTCCAAATTGTCACATGTGCGCCGAATTAGGATGACCGCGAGAATATAACGACCATCGCGCACCACTGAAACAGATGGTGATGAGGTGCGCCACCTACAGGGCCTCGTGTATCAGTCACGGTTCGTCCGTCGTGCGTCGAAATGAAGATGTACACCTGCCACAGAACTTAGCAGAGCCGTTATTCTTGCAGCGCTCAAAAAAAAATAATAATAAATAAACTAAAGGATAGAAACAACAGAAAGGGGAAGGTGGAGGGACAAAAACTGTTTTAGAAGTTCCTTGAGTGAATACAAAAACGTTCAAATTAAAACAGGCCGCTTACGTGCGAAGGAACGACAAAGTCATAATAAACGATTCATTAACTGAGTTTCCTTTATAATCTTTTTTTGCCAGTGTCAAGTACAAGAGAAACGTGTGGTTCAGCGCTGGGCTCTCGGTTATCCTCTTGTCATCTATCATCGCCACGGTGAATTTTTTGCCAATTTACGGTAAGCTTTTGAAAGCGCTTTTGAAAGGGCTTCACGAAAATGCTGAGTCTAGCATAGTCACGTCCTTCGCTACACGATGCGCGAGAATAATCAGGGGACATAAAAGGCTTTTTTACTTAGATGGGTAACAACCATATTCTTGAGTCTTTGATGTAGTCTTGATGGCTTAGGTAGCATATATGTAGAGGCCAGTTTTCTGCTCCTATAGTATATGATCATCAAAGGAAAATGTTTGTAACTTTTCAGCAAACACTTTCAAGAATTTTTAAATATTGCCTGTGGCAGATCGCACAATTCTAGTCCATGAGCTGTTCTACTCGAAGAGGTGGACATTACTTGCACAAAAAACCGAAATGCACAATCGACTAGTTAAGAAAAATTCACTAATTAAGTTTGAACTAATTACCTTATGGCAGATATTGCAATTCACACATTCTAGCCGGGGAGTTCGCAAGGCGGATTCACTTGGGACGAAATCTCAAGATTTTGCGGAGAAATACATTGGCAATCCAGTTACTTTTGTGCTCCAATGCATAAAACGACGTTTTGTTAAGGAAGTAACTGGAACGACAGCGCATTTTTACCGCAAGTGTGACGGCGCATATCTCGTAAACGTGTCGTTGAAACAATTATTTTTAAGTGAATATGCCTTGGAATGTCACCCACTAGAATTTGTAAATTGCAATATGTGTCATAAGGTAATTAGTTATAAACATAATTAGTGATTTTTTGTTACTGAGTTGGTTACACATTTCAATTTTTTGTACAAAGAATGTCCACCTCTGCGAGTAGACCAGCTCGTGGACTGGAATTGTGCTGTCTGCCACTTGCTAGGTTTAAAAAGTTTTGAAAGTGTTCGCCGAAACACCCGGTATAGCAGTGACATTGCGGCGGTACATTTACACACTAATATATTAATTACACAGACCACAAGCATACCCGAGGCTTCTCCAGGTGTCTGATAACAGCACACGGTTGGTTTCATCTACCCAGAAGGCTTTGCTTTTTTTATATATACAAGTTTTCTTTAGCTGCACAAAAAAAATCACATGTGGCAGATAGCACGATTCTAACCCTTGAACTAAATTAATCGTTGAGGCCGACACAACTTGCACGAGAAATCGAAACACATATTCAACTAAATAACAAACATTCACTAATTAGCTTTTGAATTAGTTACTTTACACCACATATTGCAATTCACGAACTGCACCCGGTGAGTTCGCAAGGCGTGTCCGCTTGAAATGAATTTCCAGAATGGCGCCTGCTTGGAGATATGCGCCATCAAACTTGCCGTAAGAATGCATTGTTGTTCCACTTATTTCTTTTTGGCGAAACGCTCTTTTATGCATGTAAGTGCATAAGTAACTAGAACGCCAATGTATTCCGTAGTACACTTTGAAAATTGATATCTCGAAAATGGTGCCATCTTGAGAATTCATTGCAAGGGGGTACGCCGTGCGAACTCACCGGCTGCAATTCGTAAATTGCAATATGTGCCGTAAGGTAATTAATTAAATAGTGAATTAATGAATTCTGGCTAATTAGTCAATTATACATTTTGATTTCTTGTGGAAGTAATGTCCGCCTCGCCGTGTAATTCAGTTCATCGAGTACAATTTTCAAAATGTTGGTGCAGCTAAAGAAATGTACCTCGTAAAACTTTAGATGACACACACTGTATGTTTTAGACTTGTATGAATCTCTATAAGCAAAGATACAAAAAAGAAAAGGAGAAAGCACGACTCGAATAAAAAACAGTGTATGATCCAGCAATAGGTGCGTACACAAAGCTGAACTTTTTTTTCGCTAGAACTGTTCATAAGATAACATTTTAGGGCAGAAAGCATATTTAGCGCCAGCAAACAAGGACGGAAGGGAGACGACAACACAATGCGCTAACTTCAACAACTTGATTTTTAGGAAGTACACCTATATAAACCATGCACAGTGGCGCCACCTCATCCAAATCTTATCCATCCAAAAAAGCCGTCTCCTTATCTAACAGGTCGATTGAAGGGGCACTAACACACGTGTCTCTATTCCGCCAGATAGCCTGCGCTTCAATGATCTCTCGCACGTCTTTATCTTTGTGCTTTGCAAGAACCCGACAGGATTCATAGACCGGCGCACAGCCGCATTCTTGACAGTGGGTTGACAGATGACCGATTTGCTTATTTTTCACAGTTTGGCAGTGTTCCCGTAATCGGTCATTAAGACATCTCCCTGTCTGTCCGATGTATTTCTTCCCACAGGACAGCGGAAGCTCATATACAACACTTTCTGCGCATCCCACTGGCGCTTTCCGATGATTCGTAGAGCACCCGGCAGCTGGCTTACGGTACGGGTCTGTCAATCGACATATTTTTGCCAGCTTTTCTGGTGTTAGATAAGGAGACGGCTTTTTTGGATGGATAAGATTTGGATGAGGTGGCGCCACTGTGCATGGTTTATATAGGTGTACTTCCTAAAAATCAAGTTGTTGAAGTTAGCGCATTGTGTTGTCGTCTCCCTTCCGTCCTTGTTTGCTGGCGCTAAATATGCTTTCAATTTACCAACACGCCCAACAAATGGCAATGCTACAATTTTAGGGCAGTCCTTTAACTGGACATATTCTTGAAAGTGACCGGCTAATGATAATGATCAGTTACGAACGACAAGCTTTGTGAATTCGGCCCCTGCTGGTTAGATGTAACCCGGTCAGCATGCGGATAGCACCGGCAAAGGAAACTCAAATAAGCGAAATAACCCTATTAAGCGAATAACTCAAACGAGCTAAAATTCATTTGTATGGTTTTTTTTTTAATTTCGGCTTGATTCTCACCATCATCATCATCATGATTTTTATTTTCACCACTGAATACAAGGTGAAAAAGGGAGAGCCGGAAAAAAAGCCGGAATTTCTTCGGCTTGACAAAGCTCCGGTCTCCCAGACAGGCACGGTAGCGGCTGGTGTAGCAATACAATCACGAATAAAGTGTGAATATAACAGTATTTTAAACACAAATATATGCAGATACTTTCATGTTATGGGAACTAGTTATAATACAGTTGTGTAAAATAACTCCCAGTATACAATTACAATCTGTTATCCTCCATATTATTATTTAACACAGACTCAATCTCACATATCACAAGAATGCAAAAGCAATATACATACATACATACATACATACATACATACATACATACATACATACATATACACACACACACACACACACACACACACACACACACACACACACACACACACACATATATATATATATATATATATATATATATATATATATATATATATATATATATATATATACATACACATACACACATAAATATCACAAATTTCATAAAAGTGTACAACAAACACAAGTTGCCACCAGGAAACGTTCTTTTTTTTAGAAATTGTTTTACATACTTGCAAATATATATGTGCATCTATGTTTAAAAAATAGAAAAGAAAATCTGCATATAGGCTGCTGCCTTCGCGATAGACACCCCGTCAACGTAGCCCAGGGCGTCATCACGTCCTCGAATTTTAGAAACGCCAAGACGCCTTTTGCAGCATCCAGTTCACAACGCAAACACTGCTACGTGGTCCAAGCACAATCACTGCAGCGGAAATCTGGATTCTAGGAATAATAGTTACAAGTGTGAACGTATAGACACAACGAGAATACATGATAAGTTTTGCGGAACTGTTAGAGCAGTTAACAATACACATCTATAAGAATAAATCCAATATTTTAGTTTTGTTTAGAGATAACAGATCAACATTTTGTTGGTTGAAATAGTTAAGTAGAGAAGGTAGTGTATGTTTAAGGCGTGGACAGCCATAATTAGTACGTGAGAAAGGAATCTGCCATGGTGCCTGGCGACGATATGAATACGTGCTTCTATTTTCTTGTAATGTTGCCAGGGTTAGGAATGAATCGAGTTTTCCCAGCATAGCATTTTTATAACTTAGTAATGTTTGAAATTTATATATGCCACGAGCTCTGATTATTCTGTTTTGTTGAAAAAGCTCTTGCGTATGTTTGAAAAAAGACACGTTCGCTATCGCCCGAATCGCTTTCTTTTGAAGTATTTCCAGTATTTGAATATTTTGCGCTGTAGTGTTACCCCATATGAGTGAACAGTAACTGAGGTGTGAATGGAAAAGAGCATGATAAATGAGACGCTTAACTTTAAAAGGTAATGCACTTCGATTCCGATTTAACACACCAACAACTTTTCGTACCTTTGAGCAAACATGACTAACATGTTCATTCCAGGACATCTTCGCTGTGAATATTACGCCTAGGGTTTTTATGGATGATGTAATGTTAATTTTATATGAACCGAAAACAATATTATCTGGCAATGTAGTAGAACTTTTCGGAGCATGAAAAATAACGCATTTTGTTTTGATTTCATTGAGGATGAGGCCGTTTGCCTTAGACCATGCTCGAAGTCCATAACCAATGGAGCTTGCTATAGGCGTTATTTCTTTTAAATATTTACGTATAAAGAAAACAGAGCAGTCATCTGCATACGCGACAAATTTGCCCACATTGCTAACTTGTACAATATCCCATTAATGTAATACAGGAAAAGTATCGCGTATACAATGCGCGTATTCATACGCGCACAAAATAAAGTACTATGTGCCTGAAAAATAAGTGCGAAGGTAAAATTGAAATGGATATGACCCAATCACTTTTCTTAAATAGAAAAGAGCACGAACCGATCAAAACACAGAAAACCACTCTAGAAGCTTCCGTAGGGCACCACAAGCGACATGGTAACAGTGAACAGCGCATATCTTTGGTTACGGATATACGGTATAATAAAGCATTTCCTTGGGCAGCGCAGCAGCCTGCAGTATTGACATAGGAGTGAACGAATGAGTCCACTTATGACACGCGAAACTAGCCTGCCGTCTAACAGAGGTAGCGCGTGCGCACAAGCAAGTTGTCTCGAGCTCCGCGCAAGAGCGGGCGCTCCCAAGAACCGAGCGCGCTGGTCCGGCGCTCCAGACAAGGTGGCCAGAGGTTGTACAAAATAACGCCACTATGCTTCGACATAGCCGAGGCCACTTTGCACACACAAGCATTGTCACAGTGAAGGGTGTAGGATCGGCCTTGTTAATCAAACTTTAAAGCAGTCACAATGAGTGTTGTGGTAATTAGCTCCCCTGTTCATAAAGCGCATACGTCGTGCTTTTTTCTAGCTAAGGAAAGTTGAAAAAAATTAACTACAATCATGAACATCTACGGGGTCTAAAGGAACGACAACACAGTAGTACAAACCAACCAATGGACATTTATTGCACCTTATATGCACCGATGCCGGCTAGCCGAATTAAAACTAAGAACATGCCGATGGGCACTGACGAATCAAAGAAGCCCGACTCATCGCGACAGGATGTCCAGCGAATATGTTCGCCCCACACCGGGCAGCAACGCCTAAAATGCGCAGGTGAAGTCTGGCGAACGGACGCGCATACGAGCGCACCAGAAAAGAGTCCGCGGGACAGTCCCGCGGAGTATCACGCGGCCGCCGAGTTCCCGCAGCCAAAGAGGAGAAGGCTACTTCCTCGTGCGCCGTTAATTGGCGTTAGTTAAAATAGCGTTAGTAGCGCATAACGCGCCATCTTTTGTATAATTGCCCCACCACCAACGGGCTATGCGGGGAAAACAACATCATGGGACGCGAGGGTCATATCTATCCGCGCCACAGCAGTGGTTCTGCACCGACGGAGAATTTAGCACCGGAACCAACCATGTACAATAATAATCACTTTCATTCATATATTGGTAAGATAACACGCCGTCCGCGTCTGAACTGAAAAGTCTAGCTGTAGCTTAGAACGTGCCGGGCATGTTAAAAAACAGTGGATCTGCCTTAAAATACCATCACAGACGCTTTCATTTAATGATTGAAGAGTGGCGAAGTCTCTTGTAGTCTATGATCTCCCGCATTTTTTTCTCTTGCAGAAGACAATGGAGAGCTTACAGCGTGTAAGTCAAGCGTGCTGCGTGTAGAACAAAGGCATGGAAGTAAATTACAAACAACAATGTGGCTAACAGCCAATGAACTGGCAATGATGACTATAAGCGGTAACCTATGGAGGGATGCCATGTGTTATACCGGAATATAAAAAAATATAAAAATGAAACACTACATTAACAATACCCTATTTTTCAAACAATGAACAATAAGGGGATTCAATATATTAGCGACGAGGTGGCATATGAAGCACATTGCTACAATCGTAGCGATTGGTTATACTTGTCACATAATATGTAATTTTTCTTACATGCGTTCATTGCACGAACCCTGAGCGCTCAGAACGAAATGAGGGCCTTTAAAGAGACACTGAAGAGCAACCCTGTAAGTTTTGACTGCTAAATTATTTTTTTCGAAGCGCAAGTTTAATTCATTATACGGAAAAGGATTGATTACTCATGGAGAAAATGAAGCGCAAAAGACCCTGTATCAGATTTTGCGCCAAAACCTCAGTACCAGCTCGTCAATGCGCCGGCACAGATTTCGAAGTATATTCTCTAACATTCGGGACGCTTTGGCGCAAGAAAGGTTGTCGAAAATTGCTAGACCGAGTCTTTCGTTATTTTATTTGTATGTCTAGTTTTTCGTTATCGACAAAAAGAAAACTAAATTCCAGTGTTTTACGTGCCAAAACTCCGTCACGATTGTGAGACAGCCGTAGTGGAGGGACCCCGGGTTAAGTTTGACCACCTGGGGTTCTTTAGCGCGCTTTTGCCTTTCGTCCGCACCGAAGTGCGGCCGCCGCGGCCGGGAATTGATCCCGCGACCTCGACTTAGCAGCGCAACGCCAAAGGCACTACGCCGCCACGGCGGGTCGGCATCGATAAACAATCAGCTGCATCCGAGTAGATGCGGCGAGTATTTGTGCGTGACAGTGAGCCGGCACGGAAATTTCGGGACGACGTCGCCGCCCGGTTTTCGGTTTTGTTTTATTTATGCATGGCTTCCCCTGCCTCCTCTCACGGCAAGAGTTGGCGTTGTGCAATTACGGAAAATTAATTGGCTGATACAGCTTAAATTACTATTCTTCTCAAATGTCCCTTTAATTTCTTTCAAAAAGAAAGAAAGGTTTAACGTCCCAAGGCCCTCATAGTGGGGGACTCCGGATTCATTTCAGCCACTGGGTTTATTTAACCTGCACCCAAATGCTCGTAACACGAGCTCTTTCGCATTCGATTCCCTGTCGGGAAATCGAACCCGCGACTTTGCGCTCAACAGCAAAATGCTATAACTATACTGAGTCACAGCAGCGAGTGTGTACTGTGCATTGAACGAACAGATATGCTATAGCTATCGGTGAAAAAACAGCGCGAAATAAGCACGGACCAGGGAGGAACACAGGACAAGCGCTGTCGCGTTCACAGGACAAGTATCTCGCATTCGTGCCCCTTTTAAGGCCCAAACAATGAAACGTTCCTTTCCTTCGAGCGCTTCCTAACCTTACGTGAGGCCTCCTTACAGCGAAGGACCGATGGAGGAAGCAAGCGTACTCTGAAAGCTCCCTTCGCCCGTCCTCACGTAAGGAGCGGTTGCCGCATGCCTGTGTTCGAGATTATCACTTAAAAGCTTCACGCTAACACCACTATTCAATAAAGAAATCGTTGCACAGTTTTTAAATTGAAGAGCTAATATAGAGATGCGCGGACGCTTTCTTCTAGTTTTCTGTACTAAACGCAAAAAAGTACCACATCACAGTGCAAAACTTGATGTGCTCCATCAACGCTGGCACGCCGGCGTCGTGCAACGCCTAGCAACGCCTAGCAACACTATCATGCCACACGCGTGACTGAAACGAAGACGCCTGGTAAGACGTACCGTGCTCGCGCTTCTCCGCAGGTGGGCGACAGCGCGCATGCGCAAGTAAGCGTCACGTAGCTAAGCGGTGAGGTGAAGCGCTCGTTCAGGGCCAGGAGTGGCGTGCGGATGCATGAAGGTAGCTTCGGAGCTACCTTACGCTGAGGAAGCATTAAGGAAGCCTTCACCGAGGGTCCCTCAGTAAGGAAGCTTTCAGAGTGACATAAGGTGGCCTCACTGCAATGAAGGCTTCCTTACTGAGGTAAGGAACATTTCATTGTTTGGCCCTAAGTCACCATGTTATAGCCATACCATCTGCATATACGCGCGTGCAGCTTGCGCGTGGCGTGCGCCGCGTTTTCTCTCATTTATTAATGCGAACGGCATTCTTGGGATTCTCGGACTCGTTTTTTTTTCTGGCGATCTATCCAGCCGTTTTCGTGATTCAATCCCGAAGAAAGTGCAGTCTAAAAATGTAGACCCGAACTCGTTCACCGCCGCTCTTGAATGAAAAAAAAAAGAAAAAAAATCCTTTAAAACTTCTCCGGATTGATTTTCGTCACAAAATAATGCTATTCGCATACTTGGATAGTCGTTGTAAATTAGTTTGGCCCGAAGTCGTTTTTTTTTCTTCCTCGGTGCTATTTAATATCGCCTACATACTCAGCAGCAATTGCGTCATCCGATGACGGCGCAGATTTAGCACAACGCATTTTTTTTCCTTCCCTGTGTTTGCAGCACGGGAAGTTACCACGGGAAGCATCGTGGGTACGTACCATGTGTTTTCTTGAGGCGCTTAAAGATGGTGTTCCGGCATGCCATAAAAATAATTTGTGGTGCATTTCAATTGTGAGCAGCGGCAACGTAGGCTCTATGGAGGCTGAATCATTTTGATATTTTTTTTTTCTTTTCAACTAAACAGAGGAATATTTAGCTTGGAAAATGCAACTCCAAGAGCCGCCTTGGAACGTGTGGTATGAAAAGTGTATATATAGCGGGAATAATTCAATGAAACTATAGTAGCATAACGTTTGCTTATTTTTATTTCTCTAAAAGACCTAGAAGAGAGATAGCGTGTGCTGGAAATCGCAATTGTGGCTTTTACACCCAGATTATTCAATCGCTGGACATGTGCCCGACAGACCACAATAATTATCAGCTAATTAGGAAAAATACTGAATTAACATTTTAATTAATTTGTTTAATGCAGACAGGTAGCAGCATTTAAGGCTGTTATTTTGAAAGACCATGCCATAATATATATATTTTTTAACGGGGAATCATCCTACAGCACGCTCGCGGGCTTCCGCGATGTTCGTAGTCGGGCCGGGACGACGTAAAACTTGCCCAATCTGTTTTTATTCCAAATCCGCCATTAGCCTTCCATGATAGGTCAAAATGGCTCGGGCCCAGCCCACTGGGCCCGAGCCAGCGCGAGGTGCGGGCGTGTAACGCCACGACTGGATATAGCGCACGCTGTGTGTAAGGCGCTGATTGGATACGGAGCGCAATGACGTCCCACTCCCTGCGTGCGCGCTGATGGGATACCCAAGAAGGCTGCGTCATAGGCCGACGCTTTTGAAAGACGTCACCGCGAACGGTCGGCATAGTGTAGCCAATTAGTGGCAACGTGACATAATTAAATATTGTGCATACTTCACAAGATGTCTCTGTGTGCATAGTGGGGCTTGACTCGGTCATGTGACATTTGAGCTCGTGGGATGCGCATTACTTTCGGTGATCTCATAATATGGTTGTGTGGAATTACCCATAACGAGTAGACCTAACGTAGACAATGACCATAACGAACATCAGAGAAAAAATACAATTTAGTTACATAGACAGACGAGGTACACAATCTGTACATTTGCATGTCTTTTAACGTGATCATCTCTAATAGTCTCTGTCGCCAAAATTGCAGTTTATCGTCTTCATTAAAAAAACAAAAAGAACCGCGAATCACGTTCGTTGTCGGAGAAGTGTGACATAGGATGGCGTAAGGTCACGCTGCACCGTATCGCCATACTCCAGAGTAGGCAGCCATCAAGTTTTACGGAAAACCCCTTGCCATCTCAGACCATAATGAAATTAAAGAGAGGTATCGGTAAATACAGCATTATTTTATATCACGCATGTGAATCGACAGTTGGAGTCTCAAGAACATATTTGCACGCGCAATCACGTCATAAAACTACAAATCTCAATGGTTTTAGGTGAATAACAAGCTTCGATTCTGCTGTATAATGTATGCTCTAAGAGCAAAAAAATAATATTTTGAATATACCTGTTCAGTTCGTTAAATAATTCATCATTGCTGGTCGCACATGTCACGTCCGCCCCATCGTATAACCCAACCCTTCTGTGGCGACGAAATTGCACTGTTTACCACGGGTGGTGGAAATAAAAGAAATGTTAAGCTTGAAAAAGTTCAGATGGTTCTGGGCGCATAGTGAAATCAAGCTATTGGCGCATGTTTTCTTGTGCAAGGTTAAGTGATGCGCCGTATACCTTAGGAACACATAATTTTCAGGTGGGGCAAGGTAGTTGCAAAGCCTCCGCTTAAACATTGTTGAATAACGAACACTTTCTTTTCCCTCATTCTCTACTGAGTTTTTGGATCCGGCGGCCACATAGCAGAACTTCCCGGTAAGCATACTTTGCGACTAATTCTTTTGCATGCTCTCCGAGAAGCCCCCTTATCGGGGATGAACCCCGCCAATACCGTAGCAAACGGAAATAGGAGCATGGATGACCTGCGCAATACTTTTGTTTATACGTACTCTTCTGAGGGCATTACTTCTAAGTTCACGGACGCAGGTTTATAACTGAGCATTTTGTGGAAACGAAGGCAACAGAGACGTTGTCTGTCTCAAAACTTGTGCCACCGCTGTCGTGGCCAATGCAGACGTGAGACCGCTATGGTTACTAGCGTTTTCTTTCTGGAAGTTCTCATAGACCCACTTTGTTATTCAGCTCTGAAGCTTCACCAGACGATCTTGTACTCGCTCTGGCTGTGGGCGCCTTGTTTTTTGTGACTTCTGGGATAGATGTCATGGTTACAAATTGGATTGAACATACGCTCCGCCGTGAATGTGCGACAATGCATGGCCGGTATCGTCAAGTAACGCTAACCGGCAGAACACCACGAATTATGTATGTTCTGTTCTCCTATCTGTTCTTCATGCCTTTATGTATTTGCGGTCCGTTACTTTATGTAGAGTGCTTCGCGGATAGGAATGATTCAAGAAAATGAAAAAAAAGGTACTCAAGGTCCAGCCTGGTGACATCGCTTTTGATTCGTTCTACATTTGTGACCTAGCCAGAGTTCCTTTACAGACTTTGCATTGGTCTTTGTGCCCAGCGGTCAACTCGCTTCCACCACCTGTGAAGTCTAGGGAAGCCATGACGCGTAAGTATCGTCAATATACATGCAACTGTCGCATCCAAAAATTACGGCTCCGAGAAGCTGCATGAACGAAACAATCCTAGCTAGTTAGAGGGCGTATGCATCGGAACCCGGCCACTTTGCGGCGCAGCGGTACTTCGGCAGAAATGTGTTCGTCGTCATGTTTGTGGTTTTGATAGTTGCAGTGCAGCAAAGGACAATGCGTTTTGCCAAGTATCTGAACCCATTTACCAGGTGAGCAGCTACTTTCTCCCCTCAATCCACCCGCAACTAACTTTGTGCGAAACTCTAGCGATCCTTCCCCCAACATGTAACGACGAAGACTGCGTCACGATGGTGGCACAACGATAACGGCCTTTTTTGACTGACGTCCAATTATTAGAGCGGAGAACCACCTTTGTGACAGGGACGTTGGGAATGACTTTTGCATCGCGCATGAGCAATGCTGCGCCAACGCATTCTCTGCTTTTGCCTTCGAAATGCATTTCCGGAAGCCATCATTATGTCCGAGTCTCGTATGAGGCCTCACAAAAACGTGTACAGCGCGAAAATTGCGAGTGAGCTGGTTCGTTGGCACGTCCGGCTCCAAACTGCTCATTGCTCCAGATGGGTCCGCAGTTGCAGTGGTGAGCGATCTT
Source organism: Dermacentor andersoni (assembly GCF_023375885.2). Taxonomy (NCBI): domain Eukaryota; kingdom Metazoa; phylum Arthropoda; class Arachnida; order Ixodida; family Ixodidae; genus Dermacentor; species Dermacentor andersoni. The sequence goes on from NC_092814.1 coordinate 139,163,244, forward strand.
TTGCTTGCTTCGCCAACTGTGGAGGCTGCGAGTGAGGTTATGGAGAGAGTGGGGAGCTTGCACGATGATGTTGCGGCGTAACATAACGGCCGGACCGACGGACAGACGGACACGGCAAATTCAGTTTCGAACTCTTAACTACTGCTGCAATAAAGGTTTCATTGGATATGCTACGCGAACGTCCAACGGTGAATTTAGCCTGAATATGGAACTGATGCCTTCGGATAAGCTTGCGTGTCAGGGCGCATATACAGCGACATGGTTGACGGCTGTCCAAGTTGGTCAAGACGCAATCACAGTGGTGACTACATTCAAAGAATGGGTTTCTATGTGGTGACTCTAGCTTGTGAAACACGTAAAAAGGTATCTGAATGGCCGCTGTACAGCTACAGTGCGCTGTACCTGCACTTGTAGTACCTCTACTATCGGTCCCGTGGCAACAGTGATTATTCCTAAATGCCTGAGAATGGCCTCTACAGCGGAAAGATTAGCGATGTAGCCTAATTGTACAGCAATTTACAGGCAATATTTCAAGCTGGTGTAAAAGCTTGAACCAGAAGTCAAGGACTTTGTCGGCGGTTGGGCGATTCAGAACGAGAGCGGTGATGTTCGAATTGGCCTCTGGCTGATAGTCATCTCTTGCGCCGAGGTTTCCTTGGTGTGTACACAGCTGGAAGAAGGCACAGGCAACACTGTGTGCTTGTAAAAATGCCAACGTGTTCCTAATTTCCAAATGACGACGACGTCGCCATCAGCGAGAAATTTCAACTTCTCTGGATCGAAGGAGTTAACGACAAGCCTCCAAGAACCTGTACGTTTTTGTCAGCAAACGTCTTACGAACTAGACCTTACGTAAATTAAATCCGCGCGGTCCGCACATGGATTCCCATGGTCATGCTCGTGAAGTTTGCTTCTCGGACAGTGCCAAGGGGTACTCACCACCGCAGTTCCCGATGTTGGCGCTGTACACGTTGTGCTCAGACAGGGATTTTACGCAATCGCTCAGTATCACACACACTTAACAACTCTGATGCTGAAAAAGGTGCACGCGGGGGTGCGCAGCAGTAGCCATGCTCTAAAGTCGCTCAAACAACCGCCGAAGAAGCGCTGCGCAACGGCAGGAATGTTGTACTTGACGTAATCGAAGCGCTTAAGTGCCCTCAGTGCCGCATCACTGGCGAGCTTCAGATCCCATAACAAGGTTTTGAGACCGGGCGAGCTGGTGTTCCATGTTACTGTGAATCACCGGGACGCGTTTTTACAATTGCTAGTAAGTAAAGCGGGGTGTGGCGCTTTTGACGGCGCTCAACGTTTCTGCGCAGGCGCTAGTAAGAGCGGGCGCGAGAGAGAAAATCTGGGGGCCTTTGCTCCTTGAATGCTCCTTTGCTCCTTTGCGCGCGTTGTATTCGTTTGTCCCCTAGACATGCCGGCATTGCGGAGTGCGGTCGAGTTAATACGCTCCGCCATTGGCTGCCCGCACGGTGAGGCAGTGGGGGCGGACGCCGCTTGGTGATCGCTGTGTCTGAAGGAGCAATGTTCTGACTGGTGTTGTAAGACGCGGGTCGCTTTTTTTGTCGCGACGATAGATCGGATTTTTTACCAGCACTGCTCCGGGAATGCACATGTAACCGGCAAACGGAGGCCTCAGGAGAGCACCTGAGGTTATATTAAAGCAGGCGGCGCAGGATCTCCGGGGCACCCAAGCGCTAGCGGGGGGATCAAAGCTGGAAGCAGGGCGGTCCGTGGGTTGGGGACGCGCAGGCCTTTGCGAGCCCCCACCCGCGGACCAGTCTGGGTTCTAGCTTTGATGTCCCCGTTGCCGCTTTAGTGTTCTAGAGGCGCCGCCAATAATCCGAAATAATGACACGTAGTTTTCATTAGTAAAAACATGATTGACTAAATATAATTGCGTCGAGCCTCCAACCTGCGATGCTAAGTTCAGCACTGATGCGCCCCGCCACTTCTGCCGGCACGCTTAGGGACAAGCGCATACAAGGCACGCCAAGAAACTCCTCCGCAGTACCTAGACAGAGTCGTATTTTCAAGGAGCAAAAGTCCCCAATTTCCTCTCTCGCACCCGCCCTTACTTGCGCATGCACGCAAACGTCCATCGTCTCCGCAAGTGCCACGCCCCGCTGTACCTACTAGCAATTGGAAATACGCCACCGGGACAAGGGGGATAGGAAAAGACGAAGACAAGCGCTGCCTGCCAACTGTTTTTTTTTTAATTTTGCGTAACATATATATGCACAAATAAAATTGATAATCATGAAACAAACTCATAACAACCAAATCCTGATAATAGCTAGTGCGTGATTATGTGCCCACAGTGAAACACCCTAAGTGGGCGCATGGTTTTCCGCACATCCTAAATATGATCATTGTTTTCGCGAAAGAGCGATGGAAGGCTTGCTGACAGCACCATCTTGAGCAATGGTCACGGCTTCGATAAGGCCTTCCGATTAAACTGGTGTTTTCAAACCAAGAAACGCATCCGAAATGCGAACAGTGTATAAATAAAAAAAGAAATTCGCGGAAAATAAAAACACAAATTGAAGTCAGCGCTTGCCTTTGTCTTTTTCTCTCCTTGTTCCGATGTGTGCTATAACTCACAGTTCAGTTCCTACACGTTTCACTTAGATCTGTCTGGCTCCTGGATGTAGGCTTGAATAACTGACGCGTGTGCAGCAATTCGATACTTCTTGACGAGTTACTCCATATGTTTTGTTGACGGTACTACCGCGATTCCTACAACAGTGGGTCCCCTTTCTCTATTTGGTTGTGTCACCTGGTCGCAGCTTTGGCGTTTCACAATGTTTTAAAGTCGAATGTGTACACATATTTCTAAATCATGCGACATGCCGGGGCTCACTTGCGCGGCACACTGCAGGAACGCGCCCTGAATTTCACGGCCAAAATGAGAAAGAAAGAGTTCATAGCGCAATATTGCCACAACACACTTATTAACATTTCCCCCTTTTTTTCTTTATTCAGTGATATCACTCCCTCGAAAGTCACACTAACATGCAGTTCGGTTAACGCGCGGTGCTGTGTCATTTACTATATTAGAAATCCCCGTCGATCCGTTTCGGCCCAGTCGAGAAGAATGGCCAGAGGGGCACAGCGGGCAGCGGCGACACCTCGGCCGAAGACGACGCGGACGAGTCGGTCCCGTCGCACACGCTGGCCAAGTCGAGCAGCACGCCGGCCGTGCCGCTGCCGGCTGAGGAGAACCCGCTGTTCGAGCTCGACAAGCGCGTGCCGCCCACGGCCCGCGTCACAGCCACCGGCGACTCGCACCACGCTGTCAGGAAGGCGCACACTGTCCCCAAGCACAGGCACATGACGCATAATCGACAAGCCAGCCGCAACGTGGAACTCAGCAAACCGCCGACGGTCTTCAAGAACGCCACCGGCGCCACGACCAAGAACAGTAAGCGCTTTCTTCCTGGCTATTCGCATGCTGGAAACTGTGCTTCCCAACCAAGCTTTCGCGCTTTTACCTCAAGTAGAAGTTTATGCATTTCCCTGTGTAGCAGTGTCAGCGATTATCGTTGTCGCTGTGATAGCATGTGACAGCGCGACCGAAGAAACGTTGTGTTCTTTCTGCACTTTGCATTTCTTCGCTTGTGCGATCGCACCATTTGGTTCTTTGTGGATTTGATATCGCAATTTCTCGGCTCGAAATTGACTGTGGCATCAAGTCGTAAACTAATTATTCAGTACCATGACCAAAAGTTGCTAACAGCAGTCTGGTAAGTTTGTCCGTAGACAAACGGAGCTTTTATAGTCAAGGACCAGAAAATACTTATACAGAAGAACACACGCTACGTTTACTGCCGTTTCGGGCTATTAATGACGATCGTATTTCACATGGCAAACATCTAAGGCAATGTTCATTGTGAAACTTGCTGACACTGACCGAACAGCAAATGAAGCTCACTCGGTCTACACTCGTGCGACCAAGCGATGGGTAGGCTTTTCAACAAAAAAGAGTGCCAAAAGTTCTACGACCAAGACTACGAAACCTTACTGTTGTGAATCCTTTGTGCAAAGTCTCTTAAGGTATCCTAATAAGACGACAAGCATACATAAATTACAGAGCACAATAAAGTGGTCGAAAGGAGGACACCACAATAATATTAAGATTTTCTTTGGCGAGCTACGTCTTTGTATTTAAAAAAAAAAGATTGGCGTGCAAACCACAGCTTCTAAAGATACCGTAGCGACGGCTATAGTTCACCTTGTTTTTGTAACTCTGACCGCTCATCAAGGCCCGAAGTTAAACGTTATATATTGCTTCTTCATTGCACAGCTCGAATCCTGGCGTGCTTTATATCTGGCGATACCCCGACAAGCATGGACGCTTTGCCACCACCCGGAATTTGTGATTACCTCATCTATACGCGCGCCGGCTATGCCAGAGGTCGCCTTCGTTTCGCCTACCCGTCCAGTGAGTCCATACCCTGTTACACGCCACTAATTTTGTTCATCGGCGCCCGCTTTTTCTGCCGCACAGTCTGCGTGAATAGCTGTGGTGAGAGGCCTGTCAGTTACAAATACACATTATTGTATAGCCGCCAGTGGCGTAGCCAGAAAGCTTTTTTTTTCAGGGGGGGAGGTGTAGAGAAGGAGGGGGCACCCACTTGACCGGGGACGTGAAGGGGCGGGGAGGGAAAAGGAGGGCTGGGCAGCCCGCATACTAATACACAAATTTCGAGGGGTGGAGGGGGAGGGAGGCACGTGCCCGGTGTACCATTCCCCGGCTACGCCTCTGGTAGCTGCATATTCTGATAATGAACGATCTCAGTTCATTTTCAGTGTACGAGTTGTTTGACATGTGCCAACATGTACACTTAAGCATGCCCTATATACGTCGTAAATAACTTCAGCGCCTGTGCATTATCTTTGCTGCATTTATTCGTAAACGCAAACAACACCTGTATATTTTTCTTGATATTCGGAGGGGATAGCATTTAGAATTGGTCTCTCAGTGTTAAAATAATTGTTACATACCCGTGCTATGATAGTCTGGCATTTAGCATCCCGCGCTCGGTTGTCCGTTTCATTTGCCTTTTCGCAGGCTTACGAAGACGCTACTGCAAGCCGACTCTTCGAATCAAGCTGTTGCTATATGCCGCATTACGTGCCTTCTTTTCTGACTTGGCATATGAGTGGCTTGATCGCAGAGCGTTTTGTATTGAAACCCTTTTTTTTGGCATTGTAAATGAAAATATACCGCTCTGTTTAGTAGTCGCCTACTACGTCTTCATCTTTATCTAGGGTTGCGCGCATTTCGTTTTCATTTTCCCTAAATTCGGCGTACTTTTGTGTTTATTTCCACGCGATTTTTTGTGTGTGTGTGAAATGTATTTTATAATAAACCTTTACCACATTTTTCAATGAATAACCTGGAGCTTATAATTTCTTTCTTTGCGGCGAATATCTGTTCCCGTAATTTCGTTGACGCTTAAACGCACTGTAGGACTGCACATTCTACTTTTCACATTCGACACGGTAATTGCATCTAATACAGAGAATAACGAAGATTTTCGAAACTCATTCTGTATCAAATGCACAAAGAAATACGGCGATGTGAATATGCAGGAATTGAGAGAGTGCATCAATGACATTTGGACTATAATAGAATGATACTTTATTTGTCACGTTTTAGGGTACAGAGTTCGAGAGATTAATAAAAAAAACATGTACAGAGAGGACCCTCCCCACTCTTTATCAGTGAACTCGCTCGGTTCATCTGCCACAGTGGCCACAGAGCAAAAACTGCAAAGGTCGGTGGAGCGCGCACCAGGGCCCCCTCTACCACTCTGCGTACCCTGTCCCTCTTCTCGTCTACACGCTTCTCGGTTTCGTCACAGCACAATGACAGACAGAACAAAAGCAAACCTGAAAAGTAAAGAGTACATATTGTTGGGGCGGCAGGATATATACCTTGACCTCGTCAGACTCCTAGTATCGGAGCACATATAGGATCGCAGCTGCGCGCCCATCATTGTCTTGACTCTTTGGTAAATTTGCTTTCTCGGGCGCTTTTTGATTAAGGCTAAATTCTAGAAAAAAAATTTCGGCGTATCTCTTCAAATTAATTATTTTTCGGTTTAAACCAAACACGCTGGAACGTAGGGTTGCATCAAACGAACAAATGTTATCCGGTATAATATGAACGAGAAGGGAAAGAGTTGACACTGCAGCAGCCTGCTAAAAGTAGAAAAAAGAACATCTCCGTAATTTTCTGCGTGTAAGGAATCGGTTTCTGAGTGTTAAAATAATTATGTTACATACCCAAGCTACAAAGGTACATTGCGATGTCCGAGTTTTCAACGGCGCCAGTAGCACTAAATTTTCGCACTTGTTTCTGATTGATTGATGGATATTGTTTTTTTGGCGCAAGGGCCAGAATGGCCAAAGAGCGCCATGACACTTGGTGATGAATGGCAATGAGAATAGTTGAATATGGTGGAAATCGAGTGGCTGTATATTGGCCTAAAATATTCGCTGTAAATGGTGCAAAATATGTATCTATTAAAATAATGTCAATGAAAAGTGAGTGCTATGGTTATGAAAGTACGTTCTGAAGGATTAGATACTAAAACGCGTTAATTTATAGCAGCACTAGTGCCTCTGCAGAGCCCTTCAGCGCAAGGGCTGCGGGGCATGTGCTCTGTAAGGGACTGCAGTGCAGCTACAGCCTCTAAGCAGAGGCTGTGCTACAAATAGCCTGGCTAAATGATTTCTATGGTATTCGTTTCTTCTAAGAATTTGAGTACTGATTTAAAATTAAATAGAGGGTCATTGCCTAAATAGAAGACTGGGTGCAAAGGTATATTATGACGGTATAAGGAAGGCAGGAAAGGCGTCAGGCAGGGAGATACGATCTCTCCAATGCTATTCACAGCGTGTTTACAGGAGGTATTCAGAGACCTGGATTGGGAAGAATTGGGGATAAGAGTAAATGGAGAATACCTTAGTAACTTGCGCTTCGCTGATGATATTGCCTTGCTTAGTAACTCAGGGGACCAACTGCAATGCATGCTCACTGATCTGGAGAGGCAGAGCAGAAGGGTGGGACTAAAAATGAATCTGCAGAAAACTAAAGTAATGTTTAACAGTCTCGGAAGGGAACAGCAGTTTACGATAGGTAGCGAGGCACTGGAAGTGGTAAGAGAATACATCTACTTAGGACAGGTAGTGACTGCTGATCCAGATCATGAGAGCGAAATAATCAGAAGAATAATAATGGGCTGGGGTGCGTTTGGCAGGCATTCGCAGATCATGAACAGCAGGTTGCCATTATCCCTCAAGAGAAAAGTGTATAACAGCTGTGTCTTACCAGTACTCACGTACGGGGCAGAAACCTGGAGGCTTACGAAAAGGGTTCTACTTAAATTGAGGACGACGCAACGAGCTATGGAAAGAAAAATGATAGGTGTAACGTTAAGGGATAAGAAAAGAGCAGATTGGGTGAGGGAACAAACGCGCGTTAATGACATCTTAGTTGAAATCAAGAAAAAGAAATGGGCATGGGCAGGACATGTAATGAGGAGGGAAGATAACCGATGGTCATTAAGGGTTACGGACTGGATTCCGAGGGAAGGGAAGCGTAGCAGGGGGCGACAGAAAGTTAGGTGGGCAGATGAGATTAGGAAGTTTGGAGGGTCAACATGGCCACAATTAGTACATGACCGGGGTAGTTGGAGAAGTATGGGAGAGGCCTTTGCCCTGCAGTGGGCGTAATCAGGCTGATGATGATGATGATGAAGGAAGGGAAGAGCTTTTTTCTCTCCTCTTCTAATAATTAGCACTGAACGAGAACATGAAGGACTGTAAGTCTACTGCCACACCTAGTGCATATCGGAATGTTAGTTCCAGATAGAATATACGAGTGAGCGCTATAGGTGCGCCCAATTCTTAATCTACAGAGCACTACTTCCGGGTGTCTTGTTGTTCTTTCAGAGATCCAGTTCTCTATTGCTGGTTTGATTAGGTGCAGTTTGTTGGATATCTGAGTGTCCCATTGCCTCTGCCAATATTTCCGTAATTTATATCTTAAAAATGACTTAAGGTGTGTGTACGGTAAAGGTATATTAATGTTTGCATCACAAAAAAGCTACAGATGTAGCCCTTTCGTATGCAGTTACGTTGCCCTCTAGGCCTCTATGGCCAGGCACCCAACAAAGAACAATTATTTGGTTAGACATGTATGCTGAGCATAGAAGGTTGTAGACTTCATTAAGGATAGAGTTTTTGTGTTTTCGTAGACTTGATATGCCACTAACAACGCTTAATGAATCTGTGAATATAACAGCCTTTATTATACCTGTTTGTTTTATATGTGTCACAGCAGAAAGGATCGCGTATGCCTCCGCTGTGAAGATGCTGTTGTTTGGATTTAATGCACCGGACGTTGAAAATGACGGTCCGAGAGCTGCATAAGCTACACCATAAGTAGACTTTAAAGCGTCTGTATAAAACTCCGCGCAGGAGCACTTGGCCTGGAGTTCGAGAAAGTGTGAATGTATGGGCACCTCAGGCGCATGTTTTGTTATTGCGACGAAAGACATATCGCACTGGATAGTCTGCCATTCCCAAGATGGTGCAAGGTTAATGGGAGTCATTAGGACTGTTTCTCGATGTTGAATACCGGTTTCATTGGCCAGTTCTAAGCGCACTGACAGAGGAGCTGGAACAGATGGGCGGTTACGGTGAAGTCTTTGCAGAGTACAAGTCAAGTACAGTTGAGTAACACGGATGTTCGTTATTCGATTTACATTTTAAAAAGTAGGAGAAGCATAGATATGTTCTGCGTAGGTGTAAGGACCATTGGTTCGCCTCGACATAGACTTTCGACAGGACTTGTTCTAAATGCGCCTGTTACCAGCCATACATCTAGATTGTGGACTGGGTCGAGAATGTTTATGATACGACGGTAGACAGAATGCACCAGAGGGCGATACACGAATAGATCATATACTCGGTGTCTCACGTAACTTGTGTCAAAATTTAAAAATATGCGAGTGCCACGTAGCTGGATATAAACAAGATAATGTTGTTTGACGTCCCTTGGAGCAAATCAGACTATCTTTCTATTTCACCTAATTATATAATTAGTTATTATTAATAATTTGTTTCTCAATTATTGTAATCAGAGCAAAATTGTCCATCAGAACACTGTAGGCCGACATGAAAAATTCCCAGTCCATCGTTCTGTTGCTCAATACGCGCTACATTTTGTTTTTCTTTTTTCAAGCCTGAAACAAGCCCGGAAAAGCGCGCGAAAAGTGCCGCGCAACTAGTTGCGCGGCCTTTTTTCGTGTTTTTTTTTTTTGCGGATTTTCCGATTAACAATTTTCTGATTGACAATGTTGCTCTGATTACAATATTTTAGACTATAATTAACAAAAAATAATTATGCAATTACGCGAAATAAAGAAGATAGTCTGACTTGCGCCAAGCGACGGCAAACAGCATCATCATGGTTCTGTCCAGCTATAGCGTGGCACCAGCGTATTTTTCAATTCTGGTACAAGTTAAGTGGGGCACCCTGTACAGTCGCCCAAGTAACCTGCACTTCAGAAACTCGTTCGTGAGGGACAATGAAGCTTGTTCCATGGCTTACAAACGACTCTGTCGGCTGAACTTGGCGGCTCACCCCAAACCTCCGGTGTCCGGTCGTGCAGCGTTCAAGAAGTTTCGCGAGCAGGCTCGCGTCGCCCAGTCGACCAGCGTTCGCAGTGGCTGGGGCGTTGCGCTGAACGCGGCCGAAGCGATGTCGGGCCAGAGCGGCGTCTGGGGCGAGCACCGGCAAGAGTTCGGGCTGCAAGTGCAGCGGCTGCTCGTCGCCTACGGCATCTCCTGTTTTGGCCTAGCCGACGTCCACACCACGGCGGCCGACTTCATCGATACTGCCAACGACTACCTGGACTTCTATAAGGTGTGCCGCCGTACGACAGCGATGCACAGGACGTGCCGATGGATACTGTGACAGTTTATTTTCTTCTGTCCCTCTCTGCCCTTTCGCATCTTATCGTGACTTCGTATTTTTTACGGTCTGCTTGCGTAGGCTTCGCTTTATGGCGGTAGCCATGCGTGGCCCTGCAACTGAAGCCTTCCACTGAGTCTGAGATTTTATGGTCAGGGTTGTGCTGTGTGCCGCATGACAACTATGTGCAAAGGTAATGCTATACAGCCCTAAAGCGCAGCAAGTGTAAACATTATTTCATCCGCCGTTCTTGTCTTCTTAGTGCTCGCGCAGTAATGCAAGTGACCGGACAACACTGGATAGCCTAATAGCTTCGCAGCGTTTAATGGAAGGCTGTTTACGTTGCACGTACCCTTTGTATATGAGTTTCTACAATTAACTAACACTAGTGACACCAAAATAATCAGCAGCCTTATAATTAAATACTGCATGACAAAGGCCGGTACGACAAGCGGAACTCGGTCTGCACGAAATTACGGTATAAAAAATTATGGGGTTTTACGTGCCAAAATCACTTTCTGATTATGAGGCACGCGTTGTGGAGGACTCGGGAAATTTCGACCACCTGGGGTTCTTTAACGTGCACCTAAATCTAAGCACACGGGTGTTTTCGCATTTCGCCCCCAACGAAATGCGGCCACCGTTGCCAGGATTCGATCCCGTGACCTCGTGCTCAGCAGCCCAACACCATAACCACTGAGCAACCACGGCGGGTGAAATTACGGTATGTAGCGCAACTCAACTGTAATATCATCATCGCCTTTGTGGAATGCGACTGACTGTCTTCGTTCAATGCCGGAAGACCAAATACAAATGCAAATATTGAATATTAATTACGCTCTTTGCAACCGATATAGCTGTTTTTCTTCTTTATTCTTCACGGCTTGCTTGCAGAGCTTCCGCGGCATACTTGAGAAGTTTCGAGTTCCTTTAGGACCAAAGCCGACCTTGTTTTTCGGCATGCGTGTCCTCGGCATGTTCTATTCCAACCGGGATGCCTTCCGGGACAGAGTCGGCAACGTCCTGCAGTAAGTGATTGTAATGCTGCGCGATGTGGCGACTCGCCTGAAGGTAATTATGCACCTCTGAAGTCAAAGTCACTGTCAAGTTGAACTACTACTGTAGTGGCGGTTGAAGTAATCTTTATTTACGTTTACACCAATGTTTGCACTTGAAATACTTATTAGGTGGCGTGATTTCACAAACCAGATACAGCGGTATGTTTTACAAAAGACCCCCCCCCGAGAGGAACTGCGTAGGTTTTGTTATTATGCTAAGAAATTATCAGTACACGGGCCTTTTTTTTAAGCCTGCGCCTGTCAGAACATAACCGCAGTGTTCGGAAGAAGGTGCGTAACTTTCATAAGGTAAGCGTCTCCTCATGATCGTTGTCGTAAACACCATTTTTATTGACCTAAACACAGAGATGAAGATGCAACATCGCGTTGTAGATTGACATCTTGATGTTTTATCCTGGATTTTCATATCAATTCGCGGTATTCGAAAGGCACTTCAAGTGTGCTTTTGATCGTCTGTGACGATATAGAACGAATTGGTAAAAAATAAAAAAACAAAAACAAAGGTGGTGCCACTAGCGCTCTTAAAGCACATCCATACAGTTTCGCATGCACCTAAATTAATATCAGGAATGAATGTCTCACGTAATCACTTTTGAGTTAATTTCGGAAAGGATCATACGCTTGTCACCCTGAGAAGTCCACGTCAAAATTATGACGTGACAGCGAGCTATGCGAAACTTCGCGGTGGCGGTGCCACCCGTCGTTCGTGCATTTTTTCTGGCTTGCCAAGCCTCCTGTCCCTGATAGAGCAATAGTTTCTTTCCTTCTTTTTTATTGCAAAAGCGTAATTAGTGAACACAGCTGGAATAATTAACCCTCGTATTCAGAAATGCAGCTTAACTTGCAGCCTACGCTTGACTCGAGCGTCATTTAGATCAAGTCAAGCATGGGCTTCATTCAAGTTAAGATGCAGTGAAGATCCAGTTAAGATGCATTTCTGCATACAAGGGTTAGTATTTCTTCTTAGTGCCCATTTAAGTTGCAATTCCATGTGGTCGTTGGGTACTTGGTCGTGTGCAAATCTGCTGATACGGCTTGCGACGGTTCCTGACCACAAAACATTTGCTTTGTTGGCAGGTTTGTTGATATCTTCATCTATCAAACGCACGTTTCCAGGATTACGAAGATGTGCGTCAGCGTTTTTCCATCCAACAGATACTACCCAGGAATCGACGATCAAGATTCCTTCGTGCGTTGTCCTTTTGATTATATTTGCAGTGACACAGCTCTTGAGAGGCGCGCCTATCGATGCTTTGTTTTCACTCAGCTAACGCAAACAAGGTGGAATTTTCGTCGCCCACATCATTCAACAAAGAACTTCGGATCTTTGCTTATCTTGTTGGTCCGGGAAAAATAAAGAGACGCTGTCGTATTCGTGCCTGGCCATCGCAAAAGCAAACTGCTGTAGAGACGGGGACTGGGCTGCTATAATGTAGTGCTTCCGTTCGTTAAATTCTATTTCTTTTTCATGACCCACCGCTCATAACCGGCCGATTCTGATGATAACGTAGGCGGGGTGCCATTCGAACCACTGACGAAGCAAAAAAATAATAGTTGGAACAGAATCGTTACATTATCCTGGCTCCTGGGTGCTCTATAACGTAAAAGTATACGCTATTCTGACTTTATTTCAATCTCTTTGCGTCAACATCCTTGACCACATTCCTTCTGTCTTCGTTATTAACAGGACGACGCTTTACGGACGCTCACACCTCCACTTGTGTACAGAGACGACTTCCACTTGCTCTTGTCCATAAGCTTGAGCCTTTTAAGATTCAGCATGAAAGGGCCTGATATTGAAGAAATTCGAAGGCCCTGCAAGAGCATGGTGTCCTTGCCTTTCAAGGTGGTAGGTATTCCATAATTAATACTGAACGGCGTCCTAGCCTTGACTTACTAAGTCTAGCAAACAATGCGATAGAACGAACGCTCTGACTGGTCGTTGCGCGCTTTTGAATTTGTGACGAAAACCTGCAATCTGTGTGAAAATTAAATAAGTGTGTGCATAATCTTAAGGGGCGGACATGTTTCTTGAACTGTTCTTCAATTTTTTTTTTTCAGTTTAATTCTTGTTGAAGACCTCGGAGCAGAGGCGTCCTATGCAATGGGGCGCTTCCGCAATTCTCCGGGAAGCATATATTGAAAATCTAGAAGGCACAGCACCTTAGCAACCCCGGTTGAACGCGATTGGCTGAAACATCACCGGCGGCGCTCGATGCCCTTTGCAACTCCCGTGGAAGTACGCCGCGCCACCTAACCCCTTTTAAGCTAACCTAATCTAATCTAACCTAACCTAATCCTTACCTAACTTATTGTGGGCGACACGCAAAGGCAGTAATCCTCACGGCGTGGCATCAGAGCGTTGCTGGCGGCGTTTCAGCTAACCACATTCAACAATGGTTTCTAGACGCTGTGCCTGCTAGATTTTATATATAGACCTCCGAGGAATCTACACAGACGTCTCACCACTTATTTTGAGGGAGGTGATGTAAATGGAAGACGAGCTTACTGACTGAACAAGTCACACAATTCTATCTAAAACAGCATCGTTAGACAACTGTACATTATGCACCGTTTATCACCGCCGGTGCAGCCAATGTCGAGTGAACAGAATATGTCGAAACACTAAACTGTCCGCACTTCTAAGGCTTTCTATTCAGCGGTTCTAAGACCTCGGTTACCTCCAAACATGACGTGAAGGACAATAAACTGCATTTCTCAATACCGTTTTCTTTTCGGTAATCCATTCACATATATGCGGCGCCGAGCACTTTAGGGCCGTGCATTTTTGCTAGTTAAGACAACAGTGAGCTTCGCTACTACTTTAATCGGGATGACTATGGAACTTTGGTGCTCTGTACGCTTGCAGCATCGTGCCACCAGTCGCGGGTGTCTGTAGAGTGCAACGCTAAATAAGCACGCCCCGGAAGCGTGGTTTCGGACATGGTACCTTCATGAATGACTATAATTTGTGAGCGGTCGGCCTCGGTAGGCGAGTGCCACACAATAATTGTCAGCATACATTTCGGAGTAAACATGGCATGCACACTTGTTTGACTCGTCTTTTGCTTCCCTATCTCTTCTTTTCTCGTTGTGCACAATATGCGCAGTACTGTAATACCACTGGATTCAGCGAGGACTCGGAAGACGAGCTCCAGATTGGCGTCTATCGTTTCAACGAGCGGAGATCTTTGGTGGACACGTTTGAAACTCCAGACGTGATTGAATTCAAGGTGTGGATGATTTACGTAAATTTTTATTGCATTCAACGGACTTATGTGAGGCAGGAAAAGTTGTAACGGTTACCTTCAGTGTGAAACCGGAAGTAAAAGTTGCTTATGACAGGACCAAAACTGCTATTACACTGAGTAGGTGACGGACAATTCGGGAGTTATCATACGCAACTTGTTTCACTGTGCCAGGAGTATCTCGCAGTGCAGAAAACATCACAGTGCTTGATGCACGTTTTTATAGCACTCGCAAAAGAACTTCACCTTGACATTATAGAACTCATCATCATCATCATCATCAGCCTAGTTACGCCCACTGCAGGGCAAAGGCCTCTCCCATACTTCTCCAACTACCCCGGTCATGTACTAATTGTGGCCATGCTGTCCCTGCAAACGTCTTAATGTCATCCGCCCACCTAACTTTCTGCCGCCCCCTGCTACGCTTCCCTTCCCTTGGAATCCAGTCCGTAGCTCTTAGTGACCATCGGTTATCTTCCCTCCTCATTACATGTCCGGCCCATGTCCATTTCTTTTTCTTGATTTCAACTAAGATGTCGTTTACCCGCGTTTGTTGCCTCACCCAATCTGCTCTTTTCTTATCCCTTAGCGCTACACCCATCATTCTTCTTTCCATAGCTCGTTGCGTCGTCCTCAATTTCAGCAGAACCCTTTTCGTAAGCCTCCAGGTTTCTGCCCCATATGTGAGTACTGGTAACACACAGCTGTTGTACACTTTCCTTTTGAGGGATAGTGGCAACCTACTGTTCATGATTTGAGAATGCCTGCCAAACGCACCCCAACCCATTCTTATTCTTCTGGTTATTTCAGTCTCATGATCCGGATCCGTGGTCACTACCTGCCCTAAGTAGATGTATTCCCTTACCACTTCCAGTGTTTCGCTACCTATCGTAAACTGCTGTTCTCTTCCGAGACTGTTAAACAGTACTTTAGTTTTCTGCAGATTAATTTTCAGACCCACCCTTCTGCTTTGCCTCTCCAGGTCAGTGAGCATGCATTGCAACTGGTCTCCTGAGTTACTAAGCAAGGCAATATCATCAGCGAATCGCAAGTTGCTAAGGTATTCTCCATCAACTTTTATCCCCAATTCTTCCCACTCCAGGCCTCTGAATACCTCCTGTAAACATGCTGTGAATAGTATTGGAGATATCGTATCTCCCTGTCTGACGCCTTTCTTTATAGGGATTTTGTTGCTTTCTTTGTGGAGGACTACGGTGGCTGTGGAGCCGCTATAGATATCTTCCAGTATTTTTACATATGGCTCGTCTACACCCTGATTCCGTAATGCCTCCATGACTGCTGAGGTTTCGACTGAATCAAACGCTTTCTCGTAATCAATGAAAGCTATATATAAGGGTTGGTTATATTCTGCACATTTCTCTATCACTTGATTGATAGTGTGAATATGGTCTATTGTTGAGTAGCCTTTACGGAATCCTGCCTGGTCCTTTGGTTGACAGAAGTCTAAGGTGTTCCTGATTCTATTTGCGATTACCTTAGTAAATACTTTGTAGGCAACGGACAGTAAGCTGATCGGTCTATAATTTTTCAAGTCTTTGGCGTCCCCTTTCTTATGGATTAGGATTATGTTAGCGTTCTTCCAAGATTCCGGTACGCTCGAGGTTATGAGGCATTGCGTATACAGGGTGGCCAGTTTCTCTAGAACAATCTGACCACCATCCTTCAACAAATCTGCTGTTACCTGATCCTTCCCAGCTGCCTTCCCCCTTTGCATAGCTCCTAAGGCTTTCTTTACTTCTTCTGGCGTTACCTGTGGGATTTCGAATTCCTCTAGGCTATTCTCTCTTCCACTATCGTCGTGGGTGCCACTGGTACTGTATAAATCTCTATAGAACTCCTCAGCCACTTGAACTATCTCATCCATATTAGTAACGATATTGCCGGCTTTGTCTCTTAACGCACACATCTGATTCTTGCCTATTCCTAGTTTCTTCACTGTTTTTAGGCTTCCTCCGTTCCTGAGCGCCTGTTCAATTCTATCCATATTATAGTTCCTGATGTCCGCTGTCTTACGCTTGTTGATTAACTTAGAAAGTTCTGCCAGTTCTATTCTAGCTGTAGGATTAGAGGCTTTCATACATTGGCGTTTCTTGATCAGATCTTTCGTCTCCTGCGATAGCTTACTCGTTTCCTGTCTAACGGCGTTACCACCGACTTCTATTGCGCACTCCTTAATGATGCCCATGAGATTGTCGTTCATTGCTTCAACACTAAGGTCCTCTTCCTAGCTGAGTTAAAGCCGAATACCTGTTCTGTAGTTTGATCCGGAATTCCTCTAGTTTCCCTCTTACCGCTAACTCATTGATTGGCTTCTTGTGTACCAGTTTCTTTCGTTCCCTCCTCAAGTCTAGGCTAATTCGAGTTCTTACCATCCTGTGGTCACTGCAGCGTACCTTGCCGAGCACGTCTACATCTTGATGATGCCAGGGTTCGCGCAGAGTATGAAGTCGATTTCATTTCTAGTCTCACCATTCGGGCTCCTCCACGTCCACTTTCGGCTAACCCGCTTGCGGAAAAAGGTATTCATTATCCGCATATTATTCTGTTCTGCAAACTCTACTAATAATTCTCCTCTGCTATTCCTAGTGCCTATGCCATATTCCCCCACTGACTTGTCTCCAGCCTGCTTCTTGCCTACCCTGGCATTGAAGTCGCCCATCAGTATAGTGTATTTTGTTTTGACTTTACTCATCGCCGATTCTACGTCTTCATAAAAGCTTTCGACTTCCTGGTCATCATGACTAGATGTAGGAGCGTAGACCTGTACAACCTTCATTTTGTACCTCTTATTAAGTTTCACAACAAGACATCCCACCCTCTCGTTAATGCTATAGAATTCCTGTATGTTACCAGCTATTTCCTTATTAATCAGGAATCCGACTCCTAGTTCTCGTCTCTCCGCTAAGCCCCGGTAACACAGTACATGCCCGCTTTTTAGCACTGTATATGCTTCTTTTGTCCTCCTAACCTCACTGAGCCCTATTATATCCCATTTACTACCCTCTAATTCCTCCAATAACACTGCTAGACTCGCCTCACTAGATAGCGTTCTAACGTTAAACGTTGCCAGGTTCAGATTCCAATGGCGGCCTGTCCGGAGCCAGGTATTCTTAGCACCCTCTGCAGCGTCACAGATCTGACCGCCGCCGTGGTCAGTTGCTTCGCGGCTGCTGGGGACTGAGGGCCGGGGTTCGATTGTTGTATTCATATAGGAGGTTGTGGCCAAGTACTGCACCAGGGTGGCCAATCCTGCTCTGGTGAGAGAGTGCGTTACCGGTTCTGGTCACCGGGATCAGGCCGCACTCCAGGCCTGTTTGTGCAATTTTCTCAACACACGGTTCTTTTTTTTTTGTATTTTCCGGTGGAGAATAGCGCGGCACCGGGATTTGAATCACGGTCCTCTTGCACTGGAGACGGATACTCTACCGTCCCCGTAGGAGTTAAATTAAAAATTAATTTATGGGGTTGTACGTGACAAAACCACTTTCTGATTATGCACGCCGTAGTGGAGGACTCCGAAAATTTCGACCACCTGGGGTTCTTTAACGTGCACCTAATTCTAAGTACACGGGTGTTTTCGCATTTCGCCCCCATCGAAATGCGGCCGCCGTGGTCGGGGTCCGATCCCGCGACATCGTGCTCAGCAGTCTAACACCATAACCACTGAGCAACCACGGCGGGTCCCGCAGGAGTTGTACGCCTCATTTAACCTACAGTGGTGCCCTATTTGGTCAGTCAAGGTGGACCAATCTGAGCTCGGTTATACCGCATGGATGGCACTCGGCTAGAGAACCAGGTATTTATGACCTGCACATGTGAGTGTGAGGCCATACATATTTGAAGATATATATCTTTCTTTCTTTTTTTTTTTTTTAGGAGGGTTCCCGTACAGTGATAAAATAAAGGAAAAGACATTAAAAGAAAGAGACAAAAGAAAGAAAAAAGGGGCGAAAAAAAAAAGGAACATAACAGGTGATTTGAACTCGTGACCCTTCGATGTTGCCCGGAAAGATAGCTCAGTCGGTTGGTTCGTCAGGCCCCAGGCTACTTTCAAGCGCCACAGCTCCTGCTCCGAGCCTCACACTTATGTGGAAAGAGACTGGAAGGCATACTTTCTAGGAAAAATGGCCGCTCGAGGAGAAGAGCGAACTCGAGTGGCTTTAGAGGCTAGGAATACTGCCTTAAAATATTTAGACTTGAGGGAAAGCTTCGTTAGCAAACGATAGCACGGCAATCAGCACTCGAATATAATTATAACCCTAATAATATTTGTAAATATTCATCTCATCTATGGGATCTAATGCGCGCGCTGTTGCTTTGTCTCTGCGTGTAGTAGTTGAGAGAGCCAGTTTAAGGGCGGAGAAGTGGGAAGGAAAGGATAGTCTCTGAAGCAAACTTGCAGCGTCGTGGTTTTAAAGCGCAACCGTGGTAGAGAAACGGAAGGCGATATAAGCGTGCGTGGCCATGATACGCACACGACAAACTGCCTTAAAATATTTAGACTTGAGGGGAAAGCTTCGTTAACAAACTATAACACGGCAGTCAGCACTCGAATACGACGAGAGAAATTACTGAGACGTGGGAAATTCCCTTGAAAAAGAATCTGGTTTGCGAGGCAAATGCTTGTATGTATTGAACCTCTTAAAAGATGAGGGGGGGAAATATGCGCTCACCGAGAAGGCATCGTCAGCACGAGACATCCACAAGGCACCTTACAGAGATGTGGAGAGCTTCGCGGCCGGAACGAAGCCTCCCTTCTCCGCCGGCCAAGAGGGGGAAACGCGCTTTCCGATCGCTCAAGGTTGCGCGGACAAACTCTAGCGTCTAGGAAAAGCTTAACCAGGTGCGATGGCGGCACGCATAGCGTGGAAAGCTAGCCGCCAGAATAACTATACCAAGGACTGCTGCTGATGAGGGCGAAATACCTTCGTGTAATTATAATAACCCTAATAGGACTACTTTCGAAAAAAAAAAAGGAAACGGCCCAGAGGGCTATACTACGAGAGCTATGACTGATAGTTTTCTATATATATATATATATATATATATATATATTAATCTCATCTATGAGGTCGCATGCGCGCGCTGTTGCTTTGTCTCTGCGTGTAGTATAGTTAAGAGAGCTAGTTTAAGGGCGGAGAAGAAGAAAGAAAAGAAAAGCAAAAACTGCAGCGCCGTGGTTTTAAAGCGCACCCGTGGTAGAGAAACGGAATGCGATATAAGCGTGCGTAGCCATGATACGCACACGACAAAATGCCTTAAAATATTTAGACTTGAGGGAAAGCTTCGGTAACAAACGATAGCACAGCAATCAGCACTCGAATATAATTATAACCCTAATACTAATTGTAAATATTCATCTCATCTATGGGATCTAATGCGCGCGCTGTTGCTTTGTTCTGTGTGTAGTAGTTAAGAGAGCCAGTTTAAGGGCTGTTGTAATCGTACCGCTGGCACGAGTTGTTGGGGTCTCGGTGCTGACGCCCGTTATTGCCAATGGGTCGCAAGCCCCAAGGGTAGCGTTGGCCTGGCGGCCTGGGGCACTGGAAGCATCCGAAGGTCCCGGCAAAGCATGAGAAGACTGGTAACAGAACAACTTGTTTATTCTAACATAGCAAAAGAGCGGCCGGTCAGGTCGACCGAAGTGGAGAGACGGGAGAGCACGTAACTCAACAGTACAAATCGGAGCCTCTCCCTGGCGTCCGGGGGCAGCTGCTCTTATACTCCCGGCGTCGCGGTCCAAAAGGGAAGGAGGGAAGGTCACGGGATGAAGGTCACGGGACGGCGCAGCAGGGGCCCACGACGGCGCGAGCGGTTGAGCCGAGAGACCTCCAGGCCCCTCATTCGGGGAACTCCGCTCCCCGGCTGCCGCGCTTTGACAAGCGAGGGCACACACACACACACGCACACACGAAGACACGTGGCACAGAAACACGCCTGGACACGCTTGGCGGGTAGGCGTTGCGGCGTCGTCGGACGGGCCAAAATGTCCGCCGCTTTGAACAAAGCCCCGGCGTCCGTTGCATCCGCGCCGGCATTACCGCGCGTTGTAGGCGAAACGTAACAGACCGCCCCGCCGGGGGAAGGAGATCCCGATGGTCAGGGGACTGCATCCGCTGTCCGGAGGGATGTCGCTCGATGATGCTCATAACCGTAGTCGGGCGTCCTTTGGCGTTTCTTGAGCGCAGCGCACAGAGAAGGCCTCGTTCTCACGTTCAGGTGCACACAGGACACTGCAAAGTGACTTCGGGAGAGTTGACATTTTTGTTCTCGTTTCCGGCAAGCGTTAGAACTACGCCGAAAGTCAACCGCTTAGTCAGCAAGCACGGCACAACCCTCACTAAGCCCTGCCAGGCTCTTTCCCCTTTTATACTGCTGCCTAGTTCCTTACAGTAGTTTAGCAGCACTCAGAACGCGTCCACAAATCGGAAAAATTGCACTAAAAAGCACATCATCACTTTGAAACACTACACAAAAGCAATAAGTTAAAAAAAATCCTGCCTCAGGAAAAAAAACATCAGTAACAAGCAATTTTGAGGCTGATTCCCACGTTAGGGGCTTCGACTTAAGCCATCGGCGTTACCGTTGAGACTCCCCTTTTTGTATCGCACCTCAAAGGAATATTGTTGCAAAGCGAGGCTCCAGCGCAGGAGGCGGCCATTTTTGGGAGAGATGGTCTGCAGCCATTGGAGAGGGCAGTGATCCGTTTCAATGATAAACCTCGAGCCAGCTAGGTAACATGACAATTTCTGAACGGCCCACACGATACACGCACACTCTTTCTCGGTGGCGCTATACGCCTGCTCACGACTCGTCAGCTTACGACTAGCATACAGGACGGGGTGTTCTACTTCTCCATTTTCCCGTTGGCACAGTACAACGCCCATGCCTCGCTCACTAGCATCACACTGAACAACGAACCCTTTTGTGTAGTCGGGCGATCGTAGCACAGGCTGGCTTGTTAGGGCGCTTTTTAGGGCGCTAAAAGCTCTTTCCTTCGTCTCATCCCAGACGACTGTTTGCGGCTCTGTCTTTCTTAGAGCATCCGTCAAGGGAGCCGCGATATCCGAGTACCTGGGGATGTACCTCTGATAGTAGCCGGCGACACCTAAGAACGACCGAATATCGGTCTTCGTGCGCGGTCGCGGGAAGTCTCGCACAGCGGCCACCTTTATTTCAGAGGGGCGGCGACGACCCCGACCAATCACGTGTCCGAGGTAGACAACCTCGGCCTGTGCTAACTGGCACTTGGGAGCCTTGACTGTCAAGCCCGCATCGCGCAGGCGGGTTAGCACTGCCCGCAAGTGCGCCATATGCTCAGGCCAGGATGCGGAGAATATCGCTACGTCGTCTAGATACGGTAAAGCGAATTCTTGCTGTCCCCGCAACACTTTATCCATGAGGCTTGAAAAGCAGTATGGCGCGTTCTTCAACCCAAAACTCAAAACTTTAGGACGGAATGTCCCCATTGGTGAAATGAACGCCGCATACCTACTAGCCTCTTCTGTAAGTGGAACCTGCCAATAACCCCTGACAAGATCTAGGGTGGAAATAAACTGAGCGCTACTCACTCTCTCAAGGCGCTCCTCGATGTTAGGGATCGGATAAATTTGATCCTTAGTGATGGAATTAAGCCTGCGGTAGTCGACGCAAGGACGAGGTTCCTTGCCCGGTACCTCAACTAAAATCAAAGGGGAGGTATAATCACTCTCACCCGCTTCAATAACACCGAGCTGTAGCATTTTCTTTACCTCAGCCTCCATAATATCGCTCTGGCGGGGTGACACCCGGTACGCCTTGGATCGTACTGGCTCTGGGGAGGTAAGTTCTATGTCATGAGTAAGGACAGAAGTCCTACCAGGCCTCTCAGAGAACAGACCTTGAAACTCTTGTAAGAGCTGGTGTAGTTCTGTTTTCTGCTCAGGCGACAGCGATGCTTTACTTATTAAGTCACTAATGACTTGATCGGTGTCTTTCCTGTTTGTCACTGAGCCTAGTCCCGGAAGCTCGACCGGAAGCTCTTCTAACTTTCCCGCATCGGGAATTTCCTCTCCAGTATCTGGTGCCTTTAACGCTACAGGCTCAATTTTATCCCGTTCGGGCGTGCTCTGAATACTAGCTTGCTGCGCCTCTGACCCTTTCTCATCGTCCAACAACGTCGGCCCCGCAACTACCGCCTTTGCAGCGAGCTCCCGAACCTTCGATCTGGTTAAGGCCTGAACGCTAGCCTCACCAAACAAAAGCCCCTTCTCGCGCAGGAGGTGATCGGACCTGTTTGAAAATAGGTACGGGTACTGGGGGGGCAGCATAGATGACACTGCGGCCTCCGTCTCAAGTGCTCCGAAAGGTCCTTCAATAAGCACTTTTGCTACCGGCAGACACACGCTATGAGCTTCCACTGCTTGCTTGATCCATGCGCACTCGCCCGTGAACATATCGGGTTCTACGTAAGAGGGATGAACTACATCCATTGTAGCTGCGGTATCGCGAAGCACTCGGCACTCTTTCCCGTTCACGAGGAGGTCTCGCATGTACGGCTCGAGAAGCTTGATGTTCTCGTCAGTGCTGCCTAATGAAAAAAACACGACTTTTGGTTTTGTTTCTGGGCACTGCGCCGAAAAGTGACCCGGCTTCTGGCACGTATAACACAGGCGCGCTTGCCTCGCCTCGAACCGCTTTCTGCGTTCGGCTTCGGTTGCCGCCGTCTCCTTACGTTCGGTCGGACTGCTTTCACTCGCATCCGCACTACGTGTATCCCCCTTTGCTCTCATGGGTGTGAACTTCGGCCTCTCAAACTTGGAGCCAAATTCACCCTTTTGACCGTCCTTAGCTCCACGAGCCCGACGCGTCACAAACTCCTCGGCTAGCTCAGCGGCTCGAGCCACCGTACTAACGTCTGGCCTATCCAAGACCCAGTACCGCACGTTCTCAGGTAACCGACTATAAAACTGTTCTAGCCCGAAACACTGCAGAACTTTCTCGTGGTCACCAAACGCTTTCTCTTCTTTGAGCCACTCCTGCATGTTTGACATAAGCCTGTACGCAAACTCTGTATATGACTCACTTTTGCCTTTCTCATTTTCCCGAAACTTCCGACGGAACGTCTCCGCTGACAGCCGGTACTTTTTTAGCAGACTCGATTTCACTTTGTCGAAATCCTCTGCCTCCTCTCTCTCCAAGCGAGCGACTACGTCGGCCGCCTCGCCGGGTAACAAAGTGAGCAAGCGCTGTGGCCACGTTTCCCGAGAGAACCCCTGCTTCTCGCACGTTCGCTCAAAGTTAACCAGGAACAAACCAATGTCCTCTCCAAGCTTAAACGGCCGCATCAGGTCAGTCATTTTGAACAATACTCGTTCTCCTGCACCGTGTGCCTGACTTCCATTACGAGCGCGTTCCATCTCTAACTCGAGACGCTTCATTTCCAAAGCGTGTTGACGGTCGCGCTCTCTTTCTTTCTCTTGTTGCTCTCGTTCTATCTGTTCTTTACGTTCGCGCTCATCTTTCTCTTTCTGTTCTTTACGTTCGCGCTCATCTTTCTCTTTCTGTTCTTTAAGTTCACGCTCCTGTCTTTTTCCCGTCTCCCTCTCCTCAATGGTCTCAAGGCATTCCGACAGCTCGTCATCCTCAGCTTCTAACTCAAGAATAGCCCTTAGCAGTTCTGGTTTTCTGAGTTTGTCTGAGACATCCAGACCCAACTCTCTTGCAAGCTCCAGCAATTTCGGTTTGCGCAACGACTTCAAATCCATGGCTGCTCTGAATGCTGCTTTCTCTACTGCCTACTATTGTCTTGCCGCAAACTAACCCGGTAGCAACGACAACCACAATTACCAGCTCTGTTTCTAACACTAACAAAAGCCTGGCAAAACTCAGAAGAAGAAAGTCCCGCACTCACCAAACCTTGCAGCCAAGAATTCAGCGCAGTCGTTCCGCTGCAGGCAACCAGTCATCACACAGGGCTCGTTGCACTGCCCCCGGATGGTCGTTGTGCTGCTCAGCATACAGTCAACCGCATCTCTTCGCTGCTGGCCTCCGTTGTCGCGATCTCACCGCTGGCAACCAGATGTTGTAATCGTACCGCTGGCACGAGTTGTTGGGGTCTCGGTGCTGACGCCCGTTATTGCCAATGGGTCGCAAGCCCCAAGGGTAGCGTTGGCCTGGCGGCCTGGGGCACTGGAAGCATCCGAAGGTCCCGGCAAAGCATGAGAAGACTGGTAACAGAACAACTTGTTTATTCTAACATAGCAAAAGAGCGGCCGGTCAGGTCGACCGAAGTGGAGAGACGGGAGAGCACGTAACTCAACAGTACAAATCGGAGCCTCTCCCTGGCGTCCGGGGGCAGCTGCTCTTATACTCCCGGCGTCGCGGTCCAAAAGGGAAGGAGGGAAGGTCACGGGATGAAGGTCACGGGACGGCGCAGCAGGGGCCCACGACGGCGCGAGCGGTTGAGCCGAGAGACCTCCAGGCCCCTCATTCGGGGAACTCCGCTCCCCGGCTGCCGCGCTTTGACAAGCGAGGGCACACACACACACACGCACACACGAAGACACGTGGCACAGAAACACGCCTGGACACGCTTGGCGGGTAGGCGTTGCGGCGTCGTCGGACGGGCCAAAATGTCCGCCGCTTTGAACAAAGCCCCGGCGTCCGTTGCATCCGCGCCGGCATTACCGCGCGTTGTAGGCGAAACGTAACAGGGCGGAGAAGAAGGGAGGGAAGGAAAGTCTCTGAAGCAAAATTACAGCGCCGTGGTTTTAAAGCGCATCCCGTGGTAGAGAAACGGAAGGCGATATAAGCGTGCGTGGCCATGATACGCACACGACAAACTGCCTTAAAATATTTAGACTTGAGGGAAAGCTTCGTTAGCAAACGATAGCACGGCAATCAGCACTCGAATATAATTATAACCCTAATAATATTTGTAAATATTCATCTCATCTATGGGATCTAATGCGCGCGCTGTTGCTTTGTCTCTGCGTGTAGTAGTTGAGAGAGCCAGTTTAAGGGCGGAGAAGTGGGAAGGAAAGGATAGTCTCTGAAGCAAACTTGCAGCGTCGTGGTTTTAAAGCGCAACCGTGGTAGAGAAACGGAAGGCGATATAAGCGTGCGTGGCCATGATACACACACGACAAACTGCCTTAAAATATTTAGACTTGAGGGGAAAGCTTCGTTAACAAACTATAACACGGCAATCAGCACTCGAATACGACGAGAGAAATTACTGAGACGTGGGAAATTCCCTTGAAAAAGAATCTGGTTTGCGAGGCAAATGCTTGTATGTATTGAACCTCTTAAAAGATGAGGGGGGGAAATATGCGCTCACCGAGAAGGCATCGTCAGCACGAGACATCCACAAGGCACCTTACAGCGATGTGGAGAGCTTCGCGGCCGGAACGAAGCCTCCCTTCTCCGCCGGCCAAGAGGGGGAAACGCGCTTTCCGATCGCTCAAGGTTGCGCGGACAAAGCATAACTCTAGCGTCTAGGAAAAGCTTAACCAGGTGCGATGGCGGCACGCATAGCGTGGGAAGCTAGCCGCCAGAATAACTATACCAAGGACTGCTGCTGATGAGGGCGAAATACCTTCGTGTAATTATAATAACCCTAATAGGACTACTTTCGAAAAAAAAAAAGGAAACGGCCCAGAGGGCTATACTACGAGAGCTATGACTGATAGTTTTCTATATATATATATATATATATATATTAATCTCATCTATGAGATCGCATGCGCGCGCTGTTGCTTTGTCTCTGCGTGTAGTATAGTTAAGAGAGCTAGTTTAAGGGCGGAGAAGAAGAAAGAAAAGAAAAGCAAAAACTGCAGCGCCGTGGTTTTAAAGCGCACCCGTGGTAGAGAAACGGAATGCGATATAAGCGTGCGTAGCCATGATACGCACACGACAAACTGCTTTAAAATATTTAGACTTGAGGGAAAGCTTCGGTAACAAACGATAGCACAGCAATCAGCACTCGAATATAATTATAACCCTAATACTAATTGTAAATATTCATCTCATCTATGGGATCTAATGCGCGCGCTGTTGCTTTGTTCTGTGTGTAGTAGTTAAGAGAGCCAGTTTAAGGGCGGAGAAGAAGGGAGGGAAGGAAAGTCTCTGAAGCAAAATTACAGCGCCGTGGTTTTAAAGCGCATCCCGTGGTTGAGAAACGGAAGGCGATATAAGCGTGCGTGGCCATGATACGCACACGACAAACTGCCTTAAAATATTTAGACTTGAGGGAAAGCTTCGTTAGCAAACGATAGCACGGCAATCAGCACTCGAATATAATTATAACCCTAATAATATTTGTAAATATTCATCTCATCTATGGGATCTAATGCGCGCGCTGTTGCTTTGTCTCTGCGTGTAGTAGTTGAGAGAGCCAGTTTAAGGGCGGAGAAGTGGGAAGGAAAGGATAGTCTCTGAAGCAAACTTGCAGCGTCGTGGTTTTAAAGCGCAACCGTGGTAGAGAAACGGAAGGCGATATAAGCGTGCGTGGCCATGATACACACACGACAAACTGCCTTAAAATATTTAGACTTGAGGGGAAAGCTTCGTTAACAAACTATAACACGGCAATCAGCACTCGAATACGACGAGAGAAATTACTGAGACGTGGGAAATTCCCTTGAAAAAGAATCTGGTTTGCGAGGCAAATGCTTGTATGTATTGAACCTCTTAAAAGATGAGGGGGGGAAATATGCGCTCACCGAGAAGGCATCGTCAGCACGAGACATCCACAAGGCACCTTACAGCGATGTGGAGAGCTTCGCGGCCGGAACGAAGCCTCCCTTCTCCGCCGGCCAAGAGGGGGAAACGCGCTTTCCGATCGCTCAAGGTTGCGCGGACAAAGCATAACTCTAGCGTCTAGGAAAAGCTTAACCAGGTGCGATGGCGGCACGCATAGCGTGGGAAGCTAGCCGCCAGAATAACTATACCAAGGACTGCTGCTGATGAGGGCGAAATACCTTCGTGTAATTATAATAACCCTAATAGGACTACTTTCGAAAAAAAAAAAGGAAACGGCCCAGAGGGCTATACTACGAGAGCTATGACTGATAGTTTTCTATATATATATATATATATATATATATATATAATAATCTCATCTATGAGATCGCATGCGCGCGCTGTTGCTTTGTCTCTGCGTGTAGTATAGTTAAGAGAGCTAGTTTAAGGGCGGAGAAGAAGAAAGAAAAGAAAAGCAAAAACTGCAGCGCCGTGGTTTTAAAGCGCACCCGTGGTAGAGAAACGGAATGCGATATAAGCGTGCGTAGCCATGATACGCACACGACAAACTGCTTTAAAATATTTAGACTTGAGGGAAAGCTTCGGTAACAAACGATAGCACAGCAATCAGCACTCGAATATAATTATAACCCTAATACTAATTGTAAATATTCATCTCATCTATGGGATCTAATGCGCGCGCTGTTGCTTTGTTCTGTGTGTAGTAGTTAAGAGAGCCAGTTTAAGGGCGGAGAAGAAGGGAGGGAAGGAAAGTCTCTGAAGCAAAATTACAGCGCCGTGGTTTTAAAGCGCATCCCGTGGTAGAGAAACGGAAGGCGATATAAGCGTGCGTGGCCATGATACGCACACGACAAACTGCCTTAAAATATTTAGACTTGAGAGAAAGCTTCGTTAGCAAACGATAGCACGGCAATCAGCACTCGAATATAATTATAACCCTAATAATATTTGTAAATATTCATCTCATCTATGGGATCTAATGCGCGCGCTGTTGCTTTGTCTCTGCGTGTAGTAGTTGAGAGAGCCAGTTTAAGGGCGGAGAAGTGGGAAGGAAAGGATAGTCTCTGACATTATAGAAATACAAGGGGACTAATGATAATCAATATTATAATAAGTTCCTTGCAATTATTTTTCTAATTCATACTCATATTCATTGTACTTCTAAGCATCGCTGCTGTATAGTAACCCGATGCTACTCTCCAGTGGTGAAAACTATACTTCTTTGAGGTACGTGCTTTCAACATTCCTTTGATTAACACTATGTAGTTGCTGGGAGCTTGTTAAACTTTATCGCCGCAGCAGCGAAGGGTCTTTTCTGAAAAAGCCTAATTTTTGAGAACGTGCAGTTTCGTTTATACAGAAGAATCTGTGTGCACCTTCAGGCAGATATATTCTTTGTTCGTTCGCAAGAGTTTGTTTCAATAATTTGACAATGGGCCTGTATTCACGAAAATGATATCAGGCCAGAATTTTTCGTAAGAGAAAATTCCAGCCGATCTGGATATATTATTAGCGAAGGCGGCTGGCAAATGGTAAGGGCTCCTTACGAAAGAAAATATGTGTGAATTCGGCCCCAGCTACGTAACTTCTGTTCATTTTGACTTCTTTGTTTTCAACGCCGACGTCTCGTTTATTAAAACAAGCACGGCGCATACCTCGCAGTCCCGTAAGAAATAAGAAAAAATGCCGCAAAAAGAAAAGCCCGTATTCATAAAGTGTTCTTACGCCATAGTTGTTCGTAAGAGCAAATTCCAGCCACACCTGATACTAGACATACAATTAGCGAGAGAGAGAGAAATAGCTTTATTTTCTTCGTAAGGGTAAAGAGTGGGACCCTTAGTCTAGGGCTCCAATGGCTATGGTGATGTCGCGGACCCGCCGGACCAGCGCCTGCTCAACCTGCGGGTTTCCGTTTCTAAGCACAGCCACCATGCTATCCAGGGATGGGATATGGTTGGTGTAAGGTCTGTGTCGAGGCCGCAGGTCCTGGCACTCCAGCGTTACGTGCATGAAATAACGCTGGGGTGTCCCCACAGCCCGGACAACGGAGGGAATAGTATGTGGGGTGAAGGACATATAAGAAGTGGACGTTGGGGAAGGTGTTGGCCTGCAATTGCCTTATAGCCACTACGTCCTCTCGAGATAGTGACGGATGCGGGTGTGGCTATCGGAGCCGGCCCTGCCTACAGAGAGTATCTCGATACCTTACTATTATCGAAGGCTGCCTGCCAATAGCGAAGAGAACATACGAACGACAACTTTTGTGAAATCGGCTGGTTATTTGAAAAGCGGGAGAGCTTTACCAGGAAAACTTAGGTACAGAAAATTTCAGAAAATATTGGATGCTTGAGATATCATTAGCGAAGGTTGGTGGCCAATGATAAAGAGTGGTTGTTACGAACGAAATTGTGAATTGGGCTTTGGAAGAAATGGGACTTCGGAAGTTTGGTGGCCGAGCTTACAGCTATAGCTATAGCTATCAGCTGTCACGCTGTGGTATCGAGAAAGTAGTGATTCAGTGCAAGTCACCAGAGGATGTGCCTCGCAGAGTGCTCTTTCACAGCAGCGCACCGAAAGGCACGCTGCGTGGTTCATTAAGGTACGGTTTTCACCTCTTGGCACATGTTTTAGTTGCATACGCTCTGCCAAAACACGCAATTTATAATGGAGACGAAGTACGAGGCTAGCAACAAGACTAGGAAAAAAAATGCGTGCCTTGGTGTTTTCAAATGCCATGTGAACAGGGTTTGTGTTTGTCAACGTGGTACATGCTTGTGTGCTTAACATATTTTGCAGATGAACGACGTGATGCGAGAGTACCAGGTCAACGGCTTGGATATCGGTTTTGCTGCCTTCTACTTGGAACACGAGGACTACCGTGGAGAATGCGGAAACAGCTTTGCCAGGCTCCGAATGATGTCCAAGTGTCTGCGAAACTTCGTATAACAAAAATATCACAAAGTCAAAAGAGGTAGATCTATAAAAGCAAATGACTGCGCCTCAGGTTTATCTTATTGCTCATAGACTTAGATGCCTCCATGCGCCCAGAGCCTTAAACACTGTGGGTCAGTCGGAAAATACGCCCTTGCTACATCACCTGGACATGGACCGGCTCTGCCCTTGAATAAGCGACAGCGGGCTCCGTTCAAAACACGCCATTCGCGATTCGGGTGCAGCCTGCAGCCTATCTGCTCGCGAAGCCAGGGCATAATCTTTCGACGGCAAAATTGAGGCTCGAATATGACAGCAAAACTGCGACAGATCAATGGCCGTAAAAACAAAGCTATTACCATCTGTTTTTATTCCAATCTTCTGACGCCAAATTGACGCGACCGCCGACGCATGCATCGCTCGGTGACCCGCAGCGTTGAACCGCCCAACCAAACGCTCTCCTCGTTTATAGGGCTTCACTTTTGTTTGCTTTCAAAGCGAATATCACTGCCTACTTTAGCAGGTTGTTCTTATCTAATAGGCTGACAAGAGGCGAGGAGCACGGCGAAGTGGGAGAATTTCACTGGGGACGAGCTAAGGCAGTGAAAGTAGACAACTGAATGAGGAAGGAAGTGCCGCCGTCTGGGGGTTGATCCAGTTCCCCTTGCGTAGCTTGTGGTGGCCCCGGTAGCTTCGAGTAACAGTGTGGAGCGATCGGTGGGCAGATGTCTTCTCCGACTATTCCAAAATAAGTTCACTGTAGCTTAGCAGTCATCTTTAATGCGTACATGTCAGTTTGACGTGGTGAATTTTCGCTGTTTTGTGACGTCGCGTGACAGAAAGGTGAAGTGAGAGCGGAAGCAAGGCAAGAGTCCAATCAGTAACTGCCAACAAGCAACATGCCCAAAAAAGCATCATGATGGC
This sequence comes from Dermacentor andersoni, assembly GCF_023375885.2. Taxonomy (NCBI): domain Eukaryota; kingdom Metazoa; phylum Arthropoda; class Arachnida; order Ixodida; family Ixodidae; genus Dermacentor; species Dermacentor andersoni. The sequence continues at coordinate 139,194,191 of NC_092814.1, forward strand.
CTGATAACATTGTTTGTCGTTAACCGCGCGCAGATGAAACGCAAATTAACTTTGCATTGAAAAAATAAAGAACACTTTAACATAATTTCTATATAGTACTGATTTCTTTTTGCGGCTTCTCATTTTTGGATAGCACGGTTTTTGTTTTGAAACATTCGAATGAGTTCGCAATTACAAGTGTTGTTGCAATTCGTTGCTATACATATAACGTGAATGTCATTTAACGCTTATAACACTAATTATTCCTGCGTGACAGTAGCATAAAATTATTTTGTGCTACTTTTCAGATAAATTTTGTTCGGATGATACTGTTTGTCACTCCGCGTAGAAGTCAATGCAAACTGATACACGTAGCTCATATCCTTCAACTAATATGAATGGTGTCTGAAACTTATTTTATGCCTGCATGTGATTGGCTGTTATTCGGCCTGGATCTAATGCAACAAAGTTTTCAGCACAAACTGTTCCTAAGCTTGTACAGGCGCTCATTTGTTCTCAGCGACCCTCACCAGGTCTGACCATTTTAAGCCGACAAGCGCAGAGCATACATTGCGCGATAACAATCGTATCTGCAAAGTATTACATCGCTACGCGCCGCGGAAAGGCCTGAAATTTCAATCCGAACACAGTTTCCCTCTTCACTCGCGGCGAATCCGTCCCGAAAGGGACGGTGACGTAGTCTGGCTCCTGCGCCTACGTAATCGTGTCCGCAGTGTGACGTCACTCGTGGTGACACGTGACTTCGAGAATTATTCAAGACATCTGTTAACTGTTCCATCTATTCCTTGAATTGACAAATTGAAGTTTAGAGAAATAATAAAACACACAAACGGAATATCTGCGTGTTTTTTGTTTTACTTCGCACCGAAGCAAGAGAGATGTACTTCCGCTTCGTCTGCTTGTTCCCACGGTCGTGCGATCACGTGCCCAGGTACCGAAACTATGCCATTTTCTACTGTGTTCCCGCGCGTGATCGCACTCTGCGATCCGCTTGTTCTGCTTCAGTATTCGTGTAGCACTGAATTATACTGCTAGTCATGTTTCCTTGTGCACAGCGCGCAACATCGTGCGCTGCGCGAACGAGACAACAGCTCGCGCGCGACGCCGTCGACGGAAATGCGCAGCGTAGAAAAAAAAAAAAACGCGAGGAGCAAAAAAAAAAAAAAAACGAAGGCGGGTCTTGTGACGTATGCGTCACGCGATCCTCGAGGTCCGGTATGGGAGAAGGCAGGAAAGGAATTTCGCTTGCGTAGGCTAGACGGGGCGCGTGGAGAGAGCGTCTTGCTTGGCAGCGGAGCCCGCCTGCTGAAATCATGGGTTTGCGGCACTGAAATATTTCTATCTCGGCTATCAAGGAGCCGATATGAAAAAAAAATTGTGGCAGAACGCTCCCTAGAGGACACGTAACAACTTCCAGCGTATAACCAAAATTTGATATGGGGCCTACGGAGGGGCCCTTTAAAGCTCGTTTTTCGCACACGCACACGCACGCACGCACGCACGCACGCACGCACGCACGCACGCACGCACGCACGCACGCACGCACGCACACACACACACACACACACACACACACACACACACACACACACACACACACACACACACACACACACACACACACACACACACGTGTGTGTGTGTGTGCGTCTTATAAGAAGCCAACAAACAATGACACCAAGGACAGCATCGAGTAAATTGTCCTTGGTGTTATTGTTTGTTGGCTTCTGAAAATATGACTTCTAAAACTCGCAGTGTCCTGTTTTCTCGGTCCTTATATATATATATATATATATATATATATATATATATATATATATATATATATATATATATATATATATATATATATATATACGTGCACAAATTCGTGAGTATATGTTGGAGACCTGCCGCGATTTCCCACTGGCTATGGCGTTGCGGCGCTGAACTCTAGCTCGAGGGTTCAATCCCGGCCTTGGCGCCGCATTTGAATGGGGACGAAATGTAAGAACGCTAGTGTACTTAGGTTTAGGTGCACGTTAAAGACATCGAGGTGTTGAAAATAATCCGCATTCTCCCACAGCGGCGTGTCTCATAATCAGATCGTGGGTATTTGGGCGCGTTAGATCCCAGAATTTTTACAGCGAAGCTGTATACCTCGACCATCCAATTGAATTTTCGTGTCGTTGGCGTGGTAAGCAAAAACCTCCCCATACGTGGGCGGATCCCGGCGATAGTGAAATACCGGCCCGACCCGCGGCTGAGGTGAAGCAGGCGTTAAGCACTCGTCGTTCGTGGACCTATCCCGAAGATAGTGAAATGCCGGGCCGAACCGCGGCGGTGGTGCAGTTGGCCATTAAGGGGCCCACATACACAGCTTCGCTGGTCATCCTTCTTCACAAAGTGGGAGGGCACTGAGATTTAAAAAAAAAAATATATATATATATATATATATATATATATACATATATATATATATATATATATATATATATATATATATATATATATATATATATATATATATATATATATATATATATATATATATATATATATATATTTGACATCAATCAATGTAAAAGGAAAAAGCGCTTGCCCACAGGCACCTGTAGCACAGTCACATGGTCACCATCTGCATCAAGCAAGGTTGCAAACATACGCACTGCGGCCCTGCTAGCGATGGTGTGCCGTAAGCGCTTTCATGTTATGTGAGACAATTCGTGCGATGCTGCGCTCGTCGGTTTTGTCGCAATAACAGCAAACGCCACTGCGGGAAAAATGCTTGGCCACTGGATGGTGCGCGGCTCCTGAATCACGGATGCCAGATCATCATCAACATGGTTTAAAGAAAAAATATGTGTTTTTACGTGTCAGAACCACGACCTGATTATAAGGCACGCCGTAGTGTGGGACTCCAGGGTAATTTGGACCACCTGGGGTTCTTTGACGTGCACCTAAATCTAAGTGTACGGGTATTTTCGCATTTCGCCCCCATGGAAATGCGGGAGCCGCAGCCGGGATTCGATACCGCAACCTCGTGCTTAGCAGCCCAACACCATTGTCACTAAGCAACCACGGCGGGTAAACGTGGTTTTACGAATGCCCTCTCATATGTGCTCTGATGGGACTGCACATAAGAAGGCCGCCTGCAACGTGATCTAGAAATGTGAGATGATTCGGTTTTCGACTCGTGGGCGCCCTACAACGCGCCATGATGTCTAACGAGGACAACTGCCTCCACTGTACGGCTTGGACTCAACCACGTGCCAGTAAGCCTCTCCTGTCGTAAACGTTATTCGCCATGCATTTCGGTGCGAGAGCGACGCGACTGCTCCACCACGCAAAACTCGGCGAAGGACGAAGTTTCATCGGCGTTGAGCTACTGATTCAGATTCAGATTCAGATTTATTCGTTCCAAAAACATAATTACACGACAAATATACAGACGAGGGTCCCAAAGTGAAAGAACTGTAGTGGGACCCTCGGTTAATAATAACAACATTGATGGTGAAACCAATAGTCAGCAAATTAGCGTATTATAAACAACAACTACAGATCAAATACATCATTAGACATGTCATTTACAATCAAACACGAAAAACCACGTTATAAAAGAAAGTCGGAAAAAAGCATGGGTGAAATACAAGAAATGACATGTGAGATAAAAGTCAAAGGTACACCGCCAGATCGTAGTTAAGTTATCGCAGGAAATGAATCTTAAGGTAATTTTTAAAAATTGCAAGAGAAGTACAGGATTTTATGGTTGATGGTAATTCATTCCAAAGAGAAATTGCAGCGAAGGAAGATGTTTTTTTGCCGTAATTGGTATGAACGATGGGTAATAAGAAATTGTTGTTAGCCGCAAATCTGGTCATATTTTTATTCTGCAAAAGGTCAGTTGCAATGAACGGAAACGTAAGGTTATTATGAAGCAACTTGTGGAGTAAGACGAGTATGTTAAACTGGAACAAATTATTAATAGGCAAGATATTATACGCGCGAAGTAACAAAGAGGCATTGGATTACATGTAGCTAGCAATGATAATGCGTATTGACTAATGTTGGATATGTTTAATTGATAAGTGACAAGCGTACGTGTTGCCCCATGAGACAATGCCGTAATTAATGTGACTATGAATGAACGCATAATACAACGCTAGCAGAGCCTCATGAGAAAAAAAAGGGCGAGCTTTGATTAATGCACGTATACCAAGCGCAGTCTTGTGCTTGAGATGTTGGAAGTGAGAGCGAAATGTAAGGTTAGGGTCAAGATGTATGCCAAGAAAAGTGACATCGGTGCTAACGGGAATTGAATGAATTCCAAGCTTTACTTCAGGAATAGAAGTTAAGGCCCTTTGAGCACTTTTGAATAACATAAATTTAGTTTTTAAACGATTAAGAACAAAGTAATTGTTGCTACACCATTTCATAATTTTACTTAATGCAATATTTAATTTAGAAGTAAGAGTAGTAACAGATTTGTCAGATGAAGAAATGGTTGTGTCATCTGCATATAAAGTGCAATGAACGCAGTTGGTGGAGTTAAGAGAATCCGGAAGATCATTAATATATAAAAGGAAAAGCAAAGGGCCCAGAACTGATCCCTGTGGTACACCTTGGTTAATACATTTTGTTACTGAGAAAGTATTTGCTGCATGTACTGTGTACGGCCGGTCAAGTAAATAATTTTTTAAGAATGTTAGCGCAGGACCGGTTATACCATAAGAGTCAAGTTATAAACAGGACTTGATGGTTAACCGTGTCATAAGCTTTACTGAAGTCTAAAAATACAGATCCGACTAAGTTTCCCGAATCAATACATTTTTTTATGTAGTCAGTTAGAGATAGAACAGCTAGATTCGTGGAACTTCCTGGGCGGAAACCAAATTGATTGTTCTTTAGCAATTTAAACTTTGTTAAGTAGTTATTAAGACGTTTAACAAATAATTTCTCAATGAGTTTACTAAGGCAGGACAGAATTGCAATTGGTCGGTAATTATTAACTGTGTGTTTGTCGCCTTTTTTAAAAACAGGAATAATCTTGGCATTTTTTAAAAATGAAGGGAATGCACCTTCTTTGAACATAAGGTTAATAATGTTACAGAGCGTGTCGCAAACTAAATGCGCAACCAGTTTTAAATGCCTGACACAAATATTGTCTAAGCCAGGCCCTGTATTTTTAAGGTTAGCAATCGTGGAGCACACTTCATTTGGTGTAGCTGGTAACAAGAAGAATGATTGTGTCGTACGGCTCAAAGTATTATGCAACTGCGCATGTATGTTGTTATTAGTGTAAACAGAAGAAAAGTAGTCCGAAAAAGCATTAGCAATTTCGTTGGGGTCAGAAAGAGTGAGACCATTGTAATTTATTTTGGTTATATAGGCATTAATAGACGATTTGTTAAGAAAAGAGTTCAATAACTGCCATTGCTTTTTGGGGTTATCCTTATTCTGATCAAATTTATTTTCGTAGTACTTTTTTTTCGCCTGTTTAAGTAAAACATTCAGTAATTTACAGTACCTACTATAAAGAAATGATAAAAAGCCTCGCCAATTCACAAAAGTCACATCTCAGATTCGTGTTGTGACAGAATCTCTCGAAAGATAAAGCGTTTTTCTTCTCTCTTTGACACGTCACCAGTTCAACTTTCTGCAGAAATGACGTAAGTTGTGTTAAGGACTTTAACAGAAAGTTTGTGCTAAAGCTGCCTTACAATGCTTACGCTTTAAAAAAAGAATAAACGCGCATGTAGACGCCTTTACCATATGTCACTATGAATGGGTACAGCATTTCATCGATTTACATCTGAACCAGAACTCGTCTGTAAGAGATCCTTTGTAGTCGTGCCTAACATTAGGTCTGATCTGCTGCAGTTGCCTAACTCAATTGAGCCAATGTCTTTTCCTTCGCTGCCGTCGGCATTTCTAACGAAACTCGTTTGATCGTGGCCGTACCCATGTTGCACAAGCTGTCGGACGAGCCTTCAATGCTAAAAACTTCTTCACGGCGTCGCAACGATATCGTGTAGTCTGAGAATGCGAAAAAAGTACAGCTGCCGGCAGCACGGTTTACCGGATGGAGCGCTCTGAGTGAGCAGCTTTTGTTGTAGTTTTTTTTTTTTTCACGAGGTGCTGCTTCGTCTAAATTTGATATGCAAAGCGACTTCTGAAGCGTGTGCCAGCAGACTGCATTTTATACTCCCTGCATGCAGCAACTACGGAAAGCCGTCGAGTACTGTGTTCATGGAGCGTAGCCGGTTACCCACTACCCTGTGATTTGAAGTTGCTTCAACGCTTCAAGATGTCCTACAACTTTTTATGCCGGTGAAATTTGGAGGCGTAGGACTCTAAACAGTTTGTATAAAAGCGCATATGTCGTCTTCGTACATTTGTATAACATAATATCACCTACATCAGTGTTGTCTACCGAAGCGGTGCCAGTGAGTGCACATATTCGACATACTCATGTGACACTTCTGTGACAGTGGGCAGCGCAGGTGAGATTGATTTGAAACTTCCTCCTTTCAGCCCTAGCATTCGGCATCTGGAAATTAGGTGAACTTGGTGCCACTGTTCCTCTGGACATTTACAGTCCGTGGACTGCAAATCTTTACGATTCCAATTTTTGTCTCGTTATTTTTCATGGTGTGGGCTATACACTGTTTCATAGTTCTATGTAATTTCTTCAAGTAAAACTATGCCTTGTACGGTCCCTAAAAGCATGCACTTTTTTGTGTGCGCAACAAAAACAAAAACCAACCAAATTTACGTCTTTTTAGCGTCACTAATCACACCGAGAAATCAACTATACACAGGGTGCGCCCTAAAATGCGGGAAATGCGATACTTACCAAGTAGATAGACAGGTACAAGGTAGCGACACAGTGAAATAGACCACAGGAATTTTCAAAAGCGAAGTCCAACTTTAAAGAATAACGAAGTTACGCGCTCGCCACTGGGAGCTGACTGCCCGTTTTCGGTTTCGATAAAGCGGTTTCTCGGTGCACACTAGCTCCTCTTTTCTCTGAGAAACGTATTGAACTGGGCCGTTTGCTTTCTTTTTTTTTTTTGCACGTTATTGCAGCGTGAAGGGAACAACTAAACAAACGGGATAAAATCTAGAGACGACACAGCGTTGTGTTTGACCCACCGTGGTTGCTTAGCGTCTATGGTGTTGGGTTGCTAAGCGCAAGTTCACGGGATCGAATCCCAGGCGCGGAGGCCGCATTTCGATGGAGGCGAAATGCGAAAATACCCGTGTTAGATATGGACCACCTGGGTTTCTTTTACGTGACCTAAATCTAAGTACACGGGCCGTGTACCTAGATTTAGGTCACGTAAAAGAAACCCAGGTGGTCCATATTACTCCGGAGTCCCCCACTACGGCGTGCCTGATAACCAGATCGTGATATTGGCACGTAAAACCCTATAATTAAACCAAAATAATTCTCCTCAAGAAAAATGGAAAAATACGGTTCAAGAAAGAGGTCAGGCAGGGAGACGCAATCTCTCCAATGCTAGCCAGCACAAGCTATACTTTGCAGATGACGTTGTCCCGTTCAGCAATGCTGATGATGACTTGCAACGAATGATTGATGATCTTAGCCGACAAAGTGTAATACGTATAGGGTTGAAGATTAATATGCAGATGACAAAGGTGCTGCTCAATAGCCTCACCAGAGAACGAGAACGTGTGATAAGCAGTCACTCTCTAAAATCTGTGCAAGAGTGCATTTATCAAGGCAAATTATTCACAGGGATCCACGATCATAAGAAGAAAATTTACAAAATAATAAAAAATGGTTGGAGCGCATACGCCAGCCATTGCCAAATCATGACAGGTAGCTTACCGCTATCCACGAAAAGAAAGTGTACAACACTTGCACTCTACCGGTGCTAATAGATGGGCAAAAACTTCGAGGTTAACAAAGAAGCTTGAGAAGTTAACGACCGCGCAAAGAGCGGTGGAATGAAAACTGTCAGGCGTAACCTTAAGAGACCGGAACATAGCATTTTCGGTTATAAAGCAAACTGGGGTAGCCAATATTGTAGTTGACAATAAAATTAAAAAAAAAGAAGAGCTGGACAGGTAATGTAATGCGTAACGCACATAACCGGTGGTCTATTAGAGATACAGAATGCATGCCAAGGAAACGGAAGCACAATCGAGGACGGCATATAATTAGATTGTGGGATGAAGTTAGGAACTTTACAGGCATAAGATGGAATCAGCCGGCGCAAGACAGGGGTGATTGGAGATCGCTGGAAGAGGTCTTCGTCCTGCAGCGGACATAAATATCATGATGTTGATTATTATAATGAGGATGACCTAGAACCTGCTGCCGGTCTACGGTAGTTTCAAAGTTTGCATACCTAGAGAATTTGCGAACTTCGATTCCGCATTTGTAACATATAGCCCAAATTAATTGAAATAACTTCTGCACCTCCACTAAAGATGTTACGTTGTTATTTTTTGAGATTCATGTGTAACATATCAATTTTTCCCACTTCGGATGTACTATTAGATGCGATTCATAGAATTGTGGTATCATTTTTCATTGCTGAGTTACAGAGCTGTAAACGTGATAGTATCGTTTAGTGAAAATTTTCGATTTTTGCCTTTTTTTCGTAAAAATTCGGCAACGTAAATCAAAAATTCGAAACCAACAGTCACTAGATTTGAAGTTTTTCTTTTAAATGTAACAAACCTTGCAAAATTTGGTGCAGTGGTTGCCGAGAAAAACGAATTTTCTGTTTACATGTATTTAGATATGCGCACCCGAGCTAAAGCTCCTTAATCTTCGCTGAGGCACCGGGAGCCGTTTGCATGAATCATTTTACCCTTGGGCCCTGGCAAAAATAACCCTGTGTGAATTGCTTCTCGCGAGCATTCTCTGGATGGAGACTATCCTGTACGCGCGCCTCTATTTTGCTCATTTGAAACTAGGAGAAGTGAAGGAGGAATGGAGTTCTGCAAGGAATGTCTTCCTGTATATTGTTTCATTCCTGCTTCCTTCTCCCTTTTGTTTACAAGCGGCTCGTTTGGGCTTCAGGGTGGACTCAAGGTGTTCCTTTTTGTTCGCTCCTTATTTCCAAGGTGTGCACCACAACCGTTTATTCCGTTTCTCTTGCACCGATGCGCCTGCAATCTCGTACTCACAAATACGGCGACAAACGTAGCCGGCCGCAGATAAAGGCGGAGGCGCAAGTCGTAGACATGGGGTGAAGAGCAAGAAAGTGACATGCTTCGCAGGTTGCGGGACACGAGGCGACTCTCCCTGCTCTCGGTTACCCCGGCAACCGAAGTACGCCCGATAAGGCGATAAGCGCATCGTTATGCGTGGAGCCAAGTGCGGAGAGCACACGTACGGCGGACGTGCACGGTGGCTAGGGAGACCGCAGCAGCATGCAGCGCAGTTGGTCCTCGCCCGGAGCGCCCATGCACGCCCTCTCTCCGGAGTTTTGACCAAACCTACGCACGTGCCGCATGGGTGCAATATGTGGCACATGAACGCAAGGGCAGCTATCGGAGTCGTGGTGTTTGCCACGCTGTGTTTCCCACGGGGAAGCGGCGTTGGTGCCTTTCGGGACCAGGTGCCTCGCCTGGAGGGGCACGGGTACACGGATATCATTGTGCGCCTGCCCCACGGCCTGAAGCAGCGGGATCCAGGAGAATTCTTCGGTCAGCTCGAGGCAAGTTTAGCATTCAACTTGGCAGTGGGGCGTTCCTCTCGCACACATCCGCTTTGTGTCTGTTTTGTGCCTGCAAATTACCTACTCCTCCTCCTACAATTGCTACTACTACTACTATAATAATAATAATAATAATAATAATAATAATAATAATAATAATAATAATAATAATAATAATAATAATAATAATAATAATTAACGTTGTAGCATATCTATAGTCGTCTGCTTTCTCACTCGTTAAAATTCATATATTACGCATCATCATTGCTAGTTTAAGTTCGTATAAGAGACCGCTGCCACAGTAATTACGATATCTTTCTTGGCTATATAAGCCGCGAAGACTGCTTAAATGAAGTTTTCTCCCGTGATTGTCGTTTGTATAGGTTTTAAAGAGCGCGCTAACGCATTCTATATATTTCGCTTCGGAAGAGTTGTGGACTAGCCGTTAGGACCTTCAACTGCTTCAAAACAAATGGTTTCAGACAAAAGCGAATGCCCGCTGAAATATTTCTGTCGACTAAATAAGACAAAAGATGAAGATGTTCAAGTTTCAGGAATATTTCAGAAGAATGCTCATGCTATCTTGTCGGCTTCTTGTCAGATTCCTGTCGACTTTTTCAATGCTTCTGCCGTCTTGTTAGGCCGGCATGCCAGCAACGTTTACTAGACACTTATCAATACGCCGATTAAGCCAAGACGCGTCGTACATTGCAAATTATGCATGAATTGATTGTCTCTATTTTACTGCGATATCAGTTAAAAAGTCATAATAGGGTTTGCTCTGTCTGTCCAACGAGTTCGTTCTGTGGCGCAGTGGCAACCGTCTCTGTGCCGTAATCCATTCATCATTTATTTACTATAGGATGCAAATACCACATAGAAAATTTTACTGCTACAGCATTTAAGTCGTCTGGCCGCTGTCATCGTGCCGTCATGCCATACGGGCTACAATAAGTTGTTGGGTCAGAGATTTGTGTTTTTAAATAGTTTCCTGAGAAAAGCGCCGATGAACATTCCCGGCACCCAGAGCAGTTGCTTATATCGCCACGTACAGTCAATGCTTGTGATTCGTTTCACATGTGGTGTAAACCACGCCGCATTCGGACATAAAAGGATGCTGAAAACTAGTTAAATGGCACTCATTTTTCCATACTTATTGTGCGACGTCCCACGCTGAGCAGCGTAGGTATAAATGCTTGGACCTTTCGACAACGGAGACAGGTGGGTCCTCGCACAGGGAGTTGCAACTAGCGGTTTCGTTAGCCGGTGTTGGCGCTTCGCCAATCAACTGTTCTCTAACTCTCTGAGCACATCAGCAATAATTTCAAGAGTAGTTTTCTTTTGAAAGCGCCGATGCTGTCACTGGCACTTGAGCAGAGCAGTTGTTTACATCGGACCGATAGCACACTCACACACTCACCGCTGGTTGTTTGCTTGACAAATTACGCAAGCAATGTTTCTCTGAAGTTAATCAGTATAGGTTAGCTTAGCAATGCGTTAAAAATTCAGATTTCAGCGAAATTCAAAACAATTCCCTAATCTCTGCAATCTCACACAACGCATAGAAGCGGCGGTGAATGCGACTGGCCTTTCACATGGTGGCGGACCACTCTCCCGCTTACGTCTTAACCTGCCCTTGGAGACACGCCCGCAGCGTGTACACAAATTGGGCGGTTTAGGCCGTATACTATACATATATAACCTTCGCTGAACGACACCGGTGACGACTGCAGCGTGGTATGCGCGTCTATTCAGTGCTACAGCTTGTATGTTTACATCTGAACTATGGCAGCTCGCTGCGGATTATTTTTGGGCTTTCTATTAAATACACAAGCAGTGTCCCAGTAGTGGCGCCGTCAGTGCGAACATTTTTGCCCAGCGACCGATCTTCCGGGTACTGTTTGAATGACGGCGCTGAGGGGCGTCACTCCACAAGGGACCGATTACAATACAGACCCATGAAAGGCCGGCTAAAATATCATCCGTGGTGTGCATGCTAGCAGTGCAAGTCATTAAGTTGAAGTTGCAAACCTAGATAGAATAGAATGAGATACTGTAAGAACTGCAAAATAGTTTTGCAATCGATGATAATCTCTTTGTAATCGCCCAGTGTGGAGGAACAGCCAAGGACGAGAACATGCCAATATATAACCTTTTTAGATGTTCGTGGTGCACATGACAGCGTAAACAGGAAGACCTTGTGGAGCATCCTTAGACAGGAAGGCATTGCGGCAGGTACTATAGTGTTTCTAAAGAAAATAGCCCGGAACAGTACTGTTCAGCTAACGTATGAAGGGAGAATTAATAACGTGACATATAGACAACCGGAAGGGTGTGCGCCAGGGCTCCCATTGTCATCACTGTCCTAAATTTATGATATATACATGATAAGCATGGGAAGGAAAATAAATGCAGGTAAATTATGGATTATGGACAACACATTTTATAAGTCGCTGCTGTAGTATCTGTACGAAACGGGCCTGCATGCTTATATTTAGCTCCATTATGACGTTACGCCACGTGGCAACCCAACCGAGAAAAAAAAAAGTAAATTACGAGTAGGTGATAATTTTTCGTGTAACGAGCTGCTACGGTGATGGAGCAGTGCATTTCGGGTTTTATGCACGCGGGTGAGATTGCTTGTGAGCCGGTAGTCGGAGAGACGGGGCGCTGAGACGGGGCTACTTAAAGGGCTGCAGAAATTAGCGCCCCTTCATGTCTGCTCTATCTCTCTCTCAGTCGGAGAGATATAGAACTTCCTGCAGATATCTGAGGAAATGAGGGTAATGTAATCAAAGCAAGAAGCAAGAAGGCAAGAGAAAGAGCGTGATGGCAAAACGACAAATATCAATCATAGTAAGAGGTAACGGTTCCCGGGATTATGTTTGCTAACTCTGTGCTGTGCTTAAAATCTGAAGTGCAAGCTAAACTGGAGATTAATTAGAGGTCTGTCAGAAGGCTAGTACTGCGAGTGAATGGAGGAAAATACACACACACACACGCCCAAGTGCGGGAGGGCTCGATACATCTGCTTCGAAAGACGACTGCGAAAAATGAAGAAACGCGAGTATAAACAGGCGGCTAGGTTAGTTAGGTACCTGTATAGGAAAAATGATCACTCAATGTGGAGAAATATGACCAGGAAACTAAACAGTAAGTATTAAATCGGTGGGACAGCGACAGAGGAAAGGGTGATAAATGTAAAGGCAGAGATGCAGAAATACTGTACCGGATGGGACCAACGAAAAGAAAGCTAGCCGTGGAACAATATCGAACAGCACAAAATTAAATCAGAAAATATTTATGGTTATTCAAAGGACAGTGCCCTAGTGCTCGCAACGAGATCGGCGTGTCGGAGAATGCGTAGTTATAGGGATAATGAAAAAAAAAAGACAACTTGTGCATAGCGTGTGGAAATGGTGCCGAAACTAGTGAGCACATTCAGTTAGAATGTCTGGGTATACACCCAGCGATCAGTGTTAGCTTTTATAAGGACAGTAAGGGAAACATAAATGAAACTGCTAGGGAGACTAGTAAAAGACAAATGGCAGTCTGGCGGCGCCGGGGAACACGTCAGGAAAGGAAATAAACTTGTATTGTGGCTAATGTAGCTCATTGACTACAAATATATTCAAAGATTTAATTGCACCAGAGCCTTTTAAAGAACGCACTTGGCGCCATGCAGCACCTCCCCGTTTCAATAAAGATGAAGATACCATCATCACCATGATGATGATGATCATCATCATCATTATCATAAGGCGCGAAAGACTGACCCATGTAAACGGCTTTCGGTCGCCGGTTGTGCCGTCAGCGTTGTCACAACGAGCTTCCAGCGACGCTTTCGCTCATCGGTCGATCGCGTCGGCGTTGTCACCGTGTGTGGCTGCGAATGAGCCAGGATTATATGTCGTTGGCACAGAAATTTGTGACTCACTATGGATGTGGAACGGCGATCCAGCGCTAAATGTGCGGCTTTCCGAGGTGATCGCTGCGGCTGCCACACCGGTGCAGAACCATAAGAAACGCAGGCTGCACACTTACTTGTGGGTGACGCAATCATAAATACTAGCTTTACTTTTTAACATCTACACAAGACAAAATTATCCTGCGCAATGACGTCATGGTAATATCAATATTATTAGGTTCAGTATTTAGAAACCAATGTTGATCTCGAATTAAAATGCCGTATAGTTTCTAACCTTTATACTTACTGAGTGCTACCGTTTTAGACCGGGATACTTGCGGCAGAGTTTACGTTATTCCGAAACTATGAGTTAAATAAACGCGCCTATAGGCACTGCTGCGTCACGCTATATGCCTCGACGTTCCAGCTAAGATCGTTCTAAACTGCTACAACGCTCTTGGGAAACTTTTACTGGAACGCCACTGTATTTCGTAACAAATTTTAAGGTCGCATATCTCGGAAGTGGTGCTAGTCTTGGGATTTCTGCCAAGCCGACCTAACTTCACTACTCCTCCGCTTGAATTTCTCAATTACAACATGTGCCCTAAAGTTAGGAATTGAAAAGTTCATTAGCATTAGTTAATTCAAAAAATTATCGGTAACGTCCTCTTTCTTTTAATTTTTTTGCTGCTACTATCCGCCTAGCCACGTAGTCTATCAGCAAGTGGCAGGGGCCTACATATTACATGTTTTTTTTTTAGTGTTCCACATAAAAAGAAACATCTAGTAGATACAGTTCTCTTACGAACAGTTCTAGTGTAAGACCTTTTTGTGATAAGAACGCAGACCTCCATAACTTTCAAATTATATTCAACATTACTCGAAATTAACGAAAAGAGAATGAAAATGAAATGAAATGAAAAGGAGAAGAGAACTTGAGCTACCAGTTTCTTGGCTAAATAGGTATGTGCCACCCGTTGCTTCGGATTTTATAGCACGGAATTTGGACCGACAATTAAGGTCGTGCCAGCGAGCGCACCCCTGTTCTGCCTAATCGAACAAAATATCACGACATAAGACCTCTTCATATGTGGGCTCATTAGTATCGCTAAAACGCACAGACATCTTAATTCAAGAGGTCACGATATTCAACGACTTCTTTTATTTTTTTATCTCTCTTAATTGGTCGACCCCGTTTTTTGGCTATAGAGTGTCTTACCATGGTGTACGTGGACAATCCCACAGAATCGGTATGTGCCATTGTGACACACGAGGTATAACATGCTTAAATGTATTTGTATATCTGTCGCACTTCCCTGTACCATACACCTGGGCGCTATAACGTAAAACTATTCCAAACTTTTCTATTCCGATTCTGCTATCAGCCCTCCGCGATTGGTCAAAAACTTTTTTGGACCACCCTCACTTCACCTGTCTGTCACGCGACGTCACGAAGACCGCGATACCTCTCCATATGATATGACGTGTACACACTGATTATGCATGATTTGACCGAGAAAAGAAAAATAGTTATTTTTTATTCGACGTCTTTTCGCCATTAGCCCCCGGCTATTGGTAAAACGTTTTCGGGCTGAACTCACTTCATCTGCCTGTCACGCGACGTCATAAAACCGTGAAAAGTCATTGCGTCAAAGTGACGTGTATGCATTAAGGATGCATTAATATGCCGAACAAAACTGAATTTTCTTGTGAATAGCCGCAGGCTGCCCCGTTCCGAAAGGAATAAAAGATGGCTGCCGCCGATCGCTCAGGCGCTGGCTACTCGGACCTGCCGGAGAGCATGGGTTTATTTGCGTATAATAAAACTTCTTGCGTGGCCGTGTAATGTTTTCGAGCACTTTCGGCACGTTTACGATCTCATTCTGCCAACACTTCTTTGCTGAGGATCAGTTTTAGCGTCATTCTTAAGCTTCCGTTGCATGCCACCGCGATTTTCGACCAGCCACCGCAAGCTAAGTAAGGGAAAGCGGACCTATCGCAGACGCCAGCACCACCCTGTTCATCCGGTTATCGATTTTCAGTGCACTGGCTCTGCCCCATCGAATCCCTCTCCACTTGAGCGTGCTCCTGGCCTCTTGTCAGCCAATTAGATACGACAAGCCGCTCAATGTAGGCAATGTTATTCGTTTTTCAAACAAACAAAAGTGACCTCTTATGAACGAGGAGAGCGTTTGATTGGTCTGCTCAGACAGCCCTGCGGGTGACCACCCCGTGCTTGCGTCGGCGGTTACGCAAATTTTACGTCAGGAGACTGGAATAAAAACACATTGGAATAGTTTTACGTTATAGGGCCCCTGTCATCAACATTCTTTCCTCGGCAAACATCATACATCGCCTTCGTCCTCGTGACAGCAGTTACTGGCTACGAGACCGTGCGCGTGTCAGCGAATTCTGCTGCTACAACGCTAACTCAAACAAGCTTTGCTTCATTTATATTACAACACTGCGCGCGATCAGTGCGTCCTTTTTGTATAATAAGCACTATTGGAGCATTACTTTAAATAAAGACTAGTTGTTTTTCAGTGCTTTGATGTTGCAGTTAGTCTTTCTGACTGTGTCCGCTGCTTGCAAGGCTTTCAAGTCGTTGAAGATGCAGAAACGGTCACATGCGAGCGAAACAACTTTAACTTCAAACGAATTCAAGAGGGCAAGGCAAAAAAGGAAGCGCGCTATTTTCTTATACAAACAAAAAAAGCATTTATATTGGATATGACCCTTGACATATTTTTGCAACTTGCTTGGATTTACCATCCTCACTTTCTCTGCCTCTCTCGTTCTCAACATTTCTTTCCTTCCCCTTTTGTGCCGTGGATTCCCCAGAGGCTGCTACGCCGTGCGTCAGGCAAGCTTCTGCAAGCATCTGACGGCCTATGGTACTTCAAAGGCATACGCGTGGTCGTGCCTCCCGAGATGGAGACTCCTCGGAACCTGTTGTTGCAGGACGCCAGCTGGGAGCTTTTCAACAACGCCCACATCGTTCTCACCAAGCAAGGCAGCAAGTGCAAGGCTCGACAAAGTAGGGGCTGCGGTGAACGGGGAGACCTCGTGGCGCTGCCCGTGAGCACGCTCGACGCGTCCGTGGACATTGGTGAGAAAATACACTAACGAGCATGGCGCTTCGAAGATTCGCCAGTAGCACTCCACACACACATGATAGCGCCCGACGTGGATTGTCCTGCAACATGTACACCATTGCTAGCAATAACTTGGAGATTGCGGCATCAGCAAATTTTGCTTTTTTTTTTTCTTTTTGGCACGGCCGAGCCAAACTGTGACATGCAGTCATTGCTCCACCAAGCGTACGTGTGTAATTCTACCACTCGATCCTATGTTTCACGTCTGGGCTGAAAAAAAAAAAAAAACTGTTTTGGTGGCACCTGTGGTCTTTAAGCTATCTTAAAGCTCACCTTTGTACATGTTACAGAAACAAAATTACATGCCGTATCTTGTAGAAATTCTTTTCATTTTCCATTCTTTTGGCTTTCATCATTGTCTCGCATGAAGCAGCGCCCCAGCTGGTACCGGGATGTGCTAACGGGCGGGAAGAATAGAAAATGAATAGAATTGGAGGAAGAGAATTTTAGCAAAGTATTGCCCAAGGACCGGAACAGTGCAGCGATTCTATTGCAACTCTGAGACGTAATTCATGAAGTCTTTGGTTTTCAAATGCTGTTTGCCATTGGATTAGTATATCCTACATAATCATTATCTAGCACCTGCTCTTACGAACAGCCTCTATCGTGAGAACTTTTGCGAATACGGACACCTTCGTGCGTCTTCAGAGGCCTGAGAGATGCAGCGCCTACACAATGTCACCATAACAGGCAGGTCCAGGGCGGTGAACATGAGTGGAACCGAATCCGCCGAAGATAATTCTTCCGTCTGACCTAGTTGAGCGAATTATATATATGGTTACAAAAGGTCGCTATAACGTAAAACTATTCCAATTCAGCAATCAGCCCTCTGCGATTGGTCAAATACTTTTTTGGACCACCCCCACTTCACCTGTCTGTCACGTGACGTCACGAAAACCGCGATAGCTCCCCATCTAATATGACGTGTACACACTGATTATGCATGATTTGACCGAACAAAAGCAAAATTGTTTTGTGTGATTCGACGCCTTTTCGCCATTACCCCTCGGCTACTGGTAAAAAGTATTCGGGCTGCACCCACTACACATGCCTCTCACGCGACGTCAGAAAACCGCAAAAACTCACCGCGTCAAACTGGCGTGTACGCGTTAAAGATGCATTAATATGCCGAACAAAACTGAATTTTCTTATGAATAGCCGCAGGCTGCCCCGTTCCGAAAGGAATAAAAGACGGCTGCCGCCGATCACTCAGGCACTGGCTACTCGCACCTGCCGGAGAGCACGGGTTTATCTGCGTGTAATATAAGTTTTTGCGTAGCCGTGTAACGTTTTCGAGCACTTTCGGCATGTTTACGACCTCGTTCTGCCAACTATTCTTTGTTGAGGATCCGTTTTAGCGTCATTCTTAAGCTTCCGTTGTATGCCGCCGCTATGTCGACGAGCCACCGCAAGCTAAATAATGGCGAGCGGACCAATCGCAGACGCCGGCACCACCCTCAGCGTCCGGTTATCAATTTTCAGTGCAGTGGCTCGGCCCCATCGAATCCCTCTGCACTTGAGCGTGCTCCTCGCCTCCTCTGAGCCAATTAGATAAGACAAGCCGCTCAGTGTAGGCAATGTTATTCGTTTTTCAAGCAAAGAAAAGTGACCTCCTATGAACGAGGACAGCGTTTCATTCGTCTGTTCAGACAGCCCTGTGGGTGACCGCCCGATGCTTGCGTCGACGGTTACGCGAATTTGACGTAAAGAGATAGTCTTACGTTATAGGGCCCCAGCATTCGGGAAATATATATTGCTCTGAGTACGCTTCCTTATTGGTTAGCACAGCGGATGCCATCTCTTGGAGCGTAATGACCGGCTGATGGTGCCAACCAATCGCAGAGAGTTGTAACTTAAAACGTTTGTCGATTGGAATCTTCGTTCCTGTGCATAAAAATGTCGAGCTGTATGATATATCCGGTCTTTAAGCGTAAATTTTGGTCTCAAATTTCCATTTTTGCTTCAACTTACTATCATATATTTCCAAATATTTTTTTATTTCTTTGCCGACGGAAACAGTCACGGTGACAAATGTCTAAAGGCCCAATTCAGAAATAATATTCATTCGCAAAACCCGTTTGCCACTGGCCAACCGCCTTCGCTAAAATATCTTCGCCATCACTGTTGGGCGGTGCCTGCTCTTATGCCAGCTGTTCCAGAGTAAAGGCTACTTTGTAAATACAGGCCCGGGGCCTATACTCACGAAGCGTTCGTAGGCTGTAATAGTTCGTAAGAAGAGATGCTCACCAGCAGCGACAGCGAAGCTATTTTTAGCGGAGGTTGCTGGCTAGTGGCACACAATTTTTGCGAAGAGAAAGCTTTCTGCATTGGGACCCAGGTACGCTGTTCGAGGCAGGCGTATAGACGAATCACACCACATTCGTTCTTCGAAGTGAAATTTTCGTCGCCGGTGTGAATATTCTAAATTCGAGCAATTACAAGGCAGCGAAGCCGATATGGAAATTAGGTTACATTCATCGCACAGGAGAGCAAGTGCTCCCCCGTACGACGAATTTCATAAAGATAACAAAACTAACCGACAATTCAGAAGTGAGGCTTAAAAAAGTATGTGTCTGAAGTGCAGTCACATGTGCAGTCACGGCTCAATGACACTCAAGTTACCGCAACGGATAAAGGTGCCCTTTAGACTTTAGCCGATGAAATGCACTAACTCGTCATCATATAGTTACGGGCCAGTTCGTGTAAGTTATAGCCGCGGGAAAGTAGTGGAGGTAAGAATTTGCAGACGTGAGTAAAACTACTCAATGTTTGTTTCAAAGGTGCACCAAGAGCCACACTTTGTCCACTGAAGTGGCTAACCCTTGCATGACACTGTGAAGCCGGGTCCTTAACATTTAGTTGAATATCAATTTTGCATTTGTTTTCCATTAGGCGTCATCTCGTGTAAGACGAATAAATACTATATCATTCCATATATCTCCGCATTATGCGAGGACAACATCGTACTTCCTCT
The DNA here is from genome assembly GCF_023375885.2 of Dermacentor andersoni. Classification (NCBI taxonomy): domain Eukaryota; kingdom Metazoa; phylum Arthropoda; class Arachnida; order Ixodida; family Ixodidae; genus Dermacentor; species Dermacentor andersoni. The sequence continues at coordinate 139,213,904 of NC_092814.1, forward strand.
CCCCTGAGTTAATTCTAAAGGCTCACAACTATAAATAATGTAACTGCACACCATTTTCGATTCATACATGTCTATAGAGAGTCACTCACTGGCACACCGGACAATGTGGTTCAAGGCATTGTGATGCCTGCGGTTCAATTTCTTAAAGCTTAATTCACATTTAGCTGGGGGAGAGATGGCGAACTTCCCAGGGCTGAGCTTCTGGTGCACCCTAAAGGAAAAGAAAAAAAGTCAAAATCAATCGGGAATGCTCAACAGTCAGCGGCCTATCCCCGTTGTTAGTTTGGGTCACTCTGTCCTGCGACGACGGCGGCAACCACAAGGACAAGGCCGACGACAGGAACACTACGGCATCCCCCATGATTAGCTTTGAAACGGCGTAATTTATCATCAGCCGTCTGCACATCTTACGCAGTAACCGGCTAACCATCACGCTACACGTGACTATATGAACCATGGATCCAATGTTCTGTGCTACATGTGGTTAAGGGACTATAGGCTGATAAAATATTAAAATTTCAAAGCACAAGGAAGTGAACATTGCGTTCCTTTGTTTATGCACTCGTGTAGCGAGGTACGATAAGAGTATGTGATATAAAGTGCGTTTCATAGGAACCATTTGCATGAGTTAAAGTGAATAAATATAGTCAAATATTCTTCGGCAACAAGTTTTTACTTACGATCAGTTTAACTTCCCAACTTGGCCGGTCATTATTGAGTGTGGTGTGGATTTACAGGGCCAATTCAGTGTCATGCATCGCAGAAATGCTTGCCGCCTCTCATTCATTTCCGAAAGCTGTTTCCCTGCGTAATAAACGTCAACATGTTTGTGCTGCACTCGGTATACAAATACCTGTGTAAGGGTGCCAGAACCGCCAATGACATATTCAAGTTTGCTTGCAACATTTCTTGAGCCCTTGAAAGTGTGTGCACGTTTCAGGGACAACAGCAAAATGGAGTGAAAAAAAGATTAAAATGTCTGCTCCTCAATGTATTCGCATATTACTTTGTAGCCTCTGTACAAATTTGTACGGCAACAGGCCTTGAGAATAGATGCAGCTGCAGCCTTAAACATGCGCATGCATGTTTGACGCCAAAGTTTTCTTTCTGTTTGAAACTTTCTCTAGATGCAGCAGCGTCCTCAGTCGTTCGCAGCTGGGCCCAGTTTCGCTACGGGGTGTTTGAAGAGACGGCGTTCGGTTCCAGGCCGCAGTGGTGCTTCTACGACGGACATTTCTGGCGTCCCACCGGCTGCTACACGACGAATGTCACTGCACGGTAATTAATTCGCGGGAAGAGTAGCAGCAAATGGGGTTGTCGTTAAACTACGAAAGAGGTCATCAGTCACTGAAACGAAGAATGAATATGGGAACTCCCCCATAGTATCTCTCGCTCGCAGTGGTTGTTGACCCACCTTGCAGCTCAATTCACAGTGCTAAACAGGTCATTGGTCAATGCATTATTTCGCATTATAAGTTTTCGCATTATTATCATTATTTCCAGTCGCCCATCTTGCACTCACGCAGCGAATGTTTGATTGAGTGGCCTAGTTACGTACCCCGCGGCTCACTGTGTCGAGGATGACGCAATGAGTTGCAAATACTGCAATGACCTGTTGCAGTTACCTAACTGGTGAACCTAATTAGCAGGAATTATTCTTATTAGGGGAATAAATGTAACTGTAATTAATCTGAATTAGAGTTTAGTAATGTAAGATCAAGCAATTTTCATTATACTTATTAATGTTTATTAGACATAAACAAAATAACTGTAATTATTCTTGATTAGGCATCAGGGAGCCTAATTACCTCTAGTTAATCCTGATTAGTCTTAATATAATTTTAATCGAAATTATGTTTAATTAATCTTAAGTACGTTTATCAATCTTGAGTAGGTTTAATTATGTAGCCATATTTACTACTGAATAGGCAAATTAGGTTAACCCAAACTAATTCAATGAACCACACTATTCATAATTACCCTCAAATAATCATAGTTACGTTCAAGTAATTGCATAATAATTAATTGCATTATGCCTCCTTGCGTTTCATTAGTCTTAAGGAGCTTAATTAATTTCATCATAATTATCTTCTTATTATTTTATTAACCTCCATTACTCTTAATACCTCTTCAGTACTCACTATACATATAGTCATAATCATAAATCTCGGTAGCCATACGTAGTCATTCTCATACATAGACCTTTTTCGCGGAGTAGTTTAGAACGAGACGGCGCTTTTGATGGCACCCCGCATGTATTTTAACATGCCTGATTAACTAGCAAGCTAGGTGACTTTTGTCACCACTCCGTTTCAAAGGGGATGCCAATAAATCATCATCATCATCATTGCACGATGCCTCAAGCGCGCACGGAATGCGAAACCATTACCACTCCTGCCCTGCTACTGTGCGATCAGCTGTCAGAAATGCAACTGGGCAATTACTAACGCACTGTGTTCCATTCACGCTTCAAAATGTGGAACGGTAGAAAGACGACATCGGCAGTGACTGGCTGCAAAAATCGTGACTGGCATACTAAGGCATGGAACGAATCGATGTGGCCAAGTTCGCAGACCTCTGCTGTATGCCCGTGTTGCCGGCCCTTCGCGATGCACGGCTTTCCTCGAGGATGAAAAATTGCACTCATACGCCAGCGTTGTGTCACTAACCTCCAAAGAAGGAATTTCAATCCAGGAACGTAGGCAAGAGTGAGTACCGCTCGTTACTCAGTGACAAAAGCGGTGGCAACGCTTTCATAGTAAGTTTCTCGCACGTTATCTACACATAGACCGCAACTCACACTTAAATTAACGCCCACTCTGTCGTCCGCTTATCAAGAATAAGTTAACGGACTCACTCTTGAATCAATGCGCCGAAGCATGGGTAACAGACAACACCGAGAGCACATGAATGTTCGAAGCTGAACGCTTCGTGACGGTTCACAGAGCAAGCGAGTGACTAGCGATAATGCATCTTTGCTACAAGATATTACAAAGTAGAGAATATCTGCATTCCAAGTATTGTACGCGGCAAGAACAATTCTACCACAACTGAGCACAGCCGCGAGCGATTAGGCAGAAAATAAATAACCAGATAGCGACCGCACAGAGAAACGTTATGCTGAGTCAGAAACATGATAAACCGCAGCTTCAAAGTGATTGGCAAATAAGGAATGAAGAGCAAAAGACACTAATCCTAATTTAACTCAGAAGAGGAAAGTATGGACAGCTTGGAATGTATTTCCAGCCCTGCTTCTAGTACAAGTCCAATATACGGGGCTCGCACTGTTTGGACAAGGCGTAATGAGCTTCGAAAGCGCATAAATCCTTACATATGTCGTCTGAAGCTGTGACGAAAGCTTCGTGTCGTCCGCCCAATCACCGTCTACGATATCCGCGCCCAAACAGAGGCTTTCTGAGGCGCAGCGAGCGTCACGCACCACCATTGCAAGTAGGGAGGCAACGGAGACAGCTGAGACAAGCAATAGATACTTCACCACATGATCCTTGATGGCGACGCCCATGGGATCGCCGTCAAAAGGGTCTATACCCTCATCAGGCCCGACGTATACCTATGGAGCGCGTCGTGTCTCGCGTTACAGACAGACGGACGGATATATTTTCGAGGGAAGTAGCCCTAGAATGCTTACGTATTAAATATGTGCAGAAACCATCTAGGATGATTGTCTACTAATGTAAGCGAATAGCCCGAATGAACGAGCAAGCGACCGAATGAACGAACGTGCTAGCGAACAAACGAGCAAGCCGACGAACGAGCGCGGGAGTGAGTGAACTAACGAATGTGTTACTTGGCGAGTCCGACCACCGCCCCTCGGCCACCGACAAACAACAAAACCGGGCTAAAGAGGCAAAGAAACCAATCCGCTTAAAACGGGAAGAGATTGGAGCGGGATCGTCACAGGCATAAGGGTAACCTTACAAGATAAAGCATATAGGCAGAGTGCTATGGATTACGATAGGGTAGGATGTGAGCATCTTGCAGAGGTTGGGTGACTGTTTGTCGCCACACGGATATGAAGGCGATGTCATTAGCGATCTTCTTCATCAACACAACCGTTCCTTAGCGTGCTCACACAGCTCTGCACACAAGAGCTTTTGCACTCCACCGCCATCTTACTGCGCCTAGCCAGAAATCATACACCTGACCTCGAGCCCAGCGGCAGAACACCAGAGCCAGCGAATCATTGCGCAGTCACTACGCAGATTATGACGAAAATATAGAGGCACGTGAAAATCCTATTTTGATTTCGGAATGCATCTACACTGCGCTGTTCTATCTAGAACATAGATTATCGGCCATCTTCTTTACGTGTAAGCGCCTTGCGTGAAAATGTATGCCGCACTAGTGCGGGCCTTTTCTGTTCATGTCAAAAATAATTCCTTACTCATTGCGGCGACTCAATGATGATGCGTTTCCAAAATTTTCTATTCCAATTCTGCAATCAGCCCTCCGTGATTGGTCAAGAACTTTTTGGACCACCTCCACTTCGCCTGTCTGTCACGCGACGTAACTAAAACCGCAAAAGCTCCTCATCTGATATGACGTGTTTACATTAATCATGCATGGTTGCACCGAAGAAAAGAAAAAGTTCTGATTCGACGCCTTTTCGCATTAGCCCTCTGCTACTGGTCAAAAGTTTTCGGGCTGCACCCACTTCACCTGCCTGTCACGCGACGTCACAAAACGGTGAAAACTCACCGCGTCATAGTGACGTGTACGTGTTAAAGATGTTATTATGCCGAATAAAACTGGGGCCATATAACGTAAAACTATTTCAATATTTTTTATTCCTATCTCCTGACGTCCAATTTGCGTAACCGCCGACGCAAGCATTGGGCGATGACCCGCAGCGTTGCCTCAACAGCCCAATCAAACGCTCTCTTAGTTTATAGGAGGTCACTTTTAATTGCTTTCAAAACGAATAACATTGCCTACATTGAGAACACGGGGAAGGCGGGAGATGGAAATTCAAGACGATGAGAGAAATTAGAGACGATTGATCTCCTGAAACGTGGTCTAACGTTCTGTCCGACGAACAACGCAGTAAACGAATACGAACTCCACAAAGATATAACAAAGTTTTCAAGACGCATGCGCATCAAGGAGTTCTTTTTCGATAGACCAGACGTAGGAAAAGAAGATAGAGACTCTCTTAGACCACCTAGCACGTGGACACCGGAAACCGAACACTGCCCAGACCTGGATTTATACATAAAACTAATATCAAAGGAAATGCTAGAGTCCGCGCGGCATTGCCGGAAATACAAATATTTGTCCCCCGCTCAGCACCAAATCCTTAAAGAACTTGCGAAAAGGAATGATATTGTAATAAAACCAGCAGACAAAGGCGGCAGTATCATAATCTGGCCTATAGAAAAGTACAAGAAGGAGGCCTCTAAACAACTGAGCAACCACACCCATTACAGAAAACTCGACTTTAACCCAACTTCAGATTACAGCGATACTGTGAAAAACACAATAGCGGAGCTCCTGTCCAGGGAACTAATCACGCAATCTGAATATCGCTTCATGATGCCCAAGAACAAAAAAGCAAGCCGCTTGCATCTTCTTCCTAAACTACATAAAGTTCCGGTCGAAGAAATATTTACAGCAGAAATCCCAGGTCGGCCTATTGTGTCTAATAACAACACGCCTACTGAGTCACTATCGAAATTCTTAAATCACCACCTGTCAAACATCCCCACCACCCTCCCATCTTTCGTTCAAGACACGCCGCACTTCCTCCGAATTATCGACGGCATCAACGCCAACGAAATTCTTTCCGACCGCGCTATTCCAGTCACTTTGGATGTTTCTGCCCTTTACACCAACATACTGTCAAAGATTAGTGGTGAGGTAATCGCACTCTCCGAACCGGAGGGGATGGGGCGACAACAAACCCACCCCGCGTGCGTTTAGTGAGGGTTCGACTGCTGACCGGCGATAAGGTCCACGCCTGATCGACCGTGAACCAGAGGCATGAGACGGGAGGCGACGTAAAACTAACACATGGAATTTAATAAAATAAAATCATGCGCGAGACATGCTCGAAAAAAGAACGTACAAATTACAAGCCGTGGGGCCTAGTTCGCGGAAGGCGTGCGGGTCACACAGCACACGCCCTGACGCCACTCGCGCGACACTAAGCCCACCACGTGGGAGCTCCTAACACTCGCGAATAAACAAAAAATACGCGACAAAAATGAAAAATACACGCGACAATAAATGCGACAAACACTACACTAACAGAGCATACAATAATTAACACGCGATGGATAAATAAATGAAAGATTAAACGCGATTAAAAAAAAAGTCCGGCGGAAAGTTCTGAGAGCGGGCTGGAACACGAGGCTTAACTGTGGCGTGCTTGCCGAGATCCCGGTCTGAAGAGCGTCGGGCTGCTGGTACCTCGCTGCCGAAGATCCTGACGGACTTGCACCGTCTGTCGGTCGAACGGCGAAGACTTCGGCCTGGAGGTTTCAGCCTGCCGACCACATCTTCAGCTGTCTCCCGGTGCACGACCACCCTGCTCCGTCTTCCAAGCCACTCTGCCGCTCGCCAAGCCGCCTCGTCCCTCCGCCGCGCTCAGGCGACACACGTGACCAAACCGGTGTTACGTTTCGCCTACAACGCGCGGTAATGCCGGCGCGGATGCAACGGACGCCGGGGCTTTGTTCAAAGCGGCGGACATTTTGGCCCGTCCGACGCCGCCGCGACGCCTACCCGCCAAGCGTGTCCAGGCGTGTTTCAGTGCCACGTGTCTTCGTGTGTGCGTGTGTGTGTGTGTGCCCTCGCTTGTCAAAGCGCGGCAGCCGGGGAGCGGAGTTCCCCGAATGAGGAGCCTGGAGGTCTCTCGGCTCAACTGTTCGCGCCGTCGTGTGGGTGAGGGTTGGCAATGCGTCACTACACTCGGTTCAGCAGGTCTCTCGGCCCGACAGTTCGCGCCGTCGTGGGCTCCTGCTGCGCCGTCCCGTGACCTTCATCCCGTGACCTTCCCTCCTTCCCTTTTGGACCGCGACGCCGGGAGTATAAGAGCAGCTGCCCCCGGACGCCAGAGGAGAGGCTCCGATTTGTACTGTTGAGTTACGTGCTCTCCCGTCTCTCCACTTCGGTCGACCTGACCGGCCGCTCTTTTGCTATGTTAGAATAAACAAGTTGTTCTGTTACCAGTCTTCTCTTGCTTTGCCGGGACCTTCGGATGCTTCCAGTGCCCCAGGCCGCCAGGCCAACGCTACCCTTGGGGCTTGCGACCCATTGGCAATAACGGGCGTCAGCACCGAGACCCCAACAACTCGTGCCAGCGGTGCGATTCCAACATCTGGTTGCCAGCGGTGGGATCGCGACAACGGAGGCCAGCAGCGAAGAGATGCGGTTGACTGTATGCTGAGCAGCACAACGACCATCCGGGAGCAGTGCAACGAGCCCTGTGTGATGACTGGTTGCCTGCAGCGGAACGACTGCGCTGAAGTCTTGGCTGCGAGGTTTGGTGAGTGCGGGACTTTCTTCTTCTGAGTTTTGCCAGGCTTTTGTTAGTGTTAGAAACAGAGCTGGTAATTGGGGTTGTCGTTGCTGCCGGGTTAGTTTGCGGCAAGACAATAGTAGGCAGTAGAGAAAGCAGCATTCAGAGCAGCCATGGATTTGAAGTCGTTGCGCAAACCGAAATTGCTGGAGCTTGCGAGAGAGTTGGGTCTGGATGTCTCAGACAAACTCAGAAAACCAGAACTGCTAAGGGCTATTCTTGAGTTAGAAGCTGAGGATGACGAGCTGTCGGAATGCCTTGAGACCATTGAGGAGAGGGAGGAGCAAAAAGAGAAACAGGAGCGCGAACTTAAAGAACAAAAAGAGAAACAGGAGCGCGAACTTAAAGAACAGAAAGAGAAAGATGAGCGCGAACGTAAAGAGCAACAAGAGAAAGAAAGAGAGCGCGACCGTCAACACGCTTTGGAAATGAAGCGTCTCGAGTTAGAGATGGAACGCGCTCGTAATGGAAGTCAGGCACACGGTGCAGGAGAACGAGTATTGTTCAAAATGACTGACCTGATGCGGCCGTTTAAGCTTGGAGAGGACATTGGTTTGTTCCTGGTTAACTTTGAGCGAACGTGCGAGAAGCAGGGGTTCTCTCGGGAAACGTGGCCACAGCGCTTGCTCACTTTGCTACCCGGCGAGGCGGCCGACGTAGTCGCTCGCTTGGAGAGAGAGGAGGCAGAGGATTTCGACAAAGTGAAATCGAGTCTGCTAAAAAAGTACCGGCTGTCAGCGGAGGCGTTCCGTCGGAAGTTTCGGGAAAATGAGAAAGGCAGAAGTGAGTCATATACAGAGTTTGCGTACAGGCTTATGTCAAACATGCAGGAGTGGCTCAAAGAAGAGAAAGCGTTTGGTGACCACGAGAAAGTTCTGCAGTGTTTCGGGCTAGAACAGTTTTATAGTCGGTTACCTGAGAACGTGCGGTACTAGGTCTTGGATAGGCCAGACGTTAGTACGGTGGCTAGAGCCGCTGAGTTAGCCGAGGAGTTTGTGACGCGTCGGGCTCGTGGAGCTAAGGACGGTCAAAAGGGTGAATTTGGCTCCAAGTTTGAGAGGCCAAAGTTCACGCCCATGAGAGCAAAGGGGGACACACGTAGTGCGGATGCGAGTGAAAGCAGTCCGACCGAACGTAAGGAGACGGCGGCAACCGAAGCCGAACGCAGAAAGCGGTTCGAGATGAGGCAAGCGCGCGTTTGTTATACGTGCCAGAAGCCGGGTCACTTTTCGGCGCAGTGTCCAGAAACAAAAACACAAGTCGTGTTTTTGTCTATATGCAGCACTGACGAGAACATGAAGCTTCTCGAGCCTTACATGCGAGACCTCCTCGTGAACGGGAAAGAGTGCCGAGTGCTTCGCGATTCCGCAGCTACGATGGATGTAGTTCACCCCTCTTACGTAGAACCCGATATGTTCACGGGCGAGTGCGCATGGATCAAGCAAGCAGTGGAAGCTCATAGCGTGTGTCTGCCGGTAGCAAAAGTGCTTATTGAAGGACCTTTCGGAGCACTTGAGACGGAGGCCGCAGTGTCATCTATGCTGCCCCCCCAGTACCCGTACCTATTTTCGAACAGGTCCGATCACCTCCTGCGCGAGAAGGGGCTTTTGTTTGGTGAGGCTAGCGTTCAGGCCTTAACCAGATCGAAGGTTCGGGAGCTCGCTGCAAAGGCGGTAGTTGCGGGGCCGACGTTGTTGAATGATGAGAAAGGGTCAGAGGCGCAGCAAGCTGGTATTCAGAGCACGCCCGAACGGGATAAAATTGAGCCTGTAGCGTTAAAGGCAGCAGATACTGGAGAGGAAATTCCCGACACGGGAAAGTTAGAAGAGCTGTCTCCAGATTTGCTCATCGCGCCTACGTCAGACGGACTTAACAGGTTGCTAAAAGTCAGCCGGTCGGCTTTGATAGCCGAGCAAAAGAAGGATGGCAGCCTAGAAAACATACGCTGCATTATCAAGGAAGGTGTCGCCAAGAAAAATGCTCGCTTTGTGGAAAGAGGTGGGGTCCTGTACCGGAAGTATCTAGACCGCAGAGGAGTGGAGTTCGATCAGCTGATCGTGCCTCAATGCTATCGTCAGGATCTGTTGCGCTTGTCGCATGGGGGTTCGTGGTCCGGACACCTAGGAGTTAAGAAAACTAAGGACCGTCTCTTGCAGGAGTACTATTGGCCAGGGTGTTTTCGGGACGCAGACCACTTTGTGAAGACATGCGACACCTGTCAGCGGGTGGGCAAGCCAGGGGACAAATCGAGGGCACCGTTGAAGTTGGTACCTATCATTACGGAGCCTTTTAGACGGCTCGTTATTGATACAGTGGGACCTCTGCCGGTAACAGCCACGGGGTACCGACACATTTTGACTGTGATCTGCCCAGCGACAAAGTTCCCTGAAGCAGTGCCGCTTAAAGAACTCAGCTCAGTTGAGATAGTCAATGCACTACTGTCCATATTTGCGCGAGTTGGTTTTCCTGCAGAAATCCAGTCAGATCAGGGTACAGTGTTTACTAGCGCTTTGACGACAGCCTTTCTCGAAAGGTGCGGGGTAAAGCTGTTACACAGCTCAGTGCACCACCCCCAGTCGAATTCCGTTGAGAAGCTCCACTCCGTCATGAAGCGCGTGTTGAGAGCATTGTGTTTTGAACATCAAACTGACTGGGAGCTGTGTCTGCCTGGAGTGATGTTTGCTTTAAGAACCGCGCCGCATGCGGCTACGGGGTTCTCGCCAGCTGAGCTGGTGTACGGTCGCTCGCTGCGATCTCCGCTTCGCATGCTTCGAGAATCATGGGAAGGCAGGGGCGACGACCCAGTCGTGGTAGAGTACGTGCTTAAGCTCCTCGAACGCTTAAGAAGGGCACAGGAGTTGTCAGGTGAAGCAATGGCAGAGGCCCAGCAGAGGGCCAAGGTTTATTATGATCGGACAGCCAGGGCCCGTCGTTTTGAGGTGGGCGATGAGGTCATGATATTGCGCACATCGCTAAAGAACAAACTCGACGTGCAGTGGGAGGGCCCAGCACGGATTGTTCAAAAACTGTCGGACGTTAACTACGTGGTGAGTCTGCCAGGAAAGCGGAAAGCACAGCAAGTTTACCACTGTAATCTGCTCAAACCCTATAAGCAACGGGAAGCAGTGGTGTGCATGATGGTAAACGTGCCCGAAGAGCTTCCGGTCGAGCTTCCGGGACTAGGCTCAGTGACAAACAGGAAAGACGCCGATCAAGTCATTAGTGACTTAATAAGTAAAGCATCGCTGTCGCCTGAGCAGAAAACCGAACTACACCAGCTCTTACAAGAGTTTCAAGGTCTGTTCTCTGAGAGGCCTGGTAGGACTTCTGTCCTTACTCATGACATAGAACTTACCTCCCCAGAGCCAGTACGATCCAAGGCGTACCGGGTGTCACCCCGCCAGAGCGATATTATGGAGGCTGAGGTAAAGAAAATGCTACAGCTCGGTGTTATTGAAGCGGGTGAGAGTGATTATACCTCCCCTTTGATTTTAGTTGAGGTACCGGGCAAGGAACCTCGTCCTTGCGTCGACTACCGCAGGCTTAATTCCATCACTAAGGATCAAATTTATCCGATCCCTAACATCGAGGAGCGCCTTGAGAGAGTGAGTAGCGCTCAGTTTATTTCCACCCTAGATCTTGTCAGGGGTTATTGGCAGGTTCCACTTACAGAAGAGGCTAGTAGGTATGCGGCGTTCATTTCACCAATGGGGACATTCCGTCCTAAAGTTTTGAGTTTTGGTTTGAAGAACGCGCCATACTGCTTTTCAAGCCTCATGGATAAAGTGTTGCGGGGACAGCAAGAATTCGCTTTACCGTATCTAGACGACGTAGCGATATTCTCCGCATCCTGGCCGGAACATATGGCGCACTTGCGGGCAGTGCTAACCCGCCTGCGCGATGCGGGCTTGACAGTCAAGGCTCCCAAGTGCCAGTTAGCACAGGCCGAGGTTGTCTACCTCGGACACGTGATTGGTCGGGGTCGACGCCGCCTCTCTGAAATAAAGGTGGCCGCTGTGCGAGACTTCCCGCAACCGCGCACGAAGACCGATATTCGGTCGTTCTTAGGTGTCGCCGGCTACTATCAGAGGTACATCCCCAGGTACTCTGATATCGCGGCTCCCTTGACGGATGCTCTAAGAAAGACAGAGCCGCAAACAGTCGTCTGGGATGAGACGAAGGAAAGAGCTTTTAGCGCCCTAAAGAGCGCCCTAACAAGCCAGCCTGTGCTACGATCGCCCGACTACACAAAAGGGTTCGTTGTTCAGTGTGATGCTAGTGAGCGAGGCATGGGCGTTGTACTGTGCCAACGGGAAAATGGAGAAGTAGAACACCCCGTCCTGTATGCTAGTCGTAAGCTGACGAGTCGTGAGCAGGCGTATAGCGCCACCGAGAAAGAGTGTGCGTGTATCGTGTGGGCCGTTCAGAAATTGTCATGTTACCTAGCCGGCTCGAGGTTTATCATTGAAACGGATCACTGCCCTCTCCAATGGCTGCAGACCATCTCTCCCAAAAATGGCCGCCTCCTGCGCTGGAGCCTCGCTTTGCAACAATATTCCTTTGAGGTGCGTTACAAAAAGGGGAGTCTCAACGGTAACGCCGATGGCTTAAGTCGAAGCCCCTAACGTGGGAATCAGCCTCAAAATTGCTTGTTACTGATGTTTTTCTTCCTGAGGCAGGATTTTTTTTAACCTATTGCTTTTGTGTAGTGTTTCAAAGTGATGATGTGCTTTTTAGTGCAATTTTTCCGATTTGTGGACGCGTTCTGAGTGCTGCTAAACTACTGTAAGGAACTAGGCAGCAGTATAAAAGGGGAAAGAGCCTGGCAGGGCTTAGTGAGGTTTGTGCCGTGCTTGCTGACTGAGCGGTTGACTTTCAGGCGTGGTTCTAACGCTTGCCGGAAACGAGAACAAAAATGTCAACTCTCCCGAAGTCACTTTGCAGTGTCCTGTGTGCACCTGAACGTGAGAACGAGGCCTTCTCTGTGCGCTGCGCTCAAGAAACGCCAAAGGACGCCCGACTTCGGTTATGGGCATCATCGAGCGACATCCCTCCGGACAGCGGATGCAGTCCCCTGACCATCGGGATCTCCTTCCCCCGGCGGGGCGGTCTGTTACGTTTCGCCTACAACGCGCGGTAATGCCGGCGCGGATGCAACGGACGCCGGGGCTTTGTTCAAAGCGGCGGACATTTTGGCCCGTCCGACGCCGCCGCGACGCCTACCCGCCAAGCGTGTCCAGGCGTGTTTCAGTGCCACGTGTCTTCGTGTGTGCGTGTGTGTGTGTGTGCCCTCGCTTGTCAAAGCGCGGCAGCCGGGGAGCGGAGTTCCCCGAATGAGGAGCCTGGAGGTCTCTCGGCTCAACTGTTCGCGCCGTCGTGTGGGTGAGGGTTGGCAATGCGTCACTACACTCGGTTCAGCAGGTCTCTCGGCCCGACAGTTCGCGCCGTCGTGGGCTCCTGCTGCGCCGTCCCGTGACCTTCATCCCGTGACCTTCCCTCCTTCCCTTTTGGACCGCGACGCCGGGAGTATAAGAGCAGCTGCCCCCGGACGCCAGAGGAGAGGCTCCGATTTGTACTGTTGAGTTACGTGCTCTCCCGTCTCTCCACTTCGGTCGACCTGACCGGCCGCTCTTTTGCTATGTTAGAATAAACAAGTTGTTCTGTTACCAGTCTTCTCTTGCTTTGCCGGGACCTTCGGATGCTTCCAGTGCCCCAGGCCGCCAGGCCAACGCTACCCTTGGGGCTTGCGACCCATTGGCAATAACGGGCGTCAGCACCGAGACCCCAACAACTCGTGCCAGCGGTGCGATTCCAACACCGGTCTGGCGAGCTCGGGACAATGGGAAGCTCTCTTCCCCATCGCCGTTCAAGCGGCGTTGCTGCTGCTGCGGCAATGGCGGCCATCTTGAGAGGAGCGCGGGCATGCACTCTGTGACACATACCCATGAGTGAAGGAATTGAGGCCCTTTCTAAATCCCTTGCAATCAATCCCCAAGCGCACGCTCCTGAAGTTTACCTGTCGCTCCTTAGGTTAGTTCTCACACTCAGCTATTTCGAATTCGATTCTATTCATTACCTGAAAACTTTCGGCACTATCATGGGTACACCATTCGCTCCCACGTATGCGAACATTTTCATGGGACAGCTTGAAGCAGACCTGTTGAAATCCTACCCTTTGAAACCCCACACCTATCTTCATTACATTGACGACATGTCTATAATATGGGAACATGGCACAAGCGCGTTAACCGACTTAATTAGCCATTTCAATCGCTTTCACCCGAGTATTAAATTTACGGCTCACCACTCTCCTAGTCAGATCAGCTTCCTGGATATGACGGTCTACATAGAAAACGGAAAGCTGAGAACGACACTTTACCGAAAGCCCACGGATAGCCAGCAATATCTAGACTACAACAGTCATCACCCGCGACACTGCAAGCAAGGAATGTTTGTCGGACAAGCGAAACGAATAAGAAGAATCTGCAGCGAAGACCACGATTATATCCACTACCTAAATGACCTTAAAACAACGCCAGCAGAAAGGAACTATCCCCAAGTTGCTCTCGATAGAGCTTATGATGCCGCGTCAAGATTGGAGACACAGTCGGAATTGGCGAAGAAACAGCCCACACTATAGAATCTGACAGACCGCCGGCCTTTATAACAAAATATTCTAATGCACTCCCAAACATAAACAACATCGTATACGAAAATACCACCCAATATTATCAAGTAACGAGCGTCTGAGAGAAGCGTTCCCGGATGTACCTATAGGGTTACCTATCGCCGAAACAGGAACATTAAGAACATGTTAGTGCACGCAAAAGTCAGCCAACAGCATTCCCCCGTAATAAAAGCATGTTGTCGCCCCAGGTGCAAAACCTGCAGGCACCTTCAAAGTCACATTAAAATTAAAAGAACCGCAAATAGTTATCCCACGAAGTCAAATCTAGTTTCACTTGTACAAGTTCGAATGTGATTTATATGCTTGAATAAAAAAAAAAGAACACCTTGTTCTCGTTCTGCTCATCGTATTGCCTACATTGAATGGTTTTTCGTTTATAATTGGCTGCCAGGAAGCGAGGAGCACGCTCAAGTGGAAAGGGTTTCTATGGGGCTGAGCCAGCGCACTGGAAATAGATGACCGGATGAAAAGGGTGGTGCCGGCGTCTGCGATTAGTCCGTTTTCCCTTACTTAGCTTGCGGTGGCTCGTCTAAAATCGCGCCGGCGTGCAACGGAAGCTTAAGAATGCCGCTAAAACGGATCCTCACCAAGGAAGAGTTGGCAGAGCGGGGTCGTAAACGTGCTGAAAGTGCTCGAAAACATTACATGGCCACGCAGAAAACTTTATTATACGCAAATAAATCCATACTCTCGGGCAGGTGCGAGTAGCCAGTGCCTGAGCGATCGGCGGCAGCCATCTTTTATTCCTTTCGGAACGGGGCAGCCTGCGGCTATTCCGAAGAAAATTCAGTATTGTTCGGCATATTAATGCATCTTTATAGCCTACACGTCACTTTGACGCGGTGAGTTTGTGCGCTTTTGTGACGTCGCGTGACAGGCAGGTGAAGTGGGTGCAGCTCGAAAACTTTTTACCAATAGCCGAGGGCTAATGGCGAAGAGGGGTCGAATCAGAAATAACTGTTTCTCTTTTTTCTGTTAAATCATGCATATTCAGTCTGTACACATCATATCAGATGGGGGGCTATCGCGATTTTTGTGACGTCGCGTGACAGACAGGTGAAGTAGGGTGGTCGAAAAAGTTTTTGACCGATCGCGGAGGGCTGATCGCAGAATTGGAATAGAAAATCTTGGAATAGCTTTACGTTATAGCGCCCCTGAATTTTTTTCTGAATAGCCCCAGGCTGCCCCGTTCCGAAAGGAATAAAATATGGCTGCCGCTGATTGCTCAGGCACTGGCTACTCGCACCTGCCGGAGAGCATGGGTTTATTTGCGTATAATAAAACTTTTTCGTGGCCGTGTAACGTTTTCGAGCACTTTTGGCACGTTTACAACCTCGCTCTGCCAACTCTTGTTTGCTGCGGATCCGTTTTAGCGACATTCTTAACCTTCCTTGCACGCCGCCGCGATTTTCGACCAGCCACCGCAAGCTAAGTAAGGGAAAGCGGACCAATCGCACACGTCGGCACCACCCTCTTCATCCGGTTATCTATTTTCAGCGCGCTGGCTCGGCCCCATCGAAACCCTGTCAGCTTGAACTTGCTCCTCGCCTCCTGGTAGTCAATTACAAAAGAAAAACCGTGCAATGTAGGCGATGTTATTTATTTTGAAAGCAAAGAAAAGTGACCTCCTATATATAGGAGAGTGTTTGATTGGGCTGTTCAGGCAGCGCTGCAGGTCACCGCCCGATGATTGCGTCTGCGGTTACGCAAATTTGACGTCAGGAGATTGTAATAAAAACATATTTGAATAGTTTTACGCTATAGGACCCAAAGTCACGGAATCAATACCCAGCCAGGCGGCTGCATTATAACATAAACGGAACGCAGCAACGATCATGTGCCGACATGTTGGTGCAAGTTAAAGTACCTCACGTGTTCGAAGTTATGGCGCCATCCACTGTAGTGTACTTCACAGCCAGAATACGGCTCTGAAACGTAAAGGCCGGTCTAACTAAACAGAATCTTCTCCATCTTCCAGACCTTATCTGAATACGGAGGGGATTTGGGAATGTTCGAGAAAGGACGTGGGCGTCAAGAAAATTTTTCAGTCTGCAAGCGAGCCGGCGTCATCGTTGATGTTCACGTCGAGCATACAAAAGGTACGCGCCTCTCCATTTTGCTGCTTTTCCTCACTTAAGGCTTGAAAAGTTATTATAAGGGCGTACTGACGTACCGGGCATATGTCATTATAAGATAACCCTTTGGGTAGCACTTTCATGGGAATTGTCACATCCCTGAGATTGCTTGGTTTGCTCGCAAGTAAACACCTCATTGATTTCATAAATGCAATGGCGTCGAGTGCACGTAGGACGCCAAGTGTCCAGTATTGAAGCAGTACTAGGTGGAAAGTTTGTTATTTTGTTCAAGTGATGAATACTGCGCTCCATTGTTTCTTAAGCTACCATAGCTATTTGCCACAAGCAGCACGCAACCACTAAACAATCTCTCCCCTCAAAAAGCGATGCAGGATCACATATTATCTTGTTCTCGCTCTACAGCATGCTACCTATAAAGGTGTACATGGTCATGTTACGCAGTGCATGGGTATGAAATAAGAACTAAATGATTTCACGCCTATTTCCGTACGGTCAGTCGGTTATGCCACGTAAATAAAATGACCCCCCATAAAACGCACTTTCGAAGTAAAACTCACTAAGGAAGAGTGGTGGCGACAATAAGCCTGAACGTTAAACCAAAAGCAAGTGGGCCTCAATGATGGACCGAAAGGACTTGATATTGTGGGGCATCTACAAAATAGCGATCATACGTGGTGGCAGCAATGTGCTTACATTTGTCAGTAACATCAGTGATGCAACAGTCTAGGTGCGCTGCGTGCGTGGAGTTCTACGCTCACCAGGGGACTGGCCGGACCGTGCACTTAACCAGCTTTTGTTTTGTGCGTGCTCTGTGTTACAGGTGCAGAAGTTCTGCGATACCCGTGGCAACCACAGCCACCTGCATTGGGCGCCCACAAAGCATAACGCGTTGTGCAAGGCACGCAGCGTATGGCAAGTTATCAGGGATTCTCCCGACTATTCACCAGGGTACGCGTAAGAATTTAACGCAGCTGCATTTGCTGATTTATAACAATGCGATTAGCATTTTTAGCCTACTGTAACCCCATTTTGTTGTGCTACTGTCTAACCGCTATCGCATGACTCTCTTCAAAAGACATAACCGTTGGTTGGTTTCGCATCCGCATCCTTCACAGCAGCCCAATGCCCAAATTCTACAGTGCCAGTAGGACAAAAGTGGCTGCGGTTGGGAGGCCAAGTTGATCGAAGCTTACTTTATGGGCGTCCAAAGGCCGCACAAGGTCACCCGATACCAACTACAACAGCGACACGTTGCCCCCGCTATGACCGTCAACACGACTATATATATATATATATATATATATATATATATATATATATATATACAATACCAGGCACGAAGCCTCCCCTTCAGTTATGACATGCCACTCATGAGGGCCTTTTCAGCTGCCGACCTAGAAAAACAAACCCCTCATATATGTAATTGATAACGAACCCGAAGCAATGGAAGTCTCAGAATGACCACTACAGATTGAAAATAAAGGCGCCTTCAGCAAGACGCTGTGTCGTTACACTGTTTGAATGCTTCGCATTAACGTCGACAGTCATCATGAGATAAATTCTACCGGAACTTCTTTTGTCAAGCCATCATCTTCGTAATCATTTCAAAAACAAAAACTGGTTTACTTGAATGAACTATATAGCCCGAGATGCCACAAGCTGCTCACGCTCGGCAGCTTCCGAATGGCTTAAGTGGGATGACGAAGATTACTATTATTATCACGGCTACGACTATGTAAGATCAAGTGCATGATAGATCGCTAAATAAGGCAGCGGTAAATGAAAAATCGTTTTTTGCAGCATTCAGCCTTTATCCATGCAACCGGCTACTCTATTCGACTACGTCAAGCCACGGACACACCGCTACTTCTACGTAGTGCAGGCGTGTGCACCTGATCCAGCGGATGCAGTGTACAGTGTAAGTGGAAGCACCCAACGTAAAAAGTTCTGGAAGGTACGACAATGTACTGGTGCAGAATGATGCTTACTTGTTTAGATGGCAGCCTGATTTGAATGAATTTTCAAATTCTCACAACTATTATTTCGCCGGTGTCCCCAGGCTATCAATGGTTGACCTATTTAAAGAATGATTTAGTGAAATTAAAGAATTACAGCAATAATCCACTTTTACTTGTATGAGCGCGGCAAGACAATTGCATACGGCGTGAGGACGCTTCGTTGGACTAGCCCACGAAAGGCTCCATATCCGACTTCGGAGTAAAGATGCAAAATTTTCGGAAACCTTCCTATAATTCGAAGGAAAAATAAAAGGAAGGTTTTTGCATCGTTTCCAGAAAGAATTATAAATAAACTAGGTGTCACACTCTTCGCTACAAATATTTGCAGTAGAGCGATTCTGTACGCTATACACGTAAAACATATAAACACACTGTCAATATATTTATTTGCTTGACTACAAATAGAAGATCAAGCGGATCTCCCACATTAAACGTGCCATAAGAACATCAATTTCCTGAAAACATAGTGTATGTGTTTCGAAAGTCGAAAGCGTAAAAGAAAAAGCTACGCCACTATATATTCGGTGTTGGTATCACTGGTCTTGCTTGGTAAATTCTCGTGCAGAAAGAGTGCCAAAAGGGTCCCCCATTTCCACACAATACGCTTGTTAAATTTTACATTGTTATTTTTGGGGACTGAAAATTTGCCCAATTTTTCAGGTCCTCGGAGAAAGAAAAATACAGAAAATCATTTTTTTGCGGTAGCTTTTTTTTTTTTTACCCACTTATTCACATCTTCCGAGCCCGGCACCGGCATGGGCGAACACGATCGCTCGGATGCGTTTCCATTCGCAGCACTAACCCGCGAACGACATACATAGGCGTTGGTGTCCGGCGTGCGCTGTCGTTACCTTTGCGTGGTGAGTCGAACTTTCTCAATACCTCAGCGTGTTCCCATCATCATATTCCACTCATTGCATGTATTTTGGCGCGCTGGTTTATTGTATAGGAGGTGCCCTTCTGTGTTTACAATTCTGTGTCGTCCTAGCTTTTCTTTGTTAGCAAAAGCACTTTAGACCAGGGTGTCGAACCGAAACTTTATCGGGTTCAGTTCGGGTTTGTGTTCATGCTTTTCGGTTCGATGCAGGTTCAGCTCCGCAGCGAACATTATAACGATTCCAGTCAGTTTGGAGCTTTCTGAACCGCTTAATTTGGGTTCAACCGGGTTCGAATAAAAAAAGAAGTATTGGCCTGTTTTTGTGAGAACACGCGGTATGCCTGAAGAGACAAGTTCGTTTGGGTATTATATACAACTACTGCGAACCGTCTTTTTTTTCGTGGTAATTAATTTGATTAGAAAAATAACGCAGAAACTTTGGGGCACCCTGTGCGGCTATCCAGTGCGTTACCCCTCCACCCTACCCCAAATTTCACGCTTCATTAGTTTCGCAAACGGGCACTAACGAGAAACACGACATCAAGTTCGGCTGAAAAAGTATTCTTTCATAATTATTTTCGCAAATACCGCGGTGCACGGTTGAATAGAATCATAAAAAGAAACAATGAAGGTTAAAGTTTCACTGATAGAATTTGGCGCGGTGACTCCAGCGCACGTAAATCAGCATGACGTCATGTATTTCAAAAACCTTTTGCGCATTTGGGACGTTGTGCCTCTGTAAAAGAATTTTGAAGCTTGCCAAGTTCACTATTTGGTTCTTTCAGAACGCATTGTATTCCATCTCTACCGATAAAGAAGTTGACTAGGCTCAAGCAGACGCCATTAAAATCAATGACGTCCCAGAGAGCTGGTGCGGTAACTTCAAGGCGGCGTCGCCAACCGTCTTTTGTTTTTGCATGTTTTCTGCATAAGCAAATCCCTCCTATGGTCATAGTGGGTTGCTTTTGGTATTGTAAAATGATGTTTGACTAATGCAGCCTAAATCTCTGTAGGGTACGTTTAACGGAGTAACTGACAAAAAATGTTCGCACCACTATCCATGTTTACTCTTTTTTCTTTGTTAGCTACCGGCTCCGTAATCACGGTATGAGATTTCAATTCCTCGTATGTTGAAGCAATCATAGAACTTCAAAACGCGCCAAAAGGAGTGTGACTTCTTGACCTACGGTTTGCTGGCAAGGTTCCTCCGGACGTCAGGAAAATCGGGGTATGGTGGTCACGTCGTGCCTCTGATGCACGGGTTGGTGTGGCCGAAGCCGCACTGAAAGCTTTAGATGACATCATATAGGGGACAAAAGGTGCGAAGGGCGCTGCGCGTTCTGAAAGAACTGACTTCGGAAGAGCAAGCTTATTATCCCGTGTCGAACCGAAGCGCAGAGTGAAACAGGAAGCAATTGCCTATGCGACATGCGTCCAGCCTTCGGCGATACATTCATTATATGGCTTGCAGCCACGACACCAGATTACGGATGCATGTTCCAGTGGTTTCTAATACCACGTGACCACTGCCTGCGATTTCCGTAGCGTGTAGAGAAGCCCTTGTAATAGTCCCTACACTAAGAAGCCACGCATCATTTATCGCGAATTTTGAACAGGTCGTGTTAAAAGAGGATATAATGAGTGATTTCTTGCGCGTTCGAGGAATTCTGGCACCTTACTGTAGTTGCGGCGTCGACAGATATCTAATTTAGAAAAATAATCAAGACACAAAAATTTTGTGTCAATACTCAGCTAAAGTTGCTCGCGCTCGTTGGCCACATTGCCCTGCAGAAAATGAAGTAATATACCTCATCAATGCTTAAATTCCCATGAATTCCTTGTTCTTTTTGTAAAAATTAAACAAGGCGCCTGGTTCTAAGAGAACACGTTAGATGATTTCGTAAAAGTGAGCAGTCGTAACACAACTTTAAAATACTTCCTGTTTCATTATCACATTTACCGTAGGTACACAGCGATCGCATAAATGCAAACAATAAACAACGATTTGTGCAAAAATCACTTCCAGTTCTTAGTATCGACTATAAACAGTATGTAGTACAGACACTGAGCAAAACACGGTAGATGTCGTGTGACATTTGTTTTAGCGCCCGTGAGTGGAGATCTCAGACTAACACAGCTATTTTTCGGCATTCCATAACGATTCATGTTCTATCCTGGTTTTCTTCAAAACGCTTGCAGAAGCTGCCTCACAGACAGACAGGAATATCACCTAAAACCTATACAAAGCGCCTACAATTACACAAATTCGAGAAATCTCCTGTTAATAGCTGAGCACAGAAAAACAAAGCCCACACTCCCTCTTACTTCACTGAGTTGTCGCCGTCTGACCTTTTGGCTGGAAAACTTTCGCGAAGCCCCAACCGAACTGCAGGAGCAACAGCAGTCACTGAAAGTACAGTGGAGTTAAACCGAATTAAACTGCAGCACGCATGTCGGACCGCGCAACCAGTACGCTGCTGTGCCTGAGCTGTGCCTGAGCTGCACTTCGAGCGGCCAGTCGCGCGGCAATTTTGCGTGTATTCGCGGGCGCTCTCAGAAAAACACATTTATGTAGCACGTATTAAGCAATGGAAAGCTGTATCAGGAGTTTTCATCTAACTATAATATTTGGGAAGTTTATTAATTAACTAAGACTAATTATGTTATTTGGCGGAACGAAATAATATAATCCGAGTATCTCCAAGCGACGGCAAGCAACATTACCTTGATTCTGCCCAGATAAGTGGCATTTGCATATTTTAAAATCTTGGTGCATGATAGTTGGAACAACGTGTATATGTGTTCATACGTAGACACGTTATCTTCATTTAGGTTACAAGAGCTGCCATGATTCAGAGAATATCGCGAGGTTGGAGTGCTAGTCCATAGTTAAAGCCTTTCTTCCTCTTGTTTTCTTTCGCTTTTCTTTTCTTCACAGGAAAAGGGCAGTCGTCATGTCTATTAACTGCTGACCTCAAAGCTGTTTCACACGGAGGACAGCTCTGAGGAGATTTTCCTATGAATGGCCTGCGCAATGTATGCTATGAAAGATGCGCGGTATATGCTATGGCAGACCTGCCAGCATATATGGACCACTTCCTGTCAAAGACGATGGCTCAGGCAGTCCATGTTATCGCCACCACCGGTGACTGCTATGATCGTCAAGTATTACGACTGAAACAGCATTACTAATCGCACGGTGTTTGTAGAGGTTCCACTAAAAGTGCTGCGGACTGCTTTCTTCTACGGGACATTTTCTGATCCTCGTAGAATGTTGCTTTCGATAAGCGTAAAAAGCTTAAACGGGTAATGGTTTCAGTAGAACTGACAAGAGATATATAGAATGCTGGCGAACGTATGGCGATCACAGAAAGAAGTCACAATGAGTATACTTATGACAACAGAAAGGACGTAGCTATATGAATCCACGTATAACGTTGTCATGGTACTGTTTTCTTTATACAATCCCTGTGCTCTATAGCGTATCGCTCTACAAAAATATCAGATTCTAGTATACTGCATAAATGAGCTCAACGTTGCTATCAAACACTTTCCGTCCTTGCGTTTTACTTGCGTGTTTCCCAACGCAGAAAATCATGGCATCTATGAACGAGGGGTTGCGGCGCTTTCTTTACGCGGCACCACGTGGTTCCCACTGGAACCTAGTGCTTTTGGACGGTGGTAACATCACCGCGCCCGCCGAAACCGACTTCGACAGCAGGAACACTACGTGGCAAGCAAGGTGGGAGTACCTAAGGGAGTTGGACCGAAGTGTCAAGTACACCTGCAAGAGCCCGGACGTTGACAGCTTTGTTAAAATTATTCCGAAGGTATGTGGCCGACCATCGGCTATATTATTTAGCGTATAATTAATCGGAGAGTTGCATGTACACACCACTTGCATTTTCTATCGTTATTTTTTTTTTTAAGTTGCCTGTGACAGATGGCACTTTTGCGCATCTCCAGGTAGATTTCTGGAAGAGGGGAAATGACCTGCATAAGAAATCGTAATGTTCACCTAGTTAATAAAAAAAATCGCAAGTTACCTTTTAATTATTAACTTCAGGGCGCATGTTGCAATTACCAAATTGAAACCGAGCTGTAGGGAAAGAGAAATCTTTGAAAGAGAAATCCTAAAGCTAACGCCGAATGTTCAACACAAGCTATAATGCCCATAAGATAGCACCCTTATTTCGTGTAATATTTTTAATACCTTGCTATCGCTATCAATGTTTCGCCCTTCAAGCGAAGCTACGAACTTTCTTAAAACAAAACGCGATTGTTGCACAATGTAGCCGTCATTAATTGCGATGGTTCCTCCTACTTGCATCGACACCTGCACCCTCCACCTCTCATCCCTTCGCCTCGAAGGCTTAAAATGAGTTAACATATATACATTCCTTTGAAACTTATCTGCAACAAACAGACCTCTCTCGCTTTGGGCGTCTCTTGCGTGTCAGGCAGCCAGCGACTGGAAAGCGACAAGCTTAGTCCGTTAGTCTATATGTGCCCAGCGTGCACGCGCATTAGGTGGCCGTCGACGTCTAACGAGATCACTGCAATAATATTCTGTCATGGACACACAGGTGGCGCAAAACGAGGCTACGACGGTTATCGCGCTGCTGCACAGCGACTCGGTCACGGCAACAGTCGTCGAGGCGCTAGCCGCGATCGACACGGTGCGACTCGTCCTTATCCTGTTCGACACGGCTGCGACGCCCCAGCACTCGGCCTGGAGATCAACTGTGCTGCGAGCCAATCTTCTCTTCATGGTGCCCGCAGCTTCCAGTCAGGAGTCCATGGCGGCACTGGTCGACCTGGCCCTACACACGACGCACCGCGCGACGGCAGATCTTGACGGAGACGTGGTCAAGGCAAGAATATGGGCTGCCCGCGTGTTGTTCACACTGTCGGGCTCTCTCTTAAAACCGCAGGGTAGCATATCACCTCTTATAAACAGCACAGTACTAAAGTACCATGTACTGTTCTGTCCTGTGTCAGTGTTGAGCTTGTCTGGTAAAAAACAAAGCCCCAAGCCAGATATTATAAAGTTTGGTATATATCTGATTTTGTAAAATGGTCAGTTAAGCATTCACTGCAATAGCAATAATACAGACGCTCGAGGCATGTCTTCGCCGTCGCCGTCATCACTGCCGTGCTGTCCCAAGTGCGAGGCGCGGCCCGCGGGCCCAGCCTGTCGAGCCCTATTGGCCCGCGCGCCGCGTGTTAGGGTCACGTGATCTGCGGCGGATGCCAGGGCAAGCATGCGAGGGCAAGCCTAGAAGACCGATGGCTTAATGTGCGGCGTCTTCCTGCGCGCCCTATGTTGGAGGCCCCGTAATAAAGCACGCGCACCGTGTGCCTGGATACATTTTTCGTATTTGCCCGAGCGTCGTGCGCATGCATGAGCAGCGACAGAGACATCTGGGACTTTCGCTTCTCGGAATCTGCGTTTCTCTAGGTACTACAGCACTACAGAGGAGAACGCGCTTTGCTCCGTTTGCCCCTAGCTGAGTTTTAGTACGCGAAAGCGCATAAGTACTCCGGAATAAGCCTGCTCTCCGTCCGTATTTCGTGGCGTAGCTATCACCTAGATAGTTTTTCTTCTTTTTTTGATGCATTACACTATCATTTTCCCCGCTGACTACTGCAGTAGTTGTTCTTTATCTATGCTTCACTATCAGGCCCGACACGGAGAGTACCTGCCAAGGGGAACGAAGCGACGCGGCGCGAAGCGCGCCAGAGTTGGTGGTCAGGTAGAAGCCGCTTTAGCGCCCGCAGACCAATGCATAATGACACGTTGTTAGCGCACATTCGTTTTATTGTAAAATAATTCTTTGAATGTTACACTGAACTTCTTGTTCATGGCTGGCTGGCGCTTACGCAGAGCATGCCCATGTGGCACGTACTCCTCCCGTCGCCGACGACCGTGGCACTAGCAAAGCGGCGAACACGCAATGCGAAGCGGCAAATCTGATGTTACGTACGCCCCAGTGACACGGGCCAACCACTGACGACAAAAAAACGGATGCTTCGCCATTACAGACTATGTATCGGCCACTGTGATCCCGCTTAGACGGAAGTTCAGGCTGCCGACGAAGCAAAGAGCGTCGTCCTCCTCTGAATTTACGCAAAGCCACATTTTGAGGCGCAAAGAAGCAAGATTTCCCAGCAAGAAGTCCACACAGAGGCAAGGTTCCCCAGCAAAAAGTCCCCACATTTGTGTCTGGGAACTATTTGGGTCGTGCAAATACGATAAAGAAACTCCCGTCCGTCACATGCAAGGGTGGGCCGAGAAGGCTGACGGCTTCATGCTCGCTGTCTTCCCGCGCCCCCGTATTGGAGATAACGTAATCTGCCGAGTTTTGGAGACACGGCACAGTTGGAAGTGTGACGGGAGCGAGTGGCATCGCGGAACGTTTACTTTGGAACAAGCACGCACGCTCCCCGCTGCATGCCCTGATCACGCCCGTGTGTGACGGCGAATTCTCGCGGTCATCGAGTGAACTCTGTTCATCTGTGTCTTTGGGCGCGTTATAGCAAGCTTGTTTAATTATGTGAATATTGACTACAGCTTACACTGCCCGTGTTACTATACGAGCTTTACTTTGTGTAATAGACTGATACTTTGCTATCGCTATAAATATTTCGGGTGAAACTTGCGAATTTTTTCATGCTTAAAGAAAGCGGTGCTTATTCAAGGACCCCGATCGCCACGTTAAGGTAAGTGTTCATGCCACGCCGATACTCATATGCTTAACTTCAGCTTTGAGTTTGCATTTATTGAGTTCTTCCTTTTTTTCAAGAGAAACAGCCACGCTATGTAGCTGCAACGTTTTCACTGGTAATTATCCATTTAACTCTCCCAGAATGTCTCCTACTGCTAGGAAGGCACAAGAAAAACAGAAACTGTGTTCGTCTTCTTTTTTGCCGTGGTCGGGATTGGCTCGCGTTTTTCTTCGCCAGAAAATTAAGGCATACCAAATCGCCAAAGTTTCTGTCCTTAAGCGCTAACCACACGTACACGCCGCCGTCAGCGCCAGATCGCGTTTGATTTGGGAAAAGTGACTAGTATTTGTGGACAAAAAGCTTCTGGAAGCGAACGAGTTCGTAAAATGAAGTTTTTCCCACTTCGACTGCCTACACACCCCGCGCGGGGAGACGCGCAGAGGGCGCCCATGTCTGTCCCTGCCAGACACCAGCGTACGCGACTGGGCGGTTGGGTAAGGCGATGTGAAGTTGTGTATCCATTTCAACAACGCCTCTACACTGGCCCTTGAACAAAAGTGGACACCCTTCAAGTTTCTAGTATCTCACGCTATACACAATGGCTCGCGGGCCCTCCTTTATTTTTATACCTGCAATTTGCATTCCCTTTTGGTCGCACGCCCCTTCTAGTCCTTGTTCACCTGTAAGCCGTCCCGGGTGCAGCCAGCAGAATTATCCCCTTTCCTTTCTTTCTTTCAACAATCACAAAAATAGCCACACTTTACGTAATCAGTCGCGAATTGACGCCGACGGCGGCGCGTACGTCTGGTCAGCGCTTAATGTAAAAGTCTCTCAAATTAACTATGAGTCGTCTATCACAGTGCTCGCGATTAAAAAAGCATGAAACTCGCTGCTGCATCGTTCCTCTTCTGACCACAATCTGATCGCGACGGTCGCATCTAGTAGCAGGCCGAATGCAAAAGAAGCTTACAGCGGAAAGTAGTTGCGTGTTAAAAAAATTGGCCGATTGTGTTCGTTCGCCACGCTTTTCGTCCAAGTACGCCACGACGTTAAGCACATATGTTTTCAACGAGTGTATATCACCAGTATACATATGAAGAAGTGTACGAAGTGATTATTTTTAAGTTTTTCGAATTTTTACAAATCTCCCGTAGCAGGTAGCATAATCCTTGTCCTTGAGCTTGATTATTCAGAGGCGGACACTACTAGCACGAGAAATCAAAATTCAAGATTCAAGATTTTTATTATCGAAGTACATGTAATACATTGCATATGACATAAATACAAAAGATCTCAAAGTCGCAAGACTCAGAGCAAGACCTCCTATAAGACCATACATCAGACAGCAACATTCGGGTAAACAGTGGTATCCCTAGGTACGAAACACATATTCGAAACACATATTCAAGTAATTAACAAAAATTCAACAATTACCTTCTCAATTATTTATTTAATGGCGCATATTGCAATTTACAATTGTAGCCGGTGAGCTTGCAAGACGGATGCATTTGAACTGAAATTAATTTCCAGGATGACACCAGTTTTGAGATATTATTTCACAAAGTGTGGGACGAAATACATGGGCGTTCGATCCAGTTACTTTTGTGTTTCAATGCATAAAAGAGCGTTGTGTTAAAAAAGTAAGTGGAACAATACTGCATTTTCACAGCGAATTTGATGGCGCATATCTCAAACCTGGTATGGTATGGTATGAAGAACTTTATTTAGGTCCTGAGGGATCAGTCTGGGACTGATGCGGGCCGCTCCCACGTCGGGACAGAGAGGCCGAGCTCCTCTGCCGTCACACGGGCCCTCTGGACAGCCCTGAGTTGGTCCGCCAGCAGTTCACTGTGCAGCATCCGCTGCCACCACTGTTCACCTCGAGAACCATCACCCGCCAACACCAAGCAACGCCAAAGCATGTGTTCTAAATCGAGCAAACCCCCACGCTTACTGCGAGCGAGCAAAAGCAACGCTCGCGGAAAACGCCCACGGATGCAGCCTCGTCGTAGTAGCAGGTGGGCTAAATGACGTCCTAAGTAGAAAAGGGACAGGACTAGCCCAGCGCTTGACGAAGAGGGTAGATGACTTGCGCGACCTGTTTCCACAGGTGCAGATCGTGGTGTGCACGGTGCCGGAGGTGCCTGTACGTGGTAGTAACGTACAAATAGCCGTAGCGGCTGCTAATGCGACTATACGGACAATACGGACGAGAGAAAGGTTTCGAGGTTGTAGAAGTGAGCAGGGAAGTGAGAAGGTGTGGTGTTTTCCAACGAGACGGCATCCATTTCAATCGCAGGGTTGAACGAAAAGTGGGCTGGCGACTGGCTGATCTCGTGGTTGCTTTTTCGGGGGGGCCCACGGGCGATCAGGAGGCCAGTATAGGTAGTAATGAAGAAGGTCTTCTAGGGGAACCTCGGTATAGCACCGCCGTCAATACAGCACCGCCGTCTGATGACAAAAGGAATTCATGATAAGTGGAGAAATAGTGATTGACGAGGAAGGGTATAGCAGCATCGGGAGTGACCATAAACGCATAATTTCCAAAGTGGCATATGTAGTTGAGAAAGAGAGCAAGGAGCATTAAATGGCCAGTCCAAATTTGAACGCTGAGCAATTAACAAATATAGTCACAAGAGTCGAGGAAGAACTTGGCAAATGGCCGAGCAAAGAGTAGGAATATACTGAGCTTCTAAGCGTAACAATAACAGAAATACCGAAAGAGAAGCAACGTTCTCGTTGGAAAGGAAAAAATAAACCGAAAAGCTGGTAGAACAGGGAGATATGAGAAGTGATTGCCGAACGACAGAACGCATCCCGAGAGCACAGGCAGGCAAAAAAGTGTAGTTGCCGCAGGATGAAGTAGCCAGAAAATGGGAAATATGCCGGGAGAAAAAATGTATGGTAGAAATACTGGTTCATGCAAAGACAAAAGGTGAAAGTGAACGTTTGTTGTCAGAAATACGTGAGAAAAAGAAGGCCGCACCAAGAATATTCTGGAACCACATAAACTCAAGCAGGAAGCCTGGAACAATACAACAACATATCTTAGACAAAGATGGAAGCAAACTGGAGGAGTCGCGGTATTAAATTACGTCCGAAACATAACAGCCGAATTTTTCGAAGGCAATGACGAGGTTGTACTTGAGGGGAAAAAAAAGAGCATGAAAGAGAACCAGATGAAAAAGGAGCTGGTGCTGACAAACTTCAAGTGGAAGAAATCCGAAGAGAAAATGCCGAAGCGCACAGCCACAAGGCTAGACGAGGTTCCTGTTAGGCTAGGTCCAAAAAGTAAGGAAGCACTGTTGAAAGCAGTAGAAAAAAAGTTTAAAAGATAGTCGAACACCAGACATTTGGCGACACAGTAGAAAGAATATAATTTTAATGGTAAGGTGGAGAAAGACATAATTCACTGATATCGACCACTGACCATTACATCGGTAATATACAGGTTAGCAATGCAGGCAATTAAAGCTGCAAGCATGTGCAGAGAAGAATGGCATTTTGGGAGAACTTCAGAATGGCTTCAGGATAGCTAGACGTCTGCACGATAACTTATATGTCCTTACTCAGTGTATTGAAATATCCAGAGTAGAAAGGAGACCGTTATATGTGGCCTTTTTGGACATTAGAGGAGCGTATTACAACGTAGACCGCAACATATTGTGGTATATTCTGGAAGGGGAAGGCTTTGACGACGATTGTATGCAGCTTTTGAGAGACATTTACCTAGAAAATACCGTTTGTGTTGAATGGGAAGGGATTAGGAGCGAGGAGAAAGTTGATATCAACAAGCGACTGAGGCAGATATGCCCTTTATCCCCACTGCTGTTTATGATGTACATGGTGAGGATGTAGAGGGCGCTGGAAGGAAGTAAGAGCGGGTTGAATTTTTCATACAAACATGCGGGTACAGTAGTAGATCAGCAGCTTCCTGGTTTATTTTATGCGGACGATATTGTGTTGCTAGCTAATAATCAAAGTGATTTGAAACGTCTGCCGAATATCTGTGGACAGGAAGGCGAGAATTTAGGTTTGAAATTTAGTGTTCGAAAATCAGGTGTTATGGTATTCAGTGAAAAGAGTGAACAGACAGTGCCAATACAAGGCCAGGAAATACCTCGGGTAAAAGAATATAATTACCTTCGTATAAGGGTAAACGAAAGCAATAGATATATGGAAACGCAGGAAAAAGAATAACATTAAAGGGGAAGAGAAATTCAGCCATAATGAAGCACAGAGTGCTATGGGGATACAATAGGTACGTGTTGCTCCTGGGTATGTGGAAAGGTGTAATGGTTCCAGGACTTACTTTGGAAATGCGGTTGTTTGCTTGAAGTCAGTGGTACAATCAGGACTCCATGGGAACCAAAGGTCAGTGGAACACCTCGCATTGGGCGCTCACGGGAAGACTACAAATAAAGCTTTGCACGGTGATAAGGGCTGGACTAGTTTTGAAGTGAGTGAAGCTCACAGTTAAATTGGTTATAAAGAACGACTGAGGAATATAGAAGAAAGCAAATGGGCTGGGAGAATGTTGAGGTATCTGTTTTCTGCTTGAATTCAGGGGTACAATCAGGACTCGGTGGGAACCAAAGGTCAGTGGAACGCCTCGCACTGGGCGCTCACGGGAAGACTACAAATGAAGCTGTGCAGGGTCATATGGGCTCCACTAGTTTTGAAGTGAGGGAAGCTCACAGTGAAATTGATTATGAAGAACGGCTGAGGAATATAGAAGAAAGTGAATGGGCTGGGAGAGTGTTGAGGTATCTGTACAGGAAAAACGTTGATTCACAGTGGAGGAAAAGACCTAGGAAGCTTACCAGCAAGTATGCGGCCTGTAGGGTGAGCAACACAGCAACAAAGAACGTCAAGGGGAAAGTCAGAGAGGCTGAAATAATATCATGGGTAGCGGCAATGGAAAGCAAACCTGCCATGAGTAACTACTTAAGAGGAAAGAACGAAATCAGGAAAGAAACAATTTATGATAACTCGAAGGAAAGCTCATTACTTTTCGAAGCGAGATCAGGATGCCTTAGAACACGCACCTATAAGGCGAGATTTAAGAAGGAAGAAGAAGAATGTACTTGCTGCGATAAAGCTAGGGAAATGATGGAGCATGTCTTACAGGAATGTGAAGATATCTGCCCAGCGGTCGATTTAGGCACCACTGGCCTCCTTGAAGCCCTTGGGTTCAGCGAGAGCAGGGGGAAAGTAAACATGTCCGCAATAGAGATTAGTAAGAGGCGATTGGAAGAATGGTGGAAGAAAAGTAGGGAAACGACAAACGGAGTCGTGCAAAAACGAAGTTCCCAATAGGGGTTCAGGAAGTTTGGTTATGGGAATTCATCGTGGTTTTTTTCTTCCTTTCCTTTTCTTTCCTTTTTAACATAGGTCTTTCTTTTAACATAGGTTTTAACATATGTTTTGACATTGGGCAATATAACAGCAAGAGCTTGGTGGGGCAACCACCCGCCCCGTTCCGAAGGAGGACGCTCATAGCATCCATCCATCGATAGGGTGCTTCGCTGCGCGCGTGCCACCGCGCACGGCGGGTGGGTAGGCGCGCACATCGAGGCACCCTAGCATTCGATAGGAAAGAGAGCTGGGTCGGAGAAGCGCGTCTAATTGAATATGCACGCTTTCATTCAGGAACGCGCGCGGAGGCGGAAGCGGCTTGCCCGCCTCCCTGATCTCGACTCAGTGGCGGGCTTTGACGAAGCCCTGCGCGGTGTGGTATCTGGGAGTGTGTGAACGGCTGCGGCAACCGCTGATTGCCGCGCAGTTGCGGGCCACGTTCAACGCGCCAAACTGTAAAAGGGGCAAATCTTCGGTGGTTCTGCCGTTACTGGCGTGACTTATGAAAACGCGAAAGTCTGTTTGATTTGGCTGCATCTTCTGCACTGGTTCCTTTGCAGCACCGTGCGAGTGCAACAGAGTGCAGTGCCTGTTCAGACAGTTTAAGTGGGAGTCTTCTAGAATATGGTTCTAGTACACTCTAGCTTAAGTGTAGTACCTGCACTAGCGCTGCACGTTTATTTCGAAAAATAATACAAAATTGCAAGCCTAGTTGTCTGCTCGGCGCATTCCGCGTGTTTTGCGCATTGTGTCGTAGCGTCTTGTCTTCTGAGGATGGGGAAGAAATGCAAAACCGCCCGTGTCCCGTGCATTGGGGGCACGGTAAATATCCCCTGGTGGTCAAAATTATTCCTAAGTCCCACACTACGGCGTGCCTCATAACCAAATTGTGGTTTTGGCACGTAAAACCCCAGAATTCAATTCAATTCTCTTGTGAGATGCCAGAGCGTGCATCGAGAAGTTGCTGCTGTTGTCGCGACATCGTTTGATGGGTGCTTTCTAACCTAGTGCTGCTCCCCGTTGTTCGAGAAATGTTTTGCTTTCAAGTCTACTGTGCTCAAAGTTTGGATACTGTGCGGACTTGCTTCTTCTATCTGGCGGCACCTCCCATCAACTGAATGCCGGTCTGTTGTCAAGCTTTTCGACAATTGTGGGCGTCGTAAAAGGTAGGGTAGTTTCTTTTTGTTATCGCATCAATCGCTATCGTGATAGTACTACGTCGCGGGAACGGAATGGGAGGCGTATTTGCTGTTCTATATTTCTTTTTTTTTTTTTGCGAACACAGCTCTAAATATTCACCGATGATTACGATACTCCTTAACACGAAATTTGAGCACAGCTCTGTACGTGTTCTCATTTCGCGTTATATTAAGGCAAATAATTTGAGAGAGACGTGTAGCAGAGTCGGAAATCGTCAAAAATTTGATCTGTGAATCAAGCGCGTCGCTTTTATACGTGACTCGTCGAAAGTTGCAGTGTATTCGCTGGTGCCGCGTGGCTTCCAGAGAGTACTACGCAATTCGCGTCGCGCATGCAGTCAGCTTGCAAAACAATCGAAAACCATGACAATCGAAACAAGCGCGAACGAGACCAAACCAAGCAAACCAAACAAGCGAGAGAGAGACACACAGAGGGAGAGCTGACACAAACAGACGATATTACAAAGCGAGCGGTCTGGCTGAGACCAGATACGAGTGCGCATCGAGCGGTCGGGCGGGTCTGTATGACACCAGTTTCCCGTGTGCACGCTACTGAAGGGGCCACTCTCATTGTTCTCTGCCGTTCGTGGCTCGCGGCTTTCATCATAGGCTCCGCGTTCGCTCTTTCATCTTTCGCTGTGCTCGTTGGCTTGGTTACGCCACCGACGCTCGCCGCAGGAACGGGCGCCTAGGATCTGCGCTCTAAAAAACTCTAAAAAGCATTCCTGCGTCGAGCGTCGGTGGTGTCCCTCGACGTAACCGAGCGAATGAGCACAGCGAAGGATGAAAGAGGGAACGCGGAGAGCAGCGGGGGATGAAAGTCCGCGATAGCGAAGACGGCGCGAGGAGGAAAGCGGAGGAGGAGAGTATGGCTAAATGGCCAGGAAGAAAGCGAAGTGCCGCAGGAGACGTGCTTCACGGCGACAACCAGGCATGCGGCGAGCGCGTCTACCGATACCTTATATGGAAACAAAGCGATGGCGTGGGCTTCGCACCCACTGTGCATGCGCTACTTCGCCTGCGCCACCGCCGCCGCTAAAGAATGCGCTCCGCGCGAACCACGTGTTCCCGTGTTCACGCTTTCTTTCTGATCAATGAACGACGCAATCGGTGGAAATGCTTCGTCTGCCGCTGCTGCTAAACGTGCCGCCCGAGCAGAGGCTCAGCGACGTCGCTGAGAGGACCCTGTCGTTCAGTATCAAATTCTTCGCCACAATATATCACGAATTCAAAACAGCTAAACTGCTGCCCTGAAAACTAGCATTAGGGAGTATGGTAATCGCAGGTGAATTTTTTTGTCAGAGAACGCATTTCAACAGATGCGCCTACGATCTAAACCAATTTAACGCGCCACAAGACTTTACTAACTGTCTTCACCACTCAAGCATCGAACTTGTACTTCGCATTCTTATACCAGCTATCCGAACTTTGGTTATTTATGTGCGCGTACCTGCATACGCGAAATTTTGCCATTAGAGAGGTTCGTTGTACTCCGCAGATTTCTCAGTTACATGATTTTGTGACATGTATTTGGTCCATAATGTTGAATACCTCTTTGAAACCAATCTGTTCTCTGGGTTGACTGAACTCGAGTGTTGCTCTGATTCTATGGTAATTAGCTTGGTAAATATTTTTTACAATACCAGAACCAAACAAATGGTCGTATAATTATGCAATTCTTCAACGCCTGTCTTGTTATAGATTAATATGATGTCGGAATACTTCAAAGTCTCTCGCACATTTGAAGTAATGAGGCTTTAAGATAAAAGGTCGCAAGCCTTTCAATATAATATCGCCTCAATTTTTATCAAATCCACGGTTATTACATCTTCTCCTACCGTTTTTCTACTAGATATATCTTACAGTCATTCTAACTTCTTCGCTAGTTATACATGGAACTTCTGTGTCCTGTTGGTCACAACTTCCAATGAAGGTTGCTTGGCTGCTCTAGCTACTGTAAAGTTCAGCATAGCATACGTTGCTGCCTATACTATATCGTCGAAATTGGGGATGACATTGCCCTGCTTATCTTCACTGCTTACATCTTGTTATTCCCAATGGAATTTTTCCTTCTTACTCCTTTCAGGCTGCCCTAATTTGTTACTGTTCTTCAACCTTTTCAATGTTATAATTTCGAATATAACTTACTTCCTTCGTATTCAACCAATTCTATCTGATCTCTGAATTTGCATACTATCTTGTTTTGTCGTTTCTTTATTGGGTCTTTTGCTGCTTGGGAGAGCTTTTCT
Organism: Dermacentor andersoni; assembly: GCF_023375885.2. NCBI lineage: Eukaryota > Metazoa > Arthropoda > Arachnida > Ixodida > Ixodidae > Dermacentor > Dermacentor andersoni. Next base: position 139,248,658 of record NC_092814.1, read on the forward strand.
ATTTACTGTCTTGGTGCCTTACCTCCAACTTCAGTTGCGGCCTCTGAAATTCTTTTGTTAAGGTTCTATTCAGTAGAGATACCACCGTCAGAAAGACACTGCATAGTCAAAGAGTAAAGAAACCATAGGTGAATATTTTAGCCAATATCTATAAAGATTTCACCACTTCCTTATCTACTTCACGAGCAGGCAAATATCAATCAAGAAAGAAGTCAGGCAAGCAGACGATCTCTCCAATGCTGTTCATTACATGCCTAGAATAAGTATTCAAGTTATTAGACTGGGAAGGATTAGGAGTGATGATCATCGGCGAATATTTCAGGAACCTGCGGTTCGAAGATGATATTGGCCTACTTAACAACGCTGGAGATGAAACAAAACCCGCCGCGGTGGCTTAGCGGCTGTGGTGTCGCACTGCTAAGCACGAGGTCTCCGGGATCAGATCCCGACCGCGGCGGCCGCATTTCGATGGGGGCGAAATGCAAGAACGCCCGTGTCTCGTGCTTTAGGGGCACGTTAAGGACTCCTGGAGGCGAAAATTAATCCGCAGTCCCTCACTACGGAGTGCCTCATATACAAATTGTGGTTTTGGCACGTAAAATCCCAGAATTCATTACTTGAAAAAAAAATTTGAGAACCTCAGCCGACAAATTGTAAGAGTAGGGTTGAATATTATTCAATTATGCAGAAGACAAAGGTAATGTTTTGACAAAGGTAATTTCATGATTGGCAGTCAGCCTCATGAATATGTGCTACAGTATGTTTATCCAGGGCCAATTACTCACAGGGGATCCTGATCACGAAAAGGAAATTTGCAAAAGAGTAAAAATGGGTTGGAGATCATAGGGCAGGGATTACTAAAATACGGCTGGCAGCTTATCACTATCCTTAAAAAGAAGTGTACAATCATTGCCACCAATTAACACTATAAAAATGGAACAGAAACTTTGAGGTTAAGAAAGAATCTTGATAAGAAGTTGAGCATCGTACTGTGAGCGATGGAAAGAAAAAATATTAGGCGTAATCGCAGGAGACAGGAAGACGGCGGTATGGATTATAGAACAAACCGGGTAGCCGGTACTCTAGTTGAAATTAAATTGAAAAAAAAAATTAAGCTGGGCAGGATGCGTAATGCGCAGGGCAGGTGCCAGGGGAAGGGAATCTCTGTCTAGGATGACAGAAAATTAGGTGGTGGGATGAAATTAGAAAATTCTCAGGCATAAGATAGGGGCGAAAGATAGGGGAGAGGCCTTCGTACTGCAGTGAGCACAAATATGATGATGAGGTGATGATGATGATGATGATGACGACGACAATGTTGTGATGATGATAGGAAAAATGTTGATTCACAGTGAAGGAAAAGAACCAGAGAACTAGCCAGAAATGTTACGCGAGTGGTGGTATAAAGGCGGTAGAGAAATGAGAGACGCAGAAACAGTGTACTGCACTGAAACGATGAATAGCATGCGAGCTGTAGCACAATATCAAACTGCAAAAAATGAAATCATAAGGAAAATTTTATATGATAATTCGAAGGGCACTGACCTATTGTTCGAAACCAGATCAGGGTGTCTGAGAACGCGTAGCTATAGTAGAAAGTAATGTGGTTGTTCGGGCATGCTGATAAGACATGACTAAAATTTTGAAGCACATAACCAGACAAGGACAGTGAAATAAGACGGGAGACACACAAGCGCTCATGTGTCTCCCGTCTTCTTTCACCATTCTCGTCGGGTTGCGCGCTTTAAGTTTTTAGCTATTGTAGAAAACTTTCAGATAAAGACGACTCGTGCATAGCGCGTGGGAATGGTGTAGAAGTAATTGAACATATTCTGTTAAAATTACAGAGTATCTATCCAACGACAAACACGGAAGCATTCGGCTCGACTGAGGAAAGAGTCGTTAAGATTTAAAATCACTAGGGAAGACGTAATTGATACTCGGGCTGGGGAGACTGGTAAAAGATAATGGAAGGATGGTGGTGCAAAAGAAGGGATAATACGCAACAAAGCGAACGTTGGACTGCGAATAATTTAGCTTAGAGTATAATGATAACATAATATTTAAATGCACCAAAAAGTTTTAACGAATGAGATTGGCCGCATGGGCCACCGTCCCGTTTCAAATGGGATGTTAATAACATCATCATTACATCAGAAGATGGCACTAGCTCACAAAGGCTAGGCCTAGGCTATTTGTCGTCACCTCGGCTCAAAGTGGATGCTCATATAACCATCATCACATCGAGAGATGGCACTGGCTCACAAGGGCTAGGTAACTGATTGTCACCGTCACCGACGACGGATTCAAAGGGGATGTGCATATCATCATCAGCACATCAGTATAGATTATACTGGCTCACATAGACTAGGTGACTATTTGTCGCCATCACGGATTCAAAGTTAATGCTCAAATCATCATCACATTGGGAGATGACACTGGCTCCCAAGGTTAGATGACTATTTGTCGCCACACCGAGTCAAAGCAGATCTCATATCATCATCATCACATGGGGAGCTGGCACTGGCTCATAAAGGCTAGGCGTCTTTTGTCGCCACCCTCGATTCAAAGAGGGTACCCTCAACGATCATTATCATCAGGATCAGGATCGCGCGCTGGGTATCTAGAAATTTTCAGACATAGGATAAAATTAGCTGATGCAAGATAGGTGTAGTTGGAGATCGCTGGAAGAGTCCATCCTGCAGTACTCATAGGCTGGTCATTGACTCACGGTGGAGAAAAAGAACCAAAAGAACAGTACGCTCACGACGCGGACAGGGGCAAAGAAAATTATGTTCAACGTAAAGTCACAGATGCAGATACAAAATACCGAATAGGCACGATTGAGGGGAAGCCACATAGGAAAGCATATATCGAATACCGAAGAATGCAATCAAAAGATAAATTTGCCATGACATTTCATGACCTATACTACTCGGCTCCGTATGAGGGTGTCTAAAATGGCGGAGTTATAGGAGCAAATTTGGGGATGATGAATATAATCTGTCTGTCCACTGCCATGCTTGCTTGCTATTGTCTTTGTGCCTATGGGGTGAAATCAAAAAGCGACTCAGCGTTCGTAAGCGTTGTCATTGGCCGGCTGCCTTCTCTAATATGTCCGATACAATTGACTGACATCTGCTTTTAAGAACAGTTATAGCGCAAGAGCGTATGTGTGAATATGGGTCCATATGTCCAACGATTACAAAACTCCCTAACGCGAAATTTCAGCGCAGCTCGATACGTGTTTTCCTTTCGCGATATATTGAGGCAAATAATTTGAGAGCGAAATCACTGCTACGACTGGCAATGGGCCGGTGCTGTCATCAGCTGTGGTAGAAGACGACGACGAACCCGCGAGCAGTGGCACGAGCGCGAGGCGCAGTACGGGGACGCTTGCATGACGAGCGGCATCGGAGTCAGCTGTGGTAGAAGACGACGACGAAGGCGCGAGCAGTGGCGCGAGCGCGAGGGGCAGTATGGGGACGCTGGCATGACGAGCAGCATCGGATTCAGCTGTGGTAGAAGACGACGACGAAGGCGCGAGCAGTGGCACGAGCACGAGGGGCAGTATGGGAACGCTGGCATGACGAGCGGCATCGGAGTCAGCTGTGGTAGAAGACGACGAACGCGCGAGCAGTGACACGAGCGCGAGGGGCAGTATGGGAACGCTGGCATGACGAGCGGCATCGGAATCAGCTGGGGTAGAAGACGACGACGAAGGCGCGAGCAGTGGCACGAGCGCGAGGCGCAGTACGGGGACGCTCGCATGACGAGCGGCATCGGAGTCAGTTGTGGCAGAAGACGACGACGTACGCGGGAGCAATGGCACAAGCGCATTCGCGCGTTTACGAGGAGGGACGCCGACGCTCAACCCTACAGGAACGGGTGCCTAAGAGCTGCGCTCTAAAATGTAATTGTAAAGTAATTAGGCTAACCACTCGGCGCCCACTCAGTCCGCTATTTGTGTGGCGCAACCCCTCGCGCCTGCACTCGGGGCAACCTTATTACGCGGGTCGAGACGCGAAAAATCTTTTTTTTCTTCATTTATTCATCCTTGTTCGCCCGCATCCCATACCCCTGTATGCCCTGAGGCATTAACCCTCACATTAAAACAAAGAAAAGAAAACCTTGTATAAGTGGCGTCACGATAACAAGGTTTCAAGCCGAGCATTCTAACTGCTATGCCACAGCTTTTTTGTTCAAGCGAAATGATATATGGCAGCGTTGAGAAGAAGAAGAATTTTATATCACCCCCACCCCCCTTCCAAGACAGAGTTTACAAGGTGACCATGCGGGTCCTTACGACGACCAGGCTATCAAATGGTCTGGGCGAAAAAAAAAAAGTCAGTAAGAATGCTACATAGCATTTTGCTCCAGCACACGGAACAGTTTCTGTAGTTTGTGCCTAGGACTGCTTGAAGCGCTTGTGGGGTGGCTCTATGGGCGGGACCTGCTGGGTGGCCAGCGCCTGGAAGGCCTCTGCGACCAAGTGCGGCTGCCGGTGGATAATGTTCTTCCAGCCCGCAGTCTCTGCAACACGCGTGGCATGTCTGGCGTTGATGAAATCAATGGCATGTGCTTTGAGCTGACCAGCGCAGTGCATGTCAGCCAGACTGAGCACCTGCGCAGCTGTATCAACAGATAGATTCGACCACAGGGACTCCTCACACATGACCTTTAACCGTTCTAGGGCGTACTTGTCAGCGGCAACAAGAAGGTCATCAGCCATGCTGTCAAGGTTGGGTGCTTGGCCAGTGTAGATGAACCGCAGCATTTCACGTAGCACCTCATGGTCCATGTCTGTGATCTCCACTCGACTCTGCTTCTTCTCTTCCATCTCGTGCTCAAACATCGCCGCAAATACCGGAGAGCGAGCCGCGAGGATGGCTTTGTGTGCATAGAATTCCCGGCCATTGACGCTCATGATGACATCGCTAAACTTGCGGCTCTCAAAGAGGTGCCCAAAGTCGTTGGACAATCGGCATTCGGGGACGTTGAACTGGATGACGCTGTTCTGTCCGGAGATGTTCACAGAATTAGCAAGAACACATACCTCGCAGGAGATTGTAAGCTTGTCGTTTGGAAGGAGTCCAGTGGCCTCATTGAGCAAGTCTCTTCGAATAAACTCCTTGAAGCCCCAGTCCTTGCCAGGAACAAAGGCGAACGCCTTTTTACTCTCCACGACCTCAGCCTCTTCCTGCTTTGCGTTCACGACGGAAAACTTGAACTTGGCCCGAACTTCACTCTTGCTGCAAGATATAAGTAACAGGAACAGGGACAGGTAGTCCTTGCTCCCCTCGTCCAGGCCTTTAGGATTCAGCTTTAGGCACCACTTCAGCTTGTCGTTGGCTCCCGCAGAAAATGTCGAGCTTCTGAGAACTTCCCCCGTCTCTTCCCGGCAAAAACTGAAGTTCTTGATGGTCCACATGTAGGAAAACTTAATCACTCTCACGTGAGTGTAGCACCAGCTCTCGGCCACGGGTGCGTCGACCTCGCTCTGCGGAGGCGGATTCGGCAGGTGGGGAAGTGCCATGGGGCTGGGTAACTCTGGCCGTACCTCATCGGGCGCGGCAGCAGCAAGGCGGCGCGACGACGGTCGTCCCCTTCTTCTGTCCATGGCTGCGGCCGGTAGGTGCTTGCAGGGAGTAGCCTTGCTGACGGCAACACTGCTGAAGGCGGTGACAACGCTGCGGCTGCGGCTCAGCGTCCACCACGGGTCGACTGACCGAACGGCCACATCAGCGCCGGGATCGCTGTCACCAGGCGTTCGCTCCGTTCACGTGCAGCACGAGCGAGCTTCTGCTTTTTTTTTTTCCAACAATGGATGTTACCCACTGTAGAGGACTGGCCAAGAAGAAGTGGTTTTACAATTGTTTTAATAAGATTATTAGATTATAAGAATAATAATAAAATAATAAGAATAAGATTATAATAAGAGTATTAGAGCGTGTGCTCGTGGTCGTGACACTGTCGTGGCCGTTCCGTGGTTGTGATTCCAGCTTCGTTGTCCGACTTTCGTCATGCCGTCGTCCTCACACAGTCGTCATGCATTCGTTGTCATATCTTCGACGTGAGGCCGTCGTGGTCGTTAAGTCGTCCTCACTCCAGCCTCGTTATTAGACTCTCATCGTGCTGTCGTCTTCACGCCATCGTCGTCGTACAGACTTCGTGATACAGTTGTCGGCACATCATACTCGTAATACACTCGTCGTCCTCGCACTATCCTCATACCATTGTCATGTCATCGTCATACAGTCTTGATGCCGTCGTGGTCATTCCATCGTCGTTATTCTATCTTCGTCATCCAATTCTCGCCATGCCGTCGTCACACAGTCGTCGTTTACCAGTGTCGTCATGTCGTCGTCGTCACGCTGCCATTTTAACATAGTCATCACTTCATAAACGTTATCCCACTGTCGTCATGCCATTGCAATAACGCCTTCGTCGTTCCACCGACGTCAGTACTTCGTCATTCTATCGTAATCATGCCGTTGTCATTCAATTTTGATAGTGCCGCCGCTGTCATGCCATCGTCGTCATTGCGTCGCCGTCATGCATCCGTTGACATGCCGTCGTCATCACCCCATCGTCGTCACGCAGTCGTTACCATACCAGTGTCATCATGCCTTCGTCGTCACACTGTCATTTTAATTTTTACCACTGTCATCATTACAGAAACGTCATCCCATTGTCGTCATGCCGTTGTCACACCGCCTTCAGCCTGTTTCACATGATGCGATTTTCGTCGCACCGGAAGTGCGATTTCCGTCGTTTGCGTCGAAAATCGCAGTCGCAGTGCCGACCCCCGATTTTCGGCCGCGACCAACCGGTTGGTCGCACAGTCGCAGCGATCGCTGCGATTTTCCGTCGAAATTGCGCGGAGAGCTATCATAGAGCTATTTCGCCGGTTTATTTTGGAAAATGGCGTCTCGCACTACAAGTGCAATGCGTGGATACGTGGATTGTCGAATTCGGTACGTACGCGAAGGGAGAATAAAAAAACTTGTACTGCAGATTCCATTCTGCGATTTCTATGCGTTTGTTGACACGCTACACAGCAAATGAAGTGCATTTTCACGTTTGCTTCGTACTCCTTTGCGAGTTGTCAGTACTAGGAGGTGCTCGATCCCCACCTGACGACGAGGTCGTCATAATTTTTTTTTTGTTGAGTAGCATGCAAAAATCGCGCTTACGGAGCAGCTTGAGCTATTTCAACCTCGGCAAGGGCAAATGACAAGATAGCAAAGTACCCGAAGTTTCAACGTCGTGCTGAACGCTGTGCTGTTCAGTTGCATTTTCTTGTCGGTTTTCAAGTGTGAATTTCCCGATGCATCTTGAAAGGTTATCTTACCTCACTTATTAAATTTGACAGAACAAAAGTGTAGGCTATCGTAATGAATTTTCTACGATAGCATTAAATCTGTGGCTTGAATAAACAGCGTCGTTAATTTGTTTTCGAATATTACATGCACGTTAAGTTGCACCTGTTCTCTGGAGAACTTTTTCTTCTTGCACAGAAATAAATAAACATTGACTATGTTGCGGACTTTGTATCCTTACTCCACCTGTATTAACATTTGCTTTGAAAAATAAATAACTCCACAGCTAGTAAATTAAGTAAATTATTCGCTTGCTGTAGTGGCACAGTGACAACGTACCCTCCTGCACCGTCATGTAAAACTCGCGCAACAATGCGAAAAGCAGGCAAACAGTCTGTTCTTGTGGGAATAAAACAGTAGAAAACGACACGTTAAAGAAAAGTAAATCAAAACTGTGCAGTGAAGTCAGCCAGTTGCATCCCTTCCTGTGAAACTTTGAATCTGTTAAGTACAAGCAGTTCATGCACGTTCACAGCTGATCAAGTGTGCAGAAACATTCATGCCTTACATGTTTCTAATAAGTTTGTGATCACATATATTAGTGTGTAAACTCATATAACGATATCCTTTGTGATTACTATATAAGTAATGAAATACCATGCTACTTGCAAGAACATGTCACCCGAGGATTTCAGGACAAATTTCTGCATTTCAACTATACACAATATGTGGTTTATTCAATAAAGGACCACAAACTACTTTTTGTAATGACAAACTTATTCAAAATTTTGCTTACATATAGGCAATAAAAAAATCTATAGACAAAAATATTGTTCTTCAATTTATTCACCTGCCACTGTGGCTACTAGCGGCGAGAATTTGGAGTGGCGCCCTCTCGCGACTGACGTCACGGCCAGGACGCCGCTCGCTCCGGTTCGCTCGGCTGCCGCGCGCGCTCGTTTCCTCCGTGCGTGCTTGAGGTATTGGCGGCTTGAGCCGTACTACAGAACATTATTTGGGATTGTTTGTGCTGTCATGCCTGAAACGCAGTTTCTTCTTCTAAACTGCATGAGTCATGAAAATTTGAGACTCGGATATCGCAAGCTATGTAGCGCTGAAGGGGTGTACTGGTCTTGCAATGCGTATTGTTAGGATTGGGGACTCAATCCCATCGCTCGTGATCCGTTGTCAAGATTGGAGTCCGGCATGAATTCGAAGGTAGCTGACCCACGCCGTCGTCCAACTTATCCACGCTGAGGACGTTGATGAAGGGAAGTACTGCTTCTCATCGAGAACGAGGAATATGGGTTTATTTACAGTATTTAGATGCAGTTCATCAGTCTAGCATGATTGCGAGAGATAGTACGTCAGTCTAACACGACTGCTTGAGAGAGTCTCTCAGTCTAACATGACTGCTTAAGTAAGTGTATCGAGCATCCGCACAACAGCCGTTTATAAACACTCGGTCCTCCCCCGATTCCAAGGTGGCGGAAACGTTCGTCCAGTCATCGTAAACACGCCGCATCTCCGCGGGACGGTTTACACACACACAAGCACACACACACACACACAGGTTCACGGTCCGAAACCGACATCACACGGATTTCGTAGAACTCGGAGCGGACCCTCGCAGTGCGTCCGGGTAGCCATTGTCTTTCGTCTTGGTCGGCGCGTGGGAAGGGGCCTCCGACGACGTTCCCGCGGCAACTCCCCCACTCATAGCAGATCAGGACTGCGTTGGTGGGTTCGGTAACAATAGTTGGCCCGCCGAACTCATTCAGTCACAATGGCGATTTAGTGACGCCGTGGCTAGAGGTTTGCGGAGGCACTCTAGGAAACGTTGACGCCCGTTGTCGCAACTGGCTGGCAACACTTGCACTTACGCTGGGCCGTTCTTAACAATATATGCGCCGCGTCTGTTCATAAATTTTGCTTAACAAGAATATCTGCAAGTTCAACACATGAAGTTATTTATGATGCTCCTCTAAACACTTAACATTCCCTTATTACTAAAGTATGAGAGACATAGCATTTTACATGGAAGAAATACCGTGATATTTGGTGTCAACATTATAAATCCGTGTTAGAAGGACACTGCCCAGCGAAGCTGTCATAATTATTATTACTCTGGTGAGTTGTTTTAGTCTAATGTGGCAACTGCATGTATTAAGGCCTAAAAGGAAGAGATAGGCGCGCATTTTGTGTGAAAAGGTTTGGCACTACTATCACCGTTCTCTGAAACAGGCACCCAGAAACGCATTGGCTGTTAACACGACGGCGCATTGTGTATAGCATATATTTATTTAACGAATACCATAACAGCGATCACATGAAAGAAAATTTCGTGGTTAAGATCGAGAACCAATCAAATGCAAGCAATCAAATGTGTCATACAGCGGCCCTCAGTAGCTTTTATCGACGATATGGCACACTCCTCCCGCAACGGAAGCAACCGACTGTTATGGCGAGGCGCGCATGGTTCGCGAAGCCCAGCAGTTCACTACAACTTTGAATTGATACCATGAAGTAGCTCTTTACAGCTCCTATTACAATGCCTATAGCATACTCGAGGCACTACAGTGCAGTTTAGCCTGCGTTGAAATGGAAAATGCAAACATATTCTGCCTCACCATGTCTAGATCCTGCGTTGTTTAATTATACAAACCGAAAACTATCTGCTTCGTCAATGCATAAAAGAGAACCTCGCATGCCCGCTTCATAAAGAAGGCGCCACAAGCCTCACATGAACACTTGAACTGCACTGGGGAACAATGATATCTTCAATATGCGCCACACTACTAATGAATGGGGCTTCGGCTCCTTGCTGACTGCAGCGAACCGGTCCAAAAGGCATATTTCACACAAATATTTGACCCGAGCAGCCTGTGTTAGTTCTCCAAACAGATTCATCATGTCTGTTCCTCAAGCAAGAAGCACCAGTAAATTGCTCAAGTGAGTTGAACGTGTAGCACGGAAAGGGAATAAATATTGGTGCATTCCTTTCAGTGTGCTGCAAACAGCTGTAAGCTTCAATCAGCTTTAGATCAAGTTACCGCAATTTAAATTTAACCAGTGATAGACAGCCTAATTTGAGAACCAGTTAAAAACGGAAGTGGTGCTGGCCGAATCTAAACTGCAGTGGTAGTTAAGTCCTCGTGTTACAGCCAAGCGTTTCTGTGAATAAATAGAAAAATTTGATATCACACCGTGAGCTATTCGTCGTGAGCAAACATGTTTTAGCGGGTTAAAATCAAGATAAATGTTGTGTAAGTCATATATAGCCAGCGTTTAGGCGTTTAATTGTGACACGCGTATTGCACCATGGGGGGTATGGAATCTTAATTGGATTCTTATGTGCTGTGCTTTTGCATCTATGCTTTTATTATTCACGTGAGCTACCCCTGCAAAGTGTAGATCCGCGCATGAAAAACCCGTAATGGGCTGGTCTGAGCTGCCTCGGGTGGCACTATAGCGTTGCCTTTGAGAAATATATTGTCGTCTAAGAAATAAGCTCCTTGATTACATTTTCGCGAACGAAGACGTCGTCGTAAAATGTATATTTGAGAGGCCTGTCTTAAGTATGCAAGCATTGGAAACGAGAGCGAACAAGCGGAAACGCTGCAGAATGCACCTGGACACCGCCCAAACTGCAGCAGACGACAGGCGCGAGTCCGTGCCCTGACGTCACGCGAGCGGCGCTCGCAGCGCCCCTCTAGGTCGTTCTCGGGGCTAATAACATTCAGCTGCTAGCACAACGCAAGGGGTTGATTTGCCAGCCATGTAAGTTGCATTTCGATGGGAGTCACAGGTAAAAAAAAAGCTCTTGCACTTATATTTAGTTCATCACATTTTATTGAACCCTTAAACTTCCAAATACTATTGCATAGGGGGACATGCTTATGCAAAATCTGACACCAATCGAAAGCAAAGGGCACAATTGTAAAACAACCATCTTTCGTGATAATTCGAGTGTGTAAACATTCATTGCATCAATGTGTATTGTTCAACAGCACTGCACAAATAACCATAATCAGGTGTAGCTAGTACTTCGTCAGGAAACTGGTTCTACAGATGTATAAATGTCGAGACATGGTTGCTCATACTACGTCGCACACATAGCACAAAGAAAACCTTTTTCAAGAGTTGTCCCTTCTGGCAGATATGAGTGGGCCATAAGCAGCAGAAACTTTATTGCAGGGCATTGTGTAATACCACTTATGATAGAATAAAGAGAGTGAAGAGGCTTTCAACAGTAGTACCTGATGCTACTCTAATAAGAGGAACAATGAGCGAAAAAATTGCTGGTAGAGCACTTAAGTTAAACAGTAACTTTTTGAAAGACGAAAATTCCAGGTGAGAGTTGGAGGTACATTTGTCCCACCCACACCAACAACACAGACATACTACAAGAAATGCTACAGCCTATCAGGGGCGTAGCCAGGGGGGGGGGGGGGGGGCTTATGGGGCTTCAGCCCCCCCCCCCGAATTTTTTTCGTGCTGTCCATGCACCGCCGACCAAAGCAAACCCCGGCGCCGGAAATCATTCTGGATTTTGTCTAGAACGTCTTTTTCACGCTAAGCCATTTCACCGCAAAAATTGCGAACTCGGGCTGGATTTCGCGGTAACGCCCATGCACCGGGAGTCACATAGCGCAAGCAGCCCCATCCGAGCACAAAGTTTCAAGGACGTTTTGATGGCAAACGTGCTTGCCGGGGCATCTCGCAGAGGCCGCGGAATCTACACTCTATCATGGAATCTACGGAGCGCGTGGATGTCAATTCCGAAACTTTATGGGTATAAAGTTCTCATAAACGTGTGGAAGGTGCATTGACATTTCCAAACGTGTGCTTTAGATTTTCAATTGCGGAACTTTGTAAGTTTAATGTTCCCATAAATATTTGACGCCAAAGGTTCATTAACTTTTCCAAAGTCGTACATCGGGCCATACAACGAGACACGCCAAATCAACACAATATCAGACAAGTTGACAAAGCCCGCAGCGAGGCCCGATGCGACGAAGCGTTGTGGTGGTTCATTCGTGCCGTCATGTCAATAAAAAAAATATAAAAATTTTTTTCCACCTGCGCCAAAGCATCCAGTGAAGACACTAAAGCCAGCCAAGGCAACTACGTTCTTATTAATTTTTTCAACTTTGACTTTGAATCGCGAGGACACATTGAGCCTCTTCAATTTTTTTGTTCTCGCTTCCCTACCCGCGGGCTGCCAGAGCCAGCCAGAGCACATGCGTTTTTCTTGTGTTGCCCCGACCACCGCGCGGCGCACTTCGGTGCGCATTCGGTTTTCTCTGGCCGAGTGCATTTTCGCCTGGCCGAGTTTTGGACGCTTTCTAGCTAGCAGACGATAAAAAGAAACAATGGTCGCTCGCCGCCATCACTGTGGGGACTCGATGGATTGCACCGCGTTCCCCTGAGCGCAACCTCTCCAGAAAGTCTTGTCTAGCCGGTGTAGGATACCGAGCAGTATGCGTATGGTTCTCGGTGGACCAAACGTCTCACGATTTCTTCGATATTCTTTCGGTAGCCAAATTAGGTGCCCAAAGTAGGCATTCGATTGTGGAGATACTTTCCTTTGCGTTTCTGCATTTCGGTGCCCCCGCCTCACAAAAGAAAAAGGACATTGTTGTAGCACAGCGAATTGTCGCATGGTGAAAGTTCGATTTTGTTGCTTCTTCTTTTGCGGAAAGTAATGGGCCATGGGACGCTTGAACTGCCGGATACTCTTATTATATTATTGCGATAGCAATTATATGGTCACTCTAGGCGCATTCCTGCCGTTGCCGTCGCCCTCATGTTCCGCATAAAATCCAAGCGCGGTAACATCATAACCGCGCACCGCATGCTGTATGTGCGATTCACGTAGGAAGGGGGAGGGGGGGCTGCAATGGGTGAGACGACGATGGTGGCTCAGTCTTGTGTGCGCAAGGGAGAAAAGTGAGGAGCAAGCGCGCCGCTTTCCGTCGCGCGCGATACATCGGGGGGAGTGGATGGAATGGGGGAGGGATCTAGGATTCTGTGAATCTGTGATTGCACAACATGTTTATTTGCCTTGTTTGACATATTATATACCGTGACTTTTTCTTAGATACGTAGATTTATTGGAGATTTATACATATATTTAAATATCTTGTTGCGAGGTTTTGTGTATACGTGCAGTGAACTTTGTTTCCAGTGGCACTGTTTTGCCCTTTATCAAGCTGTATCTTGGCATTTGTATGTTCCATTGTATCTTCGCGTTTCTATTGTACGAAGGCGAGTGAAATGAAAGTGAGCCCACCCATCCTGCGCAATTATGGTTCTGTTAATTATCTGCAAGGCGTGCGTGTAGCACACAGACATCTCTCATTTACAAAAGTGACACGCAGGTGTGAGGATAAATGTTCTTTAATGCGCACATACACTGGGTTGAACATGGTTGCGAGAGGTAACGGACGCTCCAGAAGTTGAGCAGCGTGGTGCCGTGATGTTTTTGACAGCTGAAGGTGTTTCCCAAAAAGAAATTAGTGACCGTATGGCTGCCGTGTACATTACAAGCAAGCAAGCAAGCAAGCAAGCAAGTAAGTAAAGTAAATAAGTAAAGAAAGTAAGTAAAGTAAGTAAGTGCTTTATTTCCCATATACAATATACATTTGAATATGGACAGGTCTTGAGGAAGAAAGCTGCGTCAGCAGCTTGACTAAGTCCTATTGAACATTGAACATTGCGTTTCATTGGCCACTGTCAAGCGTTAGAACAAACGGTTCAAAGAAGGACGTGAAAGTTGCAAAGACGATCCCAGACCGCACCAAAGCCATCGTGCAATCACTCCTAACAAAATTTCAAAGGTTGATGAGCTGATGACACAAGAACGGAGGATAAGCATCGATGAACTGGCAGAGCGTGTGAACATCAGTCACGGTTCGGTTCACCGTCACCGTTCACGCTATAATTCATGAACATCTCGGTTATCGGCTCTTGTGTGCGCTATGGATATCCAAGATTTTGAACCACCGCCAGAGTATGGAGAAGTTCGGCGCTGCCTTTACTCGCTGATCCGGTATCACAATAAAGGGTGACGATTTCTTGTCTGCAATTGTGATCGGAGACGAACCATCATGCCACTACTACGAGCCTGAAACACGACGGCAAAGCTTACAATGGAAACATTCGAATTCACCACCCCCAAAGAAAGCAAATGCCGTCATTTCCGCCGGAAAGATGTTGCTGACTTTTATTTTTCGATTGTCATGGGCCATTACTGATAGAATTTGCTAAATCTTGAGAGACTATCAATTGTTTCCGATATTGTGAAACGCCGGATCGGCTGCGGGTTGCAATCAAGAACAAACTACGTGAAAAATTGACGAATGGGGTCATCTTGTTCCACGACAATGCCCGTCCACACGTCGCTGATGTGGTTAACACAAAACTGGCAAAGTTCAAGCGGGAAACGCTGCAACATCCGCCATACAGCTCAGACCTGTCGCCTTGCGACTTCCATATTTTGGGGCAACCGAAAAAACAGCTCAAGGGAACCAGATTCCTCTCGGACGATGACGTGAAAGTCAGTTGCAGACGTTTTGAAGCAACAACCCAAGGAGCTTTATGAGACGGGAATTACGCGACTCGTTAGTCAATGGGACAAATGTCTAAATGCTCATGGAGACTACTTTTAAATAAAGTACCCCGTCTGTGATATATTCGCATTGGCTCACTTTCATTTGACTGGCCCTCGTATATTCTGCAGAACTCCTGCTTTTTATACGTGCTCTCTGTTGCGACTATAATTTCGTTGCAATTACTCACGATACATGACCGGTGACAGCTGCTCCTGCGTAATATATTGGAACAAATGACAGCGTCATTGGGATTTTTCACTGGCCCTTGCATATGTACAAGAATGTAAACAAGGATCTTGAATGACAAAGTTTCATTAACATATTTGTCCTCAACTTGTTCATTTCATGGCCTTTACATTTTTCATATCAGCGGCATGCACTGCTTTGCTGGTTTCGAACTGATGTAGTTCTAAAGTTCGTGTGATATTTTCTTTACTTACTAAACAGACAAAAACATGGAAGCATTGACATCAGTTATGTTGGGCACAATTTTTGGCACATAGGAGTATAATATTCTATGAATAAATACATATTTTGCTTGTATTGACAGTGCGTAGCGTTCAAGAATTCGTTTGCAGCATCTTTGGTAATGACAATACAGTTATTATTCATGTATTTGATCCCTAGGCAAATTGTTTAAGAGGAAGCTTTAGCACGGGCCCAACTCCGACGCGGCCTATTCAGATACATGTAAAACGCAGAAACGCTTTTCTGAGATAACTCTTGAATCGCTTTTAATGAAATTTGTTGCATTTGAGAGAGTAAGTTAAATTCTAGTGTCTGTTGGAAACGGAATTTCGATTTAGGGCCCGAACTTTGTTTAAAATATTTTGAAAAATTCGAAACACCGAAAAAAGTAGAAGCACGAAGTTTACAATTTAATAGCTCTTCATCAAGAACAGCTATCGTGGTTCTGTAAACGGCATCCATTACACCATTCAAAGCGGACAAATTTGATATGTCTATTTGAATTGGTTATGCCATGTACTAGGGTTCTGCAAAAGCCTTATTTCCATAATACTTAATTTTTTGAGACTCATGTGTAACATCAATTTTGTCCGCTGTAGATGTACTATTATGTGCAATTTACAGAATTGTGATATCAATTTTCATTGCTGATTTACAGTTGTAAGCTTCATTCTTTCGTTCTCTGAAAATTTTTTATGTTTGCCACTTTTTAATAAAATATTGACGACCTAAATCGAAAATTGGAAACAAAGAATCACTAGAATTTAAGTTTTTCTTTTAAATTCAGCAAACCTCATCAAATTTGGTGAAGTGGTTGCCGAGAAAAATGAATTTTCCTTCTACATGTATTTAGATAGGAGCATCCGACCTAATGTTTCCTCTTAGGAGGTGGCCGAGCTGCATTGTGAGCCCCCACGAACGAAATTTCTGGCTACGCCACTGCAGCCTATGGTGTACTACAGTCTATGGGAAAGCTATCTTATAAAGAAATCAAGAATGATGCAACAAGTCCTCGACAACACTGCAGACTTTCTTAGCCAGTCTGGCCTCTCGCTTTCTGATTAGTCAGCTTACATCGACGTCGGAAGAAAGACTAGAATCAAGAAATACTCCAGATTGCACATTGTGCTCCCAATAGCTGGAGAAACATACCCACAAGTCAACATCCACAAATCCTTAGCTAGTGTAAGACCATGATCGCAGAGCCAGCACGTGGGTGAAACAATTATGCCATGCCTGGACACAAATTCTACACCTGGCGAAAATAATAATCTTAAAATCATGGGGGGTGGACGAGTGGATACTACGGAAAATCGCAGATGCTGTGCTTGTGTCCAAGGTATTGTACGGTATGAATTACCAGCAGCACACAAAAAAGACAACTCATCGAATACAGGCATCGGGTAATAACAGGTCTTTCCAACTTTACCATGCTTGAAGACCTCCATGAGAAAGAGCAAACAAACAAGCACCTAGACAGAGTAGAGTTGCAGCCTGCAGCACAAATTCTTTGCCTCAAGAGCTCACAACCTGGTCCTAAAATACTATGCCAGCTAGCATATGAGATGCAAGGACTACCCCTCCCTTCAGAAAGAACCTCGGGAGCACCTGAACTTGAAACACAACAGGCCCATACCATGCAATAGGGGGCAAACAGTTAGGCCAGGAGACTATATGCAACTGCCAAACACATAGAGGAGGTTGCTAATCATGAAGATGCAAGCAAACATCAGGCACACATAGTACACTGATGTGGCAATAGCAGTGTAACAGTAGTATGACACTACATAAAACTAAACCCCATATAAGTGAGTACAATTCCAGGTCATCATACACCTAGAAAAGCTGAACTGAAAGCAATCAAAGCAGCACTTTAGGCCTGCACACCTGCAGCCTGCACACCTGCATGGATTCACCAGAGACTGTCTGGGCCTGCACATCACACGAGATTGTCAGGAAAATCAGGAGATTGACATGCGACTTGCAAGCACATGGCCCGAAATTAAATTACAGAATACATAGCCATGCAAATATTCCAGGACACAAGCGGGCTTATAAGCCCGACATAAGAACTGAAAACTGGACGAGTTGGTGTGTATTCATTAACTAAAGCGCGACAGATGGACAACGGACAAGAACGAAGCGCTCTGTGTGTTCACTTCGTTTTTGTCCATCGTACTTCTGTTGCACTACAGTTAATGAATTAATGAGGCCGCACAGAAGAAGAATGATACCTCCGCCCAAGGGCCCGATTTCACATCCAAATCCACGCGTGCGCACGCACGCACACGCACACAAATGTTGCAAGGGTTGCAAATGTTCTCTTTTTCCCGCTTTTATGTTTGGTTTCATCAAGCACTAGTTTTTATCAGATTTTATCGCTGTACTACTTTCTGGTAACATTTATAGATCACTGCATTTCCACAATAAACCTTTTAATTAGAAGTTTGCATACCCTGTTTTTACTGCTACACACTATACATTCTTGCTACATTGGCCAAATAAAGGATTTTATAAGGTACACAGAAGCATCATTAGGGCCATTAAAGGGACTTGTTGTAGTCTAGAAAAATAAAGAATAGCCTGGCTGCAAATGGCACCAGAGAACACATAGGACGAGCAAGAAAACCGAGATGATCTAACAACCAAAAGTTTAATGTATACACCGAGTAAATGCTGGCTAACAAGCAATAAACCGAACATACACAAAAAGGAGAAGCAAAAATTAATGTGTTTCGTGACAGGAAATGCATTCATTTCTAATGGAGGCCGTGCTGACAAGATTCTCCAAGCATTTTTAGATCTACAGCTTCCGTAATTTCTCTAGGCAGCCGATCTGCACAGAATGCTAGCTTCTTCGTCTACAATGCACGCTCAGATGTCGAGAGTGCATTGTAGAGGAAGAAGCTAGCATTCTGTGAAGATCGGCTGCCCAGAGAAATTATGGAAGCTGTAGATGCAAAGACACTGGGATAATCTTATCAGCATGGCCTCTATTACATTTTCAGAGACGGATGCATTTTCTGTTCGGATCTGTATGGATACACATCACTTCTTGCTTCTGTTTTTTGTGTAACTTCGATTTATTGCTTGTTAACCAGCATTTACTCAGCATGTTCAATAAACTTTCATTTGTTAGTACGCCTCATGATCGTCTTGGTCTCTAGCAGAAAGGTGTTCATTCTTTTTACAGTGAAGCTGTATATGCCTAGGCAAAACACTCATGGTCCGATTCCAAAAATCCTAGTGTAGGGGTATGAGCCATTGTTTAGGGGGGTGTGAGCCATTGCAATCATCTTGCATGATGGATGGAGAAATTCCTTGTTGGGTAGACATAGAAATGCTTATGCATTTAAAACATATACATTTATCTACGTATTATTGCAAGGAAGGGACTCAGAGGGGCACGGGGTTAAGACAAGATCATGATGTAATAATTATATATCTCGCAGCAAAGGCGTAAGGGCCATTAAGACCGATAGTAACGTAGTTTCTCTCTAGCAGCAGAGCGCACTATGGACATAGTGCGCTCTGCTGCAAATTTATGGACATAGTGCGCTCTTGGAAATAATGTTGCCGCATTGAACACAATCATTCTTTATTGCCATCATGGTGGCAGAACTTCAGACAACTATCTTTCATCTGTCTACACGGCTCCACGGTAGTGGAGCGGCTGTGTGCGACGTGCGGCTTTTCCGTGCTGGGTTTGCAGCGCTGACATGCATTGGCGCGTTGCACCAACCGTGTTGCTGCTGTAAAATATAGCGGAATGTGACGTGTTGCAGACGTTTACTCGTACCGTTGCTGAGTACACAAATAATAATGGGAGAAACGTGCCAAGCGTTTTAATGATTGCGTTTTGTTTCCTCCAATTTCGCACCTCGGCTGGAGATTGTTTGGTAAAGATGCTCAATTAATATACCTCCCGTTGGGGCAACACTCATTAAATTCTTTGGACGCTTTCTAGGAAACGACGCATTGCGCTGGATGGTTGTAATATGAGGAAAACGTTGGTACATCTGTCTGCGATTGAGCTTGCTCCATGAATGCACCCAACCAAATTCGTACTGAGTAAACACGGCGAAGGGCCTTCCAGGTTCCTACCATATAATAATAATAATCATGCTTTTTTCTCACCTCATGAAGAAGGCAGAAGTGCCAGAGGAGGATTATTTTGTCACGTGATAAACTAAACGTATGTCAAAAGTGCTCCCCAATGTGTGAATGTGAGGCTCATAACAAACAACAACAACAAAAACACATGCGGCGGCAACGAGATAGCTTTCTGCAGGACACATGTAGGGCCTGTGAAAAGCGCTAATTGTATATACGCGTAATATTTGCTCAGTCGGTGATTGTACTTCTGGCAACAATCGTCATTATTCTTGCAGAACATTCTTTTCCCGCGGGCCGGCCTACTTCCGTTATGCGGCTCTGCCGGCTCAATGAGTAATTTGCTCTGAGGCAAAATTTGCGACTGAACACCCGTACACGTGCTTACCGAGTGGATCAACCATGTGTGCACGCAGGTAACTTATCCTGCGCTTTGTTAATGTGTAAATGCGAACTTCCACTCCGTATATAATGTCTCCGTGGGGTCTTGGTTAAAGGTTACTTAACATTCTATAGGTTACAATGTAGAGGGTACCTGCTGGCAGCAGATAAATGTAACTAGTAAACAGCCCCCGTCGCACTCAGTTCCGTCATTGTAACCCTTAGCATGAGGAATACAATGAAAACATCAAAAGGACGGACGATGTAACCTCTATTTTATTCGTTACTCATGTTTATAGGTGTACTTATAGGTTACCAAGGTTAGAGTGTATGCCAATTATAGGAGGTTTATAGTACAGGAGAAGCAATGAGTGGTACCAGGCCGAATAGTTACACGCAGTTGGTGCCTGAGCACTTTCCTCCTGAGCTGGGCTTGCTTTGCTTACTTTGTTTTGCTTGCTTGTTTTGCTTGCTTGCTTGCTTTCTTGCTTGCCTTGCTTTGATTTACTTTGCTTGCTTTGCTCGCTCCTCATTCCATGGCGCTTACCCTCTACAGGGGATTGGACAAAAAGATGGCGGTCAAAAGAATTTTAGGGGAGAGAAAAGTTAAAAGAGAAAAAGGCAACGTAATACGGAAGTTCTGAAAATACGGAAATAGGCTAGTTTTAATGAGACTGATTTATGTAAAAGAAAACGTACAATTTACATATTGATAGAAAATTTTGCGGTATTAAAATCGTTTCAAGTAGAATCGGCAATCTTGTGAAGGGTCCAGTTACAGACTCAGAAAATTAATACGGTATCCTCCTTGTGTCACTGAGGTAATCGCAAGTGACAATGCAGGCGTTCCTGCGGCAATTCAGAAGCACCAAAGGCAAGAATATCTTGAGCATTTATGGGTATTGTTAGGAATGGCCGTACGGGGTGGCAACGTGCCAGCTATTTCAGCCCGCTGCACGTGTTCCAATCCAACCAGACTTGGCGCACTTCAGAGAACTGCGAATAACCGGCAGCCACGTGGCGCGGGGTCAGCTCAGGAATGTGCTACCCGCCAGCGCCACCCTTGACGGAGCAGAGTTCTACGAAGCCCCCCTGACGTCGGCTCCGGACCTCTACACCTGTGTGTGTGTGCAACACGAGTATGTGAGCCCGCCTCCTCCAAAAGGGCGGATCATCTTCGGTGACGTCGAACGGTGACGTCGAATGATGACTGGACGAACGTTTCCGTTCGCTTGGAATCAAGGGGGGGGGGGGGGGGGGACAAGTGCTTATAAGCAGCGGTTGTCGGCTGCGAGTGTGTGCTCGTTGTCGTGCTCGTCGTAGTGAGCTGTGTGCTCGTTGTCATGCTCGAAATGTACTAGTGAGCTGTGTGCTCGTAAGCTGTTTGCTGTATCACGGCCGGTCTCTAGGGGAGCGCGCGCTTTCCTTCTTACGGCCTTCGCATTCGCCACGGAAGCAATGGGAGTTTTTCTCCAAGAGTTACGCCTTTCGCCGCCGCCAGGGGCGCGACGACCCTACTGCGAGGGACCGCTCTCCGCCCGCCTGCTTCTGCGGCGGCGGGCGGTGATCGTCTGGTTTCGTGCTGTTTTTCCGTTGCTTCTTGTTCAACGATTCACCGAAACGAAAGAAAACAAAAAGCAAATGATTTATCTACATGTCAGCCAATAAGTTCACACGTGAACGGAGTTTTACTGCACAGACACTGCTAGAGGCCCGTGTACTGCACAGACACTGCACAGTACACGGGCCTCTAGAATTTCGCCTTCATAGAAATGGCTCAGTAGCTTAGCACTCCAACCACTGAGCCATCGCGGTGGATTCATATAAGTTTCAATGCCGCCATATTCATTACTTTCTTTTTCTCGCCACATTGTCAGGAATAGGGGGTATCGTCTCCTGACTCGGCTACCTGACGACGCCATTGTCGCCGCTGCTTCCGTGAACGGCATTCCTCGCAGCTGCGTGTCGAATTATGTCTCGAATTCCGACTCATCCGCCTTTACGTTGGTTTTCTAAGGATCCTCCCAAGGTCCGAATTCGCCGATCTTAACAATGTGCAGAAAAGCCTGCCAACTTCACTTCCCTCTTATGTGCGAAGCGCAAACGTCACTGTTGGTCTGCGCTTGCTTTTTTTTTTTCCGAGCCTCGCATATTTCTCTCTTGGACGGGGAGTGCTCTCATCGCACTGTGTGCCGGCAGGCAGCGTGGCCTTTAGTGTTGTGAGCGCTGGTGCACATTTCTACCCGTTTCTTCCACGGATTAAGTTATTTGCTGTGCGACGGTGTTTATTGCCCGCCGTTGATCATCCAACGCGGCGATGGTGTACTGCTGCGTACCGCTTTGCAAGTCGCAGTTGGGTAAGACTCAGAGCGTTTCTTTTCATCAATTCCCGAGTAATTCAGAACTGCTTGCAAAGTGGCTCAAAAACATCTCCAGAGAAAATTTCGTCTTCAACGACAAGTCGGCATCGAGTGTGGTTTGCAGCCGGCATTTCCTCGCGAGTTACTGCGTTTCAGGGTGCCGCATCAGAAAACTTTTGCCTGGTGCTGTGCCAACCGTGTTCGATGAGTACCCGTGCTACTTGGTGCCCAGTGTGAAAAAGCCTCGCAAGAAGCCCGCAGACAGAACCTGTGTACCTGGTCGAAAGCCGCATAAGCGCAAAGCGGAATCGCAAGAAAGCACGGACATTTCCGAGCTGCCAGATGACTATTCTGCTTAGAATCCTAGCATCTCTACTCAGACTAAAAATAATGAGGCAAAGCGAGCAAGCGGGTATGTATCCCTGATTGGAAGGCTTCGGAAACAGGTTGCTTACCAACGCTCAAAATGCGGCAAGATACAGCAACAGCTTGACGCCGAAAGAATTGTTGCCTTCTATCGTGGGAACAAAAGGCATGCGTCAGTTAAGAGAATTGTTGGCAATGCCGGAAAGGGGGACAAGAAAGCCACCTTTCTTTTACATCAGATAGACAGCTATGGGAAGAAGCGACCAGGATATCCAGAAGAGGTAATAAGGGAATGCGTTGTGTGGCGCTTTCTTTCGCCTAAAGGATACGACCACGCTCGGACGTCTCAGCTGCTTACACTTCCAGCCAAATGCACTCTTCAACGTTACGTGGGGCCCAGCCCAACGTCGTCAGGGATGAGTGCTGCAATGAGGGAAAGGTTGACGTATGAAGCCTCACTGCTGAGTACCAAGCAGCATATGGCTACGTTAATAATTGACGAAGCCAGCATCAAGCCAAAATGCGTTTATGACAGAAAATCTGATGCAGTGTTCGGCTTCCGAGACAAACCTAACAGTGACACGTCTTGCAGTTCAAAGGAAATCCTCGCAAATAGAGTCTTATGCTTTGTGCTTCATGGCATCTCCAGTTCTTACAGAATTCCCTGCTCGTACTACTTTACTAAGGAGCTCAGCGGGAGAGACCTATATGCGTGGACTAAAGAAGTGATAGCCGCAGTCGAGTCATGTGGCTTTTTGGTTGTGCGCATTGTGACGGACAATTATTCTTCTAGCACCACGATGTTTAAGCTTATGGGCAATGGCTGCCTGTCGACAGTAGTGAAGCACCCACAGGATCCTCATCGAGTAATTTTCTTAAGCTTCGACCCCTGCCATGTCCTAAAGAACATCCGAAGCCAGTTTCTTGAACGCGAGCTGACAGACAGCTCAGGTGTCATCTGCGGGGCATTTGTACAAAAGCTTTACGAGCTCCAGAAGGGGATGACTGTCAAGTTGGCACGCAACCTAACCCGCAAGCACGTCTACCCGACGAATCTAGAAAAAATGAATGTGCTCCGGGCTGTGCAAATATTCTCGCCCCAGGTAATAGCAGCAATAGAGCACCTCCAAGAAAACGCAAAAGGAGACCCTGCCTTTTACATTTTCAGAAAAGCTAGCTCCACAGTCCATTTCATGAAGACAGTCAAACAGTGGCTCGATATTCATGACACGACATATGCTGGAAGCGGTAACAAGATGGTCATTACAAAAGCAGATGACACTCGCCTGCTGTGGCTAACCGGTGAGTCTATATGGAAGGCATAGAACAGACTTCCAAAGCAGTAGGAAAAAGCGCTTTCACCGATGAGACCTTCCAAGCTCTGCTGTTCACTACAATGTCTACTGTACAAACGGTAGAATTCCTGTTGCGGAGAGATGTCAACTCCATTCTCACTAGGAAACTCAACAGTGACCCCATTGAGGCCCTCTTCGGAAAATTGAGAATGATGTGCGGAGGGAACGACATGTTGGATGCGAGAGCTGTAACGGCGGCTCTTGACCACATTGCCAAGACTGAGTCTTCAATTGGCAGCAGAGTAAAGACACAACGCGTCGACGCCGAGGAAATGATTTCCACTCTGCCGCAAGCAGTCTTTGAAGAACTGAAGCATTTCAAGGAAACTCCTGTCACCTCATCGCCCTCTGTCACATACTCCGGTTTAACTTACGTCGCTGGATACATTTTCAAATTGATCAGTGACTTCGGATGTGACGCTTGCAATATCCTTCTTCAAACTAGCGAGAGGACTGGTCCTCTCTACACTCTTCTGCAAGGCCAAGATTCCAGTGGACTGCACTACCCAAAACCAGAGTTTGTTGCCCTCTTGGACAAGGTCGTATATTTCTTTGAAAAAGTTGTCTTGCACCTGCCACGCACAAATGTTCTGGAAATACTTCAAATCCTCATTCAGCCACAGCTTGAAAACTCGCCTTTGCTCAGTAGTTCAGAAGGAACCGACAACAGCCATGCCATGAGGTCTGCTTCTTTGATATCTGAAAAATTTCTCAGAATACTTCTTGTTAACTACACCAAGAAAGTCACCGACAGGAACGAGAAGCCAGCTATTTATGTGCATAAACCATCCAGGAAGCTTTTCAGACTGTGAACTTTTCTTCTTTTTGTTTGGCGCTCTTCTCCCTTCCACGGCGTTGTTCATGCCATTTTCTTTGATGGGAAGTTGTTGATCACTCATGTACAAAACCGACTGAATCTGCAATAGATGTTCTGAACGTAAAACATATTGAAGTTATGGATCTGAGCGCACCGCATTGGACACCTTGAATTTACCTGTGAATAAATTTGTTTTCGTTTCTCTGAATTCGTCCAGCGTCATGAATTCATGCTAAATCCGCTTTCGTGCAAAACAAAAACGGCAGCGCTTGAGATCACGCGGGACGGACTTGGAGCGGGCGCGCGTTCTCCTTCCGCGTGAACGGCGGTCGCAGCGGCGGAGCAGTGGGGCAGTGGCGACCCCACCGCGGTGCGGTGGGAGGCGGAAACAGACCCCATTGCGAAGGCCGTAAGCAGAGAAGCGCGCGCACCCCTCGAGACCGGCCGTGGCTGTATGCGTCGTCTTGCGGGCTCCATTTGGGAGTCACGCTAGACTGTCCATGTATGTCTTGTTTTAAGAGGAAGCTTTAGCTCGGGTGCTCCTATCTAAATACATGCAAAAGGAGAATTCGTTTTTCTCGGCAAGCACTGCACCAAATTCCACAAGGTTTGTTGCATTTGAAAGAAAAACTTAAAATCTACTCACTGTTGGTTTCAGATTTTTTATTTAGGTCGTGAATTTTTTTATAAAAATTGGCAAAAATCGGAAATTCTCAAAAAACGAAACTATCAAGTTTACAACTCTGTAACTCAGCAACAAAAATTCATAATACGATTCCGTGAATTGCATCTAATAGTACATCTGAAGCGAACAAAATTGATATCTTACACATGAATCTAAAAAAATTCAGTAATATGGAAATACTGCTTTTGCAGAACCCTTGTAAACAACGTAACGAATTTACGTAAGATATAAAATGACGTACCGAATTTGTCCGCTTTGAATGATCTAATGGATGCCGTTTACAGAACCGAGATATCTGTTTTTTATGCATAGCTATGAATCTGTAAACTTCGTGCTTCTATTTTTTTCTTCAAATTCTCGAATTTTTGAAAATCTTTTTAACGAAATTCAAGACCTAAATAAAAATTCCGCGACCAACAGTCACTAGAATTTAACTTGTTCTCTCAAATGCAACAAATTTCATTAAAATTGGTCCAGGGGTTATCTCAGAAAAACGTTCTTGCGTTTTTACATGTATTTGAATAGGCCGCGTCGGAGTTGGGCCCGAGCTAAAGCTTCCTCTTAAATGTAAATCCTGCAAATAAACCCTGCTCGCCTAGTCCTGTCGCACCAAGGTCCTCCCGACAACTACGACCGCTCAAATCCCTACAGTATACTAAATGGTCGGAGCGAAACTTATAGTTTTTTTCTGAGCTTTCCAAATAGACGGCTGGTTAAACAGAAATGGTCAATGGTTTCCGGTTCCTGACAGGTATGACATAGAGGTGACGGCGCCAAACCATTCGCAATCCCACTGGCTGTGGTGCTCTACTTCGTCCTTAGAATAACAATAATTTTGATAAGAACCCCATAGTATATAGCTACGAAAATGCTGCTTGCACACGGGATTATGCGCGTCGGTGGACAAAATTTTAGCAAACGAGTCAGCAAATACATAATTGACAAATTGTTAACTACCTTAATTTTATTTTGCAATAATGTTTGTTTATATTAGAAACTTGAAGATAATGGTATTATTTTTGACTGATTCTTATAGAGTGCCTGCGTTCCAAAATAGTCATCATGAAATGCATCCGTCCATCCAACCTGCCCAGCCCAGCGTCCAGCATGCCTTGCAGACCTGTAGGGCAGTGGTCTTGCAGGTCACTTCAATGTACAACCCGCCGTGGTTGCTCAGTGGCTATCGTGTTAGGGAGCACGAGGTCGCGGGATCGAATCCCGGCCGCGGCGGCCGCATTTTGATGGGGGCGAAATGCGAAAACACCCGTGTACTTAGATTTAGGTGCACGTTAAAGAACCCCAGGTGGTCGAAATTTCCGGAGTCCTCCACTACGGCGTGCCTCATAATCAGAAAGTGGTTTTGGCACGTAAAACCCCATAATTAAATTAAAGATTACTTCAATGTACAGGACACTTCTAAATATAGGGTCTATTTATTTATTTATTCATTTATTTATACCACCATTTAGCTCATGTGTGTATTCCATAAAGAAATATGTGCACTACATTATTCTCTGTAAACCAAATGCAGGTATACCAGAATACAGACGTGACTCTACGAGATGGCGTCAATGGCAATTTTAGCTTCAAGTCGTTTGATTCCAACGTGCTCTCATTCATCGTCGCCTGCCCAGACGTGTACAACATTGAAGAAGGTGACGTCACGTTCAACGGGACGCTGGTACCATCTCACCGGGTCAAGATGTCTATGTTCGCCACGGAACAGAAGCTCACTGAGGTTCGAGACACTGCAACAGCATAACGGCTTTCCCTTCTGAGCTCCGCAATTTAGAACTGTTCTTACAGACGCTCTCGTCAATGCTTTCTCCAGTTTCAATCATTCAGTCCCTGTTCGGTATTGTTGCGCCTGGATGTTTTCTGATACGTCGCTGGTGCTGAAATGCCTCCGTCGAACGGCTGTCTCGTGTGGGATTAACAGAACGCGTTTGCAATAGTGCATTAGGGCAAAAACGGACATGAAAAAAAAATAAATAAAAGGCGTGCGACACCGTTATTTAACAGTGACCACTCAACGCGGACGTTGCATGGATATACTACGCTGTTCGCGTCCCTGCAACACCCAGAACGCGTGTGATGCCGCAGGCGGGAAAGCCTACAACACAGGGAAACTATGGCTAAGACCAGAGGCTCCTAGACTTTTTAGCGTTCGCAGCCCACTAATACTCCGACGAATTCACATGTCGGAGATAACCTGCCTAATCAACTCCGACTTGTTACTTGAGGCAATGCATGTGCAACTTTTCTTCGCCCTTGTGGAAATAATCATGTTTAATGTTTCTTTTTTCTGGCCAATCTGCAGGACCCAGACATCGTGAACGTTGACTATGCGGTCAGGGCACGGAAAAGCAGCCAACGCTGCTCATTCATGGCGAGCATTCGCGGTTCAGTGCAAGAACCAAGAGTTCGCCTACGTGGATGGTTCCGCAGGAAGAAAGTACGTGATCGTTCTCTTTCCTTTTGTCTTTTCTCTATCAGCTTGTATAGAGAGAAAATACTTTGAACACACTGGAACACTTCGTCATCATCATGCATTTCATGGCATATGGTCGGTCTGGGAAAAGCAAGCCTTTCGCGCCTTTGTTGAATCGACCCGGAATACGATGAAAATATACTTCAAATTTGCTATATGACCCTTCCGAACGTAGAACGAACCTACCTATTTGCTCTTACCATGGTCGAACATCATATAAAGCTTTTCGATTTATCGCAGAACCTTCATGTGAGCTCTTCAAAAATAAAGCAAGTCTACCTCTGTGCAGCGCTTGAACAGAAACGACATGCAACAAACCTAAATATAATTTCAATTTGTCGCTATCCAACGCTTTTCCACGCACACTGCATTGATTCTCAAGTTTCCACAAACTACGGCGTTGTTTGGTGGTATATTTGGGTGACCTGATGAGCCAGCCATATACAAGGTGTCCCAGCTAACTTTAGCCAGAGCTTACATATATGCAAATACCACATAGGTGGACAGAACAAAGATTATGTTATTTGCCATTGCTTGGAGATACTCAAATTTTGTTTCATTCCGCCTAATTAGATCATTAGTCTTAATTAATTAATCAACTTCTTAAGTATTATAATTCGATTAAAAGTGTCAATGGGAAAATTGTAGAGCGACATAAAAAACTCCCGATACAGCTTTCTGTTCCTCAGTACGTGCTACATAAAAGTGTTTTTCCGAGCGTGAAAGAACCCCTCGAATGCACGCAAAATTGCCGTGCGACTGCCAGCTCGAGGCACTTTGCGTGTATTCGCGGGATACTCTTACGCTTGGAAAAACACTCTTATGTAGCACGTATTGAGCAAGAGAAAGCTGTATCGGGAGTTTTTTATGTCGCTCTACAATTTTCCTATTGACACTTTTCATCTAATTATAATACTTCAGAAGTTGATTATATTAATTACGACTAATTATATAATTAGGCGAAATGAAAGAAAGCTACTCTGAGTATCCTCAAGCAACGGCAAACAACATTAATTTTGTTCTATCCAGCTACGTGGCGTTTGCAGTTGCGTGGCGCGCGGGCTGTTGCCTCTTGGCCAAGTGCGGCGTATTACGTTGTAAATATACTTGTATATAGCTTTTCATCTGCGTCTTCTTACGTAACATATCTGGTGGAGGTGGACGTTCCCTGTACCTCGTCACGGAGCTTCGCAGTGGACGGTACGTCGAGCCTAGCTTTATGGCTCCCGGCGATGACAACTCGACTCAGCCGCCTCCGACACCTGCTGCCACTTCGACGACCTACATCACTCTCCCTGCTCCTCGTGATCCTGGCGTATTCTCGGGCAAAGATGGGGAAGACGTCGAGGACTGGATCAGCCTGTACGAACACGTCCGCCGCAATAACCGGTGGGACCCGACTATCATGCTCGCCAACGTAGTCTTTTACCTCGGTGGCACACCTGGAGTTTGGTATCGGACGCACGAAGATGAGCTGACCAGTTGGGATTCGCTTAAGCAAAAGCTTCGAGACTTGTTCGGTAACCCTTACGGTCACCAACGTGCCGCGCAGAAGGCGCTTTCCGGTCATGTGCAGACGTCAACGGAGCCCTACGTCACGTACATTCAGGACGTCTTGGCTCTGTGCCGCAAAGTTGACGCACACATGACTGAGTCCGACAAGGTCTCCCACATCCTCAAAGGCATTGCCGATGACGCCTTCAACTTGCTCGTATTTAACAACGTGGCGACGGTGGATGCAGTTATAAAAGAGTGCCGCCGCCTGGAACTCGCTAAAAGCCGACGTATCGACCAGCAGTTTGCCCGTCTGCCCAACACCCCAGCGACAGCTTCCTGTGCCGACGCTCCTCGTCCCAACAACACTGGCGATATTACCAAGATCGTCCGGCGTGAGATTGAGGCCGCCTATCCGGCTGCCTTCGACTCCAGCCCCACCAACGCACCTGCAGTCACGGCTTCCCTGATCCAGGCAGTTGTCCGCCAGGAGTTCGAAAACATGGGTCTTCACACCATCTGCTCGGCCCATCGCCCTGATACCCATCCGGCTTCTTCGATTCCGCCCCGTCCCGCATCTTCTTACCCAGCACCTCCACCAGATATGTTTCGTAAGAAGACGCAGATGAAAAGCTATATACAAGTATATTTACAACGTAATACGCCGCACTTGGCCAAGAGGCAACAGCCCACGCTAGCCTCAAATCGTCGTCGTCGTCTTCTTACTGCTCGCCTCTTCGTCATTGGTAATAGTATTCCGTAGCAATATTTTTAAACTACGGCTAAAGTTAGCTGGGACACCCTGCATAAAGTGTTCCCAGAGCATTTCCGGTGCACCGTCGGCTCTGCCGCGCCGCAGCATTCTCGTGCCGTACAAAGGATGGATCTCGCAGTCCCTTTTTTTTTTTTTTTTTCTCGCACCTTCTCTTTTTTTTTTTTTTTTTTGCAGCGTGCCGCGCGCCGCAGATTGAGAACAGCGATGGGAGGCGGCCTATTCGTTAACACGGGCTAGCCGTATATCGAGGAATTAGCACTAATAAGAGACGGACGGCTAAGGGAGCACTCGACACATGCGCTCACTTCCACAAATTGTTTTATTCCAAATATATGGCGCAGTGTTAAACACACACACACAAACACAGATGACGCTCGAGCAAATGGCGCATGTACAGAGTGATCATTTTTAACTTGTACGGAATTTTGAAATATCGCCTGTGACAGATAGCATAATTGTTGTCCTTGAGCTGGATTATTCAGAGAGGCGGATATTACTCACACGAGAAAACGAAAGACGTAGTCAAGTAATTAAGAAAAAACCCACTAATATATATATATATATAAATATATATATATATATATATATATATATATATATATATATATATATATATATATATATATATATATATATATATATATATATATATATATGTATATATATATGCATATACATATATACTGAATTAATTACTTTATGGCACATATTGCAATTTACGAATTGTAGCCGGTGAGTTTGCAAGGCGTATCAACTTGTAATGAACTTCCAGAATGAATGACGCCAGCTTGGAATTATGCGCCATCAAACTTGCCCTAAAAATGCACTGTTCCTCCACTTACTTTTTTAACAAAACGCTCTTTCGTGCACTGAGCCACAAAAGTAACTGGAACGCCCATGTATTTCGTCACACACTTTGGGAAATAATATCTCGAAACTGGTGTCATCCTGGAAATTAATTTCAAGTGTATTCATCTTGAAAGTTCCCCGGCTACAATTCGTAAATTGCAAAATGCACCGTCAAGTAATTAATTGAGAAGGCAATTGTTGAATTTTTGTTCATTATTTGAATATGTGTTTCGATTTCTCGTGCTAGTAATGTCCGCCCCTTTGCATAATCAAGCTCAAGGACAGGAATTATACTATCTGTCACAGGCGATTTTTAAAAATTCCGTAAAACTTAAAAATGATCAGCCTGTATGTCATGTGCATATCAGTCACCGATGAAAGATGATAAGTAGGTAAAGGCAAGGCGCAGAAGACCAGGACTTAGGAAGAAGAACACAAACGACAAGACGGTCTTGGTCTTCCTGGTCTTGGTCGTCCTGGTCTTCTGCGCCTTGCCTTTACCTACTTCAAGCATGAACCAACTAGCCCAAGCAAGAGTTTTACTTGAAAGATGATAACTCTTTCTCTGACAGAGACAGGGAAGGGATTCTCACACACTGAAGATCGAGACTCACATTTTGCTGCTTCTATTATCAATCTAACAAGACTGTCGTTATTTTTGACAAAACGGCACGACTATGAAACAGTAGTCGATACCAACACGGGCTGAAATGTAGAGCAAGTCAACCTTAACGACCAGCATTTACACTAACTGATATTATGCTCCTTGCTCCTGTCATTTATAAAGCGTGAGGGGAAGCGAAGGGAGGGGAGGGGGTTGCTCACACTTGACCTTGGGAGAGTGGTTGGGGGCATGCGGGCGTTGCCGCACGTCATTTGTGCCAGGTATGCTGGTACAACAAAAATCCCAAAGGGAGGGGGGGGGGGGGGGAGGTGGATGGCACGTGCAACCAGCAGCGCAACCTGCCTCGGAGTCCCTAATTTTTGCTTTCAAACGTAATTATATATCAACGACTAAAAATAAAAGTTACCTTATGTCTACATCACTCATATGGACAACAACTTCATTGCGCGGCTTCTTATCGCCAGTAACTCGGAATTTCTAGTTTCACACGTCCAGCTCCGCGTTGGAGGCCTGCTGGGAATGTGCACGGCTTCAGCAGTGAAAGTTGACGGCGTGGTCCATCAACGCTGGTTGCGTGGGGGCCCCGAAGCGGCCGTATTCTCTGGGCTTACGACCAGGGCGTCGGCGATTAATCATCACTAAGAACGACTAGCAAGCAGATCCCTAGTATTGCCGAAGTACGTGAAAACTCGCTTATACATCCTCGCTATCTTGTATCAGTTGCATCTGTATTTTTAAAGCGAGCCTTTCTTTTCCTACTCTCCGGGGTGTGGCGCGATTGATGCTGTCTGCTGTTGGGTCGGTTAGTATTTCGGTGGATATATTTGTGGATATATATAACAGGTTATATATGCGCCGAATGCCACTGCCAGCAAACGGGCTTATACGTATAACCCTTGTATGCTGACTAAGAAAGTAGTTCTAGTAAGTACACCTCCTGTGTGAAGAATCGAAAATAAATTCCTACATAAAACACATACATATGATGTTAGATCATAGGTATTTCCGACTTCTTAATGAAACCGACTTCTTAATGAAATAGTGCATTATATTCAACGTATTCTTTGATTTGCTTGGTTTAGCCTTTCGGTATGTCCCACTGGGTGTGTCCATTCTTGGTTCTTGGTCATTCTTCAAGGAGTATGTGTCGCTGTGCACGATGGGTGCAGAGTCCTTAAATGCAGGTAGATATGTGTTTCACTTCTCTGTACATACACCCGTCATCGCCATTCTTCCCTCAACGAGCATCATAGATCGCCCTCGTCCTCACAACATCCCTGTGTAGACGTCTCACACTATGCATCCACCCGATTTGGTGTTCGCATTTCGGCATAGCTTGAGTGGTGTAGTGCATAAACATAAACATTTCACGGGGTTGCACACTGCGTAGGATGAAAGTAACACACTTTTACGCATCTCCATTAGTTGCATAGCGTTTACGTAACCGATTCACTAAGGCTTTGTTTCACGTAGATTCCAACATGCACTATTGATCTGCGTAATTCTTTTCGCCCCAGCATGACGAAAAGAACAGACTGCGGGACAAGGCGACGACACACAAGCCATATTTGCATCTGTCTTGTTCGTCTATCTCACGTCCCGTCATCTTCTGCACTGTTCGCCACGTTGAGCGACCCGCCGCTGTAGCTCTGTGGCTATGGCGTTTCGCTACTGAGCGCGCGTGGTTGTGGGTTCTACCTACTGGCGGATCCAGAATGGGGGCCTAGGCCTGGGGGGCCTGGGAGCCCTGGCCAACCCGTTAGTCGAGACATCTCAGCACTGCAGCACTGACAGTATTGAGTATTGAGTGTGGCGCGAGTCCTTTGTCATCCCCCCCGTTCTTCACCCTGATGAGCCCTTGGTTCGATCACGGCCCCGGCGGCCGCATTCCTATGGGGGCGGAATCCAAAAACACACGCGCACCATGCATTAGGTGCACGTTAAAGAAACCCAGGTGGTCAAAATTAACACGGAGTCCCCCACTACGGCGTGTACCATAACCCCCCAAAAAATTTAAATTATGGGGTTTTACTTCCCAAAACCACTTTCTGGTTATGAGGCACGCCGTAGTGGAGGACTACGGAAATTTCGACCACCTGGGGTTCTTTAACGTGCACCTAAATCTAAGCACAATGGTGTTTTCGCATTTCGCCTCCATCGGAATGCGACCGCCGTGGCCGGGATTCGATCCCGCGACCTCGTGCTAAGCAGCCCAACACCATAGCCACTGAGCAACCACGGCGGGTGTCCCATAACCAGATCGTAGTTCTGGTACGTAAAGTTCCAGAATTAATCAATTGCCACGTTGAACAAAGACTTAAGCTAGGTACTATGCACACAAGTTTCACCTCATTTCTAGACTAAGACTGGTACCTCGTTCACTCTTGGGAGGGGATAGTGGTAGAGGACAACCACGGCAACTGTGTTTGACTGGACAGTGGTCTCGTCGACCGCGATGTGGTGGGAAGGGAGCGGGGGAGAAAATGGGTGAAACAGTGGATCGCAGTGCGCGGCCAGCTTGATGGCAGGGTGAATGAATATAGCCCTAGCTCACAGCGCCGGAAAGAAACACGTAATGTCTGCCTTCCGGCGCTGCAACCTCTGGACAGCAAAAATCGAGGAGGGCCTCCTGTTCCCGTCTGGCTGATGGACTCTGTGCAGCAGTGCATTTGCAGGCTCTCCTAGACTTTGCGGAGGACAGCAGTCTCACCGGCAGACATGGATCCTAGACACACAGAGCACCGCGGAGCAATGAGGGGAAAGGACTGCACCATACGTTTTATATTCAGTAGAGAAGGCGACAATTCGATGCCTCGCTGCTGGGTCATCTATTCCACGCGAAATCTTTCAGACACCAAAAGTGACCATCGTTGATTCCTTTGGAAAAAATTGGGCTAGTTGGTGATTGTGTGAATGAGGTTTCACGAAAGTATTTTTCTCGAAAACAAACATTTGGTGACGTACGCGCTCCATGAACTTTTCGCGAAGAAACAGAACTTGGTTGGAGGTAAATGCTTTTTAATCAAGTGTGAAACTATATGCAATTCTTACTTTAGAATATTTTACTGGCGTGGTTCTTTCACGCGACGTCATAAGTGAACACATTTATGAATTTTTCACGTTTAATTGGCTGAGTAAAAAAAAAAATGTACGTTTTCCGAAATAGCGTCTAGTCGAATGATATAAAAATATCATCATCAACGATGGATCATACCTCCGTAAGCAAGCAAAGATGTAATGGCTCATATCCCCGTAAGCAAGCAAGAAATGCAATGGATCATACCCCCTTATGGCAGAGGCTACAAGAGCCCAGCAAAGTGAAGCGAACAGTGCATAAATTCGCTGAAATCACCCATACAACGCACATAACAGCATACCTTTCAATAAAGAACAAGCTCAAAACAGGCATCCGAACCATGAATAAAGCATTGCATACCCCCCCCTCGGAAGTACGCTGCGGCCGAGGATGCTCGCCCAGCGAGAAACGAGGTGCGACTTGCGAAGCGGCGAGTACTGCTTTCCCCTGCTGAGAGGATGCAACGTAAAGTCGAAGAGAAACGTCGTTGGCGCGACTCTCAACCCGCTGTACGAGCGCGCGAAGCCGCAGGTAAACGTCGAAAACGAGCCGAAGGAGTCGAACTGCGAAAGCAGCAACGCGACGATGCGAGACGGCGACGTAGAGAGGAGGTCGAAGCTCGCAGACAATGTCTTGTCACACGTTTACTGCGGCTCGTTATGCCTTGCAGGATTTCTTACCCTTCTGATCGTATAACTTAATGCATTACCAAGTGTGCAGCAGGTTTTCGCCTTCACGTGTTACAGGAGTGTAACGTGCTGCCGAACTTTTGCAGTGGCAGATAGTGGCTAAGTTAACCTCATTCTCTCCTACGCGGAGGCAGAATAATCACACAGTCATTTCTTCTTTGCCGCTTCACACCAGAATGAAAACATGGACACTCACAGCAGACTATAGCCTGCAAACGGGACATTTCTTGACATTTGTCTCCTACACCATGGTTGGCGAGGAGTGTCAGTGATTGAGGTTCTTGCAGAACTGGGTAATCTGCTGATCTGTAGTTTGCAAAACGATGAATCAGCGCCGTGCACAATATCTCGCGTCTGATAACTATTCGGTGCTGACGACAACCTCTAAGCAGTCATGGTTAACTTTCATCGCACAAATATACAGGTATACAGGAAAGTAAAAAAAAGTTGTGGCTGAAACGATGTTCATGCAAAGATCTTATAAAAAACGCACAATTTGTATACTTTTTTACT
Source organism: Dermacentor andersoni (assembly GCF_023375885.2). Lineage (NCBI taxonomy): Eukaryota > Metazoa > Arthropoda > Arachnida > Ixodida > Ixodidae > Dermacentor > Dermacentor andersoni. The sequence goes on from NC_092814.1 coordinate 139,284,653, forward strand.
AAGCCAATTAAAGGCGGAAAATTCATAAAAGTGTTCACATGGCGTCACGTAAAAGAACTCCGCCAGTAGAATATTCTAGAATAAGATTTGCCATTGTAGCTTGTTTCACACTTGAGTTTTAAAAATATTTACCTCCAACCAAAATTTGCTTCTTCGGTAAAACTTCAGAGTGCTTAGGTCACCAAAAATGTGCGACGCAATAGCCAATTAGCCCAATCTTTTCCTACAGAATCCCCGATGGAGGGCCTGGGACGTTTAGCGTGGAATGACCCTGCACTGAATGTCGTGGCGGGATATTTTGATTGTAGAGCCCCTCTCCAGAGTACCTGTCTATACGACCTGTTTTTGCCTTTTCTTTAGTTGGAACTTTTTCAAAAAATCCTGTGAGAGATAGCGTTGTTCCGCTTTTCAGACTGATATCTGGAAAAGGCGGAAACTGGGTGCATGTTCAGGTATAGGTAACAAAAAAAAAAGGCACATGGTGCAATTGCAGAATTGAAGTGAAGCAAATGAAGCAGAAATATATTTCGTAGCTCATTTTGGGGACGGATACCACGAAAGTCGTGCTAGTCCTATACAATTTCTGTTAAGCAGGCATGACTTCACGGCTATACTCGACTTCAATTTGGCAGTTTTAAATGTGCCCTAAAGTTGATAATTAAACATTTAATCATTTTGTCGCTAGGTAATGTGCATGGCCGCTGAAAAAAATAAGTTTCCGTAGAACTGCTAAATATTTCTTTTTTCTCAGAGGTTCTCCCGTGCACTAAACGAACACACACGTTATAGGAATGCTGGAGACTGCAGCCGCACCTGCTGTGATGGCTACGGATACCCGATTACATGAACAAGTATGCGCGCCGCTGTGTTGCGGATGCGACCTATAAATAATGGCTGATTCACTGATTATTAGAACAAAAAAAAAATGAGTTACGCAAGGTGACTGCGCACGATAGAGTATCAAGGGAGTACTGATATGACATTTTCGACTTTCCCTCTTTTTTTTTTGCGTTAAATAAAGGTCCTAGAACTCGAAGTCCTAGAAAAAATACTGCCCAAGCCTCGGAACACCCTAAATAATTTACCGCAGTTTTTTTATGGACCAGTTTCAGTTTCGTTTCCCATGAGGTGTATATGCCATGACGCCGTGACGTGGAAGGTGATCACATGGGAGCAGAATAACATGATCATTTGGCACTCGCTCAGCTTCGTTCGGTTGTCTGCTACGCAGCTACACCAGGCCGTACAAACAGTAACAGCATAGCGGACGACCGAAGTTTCAGGACGCATTTCTCGAAACTGGTGCGAGTGTTAAATTCCTACTAGGTGCACATGGCTGGATCGCCTTCTATTCACCAATTGCCCTAATGTATTCAATAAATCGTTAATTTATGAAAGTACATTATTAATCATCTATGCCGCACAAATTGTAATGTCAGCTCTCTTGGCCAGAAAAAAAAAAAGACCACTTTGTTGGAAATCCCCTGTTTTTAGACACATGCGAAAAATAGTTGCTGAAACAACCTGCATACCTTGCACCGCTTCGCCTACATGCCCAACTGCGACCTCCACCTCTAATGAGCCAGAATCTGTTGGCAATCAAGTGAGGCCAATACGCGAGTTGAACTTGGCCGTAATGGCAGGCGCATACCAATTGTAGCATATTTATATCCGAAAAACATCAGCAGCCGAGTAGCTAGGCATTCTTTTTTTCGGCCGAGTGTTCGGCCTTGGTGGCGCCGGCTATAGAGAAAAGAAAAAGAGAAATATGACGTACCGACAGGATCTGCTTATTTCTACACCCATATGAAGGCAGATACACAGTTTATTTGCAATATGTTAAGTGGGAGAAAAAACCGTGACACAAGAGCCATAGTCAACTCCAGAACAAAGTTCACGTGAACTGTTCGAGACCACCATCGTCATGGCGCACAGTCCACCACTGGTCTCGCTCTTGCATGCTGCCGCCGGTCTTCACAGTATGGTAAACGGATGGGAAGAAAGGCGCAGGAACCCGTGAGGAAGTGTTCGCTGTGATCCACGGAAGCAGCAACAAAAACGGTACGTTGAACGTGGTATACAAAGTTCAGACGCAATCTTTGGCACCACGGCGCGGTCCGTAAAAGATCTGCTCCTGCAGAAATATGCACGGATCTTCTAGGGCGTTTGCTGGGCCCAACATGAAGGCGCGGCCAACGGCGTCAAACTGCGCGAAGGCCGTATAAAATTCTGGCCCTGGCACAGCACCAGGTTCCTATACCAACCGAAGCTCAGGCGGGAATGTAAGCCCCCGCGTAAATTTAGTATGTTGCCACTCGTCACACTAGTGGCGTTTGAGCAAGCCAACTGCTCACCCGGCGGTCGTCGCTCACTCATAATGCGGCAGCTGGAGTCACAACGTCGTCTGTTCGTCGCGTCTGGCAGTGTAGGTACCCAGCCTCGCTTTGCAGCCGCAGTATGGTTTGTGAGAATGGAACATGCAGTGTACGGAAGCAACGTGGCTGCGCGTGGCGCAGAGCGCGTGCTTTCCATGCCAGCTGCGGATTCCCTCTGCCACCTGGTGCTGCGTGTATACGATGCTCTTTCGCCGCTCAACGTGGATGCAATGGTTTTTGAACGTACATCCATTTCCTTTATGTTCTCGCCACTCTCTAGGGCCTGCCGTGCTCTGGAACGCTCTATACCGTCAAGTATCTCACGTATACATAGGTCGGAAAAATAAACCGAACTTACTCAGACTTACTCACAAAATATTTTTTTTTTCTTAAGGCCCCTCACTCGAACTCAGACTCACCAAAATTCTATTTAGCCGGACTCTCCGACTCACTGACGGGCCAGTCCGAGCCTGAGTGAGTCGACTCGTGAGCGAGCTTGCCGAGACAACATGCTCTAAATCCGGATGATCGCAAATCGATTAATAGTGTCCCGTCCAGGCGCGTAGCCAGGATTTTTCTTTTTTCGGGAAGGGTGGGGGGCTAATGTTCCGTGAATTTCTGTTAAGTTTCCCATGCTTGATGCTTAATAAAACAAGTACCTTGAGCAGGCTCTTGGTCTGACTGAAGGCGTGCGCCATCCTGTCCTTGTCTGGGGCGGGCGTTCGCAGGATATGTGCCTTTGTTCACAGGCGACGTGCCAGGTGTAAAGGGGAGCAGGGCGCCGACCGGGACAATTCCGGGGGGGGGGGGGGGGGGCTGAATCCCGGTCAGCACCCTCCCCCCCATACCCCCTTGACTACGCCACTGGACTTCCGTCCAGTGGCGTAAAAGAACCAAAGAAGCTCATGCCAAAGTATTGAAGACGCATATTACAATACGCCAGCGTTTCTATAGGCGCGAAATATACAGCGCAGTAGGCAAAGTACATTCACAGATGCGCCACAACGGAAAGCACCTCCTCAACGCGAGGGCCGCCGTGTTTCGTCATGCAGTTTACAGCACATCTTTTAGCCTCCATCGGCGTAGAACTTCAAGGCACGCTTACATGCTCTGTAGCTATAGAGCCTATAGACCGCCGCTATAGCGTTGACGCCCCTACTCGATATGCTGACACTTCTTCCCCAACAACAGAGCACACGAAATTGTTATCAGATCAGCACAGTGAATTTCGACAATTCTTCAATGTCGCGTCACTCACGTCACATTGAAGCCTATAGGCATATAGCCTCGATATGAATACTACTTCAAACTTGACCGTGCAGTGCACTCGTCAATTTTGATGGCTGTGGTGCTGGTTAAGGTACGAAGAGGTTCAGTTCTTTCACAGGCGTCCCATATGATACACGGGTTTGATGTAACAGTCCTGCGGAAACCCGCAAAGTGGACAGAAGTAATTAATGAAGGGAAAATGAACATCCACCCATTCGTAGCAGTTGCTACAAAGGAAACCCGTACGGGTTCCTCGAAAGAAAAGCCTCGCAGTTGATGAGAAATTCGTCCTGGTCCGGGACTCGAACCCGGGACCACCGCCTTTCCGAGGCAGCCGCTCTACCATCTGAGCTAACCAGGCGGCTAGCAGATGACAGGGCGAAGTCGAACTTGTCAACAACTACACGAAGCAAAGGCAAGAGATTGATGTAATAGTTCTGCGGAAACCCGCAAAGTGGAGGGAAGTAATTAATAAAGGGATTTTTTTTTTTAACTGCGAGGCTTTTCTTTCGAGGAACCCGTATGCGTTTTCTTTGTAGCAATTTCTACGAATGGGTGGATGTTCATTTTCCCTTTATTAATGATACACGGGTGTAAGTGCCGTCGAATCACTATGACTGGGCCGTGGTTCAGCGCGCGTCTTCCATGCACGACGAGTAGCAGGAAACGACACATCGAGTTTGAAATCATAATCAGCAACCGTACAGTGCACCCTCGCCCAAAAGCACAAAACATCTTTATTTTTTTTTCCTGAACACAAGTGTTTTATTTTTGTTTTTCCGCTCCACAAAGCAACGTTTGCAAGCCTTTCACAGAAGTAGCTCGTCATGCTCTCTCCTTTAAACAGGTATACTCGAATGGCGTATGCAGGGGCGTTTAGTTCTCGGGTAAAACAATTTTTAAGACTTCCGCAGCCCGCGCAGTTATTCAATAAATGGGGCTAAACCCCATATATCTCTAATAAACCGCTTTACAGAAAACGTAAACGCCATTTTTAACAGCGTCACACAAAGACACACGCACACATACAAAGAAGCTTTAAAACAGGCAATTAGGAAACGCGCGTCACATTTTCAGATGTGCGGTCGACACATTAATTGGTAAAGCTGTAGTGCTACATTTCCATCTCGTTGTTGTTACTGAGCCCCTAAAAACTATCGACAAGCTTTCGAGACAGGGATGCGTTATCACAGCTGTCGAAGAGCGCACTGAGATTGGCAAAGGTTGCTTTTTAGTTTTGATCGAATGTGTACTTCGAACTAGGCAGTACGGTGACATTGTACATATTTAACCGAATGAAATCAGCTTGCTTCGAAAATTAGCGTCTATCCTTTATGCACTCCAGAAATGCCCAGTAGGCCTTGTATGATTTATTTATTCGTTTTTCTTACTCGTTTGCTTACTTATACGAAATACTTCTGACATTTTCTGACCAGCGACCACGTATGCATACGACAGCAAAATTAGTAGAAAATCAGAAACAATTCCACTATTATTATGAGTTATTTATTTGATTCTTCATATAATGTAAATTTGAAAGCACTCTCCATGGCATAACCTTTTACCAATTGTTCATAAAAATCAAGCCGTTATACCGCGCAAAAAGCGAGGGCTCGTATTCACAAAAAGCTCTTAAGCTAGAATTTTTTTTAAGAGCAAATTCCAGCCAATCCCGATGCTGCACATATCATTAGCGAAGATCGGCCGGCCAACGACAAGTATCCCTTGCAAACAAAAAGCTTTGTGATTTTGACCCGAGTTTCCTACATTGGTAATTATTTTCTCTTTCTTCTTTTTCCCAGTTTTTCTCACAGGAATTAATATACGTCAATAAATGAGTGTAGACATTGCTGAAGAAACTACAGAAGTGCCTTGTGGAACTTACTGTCGGTGATTAAGCACTGTAAAGGCTGGTCTATCCATATCCCGACACCTCTCACCAATTTCTAGAGGCAAGTGATATGCAGAGTACTGGACCAATTGGACAATCATCCACTGTCGGAACTGAAAGGTCTAGTCCGGTGCTACCAAAGAAACTCCGCGCAGAAGGCTTTACTCGCGCTAATGAGGTTCCTGTAGCCTATGATCCTTCATGATAGACTTTAAGAGCGCCACTCGCTGCCTAATTCGCGTACTATAATGTCATACATTAGAAACACAATTGACAGAACGCCGACTAAAATAGTGTTGTTGAAGGAGTTAGGCGTTTCGGCTTCCACACGGAAGCCTTGTTCACTGAAGTGAATGGCTGTTCACTGAAGTGAATGGCTGTTCGCTCGAGTAATCTGTTAAGGCATCTTGTGTAGGCCGGCGGCAGATTACCATCGTTCCGTTTTAGCTCGTTTACCGTTGTCTGGATAGACAGAGATTCCAGCTATTGCCTCTGTATCCGGTTCCTCCCCCTGACGATAACCGAAGCATGGTCCCAGTTAATATCGTGTTGTGTGGCATGTGCGTGCTCGGCGAAAATAGGGGCAAAGACTTTCTGGTTCGCCCTCGCACGTGTGCTCTTTTAGGCGCCTCTCGAAATTTCCGCTCTCAGCAATCACAGCCCACGCAGAGTATCTTGTATACCACGCCCGGGAATTTTTTTTAGTTTGTCCTGGACGTTCATCAGCTCGTGGCGCAACTTGCTTGAAGGAACATGGACCTTCGACAACGCAATTTTAGTCGGCCTTCTGTTTATTGCATTTCTAATACGCATCTACTTAACGACCTGACGAGATGTCGTCCAATTATTGATTTCGTACTCTAATGTACGCGATTTGCCTGTGCTCGTGTCTTTCTCTTTTTCTCCCCCTGCCAGTTCCCCCATGCAAGGTAGCCAAACGGAACAAACTCGGGCTAACCTCCCTGCCTTTCTATGCATACTCTCTCTCTCTCCCTCTCTCTCATGTATGTATTTTGGCCTTGGACACAGCCACAGCCGTTGGCGAGCATCCGCTGCAGACAGAATGCAGAGCTGTTTAGGCAATTTTCATACGTAAATAAGACCCGAAAAAAAAAAAAGATACGGCAAATCTCACTCGACAGACCTATATAGGGCCTAATTCAAAAAGTTTTTCGTTCTTAAGAGTTGCTTGGCATTGGCCGGCCGCTTCGCAATAATGTGTCCAACACCATGCCTAGAAATGCAAGCGCCCGACACGTGCGGACATGTGGACATGTCATTGATGTCCCAATGGAATAATAAAACTGTGCAGGAAGCTAGAGCTTTATTAACGCAGTGCTCAATATTTCCGAATGTGCTTCCAAATGAGCCTTTTTCAGTCAAACCCTAATTGATACCTGCATTCTTTCGTGAGCTTCAATTTTTTAATTGCGTTGTCCATTTAGTAACGAACCACCTAGCGGAATGCCCACCGAGAGAAGATTTCACACGCCTGACGTCCCGCATTTCTCGACATATGCACGTTTGGCTTGCAACTACTCTTACGACCAGTTCTACAGTAAGAATAATTTGCACGGGCTGTGATTCCTCTACGGTTATTAACTCCAAAGATATCGTCTTATTATTGCTCACCGAGAACTGAGCAATATAAAAACTTGATTAAATATACGTCATTCCACGCATTCTCTACGCAGGTAGACACGCCATATCCGCAAGTGCTGTACGCCGAACTCCTGTACGGCGAGCAAGCTGTTAAGGGAGCCACTATCGAAGCAGTCGTCTACTACGTAGCGCAGGACATTGTCACCACTACAATCATCCAGCTTCGGGACAATGGACTGCTGGGTACGTCGCATGGGGTACGTCATTTCGTGGCCACATTTAGTACATCGTGGCACCAGCTTCGTTGCTTTAGTGGATCCTAGATTTGTGTTCTGGTGCGCAAGGGCTACTGAGGCCAAAGTGCACCATGGAAGGGCAGGTAGAAGGAAAAGAGTGAAGAGCACATACGCACATGCACAGCCTTCAAAAGGAGTTAACATCAGTCAGTGTTAAAACAGTGTGATGAGTATATTGCCATCAAAAACCCCTATTTTCTGCTCGCGATTTCGATATATTGACTGCTCGCTACTCTCGGAAACGCTTCGAGTACGGCTGGCATGGCCCCGTAATTAGCTGTGTAGAAGATGCCACCTTTTGTGTTTACCTGCACAGGTAATGTACATAGGCACCCAATTTACATAGGCATCTAAGCGTATAATGTAATGTATATAGGCGGTACTGCAAAAGATTAACATCATCTAACACGTTACGTATTAAACAGCCAAATATTCTGCTGGTCTGCACTCGAACTAATTCACATGCGAATTCTTCAAACATGCTCCCACGGACGTGACTGCAACGTGGAATGGGTTTCGTATCTGATCTTTTCGGAGGGCTCTAGTGAGCCTACCAAGGCGGGAAGTGTCGCATACTTTTTTGCAAGCACAAAAGTATGCGACACTTCCCGCCTTGATAAAATGCTTGCATTAGGGTCAGAGGCACACAGGCGGCCAATCGTCAGCACCCATCAGCAGAGCTAGGTTGACCCATAAAGTACATTTCGCTGCCGGTGCAGCAGCTATATATATATATATATATATATATATATATATATATATATATATATATATATATATATATATATATATATATATATATATATATATATATATATATATATATATACCTGTGACTTTGCTGCCGGTGAAGAAGCTGTATATGTGTATACGCGTCTTCGTAGCGCTCTTTTCTTCAAGTATGCAAAACCAACTCGCCCACATCAAGCTTCTACTGCATCTGACTGTAACATTTGTGAAGTTGATTAGTTAATTAAGACGAAGTATCAAATTAGGTGAACTGTGTGTGTGTGTGTGTGTGCGTGTGTGCGTGCGTGCGTGCGCGCGCGCGCGCGTGTGTGTGTGTGTGTGTGTGTGTGTGTGTGTGTGTGTGTGTGTGTGTGTGTGTGTGCGTGTGCGTGTGTGTGCGTGTGCGTGTGCGTGTGTGCGCGCTTCATCAACATGAACTGTCATGGACACGGAAGCACGCGAATAAGCTCTTTAACACTATAGAGTTGCATCTGAGTCTTGAACGAGTCGTAAGCGCTTTTACATTTATGCGAACCCTCCAGTCCGCACAGGTGTCCGCAAAAACGCGCCTGCATGTGCTATAGGTCAGTGCTGTCGACTGACAGGGGCATCATCAGCGAGGTTACGCGTTTCCGCTGCGGAAGCAAGCACATCATGGCGACCGTGCGCGCACGTAGCTTCGCAGGCAAGGCATGTGGAATCACATGAGTCTGCCACAAGTCGAAGGCGCGTTATTACTAGCATTTGCGAGCTCTGTACGTGTCCCACGGAGGGAACAAATAGCACCACTTCTAAATTTTCCACAGTCGCTGCACGCGCTGCAAGATCTGACTTTCGACCATGGTGTAAGGGTTCGTATTTTCTTCAGAACTCTTTTTCCACGGCGAGCTTCATCGTGGAGCGTATAGAGCCATTTATCGGCCGAAGGTGTCGCTGCATTTCAGTATCGTTCTTCGGCATCACTGCGGTGAGGAGTACCTTTCGAAACACTCCTCCAGTCCGATGCTTTCTACGAGATCTTAAAAGTGCCTTTCTACGAAATTGCTACCGAAGAGCGTTCTAGAATCGCCTTTATCGCTACAGTCTATACGCAACGCTGTCTTTCACACGGTGGAGCACAGGAGGAGCTTCGAGGATAAGTGGGCAACACTAAAGAGATATGTAAGAGTCTGGGGAGTGCGGAACACTCGTCTTCCGCTTCCACAGGTTTATAGCGCCAGCCGTGCAGCAGGAGCCCGACCACATGTCCCTGCAGCAGCTCTAGTCACTTGCGCAGTTACCACGGAACCACTGGCAAAGATCGTGCACCAAACTGTATACTGTCCTAGACAAATGATCCCCACACGGGAAAATTCATGGCAAAACCAGAAGGCTGTGCTTGAGGTATAGCTATAAGGTGTAAGTGTGGTTGTTTTCAACTTTGCCGTGGGATACGCCACACTTTTATGCGGAAAGCCAGCAGCATCTTTGTCTGGAACCATCGACCGAAACTCTTGTAGTTTTTTGTATTTCACTGGGCCATATTGGAGCTTCATTTGCCCATGGCTGTACCTGTACAAGGCACGTATATACGACGACCTTACATAGAAAGCGCACTTTTGCTTGGCGACGCAGAGCCGGACGTGAGCAAGGGCGACGGCGTGTACAGCGGCTACTTTTTGGCTGCGTCGCGGCGAGGTGGCTGGTACAGCGTCTTGTTGAGGGCCACAGGCAACCATGCGACGTCCGTCGGTTCCGACGCACGCCCCGGCGCCTTCTTTCACAGGGAGGAGTTCATCGGCTCCTTCTGGGCCTCTGGGCAAAACAAGGCTCAATTCCCACCTGGCACGGTGCGCGACCTGAGCATCAAACGCACCAAGCTGCCCAACGTCACCTTGGAATGGTCAGCGCCCGGAAGCGAGTATGACAGCGGAGACGGTGAGAAGCGAATGGCCGGAAACTATATTGGCGGTTTATCAGGGACCATTTTCGAAAAAGGTATATTTCGTATTAGCGCAATGCCGCCGCGCTTCAGTATATATAGTCTGGTCATATGCTCGTTAGCTATCCTCTCTGGCTGACGCTTCTTGCACCAATAAATCACAGAGCGCTCTAAATAGTACAAGTTGTGTTAATCTCGATTTATGACCCGGTAGCGCAGGAGCCTTCTGTATTGCCGGTCCAATACGAAATTACTCATTTCTCATTTCTTCGAGAGTCGTGCGGGAGTTTGTTAGCTTTTAGAGCACGCAGACATGGGGTTGCCGTGAAAATATACCGGACAGGGAAGCACATCAAGCAGAAGAATATCAGCAGTAATTTCATAAAATTTTTAGTTAAGGCGCCTTTCGATTCAAAGATCATGCACTTTATCGGAATTAAGTGCGCAAAGGGCTTATCTTTCTGCGTCATATATGAAGCGCACTGCTAAGTTACAGCTTTCAAATAGTTATGCGCCCTAGGTCACAAATGTTATATTTACACTTTCGTCTATTCCTCAATAATTAAAGAGTATATATGACGACTCGGCGTAACTGACTGAAGTAACTGACGACTCGGCGCGGCCTAATCCATTCGCATGAGACGAAACTTAACGCAAACTGAACGCGCGTTTCTAACACCGATCTCCGATCGCGTCCCTGCAGAATGAATGCTTGCCTTTATTAGTTCATATATTACGCTCAGTTGAGCATAAGAAGCTTCGCCAACATGTTTATCTGGTTTTTCTGCAGGTGTGGGCTCCACCTACGAACTCCGTTACTCCTTGGACCAACAACGTCTGCTGAACGATTTCGCTAATCAACCGAGCGTTGAATTCGACCAACAGCAACAACCCGGAGACTATGAGTCGGCCGCCTTGTCACTTCCAGAGATGAAAGACGATAACACGGTGGTTTATTATATCGGTCTGCGAACGAAGAACAAGGAACGCCGTCACAGCGACATCTCGAACATTGTGGCTGTTGTTGTAGAAGGCCGCTTTGGAATGAACACAGTTGATCCCGACAGTAACAATACCCGCGAGAATACCTCCGCCATCATCAACGCCACCGCAACAGACGCTGTAAGCCATGCTGTGCCAAATAGCACAGCAAGGACTATGTTAATGACGACTCCTGTTGATATCACGTCATCGTCAGACCTCTTGTACTTGAACCACTTCACTGAGCACCAGTTCTACTATTTAGTTGCCGGCGTAGCTGGCGGGTTTGTTCTGCTCGTTCTCCTCGTCAACTGTCTGATATGCTTGATCTGCCTGCGGCATCGAAGGTCTGATGGCAAATGCCGGGACACCGAGTGCGTCGTTATTGAGAACGCAGTTGGTGCCGATAAGCCTATCAATGCATACGAAGAGCGCACTAGATTCGATGCGGCAGGGACCGTTGGGGCACTGCGCCAGAAACTATCTAACTTATCCCAACGTCGGGATCGCGCCAACAATACCACGCTCGAAAACTCTCCAGGCGCGGCTGTGAGTGCGGCTCCTTCGTCGACTAAGGATTTCGATCCCGATCCTCCCATCGCTCTCGCATCCTTCAAAGGACAGGTGCAGCCTGATTCCGGTGGTCCCAGCGCCATGGCTCGGAGAGCAACGAAGGAAAAGCCGCGAAGCGTTGACACGGTGGCCGCCGAGTCAAGGGCGAACAACATCGGAGAGAAGGCACCAGTCACGTCAGGGCCTGAGCCCATGCTGCAGCGCCGGGCATCCAGTTCAATACGCTCTTCCAAGAGGTCGAACGCCTCTTCGCGTGTAACAAGGCTGTCGGACAGGTCGAGACGTACGGACAGAAGCAGGGCACCGGTAATCGGCGACCATGAGAGAAAGCGCAGTGGCGACTATTACGACCTAGGAGTTGTCTAACACGCGCCATTCCTTATAATGCAAGTAACATATAGTGCAGTAAGGACGAGGGACAAGTCGAGAGAGGACAAGCGCTAACTTTCAACAAAGATTTTATTGTGGATGCTGAGAATATAGATATACACATCCGAATCCTCAGAGAAGACGAAGGTATACTGCCATGTGCAGGCTATGTCAAGAATTCAAGCTCTTTTTTTGATAAAGCCACTGGTGGTCAACTGACGCAATTATCCCTTGCCTGTGCGATCTCGGTAGCTTCTAAGATTCTCCTGGTTAAGCTATCGCGATGGCGATGCACAACAGCGTGGGGCGGAATCTTATAACGGTTCGGAATACGAACCGTTCGCTTCGCCGCTTACGTCACTAAATGTGCCACTCCCAAACCGGTGGTGGAAGAAGGGGAGGACGTGACCAATAGATGAGAGGGTGCCCCTTCTGAAGTGTACGTCATTATTTTTACAAGATTATCGAGGAATTCCAGAATGTTTTTGTTTGCTAAATAAATGTAAAATATAAATTAAATATTATACGACAAGTTCTAAAGTGTAAACGTGTGGTGCCGGGCGTTTACGGAATGCAGAAGTAGGGCGCTATAACGAAAAACTATTTCAATATGTTTTTATTCCAATCTCCTGACGTCAAATTTGCGTAACCGCCGACGCAAGCATCGGGCGGCTACCAGAAGGGTTGTCTGAACAGATCAATCAAACGACCTCCTCGTTCATAGGAGGTCACTTTTGCTTGCTTGAAAAACGAATAACATTGCCTACACTGAGCTGGTTGTCTTATCTAATTGGCTGACAAGAGGCGAGGAGCGCACTCAAGTGGAGAGGGATTCAATGGGGCCGAGCCACTGCACTGAAAATCGATAACCGGATAGAGGGGGTGGTGCCGGCGTCTGCGATTGGTCCGCTTTCTTTTGCTTAGTTGCGGTGGCTAGTCGAAAATCGTGGCGGCATGCAACGGAAGCTCAAGAATGACGCTAAAACTGATCCTCAGCAAAGAAAAGTTGGCAGAACGAGGTCGTAAACGGACCGAAAGTGCTCAAAAACGTTACACGGCCACGGAAGAAGTTTTATTATACGCAAATAAACCCATGCTCTCTGGCAGGTGCGAGTAGCCAGTGCCTGTGCGATCTCGGTAGCTTCTAAGATTCTCCTGGTTAAGCTATCGCGATGGCGATGCACAACAGCGTGGGGCGGAATCTTATAACGGTTCGGAATACGAACCGTTCGCTTCGCCGCTTACGTCACTAAATGTGCCACTCCCAAACCGGTGGTGGAAGAAGGGGAGGACGTGACCAATAGATGAGAGGGTGCCCCTTCTGAAGTGTACGTCATTATTTTTACAAGATTATCGAGGAATTCCAGAATGTTTTTGTTTGCTAAATAAATGTAAAATATAAATTAAATATTATACGACAAGTTCTAAAGTGTAAACGTGTGGTGCCGGGCGTTTACGGAATGCAGAAGTAGGGCGCTATAACGAAAAACTATTTCAATATGTTTTTATTCCAATCTCCTGACGTCAAATTTGCGTAACCGCCGACGCAAGCATCGGGCGGCTACCAGAAGGGTTGTCTGAACAGATCAATCAAACGACCTCCTCGTTCATAGGAGGTCACTTTTGCTTGCTTGAAAAACGAATAACATTGCCTACACTGAGCTGGTTGTCTTATCTAATTGGCTGACAAGAGGCGAGGAGCGCACTCAAGTGGAGAGGGATTCAATGGGGCCGAGCCACTGCACTGAAAATCGATAACCGGATAGAGGGGGTGGTGCCGGCGTCTGCGATTGGTCCGCTTTCTTTTGCTTAGTTGCGGTGGCTAGTCGAAAATCGTGGCGGCATGCAACGGAAGCTCAAGAATGACGCTAAAACTGATCCTCAGCAAAGAAAAGTTGGCAGAACGAGGTCGTAAACGGACCGAAAGTGCTCAAAAACGTTACACGGCCACGGAAGAAGTTTTATTATACGCAAATAAACCCATGCTCTCTGGCAGGTGCGAGTAGCCAGTGCCTGAGCGATCGGCGGCAGTCATCTTTTATTCATTTCAGAATGGGGCAGCCTGCGGCTATTCAGAAGAAAACTCAGTTTTGTTCGGCATATTAATGCATCTTTATCGCGTACAAGTCACTTTGACGCGTGAGTTCTTGCGGTTTTGTGACGTCGCGTGATAGGCAGGTGAAGTTGGTGCAGCCCGAACTCTTTTGACCAATAGCCGAGGGCTAATGGCGAAGAGGCGTCGAATCAGAAAGAACTATTTTTCTTTTGTTGTGTCAAATCATGCATAATCAGTGTGTACACGTCATATCAAATGGAGAGCTATCGCGGTTTTCGTGACTTTGCGTGACAGACAGGTGAAGTGGGGGTGGTCCAAAAAGTTTTTGACCAATCGCGGAGGGCTGATTGCAGAATTGGAATAGAAATGTTTGGAATAGTTTTGCGTTATAGCGCCCGTAATTTGTTAATGTCATTCTTTTTCATTCTCAGCCGACAGGTGGTATTGCAAGCGTAAATGAGTTGGCAGAGCGCAGCGCTATGTTGTCTGCTACCAGACGCTTGCACGATGCACGCAACAGGAATGCACTGCCAGCCCTTCTTAAGTAGCGAGCGCAACAAAACCGTGAACTGGTTCTTAGGGTCACATTTAATTACGAGCCGACTATATCAATTTTCCTTCTTTTTTCGCCCTTCGTCATCGGCTCGGACATGACTTCGCTCGCCGCCGCGCTGCCGCTATTCCTGCGATTTGCCCCACGGTGCGTCGCTTGATAGAAGCAATGGAACATGAAATCGATCATTACGATATACGGGCCCTGCATTGCCTGCGCGAAGTAAAATCGAAGAGTGTGGTGCTGACGGTGCGCGCTGTGCCGTGAAATTGAGGAACAAAGTGTGGCACTCCCGAACTAGAGAAAGAGGGCAGCCAAATAAGTGATCTCCACAATATCTTCGCGTCCTGACTGTATAGTTTTACCAGCCTAACGAAGGAAGCGCTGGACCAGCTTAGGTTGAACCCTTCTGATTGCTGAACGGCGATCTGCGAGCTATTCACGCTGGCGATAGCACTAGGAATTCGATCTCACCATGCAAATATTTCTTTGGCATTGGCTTTGAAATGTAAGTCACGGGAAAGCTGGCCCAGCCCTTCTACCGGTCAACAAAGTAATTGCGAGAGCAACTTGGTGGACAGTGGCGGCAGCAGAGATCTAGGCCATTCCGATTAATGCTTCGCTTCCGACAGACCTCTGGGAGCCGCAGGGCGGTGGCGATGAACCGCAGCGCGCAATTCCGTCCTCTGCGTGGAATGACCACTGGTACGCTTGCACCCGAGTCTCCTCCAGTTGATAGCGTAGCCTGCAAAAGGTCTACTTAGAAAGCCGGCAGGGGCGGTGCAACTCATTATCCGTAATTTCTTCGAACGCGTATCGCACTTCCAGCCGCGGTCGACGCCGAAAGAGCAACGCCAAGCAGACGACAAAGGCAAGTAATAGCCTCCGAAGCAACCAACGCACGCGTGATCGACGCCCGCGTGATCGACGCCCGCGTGTCTCCGGGGTCGCACGACCGGCGCGCGCGGCCAGGGTCGCGAGCCAACAGCGAAGCCACAGCAACAGAACCCAAAGCGTACTACCCCTTCGCCGGTTCCGCTCTTAACCAAATACGGATTCGCTTTGAAAATGATTGACAGATGCGTGACGTGACCGTATAATTTGCAGTGCCGCCCCGCTGTCTCTGACGGCCTCTGACGCAAGCAAAATTTTGACCAATCAAATGAAGCCAAGTGAACCGGTTCCCTTCCGAACCGTTATAAGATTCGGTCCCTGATCAAAAAGAGGACGGCAAGGTGGCTGCGCGTCACATTTTTTACAAAGGACTGCCAGTTGGCCGTCTAGCAATATTGCTGACTTTTTTGTTGTAGTCCTGCAGACGCACATTCAAGCACCTGCCGGTCTGACCAATGTGGCGTCTTTCACAAGAGAGTGGAATTCTGTAAACAACTCCCTTTTTGCAGGTGACGTAGGTATCGTTGTTCTTGATGGCAGTCTGGTTTGCGCATTCTCGTACGACAGCTCAACTTGCTCAAACTCAAAAGCTTATTTGGCGCCGTGAACAACACTTTGACGCAGGAACGTTGCCCTACCTTTTTAAGATTGTGAGAAACTTTACGCAGGTAGCTTATACCTTATCTTCGTATCTTTATTCTTTTTTCTCTCTGCTGTCTTCCGCTCCCTGTTCGTCACTCATGTGCGATTCAGCCTTTCTTCTGCGATGCAGGCCTTCAGCAACTGAGATATATATAACGTGCCTCCGATACACCGCCGTCTCCAAACGTGCCACTTGCCTTTGAAGGCTTGCTGCTATGGAATGATCGCATATGACTTACAGAGAGCGCCAGGCAAGAAAGAAAGCACTATATTTCTTTTTACAAGCTTAGAGTGTGCTGTTCGAACTGTACGGTAAAGGGGCTTATTGGCTCTTGGGGCCCATACATATAGCACTTGTCCTGTCTCGACTCGTCCCTCGTCCTTAGTGCGCTATGTTACTTGCATTACGATGAATAACCGGCAAGCCCAAACCTATCCCCTTCTGCGGCCATTCCTTAGCCTTCTGCGGCCATTCCTTTAGGTAAGGGTCATTTCAAAATGTTCACACAGCCGTTGATCGCTGTCAGCGCACTATTGCATCTATCGGCGTGACGCTATCGCAATTGACTAAGAGAGATCACGTGCTTTTCACGCCGCTAAAAAGGGGATAGTAGTCTGAAAAGCTGAAGATATACAAAATTTGCGCCCGCGATTTGCTCAAGAGATTGAGAAAAAGCATAGTATGGCGTTTAGTTACGTTCGTCGCGTTTATTATATTATGGTTGATTAAGCCTTCAGCGCAGGAAATAACTTTAATGTATTTGCGCAAAGAGAGAGCGCGAGAGACAGAAACGGAAGCTTATGACCAAAGAACTATACCACTCTGCCCTTCACACACCGGGGATTCGTTTTTGGAGGAAAGCGATTGCTGCGTCTACGACAGCGCGGGCGCGCTCAAAGCTGGTTCGCGTTTGGAACATCTTTCCGATACATATATGAAAGAGGCGACGTTAACATTCCACTGACTACTTTTCATCGCTCGGTACAGTTACAGTACCATGCATTTCTTCCTTTCAATAAAGTGACGTCACATGTAGTACCATGAAGTTCTCCGCTTACCCAATCCAGGCGGAATTAAAGAAACGCTACGTATACCATCCATATGGCGGTGCACAAATTTAATCCAGAATTTAGTTAGTTACTCAGGCCCTCCGCGTGCGTGCGTGGGCTCACCGCGGCCTTTCCTCCTCCCTCCCTACCTTTCTCTATCTCATTCTAATCCCTCTTTCCTGTCCCCCAGAGTAGGGTAGCCAACCAGACGCATTTCTGGTTAACATCCCTGCCTTCTCTCTTTATTTCCTCCTCCTTTTCCTCCTGATATTGGCAAACGTGATTATGTGAGCTGCGGCACCGCCACGAGGTTGGGAACGGTATAGGGCACGCTTTGCGTCGATTCCTGGCGTCATCGCGCGAAAAAAGAGAAGGCCGCGATGAAGCCCATGCCAGCGAAAGCTTGCGCTGCTGTTGCTCTGCACTTGCAATGGAGAGGATAGAGAGATTCACTGGTGCACCTTTTCATATTTCTTTGGGTACTGCCATACTGGGCCGCCCGCATTGGTAAGGTACTGCAGTCCGTTCGCGTCAGTCGACGGCCGCACCTGTGAATTTTGCACCGTCGGTTTCGAGGCACGCTTCGCCGTAAACGCGAGCGCCGGGCGCGCTCGTTCAGCGCCAACAGGAGGGGATCTTCTATTGCTGCTGTTTTTGTTCGTCTTCACAGCGCGGACTGAACAGAATATATAGACTTATAGGCCACATCGCCAGACTGTATGTTTAGCCACGCCCGATCCGAGCATGTGCGCACCACACAAGCGAACCGCACAGGGAACATTCCGCTGAGGCAAGTATACTTTAGCGACCACTCAGCGAATATTTTTTTTTACCGCACATTCGTGCAATTATTACGTAGGATATTGATAAGCTGCAGCCGACAATCCTACGGCACTACACAGAGTACATGAGCTCGGGCTGCTGGTTACCAGAGCATTCTTTACCATTTACGCCCAGTCAAGCCGGCGGAAATAGGGGTCTTCAGACATATATGACACCCCCACCCCGAAATGGCACCCGGGGCCCACGGCCCAACCCTGTTACTACGCCACTGCCTACAAGTCTCTCTCTCTCTCTCACACACACACACACACACACACACACTATATATATATATATATATATATATATATATATATATATATATATATATATTCCTTTATCTGTCTAACAAAAGTTGGAAATTAAGAACCACGTGCATATTTTGTACACTTCAGTTTTTTTTTTTAACTCTCAGTACATATACAAAAAATAGTTAATTATTACTGTTATTCGTGTTTCTTGGGGTACTTTGAAGTGTTACCTAAGACTGCTCAAAGACTGTCCGAGCAATTATTACTGCTATACATCCATTCAAAACACCAGTAATCAGGCTATAATTTTATGTAACGCAGCACACGTCGCGACTAATAGTTCCTGAAATATGTTACCATATAAAAGCACCGAAAATGAGCACATTTCTAGTGGTAACAAAGGAGTTCATCCACTAGCAATGACGGTTGAATCGCCCGCCGAAGGAAGCATTGCAGTGTCTAGACATCCAGCTTCAATTGCCCAGCCAACACTCATGCTGGATTTATTAGGCTAGTGCCAATAAGCCGCTGTTACATTATAATTTCGCCCATTCAGAACTGGTTAAAAGGGGCATTGCCAATTTGTGCCTCAGCAATGCCATAAAAATGTCGTGTCACCATAAGGTCTATACAAGCCAAAAGAAACAGCCTCAATATTTGTTTGTGGCAGGGTACACGAAGACCTTGCAGGTAGGTATCCGTAGCGGACAGTTTCCTCCAGAGGTCACGTACGGAAAGTGGTCCTCGTGGTATACAGTAAATGAACGGCCGCAAAAAAAAATAAAAAAAATTAAGGCATGCGAAATTGTGCTAACTTCGTTACAGGAACAACAGCTTTAGTTATAAAGGTACTAGACAAAAGTTCAACTGAAGGCCAACCTTGCAAATTGCTGGAATGCAGCTTTGAGTTAGCGGAAATGTCTTGAGTCATGTGGCAATAATCTTGTTTGAACCCTGAAGTTATTAAGCGAGCAAACAAGACAAATACCATTAGCAGGGGTTGACTACCCAAAGTCATTTTGGAAATATATATTTGGAGCATTGCGTTTCGTAGTAGTTTGGAGGAGAAAAAAACTGGAGGACGCTTAAGCTTCACCTTCAAGAGTGGAACGCGATAGCGTTCCTGTCGACCCGCCAAGGGGTGTAAGACATTGTGCTACGGCGCAGCTATCGCTTATGAGGCGCTCCGCATCGGACTTTGCACCCACCAATCACGCGGTGAGCGCCGAGCAACGCAGCGTTCGGCGCCGCAACGAAACGTGCGCCTGAGCAAGCGGAACGAACCAAAGAACTCGGCGTCTCAGAGGGAGAAACAATCTACGCGAGCCAAACGTCGTGATCGGCACGGAAAGTCGGGCCGCGACGCGCCATGAAGGCCATGGCCTAGAGGTGAACGGAGGACCGAGGAGAGTAGGATTTGCACTGGCACTTAATCCCATTGCATACCCCCGACAGACAAGTCTTTTCACGTTGACGAGTGTGACGATTAGGCACATAGTGTCTTAGGCATTAGGCATCCGTTCCATTCATGGCCACACAAAGTGAACCGTAACATTGCCATCGCTATCACTGCTTTGTCTTTTGGGTGAAACTGCGACTATTTTGCATACCGTTATCACGTATCACGCTGGAGCGCAGAAATAAATAAATGATGCATTGAATAATTGCTCTCTTAGAGCACTCCACATCGCCAATGCCAAATTGTGTGGCACCACCACCTGGTATTGATCTCAATAATAAAGACAAGCATTGCTTTCTTGCCATCGCAACAGCAAGTAGCCAGGGTGAATTTGGATCGAAGGAAACAGCCTGGGCGTTGCCCTCCTCTTACACAATCACAATAGCCACTCTACAAGTTGATGTCACGCGACCTTCCCTTGACCAGATCTCCAAGCCAATCCAATGGTAACAGCCTGAAACGCCTCCAATCACTCTCGAGGTCACGTAGGTGGAATCAGCCAAAACAATTGCAAGTGCTTTTTCAACCAGCCCAAGATGGGACCACCTTTCAGTGCGCTCTGGACTGCTTGAAAATGACCAGCCGAAAGACAAAATTAAAGTTATTCAGCTTTCTACACAAGCGCCGTCAAATGTACAACACTATACCTCAACATGTAATGCAAAAGGATAGACAGTTGGGCGAGTTGGTACGGTAACATGGTCTTGGCTTGAAGCGCGAAGTGAACACAGACACAGAAAGGAGCAGACAGGACGAGCGCTAACTCTCAACTAAAGTTTTATTAAAAAAAGATGACTGCGGCGTTCAACATGTGTTCCCTTTAGTGCCTTGCAACACCGGTATAGTTTATCAGATTCCACTCGAGTGTGGGAAAGCTTACATTGGACAGAGCGGCAGGTGCATTAACATTAGACTAAAAGAACACAAACATTCACTAAACAATCCTAATGCATCACATTTAGCGTCACACTGTTTCAATTGTGGTTGTAAACCTTTCTTTGAAGACACAAAAATTCTTTCCAGACACAAATGCCAAACTACACGGGAAATTATCGAGGCATTCCACATCAAAAGATTAGGAGGCACTTGCGTTAGCCATGCATCGTTGTCTCTGTTAGATTGCGAATTTCAGTACCTTCGCAATATGTGTACTAATCTGAAGTAATCTTTTTTTGTTTCCTTCTTTGGCTTCCATAACTACTGATATGTGTAACTGATGTTTTTTACCTTGTCATGTTCTTATGCTGCGGTTTTTGCAATCATCTATATATATGTTCTTCGTTTTAATAAAACTTTAGTTGAGAGTTAGCGCTCGTCCTGTCTGCTCCTTTCTGTGTCAGTGTTCACTTCGCGCTACAAGCCAAGGCCATGTTACCGTACCAACTCGCCCAACTGTCTATCCTTTTGCATTACATTTCTTGTACACCGGGCTCTTTTCAATGTGAACGCTTTAACCTTTCTAGTGAAGCCAATGTTGCTTCGTTGATTGCACTAACAGTTTGCAAAGCCAGAACTGTGGCATGGTACAGCAGAACCGGCATTCGCCCTCCGAATATTCAAGCAATCTAACAGGACACTCCCGAAGGATGGCCCGGATTCTGAACTCTGAACTCTGGCGGCAGGTCCGTTTCTTCAAGGACAGGCTACTGGTTCTGTGTGGGAGAGCCCCATCTGCGGAAGGCCAACGACAATGTTTTCGGGAATGGATTAGGATCGCAGAGCAGGCCACGGAATTCCTATGGGCCCATGCTCGTCTTTCGTTATTGAAGAAGGATAAGACTACGCGGGACCAAGGAAAAGTGCTAGTGCTCGGTGGTCAACAACTCCCAGCAAACATCGAAAGCACTCTGCACAAGGGACCAAAGTTTGCCTGTGAACCTGATTTGTCACCTCTGGAAAAGGTCAGCTTGTCTAGATCCATTTCTCGTTGGGTCACTGAAGACTTTCGACCAAGGTGTGTGACTGAGTGCGTTGATGTGATCGCGAGGATTGTACCTCAGCCCAGTAAGTCAGACAACCTAACTGGTGTGTCGCGTTTTTTCGTCAAGCATGAGCTTAGGTTGGTTACTGCGGACAAAGAAGGTTTCTTTGTTGTTGTTCCTGAAGAATCGTACGCACAAAGAGCTAAAACCGCTATTGACAAAAATTTCGTTCCAAAAATTACCAATTTAAAGAAAGTGAAGAAAACTGCAATCGATTTGCTTGAGAAATTTGGTCTGGAACGCCTCGCGTCGGGAGGTAAACATTCCAAGGGTCTGCACCTCGACATATTTTTTAGTGCTAAGACAAATACGCCGGAAGTTCCTTTTCAAGCCATTATTTCTGAAAAAGGAATGTGGCAGTACACTGTCTCAACTTTTTTGCATAATGTACTGTCTTCAGTTCCTCTTAATGACCCCTTCCTGATTAGACATTCGGAAGAAATTGTAGCCTTCCTAACAGACAATAATCCAGGTAAATGCTCGGCGATCAGTGTTGATGTAAAAGATCTTTTTTATTCGCTTCCGCAATCGGAACTACTGTGTAGTGTTAAAGAAGCAGTGACGCTCAACAATGATGAGTTCCGGTTTACTCAGGACTGTGGGATGTCCGTGGAATCTTTTCTAGAACTTTTGTTGTTTTATATAGGGAATACCGTTGTAAAATGGGGTAGTTCTATGTATGTACAAAAAGCGGGAGTCTGCATTGGTTCAAAAATTGCGCCAGTTTTGAGTGATATTTATCTAAGTCGCGTCAATAGAAAACTACAAAACAATCTTAAGGAATTGGCGGTGCATGTGTTTAGATACGTAGATGACTACCTGGTGTTCTGTTCTCGTGATAACTACACCAAGAAAGCTACGGATATTTTAAAAGTTTTTAGGGAATGTCGTGGGTGCCTAGGTTTCACGCTTGAGCTTATCCAGGGCAACAAATTAGTTTTTAGATCTGTGCTTAACGTTCCAGGATGAGCATGTCTGTTGGCATTATTCGCCTAGGGCTAAGAAGCCACTGCTTGAATTTTCTTCTTGTCATTCTAAACTTCCTAAACAGGGGATAGCTTACTCAACTCTTAGGTCTGCCATTACTAAGTCATGTCCGCACAATATGCAACAAAGTTTTTCACAACAGATAGAAAGGCTTGGAAAGGCTAGCTTTCCCGTGCATTTATTATCACTAACCTGCGAAAAACTTTTAAAATGGGTAAAAAGCCCGGTTAGAAACAAGAAAAACAGAAAAAAGAAACAAAGTTTGCTATGGTACCCTATATACATAGATTATCCCATGGTTTAAGGAACGTGGCCAATAGGTATGACGTCAATACAGTTTTCTCGGCCCCTCGCAAGTTGTCTAACATGTGCCCTATGATAAATAGGAAAGTTGAACAGGGTGGCAAAAAAAGAAAAGATGACTGCGGCGTTAAACATGTGTCCCCTTTAGTGCCTTGCAACACATGTATAGTTTATCAGATTCCACTCGAGTGCGGGAAAGCTTACATTGGACAAAGCGGCAGGTGCATTAACATTAGGCTAAAAGAGCACAAACATTCACTAAACAATCCTAATGCATCACATTTAGCGTCACACTGTTTCAATTGTGGTTGTAAACCTTTCTTTGAAGACACAAAAATTCTTTCCAGACACAAATGCCAAACTACACAGGAAATTATCGAGGCATTCCACATCAAAAGATTAGGAGACACTTGCGTTAGCCATGCATCGTTGTCTCTGTTAGATTGCCAATTTCAGTACCTTCGCAATACGTGTACTAATCTGAAGTAATCTTTTTTTGTTTCCTTCTTTAACTTCCATAACTCCTGATATGTGTAACTGATGTTTTTTACCTTGTCATGTTCTTATGCTGCGGTTTTTGCACTCACCTATATATCAAAGCTATCAAGGCAGAAAGCTGGGCTAGTTGGTGTGTCATCATTATTCGAAAGACTAGCGCAAAATAGCAGGGACAGAGGCAGAGAAGACGACAGGACGAGCGCTATTAGCGCTCGTCCTGTCGTCTTCTCTGTCTTTGTCCCTGCTATTTTGCGCTAGTCTTTTGAATAATGACCTATATATATGTTCGTTTTAATAAAACTTTAGTTGAGAGTTAGCGCTCGTCCTGTCTGCTCCTTTCTGTGTCCGTGTTCACTTCGCACTACAAGCCAAGACCATGTTAACTATACCTCAATTCTGTTGTTAAGCCACCAATGCACACACCAGGTGTGCTGCAGCAATTTTTTCCATTTTCTCAATTTCTGGCATGCGTAATCACTTCCCATCAGTTATACTGTCAATGGCACCGCATTGCATTCACATGTAAAAAAAGAAATTTTACTTTTTTTTGCATACGTCCATGGGGATGGTGAGTTCTTGTCATCTTTCTTACCTAGTTGAAACCACCACCCACTTAAACATGAAATTGCATTTCCTATCATAGGTTTTAAACCTGGATCCCCTACCACAGCAGCCCAAAGCTACATTTCATCTGCCTGGACTTAAAAATTTTTAGATGAGAGAGACAGCTATCATCTACTACACAGTTAGGCAAGCAGGCACCAAGAAAAAGCAAAAATACATAAAATCAAGGCATAAAAAAGGCACACAATGGAATGTCACGTGGAAGTGATGGAGGTGGGCAGCAAGTCAGGTGAGATAGAAAAAATGTTTATTGGATGAATTTGTGCTGGTGAAAGACGCATGAACTGCTGTAAAAATGGCGATGCTGTCAGAATGGCCGGTACTCGAGGGTTGAATGCATCGTGAGAAAATAGAGTTGCAGTACCTTGTAAATTTATTTAACAACTGCAAGCAAAAGTAAAAAAAGGACATGTATGATCTGACGTGGGCGAAAAATGTCATAACAGTCTCAAACTTATCCATCCAGTGCAAAATGGAAAACAAAGCTGCATCCACCAACAGTCAACAAATGGCATGAAGCAACCTGCAAAAGATAAGGTTAAAATATCATTTGTACTCAACCAGTGACAATGCAAAATATGGTGCAGCACTATATCTTGCAATAAAACAGTGCAGTAGAACCTAGTTAATTTGGATTTCACTAGGCCAAAATGAAAAGATATCTCAATTTGACGAATATTGAATTATCGAGGGTATCAAGAAAACACTAAACAAATGCTGGCTATGTCAACGAGCTCTTATTTACTGAATGAATCAGAAAAACCTGTTTCTATCTTGCACAAACGTAGTGAGAAATCTGCAATATTTTGTCATCTTGTGACTAATTAACGGTCGCAGTTACAATAGCATTGCAACTTCCTTTGAAGCGTATCTCTTCATCCGAGACATGCTTCTCACTACCACGCACATATGACAATTATTTTTTCGCCAGTGATCCAACAGACAGTTCATCTATCGCTATGTAGCCAGCGGTCTTCATCCTCGACAGTTTCCACCGTGTTTTACATGGCGTCTCCGGCCATTGCCCTCAGTCAAGATGAAACTGTTTGTTGCAACCGATGTGGACGAAACCGTGGTTACTATCAAAATGATCATGGATGGCGACTATGCAGTTATGAAGTAACACGAGCGACATGGGAGCAGAGCCACAACGATACTACTGTTTTCCGCAAGCGCTGTAGACAAAACAGCGGTCACTTTCAATGTGATCATACATTGCGACTAAGCAGTTCTGCAGCACGCTGTCGATGCCTGCACCAAGTCAAAACAAGACTACTGTTTGCTGCAAACGAAACCGTTTCCGCTATTGATGCTATCATGGATGATGACTATGCAGTTATGAAAGCACGCGGCCAACGAGATGTTGTGTGTGGCGGTAAGCACAAGACTAAAAGGCTATAAAGACACAAATTGGCACGAAGAGCTTCGACATTCCCGTCATTCAGATACGATTTCCACTGATAACTATGGCGATGTAGATTCCACCACTTCATTTTGGTTGAAAGCTACCACCGCTTTCATTATTTTGCGTCACACATTAGTGGTGCTTTGCACTCACCGAGTTCAGAGAGTTGTCCGAATTAACTAATGTGTGGCCAAATACGCCTGAATTAATGAGAATTTCATTCATTACCTGGCGAGACCAGAGGACGAGTCCGATGCTACGAATTAATGAGGTTTAAATTAACAAGGTTTCATTGTATATGCTATTTCCTGTCACCTAATGAAAATCTGTCCATCCATATGTACTTGCAAGCCTAAAGACAGCTTACATTGCCACTACATAGGCGCTGCCATCTTCGAGCACGTGACCACGTTGCCATAATTTGTCTCTGTTCTTGATAGTAGAAGAAAGGCTAAGTTACTCTTGCAAAGCGCTGTTCTCGTTTCCTCGGCCAATTGTGGGACCGCCAGTGACAGAACTGTTTTCAATTAAAGCTTAAAAGAAATATGCCACTGTTTGATGATGCTCACAGTGAAGAATCCCATTTGAAATACACGAGGAATTTCAAAGCTTTTCCTTTACACAATGGAAATTCCAAGGCTTTTTCTTTTCACAATGGCAAGAGAGAGAGAGAGTAAAAGAATAAGGAAAGGCATTGAGGTTAACCAAGGCCGTGCCTGGTTGGCTACCCTACACTTAGGGAAGGGGTAATGTGAGCACATTCACTCACAATGGCAAGCATCATGAGATATAGTCTACGTCTTGTACGCAGATATCCTCTGACAGGGAACTACGTATGAAAAAGAAAGAAAGAGGGAATAACAGTATAGTAATGATCTGCAACACGAGAGGTCCAAGGCAGTACATAAAAGCTGTTCCCCTTTATAATTATATATACGTTAGGGGTGTGCAAATATTCAAAAATGTCGAATGTTATATCTTTAATATTCGTATTCAATTTGAAAAGTAGGTATTAGAAAATTTTCAGATATTTGATTGGATACGAATGTTCAATACAAATAGAATATATTGTTGGCTGTGCAGGAGCAGACATGGCTCTAAGCGTTTATTTCTATCTAATTTAGGAAGTGTGTCTGCTTTCGTGCTGAATTTTACAATAATTTCATGCTACTGGCGAAATTGGTATGCTTCACCTTGGTATGCTTCACCGCAATACATTGCGCATGGTTGAGCGCGTAACATCGCTGTATTTCCGGGAAGTTGACTTTCGGGAACCAGCATTTTGCAACACATGCCCCCTGCCGTACTTTGCGCACTTCGAAGCTGTTGGCGAGGATAACAATAGCAAAGTCGCCACAATTTGCTGACAGCGGCAAATTCTTTCAACGAAAAACATGGCACCGAACAGCAGATAGCTTGATAGCGAACGTAGAAACAGCTAGGCCTAGTGTTGCTGCTGCGGCTGCAGCTGCTAGCCGGTCAGCATACGAGAGCGCTGCTTCAATGCTGCGAGATAATCAAAATGGCGGCAGTGATGGCTTTGATTATTGCTGTTTCGGACCAGGAGTCACGGCAAGAAGTCCAGAAAATTGGAGGGCATAGGGTTTTCTTCATCCAAAGTTTCAGATGTCCCAATGCATTGGCTATAAGGGTATGTGGCAGTACCACAAAAGCGTCCAAAAAATCGGTTGACTGCAATTTGGTCAAAGGGGCCTTCCAACAGAGTTCTGTCTTGAAGGTAGCGTACTATACATTAGATATGACAATTAGGCAGTGTAAATTCCACATAATGCCTTTGTTCGTGCATTCACTATAATTTGAGTACAGCGAAGCCTTATTAAACCGTAGTTGGCCGGAGCTCGGAAAAAGTACGTACTAAACGGTAGTACTGCTTAACCGAAATAGCGTGAGATCGCCCACTTATGTGTCGAAAACGGGACTCAGAGAGAGGGAGATGAAAGGGGAAAAAGACATGCAGTATTTATTCACTTCGCGCAACAAAAGTGTTATTTTCGTTTGACGTAGTAGTTCTGTGGAAACCCGCAAGGTGGAGAGAAGTAATGAATAAAGGGAAAATCAGACATCCACCCGTTCGTAGCAAATGCTACAAAGGAAACCCATACGGGTTCCTCGAAAGAAAAGCCTCATAGTTGAAGAAAAATTCGTCCTGGTCCGGGACTTGAACCCGGGACCACCGCCTTTCCGGGGCAGCCGCTCTACCATCTGAGCTAACCAGGCGGCTAGCAGATGGCAGGGCGAAGTCGAATCTGTCGACAACACACGAGGCAAAGGCAAGGTTTGACGTAGTAGTTCTGCGGAAACCCGCAAGGTGGAGAGAAGTAATGAATAAAGGGAAAATCAGACATCCACCCGTTCGTAGCAAATGCTACAAAGGAAACCCATACGGGTTCCTCGAAAGAAAAGCCTCATAGTTGAAGAAAAATTCGTCCTGGTCCGGGACTCGAACCCGGGACCACCGCCTTTCCGGGGCAGCCGCTCTACCATCTGAGCTAACCAGGCGGCTAGCAGATGGCAGGGCGAAGTCGAATCTGTCGACAACACACGAGACAAAGGCAAGGTTTGACGTAGTAGTTCTTTGCCTCGTGTGTTGTCGACAGATTCGACTTCGCCCTGCCATCTGCTAGCCGCCTGGTTAGCTCAGATGGTAGAGCGGCTGCCCCGAAAAGGCGGTGGTCCCGGGTTCGAGTCCCGGACCAGGACGAATTTTTCTTCAACTATGAGGCTTTTCTTTCGAGGAACCCGTATGGGTTTCCTTTGTAGCATTTGCTACGAACGGGTGGATGTCTGATTTTCCCTTTATTCATTACTTCTCTCCACCTTGCGGGTTTCCGCAGAACTACTACGTCAAACCTTGCCTTTGCCTCGTGTGTTGTCGACAGATTCGACTTCGCCCTGCCATCTGCTAGCCGCCTGGTTAGCTCAGATGGTAGAGCGGCTGCCCCGGAAAGGCGGTGGTCCCGGGTTCGAGTCCCGGACCAGGACGAATTTTTCTTCAACTATGAGGCTTTTCTTTCGAGGAACCCGTATGGGTTTCCTTTGTAGCATTTGCTACGAACGGGTGGATGTCTGATTTTCCCTTTATTCATTATTTTCGTTTGGTGCTGTGGCGGCCTAGCAGCGATGACAGCGGCCTCAAACTTACTGAAGTTGCGAGCCAGCTTTTCAGCTAGCCCCCTCTTCTTGGCAAACACTTGCATGGCAGATTCCTCATTGGTGTTGCATGTTCTCCATGCACGTGGACAGTAGCGCTGCAGAAGTCGCGGGGTGCCTTTTTCATTACGGGGTGCTGCTCTTGTCGCGACGATTGCATTCATGAGGCTGACGTAATGTGCAGCTTCTGCCACTGTCGGGCCTGAATCGCCCATGCTGCCGATTTCCGTGCCGTGCTCATCACTGTCGCTAGTCGACACTTCGGCAAGAACAGCGGCAACGATGGCGAAAAGTCGAACCTCGTAGCCGACATTTCTTCACGGTCGCAGCGGCGCTGCCAAGCAACTTCTTCGCATTCCAAATGCCACACGCCGTAGTCGACAGTAGATCCCTCTCGCGTGCCAACGCCGACTCCTTCGTGTCACGTTCGACAGCACAAACGATGTCTAATTTTTCTTCTATGCGGAGCACCCAGTGTCTTTTTTATCTGAGCTTCGGCATGACGTGAGTCCTTGTTTGCACGACGCCACAACGGTCTCTGGCACGGCGCCGAAATGATGATGTGGCTTCACGCGTAAATGCATAGGGCACTTGAAGGCCATTGTTCTGATCTTTGAGGCTTATTCTGCTGGGCCGCCCGATGGAGGCGACACACCGCCGTGTTTGCTCGACGAAAAGTGAAAACACTACATGTTACGGTACTGGTACGGTTTATGTGGATGCAGAACACATTATGTTCAATGGCCACTGAGTTGGGGATTTGACTTTACTACTTTGAAAACGAAACTACTGTTTAAGCGGGTACGGTTTAACGAGGTTTTACTGTACTCTGAATTTCGTTTTTCCTTTGTAACTGCTTGATGTGGTGGTCTGGCCAGTTTAGGATTTGGAGCAATTTTTGGAGCAGGAAAAATGTAGTTCTGGAGCAGTTTAGGAGCAGCCACGCCAGCATTTTGATGCAGTTTTGGAGCAGAAAAAATTGTCTTTTTGGAACACTTGGAGTAGTACAGCAGTAATCTAGCGATTTGGCGAAGCTTGTTATTACTGTGCAATCAGCAAGTGCTGCTCAAGAGTGAAGCAAGACACAAAGTTAACAGCGACCAATTAAGCTTACCTTCCTATGGATGGTATACCATGCACAACTTGTTGCATAAATTTTTATATGGGTAGGAGAGGAACTTAACTTTGTAAACAATGAAATAAAATTTTGCACCTAACGAGAACAAAAATATGTGCCTGGGTGCAGGACAGACATAAAATTTCAAATGAGCTAGAACAACTTGCAGTCTGACACAAAACAAAAAGTGATGGCAAATACCTTATGTGCCTTCCAAATGGCAGATGTGCTTTGATATACTTTACGTACTTGACAAAGTGTATATTACACCCAGTAACCACGCTAGAAGCTTGACAAGGAACTATGCGTTTATGCATGGTGCCAAGATGAGATGCCTCTGTATGGTGTGCCATAAAGATGATGATGGCGTCGGAGAACAATGTTTTTAGTAGCATCACGTACACTTGCTTTCGTTGTAAGGCGGTTTGTCGGCTTCCCGTGTGTCGTGTGGCCTCTGTGAGTAGACACGAGCCAATTCAGCGTAAAACTAACTTTTGTTGCCGATACCTGACCGACTTTTCGAAGCGTTACTGATCAGGTGTAACGGCCAAGGCAGTGGGCCATTGTGAAAATTGGCTGTTGGCCGATGTGACCGTCAAACTTTCCACAATCCGTCGCAGAAAGCTTGCCGCTAATATGTTCGTGTGGGTGGCTAACTGGTGATCAGTTCTGAGATCATACATGTTTTTGACAACTGTCGAACTAGGCAACTACTGCAATTGTGCATAGAAGTTCGCAGATTGACTGCACATGCAAACGCATGAATCTACGTGCATGAACATGTGCATGTGAAATGATCTGCATGCCTTCCAGTGGCTAATCGGTTCTATATTTTCGTACATAGGCGCAGCTTTCATTGCCGTTCCCTTTGTTGGAGTCGAGCATAGGAATTGTTTTGATTGGAGTTGATGACCGGGATGATCCTTGTACCAAGATAGGCGTGCCTCATATTTAGATTGGTTTCGCCATGTAGAAACTTCAGAATTAAATTTTCTTTTGTCCCGAAACCAATTGAGCGTCATGGTAAGGCTGCGTGCAATGCAGCCTTACCAACTGACCTCAGCCGAGTATTTTACCAAACATACAAAAAATAGAGCAGTAGTCGATAATCAGGTTGTGAACTGAATTATTTGTATGTTTACAAATTGATTCGTATAGTTTAGTACAGTCAACGTCCAATTATTTGGACTCCCTAGGGACCCCGAAAACAACAGAAAAAACTAATGCATGCCTTTTACTGCCCTCAAGGGTTCAAATCGCTACAGGCATGTCCGAAATGCCTCGGAAAGCCTGCCACTGCACTTATTAGGCGTATTAGGCATCATGCAACGCGTCATACTTTTTGAGCTTCGAAGCCATTATTGAGGATTATGAAGACGGAGTCGGTGCCATTGTTAACAGTGGCGAATTGTTTTAATGAAAAACACGGCACTGAACAGCAAGAAGCTTGGTAACGAACGTCGAAGTAGCTAGGCCTAGTGTTGCCGTGAGGTGGCTACGGCTGCCAGAGGATCTGTGTACGAGAGCACCTGTTCGAGGCGGCGAGATAATCAAAATGACGGCAATGGTGGCTTCGACCAATGCCGTTTTGGACCTGCGGTCATGGCAAAAAGTTTGGAAAATTGGACGACGAAGGGTTCTTGAGCGCAACATTTCTGACGGTTTTATACGTTGACTACATGGGTGTAGCAAGCATGTGACGTCCCCTCAGGCATAATGTTGGTTCGTCGCCAGGCTCGGTGGCCTGCTAAGCTCGGCAGGCAACATTGGTCACCGCACCGCAATAAACACCGATGAGCACGGCTGCTCGGCGGTCAGTCAACGTTCAGCACCACCACGCTGCGGAGCGTCCGTCTATCGGAGGGTGCCTCGAGCCCTCCCTTCTTCACGAACCCGGGTGGATCGTGACCCTGGCGACGAGTATCCATGGATCGTCCCACGCTGCCGAGAGCGGCGAAACACCGCCCCCCGTTGTTGCCGCCATGCCGCTGTACGGAAGGCTCGAGCCGTTCGAGGGAGATGGGTCCGCCTGGCAAATTTACGAGGAGCAAGTCCACGTGTTCTTCCGGGCAAACGACACACCCGAGGCCAAACAGCAGGACATTTTCCTAGCCAGCTGCGGGACCCGCATCTTCAGCCTCTTGCTTGACCTTTTCAAGCCAGCCATGCCGCACATTAAGACGCTAGGTGAGCTGCTCGCCATACTGCGCTCGCATTTCAACCCAGCACCGCCCACACTAATGGAGCGTTTCCTCTTCAACAACTGGAGCCGCCAGGAAGGAGAGACCCTTGGGCAATTCGTTGCTGCGCTACGAGGGTTAGTGAGTGCCTGCATTTTCGGGGACCAGCTGGACTCGCTGCTCCGGGACCGTTTTGTCTGCGGCATCAACAACCCCGCCATGCAGACGCGACTCCTGGAGCTTCCCGACCCCTCGCTGGACGACGACGTGAAGGCAGCGCTGGCAATGGAACCTGCAGCTAAGGACGCCGGCGAGATTTCCCGTGCGACTGGCTCACCGTCGGCGGAAGCGGCGGTCAACGAGTTGGCGACAAAGGGCAGTACCTGCGGTCGCTGTGGTAGTGCCCACTCCCCCTCACAGTGCCAGTTCTCTCAAGCACAATGCTTTACGTGCGGGAAAACTGGGCACCTGGCACGTGTATGCCGAAGGGGGAAGATGAACAGCAAACAGCAGCAGCAGCCTGATTCAAGCCCAGGTACCACATAAGCCCGCGGCCAGGGTAGCCGTCGCAAGGGTATGCGGCGGGGGCGTGCGGCAGCAGGCCCAAGTTCTTCCGCGGCCAGGCTCTACGTCGTGGCCGAGGACCCGCCGATTTTCGACATGTGGCACACAGGCTTTGTACTGTCGTCTGTGCCGCCGTACATGCTGACCGTCGAAATCTGCGGGCACCCCATTTCCATGGAGCTGGACACAGGGGCCAGCGTGTCAGTAATGGCCAGGAAACTCTTCAAGCGTACTTTCCCCGGCGTGTCCGTCGAGGCTTCGGGCGTGATGCTGCCCAGGTCCAGGGTCAGGCACAGGTCAGCGTTCGCTTTGGCGACAGGGAGGCAACCCTTCCCCTTTACTTAACGAAGGAGTCGTCGCCAACGCTGCTGGGCCGAAACTGGATTCATGCACTGGGCATTCTGCCGGAGTACCCGGAAGCCAGCCTGCATGTGGTGCAGAGCTGCCAAATCTGCCAGGAGCATCAGCGAGGCCCGTGTCATGTGGAAAGCACCCTCTGGCCGTTCCCAGAGACCCTGGTCCCGCCTACATGTGGATTTTGGGGGACCCTTCAAGGGCCATTACTTCCTGGTGGTTGTGGACGCCTTTTCAAAGTTGGTGGAGGTTCTACCTGTCACCACTCCATCAGCAGGCTCGACAATTTCAGCGCTACGACAGGTCTTCGCCGCCCAGGGGTTGCCGGATGTCGTCGTGTCCGACAATGGTCCTGTTTTCGCCAGCACAAAGTACCTGGCCTGGCTGACGAAGAACGGAATCCGCCGGATGATGGTTCTGCCACCACCCTGCTTCAAATGGTGCAGCCGAGCGGGTGGTGCAAACCATCCAAGACAAGCTCAAGAAGAGCCAGACTGGGGATTTCCGGACGCAGATTGCCCGAATACTATTTCAGTACCGGACCACGCCCCACGATGTCACTGGCCGTGCCTCCTGTGAGCTCCTGCTGGGTCGGATGGTCAAGACACCCTTGAACGTCTTGCATCCGGACTTCCGATCCACAGTGCTTTTGAAGCAGCTGAAGCAGAAGCTGGCTGATGATCAAGGGTGCCGTCCCGAGCCTATGCCAGAGTCAGGAGCTCCAGTTTTCGCCAGGAACTTCCGTCCTGGCCCACCCTGGTCTGCCCGACAGGTGGTGTCTCCTGCCAGCGCCTCATCGCTGCTTGTCTGCATGCCAGACGGGGCCATGTGGCACAGACACGCCGACCGTGTCAGGCCTCGCCTCGGGACCTGGACAGCACCCTCGACTGCCACTTCCGAGTTCCAGCCATCAGGAGGACTAGCGGCAGCACCAGTCACTTCCAGCGGAGCACCACCCACCTCGGAGGCGGCAAGCGTTGCCAGTGGCCTCGAGCCCTCCCTTTTTCACGAAGCCGGGTGGATCGTGACAATGGGGTACTGTGGCTGGGCCGCGAAGGAGTCCGAATTATCGGGCATGTCCGAAAAATTGGGCGTCTGGAAAATCAGTCGTCGACTGTAGCTGCATAACCCCACTGAAAACATTGCACTGCCGTGAAAAAGCGAAAGTACTGCACTTTTGCCCAGTTGGTGCACCTTGAGTGGGTGGAGCCAGGGGCAGGCAAGTGGAATTGTAGCAAAACGGCACAAATGGTGCAATTGGACCACCACTGTGCTTGTAGGTGTTAGGAGAGATAAACAGTATATGACAAATTGTGTTACTCACCAACCAATGGGCTATATTTCTGATTTAGGCTTTGTCACATGGGTGTGGGCACAGGTACACTTAGTAGAGGAGAATCTGACGACTCCGGTTCTGCTGCTGGTGGAGTCAAATCTTTCACTTTGTCTTGCAAGGCTTGAACTGCTGGTTTCAAACCTTCATTGGCCTGCAACAATCCACCAAAGGGCCATTAGTGGAGGCACAAGAACACATATTCCAGATTTGGGACATGAACAGAATATCTCTTGATATGTAAATTGCACATGATTTAAAGTGTAGAAAGACTTTGTTTGCTCCAAAATACTACTGATTTTCTGATTTTGTGTTGCTTTGACAGCGTGCTACTTTAGCTTAAAAAGAAAATATAGAACATTTGGCTATAACCGACTTCTAAAATACCTATTTAAATCATTTTAGTTGTCACGTCGACCGGAAAGTGGCCACGCCCAGTCATCGAGTCTCGATTTCATATTAAGTTTTCATCAAATAAAAAACTTGCATTCGACAGAAGTTTTTGTTTTGGTTTTGCATTTTTCTATATGTATGTAGCACATCTTAGTGATTAGGTACGTCTTTGTAGCTCTTGTGCACTCCTCTTTTATTTCTTTATGGTGGCGCGGATTTTTCGTAGAGCAGGTCACATTTGTAAAGGACCTACTTCACGCCTTTTTTGGTGTAGATGATGAAGAGAATGCACACTGACAAAAAAACGCAAATTTTATGGCAACCCTACAGTGCAAGCAAGCTAAAGCACTTGGACATTTGCGTATTCCACGTGCACTTAACTGATGGACCTGCTGCAGGGAGGAAAAAAAAAAAGCAACGCCAAACTAAAAGCAGAAGCAAAACAGCAATGTTCATTACAAAAAAAAAGACTGTAATCCTGGGATGTCTTGATAAATGGAGCAGTTTGACCCCAATTTGTATTTGAATTCTTTTCAGAAAGCGATTTTAGGCCACTTTTATATCATTAAAGAAAAAACGCTGGCATATGTGTATTAACTTTTCTGAATATGTCAGTTAGTGCCTCGTACAACTTTGAAACTAGAATGAATATCCCCACACTAATGTAAGTTCAGTAAACAAATAAAAAGCATGTCATAGTGGCAGATGCACTATGTAAATAGAGAAAAAAAAATTTCCACCCCAATTATTTTTTCACTTATCTACATAGTCCTAGTTTTACTTGTGCAGCATGCCATTTATCTGCCTTCTGCGAAATTCCAAAGCTCTGTCTCTAATAGTTATGAGAAGATACATTTGATAAAGATAAAGCTCAGAAGTAAATATCCTTGTGGTTTATACACTCTAAATACAGTAGATTTTTGCTAATTCAACTTCGGTTAATCCAATTCTTCAATTAATTCGATCCCAACATAAGGTGCCCATACATTTCTATAGATCAAAGCTTCCGTTACTTCGATCTCAAAATTGGTCTTCAGGGAATAATTTGAACTTGACTTGTCAGCATCGACACAATACAGTGATATTATGAGGTAAAGCATATGCAATTTGGTGCAGTGAAGCCTACCAAGAATGAAAAGGGGCCACTGTCACAGGACATAGTACACATTCCTTAAATATACTGGCGTGCATGCGCTCTCTTGTCACAGTACAAAGCACCGAGATGCCTAATAAGCATACTGGCAGCCAGAGCAGTTTCTGATGCTGCAGTGGCAATTCGAACCCTCGTTTCACCCGCCATGCGCGGGTCTTATATGAGATTGTCAATGGGGCCTAGTAAGCATTCTTAAATTATACGCATGCGCACATGCCGTGCACCGAGAAGCGAAGAAAAACCATTCATGTTTTGGGAAAGCTAGCAAAAAGGAAGGCAGTAAGATGAAAAAGCTCTTAAAGTCGAGAGGAAGTTTAAAGCTAACAAAAGAGTAGGGGTCTATCTAAAGCTTTGAAGGCCTGCTAGTAAACTTATTAGCCATCTCGGTGCTTGTACTGCGAACGGAGATGGCGGTCCTGAACCCTACCCCTAGGGCTTGGTGAAAAAACACAATCCCTGAATAGCATACACTGCTGTGAAACAGAGAAATTTTGCAGTTGTGCATGGCGTGTGCAGCTTGCAAGTGGAGTGCAAAGTCACCTTTTTTTCTAACATTCTCTTTTCAACAGAAGCATTCTCCTCACTCTTTTCTGGACGCTTCATTTCGCAATATAATAGTAGATTCCCATACATGGCTGCTATTGGTAAATAGCTGATGTCTACCAAAAAAGGTGTTTGCATCAGTGCACTTCTTCCTACTGTTACTGTGTCTACATTAAGATGCTGTTTTATAAACAGGCTGAAGAACACAAAAATATACTTGCAAATTTCGATAAGAATGACATACTTTCTGAAGAAACTAACTATCGTCTGCTGATGCTCAGCCACGGCCGCCTGCGTAGGAATTAAACTTTGGCCATCCTGCTTATCAAGGTCATAGCTGTTGGATCTTGCTGATTCCGACTAGTCTTGAGTGAAGCGAAGACAGACTATACGCACGCTTGCCAGTGCATGCTCACTCCAGGCTGGTTCTAGGCAGACACCTTGGCAGACTTAACTTTATATTGAGCTATTGATAGCGCGTCAAAATGAGCAAGTTAGATGTGGCTACTATCTGTCGGTCAAGCTGGTGCAGGACAAAGCCGGTTTGCACCACATAGCACGCCTAGACCAGAGCATATGATCACGAGCATGCACTCAAGCACTGTTGTAGATAGTGCAAATGCTGCGCATATGCACTACAGTTGGATGTAGTTGCGGTCTGCTACGGAGCATAGATACCGCGGCCGCCAAGGGGTGCTGCATTGAGTCGGCTGGCTAAGCGGCACGGAGGCTCGCTGAGCACAACCGCTTTTGGCTACGTTTGGCATGTCGTAGGGACCAAAATCAGAAGTAGTGGCATCTACAGGAACATCCGACAACCAGATTTGAACTGCACGTCACGGTGACTTTCAGTAGGTGGAGTGTTGTGGGCACGCCCCGCTCCGCCATAGCCTTCGCAGTGCAAGCCATTGAAGAAGGAACGGCAGCACGGCGAACGGGATCATATGCTACCTTTAACTGCCAATAGCTCCTCTTGTTCTGAATGCACTGAAGTACTTTTAGCGGCAAAGTATTTATGAAATAGTCTACTTTAACTTCAAATGCATTTTTTGACTTCGATAAAAAGTGGTTCAAGGCCCCTTCAAAGGGCCCCCCACCAGGCCACTTGCAAATTCTGGTTATACAGTCGAACCCACTTATAACAATATTCAAACGCCATGAAAATTCCATTGTTATAACCGATAATTGTTAAAACCGGGTTGCGTGAAAAAAATCAAAATAGGGGGATGGCAGAGCTGATCTTAGCAAACTATAATGGTGGGGAGGCCAGTGCCCCTCCCCACCACCTTTCTCCATCTGGCTGCTGATTATGCTCACTCGTTTAACTGCTTCCTGGGCGCTCCGATCACGTGCCGCAGCTGTCGCGTTAAAGAATGGCAATGTTATGGCACTGCTAAGGCACTGCTATGGCACTGTTAAAGAATGGCACTGCTAAGAACAAGCTGCGGCTGTCGGCGTTAAAGAATGGCACTGCTGTAACTGTAAAGAGGGGTATAACAGGTGGCAAGTGATATGGCGAGCACCGCCTTAGTGGGCCCAAAAGGGGCCTTTAAAAAAAAATGCAAGGAGGTTGCCGCGGCAGCCTGTCAGCTTGAGAAACCCAGAAGAAATGCTGAGGCGAGATCGCCACAAGCGTCTCGCCACGTACATCTCAACACGTACGTCGCACTGCATTGCACGAGAAAACCCTATGTCCGTCAGTCTTGCCGACATCCTTCTACAAGGTATCCAGGTGCTCCACGTAGTGCAGTGGAAGGTTCCTCGCGAAAACGAAGCCCCTGAGGGACTGAATCATCTGCCGGGCCTCCTGTGAGGACAATGTTGAGGCAGCCTGCCCTACCGCGTCATCGCTGCCGTCGCCGCCGTCGCTATCCGATGCAAGCATGTTCGCGACGATCGCCTCATCGGTTAGAAGCACTTAGTTTCCAAATCTATAGCCGTGCACTTTCCTTTCACCGGCAACGTCGTGTATTGCCGATTATCAGCGGGCGGGTCAGTCATCTTCCTTTTCAGCAGCAAGTCAAAAAAGGCTGAGAAACCACGTGGCCAAGAACAATTTCGACGCAATCAACAGAGACAAACACCGGGGATTACGCTGTTTGCAGAACTGTGCTGAATGAGAAGCCAGCGAGCAAGATGCAAGCATGCGATGAGCGCAGTTGGTGCGGTCCATTTGTGTTTCGGAGAGTGGGGCGGCATAGAGGTATGGGTGCAGCCCATGCGTGTTCGGAGGGGTGGAAGAGCGACGGGAGAGAGGCGTGCGGCTGGAAAATGAGCATGCGGCGGCCGTTGGAGCAGCAGACCATCGTGGAGTGGCTCGAATTTCTTGTTTTCTTTCTTTCTTCTCAGACACCGAGCAGCCAGACTTCATCGTTATAACTGATAATGCAACACCGGGTTATTTCACCATGCAAAACATACAAAAGTTGAAGGTGCAGCAGCTTTTCATTGTCATAACCGGTATCATCATAAGTGGGTTCGACTGTACGCTGGAAGTTGTTACGTGTCCTCTAGGGAGTGTTCTACCACAAGAATTTTTCGAATTGGTTCATAATTAGCTGAGATGGAAATGTTTCAGTGCCACGATTTGAACCCATGATTTCAGGAGGCGAGCAACATCGCTAACATAGATACTCTCTCCACTTTCCTCAATCTAGCCTCTGCAAGCGAAATTTCTTCCCTGCGTCCTCATATACCGGAGCTGGAGGATCGCGTGATGCATACGTCACGTGCCCTGCCTTCTCTTTTCTTTTCCCTATGGCTGTCTTGCTGTGCGGCGCACTTCCGCTGATGGTCTCGCACGTGAGCTGTTGCGTGGTGCATGAGAACAATTGACTACCGTAAAATTCCGAGCAAGCGCCTCCACCCATGCAAGCCACCCCCAACTTCACTGCTAATTTTAAGTTTCCGCGCCATTTCCGTGGCTTTTTTATTTAATCTTCTTTTTCTTTTTTCTGAAGGTGCATCCCTGTTAGCGACACGGCAACTCGCCGCACGTCATTTGGAGATCGTCGACCGCCGGCCGACAGCGGCCTTGCTGGCAAAAGGCAAGATCTGCCTGTCACACAGTACAGAGGATCTCCCTGCGGCACAGCGACGTCGGCACTCAGCGACAGAGGAGTGGTCGAGGCTACGCCATCAATATCGTCGCTAGGCCTTTTCCGGCTCACTTCGAATCTGTAGCAAACGGCACTTCAGAATGAACCACCGGCGCTCCCAAGCAGCAATGTTTTGTTACCGTTGTTGCTGCTTTACCCTCTCCCACGGAGTAAGACATTTAGGAGGTGAAACTCCCGTCAGCGCGAGCGAGCGCGGGCGACCAGATAAGGTCACAATTGTTGTATGCGCCGACGGGGCCGTATACAGTGGCGGCGCCATGCGGCGCGTTGTAGAAGCCGCAGCGAAAAAAAAAAAAAAAAATGCAGTGCTCGGGCAGGCGGCTCCGGCGCATGGCGCGCTCTCAACGGCGGTAATTTCTTTCCAGGCCGCCAGCACGATAATGGCTCCGTGGGCTTGTGACCTTTTCTGGTCGCCGCAAACAGCGGAGTTTCCACTCCTAAATGTTTCTTGCTCCGTGCCCTCTCCTTGCAACAATTTCATGCGAAAAAGTAAACAGGTTGATATTTGTGGCGCTGCTAGCTGCGATGCAAGCATGGCCAAGCCGGGGTTCGCTGTTCGCCGTCAGTAGCCATGCACTGCTGCTGAGCTCGACTTGTTTTGAGAGTGATGAACAGCACTAACAAATCTTTGGCTTAATAAAGTGCATGTTAAATAAAACATTAAATCCATGCCCACTGCATTTTTTTTTCTTGTGGAAAAATTTTGTTGTCATCTTGAAGTTTGGTGCCGTTCCGAAATAGCCCCCCCCCCCACACACACACACACACACACACGTTGCCGGTAATTTCGACTTGCTTGAGGGGGGGGGGGGGGGGGGGGTGCTCGGAATGTCACGGTAGTGGTATAAGTCAGTGCTACATGAGCATACGCAAGTGGATCAATGAGCATGGTCACGCCGCTGGGACACGACATAAAATGACATAGTTTCGTTCTCCGAGTGCGTGACTGCACAATGTGGGAACAAGCTGACGAAACAAAGTACAGCTCTCTTTCTATGGTACGCAGTAAAATAATGATATGCAGACATTCGGTTAGTAGGTTTTATTATTTCTGTAAACTTTCATTCGTCTATTAAAGCAACAGATTAAACAAATAACCAATTCTGCCTTGAATAATTCTCTAAGTGTGGTGCCCACGAGAAGGGCAAACGGCGTTTGGTTTGAAATTTAAGCTCTTTCCGCAGCGCATAGAGGTGTAATACTTTGAAGGCACGATCGTTAGCGCACATTGTACTCACTGCACTTGTCAGTTTGAGATGGCCAAACCCGGTGAGGTGCCCCTTTAAGGAATATGTGCTATGTCCCGTTACATTGGCAGCTTTCCCTGCTTGGTATGCTTCACATGACAGGGCTGTATTTTAGCGAAGCTAAAGACAAATACTGCAAAGTGAACTAATGGCATATTTCGGTGATTTTTTTGCCTTTTGTTTAAGGGGGATGCAAGGCTGAAAATTCACTTTTGAATTGGTGGGTGCATATTTAGAGCGCTATCATTTCAGAAATAACGAAGACACTGATTGTTTTTGTTTGATACCTCTAGGGGGGTTATAGTGCAGGATAAGGCTAGTTGCGGGTCTTTCATTACACATCTGTAACAACGCCATCACTTTGAGGCTAAGTTCAATTTTTTTTCATTTTCATTAATATTGATAGGTAATAACTTTTTAAATAAAAATTTAGAAATAAAATAAAGTACTTCCTCTTGTTCCTGACAACATTTCAGCGCAGAAACTACGTTGAAGGAAAGTTTTGGCGAAGCAGTTTGGAAAAGAGTTTTCCAAAAGTTTTGTTTGGCCTAACAGAACAAACAGTGAAAAATGAGTTCAAAGATGTTACAACATGCTACTTCATTTTAAGACCAATAATAATTAATCGAAAATCCTTGCTCCATAGGTTGGACCCTTCTCTTCAATTTGAACCTGCTCTGTGGCAATCCGCCTCTTTCA
The DNA here is from genome assembly GCF_023375885.2 of Dermacentor andersoni. Taxonomy (NCBI): domain Eukaryota; kingdom Metazoa; phylum Arthropoda; class Arachnida; order Ixodida; family Ixodidae; genus Dermacentor; species Dermacentor andersoni. The sequence goes on from NC_092814.1 coordinate 139,326,058, forward strand.
TGGCGCGACGACGCATGCGCCCTGCCCTAGCGGATCAGTCGCAAAACGTTGTGGAAGGGTCACGCGCGTGGTCGCGCGTGTGGCCGCGTGCCGGGAAGTCCTCAAAAAAAAAAAAAGAGGGTGCTTGGACACTAGCTGCTGCAAACACTCGTGCCGTGCACCGCGTTGAAACTCTGCTGGTTGCTCGACGTCGGTTCGGTGCCGAAAACGTGCGTAGCGTAAGACTGCAACTCCACTTTAAAAGAGAAAGCGGCCACGGCATCGTCCGAGTTGTCCGAACTGCACCGTGAGCCAGGTAGTTGCCGCCTTTCATGAATGGCTCGCTAATTTACCGAAAAACCTGTGCGTTACACTTGGGCAACACTTAAGTACATCACGTTGCTGACGAAGTCTTTTTGCAGCGTCGGTCCTCACTTGCTGGTGGTGGCAGCGCGTTCCTGACTGCACATACTCGTAAGGCCCGTCAACACTGGGTTGATACGAGACCGACAAGATGCTCACTCCAATGATTGACCGACTATTGTGCATCACTGAAACCTTTTTTATCATACCAGGTCGACAATGACGCAACCGGCAAGCGCGAGTTGTACTGCGATAGGCTTTCTTGTCGAAGGCACCAGCAAAATAAGCTTGCCGACCATTGTTCGACCGAACCCCGTGCGATCGGCCGTCGAACCGGCAACACAATAGCGACAGCGTCTTCGCTTGTATATATAATTATTCGTGCTCAAAATGAGTCAAGCACGCCTACGAAGTTGAAATGCACAAGCTTTAACCTTCTCAAGCCGTGCCCACGAAGTTTGAGCCAATGTCGATCCTGTTCAGCGAAGGTTAACCCGGCGCCGTTGAGTTCGTGCACTCGCTACCGGCGGACCTGAACTGAAATGTAAGCAGTTAGGTCGAACGAAACTGCCTTTTATAGTTCAATTCTGGCCTTAGCGATTTGAAATCAGCTACACTTCACTTCGCACGGCGCCTACACAATAAGCGGTAAGTGGCGACACAGCGCTGTGCCAACATCTGTACGTCACCGAACCTGTAGGCTGTCGGTCGCATTCGCTACGTATATGGGTGGGCCTGTACGTGTTGCTTTGCCGACACATTTCTCAATTTCAGAGATGCACTGTTTGCCTCTGCGTCAAGCGGTAAACAAGAGACGGTGTATTCGGTATACAGCAGCATAAATAACCGCCTCCCTCATTTATACCAATGCTGTGTGAGCGATGGCATCCGCGCGTTTTCGTGAGAGAACAACATGGCCTACAAATGAGCACTTATGCGAGCACAGTTTTCTCTTATAATGCTCTATGGCACGCTAAAACTGTAAGTATGATGGAGTTAAAGAAAAGCGAGAATAAGTTAATTAACAGCCCGTAATATATGTATCTGGATTACAGTTGCCGTTGTTTAAGTGGTTCGGCCGCTCATATTGACTCGTCTCAGGGTGTAACACCGTGGCACATATGCGCAGATATCCACTATTTCATATCAGCGATGGACCTTTTCCACAATATTTGATGATAATAACGACCTGCGGTTGTAGATGTCGATGTAAACAAGTGCACTGCTTTAATAAATCCGACGTAAAAGGCTGCGCCCGAAGACTTTTTGAATATACGAAACATCTAAATAATTTGTAAAAAGAATACAAAAAGTAATGTCCAAGTGCAGAAATCAGTGACAAATTCCAAGGCAGCCGTGCCGCCAAACTGAACTCAGCGTGCCTTTATCGGCCGCACTGTTTGCAGAACAGCACACTCAGGCCTGCTCACCCAGTAGTTATTGAGTGCTACATGGCTTCAGGAACGACATGCTGTCCCGATGAAGCCATTAATAATGATTCGCGATCCACAAAATGCACAACCGACGCGCACTCAAAGTGGGCGCAGGTACACAAATCAACCGGCGAAAGCCCCGGGACCCTTCCAAAACGTTTTCAGCGGCGTGCGGTAGAGGGCAGCACAGGAAAATGAAAGAGGAGGATTGCTTTAAGTCGTCTTCGCTTTCTTTTAAGCTTTAGAGCAGTCCAGCACCATTGTTTGTGCTCGTAGACAAAGGCACTGCAGCGAGAATTATGCATCTCTTTTTTAGTTTCTACTTTGTGGTCTGCTGTATTCTCGATGGAAGGCCTCCCATCATTAAAATGTACGAAGAATAAACTTTCTAACGCGAGAATTCTCTCTGTGTTCGGTTTCTTGTCCACTCTGTGGCTGTGTCTTGAATACAGCGTTCATGGATGCTCTCAACGGAGAGTGTGCGCCATCATCACGAGAAGATAATTCATTTCTTTTTTCTATGGTGCATATTGCAACCAAACTTGGTGTTGAGCTTCTTTAAACGTCTAGGAATCCAAAATAAAATTAGAAAATTTGTTTTTAATGGCAAAAATCACAAGTTTATCCCTGCATCCCCCCTTAATTCAACCCGCTGGATAATCTGACCAGTTTCATCAGTTTCGTCAGAACCAAATTAACAGAAGTCTACTGTACCACTTAAAGAATTTAAAAAGCACAAACATGTTCATGACTTCTCTGACTTGCAATTCTTCTGTAGCATCTTTAACAGTCTCACCCTGTCAAACTTGAGATGTATTTTTGGGTATTCACTTGTGGCCTAATGTAGAGGATTAAATACTGCAATTATTGCACACACGTTTAGTGGAATAGCTCTCTTACTAAGGCACACCGGCTATTTTGTGAACTTTAATATTCCTAAAATCTCACATATACAAGCCCGAGATGGGGGAGACCAAAGGAATGGGGAAGGAGGGCAGCACACATTTCTTTAAAGCTTGCCCTGATCACACAAGCAGCAGCAAATTTGTTACAGCAGAGACTGACGAGCAACACATTTCTTTTAGATCACAATGACTTTTCCAGTGGCATCGCTGTTGCCGATATCGCCTACTTCCAGAACTTGTTTGAATTGCTTTCCTCCAAGCAGTTGCCCTCCATGTATCCTTTCGCCATCGGAAGACTTCCAATGGAAGGTTTGAAGACCAATGAGCAAATCTTTTTAGCAAACAAAATTATTTTTTTGTAAAGCTTGATGCAACATTAGTAAAATGAAAAATGAGTCCAAATTTGTAAACTTTATGGAAAATTCAGGATCGTTGGCTGGGATGCCATGGTGGCCTCACCACCTTTTCTTTTAAGGGGGGAAGCGGGGATCAGATCGCGATTTTCGCGAAAAAAATCGATTTTTGAAAAGTACGCTTTTCAGAATCTACAGCATCATTTCTATCTTGTACTGAAATATTTCACCGAAAAACAAACTCTAAGCACTTAAAATAAATATATTTGTCGGTGCCGGCGTCCACAAATCCGCCCGAAATCGCGAAAAAGCCGCGAAGTTCAACGCGCGACTGCTCGGCTTTCCCGCCACGGAGCGCCGCCATTTTGGTATCGTTGGAAAGCCCGACTCTTTGACTCTTTGTCCCAGCCCTTCCCTTCCTTCCCTGCCAGCCAGCAAGCGCACAAAAAAAGAAAAACAGGAGAGTGGCAGCACGGAGCAGCCAATGGCTGCCGCGCCCCGATTGGCTCTGCGCCGCGGCTCGTTGTAAGGCGCCTCCTCATTGGTCGACGCCGCGCCATAATGGCGGCCGAGGCAAGGAGCGCAAGGAGCGTCTGCTTTTGTCCGCTGCTGGGAAGCCTTTCTGGACTTTCCTTCTCTTGTGTTTCGAGGACGTCGGCCACGTGCAATGGATCCGCGCACGTTCGAAAAGAAGTACCGGACGAAGCATGCCTACGGGAAGCGGAAACGCAAGCCCGTCACAGCAAGGAAGAAGCGGCGATTGGCAGCAGGTGGTTCGGCCGAGCCGAGCGTCCGTTCAGAATCGGCGGAGTACGCGCCCAACGTGCTGTGCGATCTCTCGCCCAACGTGCTGCGGGATCTTGCGCCGAGTCGAGCACCAGCCAGCGATAGTGAGACGAACCATGATCTTTTGCCGTCGAAGCGCGGGCGCAGTGTTACTTCACCGGTGACGATCGACATGCCAGTGAGTCTCGCCGTACGCGAGCGTCCCGTCGCAAGTTCGTCCAGCACAGATTACGGAGTGAGCTTGCAGCGGTCATCGCCGCCCGACTGCAGAGCATCGGAGACGCGCTTCCGCGGTGTGTCGTTCAACGCCGAGATGTCTCCGCAGCCAACAACCGCCAGTGAAGGCAGTCCCATGCCATCGACGAGTTCCGGCGCTTCGACGGAGCTGCAACGCGGGCGCACGCTCGCTGCCGCGGATGCGCCGGCGGCCGACCTTGCCGCTCATCGCAGTGTTGACTGTTCGCCCAGTGAACGTCGCACTATTCAAGCTCACCTGGAAACACGATTTGTGTCCGCGGAAACTGCAGAACTGCAAGCGTCGAGAGTTCGCGAATCGCTTCGCGCGGTTTCAGCAACGGAGCGCAAGTTCGGGCTGACTGGCTCACAGGAAAATGCCATTCCCGCACCTCCAGAAGAGGAGTTTATGCTTGTTCAAGTTGTTCAAGAGTCTCCATTCAGTGATATGGTCACTAGTATCAAAAGACCAGCATGCCTCACTGTTTGCTGTGGAAACAGCAGTGCACGAGGCAATTTCAAAGTACAACTCGGGCAGTCTGAAAGCTTATTCAGACCTGTGCACAACATTGGGCCTGCGCCCTGGTGCCCTCTCTCTTCAGCGGGCTGTCGAGAAAGACTCCCAGCGAATGAAGAAGGCACACAAAGTCCATCTCCTGAAAGGACAGAGGGCTAAGAAGTCACCTGCTGCCAAGGACACCAAATTCTACAATGCAGGAGCATTCTAGACAGTGTGTGCCAGTATGGAACTTTGAGGCTTGTTTTCTCAAAAGTTTGTTTTGAGCTTATCACCTCGCTCGTGGAAAGCATAGCACGGCAATGGGAGCACGGATTTTAATCCTGTTTGTTTTGCTGCAATTGGTGAAGTGTGCCTTATGTCAAGACAGTCTCAGATTTACCATTTAGGCTCACCATTTTTTTATTACACAATAATTGGAGCATGATACATTCTAAACATAAAGAGAAGGTGCATACTATATCGTTTAGAAGAAGAGCAGAGAAATTTAAAAAGAAATTAAGAGAATCTTGACTTAGACTATACTTCTTAGTAACTATTAAAAACATTTACAGACCCATAACCCATTTTGCTGTCACGCTAGGCTTTCCACGAGCAAGCAACATGTGAGCAATATATAAATAATGATAAAATAAAAACTACTGAAGATATGATTGTGAAACTTTGCAGCTGTCTGTTTGATGCTATTTCGAACCTGTATGCCAAATTTCATCACTCTAAGATAAAAAATGAAAAAGTTAGTTCCGATCCCCTCATCCCCCCTTAAGTACATTTCAGAACTAGAGCAGTATTCAGTATCAGATTTGACATTAATGCCAGTCAGCTCCCAAGCATTAAATTCAACCTGACATTTCGCTATTCATACACCCCAAGTAAGAAAATTGCACAACAGTATTCAGTTGTCTCGTACTGTAAATGCCACACTTCCATTTATGAGCACTACGTTTTTAACAAAAAGTAGCAAATCGGCAAGCGTGGTTACAGCCTGTATCACAAACTTTTGTAAATGATACACACTATCTGATTGAGGCCTACAAAAGCTAACGGATTCATGCGCACAGAACCTAAGACTGGCACAAAGTTCTAAGACCAGTCACAAGCTTTTCAACACTTCTCTCTATGTTTCCATCATCTGTGCATCTCAACTTACCTGGACAAGTGGCTGGAGTGTCTTCATGAGGCCTTGAAGTCTGGCAGGAGGAAGCTTTGCATGCACATGCCACAACAGGCGCAGCAAATGCCTTGCAGCACTGCTGGCACCCTGCACAGAGCAACATATAAGCCACAATGAAACTGCTGTGCGAAGAGCTGGAGCACATTCTATTTCAAAGAAGAAAAAAAATAAAAAATTGAGGATACCTAAGCACCTCTTTGAGTTGAGAAAGCAAAAGCATTAACGTCCAATTGAAAGCTGCTGAGCGGTCCTTCGAGTTATGAACTCCTCATAGGCAAGCGAGTGCATTTTGAGTGCAGATTGCGTCAAACAAAAGTTGCACACAAGTCTCTGAAGTAGGGGTGTGTGAATATAACATCAATTTTTCTAAAAATACAAAATCAAATCTGAATACTACCCATCTTCAAATATTAAATATTCATGCAAATAAATACATTGATTTCTTTCTTTCTTACATTTACACTTTCTTTCTTTGACATGCTGAAACATCTCAATTATTTAGGGCAACCTAAAAGAGCCTAGGCCATTACTGTTAATGCTCACTCAACTCAGTCTCGTTAATTAGAGAAGTAATATTCACTATCGCTATCTGGTCTCGCTGACAGGCACCATATTGCTTCACCATGAGCTGCAACGCATGAGCCATGGCGCTCTCCCGGTTGAGCTTGTGGTGCAACAAGCGACGCTTTCGATAAAAATGTGGAGAGGTTTTCCTCATTCTACGCATGTGCATAGCTCCATGCTTTCCATCGTGTGCTTTCTTCATGGAGTGACAATACACTGAACTGCCGAACAGTACAATGTCATTTGCTCTTAGCGCACCATGCTTCATCATAGCACACCACTACTCTGGCTTTGTAACCATTCTTCTTTTTTTGCAATGAATATTGTTCAGCCTGCCGCTACAATGCCACCAGTCGGGACAGTGCTCCCACCCTCACATGTGACTGGCGGGCTAGCATGACATGATAGGCTGCACCATGTGCGATTTGATCGAGCAGCTTTGCATACGTTACAATGCTACTCAGACAAATGAAGTGCTAAAAACAGTACTTCACAGTGAAAACTGATACAGTAAAACCTTGTTATTTTGACACTCGTTAATTTGAGAAAGTGGACAATTCAGACTCGTCCTCTGGTCCTGCCAGACATATGCATTAATTGATGCAATCAAACTCTCGTAAACTCGGATGTATTTGGCTGCACATTGCTTAATTGGGACAATTCTCGGTGCTTGGAAAGCGTACAGCACCACAAATGTGCAACGCAAAAGAGCAGAAACGGCACTAGTGTCCAACTGAAACGAAGTGGCGGAGTCCGCATCGCCAGTCATCAGTGGAAATCGTATGTGAACGACAGCGATGCTGGAATGCTTAGTGCCTATTTGTAAAGCCTTTATTTCTGCATTTATCGCTGCGCACCTTCATAACTGTGTAGTCGCCATCCATGATCCTGTCGACAGCCACCACTGTTTCGTCCACAGAGGTTGCGGCAAACAGTAGTTTAATTCTGAATTGGTGCGTGCATCAGCCGTGTGGGCTTTCAGAACTGCAAGATTGCCGCCCATGATCGTGTTGATAGTTGCCATGATTTCTTCGAAAACAGTTGTGGCAAACAGTTGTTTTGTTTTGACTTGGTACACGCGTTGGCCACATGCCTTCATAACAGCGTAGTCACCCTTCAAGATCATGTCATTAGCATCCGCGGTTTTCTCCACAGCGGTTGCTATTTGTTTATTGTTTTCTTGATAGCCTCAATAACTGCACATTCAGTTAATTTAGACTTTTTTTTTCGGTACCGTGAAATCCGAACTAACAAGGTTTTACTGTAATACAGAACTGTGTTGATGTATTTTAATTGCTTTTACGTTGTGTTCGGTGTCTTGACCGAAAGCCATTTGACGCTCATGTCCCCAATTGGCATGCCTTCATTCTGTCATGTTCCTGCATCTTAGCTTGCATTCAAACAAAGCAGTCACAATGTAGACATGCAGAGGAAATGTGAAACGCTTTGTAATAGTGAACAGGTCTCATGTCTAGAAACACACAAGCCTAACAGCAGTGTGCATACTTCCACTGCTGGCAGTTGACCACTAGCAGCAAGGTATCATCATCACAGTTAAGCCAGAACAGCTGATAGGTCTGAAACTAGGCGATGCATCAGTCCCGATAAATGCGTCTCTCTGTGCAACTGCAGTGATTGTAGTTTTTGTGCATTTCGAGTAACTTCTTGCACAGTGTTCTTGGTGAAGTGATGCTTGTTAGTGCTCCCATACCTTCATTGATGGTGCGAAGAAAACAAAAGGCACTTTTTATTCAAGAAAAACTCAATGTACTGTGCAGAACAGACAATTTAGAGAATAAAAAAGTCCTTTTTTTTTTGCAACGAAGCTGAACTATCACTTCCGATGCTGAACGATGTTGTTCAAAAATGGGACGTGATTGAAGTAAATGCCATGCTCTTTAGCACAAAAGGTACTTTTGTGGCACTAAATATGTATTCCGCAAATGTAAGTTGACCCTCAGGGAAAGAAACATGGCTCTTCCAATCGCTTGAGAAACATGCGGCACTGACCAACGATGAAAAAAATTCTTGATTTTCAAGGCTTGGAGGGTAAGTTCGAGGAAATAAACATTTTCAAGTAAAACAGCATTCCCTCATTTATTTTGGTGGTATCCTCACCGTTAGATTTTCCTAGCTTGCTGAGGGCTGAATTACACAAAGTTCACCACAAGCCATTTATTTAATGATTGATTTTGGTATGCAAAACTGTTACTGATAGATTCCAATAAACTGCGCAATATAAATATGCCAACATACAGTCAAATCTCGTTACTACGAACCCCACATTAACGAATTTCTCAAATTTACGAAGATTTTAAAAATCCCCGCCAGATTGCCTACCTTTTCTATGTGAAAATATTTCAGAACTACGAATTTCAATACAGCGCATATTTCAGTGTAACGCATAGTTTATTTTCATCTTTACAACTGAAGAACAACAGTATTACGAATTCGGCAAAAAGTAACAGCGCCGCAACTCTCACGTGAAACCTAAACCGAGTGCAGTAGTTATCATCATCACCATGTCGAGTGCCAACTGCTTTACCGCAAACTTCAAGAACTTCACGACAAAGGTTTGGCGATGTTCGCATGAGATCCAACGATGAATGCAGCTAGCGACGGCGCCAAGAAGCGAAAGCAGTTTTTACTGCAGGACAAATTGGACGTATTGCAGGAAATCGATGCAGGGAAAAAGCAAATCGATGTGTGCAGACAGCGTGGCATTGCCCCATTAACCCTTTCGCTGTCACCGACGTACCGGTACGTCATCGCGCTTCCCCCCAACGGTGTCACTGACGTACCGGTACGTTCTCTATCGTGCGTTCAAAATTTCGCGCCTGAGCGCAAAGCAGGCGCTCCTGTATTGGCCACGCCATCTGTTGACTCTTTCTACAAGTTCGTATATTCGCTCCGACCTGTGTTAGTCCATGTATTGAAGAGTACGGTGCGACTTCCACTCCCCACTTTCTCTTTGCTGAGTGGCGCGGTGGCTCCGCGTTCGCTGGATCATACGTCGCGCGCGTGTGGTTATGGGTTCAAGGGTTGTTCTGTAATCTCCGCTGGTTTGAAGGTTTTTATTTTTCTTCTGTTGGCGTGCCTGCTACGGCGCGTCAAGTTCAGGCGCACGTGCCGTTGCCTCTCCAAAAAGGGTGACTCGATTGCTGCTTTCGCTCTCTCGCCGCACCCTCGCTTCCGACTTGCAGCAGTAAACGTAAAGCCCTTCGAACTTTGTTTAGCCTTTTTCCATCTCCCTCTGTCTTCTTGATCACGCAACGTCCCATTTCCCTCCGTTGCGCGAGCGACTGAAAGCGCATCCTCCCTGCGCGCGGTTACTTTCGGATGGCTCGGCGCGCGGGACCTTCGTCTGCTCATGGGAGCGGTGGCTGAATTCCGATTCAGAAAACGAGCCGAGCTCAGATTCGGACTCGGACAAAGTCGCATGAGAGGAAGAGGGTTCCGCATCGTCAGATTCGGACGTTGAACGGATTTTATAGACAGGCTGATGATGATGATGATGTTTACTAACAACAGCTGCAGAACACTGAAATGTGCATATTGCATTGACTATGTTATTTGTATACCAATCATAATCAAAAATAAATTGCTACGTTCATTCCCTGTTATGCTCGTTCCCTGAAACCAAGCCGACACTGGGGGTGCGTCATGGCCAGAAACGTCCGACAGCGAAAGGGTTAACCGTCACGACCATTTTGAAAGACCAAGATTGAGATTGTCAAGCTTCACCGGGAATCGCAACTCGCTTCTATGAGGAAAAGGCTGCGACTGGGAAACTTTCAAAATGTGGACCAAGCTGTTCTCATGTGGTTCAAAGATGCCAGACTGCAAAATGTTCCCGTGTCTGGCCCAATGCTCCAAGAAAAAGCTCGCGAATTCGCCGATGCACTTGAAATAAGCAGTTTCGATGCCAGTGCGGGCTGGCATTTTTGTTTCCGCCAAAGGAACGGATTAACTTGGCAGGTTAACATGGCAAGTCTCGGGCGAGGAAAAGGCTGCTGACAAAGAAGGCGCAGATTCCTGGCGCAATGATCGTTTTCTAGAGGTGGCTGAATCGTACTCTGAAGACAATATTTTCAACGTGGATGAGATTGCATGTTTTTATCAGCTCCTGCCAGACCGGACGATGCACTTCAGAGGACAGCAGTGCAAAGAAGGGGAGAAATTGCATCTTTGCATGAAAGTCCTGCTCTGCTGCAATGCAACAGGCACAAAGAAAATTAAACCGCTCGTGATCAGCAAGTACGTGAAGCCTCACTGCATGAAAAACATCATGTCGTTACCATACGACTACCATGACAACAAATGAGTCTGGATGACCAGAGAACTCTTTTCCGAGTGGCTCATCAAACTCGACAACCAAATAAAGAGGGATGACCGAAGAATTCTACTGGTTGTCGACAACTGCTCTGCTCACATTGTGAATATTCGCTTCATGCACATTAACTCGGCGTTTCTGCAGCCAAACAATACGTCCTTGCTGCAACCCCTAATTATAAAGAGTGTGAAAGCGAATTTCGTAAGCGCCTTGTGCAGAGGTTGATTAACAACCTCCGCCTAAAGCAGCCAACTGCAATCAATATTCGTTAGGCAGCGGAAATTCCCACAAGAGCTTGGTGGAACTTGAAGGCGTCCACCATTAGCAACTGCTGGCGAAAAGCAGGGCTTGTCAAAGCACCTGTGCAGCTTGAAGATGACCTAGAGGTGACCAACAACAACTCAGGAGACCTGTGGACCGAGGTTGTGGAAATGCTGCCCGCTGTCTCTTCCTTCGATGACTACGTGGAGAGCGACAGCGCAGCACTAACGGTGGCGGACCTGACAACTGAAGAGATTGTTAACTGCGTTAGCGACATCTCCAGTGACGATGACGACCCGAAGGAAGAAGACTGTGGGACACCGAACACAGAAGATGTCGTCGAGCACTGATGTTTTAGTGCACATGAACAAAGTCCGCACTTTCATCGCTCGGTAGAATAACATACCTGATGAGGTATTGCGCAAAGTGGAAGATATAGACGTGTTCCTAATCGGTTGTGTGTGCTGCATGCGCCAGAAGAAAATCACTGATTTCTTCAAAAAGCAGCTTTGAAGTGAGTGGAACATTTTTATTTGAGAGTATGCTTGTCTGCAAACGTGTCTACTGGCAAGGTGTGTCATTTTCATTCCTAGGCTCGTCCACTGGCTTACAACTGTGAGTTTTTCATTACAACAATATTTCAAAATAACGAAAAATTTTTGGCGGTCCCGCGTGATTCGTTATATCGAGATTTGACTGTATACAGTTCTTACATTTTTTTTTTCTTACTCCCACAATCCGAGACTGAAGAGGCCACCAACACGTTAGCAGCAGCAAACACAATTGTGTCCGCAAGCGTGGGAGACTAAAGCTGCATAGTGACCAAGCTCAGTGTGGAACATTTGTGCTCATGTTTCAAATGGACTACTAATGCCATCTTGTTCTTTGGTCTGCCTATATTATTAATGCAATAAATTCAGTTTTTAACGGACCCGGCTATAACAAACTATCGGGTACAACGGACAAATTTTTGTTCATCTGTTAACTCTATGCAGCGGTGAAGCTATCTCGTATCATGGGATCTGAAGGGTGCAAAGGAAGAAGTCTCGAAATTGTCATCGGGCGCTGAAGGCAAGGGAAGGTGTGGAATACAAAGATAAAGCTACCCATGGAATCAAATGTTGCCACTCTTGCTAATGCGGCAGGAGTGGGTCACGTCTGATTGCTGGCTCCTGATAAGTTACAAGGCGTTTGAAAATGGCTGACAAGTTGCCCAATACGCACAAAGCCAAAGCCTTTTGCTTTTTTTCTTAACGAGGCCATGATGCATTTGTCCAACAGTTCTCTGTTTGAGAGTAGAGGGTCTGATATGGTTATACACACAAGAAAATTGGGCTCCCAGTGCATATTTTAACCATAAATTTCAATTTGAAATCACTGCCTCTTAACTCCTCTCACCGACACCAACCGCCATTTTTGCAAGGCTGTGTGACGTCACGAACTGCAGGGGCCACCTCTGTGTCGTCTGCTTTGAAACAGTTCGAGACCACATCGGACGTCTTTCTCCACACGCTCTAGGACCCAGCAGCATAGAAACAGCGTTGCCGCTGTATTGTGCACACAATTCCTTCACTTGGACAATAAAAAATCAGTAGGAAACAGCAGAGATGCGCCAAAATGCACATGCAAAAACTAAGCGATGCATGCCGGCCATGGTGTATTTTGAGCTCCTGCAGTCGCTTCCGGTTTGTGCAGTACACAAAAGTATGGCTTTTTGAGACCAGCTTCTGTTACCCGAGGGAGCCATTTCTGGGGGTGCCCATTTATTTAGACACCATTCAGTGTCCCCAGCATGCTTAACGGTTCAACTGCAACATTTAAAATTCAAATAGAAATTATTTATGTCACTGAATGCACTCAAATTTTGCCAGCTTGCTGTGGGACCCATAAGGTTTGACATACATGCATTAATTCAAGCTAGAAAATTTGGTGGCATGGTCCCTTTAGAGAGGGGGGGGGGGGGGGGGGGGGGGGGGGGCGTGCGTGGAATCATGGTGGAGTTACATAAGTCACCCTGGCAACAAGAATGTGACCAGCACCAGACAACACCCAGTGTCTCGATCACTACCAGTGTGCAGGCTCTGCCAAGGATTGCGTGGCTGCTCTATTGTTCGCATCATTTACCAAGGTGCGAAAAGAAGTTCGTAACGTTCTAAATTTAGCACATTATAAGCTAATGAACTTGGGCAAGGACTTTTGAAAAATTTGTGTCATCCAGAAATTCGTATCAGGTGTGATTGTATCCCCGAGATTCTACTGCAGTATAACAAGCCTGAGCCACCCAGATTGGGGCATCCTAGCTCTACCGCTTCATTACTTGTGCGGCAGGTGCGCAGTTCAAAGCTGATGCCAACCAACTCTACAAGGCATGGGGGTAACACATGGACATAAGTTTTCAAAGAGATGCCAAAAACCCAGATGCAACTTCAGGATGCAGATTAATTGTTGAAAGGACACTGGCCTCAGTTCAGCAAGATATTTCTATTTCCAGTTCCATCATGACAGCACACTGCAGCTCTAGGCATGTGAAAACATACCTTCAGAACCTAAAAAGTACAAAAGCAATGTATAAGAGGCTGTTTGCTACCACAACAAGCTCCCATTACACATGCCGAAGTTAAAAGTGCTTCATGCACATCTGTGTATGCAACCAAACATTTCTTACAAATAATAAACATGTTTTTAAAAAAGTGCTTTACTTTAGGCCGGATTTTATATCATTATCAAGATACAATAGACTTTCATTAACTAGACTTCAGTTAATTCAATCCTGATTTAAGTCCGGACTGGCACTTATGGGCCAAGACTTTCGTTATTTCAATCCTGAAATTGGCCCTTGCAGCATATTTAAAACTTCATTTGTCAGCAAGCATATGCCTGACTTCAATGTTGACTTCAATGTGTATAGCATCTGCCTTGGCAGCGTTAGATGGCAGTGAACGAGTCAGACACAATATTTGCTCCCAAAAATAGTGACTTTCGGCTTGCCTTTTCAAGTGATAACGGCAGCCCGCAAAGAGTGATTACCGCATGTACCCGATTTTTTCGCACACCTTTTTTTCCCATGAGAAGGGGTCGGTAAAATTTCTCCATCACAACCGGATATGAAACACATACAACATTAGCAGTGTTGGTAACAGGCTATTGTCGGAGCAAGTATCATTGCCATTGTGGTCACAAGATGGTGACAGAACGAGTTTTCGCATAGGTCGGCAACAACATGGTAGTTTCGTTACAAGAACCAATTTAAAAGAGAAGCTATCTACGTGTCAAAGTTGGCAGCAAGAGAGCTGTGTAACATGTTTTCGGTGTGTTGGGAGTTTTGTATGCGTCGCAGAACAAACAGGTGAAGTGGTTACCTTGGGCATAGGTCTTGTAGAGGTCCCCATCTCATTTACGATCACTGTGGAGTTGTTCAAGATCAAATGCAGTGGAATGCATGGAGGATGACCAATGTGACACGTGGCAACAGAGTTGTCAGAGAGTGACGATGATAGGCATAAGGTGTAAATAAATTTAAATCCTGCAAACGTATACTTTGTTGGTTTCATAATTTTCTGATTGCCAGAATGAAAGGCATGCTACATTTTCTTCAAGAAAACCGTGTGTACATTACACATGGATGCACAATTTTCTAGTTTCAACCCATAAAAACAGGATGCGTTTAGTATACAGGGCAAGTTAAAATTGACTAAATGTGGCCAAATAAATTAATGGCGTCCTTGGATTTCTTTACTGCCTTCTCTTTTAACCCTTTCGCTGTCACGGACGTACCGGTACGTCATCGCGCTTCCCCCCCACGGTGTCACTGATGTACCGGTACGTTCTCTATCGTGCGTTCAAAATTTCGCGCCTGAGCGCGAAGCTGGCGCTCCTGAATTGGCCACGCCATCTGTTGACTCTTTCTACAAGTTCGTATATTCTCCCTGACCTGTGTTAACCCATGTATTGAAGAGTACGGTGCGACTGCCACTCCCCACTTTCTCTTTGCTGAGTGGCGCGGGGGCTCCGCGTTCGCTGGATCATGCGTCGCGCGCGTGTGGTTATGGGTTCAAGGGTTGTTCTGCCATCTCCGCTTGTTTGAAGGTTTTTATTTTTCTTCTGTTGGTGTGTCTGCTACGCCGCGTCAAGTTCAGGCGCACGTGCCGTTGCCTCTCCGAAAAGAGTGACTCGATTGCTGCTTTCGCTCTCTCGCCGAATCCTCGCTTCCGATTTGCAGCAGTAAACGTAAAGCCCTTCGAACTTTGTTTAGCCTTTTCCATCTCCCTCTGTCTTCTTGATCACGCAACGTCCCGTTTCTTTCCGTTGTGCGGGCGACTGAAAGCGCATCCTTCCAGCGCGCGGTTACTTTCGGATGGCTGAGCGCGCGGGACCTTCGTCTGCTCATTGGTGCGGTGGCTCAATTCCGATTTAGAATACGAGCCGAGCTCGGATTCGGACTCGGACAGAGTCGCATGCGAGGAAGAGGGTTCCGCATCGTCAGATTCGGATGTTGAACGGATTTTAGTCAGGCTGATGATGATGATGATGATGATGTTGACTAACAGCAGCTGCAGAACACTGAAATGTGCATATAGCATTGACTACGTTATTTGTATACCAATCATAATCAAAAATAAATTGCTATGTTCATTCCCTGTTATGCTCGTTCCCTGAAACCAAGCCGACACTGGGGGTGCGTCACGGCCAGAAAGGTCCGACAGCGAAAGGGTTAATTAGATCCACCAAATCTTTTGATCATGGTGAAACTAGTGAAATTTGACAGCATTAAAATTTTCTCTGCTGTTTTTCTTAATTCACGCCTGACAAGGATGCAGACTGCACAATTTTAGTCAAAGTTCACAGTGATGGCAGCTTGGCAATCAGCAGGCAGAGAGAGGGTGACCTTACTTCTGTGGTGGGAAGTGCAGCAGGCGTGCTGCCTCCAGAAGCGTTGCCACTCAGGCCACTGAGGAAGAACTCGTCAAAAACAACGGTGCAAAAATCCTCTTGGGCAAAATCATCAGCCATGAGAGCCAAGTGGCCAACCAGAGTGTGCAGGAATGGATCCTGGTAGGCGCGCTGGCCCTCCGCTCCCGCCAAGGTGCCCAGAACTCTCATTACGCCAGTTCGATCACGTTGGCGAGCTGTACATGAACAAAAAGAACAAGAGAAAGATATGTCACCAAACCCAACATGCCATTCACCCAGTTCAGTCGAACTTCTGTGCTTCGGCACTTCACATGCACCGTCCTTTTGCAGCAACCGGGTTTGAGTGGATTGTTCGCTATAAATGTATGGCGGTTTTGAAAATGTTCATTGTAATTGGAAGCAGTTTCAATAGGCATGATCCGAAAATCGCAAATGTCGTGAAATGTGGTCGTTACAACCAATAGATTGTTATATCTGGGATCATTAGAAGTGGGTTCGACTGTAGTAAATTTTGTTGCAGTTGGGTGTGTAATATTACGAATACCACAGAAGCTATCGGTAAATTATGACTAAAGGCGCTTCAAGTGTGGCCACAAGCTATCCTCCAATTAATACATAGCAGGCAATGCTACGAAGGCAGAGAGACTTTTCTCACTGTCTACGTCTGCGACCAATAAATAATGCCCCACATATGAAACATAGTTATGGAGATACATGCCATGTAATTTGATATAAAATTAAGTACCATACATTTATGTTGCAAAATTTTAAGTATTTGCTACATGGAAGGTGTCAAGAGATATGAACCTATCGACCACCAAATGGGAGTTACACATTTCTGTGACCAGTAGCCACAGCACATCACCTGCACTCACAACCAAAATATAGCATGTCACTGATACTGGAAGCACAAATGTGCAGAAGTAGAGTAGACCAATGTTGATAAGTTTTTCAAGGGACAGTGGAAAAAAACGTAACAGCCAGGAAAAGGAAAGGTGACAAGGAAGGTCCCACATCGCCACAGCTTCATCAGAAGCAACTCTGGAAGGCTGCCAGTACAGTTATTAACTACGACCGGATATGGTACAGGCATAATTAAGGGACACATACTATGCTTAGTGACCGTGGGCCCTTTCTACTTTTAACATGCTTCACCACCATGGAGGAAGAAAAAACTGAGGAGACCAACTACCCAGTCTGCGTGCTAGGAAAAAAGTGTGGAGGAAGTCACATGCTATTTTTCACTGTAGCAGCCATGTTGCCAGGGCACAATGGCAGTCTCGTGGTGGTCTGCACTCGTGTGTGCTGCTCTGTAGATCTTGTAAAGTGGTAAAGGCATCCTATGTATAGGTGTGTGCTAGCCTCAATGCTTTGTGCCGCCATGTTAGCTAAACTGTGCACTTCCAGCTGTTGTGGCCAGGTGGGACTACAAAAAGTAAAAGCATAAAACGGGCGCACATACAATGCTGTAGACCCCGTATTGCACCACAGTTGAAAGATGACCTGGGAGCATTGTTGCCATCTTCAACGGATTCATGCTAATGTGCCACTACAGATTGAAACTGCTGTGCTTCAGAATGCACAATGAACGCCTTGCAGGTCAGCGAGTTTTGCAGTACTCCTGCTTTTGACAGTGGACGATGCATTGGTGGCACACAGAATAGCCATGTGGAAGGAGGAGAAAGAAGCAGCTGCTGTGAGTAACAAAGGGAGGAAGCCTGCTTACCGCAGACATCCTATCTGTGCTCCTGTGAGGCGCAGGGAAGTGAAGGTTGGCAGATGCATTGATAGAGTGAACAAAGCTCGACATAATAATGTACGCCTGCGTGCCCATCAAATGGCTGATTGTCGCATGTAGTGAGCCCAGCCAACATGCTAGCCGCACGCATCCGTGCATACTGTTTTGCACCACACGGCAGCTACCACAGAACTTTGTTTCCATGAAGCTTCACTTACCAAGAGAAGAATACACCTCAAGACACTGTCAGGTATATAAACATGTTCTCTTCTGCTGGCTTCAGTGTTGATGCACTGTAGCTCTTCCCATCGTCGCAGTGTGCAGCCACTGGAAACTTGTTCAATAAAGCAAAATGATGCCTCAAACCACGACTGGCATACATGTTTGTTCTCCTAAACTGCAGATGGGCTAGCCATGGGTCGATGCGTCAAGATGTATGTACTGTGCTGCCAGTCATTGCCAGAGTATTGTTGCAGTACTGTGAGAATGCGCAATTTATTTTCACAGAGTGAAAATAATGAAATATCAATAGTGTGAAATTTTCACAAAGAGGCTTCACAAAGCGACGTCAGGGCCTCTCCTCAGTTGTTCCTTCCTTCATGTTTACCGCGATATATAGCAATGCTTCACCGCATAACACGGCTGTATGACGGAGCAGCTAACTTTACGGAACCGACAGAAACTACAACTGTGTCGAGACACTCTTATTGGAACTAACAAAAGTGTACTTCCAGAATTTCAGGGTGAAGCTTGAGAGGCTTAACCACGAGTAACCCTTTATCATCTTAGTAGCAATGTGCGAGAGCGAATTTGCCTCTGCACTGCTAAATTTGCTTGACCGCCGCATTCGAACGCAACACAAGATACAAGAACATTACAGAATGGAGGTGTATCAAATGGGAACATAACACATAAAAGTCAATCGGCTTTAGGTTGTGACCACAAAAAACGCGTGACACAATTTTGCATTATGGCCAGCACGAAGAAGAAGAACCTGCCATTCACAGTGAAGTTTGAAATTATCGAGTCAAGCGTGGATAGAAACGAAATCTGACGTCACCACAACATCTGGACTCACATTAAAAAGAAAACGATGCAAAACTGCTCCAGTTCTGGCAGTTTCTTCGGACCCAGTGATTTTTTAATATGTGTTCTGACGAGTGCAACAAAGCCATTGCTGGCTTCCACAAAGTTTGGAGTGAGTTGTCAGCATTTCCAGAAGCCATTGCTGGGTCAACGGTAAACAAGTGTATGCTCGTGGACAAAGAACAAGGACTTCATCGCTGACATCGTTAATCAAGACACGAGTGAAAGGAACCGCTAAGACAAATCAGATCCTGCGCTTCTGCACACACACATGATAGGCCTCATCTGCTCTGTCCTTGGACAATGTGTAAAAATGCACTCTTCCTAGCAACGAAGTTATTTAAGCAGAAAATTCGGGTTGTTCGGTGCTACATTAATACAGGCGTTACACAGTGCACATTTGATTGCTATTAAGCCTGATCCAGATCAAATTTCTATGCTGCGATTGGCTCCTTTGCCCAAGCAGCAGAAGGTAGCCAATCGCGGTCGAGAATTTTGATCCAGATTGGGCTCGATCGCGATCAAAGGTGGTTGTGTGACACCGGTAGTAGCTCGTTTCGTCAATAAAGTACCATTACAAATTGTATGTGCTTTCATGTTGTCCAATTCTTTAGAAAGTTTATATCGAATTATGCCCTATATTGAGCTGGTACAGTCGGAACCCGCGATAACGAAATACCGCAACAACGAAACATTTTCGTATCCCCGGCGAACGCCCATAGGATTCAATGCATTTCGTACCTCTCGGCAACGAAATGTAGCTGTACTGCAATCCCGCATCAACGAAATTTGCCGGAACGCAACTCCACATATTGCGTAAGGCTAGCAGGCTCCAAAATGTGCTCAAATGCGATTGTTTTGCATTAAAATTGCGTAAAATACCACCACATTACACTTGCGTGGGCGCCGCCATTTTTGTTCACCAGATCAACCAAGCGCCGGAAGCGATCAGTGCGCTGGAAACACGTCATGGCCGCCATCTTGTTTGTTGATCGCCCGTTTGAAGCGGCACCATGAGCGGCACGCACGTTGCTACCGACATGTGATGACGGTGTTTGCGTGCCTACCAGGCGAGATCGTTGTTCGAAACGCGCGTTCATTTTACGTTCCCCGCGGTTGACGACTCGGCGTGGCCTAGTCCAATCGCGTGAGGCGAGACTGAACGCAAACTGGACGCGCGTTTCGAACAACAATCCCCGATCGCGGCAGTGCACTGCGTAATGTGCGCCTCGGTGGGAAAAATGCAGCAAAAACAAAGAAATCCACGTCCCACCTACGTGGAATTGTTTATGGCGCTTGAGATGGTGGTCGCGGCGTATGGAGTGTCACGCATGGGGCCATGATTGACCGATCATCCGGGAATACGCATCCCTTGCTTCAAGAACGCTGGTTTTGGTGCCACCCGACAGGCATCGTGTGCGGATTCTACGCCAGATGTAGATTTGCGCGAAAGGGCCGTTATCTCGATCGTTTGCATTCGCGTACACGAGATACGATCACTTTTGCGATCGGCACCGGCCGCGTCGGCGCCTACGGGCAACAGCATGCGCTGGAGAAATGCTGCTGCATGCGCTGTTGCTCTGCGTCCGGTGCCGAGTTACGCAAAATCTCAGCAAGTGATCGCATCTCCAAAAGCAGTTGACCGTAAATTCTGCGCTACAGCACTACTGCCACTACTGGTCGACGCATGCAGCACACTTTGTACTGTCAACAATGCGGTTCTATATCCTCGAGCAAAGCTTGCAAAGTAAGCCAACGGAATTTGGACAGTAAAGTATTGTTCTGCGATGCATTACCTATCTGTGCTGTCTCTTTTCGCAACAACGAAATTCTCGCGACAGCGAATTTTTTCGCGTTTCCCGACGATTTCGTTATTGCGAGGTTCAACTGTAGATGTTTTTTTTGCAAACCCAATATAGCCGGGTTTGAAGGTATATTAAATATTAAACTGACTGTAAGGTCTGCGGCATATTCGCTTATCTCGGCCATGCCTAAAAGAGGGAATGCTGGATAGGTTCCCACGAGGCCTATGGTGAATAGCCTCAGCAATCAGATGCCTTTTGTGTACCCGACCCGGGTGAGCATGGAGCGTCATTACAAAGCGCCTTGTCTGGAACTTGTACAGAAAGGTTGCTAGACCTCTGGTGGCTTCTCCAACCAAATGGGGTTGCTTCAATATGTTTTTTCGAGTTGAGGGTTGGCTTGAGCAAGAGAGAGGGATGCAGACGCACCATGCAGTAGGGGTCGGGCAGATGCCAGGCGTTGTGTCGTCGAAACAAGCTGGCCCCCACATAATGGCTACACTTTTTCCCCTGATGTCTTGCAGTTGCTTGTTCTAAATAATGTTGCAAATATATTTTACAAACAAGAAGTGCTCATTACTTTGGCATTGTCAAAGATCCGCCATCTGCGAAGAGCAGCAACCACCAGAAGCAACCTGAGGATATTAAATAAGATTGTCTGTTGAAAACGTACAAAGTTCACTGCCCTGTGAAAGGCGTGGAGTGAGGCCTTTATGACCATTGCCTGCCATGCATGAAATGTAGTATAGTCGAAGTTGCCGTCCAGTATCTCGTAATGAAGAATAAGCTGCTGGCCGTCTCATTGGTAATGAAGTAGTCAGGAGATACGCTCAATAGTGAAAAGTGCACCCATATGGGTGTAGATGTGTGTGTTGTGTTATTGCTGCTGCCAAAGCGCAAAGGAAGTGGTCAGGATCACAGTGTTCTGTAGAAATTCAGTGAGCTCTTCAGACAGGTTGTGAGAACACATAATTTGCACAAGATTATGAAAATTGCCCTTTTTGTGGAGATTTCTTGCAAAATAGAAACAAGGTTAACAGAGTTCTTCACTGAATAAAGGCATTCTGATGCAGCAACCATGTACTTATTGTTCGGATGATTCAACGCTCAAATTAATGTTTTTCAGGTCAATGAAGTCTAAACTAACGGAAATTTACTATACTTTGGCAAAACGTGACAGGGAAGATCAAGCGCACAAAGTAGACACAGAGTAATGAGACACAAATAATGCTGACCAGTGTGAAAAGTGTAATAGAGTGCCAGCACGCTGGCCACTGCATTCTCCTGAACATAAGCCTGATATGCATCGGGAGGTGGTCCTGAGTGCTCAATAGTTGTGATGGCTGACTCTCGGTCATCCTGGGGCAGTCGGGAACTCAGGCTTCGCACCTAGAAAATAGAACAAGTAAGGCAATGAATAAAATGAAAGTTGAGCAAGAGTTCATGAAGCTTTAAATTAGATACCTGTACAGCTTAGCAGGGGTGCAGGCAGGGGGGGGGGGGGACTGGGCCTGTATCTCCTTTGAAATTTATGGCATAAAACAACATGCACCAGCACGTGCCTGCCCCCCCTCCCCCCTCCCCCCCTCCGCCATAATTCCTGGCTACACCACTGCAGCTAAGTTACAAACATAAAAAAAAAGCAAACATTGTCATTTTGACTCCAGACATCAGGTTGCAAATGCAAAAGTAGGTGCAAGCAATGTGGCACTCGTATTGTGCACATTCACAGTCAAGAGAGAAACAGGCTATCTGCTTATCAGTGATAATCCGGCCAGTCAGAACTTTGAAGCAATTACTGCATCAGAAAAAGACAGTTTAGCAGTACATTACATAAGAGCCAGGAACATTTTAGAACAACATGGTGCACCACAAAGGCGATCTTGCAGCAATTCATTGACAATGACCTTGCTGCTGGGCCAGTCTCTGCTTAAAAAAATGATACGGTACATTGTGAGCTGCTGATATGAAACATGCTATCACACACAGGTGTGAAAATGTGCATGTTCTACAGCTTGTTACAGAAGCACCACTTTCATCTGGCACTCGAGTGCATGCTGACCCACATCATGTAAGCACAATTTTTTATACAGCGGCATGTGAATAAAGGCACCATAGTCGGCAACCACTTGTTTATTTCTGCATCTTTTGGAATGAAAGGTGCCCTGACTCAAAACATATTAATTTGAAAAACTTGTTACATTCCTTGAATGCTTTCTATGCACTTGGTGTTTCCAGGCTCAAGTTACATAAAAAATTAAATTCTGGGGTTATACATGCCAAAACCGCAACCTGATAATAAGGCACCTCCCCCCCCATAGTGGGGAACTCCAAATAAATTTTGACCTCATGGAGTTCTTAAACGTGCCCCTGATGCATAGTATATGAGCATTCTTGCATTCCCCCTCATCAGAATGTGGCCAGAGCAGCCAGGACCAAACCCACTTTTAGGGCATTATGGGCGCCTTGCCAATCAGTGAAAGAAACAGGATTCATAAATGCTAAAGACGCATTGTATATCAGATTTCTTTGTGTAATGAGAAAATTCAAAGCTCACAGCATTTCTTACCTGATCATCAACCATGAGAGACATAAGAGCTGGTAAGAACTTGGTGATGAGCTGCACATCCTGCACAAAAACAACATGATTGAAATGTAAGTGCATTATTGTGTACTACTAATGCAATGTTTTCAGCACAGCTGCTATGATGTATATATTTAAGGTAAGATTTCCTTTGTGCCATGGGCAGGCAGATTAAGGCTGTGATTTTGTGAATACAGTGGGATGAAAACACAAGAATGGATTTCGACATTCATACATCATAACTGTTAGGACGTGAATGTGCAATGAAGTGGTAGCAACGATGTGACTGGTACAAGCCATCTTGGAGCATATTCTGGAGCAGCGAAACAGCTTTTGGAGCAGATAAGTAGCTTTTGTAGGAGACAGCTGGCACATGCTTTGGATGTAGCCCCCACAAAAGTACCATGCTCTTATGAGGAAGCTATAGCTTGGGCTCAACTCCGATGCAGTCTATTGAAATGCATGTAAAATGAAGTAATGCTTTTCCGAGATAACCTATGGGCCAATTGTAATGAAATTTGTTGCATTTGAGAGAGAAAGTTGAATTCTAGTGACTGTTGGAAGCAAAATTTGGATTAAGGTCTGAATTTTTTAACAAAAGCTGCAAGTTCGAAAAAAATAGAAGCACGAAGTTTACAAATTTGTAACTTCTACACAAAAAACATACGTTGCAGTTCCGTAAACAGCAATTAGAACATCCAATGTGGACAAATTATATGTAATAATTGATACCTTACGTGAATTTGTTACAATGCTTACAAGGGTCTTGCAAAAGTCCTACTCACATATTAGTGGTGTACTAGTTGAGAGACATGTATAATACATCAATTTTGTCTGCTTTAGATGTACTATCATATGTAATTTACAGAATTGTGATACCATTTTGCATTGCTGAGTTATGGTTAACTTGATAGTTTCATTCTCTGGAAAATAATGATTTCCAACAATTATTTACTGAAATGTCGATGGCCTAAATAAACAGTCCGCTTTCAATAGTCACTAGATTTGAACTTTTTCTTTTAAATGCAACAAACATCAAATTAGGTGCAGTGGTTGCCGAGAAAAACTATTTCTCCTTTCCCATGTATTTAGACAGGAGCCCTCGCGCTTTAAGCTGGCAATGTGCAGCTGCCTTACTCAGCACACAGCTGTGTGCCTGGCTGCACGAGTGTAGTAATTTAGATGAGAAGGCTATGAAACATCCTTTACACTAAAATGTCATGGAGAAAGTAGGACCTCTCTACCCGCAAGTGATTTGGAAAGCTCTAGATTGGAAGCGAAAATGCCTAGCCCACACAACAGCTAATGTTTAAAACATTCATTTTACACACTCATAACCATCTTGTGAGTTTTTTTAATCAATGCTACTCAAGCATCTTCAAAGAGGATGGGCTAGTCCTTATCAAACCGTGTACACATGACAATGATTGCAGCATGTTTATGTACTGTCGTCATCCCTGCAAGACAATATATTCATGCGATAAAGGATGTAGTAGTACAAGTCTTTATTGCTTCACAAAGTGGTCGCAAGTTTTCACAGATATGAAATATAGAAGGAAGTGCCATAGTGAAAGACTGTATAAGTTGTGCAATTTGATACGACGAACAAAGCCCACTAAAATAGCTTCCAGTCGGCGAATCACGTTACTGTTTTGAAGGAAATTACGCTACAGTACAGGCATTCACTGTAGAGAGATAACATGGCTATATATAAAATTTCAACAAGTATCTGGACACTAGAGAAAGGTGCAATATGTATTGAATAAAAAACATTTTATAACTATCGCTAACATGGCAAATTAAATTAATATATTTTACGAGTATTATGCTATAGCCCTTCAACCCTTTGGGGGTCAAAGACAAATATACGGCAGCGCGAACAAGCCTCAAATGTATTTACTGTGCCATCTGTATGTTTTAAAAACGCGCCAATTTTTAAACTCTGTTGCCCAGCAAGTGCTGCCACCCTGTGTGGACACAAGAATATTTTTTTTCTTTTTTCGCCCTATAGTCTCTTGATTTCAATTTCACGGCTTCTTTATGCTGGTGTTACAGCGACCACTTGCACATCCGCACTTGCGTGGGTGTGAAAGTGTGGATGTGCAAGCGGTCGCTGTGCATGCATCGAATCTATGGGCGTTCACTGGGGATATGAAAATATTTTGTTGTCGTTGGATTTCAATATCACGAGTTGCGACTGTACGTACGATACTTCAAGTGCAAAATGATGACAGAACAATTGAAATAGGAATGTCACCCAGTAAGCTTGAAAAGAAGAGAAGAATCTCCAACAGGTGAGCTGGAGCAATGCCTCCTTTACTAGATGCCTGCCGCGTTGTCCGGTAGCTCGGTTCCGGGCCCTCTTTCTTTTCTCTCCTCCGCGAAAAGGCAACGAGCGCCTCTCATGGCGAACACCTGCAACTTGCAATCACGTGCTGCGGCCTCTGAGATTAATGTGGCATCTGTCACCGTCTCGGAGGCTCGCGATAACGCCCACTAACAGACGCCCGCGCATATAACGCGCCGGCAAGTGCATTCAGCCGCCGCTGCACATCCGCTGGAAGTTGAAAAGGCAACGAGCGCCGCCTCACAGAATTTATGCTGAACTAACTTCAACTAAGGGAACCGCCGCTACAATGGGAAAGCGAGCAACGTGGCGGGCATCTAGTAAAGGAGGCATTGGCTGGAGCAACCTTGATTTTTACCTGCATCTCGGCTTCTGAATTACTACTGTTCGCAGAGTTGCCATGGGAACAACAACTGAACTGTTGGTCACCTGTATAATCTTCGCACCAAACTGAAAGAGATGCTATGCTTTTCTTGTATTTAAAATGTCCTTACAACAGGCCATTTACTTTTCTTTGGGGTTCACGTGAAGTATGCAGCTAGGGAAATTGGTTGGTGTGAAATGCTTTGACAAAATCACCTTGCATGGACATCTCATTTGAACCTGTTTAGGTACTGTGCTGTCCATCTTTGCGCACTCCGTCGACTGAAGAGCGCAATAATTTTTGGGTATTACACACCTCCACCCTTTCAGGTAATCCTTGTCTTTCAGCACGGAAAACATTAAGAACTCCATGCAAGACTTATACCCTGTATTACAATGATAGACAAAATATTTTTTTATCATTACTTTTACTTTACTTCTATTCAAGACACCAATGATTGGACATGCAAATGTCAGACTTGCGAAGAGCTATTTGTATATGTGCATTGAAATCTTAGATACAGTTGAAACTATTTGACAAAGTGATGATACGGGTAAAATTATTTCGTTAAATCGGGAAGTTCACAAAATTGAGAAAGGAATTTTTCAGACCTTCGAAATATAAAATTGTAACGTAGCGACCTGCAAAGGCCACTGCAGGATTGTATTTGCCACTAATCCAGCCATCTGTCGCATAAACCATGAAATAACGAAAGCAACCACAGCCACCCCTCCGAGGTGGTGTTGAGTCGGCTGTTCCGTGCATCGGCGCGGCGTGCAGCCTCACCAAAATAAAGCTAGGGAAACGACCATGGTGCCTAGATGTTTTAATGCGATAGCTTTAGAGCACACGCTCGAAGAACCTGTCTTTACCAAAATTAGAAAGAAATCACTGCCTTTTTTACTCATTTATTTCAGGAAAAACTTCGTTAAATCGAGTTCGGCCAAGTTTGTTTCGTTAATTCGGGTTGATGATAACACTGAACCCTATGGGTACCTGTCGGGGAATGTAAATTTCTTTGTTAGATCAGGAACTTCGTGAAGTCGGGTTTCGTTAGATAGAGATTTAACTGTGCTACATCTTGAAATAAGATGTTAAAACATACATGCAACGAAAACGAGCATGTTCCTAGTGGTAATGAAAGAGTTAATACACCTTTCATATCCTTCCACTCAGGTAGGAATGTACTAACATGTGCAACTAGAACTGTAAGAGACACCAGTTTTTCAGAATGTGTACTACTGCTACGTAACAATTTCATTACACATGTTCAAGAACAGCATACTTCTGTAATGTGTCTATATGCAAAACAAACTACTGGTCTCTCTTATCCTAACAACGCGTATATATCATGGATGTTGGGACAGCAAATTGTACCTCAACTTACCAGCTTTGGCTCCTTGTACTGCTGGGTACTTATCATGTCCCATGCCTGAAGCCCAAGAGCCAACATACGCAACAGCAACACCAGTACCTGGTTGTCCTGCAAGTGCCAAAATGTCTGCCACCTCTGCACTTTATGAGTGGCAATATAAACGCCTCACCCTTGGAAGTCCTTCGACGTTAATAAGATGGTTGATGATCTTCAAAGCTGACTGTGCAAGGAAGTTGATGGCATATGGATCACAAAGTGTCATGGATAGGTCACTGCAATGAGAAACAGTTCCATGAAGCGAAACTACCTACAGCAGCAGTGTGATGCCACATTTGTGAAGCTAATACTTGAGATTTATACACTGACAATCAATAGAAACAGATGACAGTTTTTCAATAGAGCACAGCAGATTCTATTTAAGGGGCTCCTGAACTGATTCTTGTCATACCTATAAGAATAATTTAGACACCGGGGGTACCTGCCAACCAAAGCTTTCTCACAGAAATAAACAACAGCCTTTCCCAGTGATCTCCTGTTCACCGTCTTGTACCTGCTAATTAAATGCTGCACTTTCAAATTTCCCAAACACAATTTCACCCAACCCTTTCTGACCCTTGACTATGTTTCCTTCCCTTGGTCCCTCCATTCGGTTACTATGACATGCCCACAATTACCTGCTCTATACGTCACCTGCCCAATTCCACTCTGGATCAGTTACCCACACCTGCTCTCTAATCCCCACTGCCGCCTTCCAGACTCTTAACATTCCACCTCCGATTTCCCTTTGTTAGCGTTCTCCCTGCATCAGATGCATGACAAGTACATTTGTGGCATTGCACCACAGCAGCCAACCAATTCTTTTTTGACTCATTCTCAATTAGTCACACTTTATTGCAGCATCACTTTGGGCTCCACAGAACCAACGCAAGTACAATGAGTGACCTAAAATTTGGGTGCTAGGCTATTGTTTGTTGAATTTTCCAGACGAAACCCATACATATCACAACACAAAATTTGCTGCTTTAACTAATGAGACTACCTTCATTAATTTCTCCTTGTACAGTGATTTGTCAGCGTTCCTAGTGCCATATAGACACTAAGCCCAATGGGCATTAACTTTTGTCTTCAGGATCAAAATACAGTAGACTTCCCTTAATTGAACTCTGGCTAATTCTATTTTTCAGTCAACTTGAAACCAAACGACGGCGCAGCCAGTGCCCATACATTTCTATGGGCCTAAACTTTTGTGACTGTGGTCACGAAGTTGGCTTTTGCTCGTCAGTGCGCACATGCCTGACCCCAATGATGACCCCGATAGCGCCAGTGTCTGTCTAGGTGAAGCTTAAGGGAAAATTAATGTGTCCAGTACACATCATCTCCCAGTGAAAACGCTTATTTTTGGCCTGTCCCAGAAAGATGTTCAAGTGGAAACGGTATCACACAATGAATGATTACTGTACTCGCCTGATTCTAACATGTGTCCTTTTTTCCAATAAAATTAGCTTGAAAATTGCCTGTGCAGTGCAATCAGATACAAAACCAAAACCATATTTCCAAAAGCGTACACATCATAGCTAGCATAGTCAGTGTCATCACAAGATGGCCACCGTGGATGGCGGCAGAATACGTTCTCATGTGGCACGACAACGATGCACTGCTTTTAGACTTTGATTACGAAAGCTCATTCAAAAGATAAGTTACTTAACGTGCTAAGCAGGTAGCCACAAGTCGTGTGCAGTAAAACCTTGTTAATTCAGATTTCATGGGACCTGAAAAAAATGTCTGAATTGACCGAGTGTCAAATTATTGAGGGTATCAAGAAAACAAACAAGTGATTACTATGTCAACAAACTTTTAATTAAATGCTGTTAAATTAAATTTTCTATTAAATCCTGTTTCTATTTTGCACAAAAGCACTGCGGAAGCTGCAACTCTCATCATCTCGTGACTGATTGGCTCTCGCAGCGGCACATGCCTCGCGACTTCCTTTGTAGCGCGGCCGTGGCACACACCTTCCATGTGAGACGCACTTTTCATTACTGCATGCACATCCCGATTGTTTTTTCGCCAGTGAGCTGGTCACCAACAGATCGTCTGTCCTTCGTGATGTATCTGGTTCGCTTCATCCTTGCTTTGCAACAGGCTTTGCACCGAGTTTTGACAGATATGCACTAAGTCAAAACGAAAACTGTTTGCTGCAACCGCTGCGAACAAATAAATGCGGCCACTGTCGACGTGACCATGGATGGCGACCTTGCACTTTCGAAGGCACATGGCTCACGTACACACGAGTCAAAACAAGACTAACGTCTGCTGCAACAACAGCAGATGAAACCGCGACCGCTATCGGCACAATCATGGACGGCAATCTTGCAGTTCTGAAGGTGGTCGACGCGTGCACAGAGTCAAAACGAAACTATTGCTTGCTGCTGCCACTATGGATGAAACAGCAGTAGCTATCAACGCAATCACAGATGGTGACTACACAGTTATGAAGGCATGTGGCAGACGTGTATTGAGTAAAAACGAAACTACTGTTTGCCGTAATCACGGCTGGAGACTACGCAGTTATGAAGGCACGCAGCCAACGGAGTGTTATGTGCGGCGGTAAATGCAAGAATAAAGGTTTTAAAGGCATAAAGCATTCCAGCGTTGATGTCATCCTTAAGCAATTTCCCGTGATAACAATGGCGATGCAGACTCCGCACTCAATTTTGGTTGGATGCTAGCACCGTTTTTGCTCTTTTGCATCGCTAACACTTCACTCCTTTCTGTTTGTGTCTTGACATTAAACGTGTTAATTTCATGGCTTAATAACAGACCTCGTGGCCACCAGTGACCAAAAAGTTTGCTGTGATGCCTCCTTATATTTGCAGACAACTTTCTGTAGCAAAGATAGGAAAGTTATGGGGGCACAGCTTCTGTACAAGTGTCACCGTGCCAAGTAGTCTAGCAGCGTTTCACAACGCTTTTGGTTTATTGGAGTAGATATTTAATCGGCGTAGCTTCTGCGTGTGACAGCTTCGCATTTGCCTAGACACGGAAGAGAAAAATAGAAAGCTAAGTCAAGCATGACACTTCATGTAGTGCTTTGTCTTGCTTTGCTTTCGTAAATGAGGAAGAAGCATGGAAGAATGCAGAAGAAAATGTGAGACTTTCCTCAGAAGTGCACTCAATAGTACCTGCATTGCCTCTGTAGCTTTCCTTTCATTGGCACAGAAGACATGTCCACTTGTTGAAACGTTGGCTCCTGCTTTCACCTTGTTCTCATTTTGCTCATCATCATGAATTTCCATCTCCTGCCCTCCCCATGTTTTCCATTAGTATAGCGCGTGTTAAGCGTTTAACGCAGTTGCCTTGCGGTAACTTGCAAACAGTAGTGTAGCTTTGTATGAAAGAGACTGCCATTATTTACAGCCATATAAGGTGACTTTGAACACCTAGAGCACTGGGCGAGAAAAAGACTGAGCAAGAGAGGTAAAATTCTTAAGACATGGGCACTTCTAATTACTTTAAACCAAATGTCTTTAGACTTGAATATGACTTGCGCACTGCTGCAGTGTTCCTGGCAAGCAGTGCACAGCCCATTCGAAGCCTTTCGCATACACATTTTAAGCGTACTTGTGTCACTGTAAATGAAGCAACCATACATAAATACAGTAAGGACATTGAATAGGTATTAACAGTAGGGGCATGCAAATACCAAATAGTAGATTTTGAACCGAATCAAGAAAAAAAGAAGAAAAAGAACTGAATATCGAATATAAAAAAATTTAACACAAACTTTCATGCTTCCAAATTTTTTGCAAAAATCACATGCTCAGGAGGCTAGTCCCATTACTTAAGAATCGAGATGTATATACGAGGAACGTTCTGAAAGCTTTGTCATCTTTTTTTTAAAGAGAAGATGGTACACCAGGTGAAACAAACAATTGCCATAAGAATCCACGGCCCTTGCTGGTTCAACAACAGAAGGAGCGCCAGCAGAGGAGGAATGATGCATGCACAGAGTGCCGAAGAAGAGAGAGTAGCAGCAGACCGGCATGTCCGAGGTTATTCGAGTACAAATCACGATGGCAGACAAACGTGTGCTGACGTGGTCGCCAATGGAAGTGCACGCAGTTATCTGGTATGAATGGGCACTTGTTCCCTGCATTGAAAGGTGCACTCTCTGGACATCACTTCCAAAACAATGCTGAGGTGCAGCAGGCTGTGCGACAATTCCTTGCAACACCGGGTACTGAGTTTTACCAGAGAGGTTTGTTCAAACTGATTGCACGCAACGACAAATGTCGCAATGTCGGTGGCGACTATATGGCAAAATAGTGCAAGGTGTATAATTTACCATGTCATGGCGTATTTTTTTTTTTGCAATAAAGCTTCCGTGTGAAAATAAATGCCGAAACTTACTTTCGGAACTTCCCTCGTAGTACGCTCTACTTTTTTTAAAGGGAGCACCAAATTAGCATGCCAGCACTGATAACAACTCAGTTGGTAAATGAAGGTCTGAAAAACATTTTTATCAATATAATGTTTGTCACACAATTTGCAACACATGCCTGCCCCACTCACCCCATAGAAAAAAATTCCTGGCTACACCACTGCAGCTAAGTTACAAACATAAAAAAAGCAAATATTGTCATTTTGACTCTATACATCAGGTTGCAAATGCAAAAGTAGGTGCAAGCAATGTGGCACTCGTACGTCCTTGTGCACAATTCACGGTCAAGAGAGAAACAGGCTATCTGCTTATCAGTGATAATCTGGCCAGTCAGAACTTTGAACCAATTACTGCATCAGAAAAAGCCAGTTTAGCAGTACATTACATAAGAGCCAGGAACATTTCAGAACAACATGGCGCACCACAAAGGCGATCTTGCAGCAATTCATTGACAATGACCTTGCTGCTGGGCCAGTCTCTGCTTAAAGAAATGATACGGTACATTGTGAGCTGCTAACATTAAACATGCTATCACACACAGGTGTGAAAATGTGCACGTTCTACAGCTTGTTACAGAAGCACCGCTTTCATTTGGCACTCGAGTGCATGCTGACTCGCATCATGCAAGCAGAATTTCTTATACAGCGGCATGTGAATAAAGGCACCATAGTCGGCAACCACTTGTTTATTCCAGCATCTTTTGGAATGAAAGGTGCCCTGATTCAAAACACATTAATTTGTGAAACTTGTTGCATTCCTTTAAAGGGGCCCTCAACCACCATTCGGGCTCGGTTGAAGTAACATAGTCCGCAGGTAGCATACGGTGCTGTGAACATTTCAGTCAAGTTTTGTTGTTGTACGTGGTGCGTGAAGCTCATAAGCGGATTGCAAAGTCACCTTTCTCTCAAATGCTCTCTTTCCAACAGAAGGCCCTGTCCTCACTCTCTTCTAGACGCACTATTTCGTCAACAAATGCACTCCCTTAGACTGCTGCTATTGGCCGATAGCTGACATAAAGTTGCAGTCATCTACATGGTATAGATACCGCGGCTGCTGCAGGGTGCCACCACGAGTCCAGTGGCTGAGCGCACTGCGGCTCACTGAGGACAACCATGTTTGATTTATGTTTAGTGTGTCATAGGCACCAAAGGTGGAAGTCATGGCGTCTATATTAACATCCAAAATGAAAATTGAACTGCGCACCACGGTGACATATAGAAGGTGGAGCATTGTGGGCATGCCCTACTATGCCGTAGCCTTTGCAGTGCAAGGCATTGAAGAAGGAACGGGAGCACAGTGAAGGCTATGTTTGATTTCCAATAACGCCGCTTCTGCTGAACACATTGAAGTACTTTTTGTGGCAAAGTATTTCTGAAATAGCCTATTTTCACTTCAAATGCCTTTCTCCACTTCGATAAAAAGTGGTTCGGGGCCATTTTGCTGCTTTTTATGCACTTACTGTTTCCAGGCTGAAGTTCCATAAAAAATTAAATTCTGGGGTTATACATGCCAAAACCACAATCTGACAATGAGGGACACCATAGTGGGGGACTCTGAATTAATTTTGACCGCATGAGGTCCCTAAACGTGCCCCAATGAATACTATATGGGCATTTTTGTATTCCCCCTCATCGAAATGTGGCCAGTGCAGCCGGGATCAAACCCACGACCTTATGCTCAGCAGGGCAACACCATAGCAATCGATCTACTACGGTGAGTCAAACTGCAACTTTCACAAGTTCGGCCTTTCAATGTATTTCAAATGTACAGAGTATAGTGCGAGTACACAGAACGAAACCACTTATTTTTAGGAGATTATGAGCACCTTGCCAATCAGTGAAAGAAGCAGGAAAATATTTTTATCGATGGAATGTCTCCCACGCAAGTTTTTTTTCTAAATTAAGTTTACTGCTACTACCACTGTCATAGATTTAAGTGCTTTTTCCCCTCTGAAGCTAAATAAATAGTGAAGTTGTCCTAAATACCAATGGGGTTTTCAGTTTAATAGTGGGTCATACGTGACGTCCCCCCTCCCGCTTTTTTTTTCCGTCTGCGTCCATATGCTGTCCGTGTAAATGTGTCTGCAGCCAGGGGACAGTGCACTGTCACATAACATTTTAGAGCCTGACATCTAAATCCAAAGCTAGTCTCGCAATGGATCGCTCGAATGTACAAAAAAAGACCGTTGTGTGCCTGTGAACAGTGTTCGGTACGAGGGGCCACCATACAGTATTTTGCAAGGATGGCGGCCGTGATCATACAACGATCATCCCATGCACTCGCTTTCATTCGTCCGATCTTCACACAGCTTCCATGCTTTCCCCACCCGCTACTTCTGTTGTTCCCTCTGTTCATGTAGTGTTGATTGCTTCAATTTGTATCATCGACCTGGTCAAACCTTGCACCGATAGAGATTGCGCGCTGTGGGAACACTGTGCCTGTCAAGGCACCGACCACGGCCGGGTCATTCACTGAAGGTACTGATATTCAATTATTTGCACACTCCTAATTAACAGGCATCTCCTGTCACCCGGTGACTCAGCCAGCAAAGCACATTTGGTTTACCAGTCTCGTTGGTAGGTATGATTGCATGATAAGTGAAGATACGCAACTCCAGAGTGACCAACAAAACACAAGCTTGGGTTTACGGAAATGCTAATCTATGGTCACACATTATTACATGTGAATGCAGCAGAACACAGGCTGGAACAGCTAGAATGGCGTGACACTTGATGATTGCGGTGACTCACGATATCCTGAAGATGAAGTTAACAAAACACTGGCTAATTATGTAGCTGCAACCACCCTCTAAAACTGGCCTGAATATGAACCATTTGCAGTGTTATGGAGCAGTTTGGGTGAAAATGGGGCATCTTTCCGGTTTCGCCACAGCAAGTGACAAATGTTGCACTTCAGAGCAATCGGTGCAGCTGTACCACCCTCGTATGCTGTACACGATGTATGTGTTTATTAAGAACTGTAAAATAATGCCATAGGTGGTTTACGGGCCCTTTAACCTCTATAGAGTAGAATCCCATAGATGTGTTCTTTAAGGGAATGTGGGGTAAAAATGTAACAGCCAGGAAAACGTAACAGCAAGGAAGGCCGCAAATCACCACAGTAATGTCAGAAATAACTCTGAATGGCTGCCAGCACTGTTATTAGACGTCTCAGCACTTGTGCTGTAACAGGGGATGGTGCGTGCACATGTACATATAGCGAACGGACACATACGACGTTCCATGACAGTAGCCCTGTTCTGCGCTTGATATGCTTCACTGCATAACACGGCTCTATTGTGGCAAAGCTGACTAAAGAGACTCTGCGATTATGCAACACACTTAAAGGGTCCCTGAAACGGTTTAAACAAATTTTGTACATGCGCAAGGTACAGTTACAGTAGAACGTGGGTGCCACAATTTAAGTAAAGCATCTCATATCAAGAGAGTTACAGACGATTACAAGTTTGACATGCTTTTTCTCCTCAACTAGTTCGCCAGGTGATCGGGTATAAGTTCCGCCTTTACTGGCTCTGCGTCATGATGTGATGTCATGTCTTCTACTTCTAGATTGTTTTGAAGCCAGCGCGCGAAGCCTCCCCGACCTCTCTACTAGCCGCCTGGCTGTTGATTACCTGTGAGAGCTCTCCAAGCAGCGTGCATTGTGAGCGTTCTGTTGCAGTGCTCAGCATCTCCGGGATTCCAGTAACCGCAGGAGAGTTGGGCGTTTTGGCGGAGGCATAAACCAAAGCCCCTCTATAATACTACCGCTGTGATGAAGGGGCTTTAGCGTAAATGTGAACAGCCTTTGCAGCTTGCATAGTGCAGCCACCTGGTGGCTCAGAGCTTGACCAGCCAAACACACAGCTGTAACCAATGTTACGATAGGCCAGCGGGGGTAGTGACCTTCTAGGCTCTCCTGCACCCCTGTGACGAATCGCTTCGTGAAGCTAACAATGCGTCCCCCTCGGACAAACCTGCAGCGACAGCAAGGCGAGACACGTTTGGCGGATTGAGTGTTGTTTGTTGGTTCACTGTCGTCTACACGAACCAATGGATGAAGAAAACTCCTGGAAAAGGGTTTTATAAGGCATTCCCTCATGGACTCCGGTAACCCCCATGGGAGTTCAACAGACACTTCAGCTAACTGCTGGTTCATCCCAGGAACCAAAATGCCCCAGCTTGAGCCAAGCGTGACAATCCCTGTCTACGAAGCTCCCCTCCTTTCTGTGTGTTCAGTGAACAAAGGTATGGGAGTGACTGTGTGAACCCTCACCCTCAATGCGGGTCCTTCGACAACTTCGGATGCTTTGAATGAACAAAGGTGGGAAGGCAGATTTCCTTGGCCTAGGGATCTAGGGAGCACAGAGGGTTTTTAAACAAACTTTTTCGGCTCCTCAGTGTGCTTCAATTCAGCCATGCTAGACTGCTGAGATGTAACGTTCTCCACTCTTCATGTAGATATTGTAAATAAACCCAGTACTCCTTCTCGGTGAGAACAAGTTCCTCCCTTCAACAATGTCCTTAGCGTGGATGAGTTGGACGTCATGGGCCAGCTACCCCCTTTGACATGTCTGACCCCAACTCTTACACCAAGTGTAAAACATAATAAACATTTAAAAAGACATGTTCATGATTACACTCCTGCCGAAAATTTACACCAGTAGTAAAGTAGAATACACTTATAAATTGTAAAAGTAGTGAAACTTGGGCAAGTTGGTGGCTATTCATTACGAAACTACAGCGCACACAACAAACGAAACAAAAGGCAAAGGCAAACACAAGCCAGCACTTGTGTGCTAACATTGCCTTGTGTCTCGTTTTGCTGTGCATGCATGCTGCAGTTTCATAATGAGTAGAATACACTTGGTTACTACTATATTAGCTCTGTTTTTGGTTGAGCTCTGTACCATCAGGTGGCTGAAATGTGCAGGCCGTCCATATTTGTGCCTCCACTCATCTGGTAAACCGCCCAGTCCGCTTGTGCTTGCGCTTACCCAAATATCAGACACGCTAAAACTATTACTGCGAAGCTGTTAGCCTCCAGTTGGACGGGAATTTTTGTAGCATCGTCCTCACAGAAAAAAAAATATCTGCAGCAATTAAAGAAAGAAACCTTCAGAGAGTAAAGTGAAAAGTGCATACTTTCTTTGGTATCACACATGCAACATACAGCACAGCATTCATTACAATAAAGAAGCCCAAAACAAGCATCCAAACCACATCATTGATGATGAGGCGCTCCTGCTAACAATGCAATGCACCTAGTGCTCACCGCATGTTTCCCGGTAAATATTACTGTTGCACAAGTGGCCACAGTGGCGGCAGCTTGCTACAAGGGGAGTGATCTCACTAGCCTGTCATATTTAAAGAACCAGCCTCGCAAATGATTTCATCGTTGTGCAGCACCGCTATGGTAGGCAACATATTAGACTCATGAGGAGCAGCTTGAATATGAGGAGCGGCAAAGATGGGCTGGGTGGAAATCGAACCAGGGCCTCCGGAGTGTAAGGCAGAAATGCTACCACTTAGCCATGAGTTCAATGGTTCAAAGCGGGACAAAAGCACCTCTAGTGAATGCGGTGTTGCCTTAGAAACGTGCCGCAGAAAGTTATACTGCGGTGTATATCGGTAATTATGAACATGTAAATTACAGAAGTCGCAGTTCAACGAGTAGCGAAGTACGTTTCCACTACATTTCTTCTGCGCTTGGCACACGCGCAGAGCCACCTTGCGGCAAACACAGAAGACCCCCTCC
Source organism: Dermacentor andersoni (assembly GCF_023375885.2). Taxonomy (NCBI): domain Eukaryota; kingdom Metazoa; phylum Arthropoda; class Arachnida; order Ixodida; family Ixodidae; genus Dermacentor; species Dermacentor andersoni. The sequence goes on from NC_092814.1 coordinate 139,363,365, forward strand.
TCGCAATGCACAGCGCTGCCCTGACAGGTGTCGCGCCACTTGCCCGCGTCTCCCCTTTGTCTCATTTGAGTGCATTGGGGCCGTGCGGGGACCGGTGCGAGGATGCCCCAATACCCTTGCATTTAATAAGTTTTCTCGCTCTCTCCCCTTCCAACTTCCAGCGTGCGTCACTCGAACCCTCGTGTTTAGGCGACGCAACTCCTCTTTCTGCTCACAGCGTGATTCTTAGGTGCAGCGTCCGATGCGGGACGCCTCTGATGTGATCGTTGTGCCGAAGCGCATCTGGTGGGAAAGCGTCCCCTGCGATGTGTGCCGTGCTGCTGGCGAGGAGTCATGCGTCTGCATGGTGCTCCAAAGCGAGATAGAGGACGATCCCATCGAAGCGTCAGCCCCACGATTGCGTCCGCCTTCATGGCACATCACAGCCTGGCTGTCCGTGCCGATCACGACGTTTGGCTCGTGTAGATTGTTTCTCCCTCCAAGTCACAGAGTACTTTGGTTCGTTCCACTTGCTCAGGCGCACATTTCGTCTGTGTGACTCAAGAGCATGCTGAGCGAATGAGTGGGCGGTGCGAACGAGGTGCAATAACGCTATCGCGTTCCACTCTTGAAGGCGAAGCTTAAGCGTCCTCCAATTTTTTTACGTGATCTTATATATCGAATTCTGGCTATATCGAACTATTTTGCGATCACTGCGCTGTTCAATATAGTACGGTTCGACTGTATCTTGAAAGCGATCTGCAATGGGGGCAGAGTGCTGACAGCTTCGTGTACGCCGTGTTATCGCTATTTAGCTTGCATTGAAATGAGAGGCAGCACGAAGGCAAATTCGCTGGCTGCTACTGCTGTGCTTCCTCCCTCCAGCATTTTGACAGGAAGTTTCCATGGTTATTGAATGATATGTGTTCATGGTTGCTTGTGCACGCGTGACACCATGCTTATTAGTTTAGTTAGTAAGCAAACATTTACAAGTTTATATGGCTGATAAGACTACTATCCTTACTTCGTATAGCTGCCTACTAATTTGCTATCACAATTAATGCTTCGCCTTTTGGGCAAAACTGCGACCTTTTATAGAAAAAAATTAACCAATATTCCAACTAGTATGAACAACATTTGTTCCCCATAAAGTTGGAAAGTTTATCGATGACACAATGTTGATAGCCAATCGGATAGCTCGCCCAACTGACATAAATTTAGTGGGGGCAGCTGAAAACTCAGGGTAGTGGCATGGCTGCGATCGGTAGCGATGCACATATTTAAAACCGTATAATAAATTACCGTATTTATTCGAATCTAGAGTTCTTTTCAAATAATTATATACCAAACTCTAGGGGCGGCTTAGATTCGAGGATTTTAAAAAACTCACCAGTTTGTAATTGAGAATGATTAATATGGTGCATAGCTAGCACCATCTAGACAAGTCAGTATTGCAGCTGCTACTAGCCGCTCCAGTAGCCAACCGAATTACACAAGTGACTTCGCCCTTTTGACGTGTGTCGTATCGGTATAGTAGCTAAGTATTGACCGTGTGGCCCAGCATTATCGTAATGGCACCAAACAGGCGATGCCACAAACGAAAAGTTGTGCTAGCCACAGAGGCATCGTCAAATGTTCAAGCCAGGCAGGACTTCAGCATCGATAAGAAAAATGTCCATCGTTGGAGGGGTCAATGGGAGACGCCTTTTGCGTGTTCCGCAACGAGGAGATGACAGCGATAAGGAAAATAAGCATGCAATGACAGAGAGGAGCTGTTCATCGAGATCGCGCTGCGTTTCGACGCATCTGCAAACCAACGAGGTTAGCACCAATATGACTTACAGTGAGCTTGGCATGCTCATATTAAATAAATATGTTTTTCATTTTGTGAACGCTGCCCTCACTTTTTCGTTCAGCTTACATTCGAGGCAAGTTTTTTTATTTATTCTGGCTTCGGACATTCGGGGGTCGGCTCAGAATCGGGGCAGGCCTAGATTCGAGTAAATACGGTACACACTTTACCCAGAGCGTGTAAATGCGCCACGTACCCTAACAACTCGGAACGATTGTATGAAATTGTCAAAATAGTTTCAGGGTCACTTTAAGACCGTTGTAGGCCACAAAATAAACGTAGATATGGCCTAGCATGCACGTTGGTTCCCGGTAGGTTTTAACCGATGCAAACTTTTTCAGGTGCTTCGCCAACTGCTCTGTGCACGTTTTCTCATGACAGTTGTGCAGCGCTAGGCTCGTGCGACTTCAGTTGCTCATACCCACGTCTCGTTCGCTTGTTGCAATGCATGACAGCTAATTTCCCTCTTTAACGCTAAACTTACATGACCACCGTGTTAAAACACAACGTAAGATGCGGTAACATTACAGAATGGTGACACATCAAATGGGAACATAATACATAGGAGTCAATGGGATCTAAATCGGAACCGTGAAAACACAATAAAGTAGCCGGGAAGACAACAGTTTTAGAAACATATCAACGGGGTTCGGCTGTATAACAAAATTTAGCTACACTAAAGAGCGACTTCAGTGTAGCTACCGTCAAAGTACAGCCGCTGACTAACTTTTCTTACACGGAAGGGACTGTAAAAAATATTCTACCGTATTTACTTGAATCTAGCTCAGCCCCGATTCTAAGCCGACCCCCGAATGAACATGCCGGGCTCACTCCACGTTATCAATGCAGCTAGCCAGACCACACGCATGCTTGTGGACGCGCGCAAGCGCGCCCATGCATGCGCAGACAGTGCGGCACGGCTCGCATGCATCGAAACGCGGCACAATTTCGGTGAACAGCTCATCTCTGTTATTGCACGCTTATTTTCCTTAACGCAGTCATCTCCTCGTTGCGGCATGCGTAAAAAGCGTAGCCCGTTACCCCTCCAACGATGGACATTTTTCTCATCGATGCCGAAGTCCCACCCGGCTTAAGGGGGAAAGAGGGGTGTAAAATCTTTTTTTTACATTTTTTGACTAAATTTAATAAAAAGTGTCCCCAGACAGTTTCTCATGCTGATTTTAAAACTATAATTACTTTTTAAACTGACTGAGTGGTTCCAGATATAAGTAAAATTAATAGTCTATTGTTTGTCTGAACAATTGTAAGAGTATCAGCCAGCCAGCAACACAACTGTAGGACCACTTTTTTTATATTGCAGGTATTACCAATTTTACAGCAATTTGAAGTTCTATCTCCAGACATGGCAATCATGTGGTCCCATTAGTAGCCAGATTTTAACTTTACAAAAGCGAAATTAAGAAATCTGCTTTTAGCATGGTGTACTACACACATGTAGCTACATGCCACTGTTAAAATTATGGTTCTATGTGCCCTGAAGACCGAGATAGCGCTTCGGCAAGTTTAAAAAAACACCAAAAATGAGATTCTGAGAAAAGAAACAAAATGAGCTTATTTTTATAACAGAACGAAACAAAAAACTTGAATATATACAACTGCTATTGCATTAGTAGCCTCCAGGAATGTAGTCTGTCTGGCTAGTGTCACTACGGTGGTGCCTTCCGAGCACCGGCTGCAAGTTTTCAGCAGATGCCTGCTCAGCAGACGTAGCCAGCATTTTGTTTTTCGCGGCAGTAGTGTCGTCAATGCTATTTAGTAGTTCCGATTTTCGGTCAGTAGCATGAGTTGGCGCTAATGCTTAAAGTTTTCCTTGAGCTTTACTGTCACTACGCCAAATAAAATTCCAGCTACAAAATAGTAGCGTCGTGCCAAAATGTCGATGAAATGCGGCCGTTGTCAGGAGCGCTTTGGGGGACTATAGGCCTAACACGCCATAGGGATCTGCGGCGTTGCTCGACTGCAGGAGCGGGCAGGCTACTATAGTCCAACGTAGCGTGAGCGTGCGCACATGTTACGTCACGTTGGCGAGAACAACAGCGTCTATTGTTAGACCCACGGTTTGACACACTGGTGCAGCCAGCATAACCGGACGCAGCCAACGGGCTCTGAAGCGCCCCACGTTGAGCGATGCTCGCCCATGCACCGATAACGTCGGATTATAAACGTGCCTTATCGATGTCATCGGGAAGCGGCGCAGCGGAGTGTTGTTTCTCGACGTTGTACCGGTTGTACGCCGACTTCCTCTTCCTTTTTTTTTCTAAATTTGAACTTCGTAGTGAACTTCAGAGTCGAGGTCGGCATCGCTGTCAGTGCACGAAACCTCGTTCGCACGCACGGCGTGTGCGGAGCGGCCACGAAGTGATGCAGACGACACCAGCTTAGCCAATGGCGTGGCTAGCTGAGCGTCACGTGCCTTTCTCAACCAATTACAGCACGCATTGGGTCTTCTTTTTGAGGCGGAATTTCTTTACTGCCAATGTGCGAATAGAGCCGGTGGTAGCGGAAAAATTAAGACGACAGACTGCTCTTTCAAACGATATATGGGTCAGCGCTACTAAACGACTGCGGGGGCCGTCACGTGCCGTGGAAAAAGCACTTCATTATGGAAACTTTGGCTCATATTTAGCCCACACTGGTGCCAAAAATTTATATTACAGCTAAAATATTGATTTAGCATTCACAAAATTTGGTGAAGTGGTAGAATAAATTGGAAATTCCGAAAATACTGTTTTCAAAATATTGATTTTTTGGTCTCCAGAACCCGTGTCCCCCCTTAAATGTTTGACGATGCCTCTGCGGCTAGCACAACTTTTCGTTTGAAAACGGCACTATAGACCATTTTATTGGCAAGGAGGAACGTAGCTTCAAACCAGCGCGCCGCGCCGCTCTCCTCCTCGCACTGGTATGTGCGGATTCCGTTTCCTCCCAGCGACAGCTTGGAAAGGTAGCGGTTTAATTGCGAATTAGTGATTTTAACGTGTTCTGCCTGGGATTGCTGCAATGTCAGATGACTCAAGCTCAATGGGCTACTATTTTGCTGTGCTCCGCTGCAAAAATAACTTTAGGAAGCAAGTGTGAAGTGTATCTTCAGCTGCAGCGACTTCGTGGACACTGATGTGATAGCAGAGAACCATCCGCCTTGTAGCACCAGTATAAACAGAGAGGACTTGATGTAATCGCTTGCAAGTTCAGAAGGTTTTGTTCACAGTGAGCACTCGGCGGCAAACTTGGAACGGGGCACCCATGATCAAACTGGGATATGAAAGAAAGGTGCCCATTCGAGTCGGTTAGCTATTGCAAATGGATGAAGCTAACTATTTCTTCATGCACACACATTAAACTTATTCTGTTCAAACATGTTCTAAGATTATCATGCTTGGCTACCAACTTTCTGATGGAAGTTGACCGAGGACATGTTATGAAAACAGTAGGTGGCGATTAAGAAATGAAGGTGGGTTCTTTTCCATTCTGTAACCAAAGCCATGCCTACTGTGCGCCGGCCGACGCTAGTTTACATCGGCTCTCCGTGCTTCCGAATCTCGCCGGCAAGCTGTTGACACCACTCATCGCACGCTGTATTACTGCAGAAAATAAAGTGCTTGCTGTTGCAAAGAGTAGTTCCGTTTTTCAGCTCTCTTGAGTAGGCAAGGTGCCCTTGCACGCACAGGCACCATTTGAGATCTAAGAGTGCACATACTCTTTCAATGCGTCGTGCGTCTGGTTGATCGTGCCATATTCGCAGCCACTATTATCAGCTCATTTTATCCATGTTAACAGCCCTTTCGATTGAGTTATTTTAGAATTCTTTATTTTGTAAAGCTTGATGCCGGGTGCTAGATAAACAATGTTTAGAAAATCGTACAGTAAAACCTCGTTAAACCGCACCCGCTTAAACAGTAGTTTAATTTTAAAAGTAGTAAAGTCAAATCACCGACTCAGCGGCCATTGAACAATAAATCACCGACTCAGCGGCCATTGAACATAATGTGTTTTGTATCTGCATAAACCATACCAGATTACTGCGTCCGTATCGGTTAACACATAGTGTTTCCATTTTTCGGCGCGCAAACACGGTGGTGCTTCGTCCCCATCGTGTGGCCCGGTAGAACAAGCCTCAGAGATCTGAACAACGACTTCCAAGTGCCCTGTGCGTTTGTGCGTGAAGCCACATCAACATCATTTCGGCGCCATCCCAGAGAGCGTTGTGGCGTCGTGTAAGCGAGGACTTGTGTCATGCCGAAGCTCAGATAAAAAAAGACGCCGGGTGCTCAGCATAGAAGAAAAATTAAAAATTGTTCGTGCTGTCAAACGTGACATGATGAAGTTGGCACTGGCATGCAACATGGGTCTAGTGTTGACTACGGTGTGTGGCATTTGGAATGCGAAGAAGTTGCTCGGCAGTGCTGCTGCGACCGCGAAGAGATATCGGCAGTGAGGTGCGACTTTTCGCCATCGTTGTCTCTGTCTTGCCGAAGTGTCGCCCAGTGACAGTGATATGGATGACACGGAAACCAGGCCCGACAGTGGCAAAAGCTTCACGTTACGTCAGCCTCACGAATGCAATCGTCACGACGAGAACAGCACCATGCAATGAAAAGGTGTCCCGCGACTTCTGCAACGCTACCGCGCCCTGTCAGGATTGGGGCCTCAATCCCATCGCTCGTAACCCATTGTCAAGATTGGAGTCCGGCATGAATTAGAAGGTAGCTGGCCCATGCCGTCGTCCAACTTATCCACGCTGAGGACGTTGATGAAGGGAAGGACTGCTTCTCATCGAGAACGAGGAATATGGGTTTATTTACAGTATCAACATCAGTCTAGCATGACTGCTTGAGAAAGTACATCAGTCTAACAAGACTGCTTGAGAGAGAGTGTCCTGAGCAGCCGCACAACAGCGGTTTATAAACACTCGGTCCTCCCCCGATACCCAGGTGACGGAAACGGCCGTCCAGGCACCGTAGGCGAGTTGATGAGGCACCGTAGGGAAGACGACCAGGCACCGTAGGGGCATTTTATTCCCCGACCTGAACCCCGCAGTGAGCCCGCCGGCTGCCCATTGTCTTGCATCTTGGTCGGCGCGTGGGAAGGGGTCTCAGTAGACGTTCCCGCGGGCTCAGTAAGAATAGTTGGTCCACTGAGCCCGTTTAGTCACAATGCCGGCGAGGCTAGAGCCTCGCCGCCATTCCGAGACAAGGTTCCGCTGCTGTTGCAACTGCCAGGCAAGACTTGCACGTCATCTGGCCGTTCTTAACAGCGCTTCTATGGCCCGGAAAATCTCGACTGTCCAGCGCTGTCAACCGCTGGGCAGGATGAGAATGGCTGGTGGCCAGGGGGTGATGCCTTGGCTCGCAGCGACCACTTGTGTAATGATGTCACCGCCCCAAAACATCCAACAAGGACAGGCAACTGCAAAACGAACCTCACAACACGGCTCTGCGCTGAGATGACGTACCTTGGCTCTCACTTTAGACCCACTAGGCTCCAAAGAAAACATAAGTGCAGAAACAAAAAATGCTGCATTTCGCTATGCCAATTTTTGAAGGAATTTCGTGCTGACAAATTCAGCAATCATGAACAGAATCCTGCTAAATGAGAGGGGATCTTCTTGGCTTAATAAAATTAACACTAGTAACCCTAAAATTTAGGCGGGACCCTCAAACGCAGAATTCAAATTAGCCTGCTCAAACCATCCGCATTGCTATGCAACTTTCCCTTCTTATATCTAACGGAGAAGTTGTACTCTTGGAGAGTGAGGCTCCATCGGAGCAAGCGGCCATTTTTGTGTGACATTTGATTGAGCCACGTCAGAGGACAGTGGTCGGTTTCGAAGATGAACTTCGCTCCGTACAAGTAACACGACACCTTCTGGGCAGCCCAAACTAAACAAGTGCATTCCTTCTCAGAAGCGCTGTAGGCTTCCTCTCTTACATTTAGTTTACGGCTGGCATAGAGGATAGGACGCTCCTCGTTATCGTCGCCGACCTGACTAAGTACCACACCCATACCTCTGTCGCTTGCGTCGCATTGAACTATGAATTCCTTTGTGTAGTCTGGCGCGCGAAGCACAGGACGAGAAACCAATAGCGTTTTCAAACTTTGGAAAGCGTTCTCTTTGTCTTTATCCCAGTGTACGCTACTCGGTGCTCCCTTTCGGAGGGCGTTCGTTCATGGACTTGCCATTTGCGAGTAATTCGGAATGTACGGTTGATAGTACCCCACAAGTCTGTTTTCGTGCGCGGCTGAGAAAATTCTCCAATCGTAGCTATTTTCAGCTCGGCCGGCCGTCTCATGCCCTGGCCGACAACATGGCCGAGATAAGTAACCTGTGAACAACCAAATCTACACTTTTCCGCTTTCATCGTTAAGCCGGCTTCCTTCAACCGTGAGAACACCTGTTTGAGGTGCGATACCTGTTGTTCCCAGCTGTCCGAAAAAATTGCTACATCATCCAGATATGGCAAGGCGAACTCCTGCAAGTCTTTTAAGACAATATCCATTAACTAGTGTTAAACTCCAATGGCGGAGTCGGAGTGGCCGACAGACTCCGCGAGCGAGCACTCCTCTGGCGTAGAGCAACGCTTCCAAATCCGTGACTGGAGCACAACTTGCGCCGCCGGAGCAAGGCGGAGTTACCCAGGATGCCTTGCGTGCTACCATTTCCTTCTGCTCTTTGCTCCCGGCACCGCCGCACCCGTCACTTGTCTCTTCAGCGCCGTTTAACTGTTTTTCTTTAAAAGTGCGGAATGGATATCTCGCCAAGCGTGCAGCAGCTTTTGCTTCCTCGCGAGTCGTGACTGGTGGCGCCTCCCAGCAGACAAACATGGTAAAGGAAATACGTCACGCAGAGTTCCGGTCCACTCCGCTGATTTTGGCGGAGCATCTTTTTCTGCTCCACGGAGTGACTCCCGCTCTGAATCCACTCCGACTCTCTCATTGGAACACCTTACCCTCGCCCTCACTCCGTCATTGGAACAAACTTGCTCTGAAACAAGCAGAAAAACTTGCTCCGACTCCGCCATTGGAATTCAACATTAGAGAAGCTAAACGGCGCGTTTTTCAGCTTGAAGCGGAGTGCAAGAGGGCGAAAAGTGCCTACAGGTGAGATGAATGCGGCATAGTGGCTGGCACTTTCTGAAAGTTTGTGCAACACTTTAACGGGCCCGTCCCAGTGAACTTCAAGCTTGTTCTTTCTTGAAGGTTTGAGGATCATTACCTGGTCTCCGGCGTTTAAGTATGAACCCCATGCAAGCGATCTTGCGCGCGACAGCGACAAGCGACGCGATGGAGATGGCTGTTGCGTTCACTCGTCGCCTACAGGTCGTACCCCATGCAAGCGACGACTTCGAGCGACGTCTCCCCAGTGTTGCCGGTATGAGGGCAGCACTATAGGCGCCGAAACTAGCGTGACGCGTGCTTTATTAACTTAAGTTGATTTGTTTTACTGTAAGAAGTAGCATAAAATACTTCTGAATGTCTTGCAGTAGGTTCTTATCCTTGCACATATAAAAATTCAATCGTTTGCTTGTTCCGTGCGACAATCAGAAGTACTTGTTATGTACATCCAGTTCCGGCTTCGCGCTATTGGCTAGTCGCTCATAGCACTTCCGGGCGACGAATTCTAGATTTGCAGAACTGAGCGATCGCGCGACAGGAACGAGCGATCTGTTCGCGCGACGGCCCGATTCGTTGCTCGAAGCCGTCGCTCGTCACGCACAAAATCGTGCTCATGGGGCTTAGCCTTAAACGTACGAAGCCTCGCATTCTTGTCGTAATAGAATTTGGCGTTCTTTTGAGCTACTCCCATGTTCTTTTCGACTAGTTCTTGGGTTGCGCTTAGCCGTTCCAGCAGATTTAGCATGTATTCAACCACTGTTGGACTCTCCCCTTTTTCCTCCCACATCTCTCTAACATTCTCAGTGGGAAACGGAGTGTCCTCCCGTACACTAGTTCTGCTGGCGAGAACCCTGTCGCTTCATGTGGAACCGTTCACAAAGCAAACAGTTGCCGGCAGACAGTTCTCCCAGTCCTCCTTGTGCTCGTAACAGAGCGCACGCAAAACTCGCTTAAGCACTGAACGCCACCTTTCCACACTGTTTGACTGAGGGTGATAGACGGAACTGTGTATTAACCTTACCCCGCACTTTTGCAAGAATATGGAAGTCAGTGCATTGCTGAATACTGACCCTTGATCCGCCTGAATTTCGGCTGGAAACCCAACTCGTGCAAACACTGTCAAAAGCGCGTCTACTACTTCGGTGGAGCTGAGCTCTTTCAGAGGGATTGCTTCTGGAAACTTTGTAGCCGGACACAGTATGGTAAACAAGTACCTATAACCCGATTTTGTTTTTGGCAGAGGCCCTACAGTGTCAATCACAAGTCGTCTGAAAGGTTCTGTTATTAAGGGCACTACCTTTAGTGGAGCTTTCCATGTCTCTCCTGGTTTACCCGAGCGCTGGCAGGCGTCGCATGATCTTACAAAGTTTTCTACGTCTTTGAAACAGCCAGGCCAGTAGTATTCCATAAGCAATCTTTCCTTTGATTTGTTTATGCCTAGGTGGCCGGACCACCCATTTCCATGACAGAGACTCAAAAGGTCCTCTCTGTACCTAGTAGGTACGACTAACTGATCTAAAATCCTGCCCTTTCGATCTCTGTAGTGCCGATACAACAATCCTCCTCTCTCATGTATCGTCACGTTACGCCTAGCAATGCCTTCTTTAGCTGTGTGATGTAATTTAGCTAAGCTGTTATCATTCTTTTGCTCCGCTGCCCGTGACTCTCTGTCCACACGTAAGAGCTTATCAAAGTTCTTTGAGGCCGGTGATAATAACGACCCTGTCTCGCTTGCGACTGTGTCAGCTTGCTCTTCCTGCAGGCTTGAACTTTTGACACTCTGGTGCTATGCTCTCATTGAGCTGGTCAGCTGGCAGGCTTTCCTCAACTGTTTTTTTGTCCCTCGGGCCTAGCTTGGATTCGGGTATTGAAGTTATCACCTTTTCTGTTTCTGCTGGAGCAGCTTGAGCATTTTCAGTCGAAAGCGACACGATCTTACAAGCTTGGCCTCAGGTCAATGCCTGTACTATGCCCTCTCCCAGTTTAAGCCCTTTTTCACGCAGTAACAGACTTGAACGATTCGAAAAAATGTAAGGGTACTGCAGTGACAAAAATTTGGAAACTGCAGCCTCGGTCACTAGCTCCCCGAATGGTCCACTGATTTTTCCTTTGGCCATGGGCAGACACACGCTGTGTTCTTCTACAACCTGTTTGATCCATGCTACTTCTCCAGTGAAGTCATCTACCGTCACATAAGACGGATGGACAATCTCCATCGTGGCGGCACTGTCTCTTAGCACCCGGCATGGTTTGCCATTAACTTGCAGGTCGTGAAGATATGGGCTTAAAAGTTCCATATTCTCGTCTTTTTCATCTACGTAGGAAAAAACTACACTAGGCTTTCCGCAGTTTACAGCTATATGTCCCAGTTTGTGGCATTTATAGCAGCGGATTGGTCTGAAAGGTTTGAATTTTCTTTTCCGCTCTTTTGGTACTGTTTCTCCGTTTGATTTCTCCTCGCTCTTTTCTGCGGGCTTTTCCTCCACGTCTACAGGCTCCGATCGTCTAGTCTGTGAAGCCCTTTTAAACGGAAATGGTTTCTGCGCTCTATTTCGACCGTCCCAATTTCCGTCCTCGGGGTTCAACTTTCTACGCGTTGCGTACTCTTCGGCTAATTCAGCCACCCTTTCCACAGTGTTTACATTCCCTCTGTCTTGCACCGACAGTTTCACAGCTTGGGGGATGCTTTTGTAATACTGCTCTAGACACATGCATTCAATGATCATGTCTCTGCTGTTGTATGTCGCCGCGCTTTTCAGCCACCCGACTAGGTTGGCCTTTAAGCCGTATGCAAACTCCGGATACCCCTCGCTATCTTTCTTGCCTGTGCTCCTAAACCTTTGCCGAAAAGCTTCGGCTGAAAGGCAGTATTTCTTCAGGAGACTAGCCTTAACTTTCGCATAATCATATGCATCTTCCGCACTGAGTCTGGCGATTACTTCCGCCGCCTCACACGGCAACATAGACAGCAATCACTGTGGCCAGGTACTCGGGCCGAAGTTCATCTTCTCGCAAGTCCTTTCAAAATTGCATAGGAACAAGCCTATGTCGGTCCCGACCTCAAATGGCTTTAATAGCCTGTCCATGCGGTATAATTCTGCCTCACTTGATCGTCCCAGAGCCCCTTCACTTCCTTGAGACAACTCCAAACGTTTGCTTTCAAGTTCAAGTTGCATTTTTCTTAACTCGCGTTCCTCTCTCTCTCTCTGTCCCGTTCTTCTCTTTTTTTCAGAAGTTCCAACCCCATTTCAATTTCTTCCTCACTGGCCTGTTCGGAAATTAGCTTCAGGAATTCCGATTTTAGCTTTTCCTTGCATACATCTAGGCCCAGTTCCTTGCCAACAATCAACAATTCGTCTCTCAGCAGTGTTTTTAACTCCATGATTGCTGCTTTACTGCCTTGGTCCTGCTCGCTAAATCTACCTAGGAAAACACAACCTAGCTAACACTCAACAATCTAGCTTCCCTACAGTTCTGAACAGAACAACCACAAAATGAAGCCTAGAGAGTCAAAGCAAGAACCAAGCACTCACCGCAGACACAGCACCACGTCGCAAAGTCCATCTCACTGCTGTCAGCCAGTTGTCAGGATTGGGGGCTCAATCCCATCGCTCGTAACCCGTTGTCAAGATTGGAATCCGGCATGAATTAGAAGGTAGCTGGCCCATGCCGTCGTCCAACTTATCCACGCTGAGGACGTTGATGAAGCGAAGGACTGCTTCTCATCGAGAACGAGGAATATGGGTTTATTTACAATATCTACATCAGTCTAGCATGACTGTTTGAGAAAGTACATCAGTCTAACAAGACTGCTTGAGAGAGAGTGTCCTGAGCAGCCGCACAATAGCGGTTTATAAACATTTGGTCCTCCTCCGATACCCAGGTGAAGGAAACGGCCGTCCAGGCACCGTAGGCGAGTTGACGAGGCACCGTAGGCGAGTTGACGAGGCACCACAGGGGAGACGACGAGGCACCACAGGGGAGATGACCAGGCACCGTAGGGGCATTTTATTCCCCGAGCTGACCCTCGCAGCGCGCCTGCCGGCTGCCCATTGTCTTGCGTCTTGGTCGGCGCGTGGGAAGGGGTCTCAGCAGACGTTCCCACGGGCTAAGTAACAATAGTTGGTCTGCTGAGCCCGTTTAGCCACAATGGCGACGAGGCTAGAGCGTAATGGTGGCGCTCCGAGACAAGGTTGCCGCTGCTGTCGCAACTGGCAGGCAAAACTTGCACGTTATCGGGCCGTTCTTAACAGCCCGTTCACGGAGAATATGCCACACTAACGAGGAATGTGCAATGCGAGTGTTTGCCGAGAAGAGGGAGCTGGTTGAAAAGCTGGCTCGCAGCTTCAGTAAGTTTGAAGCCACTGTCGTCGCTGCTAGGCCGCCGCGGCATCAAACGAAAATAACACTTTTGTCGCGCGAAGTAAGTAAATATTGCATGTTTTGTCCCCTTTCATCACACACTCTCTTCCGTTTTTGACAGGTAAGTGGGCGATCTCATGCTATTTCGGTTAAGCAGTACTACCGTTTAGTATGTACTTTTTCCGAGCTCCGGCCAACTACGGTTTAACTAGGTTTCACTGTACCACGAAAGCTAGCAAAACATGCTTCTTCGGAGCTTTGCAGTTACCTGGATTGGGATGTAGGTTGGCGTGGCACACCACTTGACACATGGAGGTATACCTCTGATTGTTGTCGCCCGAGTGATACCTTAATAGCATTCAAGGATAGACATACAATAATAACACGTTACATGTATACGTTACTTATCGACAACGTTCAGACTTGAGTTACTTCCTATTTCGATCGTGGGGAGAGCTGCAGGAGTGCCTCTAGGCCCATCGCCATAGGATATTGAGGCTATATCGAAGCTAAAAGGTTCATGACGAAAGGCTAAGAAGTTTTCCAATCTAAATAACTAGTTGACAACTCTCTGGAAAGCACGAAAACTTGCCACTCGTCGTCAACAGCACGTTTGCCATGCACCCTCTAGCGCAATCCCATATACCAGTATGGCGCCACACGATAGATGGTGCTGTGATCAGAAAATGGCGCCGCCCTCAATAAAACAGTCTATAGTGGCATCACCTGGGGCCGTATTCTGAAACGTTCGCCTTCTGTGATAGTTTTGCCGCCGCAATAGTCACGTTCAACAAGAGAAGTGACTGCTTACCCTTGATGTCAGCGTGCACTACCAACACATGCTCTTGAACGCTGCACATCACATGAGAGGGAGCACCGTGCGAGTGCAGAGCGGCTCCAGTGTGTTGTTTTTCGAGGGCAGTGGCCACAGTACGGGTTCTGCGCACTGCCTACGGATAGTTACGGCCGCCTTACGTAAAATAAATTGAAAAAGGAATTGTGAAATGCTTTATTTTATATGAAGCAACTAAATATCGCTGCGAAACAATGCGTGTAAGATGCCACCAAAAAGAATACTATAAACTACCAGCTGTCTTATCTCTGCTACACTCCACCACCAACTGAACGCCAAAAGACATGTTCGTTTATTCAACGTATGTCGAGAGCACCCATCGACACCATGACGTTAAAATTACGTAGGCTGGGACTACTAGATGGCGCTGTTTATTTTCCACCAATCAGCGCGCGCTGTTGACCGAGGCGTGGCCAAGGTGATAGCTTTGCGGAAGGCAAACATTTCAGAATACGGGCCCAGTTTCGTTCCTTTATGGGAACGCTACGCTATGGGCCACACTGCACGCCGATACAATACAGATCAAAATAGCGACGTCACTCGTGCAGCTTGTGTACTTCAGTTGGCTACTGGCGCGGCTAATAGCGGCTGCGATACTGACTTTTCTAGATGGCGCTAGCTATGCACCATATTTATCATTTTTAATTACAAACTGGCATGTTTTTTAAAATCCTTGAATCTAAGCCAACCCTAGAGTTTGGTATATGATTATTTGAATAAAACTATCGGCCTAGATACGAAGAAATACGGTATATAATCAGGTAGCCCCTCCCCCCAAAAAATATTTCAGTCTACGCTCGTTACAACAGACCCGCGTACAATAGACTTTTGGATATAACAGACCATATTTCAGCCTTAGTTTGTTCTACATATTTTATTAATGCAACAAAGTTCGCTTTTAATGGACTGTGCTACAACAGACTAACGGCTACAGCGGGCGAAATTAGTGGCAATTTTTTTTCTTCAGAATTGGCCATATAAAACATGCTTTTGCCATATTGACATGGGTTGACAAATGACTTGCGGGGGTCAGCCGACGATCGCGGCTCAATATCGCGCGTGCGATGGAGTAAGGAAGGCGGGGCGGAAATGCGCCGTCTTCTTTCACACGTGAGGCATGGGGGAGGTGAGAGAGAGGGGGGTTCTACGCCCGTAGCTGCTGCTTATGGTGCGGCCGCCGTATCTTGAAAGCAATCTGCGATGTGGACAGTGCACGCCCGCGTGGGTGCCATATCTTGAAAGCAATCTGTGATGTGAATAAAATGCGCGCCCGCTATATCTATCTATGTGGACAAAGTGTGCCCAGTGCCGGTAGCTTCATATGCGCTGTGCTTTCAACGTTTAGTTCGCATTGAAGCGAGACAGCATGAAGGCCAATTCGCTCACTGCTGTTGCCATGCTTATCTTGCTTAATTTGCTATTGCACTTGATGCTTCGCCTTTCAGGCAAAACTGGGACTTTTTTTGTTTTTACTTTGGACGGTCGTTACTAACTTGTTTAAAGTTGTTAGACATCGCGACGAAAGTTTCTTGTTTCGGATATTATGTACTTTGGATAAATTGGTTGTTTTTTTCCCGGATTATCAGGGACTGTTGTAACGAGAGTCAACTGTATCTTCTGAAATTTTGGAGTCTGCAACCAAAGTCACTGCTGCTTTGTCGGCCAAGATCTCTTCACAGCGGTCAGGTGGCACTCGGAAAGCACCCCAAAAACGTAGGGTCCACACACTTTGGTGCTTGGTGCAAATGAATCTTCTGCGTCCACTCGGCCGCCGCAACTTTCCAACACAATCTCCATTGTCACCCAGAGTTGGACGACACCGAGTGCTATGTTCACCTCAGCAAACTGCCCTCTACAGTACAAACAATGCAGCACCAAAACCCCTCCAATGTCATATTTAACACTTCACTTTTGATCGAATGGGAGCGGGGCAACAACTTCAATGATAATAACTTTGTTCACAGCCACCACATTTGCTGTTTTGCAACATCGCGCATGCGCATCATGTCCAAAAAATTTAGCAAGATTCAGCTTGGCGCCTGAAACTTCAGTCAACGTAACGCATTGCTTCTATGGAGCAGGTGGTGGTGCTGCAGCTTAATTTCGAGTGTGACTGGGCACAAAGTGTCCAAAAGGTGTCAGAAATTTTGGCCACTTTTACGTATTCATTCCACACAACAGCTACAAGTTGGTTCTATGAAATAGTTAGCAAGGATATAATAATTATCAGTTTATTGACTACCCTGCACTGATAAAATAAAATAAAAAATGCATATAGTGAGCACACACCCCAACACTTGTTCTTGGCCTCTCTTGATGCTGTCAAGAAAGCCTTGAAGCTCCCGAGATCGCTTGGTGTCCACGTTTTTCTCCCGGATGCAGGCATCAAGGCACCAGGAGAACTTGTGGCAAGGGTCAACAGCTGTGATGTCCTGGATCTGCATTTAACCATAATGCCATCATCATCGCTTGATGTAAAGTAGTTTAGCTATAGCTTACTACTTAGTTTTTATTGGCAAATGGCCTTATTCTCCAAATTAAGAAGGCATGTGTTCCCTTATCATGTGCAGTGAAATCACTGGATCCTACATTGGAAGCAAGTGAAATTCCTCTTGAAATCGTCATAAAGATTGAAACTGCACTACATGCGATAATGGAATAACGAAGTAATGGATATAACTAAGTAATTCTCACTACTCTATACCTATAACTTTCGTTATAATGAGGCATTACTGCATTTACTTGATTCTAATGTGTCTAAGGTTGTGATAGGTAGGTTCCATCTAAACCACACAAAGTGGCTTCAGTTCCCTCATGTAATGCAAGCCCATGGCACACAATATGAACGTGATGAAAAATGTAAAAGCAGCTGTGAGCAGCTTGTTGAGCTCCTGTGAAAGAAAGGATGTCAGAAAACATTGTGCGAGCATTATACCTGTGGGAAATGTCTTAACCGTGTAGAATTCCATCAAATCGCTGCACATGCAACTGTTTTGCATGGCCTCCAAAAAACCCATGCACTGCTATCTACACACAGCTGCACATCAGGTTTGGATGGCCAGAAAATAGAGAATGTGAGTGAATTTATCCTAAAGTGTGCCTCGTGATTAGTGTGCACGATACAACGAAATCTCGTTACTAGAACAAACTTTGTATTACCAATTTTTTTCAGATTATCAATGGTTTGAAAAATCCCCAGCCAAAAGCCGATTCTTTAAAGTAAAAACATTTCTGTGCTACGAATCTTAAAACTAGAAATATTTCGAAATAACGAGCCAAATTTAGTTCTTTTTCTCTCTTAGTAGCACCTCCAAGTAACGAATTCGTAACTTGAAATATAATGCATGCTAGTGATTTACAATGCTGTGAAAGATTACGCGTGCCACAAGCACATCTTAATGGAAGATTGAGATTCGAAATGGACCAGCCAATCACCATAGAGAAGGAAATTTAACAAGAGGGGACATTCGACGAAAACTGGCAACAGGATACACGTCACACTCATTGTTAGCCCCATCCGTTAGCTGACGGGAACATCGGGAAAAAAAAGAATGTGAATAAAGAAATTACAGACACTTACACTTACAACACTACTGCACCCACTTCCGTAATGTCACCTAGACCCTGCGGTACGCTTTAATTAATGCAGCTCTGCTTTTGCACATCCTGTGTATGTTGTCTACTTGACATATATTTGCATGGTGTTTATTTTTCAGAAATAGCAGCAACATACTGTACCGCACCTTGAACTTAAATTTATTCTGTTTCCCTGCAACCGCTGCTGTGTCTACAGTAGTAGCGTTTCTTGCCTACTCACGTCACCTTTTCCCTAGTCCCCACCCCCTTGCATTAGAACTGCGAGTGATGAGTGACAAGTCAGTAGAACGACTATGTCAGTTCTACCCATTCTCTGCTTCCTCTCTACCATGCTGTCTAGCTTCCCTCTGGACTTGCACATTAGTTGAAAGGTAAGTGCTGCAATTTCTGCAATGCTTTTGCGGGAGGGGTCACAGACAATCACAGCTTTCAAGAGGCTAGCTAGTGTGGCAACGCCCAGGGAGTTTCAGAGGGCATTGTGCACATTCGACGCAGTGCAAAGGTTCAAACAAGTTTCTCGCATCTCCTTTCCTTTCTGCCAAGTTTTCTATGTATATACATGCTCTGAACCACCCCAACACGGCATGCAAGACAGCCACAGCAGCAGCAGCAGCAGTGGGAAAGTTGAAGGAAGAGGCAAAGAAAGCTTTGCTTTAAAAACACTGCAATTGGGTCTATGTGAAAGAAACAAAGCTGACAGCCTCCTGTGGATTTTGATGACCTGTCGACATCTTGCCGTGCTGATACGAGGCATGGGAACAACAGTTACATACATGTGCTCTGCACCGCCATGAATACGCAACCGCGCAATTGGTGTTATCGCGCTGGATCGGCATGTTGGCTTGGCAACTGGGGTCTAATCAAGCCCCAAGCCACTGACCAAAACGTGCACACCGCCGACAGCCTTTTCGAACATGGAGGGGACCACATGTGAATCTGTACTCTGCTACTACAGCCATCAGTCTAGCCTGTGCGTCTGACCTCATGCTTGATCGCTGGTAAGGTCTATGAGTGTGAACGTAATGGCAGTCAGCTTCCCTCACTGGTTTTTCACCGGCCACTCCACTGGCCGCACTGCTTAGGTCACTTCCTCGGGAGTCAACCCATGTTGCAGTTTTGTGCTATTCATGTGGCAGCACCTTTGTTCATGGTCACCATACTTGTGTTATTGCATGCAAAGTTCATGCCTGAAACACGGTACAGCATCCACAATTTCAGTTATTGGCGTTGTACATTGGTGCTAGGGGCAGACAGCGGTGCCACAGGAATCGTACAAATCAGAAAAATCAGGCAGCTGAAAAATCAGCTGGCAGCTGCATTCGACATTTTTGCAACCAGAATATGCATTTTGAGGCATGTGAAAACAAGCATTTGATTTGCTATAAGTGACGGCATGTTGGATCCCACATTTACAATTTCATTATAGCAGGAGAATATTTCATTGAAATAAAGCACAGTTAACCAAACTTTGTGTTTACTTCGTTACACAATTAAGCCTCAATATAACAACATTATCGATATAATGAACCTTTTACCTTGTTATAACTTCTTGTCCATAGAACACCACCTATCTGAACCTCTACATAATGAAATAGCAGTACCACTGCGAAGGAATATCGTGCCAATAAATGGAAACTACTGCGGATGCAGATGGTCAAATGGTTGAATTACATGTGGCTGCTTGTGAGCGCACCTTTCAAATTGCACGCCGCCTGACAGAGAGCAGCCACGGAAGCACAGCAGCATAACAGCAAGATCCTCTTCGCTACCATGTTTCTTAAAAAGTCCAAGTGCGATAAGATTTTATTGCGCCCAACAGACGAGTCGCGAGGGAAAAGGCGTGAAGGCGAACTAAGAAGCATGGTGGCCGGATGCGCACTGTCTTCTCGCTCGAGAAGGGAGGGGGCAGCGCATGCAGCGCTAGAGGGGGGGTGCAGGTGAGTGCCTGGCTGTGGCTGCGCATGGCTGTCAGCATACTCGGCCCACATGCCCTATCTACATGTGCACTGTCTTCCCGTGTGTTTAGTGCTAGAGGTCACATTAGTACGAGTTTTGGAGACATGTTGACAAAAGAGGCAGAGGAAGCACTCGCGCACCCCCCCCCCCCCCCCCCCCCCGCCTGCGCTTTTCATGATAGCATCGCCCCGCTATGGGCGGTGACACTATCGGCTGCAGCAAAGCAGACATGAAGGTTTTGCAGGCTTCACTTCGTACCGCTGATGTGAAGATATTGTTGACAAAGTACGTACTGGGAAGTATCGTTGGTCACATATTCTCAAATTCAACAAAACGCATCTTGTTCACATTGAAATTTGTTTTTTCTGATAGCCTAATACAAAAAGTATTACGGCCCTTTCCACATAAGAATCCATTGGCGACTGTACTTAATTGCCTAAAAGGTCGAATTTCAATACAGTGAAATTTCGTCATAACAAAGTAATGTGCCGATTTTACCGACTTTGTTATATTGAAGTTCGACTATATTACCATAAGTTGAGTAAGTCCAAAGGCATTATTATTTCGCAGTACATGCATCCAGAAAAAAAAAGAAAAAAGAAAGAGAGAAAAAGAATGCGCACCTCCAAGTCATGCAGGGCCATGAGGAGCTCCACACGCAAAGTGCAGTAGTGGACGTTGCGTGTTCGAAGGAAGAGTGTGCGCACAAATTGGAGCACCATGTCATAGAGGACCACGTTGCGGCCGACCATTACGAGCAGGCGCTGCAAAACGGCCCCCTGCCTACGCTGCTTGGGTGATGGTCCAAAGAAAGATGATGCCTCGGCTGAGGCACCACCAGCTGTTGGTGGTGGTGACAGGCTCCACAGTGCTTCTTCCTTTTCCCGGATGTACTGTGAAAGCAGTGGCAGCACCTCATCGCCAAAGAGGCTCTGGTGCTCTTGCCAAATCTGACGCTTCACCTGCAACAAACGAATATGTGAATGACTTAGACCTGCAAATCGTACTGCAAGTGGGCACACGACTAAGGGCCACATTCTAGTTTCCTGGCTCTTGAAAACAGAGCTTTGTGCAGCACAAATACGCAAAACAAGTAGGAACGCAAACGGCACATATGGGCCCTGACTTCCAACTGTTTACTTTGGAATCATTGAACAAGCTTTTATGCTTGCAGACACGTTATCAAACAACTAATTCAAATCTAGAGATGGCAATCCAGAAACTACAATTCTCTATCACATATACTTGCTAGGGATGCATGCCCTCCCAGCATAAATATATGTAATAAAAGAATTGCACTCTCTGGATGGCCATCTCTAGATGTGAATTTGTTTGATCACATGTCTGCATGTATAAAAGTTAATTTGATGATTCCAAAGTACACAGATGGAAGTCAGGGACTCTGTGCACTGCTGAATGAATTCTGGGGTTTTACATGCCAAAACCATGATCCATGATGATGATGAGGCCATGAACCATGAAACCATGATGAGGCGAGCCGTAGTGGGGGACTCCAGATTAATTCTGACTACCAGGGGATCTTTAACGTGCCCCCAAAGCACGGGACATGGCTTTTTTGCATTTCACCCTCATTGCATACGCTTCAAACATTACTGTACATTCTAATAACAGGCACAGCAGAAAAGCTAAACATTGTTTTTGGGTTCAAAAAGAGACATACAAAGGAAGGACACATACAAGGACAAAGCACCAATTACCAATTGATTTAACAATTCAAATGATAGAACATAAGGTGAAATTTTTATGCAAATGCAACACAAGACGCAGATGTGATAGTGATAGTTTATCTATAAAGCTACAAATTGGCTTCAAACAAATATAATATAACAAAATATAATCAAAGTGCCACCTACACAAGCTGGACCTTTTTTTCTCTGACAAGATATGCCTCCCCAGGCTCACATGCTGTTTTAGTGCCACCCTTGCACAGAATATTAACACATGAAAAGCATGGCTCACAAGAGTGGCAATAAAACAGCACATGAGCTCATGGAGGCATATTTCATCTGAAAAAACACCAGATGAACCCATCTACAATGATTGTTACCAATTGATTCAACGATTCAAATGATAGAACATAAGGTGAAATTTTTATGCAAATGCAATGCAAGTCGCAGATGTGATAGTGATAGTTTATCTATAAAGCTACAAATTGGCTTCAAACAAGTGCATTCCTGTGGAATATAATATAATCAGTGTCACCTACACAAGCTGGATCTTTTTTTCTCTGACAAGATATGCCTCCCCAGGCTCACTTGCTGTTTTATTGCCACCCTTGCACCGAATATTAACACGTGAAAAGCATAGCTCACAAGAATGGCAATAAAACAGCACATGAGCTCATGGAGGCATATTTCATCTGAAAAAACACCAGATGAACCCATCTACAATGATAGTCTAACTTACACAAGAACATTCGCACTGATAACATACTTTATTTAGCTGCCATTACAGGTGAATGAGCGGAGCGTGACATTGCGTCTGTCTGGCTTCGTCTCTTTTGCAGCAAAATGCACTGCACATCTCTAGAGACCTCCTAACCCTCCACATCGCACATGCCATTACAGTCGATTGAGTGGACCATCACAATGCATCCGTTTCGCTTCGTCATTCTTTCTGGCGCTTGGGTGCTTTCTGTGCAGCCAATGCCCTGCACATTTCTGGAGGCCTTCTAACTCCTCACATGAAGACTATGCACAAGCTGTACTTGCGTGTCGATATTGTGACAGCACAACAGTAGTGCTGCTGCACGAAACAATGTTTAGCAGACCCTACCAATTTGCCGAAGAAGTTGTTTTGTGTAGAAAAGCCTGTCTGCTGTCCTTGGCTCAGCTACAGTTACACTACACAGAAATACTAAGTTTATATTGACAGCTTACTCTTTCCAGACATTCGTTCAGTGGAAGAGCATTCGGTAATCTTTTGCAGACAAAATGCATGCCGAGCTCTGCATTCAGAATTTTGCATCTAAGCTGCGTAGCTGATGATGCTGTTGTGCCACCAGGAACTTTAGAGTATTTTTGCGCACCTGGATGCTCGCTGTGCAGGTAAATACCAGAGAATCTGCGAGGTTAGATTTTTGTCAGTGCAATGCAACTTTTGCAAATGAACATTTACCTAGCTGAAGGCATATACTGCTCATATCTATGACATCATGGTGGTGTTGCAACCTGCCCTTATTTATGAAATGATGTCCAAAAAAAAAATACATGCACTTATTTGCTTAACTAAACACCCCCAAGTGATAAACATGTAGAAATTGCATCAAATAATGCCACAATGGCAATGAAACATGGAGCCTGAGATTGTGTCATGTGCTGTTTACTACAGACCTCATACCACAATTCGAACTTTTCAGCAACAGCTGTTAAAAGCACTTCCAGCAAATATGCCTATCCTATCCTGTCCAACTCTGTCACATGTGCTACTGTTATGCAGCAATGTCAGCTGTTAATATCTCATTCTGACTGCTGGAGCAACAACCTGCAGAGAATTTTTAACCGAACGTCACAGGCAGGAAAGATCTACTGAGGTTAAATTTAGCAGCAACCGAGTAGACTTTGTATACATAGTGGTGAGGCACAGAAGGGCATGTGGCAAACTCCTAAAGCCCATAATTACCAAAGTTGTAACAAACTTTGGTAGAGTGGGCAGGCACCAAAAAAGGTGGTGAAAAGCCATTTCACAGTGAGTAATAGTCTTCATCAACACATCTGCAAACTCTTTCATTTACTTGCTGTTCATGCCTCATAAATGTTTTGACGTATGGTACATGTGCTCATAAATTTCTTCCAAATGTATAATTGACAAAGGACAAATACTTCTAGGCATAAGCCTCAAAGCTTGCAACTGAAGGATGTATTCTATACTAGAGTGTGGAGCTTATGCAGCACACCTCTGAATTCCAGTTTGCTTAGTTATACTGCCAAGTATATTAGCCCCCCCCCCCCCCTCTCCCGTTTGCCCATTCTGAACTTTTCTGGATGCATGCACATGAGTTAAACATACACAATGCATACCTGAACATCACATTCTTTGTAAAGGGTTTTGTCGCTGACCAATTGCTTCAGGTATTTCTCTTCCACGTGCTCCATATTTTTCAGTATGCACATAACCACTGGACGAAGCGCTGGGACCTGCCAGCACAAGAGATTCAGTTATAAAGAAAAAGAAACAGTGTTTTCAGAGGTCAAAAACTCACAAGAGACATACTGGCGTTCCTTTGTCATGCATAAGTGTTAGCAAATGCCAATGAGCCTGAACTAATGAACATGAATTTAACATTACGCCGCAACTAAGCACAACATATTCATTTTTTAATCACATTTTAAGACATAAGTTCTAGCATTTACAACTTCTTCCCCCTTGCAGGTTACAGCACAAGTGATTTACCATCTGCATGAATGCAAAGCATTACACTTTCTCTGTATATCTTACTGTCCACACCGGTGTAATATGGCAATTATAAGTTTGCATGGTTTTCGTAATGCAAACAAGGCAACAACAAAAATGAGCAAAACAAAAACTTTTGACGTCTGCTTTATACAGTCAGCTATGTTACAGGTTCACAAGATGCAGAGCTATACTTTGCAAGTATTGCAAAATTTGAGTGTAACATCAGGCAAAAAAGGACAAAATGCACTATGGAAACCTTGGAAACTACGCTGTGTATGCAGGCTAAATTTTCAACAGTTGTCGCACTATGTGCACTGGCACTTTTGGAGGCAGGCTCAACTGTATGGAAAGGCCGAACATACAAGGGAGTTTAAGCCCCAGTTCACAAGACACATGAGACAGATTTCTAGCGGCTGTATAGTAATATGGGTCAATGCTGCACACAACTTAAAGTCCACCAGAAATGTTGCCATGAACATTCAGATGTACGGGATCTTACAGCCCATTATTTTACATGTGTGGGATTTTTTTGGTGCAAGGGCCAGGTATGGTCAGAGTGCCAGGTCATTGAAGGATTTATGGCATTATGCTCACATTAGGTGTCAATCCAACCCTCTGTTACTTACACTGATGTAGAGATAACAGCAGTTACCATTATTACAAGTGATGCATGGCGTATACAAGGGAGAAAAATAAAAAGTAAACAACAGAGCACTATTTTCCTCTTGAAGTATTAAAAGCTTGCAGTGTTTTCTATACGTCAACTTAAACGCGTCATTGACAGTCAGTCCGGTCTTCAAACTGTGGCACATGTTAGAATAGCTTTTGCTAAAATTAGGACAATATTAGGCTCACTAGAAATTTTCTTGATTGCATTAAGTATGGACTACTCGTTCATTTAGTAATCCACGAGAAAGCAACAAGCAGCACAGAACTGGATGATATGACAGCAGGCTTAACGAAGCGTCACTTGATGCTGCCGCCACAATGCGAACACAAAACTCAAACCTTTGCATTTGCATATGCGGGACGCCGCAGCAACTTACGAGCGCGGTACACCGTTCTGTGTTCACAAACTTACAACCCATTTAAAGCAAGTGTTTTCACTCCCTCAGAAGTTGCTCTATGTATGCAAGTAAAATCTCTACGCACTCATTTGCGCCCACGTGCTTACTCACGCGTTTACAAAGCAAACTAGACTCGTACCTTGATTACTGGAAAACTTTTCTGCAACATCTCTTTGAGCTTTTTCTCTTTCTCGCGTCCTTCTTGCTTGCCAAGGTTTTCAATTTGCTGTAGAAGGCGCTCCTTTAGCTCTTCCAACACAGACGTATGGAACTCAAGCCTGCACACACCATGCAAATCAAGCAGCGGCAACATAGGACGTAAAGACGGCAACAGAATTCCATTTTCTTCTTGAAACTCTTCAATTGCGCGCAGTGGGTCTGAACAATTGGTCAAAGCCTCGCGAAGAAACTCCCGACCTGGAATGCCCACCTCTTCGAGACCTGCCATTAGAAATAAATTCAACCTTTTGTATCTAATCAAACAAGAAAAACAGTCATGAAAGTTAAGTTTTTCCTTCTCAGCCCTGTCGCCCCAACCCTCTTCGTGCTTGCTGTCTAGAAGGTTTGCTTCGGCTGCTGCGTTGGTAGCAGGTTGAAGCGGCGCTTGATCAGGATCCTGTACTTGGAGTACTTGTCGTCAGGCGTAAAACGTGACGGATGCGCCGAGATTGTCGGCTTTCCGTCTGGGGAGACGTGCTTCAGTGTGTACACTCGATTGCCGCTTTCATCCAGGTAGTACATTAACATCATTTTTTAGGCTGGTAAAGGGGATGCGCTGCGAGAAGGCCGCACACAAATATTTCCACCACGAAAGAACGCCTGGAACGCTACCACAGACGCCACCGAACACGAGGATAACATCCGGGACCTTCGAGATTGAGATACTCAATGTTGCTAGCCTGATCGTCTCATTTCTCTAAAAATAAACTTGTCATGAAGCAAATGTACCACAACAATACTTAAAATCATAATTAAAAATTAAATACAATTTAGATCGTTATTTTTAACAAACTATTAAATATAGATTTTGTACTGACATTGCATTTTGTGGTCGGCCGCCAATGCTGCGACCCGGTCGACGGAGTGGAAGTGGGGGGGGGGGGGGGGGGGCGGGAGGGGTGCTGCCGCTAATGTTTAAATATTTCGCTCCGTAAAGGGCGCCGAAGGGCACGAATACAGCCAATGTTCTCAATGTGCCCGATCTGAAGCAGCCCGGAGTTGTGATCGTTATGCAAGAACCTCAATGCATGCGCGCGCGCACACACACACACACATGCACACACACACATGCGCGCGCGCGCTTTGACAGGAGACCTCTAAGAGAGGAACTTATTTTAAAATGCCGCCATCACAAGCCATCGCAGCGGAGGGCGACGAGGGCACTGTTGCAGTTTTTAAAGGCAACAGAATTGGACAAGCGGCTGTAGCCTGAACAGATGTTTAGAGTGCTGCAAGTGCTACTGTGCTGTGCGGTGACAGTATGCGGCGACAGTGACCGACTGTGATTGTATGTCTATGTTCCTTTCTTTCTTTATCTCTGTTTTCTTATCACTTTACCTCCCCTCCCCTCTTTCCCCAGCGCAGGGTAGCAAACCGGATCTTCCCCTCTGGTTATCCTCCCTTACTTTCCCCTTTCCTCTGTCTCTCTCTTTCCGCGACAACCATAACTGCCAATCCCGGATTCCCTGTGTTGCAGCATTATTTTCCCTCTTGCCAGGAATGATTCCAGGCTGCAGCGACAGATGGTGCCGCAGTAGACCGGCGTGCTCCAGCACTCCTGGCCGTCAACGCAAAAAGAGACACGTTTTCGCCGGCAGACGACACACTACCCTATTCCAGTACACCATACCGAAAATGGGCCCGATCGTCCCAACTACTACAATACGGTCGGTTGAGTACGGACGGCGCAAGCATTGCAATGAGGCGCGCGACCACGGTTGTAAGAGAAAAAGGAAAATGACAAAAAACGGAGATGTACAAAAGCAAAGTTCACTTACAATTCCCTTGGAGCAGGAAGTTTTGCAAAACAAGACAAACGGAAGTTACATTAACGAGACTACGTTGTCGAGTCCTATCTCTAAATTTTTACATGCACCGATCTGGTCTGGCAATATCCCCATTGTGCCATTTTTGTAATGCATTAGAGACGATTGAGCACTACTTACTGGAATGCCGGCGTTTCTCCTCCATGAGGAGAATGACATTAGAAATTACAGTGCGACAGCTTGTCCTGCCATTGAACACTCCGGTACTACTGTCTTTCGGAGCGTCTGTGCTTGGGCACTCACACAGGAATGTGTGCTTCGCCTTAGAAAAAAAATTATTATTGAATCAAACCGATTTCATTGATGACCGTATTATTCTTTTCATTCCTCCTCTATCGCCTCATTGATATATTATAGATAATTATTTTTTTTCCTCTTCGTAGCATGACAGTCTACTGAACCGTTTCGATTTTCCCTCGCCTAAATTCATGCCCGTTATCAGCATGGCAGAGCATTCTCGGCAGGAAAGTAGCGAGCGCAGCGTTTTAAGGAAGGAAACGCAAGCAAGACAGATGACGATTATTGTTGTGTGGCAAATATACACCTCAAAAGGTGTACATTTGTTTAAGACTGTATGTTGCCGCACATCGATACACTCTAAGAAGAGTTTACACCCTTTGGAGTGCCCCTTCTACCACACAACGATAATCGTCATCTGCCTTGATGCGTTTCCTTTCTTTAACGCTGCGAGCCCGGTACTTTCCAGTAACGAACGGCATGCGCGTTATCAGCATGATAGCATTCCCGACAGGAAAGTACACTCTAAGAACAGTTACACCCTTTGGAGTGCCTCTTCTGCCACACAACAATAATCGTAATCTGCCTTGATGCGTTTCCTTTCTTTAACGCTGCTAGCCCGGTACTTCTCAGTAACGAACGGCATGCGCGTTATCAGCATCACATAGCATTGCCGACAGGAAATTAGCGGGCGCGGCGTTTTCAAGAAAGGAAACGCAAACAAGGCAGATGACGAGTATCGTTGTGTGGCAGATATATACACCCTCTAAAAACGGTTGCACCCTTTGGGGTGTATATTTGCCACGGAACAATAATCGTCATCTGTCTTGCTTGCGTTTCCTTTCCTGTCGGGAATGCTATGTCATGCTGATACCGCGCATGTCGTTCGTTACTGGGAAGTACGGGCTCGCAGCGTTAAAGAAAGGAAATGCGGGCAAGACAGATGACGATTATCGTTGTGTGGCAAATATATACCCCAAAGGATGTAAACTCTTTTTAGAGTGTACACTCTAAAAACAGTTGCAATTTTTTGGGTGTATATTTGCCACACAACGATAATCGTCATCTGCCTTGCTTGCGTTTCCTTTCTCGAAAACGCCGCGCCCGCTACTTTCCTGTCGGCAATGCCATGCCATGCTGGTAACGCGCATGCCATTTGTTACTGGGAAGTACCGGGCTCGCAGCGTTAAAGAAAGGAAATGCGGCCAAGAGAGATGACGTTTATCGTTGTGTGGCAAGATACGACTCAAAGGGTGTAAACTTTTCTTACACTCTAAAAAAGTTTGCACCCTTTGGGGTGTATATCTGCCACACAACGGTAATCGTCATCTGCCTTGATGCGTTTCCTTTCTTGAAAACGCCGCGCCCGCTACTTTCCTGTCGGGAATGCTACGTCATGCTGATAACGCGCATGCCGTTCGTTACTGGAAAGTACCGGGCTTGCAGCGTTAAAGAAAGGAAACGCATCAAGGCAGATGACGATTATCGTTGTGTGGCGGATATACACCCCAAAGGGTGCAAACTTTTTTAGAGTGTAGAGTGTAAAAAACAGTTGCACCCTTTGAGGTATATATTTGCCACACAACGATAATCGTCATGTACCTTGCCCGCATTTCCTTTCTTTAAAGCTGCGAGCCCGGTACTTCCAAGTCCCGAACGGCATGCGAGTTAGCATGACAGAGCATTTCCGACAGGAAAGTAGCGGGCGCGGCGTTTTCAAGAAAGCAAACGCAAGCAAGGCAGGTGAAGATTACACTCTTAAAACGCTTGCACCCTTTGGGGTGAATATTTGTCCCACAACGATAATCGTCATCTGCCTTGCTTGCGTTTCCTTTCTTGAAAACTCGGCGCTCGCTACTTTCCTGTCGAAAATGCTGCGTCACACTGATAACGCGCATGCCGTTCGTAACTGGGAAGTACCGGGCTCGCAGCGTTAAAGAAAGGAAACGCGGGCAAGACAGATGACGATTATCTTTGTGGGACAAAATAAGCTCCAAAGGGTGTAAATTTTTCTAATAGTGTGCGTATTGTTGTGGCAGATATACACCCCAAAGGGTGTACCTTTCGTTTGAGAGTGTAGTTGTATGGCAAATATACAACCCAAAGGGCGTAAACTTTTTTTAGAGTGCAAGGGCTTGGTGGCACAACCCACCGCCCCGTTTCAGAAGGGACCGAGCAAGTGCTGGTGGTCGAGTTGGTTATGCAAGATTGCAACGAAGGCGCCAAATAAAACAACGGACGAAGGAAGGAGACACGAGACAACAAGAGGGGACGCTCATAACATATCCATCCACCCATCTACCCATCCATCCATCCATCCATCCATCCATCCGTCCATCCATCCATCCATCAAAAATAAGAGACGTAGGAGGAAGAAGTGGCCAAACGAGCGCCGCAAGCGCGTCGCTGCACCTCTCAAGTTCCTACAGTAGTCGCCAGGTGGCGAAAGAGGTTTGCGGGCTCAAAGACGTGCCTCACAAGATTTCGCTGTGTTGTAGAAGGTCGGTTAATATCACCATTTTTATGTCTTTAAAAGGCTGTTTATATCTTAATAGTTTGTAGAGGCTGTCTGGTGGCCTTGCCCACAAAAATAAGCATGTCAGGCTTTATATAGCTTAAAGATTTCTCATCGGCGCGGGTAATCTCAACTAGACTGACACGGAACGCCGATCGCAAGGACGCGCGAGTGTTTTTCTGGAAGCGTGAAAATTCTTACCGGCGCGTATACAGCGTAAAAGAATGTTTCGTTTTCAGGTCATTGTGGGTAGCATTGGGTTTATTTACGTAGTTGATTTATGATCGCCCGGCTGTGACGGAATTTCACTGTGCGCTCACCAATTGTTTAATTATTGTTCAGCTCCCTAAGAACAGAAAAAAAGTGTGCAAAACAAAAGTAACAAAACATTTTATGGGCATTTAAGTTGTGAATACAATTACGCTATGTTAGGAACTGAATACTTTCTCAAGGTCGCAGTGTACAATTAAATAAATGCACCCCGACGGCACAATTGAGTGCAGGAAAGTACGTGAACACGAAATCTCTTACGCTTTTTGAATATATGACTCTGCCTAGGCACTACGGAGGAGGTTTCTTAGCGCGTGTTGTATGTGTTTGTCTCCTAGACATGCCGGCATTGCGAATTGGGGACGAGTTTGTTTACGCTCCGACGCGGGCTGCCCGCGCGGTGAGGCAGTGGAGTGGGCACGGACGCCCCATTCGGTGATCGCTGTTACTGAAGGGGCAAGGTTCTGACTGGTGTTAAGTCGCGGCTCGCTTTTTTCGTCGCGACCATAGATTGGATCTTTTACAAACACTGCTCCAGGAGGGCACATGTAACCGGCAAACGGAGGCCGCAGGAGAGTACCTGAGGTTATAATAAAGGCAGGCGGAGCGGGATGTCCAGGGTACCCAAGGGGCACGGGGGGATCAAAGCTGTAAGCAGGACGGCCTATGGGTTGGGACCACGGAGGCCGAAGCGTGCCAGGGGGTGTTCGCATAAAAAATTGGTTGTCTGCTGTCGCGGACAGCCGATCTTATACACCCTTGGCACCAGCAGGCCTCGGCGAGCCCCAAGTCACAGACCGGTCCGGGTTCTAGCTTTGGTGTCCCCATTGCCGCTTTGGTGTCCTGGAGGCGCCGCCAATAATGCGTAATAATGACACGTTAGTAAAATTAGTAAAAAAAAACACGGTTGAATAAATATCAATACGACCAGCCACCAACTTGTGACGCTAAGTTCAGCAGAACCGCGCCCCTCGACTTCTGCAACACCAGTCAGAACTTTGCCTCTGAAGGAACGTCAGACAGACTTTCTCGCGCCTGCGGCGCTTGTGCCGAGTCAGTCATGCCGGATTAAACCTTTGTTGCTTCTTACGGCTGTGGCTGCTGCTGTCCGGCACACCGCGTGGGTGGTGGTTCAGAGCGTGTATATACATGGAAGGAGCGTGGCAGAGAAGAAAAGAAACTCGAGGAACTCGTTTGGACCGCACCGCGTCGAATGTGCACAATGCCCTCTGGAGCACCCGGGTCGTCGCCACTGCACCCGGGTCATCGCCGCTTCACAGCCTATTGCCAGCTGTAATTATCCATGACTTCCCGCAAGCGCTTACCTTTCCACCAACGTGAAAGTACAGAGGGAAGCTAGATAGAATGGAAGAGAGAAGGGAGGAGGGGGTGCAGGAAATGGGTAGAACCGACGCAGTCGCGAAACTTGCCACTCTTCGCTCGCAGTTCCCATACAAATACAAGGCGGGGGGATAGGGAAAAGGTGACGTGAAAAGGCAAGGAAACGCTGGATAAACTTAAGTTCAAGGTACGGTACGGTGCGTTTCTGCTATTTCTGAAAAATAAAACCATGCAAATATGTCTAGCGGACAACTTACGCAGGGCGTGCAGAAGCAGAGCAGCATTAATTAAAGCGCACCGCAGGGTCTAAGCGACACATCGTAAGCGGTCGCACGTCAAATCAACACTGCTGTGCCCGCCGCGATAGCTTTGCGGCTATGGCATTGCTCGAGGTCGCGGATTTGACCGAGGTAGCCGCATTTCGACGGGGCCGAAATACAAAACAATCGCGCACTTTGATTTCATCATCATCATCATCATCATCATCATCATCATCATCATCATCATCCTATTTTATGTCCACTGCAGGACAAGGGCCTCTCCCTACGATCTCCAATTAGCCCTGTCATGCACCAACCAATTCAAACTAGCACCCGCTGAATTCCTAATTTCGTCGCACCACCTAGTCTTCTGCCGTCCTCTACTGCGCTTCCCTTCTCTTGGTACCCATTCTGTCACCCTAATAATCCAACGGTTATCTAATCTGCGCATTACATGAACTGCCCAGTGTCATTTTTTTCTCTCAATGTCAATTAGAATATCGTCTATACCCGCTTGCTCTCTGATCCAAACCGCTCACTTTCTGTCTCTTAAAGTTATGCCTAGCATTCTTCGTTCCATCGCTCTTTGCGCGGTTCTTAACTTGTTCTCAAGCTTCTTTGTCATTCTCCAAGTCTCTGCCCCATATGTCAGCACCGGTAAAATGCACTTATTGTTACCTTCCTTTTCAATGATAACGGTGAGCCTCCAGTCAGAAGCTGACGTATGACGTCTGCCGTATGCGATCCAGCCCATCTTTATTCTTCTATGAATTTCCTTCTCATGATCAGGGTTCCCTGTGATTAATTGACCTAGGTAAACGTACTCCTTCACAGACTCTAGAGGCTGTCTGGCGATCATGAACTCTTGTTCCCTTGCCCAGTTGTTCATCATTATCTTTGTCTTCTGCATATTAAACTTCAACCTCACTCTTACACTCTCTCTGTTAAGGTCCTCAATCATTCGTTGTAACTCGTCTGCAGTGTTGCTAATAGAACAATGTCATCGGCAAACCGAAGGTTGCTGAGGTATTCGCCGTCGATCCTTACTGCTAATCCTAAGCCTTCACAGTTTAATAGCTTGAATACTTCTTCCAAGCACGCATTGAATAGCATTGGAGAGATTGTGTCTCCTTGTCTGACCCCTTTCTTTATAGGTATCTTCCTAGTTCTCTTGTGGGGAATTAAGGTAGCTGTGGAATCTCTGTAGATATTTTGCAAGGTATTTACGTAAGTGATCTGTACTCCTTGATTACGCAATGCCTCTATGACTGCTGGTATCTCTACTGAATCAAATGCTTTTTCGTAATCTATGAAAGCCACATAGGGAGGCTGACTGTACTCTGCGGATTTCTCGATTACCTGATTGATGACATGGATGTGATCCATTGTAGAGTACCCCTTCCTGAAACCTGCCTGTTCCCTTAGTTGACTAAAGTGCAGTGTTGCCGTTATTCTATTGGAGATTATCTTGGTGAATATTTTACATAATACTGGGAGTAAGCTAATGGGCCTATAATTTTTCAGTTCTTTAACATCTACCTTTTTGTAGATTAGTATAATGTTTGTATTCTTTCACTTTTCTGGGACCTTTGCAGTCGATAGATACTTCGTATAGAGCCGCCAGCTTTTCTAGCATAATGTCTCTTCCATCTTTGATTAAATCGACTGTTATTCCATCTTCTCCTGCCGCTTTTCCCCGTTTCATGTCTTGCAAGGCCCTTCTGACCTCATAATTAATTATAGGAGGAGTTTCTGTATCCTGTTCATTACTGTTTCGGATGGAGTTCTCCTGAGCCCTCTGGGTAGTGTACAGGTCAGTATAGAATTCTTCCGCTGCTTTTACTATACCTTCGAGATTGCTGATGATATTACCTTGCTTATATTTCAGTGCATACATCTTGGTTTGTCCTATGCCAAGTTTTCTTCTCACTGATTTCAGGCTGCGTCCATTTTTTACGGCTTCTTCAGTCTTTCTCAGGTTATAATTTCGAATATAACTTATATTCGCCTTGTTGATCAGTTTTGACAGTTCCGCGAATTCAATCTTATCTCTTGAGTTGGACACTCATTCTTTGTTGTTTCTTTATCAGGTCCTTTGTTACTTTGGTGAGCTTGCCAACTGGTTGCCTTGGTGCCTTGCCTCCCACTTCAATTGCTGCCTCTGAAGCCAGCCTCGTTACGGTTTCATTCATTACCTCTATGTCATCCTCATCTCTCTGTTCTAAGGCTGCAGATTTGTTTGCAAGTACCAGCCTAAATTTGTCTGCTTTTACCCTGTAAGTTGACCTGTTTCTTCTTGACCAATTTTACTTTCTCTGTTCAAATTGAGGTGAATCCTTGCTCTCACTAACCTATGATCACTGCACTTTACCCTACCTATCACTTCTACATACTGCACTATGCTGGGATCGGCAAAAAGTATGACCATCAATTTCATTTCTTGTTTCACCATTACGACTTTTCCAGGTCCACTTACTGTTGCTACGCTTCCTGAAAAAGGTGTCCATTACTCGAAGCTCATTTCCATTCTGCGAATTCTACCAGCCTCTCTCCTCTAGCGTTTCTAGAGTCGATGCCGTAGTTGCCAATTGCTTGTTCACCCGCCTGCTTCTCCCCCACTTTTGCATTGAAATCACCCATTACTTCAGTATACCGAGTTTGCACTTTTTTTCATCGCTAATTCAACATCTTCATAAAACTAATCTACTTCTTCATCATCGTGACTGGATGTTGGAGCGTAGGCTTGTACTACCTTTAAAGGGACACTAAAGCGAAACAATAAATCAGTTTAGACTAATGAAGCATTGCTTGAGAACCCTGTAGGCAGTCATTAAAAAAATAGTTTGATTATTAGATGAGAAAATGAAGGTCCAAGTATCACTATTTGAATTTCGCGCCGAAACCCCAGCGCCAGTACGTCAGCGTATCGTCAGGGATTCCAAAGTATGTTTTCGCATTTGGGACACGTTGGCTGAATAAAGGTTCCCGAAACTTGCCAAGTTTATTATTTGGTTCCATTAGAACAGAATGCAGTCAATCTGTACCGCTATATGCAGTTAGTAGGCCCTAGAAGATGCCATCAAAATCGAAGACGTTACAGCCCCCAGGTGTGGGAATTTAAGTAGGCGTCGCCACCCGTATTTCGTTCTTGCGCTTTTTCTGGCTTACCAAACGTCTTATCGTTGTAAGAGTGGTGTTTTTGCGTTTTAGAACGGTAATTTACTGATGCAGAAGAAATCATTTTTCACTTTAGTGTCCCTTTAATATGTACATTTTATTAACTTTGATTACAACTATTGCTACCCTCTCATTAATGCTGTAGAATTCGTCAATGTTGCCCGCTATGTCCTTATGGATTAGGAATCCTACCCCGTACTGCTTTTTATCTGGGAGATCTCTATAGCAGAGGACATGACCGTTATTCAGCAATGTATAAGCCTCACCACTTCTTCTAATCTCACTAAGGCCGATGATATCCCAAACAATGTCTGACAGTTCCTCAAAGAGTCCTGCTAAGCTAGCCTCCCTCGACAGAGTTCGGGCGTTAAAGGTTGGCAGGGTCAATTTCCATTGGCGGCCTGTCCGGGTCCAGAGATTCTTAGCACTTTCTGCTGTGTTTCAGGTCTGACCGCCACCTTGGTCAGATGCTCCGCAGCTGTTGGGGACTGAGGGCCATTGGTTGATCGAATGATCCATTTGGGAGGTAGTGGCCGAATACTGCACCAGGGAGGCCAATTACAGTTCTGGTGAGGGAGTGTCTTTGTTAAAGCTTAGTGGGCCTTCCTAATTTGGTTGTACCTGGATTAGTATAGCCCCACTCGCTCTCGGCATCTTTTGCCGGTGTCAGGCGTCACTCCAAGCCTGCAGATGTAGTGCGCACTTTGATTTATGGACACGCCAAAGAACACCATCGTGCCAAAATTAATCCGGAATGTGCTACTACGGCCTGCCTCATAATCCGACTGTGGTTTTGCCACGTACAACCCCATAGTCCAATTCAAGTTTAATGCCTCTGTCACGATGCGGTGTGCAATTTGACACAATGACAATGCTCAACCCTCTCAGAGGTTATGCAATATGGCGCACAACAACGCCTCAAGCACACACCTCTCCCTTTGTGTTTTGTTTACTACGCAGGCAAACAGCAATGGTGCACGCAAAGTAACGTTTAACATCAACTCACCACTCTTGTGTTGGACAAAACGTTGAAGAAATTAAACATTCGCCGTCAACATCACCGCTCATTATCGTCAATCAAAGCAAACAGCACAGAAAGCTTCGCTTACATCGATTCCCATAGTGCGTGGGATCTGCATAAGTTTTATGCCTTATGAATCTGATTGCATTAGATTGGATTTCTTTCTTCGATGGCGCGTAACCACTGCGGGGGTTTGGCCAAGACTTGGATGGCATTAGGAAGATGTTGGTAGTACAAAAACTGGTAAAAGTGTCATTTGGAAACAAATAAAAAGAATATTTGAAGAACTTAAGAAAAACGTCTCCCAGGTAGCACAAACGAGATACATAACGTTTATATATCATTTATCCGAGACGAAAGAAACGGTTTAAAGAAGAGACGAGTAAGACAACTTCGTTGGTAAAACGTCGTATATGCCTGCTAATGTCCGGTTTAATTACTTTTTCCAGACGATCTAGAACAGCTCTTCAAACCGTATTCGAAACGCTGGTCTTGAAATAGGGTTGGGAAAGACACAAATAATACCTTTGCCAGGGCTCTTCATATATGATTTCTAAACGCATTTAAAGACGTTATCTAAAAGCTAGTCTACAAGTAGTCTTGAAAGGTTTACGATAATCTGAAGCTCGTTTTCGCGGTTTCCAAATGAGTCGAAGCGTCGGTGTCTAGTGCTACTGAGCTCCTGGCACAGTGCCAAGCACTGTTGCCTATAGAGGCCGACGCATCCTCGACCAAATCACCTTAAAAGGCACATGTCCACGAAAATGAATTCGCAATGCCGCTTATGGTATGCAGCAACGATGGTTATAAACAAAATGGGAATGATATCCCGCTAAGAAATGGGCGCGTCTTGACAATAGGTCAGGCCAGCATTTTTGTGCCAAGAGCACATGAAACCACCATATCACAAACCAACACGTTATTGCAAAAATAGTACTTATGCAAGGTTTGTGCAAAATGTATGAGAAATGCAAGGTAAATCGAATTAAAAGCACATCAACAATCACTAAAGCTACCAGAAACAATTATTAATGAACTGGAAATTTATCAACGATGGCTAGAACATCCATAAACGAAATTCGTAAGTACGCATACAATGACGAAGAGGAAGAACGCGAAGTGTGCTACAGTTTCTTATTTTGCACAGTAAAGAGCACATGCTATCAGATGAACAGACTAGTTATTTAGAAATTGATATCACAGCAACGGCAAGAAGCGGAATTAAAATGCGAGATTTAATCGCATGGCCTACATGGCGTCTGCCTACAAGCTATGTTATCAATAATCTAGGAGCTTGAAAAGAACACAAAAAGTAATAACGACACACACGATCAAAAATCAAGCCTGTGATAAAACCAAACAGGAACATGTTATGCTTGAAAATATTGCCTGTACGCTACATGAAATATAGTAATGGTGAGAGAATGAAAAGAACCTTAAAACTAAAAAAAAAAAACAATCTCGTGAATGATCATAAAGAATACTCAAATAAGGAAATCTGTGTAAGAAGTGAGCAGCACTGTAATACAGAGTACGATGAGACTGAGTAAGGCTATACATAACTAAAATAATCATAGTACTCTAGTATACGAGAAATGAATATACAAGCCTTATTACTACAAAATTGTATAAACCTGGAAATATCCCGGCCATGGCGGCGTCATTTCGATGGTGGCTAAATGCGAAAACGCCCATGTACTTAGGTTTAACTGCACGTTAAAGAACCCCACGTGGTCCAAATTTCCGGAGTCTCCCACTACAGCGGGCCTCATAATCCGATAGTGTTTTTTTGGCACGTAAAACCCCATAATTGAATGTTTTGAACCTGGAAATTAACTGGAATGCACAGGAAGCTGCGCTTCAATAGCCAAGGGAGCAATGGTCATAATAAATACGAATCCGTTAATATAAACAGCATACCACTCTCGAAAAAACAGGCAGAAGGTCGCAATGAATCATTTGCAAACACATGAATACGTCAGTACGCATTGCACACATCTCCAGTCTCTTACAGTAAATAAAAGAAATTGGCTCGCCATCTCGGCCCTGCGAAAGTGGATGCCAAGGGAAGCTGTTTAATACTACCGCTAATACTGCTGTGGGGGTATGCAGTGCTTTACTGCTTTAGAGTGACTGTAATTTTGATAGCACGCCGCCGCCCGTCGCGGTGCTACAAGAACACTGAAATCAGGTGCTAGGCTTGTTATTCCATATACGCAAGGCTAGGGACGTCGCTTCCCACGTCACAAGCTGCCATCGCCCCGGCAGCTTGCACAGCAGTAATCGCTATCGGGAAACGTATGCGGGGAGCGCTACGTGCTTCGCATTGTTACCAGGCGTACCTTATCAATTATGTCGCTCGGATGCTTGCTTTGAGCTTGTTCTTTATTGAAAGGTACGCTGTTTTTCATGTTGCATCCGTGCTTCCAAAGAATGTATGCACTGTGCGCTTCACTTTGCTGAAGCCTCTGCCTTACGGGGGTACGAGCCATCGCTTCTGGCCCTGCACTGCCGCCGCGATCGGCCCACATTTTCGCTAACTGACACGGACACAAAAAATGCCGGCCAAGTAGGGGCTAACAGCTTCGCTGTAAAAAGCACTCTGAATGACAAAAATCTTTCACACATGTAGCCCCGAGCCCTTGCTTTACCAGTTCACCCTCACTTTCACATCCAAAAATATATGGCATAGAGTCCAGGCAGAGTTCCATCGATGAACAGCTTCGGAGAGCACCACTTTGAACTCTACAGTTCCGCTGGCAATGACACTGCCGTACATGCTGCCGTACATTTGCACTGGTGCTCCACTGGCGCACAAATCGAAAAAAAAAAAAAACCGCTCGAGCGCTTCCGAAACTCCGTGTGTACACGACACACGCACGAACTCGGCGTCTGCCGAGTTCGAGGCCGCGCAGCGCGGAGACCGGCACCAGTCACAAACAGCAAAAATAGTGACTACCTGGAGTAACAGGATATTTTACGTCAAGGGGATTCACGACTCACGAGCGCAGTGTCCACTAGTGAGTTATACATAGTATATGCGGTATCCGATCACGAACTACAGAAGCTATAACAAGGACAAAGCTTTAGAAGCAGCGAAAGATATTGCGAGCATTCCGAGGCGCCGAAGAAAATCGAATTCGGCCGTCTCATATTGGACACAAGTTTCCTCTTAAGACCATGAAATACCAGTCACGTGGGATAAAAGGGGTTAAAATGCAATCGAAGCTGAATCGCAAGCGATAACAGCACGGTGTGGTTCACACAATATTCTACGAGTGCGCTGTAGGCCAGGGCACGGAAATACGACGGGCACTTCACCTCATGTCTTGCGCTACCGTACTCGTGATGAACATGAACAAAGAGCCCGTTTGTCAGTTTTCTTGTCCGCAACATTCTTGCTAAATGGAAGAGTGAAATTCCACAGTGACTGGTGTCTAGAGGATATTGGCAATGAGCGCAGACACGGCATTCCCGCCTTTCTTCGCATCCTGCAAAACTTGCTAGTTTCACGCATGACGGCCGATCCCGATGCCAGGCACCCAAAAGCAACATTTCGTCTTTAACTTTCATCTTAATACTACTCTTAACGCCTTAATAAGAACGTCACTGAAAAGGCCCTCACATAGCCATAGCGACATGACAATGAGCATGAAGAGCAAATTAGTGCCCTTCACACGGCGCTCTCCAATGAGAAACTCAGCTGCTTTCCAAATTAAAATCATACAAACAAATTGGTACACATGCAGTGCGAAGTAAAACAAAGCACAATACTTGCTTCACAACGGACAGCGCAACCGAAAACAGTGAGAAACACACGACTGCCCGAACGAGCACAATTGCGGAACTATACACAGACCGCTTTCACACGGCAGCCATACAGTGTTGCCAAGTCGGATAAGGCGGCGTAGCCGAAAGCTAGAGGAACTGTAGCCCAAATGTAGCCAAGTACAAAAAATAGCAAAACAAATTTGTAGCCAATATAGCCATTATAATTTGTATGTACATTTTCACATTCGACTGCGGTAATCCCTTCTTGCACAACCCGTCGTAAGAAAAAGTCCATGACGCTGTGATGGTTGACCCTTGACATCCACAACAGCGACATCATGCTTGCACAGAGAACACCTTTTTGTTGGCCCCGGAACCTCAAGTTCCAACGAATCGCTGCTGACGGAGAAACCGTCGAAATGAATATCGAATGTAAGCACGAACGAAAAACTTGGAGGACGCATAAAGCGACTGACAACTGGCCAGAATGTGTTGTAAGACGTTGATGGAAATGAAATGATCATGATTTCTAGTGATAAAACCAGGCATGCTGTTTGCAATTGAAGTAGGATTATAACTTTAAATTGGCAAAGAAAATCTCAAAGGCCAGTAAGTGGCGAGGCCTGGCAATGAAATATTGGTACTTTGGATGTAGTCTATGAGATTACTGTAAGTCGGTTGTTATTAAATACAACATAAATACTGCTTAAAATTGCAGTTGCTATAATATTAGACACTTGCGCTTTTCGGAAATCAAAAGCGCACACATGGCTACGCCAACACGCTGAACTGCATGTCACATGTAAAATTGTCGTTTCGTTTTCCATCCAATTGGTTTCGCTTTGACTGTTCAACTCTTTCTGTACGGCGCCAATCGGACATAGTTATCCCGCTAACGATAGTTTGAAACGGCGATTTCGAGACCTTCCGCGCCGCTCACGGACACACTGCGCCATTGGACGCGAACGAGGAGAACCACATTTCTGTTTTCTAAGCTGTTAGATTTTTTCACGCCAGGCGGTAATTTTTGAATGCACTCCTAAATTCCGCGATCGTCAAAGTAGAAAGCAAAGATGGCCGCCTCCGGGAGCGATGCGTGCGCTTCGAAAGATTGAAGATGTCGCAATTCCCGTGGGTCTGCGGCTGATTTTATCGATGGATCGAGCAGCAGCGAGTCTCAGGATGCTGCCTATTCGTTGGACTTCGCCTTTTCGTCGAAGTACGGTGTTACACGCGCAAAGGCAAACATGAAGAGATCCCACTCGATGACCGCGAACACTCGCTGTCACAACACTGGATGAAGATCGCCGGCAAAGGGGAGCGAACGCTTCGTATCGTACATGAATATTTGAGAAAGCTAACGTATACGAATATCGAATCGAATACCGAATCTTTCCTCATTTTTAAACGATTGTGCGCAGTCCGTCTGGCAAAAAAGAAAAAAAAATACATACGATTGAACTGGTGGTCTGATCAACTGAGGAGCTTATAAAGGAGAAACAATTTAAAGGTTATCGTATCTGCCGCTGCATCACAATGACAGTGATAAAACACAGGAACAACGCGTCACCAGATGCACGTAGAGGGCTGTACTTGTTGTAGGAGCAAAGTAATGCTACGCACCTCTCATCGTTTTAAAGAGATGTAAACGCCAAGAGATTGTTCAATTGTTACTTTGCCTAAACCAAACAAACAGATTCGTAAGCTGCCTAAAGACGAAGCATGTTTAACAAAAACTGGAAATTATTGAGTAGGACTCGGCTACTCAATAAGCCGGCGCGCAAGGAGGAAGCGCGGAAACATGCACGCGTGCAGTCTAGGAGGGACGCGCATGCGTGTAGGCGTCGGTCTCGACACCAGGGGTCACCGCTAGAAGGGGAGGAGGGTCGCTTTGCCACGCGCTCGCGCATCCCGCAAACTTTTGCTGTTGACTGTACCTGAGGCTGACAGTGAAAACTTACGCGAAAATGTAAATGACCTTGCACAGAAGCTTGAACTTCAACCTCTTCTGAGGAAGATGTTGTGGCGGTTCATAGGCTCCCGGCCAAGCAAGGAAAAACGTGCGGAATTATTGTCCGCCTTGCACGGCAGGAACTGAGGGATGCATGGATTGCCAAAACGCGAGCCTTAAGGGTCAACCAGGGCAACATCTTCATTAACGAAAACCTAACCTCTCGCTCGACGAAGCTCCTTGCCACTGCCAAAGAATGGGCAAAGGAGGCGGGATACAACTTCGTGTGGCCCTCAAATGGAAAAGTTCTCGTGCGTAGGACAAACGGTGAATCGGCAAAAGTCGTCAACGACGGAAATGATCTTCGTGCTCTATTGGAATGAACGCCAACTTCTTGTTGCTATCATTTGACACTTTAGCGAAATGAATCATTTGGGACATATTGGCAAGGAGGATTGGTTCACGTCCTTGGACACTCAAAAGAAGCGGCTATATTTCATCATATGAACATTCAATCAGTCTCCAGCAAGCTACCTAGATTAGAAACTTTTTTTCTGATATAAATAGTCAGTGCAATGTAGTCATGCCAAGCGAAACATGGGATTGCTCTGATGTCTTTCGCCTGCCTCGCAAAAAAGTATTTCATAAAAACCGAACCTCACGTCGCGGAGGAGTAGTATCTGTTTTGATAGATGATTCTCTATCATGTAAACGGTTATCCAAG
Source organism: Dermacentor andersoni (assembly GCF_023375885.2). Lineage (NCBI taxonomy): Eukaryota > Metazoa > Arthropoda > Arachnida > Ixodida > Ixodidae > Dermacentor > Dermacentor andersoni. The sequence goes on from NC_092814.1 coordinate 139,405,893, forward strand.
TATTCTTGTATGGTAGAAAACTGTGAAATGTTGTGTGTCCAAACACCGGGTGTACTCTTTGCAGTATGTTACCGCCGGCCGGATGGTTTATTGGAACCTTTTTTCATTTTTTAGAGCGCATGCTCTTTAGAGCATCAGAAAACAAATATAAAGTGACCTTAGAAGGAGACTTAAACATTGATATGAGTTCCGATGGTGCTAGAAAAACGACATTTCAAAGAATTTTATTGTCAAGCGGATGTATAAATGCAGTTGAAACCTTCACGAGAATAACATAAACTACGAAAACTACTCTTGATCTTTTTATAACGAACTATAATCCATTCTTAGTAACTAGTGGAGTCTTAAACTGTCCTTTTAGTGACCACATGCCAATAGTAATGTTTATCCACACAAGAGCAAATGAAACCGAAAAAGATAATACTGAAAAAACATTTCAGACAATAAACGAGTACACATTAACTTTCAAGACGTCTTGAAACAGGTATCTTGGAACGGGGTTTTTCAACAAAACGAGGCTCAGCCAGCATACAACAGTTTCTTAAAGAAATTTTCAGCTGTTTATGCGCAACATCTCATACACAACAAAAGAAACCACAACGCTTATCAGAAACCTTGGATCATCAAAGAGCTTCTAAAAAAAGTAAAGAAAATAGATAAGCGTTATGCCAGGTTTATAAAATCTCGGAATGGCGAGGATTCCTTTTTTCCGAGAACTATAGTAGATTGGAATAAGCTGGCCGATAAAACTGTAACACAGGACTCATTATCACTTTTTGAAACATATCTCTAATTTTTTTTTTTGCACTTGCTGAGACTGTCAGTGATAGCACTGTTTTACTGTGTGATTGGGAAAGATTGCTGATGTAACGTTGAAGCGCTTGTTTTTGCGCCTGTGTTTTTTGCGCCTGTTCCTTGCGCCTGTTTTTTGCGCTTGTGTGAAGCGCTTGTGTGAAGCGCTTGTTTGAAGAATTTTTGTGGGCAATTCCCCATTTTTGTATTTATATTGTTTCGTGAACTTACTCGTGTACCACGCTGCTAAGATCTTGTTTAAGATCGCAGTATTTATAAATAAAGAAAAATCTAAAATGCTTCAAAATTTTTAGAAATAAGTTAAATAAAGGGCTAAGAAAATACAAGAAATCGCTTTTATTTACGTACAGTTTCTTCATGCGAGGGACATAAAGAGATGTGGAATAAGTTAAACGAGCTAATGGGACGCAAACGAAACACTCAACCTATAAAGAAAGTGTCTGTAAACGGATGCCTTTTAACCGGAGATCGTTTAGGTAATGCATTTAATGATTACATTACAGACACTGATCCCTATTCATCACAAAGCCCACCATATACATTTCAGTTCCCTGCAACTATGGGCACTATTTTTTTTTCAAGCGACAACCCCTACCAAGGTTTGTTCAGTTTTTCTCAAACTGAAAAATTCATGCAGCTGCGATGCTGATGGCCTCCAAATAATACCTATCAAACATGTCATTTGTCACATTGGACCTGTGTTAGCTTATATCTATAACGTATGCGTAACATCAGGTACTTTTCCTGAAAAAATGAAAATCGCAAAACTAATTGTATTATATAAGAAAGGTGAAAAGCTCGATATAAAACCTGCCGGCCGATATCTATTCTTCCGCAGTTTTCTGAAGGTCTTGAAAAAATCATTTTAACAATTAACATCTTTCAGCAAGAAACAAACTAATGACAGACGCTCAATACGGTTTTGAACAACGTAAATCAACAGAACTAGCACTTGTAGCACAGAAATTATACTGCAAAACCTCAAAAATAAGTTACTTGTAATTGGTCTATTCATAGATTTCACAAAAGCGTTCGACTGCATAAATCATGACCTCCTAATACTTAAGGTTGAAAGATATGGCATCAGGGGCCTTCCTCTTCAGTTACTGACATCCTACCTTAGAAATCGGCAGCAATATGTGTCTATAAACACTAGCATATCATCTACACGACAAATACAAACAGGTGTCCCTCAGGGAAGTATCCTCAGTCCATTTCTATTTAACATCTACATAAACGACATATTTCTTACCCACCGAGGAGCAAAATTCACAAACTACGCAAATGATACAAGTGTTTTTTGTCAATCAACTCTTATACAGGCCTCATTGGTGCAGCGAACAATCTCTTAACCCATTTCTCAAAATGGAACCAGGACAGTATTTTAAAAGTAAACTCCAATAAAACACAAGCAGTCATATTCAAAACAAGAGGTACGTGTACTCCACTGACCAACAAGATATTTTACAACTCTGAGACTATAGAGGTTGTTGACGTGGTAAAAGTACTTGGCGTATACTTTACCGACACATTGCAATGGGACGCTCATGTGGATTTTATACTCCAGAAACTGAGCCGCATAACAGGTATACTACATCGAAATCGGTACCTTTTACCAACGTATGCTAAATTGACCATTTCCAATGCAATATTTGCCTCGCATGTAAATTATTACCATCTTGTATGGGGCACATCAGCTTCCAATCTCTCTAAAATACTACTGATGCAAAAAAAAAATAATACGCGCTATTGCAAATGTGCCGTACAACTCACACACTGACGGTCTTTTCACCAAGTACAACATAACAAAAAGTCATCATCTCTACAAACAAACTCTCCTAGGCACCTACTACTTTCAGGTAAAAGATAGAAGCAACTTAATAACAAATATAGCAAACTTAAGAGAATATACCCACATATGACACGCGCAGCCATGAAAAATAGCGCATACTATTTTCGAGAACAAATTACGGCCATCAAATGGTCGCAAACACCTTGCCACAGCTACCAAATTCTTATCTAGAAGCCGGCATTGACATCCATGCCTTGACACCATCGGAGCTCATATGTCTGGCGAAAACTATGATTTAAATCACCATGGTACAGTGAAACCACGGGTATTCATAGTGAAAGAATCTAATTACTCTCTTTAATCGGTGTAACCCACTGTTACTTGTTTTCATTTATGAAAGTGTTCTTTGCCACCTGTCTGCCAATATGTAAAGGGGGCCATGGCCCACTCAAGCTGCCAATAAGCAGCTTTTACCTTGGCCCCCTCCATTTGCTTGTAAATGAGCCCAAATAAAATGAAATGAAATGAAAAGGAAATGCGCAATGTGAGGCAACAGCAATACTAACATTTTGGGAGATCATGAACAATGACGCACGACAGCGCTTCAAGCAAACACGTCTCTCTGCGTGTTTTGTGTACAACGAAGATAGACAGCAGTGGTGCACGCAAGGTAACATTTACCATCAACTCGCCACTCTTATATTGCACTAAACGCTGAAGAAATGAAACATTCGCCGTCAACATCACCGATAATTATCGTCAATCAAAGCAAGCAGCACAGAAAGCTTCGCTTACGTTGATTCCCACAATTTGTGGCATCCGCATAATTTTTTACGTACGCAAACTTGTCTGGGGACGCTATTTCTGAAATTCACGAATAACATAATGTAACACCGCACAATGACAGCCACTGTATGTTGGCAGACGGTGCGACATGAAAACGCCTGAAAAACAGAAGGCCGTGACAGTTCCGACCTACCAAGCGCTTGAATACTCTGTATGCTTGGCAGAAGTACAATGTGTTACGACGCCGGATATACTCGTTCCTCATTGCTTGCCATCCGGCGTTACACAAATAGTAGTGGTCCGAGCTAGACGTGCAATGGGCATCAGGAGGCCAGGTCACCGGGCAGTGATGATGACAATGCGTTGTAAAAAATTCAAGGATTTATTTAGAACATGGTGAAGGATCGAGATGGGAAGAGACTGTAAAATACATGCAGGGAGTGGTTGAATAGCCCCGATGTGACAATAGATGCAGTCAGGTGACCTCGGGCAGTTGAGGGTCTTGGCGAAAAGAGGTGCAGCCTTTCCTTTGATTGTTCGTCGATTCACGTGGCATCCGCAACTTTCTTTGGATTGGCCATCCAGTTACAGGGCTAAGTTGCCGCCTTTTCCGACGAGGAAGCTATTCCCTTGCCGCAGGTGCCTAGAAACCTTCCTTTTCCGCGATGATGACTTCAGGCCCCAACCAAGAGCGCTTGACGTCAGGAGCGCTTCACATGACCACTGCATGCTACGGCGCTTGAAAGAGGGCTGCATTCTTGTGTCTTCCAGAGGCTTCTTGGCCATTCTTTGTGGGCCGAAAGCGGCGAACCCCATCGCCGTCCTGTAATTGTCCCGCCATCGATGTTCTCTTCGGCGGGAGAGGAGGACATTGATGCGCCCAAGCAAGCATCCTGCCACTCCCAAAACACTCTATTAACTGGACTAACGATTTCCTAAATAATTCGTACATGCTAATATTCCCGCAGAACTCATCTCACGATGAATGTTGACGTTAATGTGATTAGCACCGAAGCAATGTAGCGACAAAGCGTGTTGCCAAAGTCGAAACGTGTCTGCAGCCGGGCTCCTGTCTCGCGCTTCACAGGCTGCGCCATCTAGTGGCGCCAGTGTAAGGACCACACGTGGAGCGGGTTTGATTCCGCTGAGAATCAGATAAATATTAAAAGATAATTTTTGTAATCGTAGAGCGGTACATACGCAGTGGCAAACGCCTAAGCTACCCAAGTTCGTGTCAAAGATGTTCATTGAAGAGCAGCACACATCCATACTGAAATATACACAGTGTCCCAATTTGCTATCAAAGATGTTGATTGAAAAGCAGCCCAGACCGAGTGGCACTTACCCAGTGCTCCAAGACCGCGTCAGAGGGCTTATTGAAGAGCAGTACATACCCAGTGGCAGATGCCTATAGTTAGCTAAGTTCGTTTGAAAGATGCACATTGAAGAGCAGCACACACCCACACTGGAATAGACCTAGTGACATAAGTTGCTATCAAAGAGGTTGATTGAAGAGCAGCCCAGACCGAGTGGCACGAACCCTATGCCATAAGTCTACGTTAGAGGGGTTCATTGAAGAGCGGTACATAACCAGTGCCACATACTAAGCAGTGCCGCATCCTCAGTGACCCATACCGGCATTAAAGAGGTTCGTTGAGGAGCGGCACATAGACACAAAGTGCCACATACTCAGCAACCAAAATTGGTCCGACAGTTCGTTTCGAACCCTATTCACTCAGCACAACAGGCCGCTGCGCTACCCATTCGACGATGGACTATCCGTGACCCAGGTTGACAGGAAAACGGTTAGAGAAGTAGCCAGTCCTTGAAAACTGTGTGAAGTGCTGAAAGAATGCTAATCGCGTTAAAAACTATTCTAGTTCCCTTTACTTCAGGTGTCCCAGGGCACGATTCTTGAGTCTCTTTTATTTTTATTATACATTAGCGATCTACCATCTAACGTTTCCTCTAATAGCCGGCTCTTTTCAGATGATTGTGTAATTTAACGCTCAATTATTAACCTCGCCGATGCTAACACGCTTCAATGCATTGTTAACGAAGTGGAAAACTGGCGTAACTAGGTATGAGAGAGCTCAGGAAAAGAGAGAATTAAAAAAAAAACTTTTTCTCGTTTTTTCCCAGGGTATAAAAAGCGGAAAAAAAGCTAATGGTCCGTATTTACCCAATAAAATAGAGTACAATGATATAAATTACGCCAAAGTTATGTTTGTGTCAGGTTGTTAGTATAAGTATTGAGGCGATATGTTGTTTCATTCAGTTTGTATGATCTTTTAATGGTGATGGTTTGATAAATCCCCATCGTTTCTTGCTCAGAAAGGCAACCTCGATATGCGTCACGTATTACAGGACATAGGATCCAAATTTTACGGATGAAAGACGACAGGGAGGACAACCCTGGTAATGTTTTCATTCATAATTATCAATAAAAACCTGCTTTGAAAGCCACGTCAGATGCCTTGCCTACTCTCGCAATGGACGCTTAAGTCGGTACACAGAACGGAATTTCGTTTTCTTAAACTAATGGCTTAAGTGTACGTGAGCCGAGAACATGGCATTTCAGTACACAATTTTTGAGTATCTGTTCTGCGCTTGCATTTCTTGGTTTCAAAGCAAGCACACCATCCTGTAGTGCTTCCATCTGTCTTTAACTGTACTCAGTGACATAAAAGCGCACCCATCCTTTACCTCCGTTCTGCAGACCGAAATTTATTCCGCCGGTAGGTTTTCTCTGCGAAATAATGGCTTGAATTGATTTTCTGTTCCTTATTCTTAGAAAGAAAGCCTCCAAAAAAGTTCCTGCTTTCTTTTGACTCTGAATTTTGATGCAAGATTTTGTGCTATCACATTCCACAATATAACAGACCTTGTGGCTGCACAACTAGAACTGACGCACTTCGAGAACAAGAATTTAGAGGTGTTGCTTCCAACAAATAAATTAATTCACTATACCTTATGTAGGGTGCATAATTTCGCTGTAGGTACACCGAAGAAAAACTTTAGGTAAAACAACTACATTATGTTTCGCCATTGGCAAAAAGCCCGTTTTTACCATGAGGGGAGGTAAAGCAGAAAAAAAGGAAATCTGAATGCACCGCTGCCATGAAGTACTGGCAGCAGCGCACTGGCTCGCAAAGACGTCATGGATTGCTACAGTATTTACATGGATCTATTTGTGACTCTTTTTCATTAATGAAGAACTACATTGCGTTTTGAATGAACCAACGGCTCCACATAGCAATTTCTGAGAATCTTCCTGGCGTCAAACTGGTCCAAAAACGAGAAGAAAGCTCGAAAGTTGAAATGTAACATTTACGTGTTGGCTCTGAGGACGCCAACATAAATTTTACAGAAGACAGTTCGGTCTTCATTTCTTCAATAGTATGAACAAAAATAATTTCGTAAAAATTCTTTACCTTTGGTTTACTCCTTTCAAGAGGGTCGCAGAATAACATCTACTTATGGCTGCTCCTTTCCCAACGTTCAGTGCGCCCAAAGGCACCCACAAGTTCGACCTATAGTTTATGCCATGGCGAATCAGCAACACGTAACAGACCACAAGGCATACGCAATACGAAAAACTAAATTTGCGGATGTGTGCACCAGACAGTACTCCATCCTCCCCTTTATGATATAATAAAAGAGCGCAGCTTTTATGGACGGTCGACGAGAATTGCTAAAGCTAGCAAGAATCTATGAGGGAATGAAAAAGGGGGTTATTTATTACATGTGGCTTGCACTAACGTCATCGCAGCTGCCATGCTGGTGCTTCGGCATGGGGAGAAGCTGGGTCCGGTACGTCACGTGAAAGCTATCAATAGAATGTGGACATCTTGCCATAACTTAAAAACGCGTCTTTGTATGCACCCTCGACTGCTGTTATATTTAAATTCCGTGTGCTGAGAATGGTTCGAATATTTTTTCATTCTTTCTAAAATTTCCTAAAAAACTTTTTTTTTTCATGTAGTCGAAATTTCCAAACATTTTGCATGAGTAGGCGCAACACGTGGCTCACGTCATTAAATGTTAAGAAAATATTGCTAGTTTCCTATCATAGGAGTAATTTTTACTCATAATCACAGTACTTCTTTCATGATTGTCAGATCTTCCACGCATGCTCTCAGAAAAATTTAGGCATCAGCTTCTTTCTCCTCAAATGTTACGAGGTCCCTCCACACAACATACGTCACTAACGATATAAGCTAACGGTGTCTTCCGTTGTCTACGATGTAACCTTCATTTAGCCCCTTCCTCAGTGAGATTACTGGAGCGTCACAGTTTCATACGACCTGAACTGGGAGACGCATGCGCAGTATTGGCCCTGACCAAACTAACTTCGTAAAAACCTTAGAATTTGTTCAAAATCGCGCCGTTCTCTTCATTTTCTCTGATTATTCTTATTATTCAAGCGTTACCGCCATCAAATTCCGTGCTAACCTTCCCGATCTTTCATCGTGTCGCAAAGTGCCTCGCCTTTGCTTTTTCATAAATATTATCACGCAGCACCTCGAACCCCTGGGATAACACCAGCCCCCTCATCCTATAGTCCCTTCAACAAAATGCCAGGTGCTTTTGGGCACCTGCAAGACCTTGGGCGACTCGAACACAGCTTGTTCTGCCATATCCATGTCCGGTAGAACAGCAAGCGAGGCTTCTCCTGGCGGGGTGACTAACTCCACTTGGGTTCATCGCTGGCCAGTGCCGTCGGTTTTGTGGGGCGAGGGGCAGGAGGGGGGACTTAAATCAGTGGTAAACCTTCGTTCAGTGCATTATTCTGCACATGAGTCATCATTGAAGAAATAAAACGAAGGACACCGACCAACATTGAAGAACTAAAAATGAATAAATCTAAAAGACGTTTCGGCTTCACTACGGAAGCCTTGTTCACAATGGCAAGGCTTCCGTAGTGAAGCCGAAACGTCTTTTAGATTTATTCATTTTTAGTTCTTCAATGTTGGTCGGTGTCCTTCGTTTTATTTCTTCAATGCTTCATCCCGACCAGACGGGCTTCCGTCGAACCCTCGATTTCATGAGTCATCATTGTTCGACAGATTCAACGGATTGGATTTGTCTTCCCAGCGACGCTGGGCACCGCTACATCAATGTCCACTGCAAAGAAGTCATTGATAGCATCTTCTACAATTAACGGCGCCCACTCCTCATACAACAGCCATTAACTGGGGTGCTATAACGTAAAACTATTCCAAACTTTTCTATTCCAATTCTGCTATCAGCCCTCCACGATTGGTCAAAAACTTTTTTCGACCACCCCCACTTCACCTGTCTGTCACGCGACGTCACGAACACCACGATACCTCCCCATCTGATATGATGTGTACACACTGATTATGCATGATTTGACAGAAAAAATAAAAACAATTATTTCTGATTCGACCCCTTTTCGCCATTAGCCCTCGGCTATTGGTAAAAAGTTTTCGGGCTGCACCTACTTCACCTGCCTGTCACGCGACGTCACAAAACCGCAAGAACTCACCGCATCAAAGTGACGTGTACGCGATAAAGATGCATTAATATGCCGAACAAAACGGAATTTTCTTCGGAATAGCCGCAGGCTGCCCCGTTCCGAAAGGAATAGAAGATGGCTGCCGCCGATCGCTCAGACGCTGGCTACGCGCACCTGCCGGAGAGCATGGGTGTATTTGCGTATAATAATACTTCTTGCGTGGCCGTGTATCGTTTTCGAGCACTTTCGGCACGTTTACCCCCTCATTATGCCAACTCTTCTTTGCTGAGGGTCCGTTTTAGCGTCATTCTTGAGCTTCCGTTGCATGCCGCCGTGATTTTCGACCAGCCACCGCAAGCTAAGTAAGGGAAAGCCGACCAATCGTAGACGCCGGCACCACCCTCTTCATCCGGTTATCGACTTTCAGCGCAGTGGCTCGGCCCCATAGAATCCCTCTCCACTTGAGCGTTCTCCTCGCCCCTTGTCAGCCAATTAGATACGACAAGCCGCTCAGTGTAGGCAATGTTATTCGTTTTTCAAGCAAACAAAAGTTACCTCCCATGAACGAGGAGAGCGTTTGATTGGTCTGTTCAGACAACCCGGCGGGTGACCGCCCGGTGCTTGCGTTGGTGGTTACGCAAATTTGACGTCAGCAGATTGGAATATAAACATATTGGAATAGTTTTACGTTATAGGGCCCCTGGGGTCTTTCAGGTACTCAAACAAACAAACAAACAAACAAACAAACAAACAAACAAACAAACAAACAAACAAACAAACAAACAAACAAACAAACAAACACACAGACACACAGACAGACAAACAAACAAACAAACACACAAACAAACAAACAAATAAATAAATATCATCCCAGTTTTATCTCTTGGGCCAAAGTGAAGCTTCGAAAAAAAGTGACCCGGCGACTCGCTCTGTCCTTGCTGTGCTATTAGCCCCGAGAACGAACTACAGGGGCGCCGCTCGCGCCGCTCGCGTGACATCAGGGCACGGACTCGCGCCTGTCGTCTGCTACAGTTCGGGTACAGCGTCCATATGGTCCTTGGAATCCGGGCGCCTTTTGCAGTGTTTTCGTTTGGTCGCTCTCGTTCCCTCTACTTGTATATGTATGGCGGTCGTCTCAAACATATTTTTGCAACGTCTTCGTTCGCGATAATTTATTCAAAGAGCTTATTTCTTAGACGACAATACCGTTCTCAATTGCAACGCTACAGTGCCAGCTGAAGGAGCGCAGACCAGCCCATTGCGGGCTTTTCATGCGCGAATCGACAACCGTAAGAACATAGCATATAAGAATCCAGTTATTATACCATATCTGCCTCGGTGCAACAAGTATGTCATAAGTGCTAGCTATATATGACTTCTACAATTGTTACCTTGGTTTTAATCCGTTGCTTAATGGGTATGGTGTTGGAAGGCTAAGCACGAGGACGCGGGATCGAATCCCGGCTAAATGCGAAAACACCTGTGTACTTAGATTTAGGTGCACGTTAAAGAACCCCAGGTGGCCCATTTCCGGAGTCCCTCACTACGGCGTGCCTCATGATAAGATAGAGGTTTTGGCACGCAGAACCCATAATTTAATTTTAAATTGATCTTAATCCGCTAAAACAGGTTTGCTCACTACGAGTAGTTTATGGTATATATTGAATTTTTGCATTCTTTCACAGAAACGCTCAGCAGTAACACGACGACTTAACTAACACTGCAGTTTACATTCTACCAGCACCACTTGCATTTCTAACTGCTTCTCAAAATTAGGCGGTTAATCGCGTGTTTATTTTAAATTGCGGTAATTTGAAGTAAAGCTAATGGAGGCTTACAGCTGTTTGCAGAATACGAAAAGGAATGTACCAATATGTATTCCCTTTTCCGTGCTACACGTTCAACTGACTTGAGCAATTTACTAGTGTTTGTTGCTTGAGGAATATACATAACGAACCTGTTTGGCGAACTGATACAGGCCACTCGGCCCACATTTTTTATTGAAATATGCTTTTGGGCCGTATGGCTGCAGCCAGAAAGAAGCCGAAGCGTCATTAATTAGTAGTATGGGACATGTTAAAGATATCATTTTTCCCTAGTGTAGGGTCAAAAATCAAGTGAAATATGTAACGCTTGTGCTAAATCCGTTACGAAGGTTTGCGAGCTCTTTTATGTACCGACGAGGCGAATAGTTCTCCGTTTGTATAATTAAACAACGCTGGATCGAGACATGGTGAGGCAGAAGGTGCTTGAATTTTCCTTTTCTAGGCACCCTAAGCTGTGCTGTAGTACCTCGAGTATATTTTAGGCATTGCGATTGACGCTGTAAAAGACTGCTTCATGGTTTCAGTTCGAAGTTGTAGTGAATTCAAGGGTTTCGCAAACAATACCTGCCTCGCCATAACGACAGTCGGTTGCTACCGTGGCGTGAGGCGTGTGCCATATTGCCGATAAAAGCTACTGAGTGCCACAAAGAAACATTTCATCGCTTGCATTTGATTGGCTCTCGTTCTTAACTACGAAACTTTACTTTCAAGTGACTGATACAATAGTACTTGTGAATTATATACGTAAATAGTCTACACATGACGCGCCGTCGTGTTAGAAGCCATGAGCAATTCGTTTTATGGGGGCCTGTTTCAGAGAGCGGTGAAAGTAGGAGTAAGCTTTTCATACGAAGTGCGCGCCTAACTCTTTCGTTTACGCATCAATAAGTGGCCTTATCTGACTAGAACAACTCATCAGAGTAATAGAAATCATGATGACAACTTCGCTGGGCAGTGTTTTTCTAACACGGATAACATGTTGACACCATGACCAAGATTTTTCTTTCATGTAAAATGCAATGTCTCTCATAGCTAAGTACTAAGGCAATGTTAAATGTTTAGCGAAGCATCACACACAACTTCGACATTATTTTTACGCAAAATTTATGGACCTACAGGGCTCATACATGATTTGCGAAATCAGTATACCCCTTCAACGCTACATAGCTTGCGATATCCAAGCCCCACATTTTCTCGACTCGCGCGCTTTTACAGAAGGAACTGCGGTTCAGGCCTGGCAGCAGAAAGAAGCCGACATAGGGACACTAAAGCGAAACAATAAATCAGTTTAGAATAATGAAGCATTGCTTGAGGACCCTGCAGGCAGTCATTTAAAAAAAGATTGTTTGATTATTAGATGAGAAAATGAAGGTCCAAGTATCAGTATTTGAACTTCGCGCCGATACGTTAGCGTGACGTCAGTGATCCCAAAGTATGTTTTCGCATTTGGGCCGCGTTGGCTGAGTTAAAGTTCCCGAAACTTGCCATGTTTAATATTTGGTTCCTTTAGAACACAATGTAGTCAATCTGTACCGCTATATATATTTAGTAGGCGCTAGAAGACGTCATCAAAATCCAAGACGTCACAGCCACCAGGTGCGCGAACTCAAGTAGGCGTCGCCAGCCGTATTTCATTCTTGCGCTTTTTCTGGCTTACCAAACGTCTTATCGTTGTAAGAGGGGTACTTTTGGTGTTGTAGAAAGGTAATTTACTGATGCAGAAGAAATCATTTTTTCTTTAGTGTCCCTTTAAGTACGGTTCGAACCACCCAGACCTCAAGCATGCACAAAAGGAACGATCGCGCGCGGCAGCCTAGCGAGCCGGAGCGAGTGGCGTCCTGGCCGTGACGTCACTCGCGAGAGGGCGCCACTCCAAATTCTCGCCGCTAATGCTGGGCCAGCCGAGCGCGTCGGGCAACGTCGAGGAAAGAAGTGCCTGTGGATCGGACTGAAGTTGGGCAGACTCAGTGGTCCGTTCTTGGAAGGCTACCGTACCGCGTGCAAACATGTGCACTCCTTGTCTTTGGGCCAGAAAATATCTAGAGGAGGCAGGGTGACGTCATGGCGTCGCCGTGAGGGTAGTAAGCACTAATTAATTGCGTGACCTGGAAAGAAGAAAACGCCGGTCACGTGACGGCGTCACCGGTTAAGAACAGCTATAAAACAACGAGACGAGTAGCTAGAGAAAACACACTCTCTGACATTACTTATACAACTGGAACTTCTGCTTTGTGGTATATTTATTTATTTATTTATGGATACCGCGATCTCGAATAGAGATCATTGCAGGTGTGATGCATAAAATGTCTTTGCATAAAAATGAACAAATACGATAAAATATAACTACGTATATAGTACTGAATGAACATAAGAATTTGTTAAATATCAAAAGCAGAAAATTGATGAATAACAAAAATAATTTAGAGACAACACAGCAAACCCCAAATAATACCGAAAATGCAGAACAAGACCAGATAGCATTGCACACCTAACAAGCCCTAAATATTACAAGGAAAAAGGCACACGCGGACATAAGTAACACTGCTCAAAGAATTATTGTAAATATTTCTCAAATGAAGACACTGAATCTTGGGTTACAACATCATCGGCAAGGCTATTCCATTCTACAATGGTTCTGGGAATAAAAGAGTACTTAAACCAGTTATTACACGGAACTAAAGGTGTTATTTTAAAAGAATGTCGTTGCCTTGTAACATAGCCCTCGGGGTAAGTGATATGTGTTGCATCTATGTAATAATATCCTTTTACGAGCTGGTAGAAGAATTTTAGTCGACAAATTCAAATTCTGTTAATTCTGTTGAAAACTGAAGGTAAACCATTTCGCTTGATGAGTGCAATACCTGACGTACGCACGATATATATATATATATAGGTTAACCTGTAACTGTTAACCTGTAAATAAACGTTCAATAAAGTTTTGCAAACTATAGTGTCACTCTTCTTGCTTGGCAGCAGTGCGGGACAGTCAAGAACTCAGGAGACTGGCCTGGCGAGAGATGTCGAGGCGACCGGCTGGATCGTTTGATCCCTTTCTATAGCTAGCAATATGCTACGCTACTCGCTCTTTCGATGCTCTTCAACCTGAAGCCCATACGAGACCAGTGTTGTAACCTTGCATGGCTGAGAATTAAGGATGCTAAATTTCGTTCAGAAGCAGCTTATTAGCGCGAAACCAATTTGCCTTCAAAGCGAAATTTTGTGATACCAAAATCTTGATTTCTTCAGCGCCGCTTGGATATCATCGTGAACCAGGCGAAACGCGAACTTGACAACGTTCGGCTTTTCCTTGTCTTTGCTGCGAACGCGACGAGTTGCGTCTGCTCATATCCTCTTTAGTTGCGGTGAGTAGGTTTGTGTTCGCGACTTGGTTTTGCGAGTGTAGTCCGATACAGTGGCAAGGAATAAATAAAAGCATGCCCATTGAAGTTCGGGTTAAATGAACCGTCTGCTTACTCAATGTGGCTCCATTTCACTAAAGTATGCTAAGTATTTCTGCACACGACGACTTTACTGAATGCAGTGCATTGCTTGTCGGGATGTTCATGGTGTGGTATTCCGTCAGCGGCAGTAATGGAATCGCTTTTTTTCTTCCGTCTCGTAATGGGAGTCGAGGAGGGGGGCATGCCGCCAATAAATACCTCGTGCACTTGCTTAGAGTCGGTCAGTTAGCTCTTTTCGTCAATATACGCTGGATGACTGAATAAATCAAGATTCAATTGCTCTGTAATTACGAAGGCTGACTTGCAATTGCGCAAAGGATCATTCTATACCACCTCGTACTACAATGGAGTCCGCAGCGCGTAGGAATAAAATTACGGAACTTCGACACATTTATTGACAGTCCGTCATAATTTGTTGCTGAAAGGGATCTGGCTAGAACACTAAATTTTTTTAAGGACTTCTACGAGTGGGCGTCGACTAACTTCTCATTAGGCTTCGTGGGAACGTCCTTGATATGTTGATGCTGTTGACTGCTCTGCGTTTAAGTTATATAAGCTCTTTTAGTGTTTTATCTAGTTGATCGTGTAGCTGCCTATTTCAGTTCTTACTCAGTACTACTTGTTCCTGCTTCACACCTTTCCAAGTTAATGTTATGTTATTTATATGTTTGATACTTCACTACAGATTTCTTGCGTTTTATGCGCACACTTTTGAGCTGAAGGTTTCGCATTTAACGCCAAGATCCATCAACCTTTTAGTAATTTCCTTGACTGTCGTAGGTGACTTTTCACTTTAAATACGACACATGGCAGGGCAGCCCGGGCACTAAAATAATAATTGACATGCACCTATAATATGACACGTATCTGTTGTAATCTGCGTGGTCGAAGCCAACGGCGATATAATAAAATCATTTCCGGTTATCTTAGAGTTTTTGAACATTAACAACATAATATGTTAAGTTATCATAGTTGGTATATATTTCGAAAGCAGAATAATGAGTGCTGAAATCTGACTGGACTGCTTTTCACGCCGGATGTGAGTACATAAATCGTTAGGAGATAACCACTGATTAAGAGTGTTGATGCAAACTGACCTCCTGGAACGGAATAATGCCGAAGAAAACAAGTTATTAGGCGATATAAGGGAGTTAGGTTAAGCATTTTGACAAACCGGACGTAATAGACTGTTCTTTTGTTGCACAGAACGCAGCTCTTTGCTTTTCGATGCCGGAAGCCTAACATTGCGTTTTTTTTTCCGGAGGCGGAAATTTAAGCGTTTTAGGAACAGCATCAACGCGAAAATGAACAAATGTTTTGGCAATCCGTTTCACAATGGACCAAAAATATACGCTATAGCTAATAACGGTACTGGTACGCTGAATATATTTTCTTATATATATATATATAACGAACGATGGCCGGCAAAATAAGCAGAACTCACTCAGACTGACACAAGAAATGTATCTTTAGCATAATTTGGAAAGCATATTTAGCACCAGCGAACAAGGACAGAAAGTAGACGACACCACAATGTGCTAACTTCAACAACTTGATTTTCAGGAAACCCCCACCTATTTAACCCGTGCACGGTGGCGCCACCTCACCCAAATTTTAACCACCCAAAAAAGCTGTCTCCTTATTTAACAAGTCGACCGAAGGGACACTAACACACGTATCACTATTTCGACAGATAGCCTGAGTCTCAATATTCTCTCGCAGTTTTATCTTTGTGCTTTGCAAGAACCCGGCAGGGCCCATAGTGACATACACCCATATACACCGGCGCACAGCCGCATTCCTGAGAGTGATTTGACAGATGACCGTGTTGCTTATTTCTCACGTTTATACTATGTTCTCGTAAGCGGCCATTAAGACACCTTCCTGTCTGTTCGATGTATTTTTTTCCCACCGGACAGCGGGAACTAGTAAACAACAGCTTCTACGCAACCCACTGGTGCTTTACGATGATTCGTAGGGCATGCGACAGCTGGCTTACGGTACTGGTCCGCTAACCGACATATTTTCGCGAGTTTTTCTGGCGATGAAAAGATCACTTTTGTGTCCACCCGGCTAGCCATTTTCTTAAGACTATGTGCCGTTCTATGCAGATAGAGCACTACCGCTACCTTCCCTCTGCGTTCCGTCCATTGATCTGCCGCGTCCCGAGTTGTGCTGCATGACCAGCATCTTTTTAACAGCCCTTCTACGACCCTATACGAGCATAATGCTCACTTGGACTGAGACTCGCCAACACCAGAACCAACCTGGCTCACTCCGACTCACTTAACTTTGTAGTGCAGGTACCGATATAGCAAACACGTAGGTGTTATTGCCCTTCGCGGTGTAGTATGAAGACGCTAAGCAGGTCGACAACAGAAAACGTCATGCGGTTATACTTTTGCTTGACGGACGCTGCTCGTATAGCGCTGAAGAAAACAACTTTTTTTTTTTACCCAGTGGTGAAGAAATAAACTATTAGAAGCGGCGGGCACTATATAGACTTCTTTTTGGGCATGTGAACGCTCGCGTCCATAGATTTGCTGTCAAGGGGGTTTGCGCCGAAGGCGAACCGGATGCAAATTTCGAGAACCTGTAGAAGGCAACTTCAAAATTTTGTTCTTGCTTGAAGCAAAGAAGTAATCAAATAAAGCTTTCTCAGTTTGGAAAAAAATACAGTGCCCCATCAGAAGCGTTGCTGAGCATATGTTTCCTAAGACCGCATCAGTGTTCAATTGCCGGCTAAACTTAGGCCAAAAATGATTTTTTTTTGCATATTTATCGGCGCCTGTGCGCACTTCTGCGCAATATTTCTGCCCAAAAACATTTTTCGCGTAAAGTAACTATCCTAGGCATTTAGCTTCTACAAAATTTGCGTTTCTGTATTAAGCCATCTTTTGAATTATAAGGAGCCAAATATCCGAGGTGCCCCAACTATCATGCACCAAGGTTTAAAATTATGCAAATGCCACGTAGCTGGACATAACTCCAGTAATGTTGTTTGCCGTCGCTTGGAGATACTTAGGTTATTTGTTACATTCTGCCTAATTACATAATTAGTTCGAAATATTTAATTAACTTATAAAATATTATAATTAGATGAAAAGTGTTAATGTGAAGGTTGTAGAGCAGCATAAAAAACTCCCGATACAGCTTTCAGTTGCTCAATACGTGCTACATGAAGTTGTTTTTGCGAGCGCGAAAAAAGCCCGCGAATACACGCAAAATTGCCGCGCGACTGACCGTTCGAGGCACTTTAACGCTCACACTTCGCGGTGAAGCGTTAATCATGGAGGATTTTCTCCTTTATTGTATCCAAGTTCTCTCGGTTCAGGAAAAGGAACTCATACGCCCTCTGCTGCAGAAAACTGGCCTTCCTTTCTGTACTCCTCTCATTGAGAACATTGGTTCTTGGGCACAGGCAAAGGAATGTTTGTTCAATGATTCAGAACTTCCAGTTGGCTTCCAAGCGGTTAGGTTGTTGAATTTCGAATACGCTTACTGCGAACAGCAGTTATAAGCTAGGGAATGAGCTGAGCGTGTTTGTCCGTCCACCGTTCGCAAGAATATTGAATAATTAGCAATCCCCCCCTCCCCCCCGAAAAGAAAAAACGGAAAAGAAACGTGCGGTGGTGTGAGGAATGGAGTGAGTGCTTATTTGGCTTCAAGTCGAGCGCTCTAACCTATACTCCACGTCCGTTTTTTATCTTTGTTGCACGTTGATGACGTATGGAGCGGTTTATGGTGTGGGGATGCGCGACTCTCGCGCGTCCCCTGATATATTGGTTTTCCCGCACGGCTCGCGTGGCCTGGCGCCCGCGGCGGTCGGAGTGGTTGAGGCGCAGTACGAGAGATGGCGCGAGTGTGGCGCTGCTAACGCCGCCGACAGGCGGGGTTACTGGGGCGCCGAAAGACAAGGCGCTTGCTCTCTTGGGGTCGGGACAGCAAGCAGTACGGACGTGCCGTGCCGTGCGTGCGCCGATCCATGCTTCTGCGAGACTGTCTCGCGTGGCCGCCTTCGAACGCGCCACCGTTCGCGTGACCGTACGCGCGAACGACCAGGCGTTGGGATCCAGCATGGGGCGAACATATTCGCTCGCTATCCGGTCGCGGTGAGTCGGACTTCTAGATTTGTCGCGCGCCCATCGGCATGTTTTGTGGATAGCAACTCGGCTAGCAGGCATTGATCTATGAAAGGTGCAATAAATGCCCTTGTGATTGTTTGCACTACTGTGTTTGTCGTTCCTTTGTCCCAAGAGCACGGGAGGAGAACTCCGCAATGGGCAAGGGCCAATGATAGATAAAGAGCGTCAATTTGTTCCACGGTAAGCATACTGCCCTTATAGAAAGTGAGCGAGCACGCTATCTGTATGCAAGATGTAGTGTTTACACTGAACTCGCTTAAAATTCACGAAGTCATCCAGAAAAGCCACTTAGTCGGTTGGCTAGGCGTGGTTCTGTTCTCTCACACCCACTTCTCTAACGTACTACACACTGTGGTAGAAATTTTCTCTTGTTGACCTTACATGTGCATCCGCATTTCGAGCATTCATTATATTTTTTATTCAGTCTTTACAGACTATGGAGCCTTAGGATACGGAGAAATCGGATACCATGGGATGTGATTGGTAGCTCCTTCTCTTTTTTTATTGTTCTCTGTATAGTATATCCTAATGGAACATGGTGTCCAAATAGTCCACATAAACACGTTCTACAGCCTCTGCTCTTTTACACAATTAGCAGTTATTTGCCCTTGGCACAAAATGCCCTTTTCACTGAGCCATTTGTTTTTTTTTTACTTACGCTGAGAAACTCGCCCGCATTACGGCTTGCCTTTGTGGCGGCTCACATCTGCGAATAGTATTTGTGTCACGCAGCCCAAAACAAAGCCAAGTCTTAAGCTATGGCTCAGGCTTCCAGCGAGCGTGAAGGGGCGTGCGCTCGCGAATCGGCGTCTGTGTGTGCATTTGTGCCCAGATGCAAAGCCTTCGCCTCCTCTCTGAGATTCACGCTGACGGCAGCGGCAGAACGCCAACGCGGCTGGACAAGTCGACCCTCTTCTGGGCCAGAGTGTGTCCTGCTTCTGGCCTTAGCCTAAACATACGCCCTCTGTTACGAGCATCTTGTGGAGCTGATGGCTCTTTACGTAGCGATGTAACTAAACGTTTTGTTGGTCGTTACGTCGCTTCGTCTCTGCCTGGGCCCTCTCCTCTGAGCGTTTTGGTCAGTGGTAGCTAACCAACTTTGCAATATCATCTACTGCGATTGACCATTATAAGTTAGAATATTAGCTGAACATGCATGTCCGTCCCCGGCAGAGCAGATTCCTAGGGCTGCACAATATACGACGCGCAGTACGTAAGAAAGGGCTTTAGTATGGTGGGTGTGAGGCAAGAGATAAGCATAAATAAAAAAAATATAGAAAGCTACGCCCCAGCTCTCGGTACCAATGTAACCTTGCAAAAATATGCGAATCGATATGCGGAGAACATCGATTCCCACGCACTGTGGGAATCGATGTAAGCGAAGCTTTGTATGCTATTTGCTTTGATTTACAATAATTAGCAGTGATGTTGGCGGCGAATGTGTAATTTCTTCAGCGTTTATTGCAATACGAGAGTAGTGAGTTAATGTTAAACGTTACCTTGCGTGGACCACTGCTCTTTGTCTACGTAGTTCACAGAACACACAGGTAGACGTGTTTGCCTGAGGCGTTATTGTTGGTAATATCATTGCCTCACATGGCTCATAGAATTGTTACAGAAGTGTACAGAAGAACCTTTCTTCAACAACGGCTAGTCAGCAAGGGGAATGCTCTTGCCCGTTCGGCAGCTGGAAAGCAGCGTTCAGACATTTCATATACGGACGCAGCAGCGCTGCGTGCTTCACCACCACGGCTACCGGCAGAGACGCCAGCTCCAAGCGCTCTCTTTAGGCTATGGACGATTGTAATGTTTACACCATCAGAGCCCAGCACGCGAACTCCACAGCCCAGCACCTGCATTTTTATCAAATAGGAAAGGAAGCACAGGACATACCATACGCAAAAACTTTGAAACGATGCCGCGGCGTCACCGGCCGGGATGGATGGATGGATGTTATGATCGTCCCCTTTGCAACGGGGTGGTGCGTTGCTCTACCAAGCTCTTGCTATTATACTGCCTAATGCCCTACCCAGGTTAAAGAAAGAAAAAAAAAAAAAGAAAACCCCTATGAACTCCCACAACCAAATTTTCTGATCCCCTATTGTGAACTTAGCTTTTGTACGTCTCCGTTTTTTGTCGTTTCTCTACTTTTCTTTCGCCAATCTTCCAATCGCCTCTTATTATAATCTCTATTGCGGACATGTTTACTTTTCCACTGCTCATGCTGAACCCCAAGGGCTTCAAGGAGGCCAGTGGTGCCTAAATCGACCGCTGGGCAGACGTGTTCACATTCTAATAAAACATGCTCCATCGTTTGCCTAGCTTTACCACAGCAAGACATGCTTCTTCTTCCATCTTATATATCGCTTTAAAGGTGCTTGTTCTATGGCATCCCGATCTCGCTTCGAAAAGTAATGAGCTTCCCTTTGAGTTATCATAAATTGTTTCTTTCCTGATTGCGTTTTTTCTCTTAAGTAGTTACTCATGGCAGGTTTATTTTCCATTGCCGCTACCCATGAGATTATTTCAGCCTCTCTGTCTTTCCGCTTGATGGTCTTTGTTGCTGTGGTGCCCACCCTACAGGCCGCATACTTGTTGGTAAGCTTCCTAGTTCTTTTCCTCCACTGTGAATCAATGTTTTTCCTGTACAGATACCTCAACACTCTCCCAGCCCATTAACTTTCTTCCATATTCCTCAGTCATTCTTCATAATCAATTTTACTGCGAGCTTCCCCGGGATGCGCGGAGGCGAGCGCCATCTGATAGTGTTGCAAGAAACCCAGCGACGCGCGCTAGCAAGATCACAGCGGCGCCCTGGAAGTCGGGAGAAGAAGCAAAAGAAGCTTCGCTTTAAAAGGCCCTATTGAGGTTTCTCCGCTCTCGCAAGGCCATTCTAATGCCAATAAATATTGACTCAGTTGTTCTGTCACCAAAATAATTGTTAGAATCATGAAATAAAATTGCTAAAGGCTTAGAACAGCGCTTACAAGGCTTACAACTAAGCTGCCAGTAAACTTCGTAGGCGTTCAATCCAGCTGTGATTTTATAGACCTAACAATGGAAGATCTTCAACGCGTTGTTCGCCTGCTCCCTGGCACAGATACGGTTCCAGATAGCATTACATCATGCATGTTCAAAATATTGTTTGACCTCTCCCCACAAGACCTCTACGATATAATTAACTACTCCCTCATGAACGCATGGATTCCTCCTGACTGGAAACTTGCAAAAGTAATCACCCAGCTTAAAAAACAAGGAGCGGAACGAATACAGATAATATAAGGCCAATCGCACTAATTTCGAATGTTATGAAATTAATAGAAATGGTACTGCACATTCGTATCATGAATTTTTTAACGAATAATACATTATTGAACCCATGCCAGATTGGATTTAGACCCGGATGTTCGATAAGGTGAGCACATGTCTATTTAGGGAGACGCATTAAGCTTGCTCGACACAGGCGGCAGTATGTAACTTTGGTGACTCTTGATTTAGCTAAAGCGTACGACCATGTAGAACATGTCATACTCCTTAGCGTATTAAATGACATGAGCTTTCCTTGGTATATTATAAACTCGGTATATGAATTTTTAAAGGATAGGAAATTTTATTGCTCTCAACGTGGCTTGTTGTCACCAAAATATAATCAATCAAGAGAAGTTCCTGAGGTATCTATCCTTTCTCCTGCTTTGTTTAAGGTTTTATTAAGCTCAATTCCATTGTGTGATACCGTACAAGTATATGTCTATGCGGACGACAAAGCATTATTTGCGTCTGCGAGTGATATTCACTCATTACAAAGAATGCTGCATTCATACTGAGGAACGCTTGAAGCTTGGTTTTCAAATATTCGAATGTCGCTTAATGTTAACAAAAGCTCCTTGATTGTGTTTACGTTGAATGTACCGGTTAATACTTTTCTTCAATACCGTGAGAAAATAATTCCGCAAGTGGACTATTTAAAATATCTAGGTGTATTATACGACGCAAAACTGAGCTGGCGAAATCCCATTGATCACGTCAAATCTAGGGCAGCACGCGCTGTTGGCATGATAAGCAAACTTGGCCGACGTCGCGCTGGGCTACGCATGGAAACTATGATAATGATTTATCGCATGCATGTTCGACTGATACTGGAATTAGGGTGCGGGCTGTTATCTGGTGGGCCAGCATACAATATTAACCGCTCGGTTCTTCTAGACCAGGAGGCTCTTCGGAATTGTCTCGGTTTACCAAAATTTGTTGCAAACAATGTTTTATATCAAGAAGCACGACTGCCTAAGCTTCGCTGCAGATTCCGCATTGTAAAATTAAAAAAAAAAACATATATAAACATTTTTGAATCTTTGAGACGATCACAATTTGTATTTATTGATGAAATAGAGCATATTTCGATAACATCAGGTTTCATTTGTACGCACAAGCTGAGCCTAATGTACGAGTACGTTAACGTACACGAGATCATTTGCTGAGAAAAGCCCTTGCCTAACATAAAGATTGCATTTGATGGTATATTACCATCGAATATGCCAAACTCCTGCCCACTCGATATATAAATGGCATGCTAGATGATCATTTAAAGCAGTTGCGAATAGATAATGTGATCGCGACTGATGCGTTTATGCGTGAGGAGAGCGAGGGTGTGGGTATCTTCTGTCACTATTCTGGCCATATGCATTAGGCCTTGCCGATTTCACAACCATATTTCTGGCTGAACTATCCGTCGTTATCTGAGCTCTTCGAAAACTTTCTTCAAATTATTCAACCGTGTTTATATTGACTGATTTACTGTCAGTATGCGCATCACTCACTTTATCTTCAGACAATACTGTTTAAATCATTAACCTCTCCAAACTTAAGTGTGGTGCGATTGGTATGGATTCCAGGCCATCGTGGCATATTCTCAAATGAAATGGCTGACACACTTACGCGGATGTCTCTTGATAGAGCAGTTATGTCCATTATGCCAACTTCGGCTTATTTCCCTGCTGCTAGGCTTAGAAAATTTTCTCTTTTCCATGATTCTACAAAACTGAAAGTCCAGACGTTGGAATTTAATCATTTGTCATTTGCATGGGATAATAAATGGTGTTCAACACGTAAATTAGAAATCTCCATAACAAAATTAAGCTGCCGCATCCCACCATCAAATTCTTACCTATACAGATCCGGTCTGGCAGCGTCCCCTCTGTGTCCTGCCTGCCACGAACCTGAAAACACTGACTACTTTCTACTAGTATGCCGTTGATTTAGAAATCAAAGAAATGATGATGATGATGTGTGGTATTTTGTGGCGCAAGGGCCAGGTTTGGCCAAAGAGCGCCATGACAAGTGATAGTGTTAACGATGTATTATGGAAGATGTGACTTGGCTGTAAAGTGGCCTAAAAATAGTCGCTGTAAAGTGCGTAAAATCTACGTGCTATAAAATTATGGCGATGACTAATGACGAATACTATGAACATTAAAATCCATCGTAAAAGAATGATGCATTGTTTAAAATATGCGAGATGTTAAATTGCTTACAGCACTACTGCCTCGCCAGAGCCCTTGAACCACAAGGGCCTAGAGGCATGTGCTATTCAAAATAATTATCGCAGCGGCATCCTCTGAAGAGAGGAAGCGCTACGAACGTGTGGGGCTAATAACATGCAACACAACATCTTTCAAAAAACCTAGGACGGCGTTGGTGTCAAACAGTGGCTCTGGACCAAGTAACATAACAGGATGAAGGGGGATGTGGTGCCGGTATGCTAAGAGAAAATGTTTTTTTCTTTCGGATTCGGCTTCCCGACACTCCAGTAGGACGTGGAGGACGGTCAGGCTCTCCCCGCATCTACCACAGGTTGGAGGCTCGTTTCCCGTGAGTAAGAAGTTATGTGTGCCATAAGTGTGTCCTATTCTTAGACGGCAGAATAGGACATCTGTCCGGCGGGATTTTGTTACAGCAGGCCAGAAACCTAATTGTGGCTTTATTACATGCAGTTTATTATTTATTTCTTCGTCCCACATGCGTTGCCAGTGGTTTCGTAGTCTCCTTCTTAAGAAAGGCTTCAGGTCTGTGACAGGGACCGAAGCAGTAGGATTAACTGCATGCAATGAAATTGATGTGGCCATCTGGTCCGCTAGTACATTTCCCTCGATGCCCCTATGTCCAGGCACCCAGCATATTATCACATGTTGGTTAGATATATATGCTTTACACAGTACGGAGTAGAGTTCATTAATTACCGGATTTTTGTGGCTACAGAAAGACATCAAGGCCTTCACAACACTAAGGGAGACCGTATATATAATTGATTTCTGTAGTTTTGATTTCTTTATATGCTTTACAACCGACAACAGTGCGTAGGCCTCAGCCGTAAAGATACTGGTTTCCGGATGTAGTACCTCGGATTCCGAGAAAGATGGACTGACGGCTGCATAGGACACCCCGTCGTGTGACTTTGATGCGTCTGTGTAGAACTCCGTGCAGGAGTACTTGTGCTGGAGTTCCCGGAAATGCATTTGGATTTCAATCTCTGGAGCATGTTTTGTGACGTCCACAAAAGATATATGGCATTGTATGAGCTGCCACTCCCAAGGAGGTAGCAGCTTGGCTGGATGCATAAGGCGAAGCTCGAGGAGTGGAACGTGCATTTCTTCACTAAGCTCCCTCACACGCAGCGAGAAAGGCTGTCTTACGGAGGGACGATTGCGAAAGAGTGTAGCATATGTCATGTCATTAATGGTATTAAAACAGGGATGTTGAGGATTTGAGTGGACTTTCAGAAAATATGTTTGGCTGATGTATGTTCTCTGAAGATGAAGTGACCACTCATTTGATTCTGCATATAAACTTTGTATGGGACTTGTTCTGAAAGCGCCTGTGGCCAGTCGGATTCCTAGATGGTGGACTGGGTCTAGCATCTTTAGTGCGCTCGGGGCGGCAGAGTGATAAATCACGGCGCCATAGTCTAGTCGTGATCGAATGAGGCTTTTATAGAGAGTCATTAAGCACTTCCTGTCACTACCCCATGTGGTCTGGGATAGAAGTTTAATTATGTTCATTGTTTTTAGACATTTTTCTTTAAGGTGTTTAATGTGGGGGACGAAGGTGAGTCTGTAGTCAAGTATGACACCTAGAAATTTGTGTTCTTTGTTTACAGGTATCTGTTGTCCACGCAGTTCTATGCAAGGATCTGGGATAAGTCCTCTCTTTCTTGTAAAAAGAACACAAGAGCTTTTGTTAGGATTGATCTTAAATCCATTCCTGTCTGCCCACGTTGACACTTTGTTCAGGCCATGCTGTACCTGTCTCTCGCAGACTGCGAGGTTACAAGATTTGAAAGCTATTTGAATGTCGTCTACGTAGACAGAGTAAAAGATGGCGGGTGGTAGTGAAGCACGAAGCGTGTTCATCTTCACGATAAAGAGCGTGCAGCTGAGCACGCCTCCTTGGGGTACACCTGTTTCTTGCGTAAAAGGACGTGAGAGTGCATTGCCGACTTTTACCCGGAAGGTACAGAAATCAAAGAAAGAAATTCAGATTTTATTTCCGAAAATTGGGCATTTCTTTAACTACTCAATATATCCTCTCCTTCGGGGCTTCTTCATTGGGCTTTTGCCACAAGAACGTCTGTGTGGTCATTTGCGACCGTCTCTGTCAAAAAAAGGCTGTCATGTTAGTTCCCGAAATCAATAATTGGGTAGCTCATTAAATTGCTGATTGCGTGTTAGAAACTATTCTAATACCCCAAAAGAAGTGTTGCTGTTTACATATAGTTATAATTATTTTTATTTCTGTATCTGCCAGGTAAATGTGTTTCTTAATTATCATAAACATTATAACTCTCCCTGATTTATTTTTCGTTTAGGTTTTTCTCTCTCCCCCTGCCCTTTAATCTTTAAACGTTGGCTTCTTGGCCAATCCCCCGTAGTGGGTAAGCTCCACATGTGAGGAACAAGCAAGTAAGCAAGCAAGTCGCGTCAAGCATGGAGAAGAAGAAAAAGAAGAAAGCGTGACGGGTACTGAATGGCGAAGAAACGCAGTCAAGGTGCGAACAGGAACATGAGCAACGCTGAAGATATTCAGCCTCTCCGTGAGAACGACGAAGACCTTCCCGCTCCTCAAACAGCTGTAAGTGTTCTTCGCG
The DNA here is from genome assembly GCF_023375885.2 of Dermacentor andersoni. Taxonomy (NCBI): domain Eukaryota; kingdom Metazoa; phylum Arthropoda; class Arachnida; order Ixodida; family Ixodidae; genus Dermacentor; species Dermacentor andersoni. Next base: position 139,432,335 of record NC_092814.1, read on the forward strand.
ACCCATTTAGGCGGCTTCAATACAGCTCTTGTTAAGCAGCATGTTCCATCATGATTTCTTCGCCTATGCTCCCGTGGCTAATTGCATGTGGTTCACGTGCAACCTATCCAAAAGCCTAAGCTTCTGAAAGTGAATAAAAGTCGACAAAGGAACCGTTCATAATGTAACGTCCCGCTAAACAGTTTAAATCGTACGCGCTCAATGGTGTAGAGACTATTGTTTTCATTGCTTCGAAATTTCGGTGAATCAGTTGTTGTTATGGGTAACAGAATTTACCCTTCAGCCTTAGTTCTCTTTACGAAATAAACCCAAGCTTTCTCTGTTCTTTTCCAGCAAAGACAGCACCAGAAGTACCGGATAAGCCCTCTACTGCTGCTCATTCCTACTGTGCTGGTCGCGTCTCTTGTGATTGCTGTCGTCACGATCATCAAAGCTATTCCAGAGGTGCGTTTTTGGCAAAACTTAATTCCCCCCCCCCCCCCCCCCCCCGCGCACGCACGCACGTACACGCACGCACGCACACGCACGCACACGCACGCACACACACGCGCACACACACGCACGCACGCACACACGCACGCACACGCATATATATATATATATATATATATATATATATAAAGGGAGAGAGAGAAAGAAAAGGTAGCCGCATGCGAAGCGTAAATGAGGTTGCTGCAAATGGTTATATAATGTTTCTGTAAAGATTGTGCAAGAAAGTCAGGGTCAAGGCTTAGAAATGACAGATATTGCGTCCTCTTGACCTCGAGAAGCTTTCATACATACACATCCAACAAATTTTCTTGGCTTTTCATTTGGCTATTCGTTCGAGACACAGAGCACGTATTTTCGTCGATGGGCGAATGCCTGTTGGGTAATGCTGACTTGTAACTTTTGTGGTAGAAGCAGGCAAGCAGCTTTTCGTGTATGTATATGGATCGTTGCCGAATGTTTATAGGAGTTTTTTTCTTTTTCATTGAATTTTCCTTTTTCATTGAAAGGTAAGAGCGGTAACAGAGCAGAACATGAAGGAGCTCGCGGACCAGACCCTTCGTTATGATTTGGTTATGGATTGTAACAGAACGTTTCTTGTACTATTATTCTCGTGTGTTCTATCTTTTCACTTTCCAGCTATAAAATGCCCATGCTTTCTATAAATTAGGTTCCCACCCAGCCCCTCTGGAGGTGTGTTTCCTTTCGTCCTGTTTGCTAGCGCTTTACGTCTGCTGCCACAAACTACATCGCAAGTTTATTTTCTTTAAGAATGCCAGAAATTTAGGCTTATGCCATCGATTATATAGTGACTTCACATACTCAACAGCTTTCAGCACCAGAGGTTTTGTAACACAATCCAGCGACGGTGCAAAAAAAGAATGACAAGGAGTAACTCACCAAAAGAAAAAGACTGAACGTTGCTATTAAGAAATAAACAGTTCCTGACCATACTGCTTTGATGATGTGGTCATTATGGCCAGTTATGTTTGAAAAAGGGACTACGCGCTCACTGGGTGTGAAGCTGACAATATATACTTAGGCGACGTACAACAAAAATACCCTTGTCAAGGGGGTTACGTAAAGGCGCAAACGGGCGTAAGCAGTCAGGCGTAAGCAGCGGGCGTTATAGGGCGTAAGCAGCACGTATAGCTGTCTCGAGATTTGGGCAGTCGCTCACAAAAATATCTTTTTTACTGTGGACAAGAAATTCGAGCTAGAGAATGGGCTGAACTTGTTCGTCCGTCCTTCCGCCCGTTTACAAAAACATTTGAACAATTCTAATTAAATAAAAACGTCAAAGAAAAAAAATCACTAGTGGCGTATAGGAACCGAACCAGCACGTATGGGGCTTCAAGCGGAGCGCTCTGACTACTCTTGCACGTCGGCCTTCTGCTGCGATGAAACGTTATAGAGGTGAGGAAATGGGCTGAACGTGTTCGTCGGAGTCTCCCCGGGCTGCGCTGCACTATGCGCAGTAGGAAGGAACTTCGGCTTAGTGCGTCTTTCTTTGAGCAAAGTAAGCAAAGAGCGCCGGGAAACTTTCTTTTTGTATACTCGTGCGAAGCGAACAGAGTGTCTGGGAGACGAAGCATTCTGTTCGGCTTTAGCGAATATCTACGATGGATTTAACGATTGTTGGAAATCTTACACGCCTAACGAAGGGGAAATGATATAGGTAGGTTTTGGGTGGTGATATAAGTGCTTGATGGTAGTGGCGGTGACCAAGGCTATTATTCTCAAAAAAGTGCTTAAGCTAGAATTGCTCGTAAGAGCATACACCAGCCAATCGTGACGTTCGACATATTATTAGCGAATACGGCTGTCCGATGTGAAAGATCCCTTAAGAAAAAAAAAATCTTTGTGAACTCGGACCCATCCGAGGTGTGCAGCGAGATGCGCGTGTACGGGGTATACCAGCTAACGTTAGCCAAGCTGTTCAGAAAAAAAAAAAAAACTATAGAAAAAAAAAAGGAAGAAATAACACTGTGCAAGATGCAATTTTAAGGCCTTCGGTGTTTGGTCATCAGACCTCTGGAAACCGAAGACCGTAGGTCTTAACATCTTATCTTGCACCGTGTTTTTTAAGATCTTGTCCTTTTCGTAGAACAGCCTGGCTAATGTTAGCTAGGACACACGGTATTTCACCAAGTTGGAACGTTGGGCTAGTTGGTGCTGCACAATCGATGTTTTTTTCCAGCGCCTTAGACGAGGGCTACAGTAAAGGACACACCCAGCGCTGAACTTACAACTGAACTTTATATTCCTGAGCGCAGCCATAAACGCACTTTGCACTAGGAAAATAGAACTGTCTTCTGGTGATTGCATTTTTTGTGCCTCACTTGCGTTGCTGTGTCCTGTTTACCTGGGGTAAAGTGCATTTATAGCTGCGCCCAGGAAAGTAAAGGTCAATGCTGTGTGTGCCCTTTTCTGTCATCCTGGTCTAATGCGCTGGGAAAAACATTGATTATGCGTAAACTTAAACAGGTGTTTCACCAATAATAAGTTTGGGGCCGTTTGCGATTTGTTTTGTCACTTGAGGTTCCGAAACAGCATGGCACCGTCTCCGCAGTGTGCTCTTCACAGAGAAAGGAAGAAAGACAAGGAGGGAACAATAGCTTAGCCAAACGAACTTCCTCTTACCGCATCCCTCCTTTATCTCCTCTCTTCCGGGCCTATCGGCGCTTTGACGTGCACACGGTTATCGGACGTTTAAAGGTATTGCTTAGTTCATGGCATTGGGTATTTTAAACGCGTAAGCATTTCTATGCCTACCCAACGAGAAAACCTGTCCGTCCGCCCGTCCGTCACGCAAGACGAATCGCTATAAAGTATAAAACAAAATAAATTTGAAAGGAAAGCTTTGGCAGTAGTCAATCTAGAACCTACGACCCCACGCCCAGAATCCGGGTGTCTTACCCACAGGGCTTAACACCAACGCTTGCAGATGGGGAATATATCGGAACCATATGGGTGTGTTGTACCGGCGGTACAAAACGAATGTCAAAGGAGAACGGTTTCTATAAAGGCTTCGTTGAAAGATTTGGTAATAGTGGAATAAAAGCCATCTCTAGGACCACATGTAGAGTGGACTTGGACAATTGTAGACATCAGAAAAATTCCGATTTTGCGAAAGTTTAATGCCAAACATGCCACAACACCGATGAGATTTAGTGGTCGCGGTATGTGTCTTCCGTTGGGACGTTCCTTCACTAACCAAAATGTCACCATCTCTGAGGGCTTATGTGCTTCACGTCGCGCAGCACAGACAGATAAGCAGTCAATAAGTTGATAAGGAGGGATGAGGGATTATATGGGTCTGATCATGGTTGATAATGGTTCGACGCGGATGGATAAGGTACTAAAGAGCGATAAGGGCTTATAATGATCGGAGCAATTCTGATAAGGTTAATAACCATACCGATAAGGGTCGGATCAAGTCCGATAAGGTTGATAAGGACCGATAAAAGTTGATAAGGATCGAATCATGTCTGATAAGGTTGATAACAACCGATAACGGCTGATTAGTGTCGGATCTAGTATAAGGTTGATATCAATCGATGTGGGTTGATAAGGGTCTATACTAGTTGGATAATGTGTCATAACATTGATAATTGCACCGGGCTGTTTGGAGATGGGCAAGTGGCACAACGCTCACGCGTACTCAGACAACTCCCAGAGGAGTTTCTGCGTGATTTTTTTTTTTTTTTGGTTCGTCGTGATGCTGGCCCCCCTGACCACCCTACTCTCCGTGCTGCCGTGGCACTCGAGGCGGCTTGAAATTACCGCTTCCCATCACGTGGTGCAGGTGCATTTCCTACCAGCTTTGCTTGATATTGCTTATGAATGGACTGCAATAGTGTATTTTCTTGTATCAGTTCATTCTATGCTTTTCCTCCCTCTATGGGGTTTTAAAGATCACGCAAGAGTCTCTGAACGTATATATTGAGGAGTCGGGGGACACGTAACTGCGGTTCACAGTAATAAAATTAAGTGAATGCTATATATATATATATATATATATATATATATATATATATATATATATATATATATATATATATAAGTTTGTCAGCTCTTTATTTATTATCTGTCTCGCAAATCTCATCATCATCATCATCAGCCTAGTTACGCCCACTGCAGGGCAAAGGCCTCTCCAATACTTCTCCAACTACCCCGGTCATGTACTAATTGTGGCCATGTTGTCCCTCCAAACGTCTTAATGTCATCTGCCCACCTAACTTTCTGCCGCCCCCTGCTACGCTTCCCTTCCCTTGGAATCCAGTCCGTAACTCTTAGTGACCATCGGTTATCTTCCCTCCTCATTACATGTCCGGCCCATGCCCATTTCTTTTTCTTGATTTCAACTAAGATGTCGTTTACCCGCGTTTGTTGCCTCACCCAATCTGCTCTTTTCTTATCCCTTAACGTTACACCCATCATTCTTCTTTCCATAGCTCGTTGCGTCGTCCTCAATTTCAGCAGAACCCTTTTCGTAAGCCTCCAGGTTTCTGCCCCATATGTGAGTACTGGTAACACACAGCTGTTGTACACTTTCCTTTTGAGGGATAGTGGCAACCTACTGTTCATGATTTGAGAATGCCTGCCAAACGCACCCCAACCCATTCTTATTCTTCTGGTTATTTCAGTCTCATGATCCGGATCCGTGGTCACTACCTGCCCTAAGTAGATGTATTCCCTTACCACTTCCAGTGTTTCGCTACCTATCGTAAACTGCTGTTCTCTTCCGAGACTGTTAAACAGTACTTTAGTTTTCTGCAGATTAATTTTCAGACCCACCCTTCTGCTTTGCCTCTCCAGGTCAGTGAGCATGCATTGCAATTGGTCTCCTGAGTTACTAAGCAAGGCAATATCATCAGCGAATCGCAAGTTGCTAAGGTATTCTCCATCAACTTTTATCCCCAATTCTTCCCACTCCAGGCCTCTGAATACCTCCTGTAAACATGCTGTGAATAGCATTGGAGATATCGTATCTCCCTGTCTGACGCCTTTCTTTGTAGGGATTTTGTTGCTTTCTTTGTGGAGGACTACGGTGGCTGTGGAGCCGCTATAGATATCTTCCAGTATTTTTACATATGGCTCATCTACACCCTGATTCCGTAATGCCTCCATGACTGCTGAGGTTTCGACTGAATCAAACGCTTTCTCGTAATCAATGAAATCTATATATAAGGGTTGGTTATATTCTGCAAATTCTTCTATCACTTGATTGATAGTGTGAATATGGTCTATTGTTGAGTAGCCTTTACGGAATCCTGCCTGGTCCTTTGGTTGACAGAAGTCTAAGGTGTTCCTGATTCTATTTGCGATTACCTTAGTAAATACTTTGTAGGCAACGGACAGTAAGCTGATCGGTCTATAATTTTTCAAGTCTTTGGCGTCCCCTTTCTTATGGATTAGGATTATGTTAGCGTTCTTCCAAGATTCCGGTACGCTCGAGGTTATGAGGCATTGCGTATACAGGGTGGCCAGTTTCTCTAGAACAATCTGACCACCATCCTTCAACAAATCTGCTGTTACCTGATCCTCCCCAGCTGCCTTCCCCCTTTGCATAGCTCCTAAGGCTTTCTTTACTTCTTCTGGCGTTACCTGTGGGATTTCGAATTCCTCTAGGCTATTCTCTCTTCCACTATCGTCGTGGGTGCCACTGGTACTGTATAAATCTCTATAGAACTCCTCAGCCACTTGAACTATCTCATCCATATTAGTAACGATATTGCCGGCTTTGTCTCTTAACGCACACATCTGATTCTTGCCTATTCCTAGTTTCTTCTTCACTGTTTTTAGGCTTCCTCCGTTCCTGAGAGCCTGTTCAATTCTATCCATATTATAGTTCCTGATGTCCGCTGTCTTACGCTTGTTGATTAACTTAGAAAGTTCTGCCAGTTCTATTCTAGCTGTAGGATTAGAGGCTTTCATACATTGGCGTTTCTTGATCAGATCTTTCGTCTCCTGCGATAGCTTACTGGTTTCCTGTCTAACGGCGTTACCACCGACTTCTATTGCGCACTCCTTAATGATGCCCATGAGATTGTCGTTCATTGCTTCAACACTAAGGTCCTCTTCCTGAGTTAAAGCCGAATACCTGTTCTGTAGTTTGATCCGGAATTCCTCTAGTTTCCCTCTTACCGCTAACTCATTGATTGGCTTCTTGTGTACCAGTTTCTTTCGTTCCCTCCTCAAGTCTAGGCTAATTCGAGTTCTTACCATCCTGTGGTCACTGCAGCGTACCTTGCCGAGCACGTCTACATCTTGAATGATGCCAGGGTTCGCGCAGAGTATGAAGTCGATTTCATTTCTAGTCTCACCATTCGGGCTCCTCCACGTCCACTTTCGGCTAACCCGCTTGCGGAAAAAGGTATTCATTATCCGCATATTATTCTGTTCTGCAAACTCTACTAATAATTCTCCTCTGCTATTCCTAGAGCCTATGCCATATTCCCCCACTGACTTGTCTCCAGCCTGCTTCTTGCCTACCCTGGCATTGAAGTCGCCCATCAGTATAGTGTATTTTGTTTTGACTTTACCCATCGCCGATTCTACGTCTTCATAAAAGCTTTCGACTTCCTGGTCATCATGACTAGATGTAGGAGCGTAGACCTGTACAACCTTCATTTTGTACCTCTTATTAAGTTTCACAACAAGACATGCCACCCTCTCGTTAATGCTATAGAATTCCTGTATGTTACCAGCTATTTCTTTAATAATCAGGAATCCGACTCCTAGTTCTCGTCTCTCCGCTAAGCCCCGGTAACACAGTACATGCCCGCTTTTTAGCGCTGTATATGCTTCTTTTGTCCTCCTAACCTCACTGAGCCCTATGATATCCCATTTACTACCCTCTAATTCCTCCAATAACACTGCTAGACTCGCCTCACTAGATAGCGTTCTAACGTTAAACGTTGCCAGGTTCAGATTCCAATGGCGGCCTGTCCGGAGCCAGGTATTCTTAGCACCCTCGGCAGCGTCACAGATCTGACCGCCGCCGTGGTCAGTTGCTTCGCGGCTGCTGGGGACTGAGGGCCGGGGTTCGATTGTTGTATTCATATAGGAGGTTGTGGCCAAGTACTGCATCAGGGTGGCCAATCCTGCTCTGGTGAGAGAGTGCGTTACCGGTTCTGGTCACCGGGATCAGGCCGCATTCCAGGCCTGTTTGTGCAATTTTCTCAACACACGGTTTTTTTTTGTATTTTCCGGTGGAGAATAGCGCGGCACCGGGTTTTGAATCACGGTCCTCTTGCACTGGAGACGGATACTCTACCGTCCCCGTAGGAGTTAAATTAAAAATTAATTTATGGGGTTTTACGTGACAAAACCACTTTCTGATTATGCACGCCGTAGTGGAGGACTCCGAAAATTTCGACCACCTGGGGTTCTTTAACGTGCACCTAATTCTAAGTACACGGGTGTTTTCGCATTTCGCCCCCATCGAAATGCGGCCGCCGTGGTCGGGGTTCGATCCCGCGACCTCGTGCTCAGCAGTCTAACACCATAACCACTGAGCAACCACGGCGGGTCCCGCAGGAGTTGTACGCCTCATTTAACCTACAGTGGTGCCCTATTTGGTCAGTCAAGGTGGACCAATCTGAGCTCGGTTATACCGCATGGATGGCACTCGGCTAGAGAACCTGGTATTTATGACCTGCACATGTGAGTGTGAGGCCATACATATTTGAAGATATATATCTTTCTTTTTTTTTTTTAGGAGGGTTCCCGTACAGTGATAAAATAAAGGAAAAGACATTAAAAGAAAGAAAAAAAAAGATAGAAAAAGGGGCGAAAAAAAAAAAGGAACATAACAGGTGATTTGAACTCGTGACCCTTCGATGTTGCCCGGAAAGATAGCTCAGTCGGTTGGTTCGTCAGGCCCCAGGCTACTTTCAAGCGCCACAGCTCCTGCTCCGAGCCTCACACTTACGTGGAAAGAGACTCATGTTGTCCGCGATGTTGTCCGAGTAGTTGGAAGGCATACTTTCTAGGAAAAATGGCCGCTCGAGGAGAAGAGCGAACTCGAGCGGCTTTAGAGGCTAGGAAAACTGCCTTAAAATATTTAGACTTGAGGGGAAAGCTTCGTTAACAAACTATAACACGGCAATCAGCACTCGAATACGACGAGAGAAATTACTGAGACGTGGAAAATTCCCTTGAAAAAAATCTGGTTTGCGAGACAAATGCTTATATGTATTGAACCTCTTAAAAGATGAGGGGGAAATATGCGCTCACCGAGAGGGCATCGTCAGCACGAGACCACCACAAGGCACCTTACAGAGATGTGGAGAGCTTCGCGGCCGGAACGAAGCCTCCCTTCTCCGCCGGCCAAGAGGGGAAAACGCGCTTTCCGATCGCTCAAGGTTGCGCGGACAAAGCATAACTCTAGCGTCTAGGAAAAGCTTAACCAGGTGCGATGGCGGCACGCATAGCGTGGGAAGCTAGCCGCCAGAATAACTATACCAAGGACTGCTGCTGATGAGGGCGAAATACCTTCGTGTAATTATAATAACCCTAATAGGACTACTTTCGAAAAAAAAAAAAAAAAAGGAAACGGCCCAGAGGGCTATACTACGAGAGCTATGACTGATAATTTTCTATATATATATATATATATATATATATATATATATATATATATATATATATATATATATATATATATATATATATATTCATCTCATCTATGGGATCGCATGCGCGCGCTGTTGCTTTGTCTCTGCGTGTAGTATAGTTAAGAGAGCCAGTTTAAGGGCGGAGAAGAAGAAAGAAAAGAAAAGCAAAAACTGCAGCGCCGTGGTTTTAAAGCGCACCCGTGGTAGAGAAACGGAATGCGATATAAGCGTGCGTAGCCATGATACGCACACGACAAACTGCCTTACAATATTTAGACTTGAGGGAAAGCTTCGGTAACAAACGATAGCACAGCAATCAGCCCTCGAATATAATTATAACCCTAATACTAATTGTAAATATTCATCTCATCTATGGGATCTAATGCGCGCGCTGTTGCTTTGTTCTGTGTGTAGTAGTTAAGAGAGCCAGTTTAAGGGCGGAGAAGAAGGGAGGGAAGGAAAGTCTCTGAAGCAAAATTACAGCGCCGTGGTTTTAAAGCGCATCCCGTGGTAGAGAAACGGAAGGCAATATAAGCGTGCGTGGCCATGATACGCACACGACAAACTGCCTTAAAATATTTAGACTTGAGGGAAAGCTTCGTTAGCAAACGATAGCACGGCAATCAGCACTCGGATATAATTATAACCCTTATAATAATTGTAAATATTCATCTCATCTATGGGATCTAATGCGCGCGCTGTTGCTTTGTCTCTGCGTGTAGTAGTTGAGAGAGCCAGTTTAAGGGCGGAGAAGTGGGAAGGAAAGGAAAGTCTCTGAAGCAAACTTGCAGCGTCGTGGTTTTAAAGCGCAACCGTGGTAGAGAAACGGAAGGCGATATAAGCGTGCGTGGCCATGATACGCACACGACAAACTGCCTTAAAATATTTAGACTTGAGGGGAAAGCTTCGTTAACAAACTATAACACGGCAATCAGCACTCGAATACGACGAGAGGAATTACTGAGACGTGGAAAATTCCCTTGAAAAAAATCTGGTTTGCGAGACAAATGCTATATACCTGTAAACGGGCTTTATCATTTCTTCCAAACAAATATGCCATTACTGACTTTTATTTTACATTACGCACTTGTGCGCACCGTGACACATTTCTGTCAGCGAAAAATTACTGAAAACAAAAATGGAGAAAAAAACCAGAAGGTGTGTTCCATCTAGAAAAACAACAACACTACGAGCATAATTATTAATTATTCTTTTGTGGGATATATTCCATGCTGTGCAGCAAAAGTTGGGAGTCATGTCAGTCAATCTGGAACAATAACTGGGTGAACTTCTTTCAAACGAAGAGCTCCCCATTGCACTTCGTCAATGCTTCTGTGATCCTTGCATACAGCCGTCGTCACGCAGTGGATGAACACTAGACGTGCGCTTCTTCTGGTTCTCCCTGCTGACTGCTGACGGTACCCGCAGTTTTTGCCGCACTGCGCACAGTATCTGGGAGGACGAATGTGCACTTATGAAGGATGTAGGCGGTATGAGCAAAAAAAAAAAAAAAAGAAAACAACGCAGTACAAATGCATTTTGTGTCTTACTTTTTCAGGAGTCCGTCACTACAACGGCGATGGCTGTCAAGTGCATGTCAGACGAATGTATTCGCAACTTGCAGTTTTTAGATCAGATCATGCATTTCGGCATAGATCCATGCACGGCTTTCCACTCCTACACCTGCGGGCGCTTTATGTCCCATACGAAGTACATGCTCGCGAAGGTAAGCATAAAGTCGTAATGATGCAGGCGCACGTGCTGGCGCTGCTGAAGACGTGAATGGAAAATACCGCTGCCGTCAAATAAATACCAATGATGAATTACCATTGTACCCGTACCAAGAAACACAAATTGCCTTTTGCCCCGTTTCTTGACAGCTGCAAAAATATTCTCAAGAGGGCATGGAATAATAAATGTCGTAAACTGAAGACGAACTCACTACATTTACAAGCGCTATCGTTGAAATGTCTAAAAGAAGTCTACGAAGCTAAGTCACATGGCGCCATGGCACCGTGAAATGGGAAAAAAAACATCGCATGCATGTCCTCTGTGTGTGCACACATTTCACTTGGCTGTACCTTCGGTAAGATGGTCACGTACAGCGTATACGTGCTGACCGTACCCCATAACGACGCTCGCAGTCTGCGAAAAAACAACCGCAATTTTCCTCCCGAAAGTTATAAGAGCTAGGCCTGAGCTTTGCACATACAGACACTACCGCGCCGCTTTTATGCCGTCACGTAGCACAGTGAAGAATGGGAGCAGCTTAATTTCGCTTACTGCGTTACGCAGTAGCGCTGGCACAACGTATAGTGGCACGGCACACACACCGACGCGGCCGCTACTGAAACGGCTAGAACGAAATTGTTTTTGCGACTGGCCTTCGCGACGGACCAACGTTTCGTTGAACGAGAATTCGTTTCATTTTATTTTCAACTCTCAGAGATCAGCGGTAATGAATTACTGGTACTGTATTTCTGAAAACTGCTATACAGAAAGACACGTAGCTGCCGTGAGCGTTTTAATTTTGCTTGGTTTTAATTATTCCCGCACCTGTAACTCTCTCAGCGCCAAGCGCACGCCTGGGAAAGTAAGGGCAACGTGGCGTTGTTTGTGCTGTCCGCAGATGAACCACAATCTGGCGACGAGGGCATACGAGCTGGCCCTGGGGGAAAAGGTGCAAGCTTACCCTCAGGCGATGAACGCTGAGCAGAAGGCATACAAGCTGTTCCACATGTGCCTTGACCTCCACAATGCCAAACGCAAGCAACCAAAGGCCCTGGTCACGGTACTAGACAAACTGAAGCTGAATCCTGCCTCGATTGCAGACGAGGATAGTGAGGACCCCCTGGACCGCATGATGGAGACTTCATTCACCTATGGAGTGCACGGCTTAATCGAGTTCGTCGTAGACAGTGTTGTCATCGTCAAGAAGAAGCGACTCCTGAAGGTAGAACATTGACGCGATATTTAGGAACGGTATTGACAAGTGCAGCTTGCTCACGAAATCATACAGTAGATATTTATGCAAATAAGAGTGTCAGTTAAACATTGTCGCACGCACGGTGCACAAATGCAAAGGGAGGGGGGGGGGTTACAGGAGGAACGAACGTAGCCACTTTAACGGACCAGCAAAGTTAAACAATCCTCAATCCCTCATTTCCAGTTACACGCGCCTGTGATTTTAAGTGCTTTCTATAGGCCCCATTTTCCACTAGATCCTTACTGGCCAGGAAGGAGAGTGTCCGTCTACTGTCTAATAGTTTGTCAGATCATTTCCGCGCTTGTCTCATATTTACACTAGTGTCACACGGTCTCGACAAGGAGGTCAGCCGTACTCCTATTGTCATTGCGACTTTTAAAGAAAACATCTAAAAGAGCTCGCAGCTAAGAAAAACGAAAAAAGAAAACGATACTGATGATGGTTGAATGTGAAATATTCTAATTTTATCGGCAATTTTAGATCGCCGGAAGCTGCGAAATCACGGCCGAAGTCTATTTCCTTAGCCATGCAGAACAGCACTTAGAGGGTGAGAACGTTATTACATTTAGAGTCCGAGAATGGTTCTTAATATAGAGAGAGAAGTCACTTTTAGCGTGTTCAGAGGTGCACATATGAAGTGCGATAAATCCTATCAGTTAATATAAGAGTTTCGGTGGCCCGCTTAGGACAACCAAAATCTAATTAAATCAGAAGCGAATTTTATGTTTGGCTCGCTGTCTAAGAGATTAACCTGTCTCCAAACCTCGACGCCGAGAGCAACTATTGGGAAACTTGAGCCGCTACGTGCCCGAACAGTGGAATCACGTCTTTGCATTCATTTAAGAGCTGTGTTTGTTCAAGGGTTTAATTAGCTTCGTGCACTGTCAACGCTAAGTGGAAAAGCACCCGAGGTTGCATGCTAATGGCCGTCAGGACCTACAGCTGCGTTTTGACGACAGGGCTATTGTATCTGTACGGCTGTTCTGCAAAAGAGGTATCCTCAGGCAGAAATTCCGCCGCCAATGGCTTCTTGCTTTATTTTATTTTTTTAATGGGGTGGGAGGGAGGGCTTTGCCTGCAAAAGGTAACACACGGTCGAAAGAGCCGATTTTAATCGCACCAATGGATTTGCTGTTACGTGAATCAGGTGGTCTGTTGATTAGAAGCGCTTCTGAGCAATCGTTTTTAGCATATTCCAGGGACGCCGGAGGTGTTCGGCAGCAGGGCTTATAAAGTGTCCCTCTTTCCAGGGATGTGATTGTTTCTTTCCTCTCCAGACCGTCATTTCTCTGAAACCTTCACTGTTCTAATCGTCTCCGTCACAATCACGTGTTAAGGCTCTACTGTGGAACTCAGCCAAGCTGTAAAATACGCAAGAACTAGTTTTGTGAGTGACGTGGAAAGATTCAGAATAGTGTGGGACGTGTATGTGAATATGTGTGCGCACGCATACTCACGCACACGCACGTACGCACGCACATACAGTAATAGTAATCGAAGTGGTGACAAGAAAATAAAGTGTATTTATGGGCAGCGAACAACTGAGGAATGCAGGAGGGATAAACACGAGTTCTAGTTTCCAAATGATTGCAATGCCAGAAGGCGCTTTTATGATGATGTGGCAACTATCCCGTGCCAAGTAGAAAGAAAAATGTCTTCTGTGCGAATGAAAGTGACCATATATTGTTGAAGGCCACCAGAAAAAAGCAAACCAGTTATTTCGTGTTCTACTTAATTAACAAATTAGTAATCATTAATTGACTTGCCTCTTCATAATTAAAATTTCGCCGAATATGACAATACGAGGTCATACAAGCACATCTGCAAACTTGAGTTTCAGCTTACAATGCTCTGGTTTAGCAAAGCTCTTTTTTTTTTGCTTCTAAAGAAAGCACAAGATCAGAAATAATAATAACAAACGAAGATGACGCGGCCTTTTCTCCTCGAACGCACGCTGCGAACGAACGAATTCAGCCGTGTAATTGCCATTCTCGCTCGTAAATATGACGTACGTGCCGCTGCTTGGGTTGGTCTGACGCGGCAAAGAGACAGCCTGAGCCGCGGTTCGCGATAACATGGCTTTCGTAGATTGGTTATTGTTGTCAAAAGCTGTCCCGTGCTCGGGGTATAGACGCGAGGCTCGCCGTTAGCAGGAATTTGTCACAGGAACATAAACGCCCCGTCAGATCGATGCAACCGCTGGGTTGGGCACGAAGCACGTTCGATTCGTCCGCAGTGAGTTATTAGAGAGCGGCACTTCGTGGCTGTGGTGCGCGAGCGTGGAGGCCGTTGCTCGAACTCGGCGGGCCTTCTTTTAACGAAGCAGAAAAAAGATCTTTGGTAAAAAGGCGCATCGCAAACGACTGGAAGTGATCATTTCTTAGTGCTCTCTATTAACATACCGGCCGTAATTGTAGACAAGAAAAGTGCTGATCATTTAGGGATAACACCCAAAAGAAATATTTAAAGCTTCTTTTGATGACTGAAAATGACACATAGACAACTACGACATAAAAAAAAGGAAACACATATGGCGCATGATAGCTTGGAAATGTAAGTATACCAAAGAAGTAATAAAACAAATTACGCGGAAAAGTCGAAAGCCATACATTAGGGAGAATCCCAAGGACCTCAGGGTATACTGTTGAAGGAGTTAGCACGTATGATCTAAGGGTTAAAGTGACTATTCAAACACACTTCGAACGTGAAAAGCGTCAAATTGAAAAGGCAAGTCAGTGTTAAGCAGAGCAAATATAGTCGCTAACAAATCTCTAGATTTTCATTACTTCCAGCCCGCTTGACTTCACGTTCAGGAGTGTCAAGTTGCGCTATAAAAATAACTAGAGAAGGTGCTATACGTAATCCTATAGACACGCCTTGTTTTTGGACGAAAGCTTTCTCGTTCCATTTCACATTCCCCATCAATGTAAGGTACAGACAATTCCAGAAATTTCTGTACCAACCTCCCGCAAGAGATCTGATAGGCTTCCACTCTCCGCCCCACTTGGAAATCAAAAGTAGTCTCCTAAAAAAAAAAGTGGGAAAGCTTGGTCGCAGATCAATTTTTAATGCCAGTTTAATGCCCCACAGGGGACGCTCTAAAAGCGACTTGGGAGCGCATGGTCACAAACTGAAGAGCTTGCTTCGCTATCTTTTGTTGTGAATAGTGGTAATGTCCTTCTGAGCACAAGGTCATGGGCTCGATTCCGGACAGCGGTGGCCGCATTACGATGGAGGCGTATTGCAATAACGCTCAATGGTTAGATTTAGGTGCATGTTAAGAAACCCAGGTGGGCAAATTTAAAGCCCTCCACTACGGCGTCTATACCATAGCCCCAGTGTTTTTGGATGTTCAACTCTACGAACCAATCGTTTCTTTTTGTAAAAAGAGAGCAACACACTCGTGGCGCGTTTGACGTTCTGATTCGTATGATGAACCTGAATGACATGTCTGCTTTATATCATAAGAAGCCAACAAACACTGACACCAAGGACAACATAGGGGAAATTACTTCTGCTTGATAAATGAAATAAAGAAACGATAAATTAATGGAAATTAGAGTGGATGAAAAAACAACTTGCTGCAGGTGGGAACGGAACCCACAACCTTCGCATTTCGCGTGCGATGCTCTACCGATTGAGCTACCACGGCGCTGTTCTCCCATCCACTTTCTTGGGTATTTATGTGTCCTAGTAGAAACTTGGGAGTGTTAGCCAGCGCCACCACTCACAGACCATGCCGGCGGACGTGGAACGTCCTTTTTGCCGCAGGCGTCACGAGAACGTGATCTTTTTGGGTGAAGGCGACTGGTCAATAAACTCACATATGCTACCTGAAGGCATCAATGTTGCCGGATTCGAGACCCTCGTTATGTAATCAACGAGAAGAAAGGGGGTTAACCGAGGGGCCCGATTTTTATTAGTCATATCATAAGAAGCCAACAAACACGGACACCAAGGACAACATAGGGGAAATTACTTGTGCTTGATAAATGAAATAAAGAAACGATAAATTAATGGAAATTAAAGTGGATGAAAAAACAACTTTCCGCAGGTGGGAACCGAACCCACGCGAAATGCGAAGGTTGCGGGTTCGGTTCCCACCTGCGGCAAGTTATTTTTTTGGTTTTGAATGCTATAAATTTCTGATAACAAACGGAAATCAAGTGAATTATTAAATTTCGCATTTTTTCCGCGAGTCGCGACAGTGAGGCGAAAGCCTTGAAGCGGATACAACATTCCGCAGAGTCGCACGCACAAGGGAGTTCATACGGTGAGCAGTCGCCAGGAGCGCTGCAGTGCTATTCTCGATGAAGTCAGTCATGACAGTAATATGACTTGTCCTATAGGGGAATGGCAACGAAGCGTCGCGGCATGGCTGTTCATCGAAGGGATTTCACTGAGGCTAATAAAGCCACCACTTTACCAATTAAAAACGATACTCCAGCCATGGAGACGGGAGCGACGGCTGTCGTTGCAAAATGGCAGTATGGCAGATGTTCTAGGGCGCATAGTGACGCAGCATAGTGAAAACGTAAAAGTTTATCTGTGTGCGCGTAGCCTCCGCGATCAGGGTTGCCAGACTGGGCTATTAATGACCAAATTGGGCTACCTTTTATGCGTGTTGACGTCGAAAATTCTGAGTTGGCTACATGGCTATATTTGGGCTATTTTTGTCTTAATGACTTCCGAGTCCCAAGGACACGTCAACACTGACGAAATTCGGGAACGCCGGTTTATGAAAACCAAAAGCTCATTGCTGCTACAAAGTGTGCTACAAGTGTCAATACAATGCCTCCTACTGAGCTCTCGTCGACAATACGGCAGATTGTGAGAGAAGAATTGCTTCGATGTCAGGAAATCTCTCATTGACCCGGTGGCTTTCAGGACGGCTATGCAAGAGAGAGAGAACGCACGCGAACACCGGCCACTCCGGCCCCATGGCAGCCATCAGCCACCTGGTTACTCCGAGCTGCCGCAGGTGTCTCGACCCATTTTAGTGCGCCACAGCTGTGGCGTCCCAGGTCACATCTCTCGCTTTTGCAACTACCGCCATTCGTGCCAGCGAGAGCCCTTGCACATGTCTTCCCAGTTTTCCGACCGCCCGTTCCCTACGCCATGGCCACCACGCACCCCCCCCCCCCCCCCCCGGTTTACGCTACCCCTCGCCAGGCTCTGATCAAAGCTTAACGCCGCCACTAGCTCCCCGTGCTTCACGATCCGGCGACGCACGCAGTCACCGCCACCGGAAAACTAGCCGGTGCGGCCAATGGGGGTGAGGCCACACGATACCACGCCCTATCGACAGATATACCCCCGTCAGTGTTTATGATCAAGAACAAAGTTCATGTACTTGTTGATGACAAACCTACAGTGGCACTTGTGGATACAGGCGCTACAATATCTGTAATGAGTGTCAATTTTAAGAGGCTTCAAGGACTGAAAGTGATGTTTTCTTTAAGCCGTGGGGCGACATTCCGCGGTGTGAGCGGTGATGCGTTGTGTCTTGTAAGAGTCTGTACTGCGGACGTGTCTTTGTGTGGTAAAGTGTTTCCCACAGAATTCGCGGTAATTACACGATCCACTCATGAGATTATTTTGGGAATCGATTTTTTTTGCGGGTGTGTGGGGCAACTGTTGACTGTAGAAGTGGGCACCCATCCGTCCGCGGTAGTTTCCCAGCTGCACTCTTGGAGAATTCATCACGTGATAATTTTTGCCGTCTCCTAGGACACGGTCGTTCCTGCATTTTCTGCTGTGTGCGTTCCAGTAAACTCCTCGAGTAACGGCCTTGCCATGTTCGATGCCACGCCGGAACCGATTCAATTGACTTATGTGAAGAAAAAAAATACATTTTAGTTCCCCATTTCGTGGTGTCTGTAGTCCAAGGACGCGCAAGTGTGTGGACCATTAACAGTTCAATGGAGCCTGCAGTGTTGCCTCGTGGCATGAAACTTGCTGTATTTAAAGGGCCCCTGAAACGGTTCGGACGAATTTCGTAGACCCGTAGGGTACAGCTAAAGTTAATCATTCGCACCACAATTTGTGTGAAACGTCTCATATTAAGAGAGCTACGGACGATTACAAGTTACCCTCCTCCATAGTCATGCTTTTTCTTCTCAACTCGTTCGCCGAGTGATCGGGGCTTAGCTTCGGGCTCTGAGTCATGATGGTACGTCGTGTCGTCGACTTCCGTTTCTCTAGGAGCGAGCGCGCGAAGCCTCTTCAAACTCTCCGCCAGCTGCTTGACAGTCGACCCCGAGCGAGCTATGAAAGCAGCGTGCGTGGCGAGCATTCTATCGCAGCGCCGACAGAATGCTCGCGACTACAGGCGATCTGGGCGTTTCGATGGATGGCTGGAGGCATAAACTCAAGCTGCTGAAGGAACTTTAGTGTAGACGTACGTGAGCGGCCTAATCGGTCTAGTGTTCCTGTATATATATATATATATATATATATATATATATATATATATATATATATACAGGAACACTAGATCGGTCTGCAGGGTCCAGCCACCTGTTGGCGCAGAGCTAAACCAGCCAAACAAAGCGCTAATATTGCCCTAATCAAGTGTAGAATATTTTAAAGATTTGCAAAAACAACGTGGTAACGATTACACTCCTGCGAGAAATTTACACCAGCCGCAAAGAAGAATACATTTCGTTACTGGTACTGCGTGTGGTTGAGCTCTGTGCCACCAGGTGGCTGCACCGTGCAGACAATACACATTTTCGCTTCTGCTCGTCCCCTGAAACGACACGCAAGGGGACACGGCCAGGCCCTGCCCCCTTGCGCTTGCGTTTACCCTAATACAGGACTCGCGAAACGCTATTGCGTTAGTAATCTTCCGGTGTATACATATAAAGTGACGACCGCAAACGCGCAAATCTTGGCACCGATCTGATAGCGGCAGTCCGATGCGCTTCAGCCAGTCCGCTCGTCTGCTGCCTTGCAGAGGGACACGATGTCACAGCTTGACATATAGCCAGTCGCTACGTTTGCAGTCTACAACGCAACAAAGTCGAATCATAGTGCTCGCGAAAAGACTGAGACCGACTCCGATCGCGGAGCTCTCGTCAAAATGGAGCACGTTAAAACACAAGCAGACGACGCTTGCTGCGTGCCGGAAGTGCTTAAGAGGAAGCTTTAGCTCGGAGGCTCCTATCTAAATACATGTAAAAGGAGAATTTGTTTTTCTCGGTAACCACCGCACCAAATTTAACGAGGTTTGTTGCATTTAAAAGGAAAACATAAAATCTAGCGACTGTTGGTCTCGAATATTTGAGTTAGGTCGTAAATTTTTTATTAAAAATTGGCAAAAATCAAAAATTTTCAAAAACGAAACTATCAAGTTAACAACTCTGTAACTCCACAACAAAAAATTATAATACAATTCTGTGAATTTTATCTAATAGTACATTTAGAGCGGACAAAATTGATATGTTACATATGAATATAAAAAAATTAATAATAGGGAAATATAACTTTTGCAAAACCCTTGTAACCAACGTAACAAATTCACGTAAGATGTAAAATGACATATCAAATTTGTCCGATTTGAATGATCTAATGGATGCCGTTTACAGAACCGCGATATCAGTTCTTGATGCAGAGCTATGAATTTGTAAACTTCATGCTTCTATTTTTTTCAAACGGTCGAATATTTGAAAATTGTTACAACAATATTGAGGCCCAAAATGAAAATTCCGCTTCCAACAGTCACTAGAATTTAACTTTCTCTCTCAAATGCAACAAATTTCATTAAAATCGGTTCGGGGGTTATCTCAGAAAAACGTTTTTGCGTTTTACATGTATTTGAATAGGCCGCGTCGGAGTTTGGCCCGAGCTAAAGCTTCCTCTTAAGTGTAGTGAGAAATAGTTCTTGTGCATTCTCTTTCTGTCACTTTCTTTTTATAGAAACAAATTAACTAGCATTCCAACTATTACGAACATTATTTGTTCACCATAAAGGTGGAAAAATTATCGATGACGCTCCCTGTGCAGCCAATCGGATAGCTCGCCCTACTGATGTCAATTGGGTAATTTACGTCATATGGGTAGGGGCGACTGAAAATTCCGCCGAGCAGTGTGCTGCGATCGGCAGCGACGTACATTTTTAAAACCTTATAATAAATTACACGCTTTACGCGGAGCACTTAGATGCGTCAATTAATGATCAGAAGGACCTACTCTAACGACTGAGTACGTTTGTAGAAAATTGTCAAAATTGTTTCAGGGTCTCTTTAAACCCGAATCCTCTACGGCGCTGGTTGCGCGTGTTGCTTCTACAGGGGAGAATGAACACTCTCAAGGTTCAGAAGATTCAAAACTTCTACAAATGATCAGCAAGTCACTTAGTCAAAGCGAACGTCATACACTCCTGGGCGTTCTCTCCGAGCAATCGAAATTGTTCGACTTTTCGAAAAGCAGCAAAATTCCGCTAATTCCAGCGTCTCGACTACGTCATCGGATCAACCCATACGGCGGAAACCTTACAGAGTGGCACCGTCAGAGCGCAGCATCACCAACGAGCAAGTGCAAGAGATGCTAGGAAAAGGAGTAATTCAAGAATCGGCAAGTCCCTGGGCCGCTCCCGTCGTTCTTGTGAAGAAGAAATATGGTACGTGGAGGTTGTGCGTTGATTACCGCACACTGAATTCCGTTACCAGGAAAGACGTCTATCCGCTGCCCCGTATTGATGACGCCATCGGCTGTCTGCATTCCGCTTACTACGTTTCTTCCATGGATCTGAGAGCAGGTTATTGGCAAATTCCGATGCACCCAGCTGACAAGGAAAAGACTGCATTCGTTACGCCTGACGGTTTGTTGAATTCCACGTCGTGCCGTTGGGATCGTGCAATGCGCCGGCGACATTCGAAAGATTCACGGATACTATTCTGCGCGGTTTGAAAAGGCAGATTTGTATGCGCTACCTTGATGTCGTAACTTTTGGACGCACATTTCAGGGAGCACAAAACTCGTCTCGCCATTGTACTCGACTGCACCGAAAAGGCTGCTCTCGAGCTTAAATCCAAAAAATACCGTTTTGGCGAGCGCCAAACTGTGTTGTTAGGACATCTCGTCGATAAAGATGGCATTAGACCCGACCCACAGAAGACGGCAGACGTTGAATCATTCGAGCAACCTAAATCTGTCAAACAGCTTCGTAGCTTCGTAGGCCCCTGCTCATATTTCCGGCGGTTCATAGACGGTTTCGCGGATGTCGCTGACCCGTTGACGAATCTTCTGCGTTGAACACTCCGTTTCAATGGACCCCGGAGCCTGAAGTCGCTTTTCGCCAGTTCAAGTTTTTGTTAACTTCACAGCCAATACTCCGGAACTTCGATCCTTCGTCACCAACAGAGATTCAAACAGACGCAAGTAGCGTCGGCATCGGTGCCGTCCTCGTTCAGCGCTCTAGGAACAACGAACATGTCGTCGCGTACGCAAGCCGTTCATTGAGCAAGCCAGAACGAAACTACACTGTGACGGAACAAGATCTAATGTCTAGCAGTAGTATTCGCCGTGCAGCGGTTTCGCTCGAACGTCTACGGTCGCCCGTTCACCATCGTCACAGATCACCATTCTCTGTTCTGGCTGCTAAATCTTCGTGACCCGTCCGGTCGCCTCGCTCGATGGGCCCTTCGTCTACAGGAATATGTGTTCACTATTTCGTACAAGAGTGCCCGTCGACACGCTGACGCGGATTGCCTTTCTAGGATGCTGCTACGTACGACAGATTGTGAAGCCGACAACTTTGATCAACTTATCGCTTCCCTTTCGCCTGGCTTTCCCGATGCCTTGACATTCGCCGCAGAGCAGCGCAAAGACCCAAGCTTGAGTGCTCTTTTCTCTGTCACACAAGCGCCTATAACCACAGGTCAATTTTGCGTCCGAGATGGCCTTCTTTACAAGAAGAACTTCTCAACGACAAGCGCCCGCTTTCTACTGGTGGTTCCGGAGTCTCTGTACACATCTGTTCTGTGCGTTATGTACGATGTGAGGATTGGGGGGTCAATCCCATCGCTCGTAATCAGTTGTCAAGATTGGAGTCGGGCATGAATTAGATGGTAGCTGGCCCATGCCGTCGTCCAACTTATCCACGCTGAGGACGTTGTTGAAGGGAAGGACTGCTTCTCATCGAGAACGAGGAATATGGGTTTATTTACAGTATCTACATCAGGACGTTGCAGTTCACCACTCTAGCATGACTGTGAGAGAAAGTACACTAAGCAGCCGCACAACAGTGGTTTATAAACACTCGGTCCCCCCTGGATCCCAAGGTGAGGAAACGGCCGACCAGGCACCGTAGACGAGCCGCCTCTTTGCGCGAGGGATTACACACACACACTTCGGCACAGGTTCACCGTCCTCAACCGAGGTCAGACAGTCTTCGCAGAAATCGGGGCTGACGTCAGGAACGGTGCGTGGGAAGGGGCCTCGAACTACGTTCCCTCGGGGACTCCCTTGTTCACAGCAGACCAGGTCAGCGGTGGCGGGTTCCGTCACAAAGCCTGGTTCGTCGAACTCATCTCGGCAATCCCGCGACGCAGAGTGGCGGACGTGGCGCATTGTCCAAGAAAAGTTGACGCCGCTGTCGCAACTGGATGGCAAAACTTGCACCTCAGCGGGCCGTTCTTAACAACGATGACCCAACCAAAGGTCTCTTAGAGACCGCGCGAACACTTAGTCGTACCAAAGAAAGATTCTACTGGCCACAAATGCGCAAAGCAATTGACACCTATGTCGCCAGTTGTACACAGTGCCAGAGCCACAAGCGACCTACCTCAGCTACAGTCGGTCACCTGCAGCCAGTAAAGCCCTCCAGTTCCCCTTTTGAAAAAGTCGGCATAAACCTGATCGGACCGTTTCCGCGTTCTTCAAAAGGCAACCGCTGGATCATTGTGTGTGCTGGCTACCTGACGCAGTATTGTGAAACGGCAGCTCTGTCCTCCGCCACTGCAGCCTAGGTTTCCCAGTTTCTGCTGCATTCACTGATACTCAGACACGGGCTGCCTCGCGTAATCATAAGTGACTGTGGTTGCTAATTTATTGCCGATATTGTGGAAGAATTACTGCGTTCGTGTGCCTCCACGTTCCGACATTCAACAGCTTATCAGTCACAAAGTGATGGGCTCACTGAGCGCACAAACCAAACATTGATAAACATGCTATCAATGTACGTCACTTCGGACCACAAGAACTGCGATGAAGTATTACCGTTCGTGCCGTACGCTTTCAACTCTGCGAAACTCGAGACGATCGGTTTCAGCCCTTTGTTCCTTTTTACGTGCGCCCACCTCGTCATACGCTGGACACTATCCTTTCTTTTGTCATCCATGAGGATTTGTCTATGGCGGAGACTGTGTCGTGCAGAAGAGGCTCGTCGACTTACTCGCTTACGTACATTGACCGCGCAAGACCACTCTAAAATACGCTACGACAGTCACCACCAATATGTTACCTATGTTCCTGGCGACCTCGTGTGGCTGTGTTCTCTGATACGCAGACGTGCCTTGAGCCAAAAGCTGCTTGCCAACTATGCGGTGCCACTCGTTACCCTCAATCATCTAAGCAAAGTAAACTACACGTTTGCACGTCTCATTTCCAATGGCCGCTGTTCACGCAAAACTGAGGTGACGCCTCTTGCCCGCCTGAAGCCGTTCACACGCAGGATGCAGGAGTGACTCACCCGGAGGACTTAGTCTGGAAGAGGAGGAATGTTACAAAGGGTCACTGAAGGAAAATATGCGGGAAGCTAGAGTGGAGAAAGAGGAGGACGATGTTGCTCCTACGATTTCCATAATTGTTGTGGCTTGGTGATCATAAAGTGGCCACTTAACCCTCTCAGGAGACCGTAACAATATGTAGGCAATCTCGAAGGCTGTGCCTTTAAGCAATGTCGGCGCTGGGAGCATGGCGTTAAGTCATGGCTGCCATGTCTATACGTATTCCAGCGCTAAGCTCTCTTCTTTTTGTTTTTTTTCGTTTCGGCGCCATCTTCTGCCGTTTCACGCGTGGTTCAGTAAGAAAAACGGTGGGGCTGAGAGCTGTCGACTACGTGTTCCGTGCCGGCGGCTATACAGCAAACCATTATGTGAACTTGCACAACAGCTCAAGTATTCGCACGCATGTCGTGGCGAGTCATTTTCGCCCGTGGTCCTTCAATGTTTATCAAGGGTTCTTCGAAGCCTATTGCTTGGTTCTCCTGCAAATCACCGCGTTATTTATTTACCCAGTAAATTTATGAAAAAAAAAAATTCGCAAGTAGCTCTAAACGAGAAACGTGACGGTTCGAGTCTTTATGTACATGCTCTGCGAAGCGCAGTAGTCTGAACTGTCGATCAAAACTAAATATTTTGCTCTAGTATCACCAAGCATCACCAAACATCAGCAAGCACCAGGAATGCAAAAACTGCCGGAAATGTAATGTTCCCTCTGCTATCTGAGCTTGCTTTGTCCCTACTTGCGCTGCCTGTTTCGAACGCACCCGCCCAATGCATGATCAACCAGGTTTCGTTGACAAAATAATATTTGAGAAACCCTATGTCGAATGAGACACTGCAATCTCTCCTTCACCTGAAGCTTGGTCTGGCAGAGAGTGCGGACTGCTGCAAAGATGTTCAGCCAGATGAACACTTCTACCGCGTTTCAACTCTGCATTTCAATATGGTCCATGTGACAGTGGAAGTTAATTCAAATGGGGCTATATTGCATATTTAATTCATTTGCGTAACTCCCCAGTGTAAGAAGTATCAACTGGTACTCTGCACAATGTTGTTTTCTCCCCGTTCTTTGTTTTAGTCAAGCAGCTACAAATTACATGAAAGTTTCGATTGTTTCATGGTACTTCTTGAACGTTGCATATTATTACAATGATAAGCTCTGTAAATATATGAAAAACGATGTTCGTCGAGCGTGAAGATGGCAAGGCGATTGCTCACCAAAGGTCGTGATTGCCTTGCCAACGTCGGGATGATAGCTCGTTGGTTTTCATATACCTACTCCTGCGACAATTTTCGTCCCTTTAAACGTTGTGCGTACGAGTAATTGATATTATGGTTTACTTTTTATATGCTTTTTATATGCACGTACTTTATCATCATTGTAATTCCTCTTTCTTCGTCTTACTAGTCATTACACTGTACTTTGCTCATGCGTATTTTCCAGCTGTGATGAAAACAAAGAAACTGCGTTCGGTTACATAATAGGTGCTTGCGGTACTGTTAGATCCATATTTTATTATTTTTGCGCACATCGCAGTGGTGGTTGGGCAAAGAGTTCTTGCCAGTTTTAAAGGTACATAAGAGTTCTACTGACTTCCTATTTTGATGTATAGTGCTTGAATTTCTTAGATAAAGGGCTTTACTTTGTACTTAACCTCATGACAGCCTTGCGCGACCCATATAAATCGATTTTGTGTCAACACAATCGACACAATTCATCGCTTGTCATCGCCTGCCCAGTGAAGGTGCCTCTGTGTTCATGTATGCAGAATTTGAGCGTGTTGTGCACTCCAAGGTAATTGCGGATTGCCTTTGCTGGAGCTAACAGCGACCGCAGATAGATATCGTAACGACACTGCAGCAATCACTATCTGGCAGGTGAGGGCTCTTGTGTGCAGTTATGAAATGAGACTTCGAGCGGAGGAAGGTGTTGCAACTCGTTAGTGCGAAGTGCTTGTGATGAAGAAATTCCATCGCATTGGGTCTATAAAAGCGAGCGATTCTTGACGCTGACCGTGTTTGCGACACTGCGGCTCCGATACATAACCGACAACAAAGCAGTTGTCTCAAACGACAGCTGCGATACGTTGTCATTGGAGAACACTACGCACTCCTCCGCATCGTCGTCCACCACGGCACATCGATGCCTTGGAATCAGCTAGCGTGACGTGCCGATAATTATTTGCTATGCGCTACGTCGCCACAACTTAGGCAATCAAACCGTGTTGTGGGGCAACCACAGCCCGAGAAGATATATGCATAAGCCAGCGAAAGTCGACGCTTTGCTTTCGATAATAGTGTTTAGTACATCACCGATGGCAGTGCGTTGTGCGTGTTTTATTTTGGCGGTCAAGATTGTTGATGCCTCTCAGCTGAGCACCGTGTCGCTGTTGCCGAAAATAAGTTGGGCTTGGCCCCACCGTGGTGAGTGCGCGCACAAGAGTTGCATGCCTCGCGCGGGGCGTGACCTATGGTTTCGATTGACAGGCGAACTCGTGCCAAACTCGTACATCGAGAACACCTCCCTCCCCCCCTCGAGTTGAACTCTGGAACATGGCGGCGGCAGCAGCAGCAGCAGCAACCTGTGTTTTCGCACCAGTGGCAGCAAGCGTCAATATGACTGTATGGAACCGTTCAGCTGCATCACCGACGTAGAGTTTCAGTGTCATTTTCGCCTTTCCAAAACATCGGTACACTGACTGTGTGACGAGTTGGGCGTAGACTCTTGTCTGCGGAGACAGCGTGGTGGGCAAATTACGCTTTGCGAGCACAGATGGGTGTGACTCCATGGGCTGCGGAGCAAGAGTTCGTGCGATCGCTTCGGGTCGCTCCGGCTTCAAGCGCTGTTCGTCCATCGCGACCCAGCGCCAGGCTAGGTCCAGCGGCGTCATCGGAGTACTGGGGCACCTGCAAGGACCTGGGGTTCAAGCCGGACTGACCAACCTGCGAAGGCGAAGTGGTCACATTACATAGGAAGACTCAAAATGGACGCCGCGGGCTGCCTTGCGGTGCAACATGTGCCGAAAGCAGTTATCGCATTTACAAGGTACCGCTGCACTGCACGGGCAGAGAGGCTAAGGAAATTACTTCACCAACACGGACCGTCTCGGACGTCCGAACGTCCACCTCTCCGGGCGGCAAGTGATTTGGCTTACGTGCTGCGTGAGAAAAAGCGTAGACATGTGACTGTTGGAGATGACCGGCGACTTGTTCCTTCTGTCGGAGCACGTCATCGCCGACTGGAGGAACTACGCCCACGGGGTCGTGAGGGACAAGCTGCTGGCGCGACCTCATCTCGGCGGCCTCGGGAAGACAGTGCAAATTCACCAGTGCCTTCTTTGCGGCAAGCGAAAGTAAAATCGAGGCCCGCTGATGGCAGGCAACAAAGTTCCGTGGAGCCGCCAAAATTACGGTGGTGTTGCAGATCGTGGACCATGGGTCTTCGGCATGGTCTGCGCGACCACAGTGAAGCTGCGATTTTTCAAGCTCGACCGACGAGACGCGGCGACCCTAGGCCCCGATATTGCCACCGATGTTCAACCGGGGACCATTATTCACAGTGAAGAAGGAAGCACATACAACTGTATCCCAAATTTTGTAGATGCTAACCGGCCGAGACTCAACCTGCATTGAGAGACAGTCAACCACAACGTGAACTTTGTGGACTCCATCACGGGCGCCCACACGCAAAAAATAGAAAGGTATCGTCAAAAACTGAAGCGCCACCTCGTCAGCGGCGGGTACAGGGTACACGCCCCGCTGCGAGATTCCCACCTGACATGGATGTGGTGGCAGGCAATTAACAGCCACGTGCGCTGTAAGGACCCTCTCATGCGTTTCATGTAACTCTTTCCTGCGGTTGTTAGAAGCCATCGCTCGGCGTTATCCACTATAAAGGTGAATCGCAAAAGAAAATAAAGCGTACTTTTCTGACCCTTTGCTTCTATGAGTGTTTTCCGACATTCCTGCGTACTTATACGGTAAGCGCGTGGCAAACCACTTATGCGCTAGCCTACGCTCACTGCGTCTCGCAGCCTTACTTAAGCGCGAGCATCGAGCGATCTGTTGAAAGCCCAGTGCGAAAACCAGGCACACACCAATCTGAGCTCAGAAATACGAATGAAAGCACATAGCGAGCCGCGCCAATCTAATTCAGAAGAAAGAGG
Source organism: Dermacentor andersoni (assembly GCF_023375885.2). NCBI lineage: Eukaryota > Metazoa > Arthropoda > Arachnida > Ixodida > Ixodidae > Dermacentor > Dermacentor andersoni. The sequence goes on from NC_092814.1 coordinate 139,460,329, forward strand.
AGGGGCAGCGTTCCCTCGTGTCATATAAGGCGAAGCGTAATAAATTACAAATTAGTCTAATACACATTCAGTGTACATGTTGTAAACTTTAAAATGCTTACTAACCACATTAAATTGACTAATAATATTGGACTAAATGCAGTTATTGTATAACTTGCTTGCACATGTAAGGCACTCGGTGGAACGACAAACAAGTGAAAGAAGACACCGATGATGCGCCGATGGTATGATCACGTGAGCCCCAGTTTGTCGACCACCCACAAGGCAACGCCCAAGGGATCATAGCCACCTAGGGCGAATCTAGATAAACCACTGAAACTGGAGGCGTGCCGAGGGACAAACTTTGTCTTGGTACCATTAGTTCTTTCATCTTGGGGCTTCCCCAGACCTCGAGAAGATACATAGTTTCGGCAAACTTGGCGCATCCTGCATAGCACCCCTGATCGGTGAATACGGGCACAAGTCCTTCGGTAGCATCGAAAATTGTTGAAAAGCACAATTCATCTTTTCTAAGGCATAAGAGGTTTCTTCTTTAGCAGGCAACTTTGCAATAAACGATCTAAAACGCGGAAGCGCATCGATATCCTCCGACACACATCTTACCATCTCCTGGATAGAGACTGGAAACGCGCTTCGCAAGTATGATAAAGTTCGGGGTGGCGAGTCTTAGTTCAACCCCTCACTTCAGAATGAATAGAAATGTGTGGCTTACGTAGTTGGGAAACACGATGCCGCTGGGAACCGCCACTGTATGTCGCTGTCTTTAAAAATGTAGAGGCTAAAGGATAGTCTATCAAGAAAGTTTACGCCGTACGGTACACGAAATGATGACGATATGTCTTGTTGGTTGTCCCTCGTGTATTTGTCAGTATTACGGTGCGTACTGAGGATCAGTACGAACTAGAGCGATCGTAGTGAATGTAAGAAATTTCTATTTGAGGGTATAGTTGGGCTTTGTGGAAGCTAGGTACGGGCATAACGAATGCTTTGCAAACAAGCATTTTCTTTGTAAGTCTTAAAGAGAACGTGAGTTGTTCAAGGCTCTATAGCCGAAGCTGTTGCAATGGTTCGTCTTAGTAGAGGTAATCGCAGTCTGCTTCGGCCGGATGTTTTCTGTACACACAGCGAAAAAACGTTGTCGACGAGCGGAATCTTCTCGAGATCAGTAGTATGAAAGTTAGTACTCATTAGAAAACGTTCTTGTCAGTAGAGAAGAAGCGACCGAGACGTACTCTTATATTTGGAGGATTTACCGCTTGTACGATTTTGATTGGTGTTGCCTGTCTAAAAAGAGAAGGATGACGACCTCTAACAAACTCTCAGGTTTCAGTCGCTTCGGAAGAAATTCTCTGGCACAAGGAAAGGAAAACCCTTGTCGAAGAAAACAGTCTGGTGGAATACTACATGAGCCGGCTTGAAGCAATCGGGGTCTTCAGCTCCAAACAAGATGCTGAGGTATACATACCTAAACTGGCAGAATTGGAGAATTCTGGTAGGTGCTGCATCATTATTTCTCAATGTTTAAAGCTTTTCTATGTGGGCTATGTCTTTTAGGCATTCTTAATGAGCATGGTTCTGATTCTTCTGAATTTGGAGCAAAATTTGCAAGTGCTCTTCAGTGTGTGCGTTTACTAACCGAACACCCTCGTCGTCGATGGTTCTCAGGATTCCTGAACTGTTTGTGACATACTTTTTTACAGATTCAAAATAAACACACGCATCGTGTACAGAATGCCACGATGGCGATCTTTCGTGAACGCAGCAGCGCTACGCACCCGGGGGCACCACAAACAAAAATAAATAAATAGTAGTGGCGGTTTAGCGGTAAGTGCTAGACAAGTGGGCGAGCATTGAGGTCCCGGTTCATTAGTTAAACCACGTTCATCACATTGCAAATTGTTGTTCAGGAGCTCACTCTACATACGTCCTGCTCATTTGAAGAGCGAAGTGCAACTGACGGTGGTCCGGAGCAGACCACCGCGATAGTATATAGCACTGCATACAAGCACACATACCTACACACATATATATACATACGTACACATTAAATTGATTAAATTATGGGGTTTTACGTGCCAAAACCACGATCTGATTATGACGCACGCCGTAGCGGGGGACTCCGGATATATGACCCCCGGGGGTTCTTTAACGTGCACCTAAATATAAGTACACGGGTGTTTTCGCATTTCGCCCCCAAAGAAATGCGGCCGCCTTGGCCGGGGTTCGATCTCCCGGGAGCTCGTGCTTAGCAGCCCAACACCGTAGCCACTAAGCAACCACGGCGGGTTTACACACACACACACACGCACAACCACACGCACACACACACGAACACGCACACACACACACACACACACACACACACACACACACACACACACACACACGTATGGAGTTGGTGACTGTACAGCAGCGCGATATTAGCGTAAGTAGGGAGGGTATAGGGAAGGCGAACGGGAAAACAACGACGGCCGTGTAGTCGTTCGTCAAACGCCTATAACGTTGATATAATTTTTTTTTCGTCCACATGTTCGTTGTAGACTAGTACACATCAGTCACTACATAGCTAATTTTTGAGTTGACGGGGGTTGAGGGGCCGCCAGGTGGTAAATCAGTTATATATACTTACTGCCTCTTAAGTAAAGTTTTTTTAACAGTTTGTGCGTAAACGCAGGAATCCTGAAATTTCGAATTTTTATGATAAACATGGATTTGGCAATTTTCTGACAGAGTAGTGTCAATTGGATTATAGTGAATTTTTCTGAGAACACAGAGATGTACGTATTAATAAGATAATGCAGTGAGAGGTTCTTATCAGGAAAGGAAGGTTGTAACGGTAAATTTTGGATAGGCAGGGCACTGGGCGTTGTTCTTCTTAAGTTCTTATTAATTTCTTGTTTACAAAGAAAGGAACCTGGGTGGAAACCGCTCGTAGAATCGAGCCTGCTTCTACGAAGCTGTTGTTATGGAATAAACTGCTCACACACTTCACTGAGGCAACGCCAATGAGCAAGGAGTTCAGCAGTCCAAGGGCGTTTCGGCCGGAACGTAGGACGTATGTGCACTGAACTAAGGGTGCTATAACGTAAAGCTATGCCAAACTATTTCTATTCCACTGCTACAATCAGTCCTCCACCATTGGTTAAAAATAATTCGGGTTACCCTCACTTCGCTTGTCTGTCAGGCGACGTCACGAAAACAACAAACACTTCCCATCTAATATGACGTGTACACACTGATTATGCATAATTGGACGGAAGAAAATAAAAATTATTATTTCCGATTCCACATCTCTTTCACCATCAGCCCATCGCTATTGGTAAAAAATTTTCAGGCTGCGCCTACTTCGCTCTTCTGTTACGCGACGTCACAAAACCGCGAGAGCTCGCTACGTTAAAGTGGCGTTTACACATTAAACATGCATTAATACGCCGAACAAAACTGAATTTCTTTCGGGATAGCCCCGTTTCAAAATGAATAAAAGGTGTCTGCCCACCGATTGCTCTGGAACTGGCTAGTCAGAGCTGCTGGGAACAAGGAATTTATTTGCTAATAATAAAAATATTTACGTGGCAGTATAACGTTGTCGAGGCCTTTCGACACAAATACGACATTGCTCTCCCAACTCTTGTTCGCTGAGGTTTGGTTTTAGTGGCATACTTAAGCTTCCGTTGAACGCCGCTGCGATTTTCAACCAGCCACGGCAAGGTTGAAAATCGACCCCACTAAATGAACAAGGGTCACTCTACAAGCTAGTCTGACGCATTATTTGAGAGTATCAACTCAATATAACTACAAATAAACATCTGGAGAGATGGGCTAAGATCAAACTGGCCACCACCTATATTGTATGCTAGAGGAAATTTCGAGTATCTTCAAGGTGATAGAGGAAAATTTCACGCGAAGCGGCACAGGTTAGAGAGACATGGGTGACGACAGGAAATGTTGTGAAGTTTTAGTGAGAAGCTTTGATCAGAATTCTCGCCAGTCATTGAAAGAGGCAAGAAAAAAATAGATTATGACGTTTTACTTGCCAAAACCACAACCTGATCGATTATGAGGCACGCCGTAATGGGGGACTCCAGAATAATTCGGACCACCTGGGGCTCTTTAACGCGCACACGGGTGTTTTCGCATTTCGGCCCCATCGAAATACGGTCGCCGTTACCGGGATTTGATGCGGGGACCTGGTGCTTAGCAGCCCAACACCATATCCACTAAGTAACCACGGCGGATGTTTATGGCAAGGCTACAGAAATAACGCATTGACATCCAGCTTGATATCTGGTGAGATGGATTGATACTGTACCGGTAACTCGCGTTAGAAACACAATGAAGGCACACAAAGCCATCGCTGAATGCGGAAAACGCATAGACCGGCTCCTACTTCCAGCGTCAGTCGCGACAGGGAAAAGAGAGCGTGACGCGGAAACAAAAAATGAACTCTAATCAAATACGACTCAATTACAAGAAAGAAAAACACTACGGGCCGACGTCTTGCCGTAGGCATGGACACAAACAAGCGTTTATCCTTTGAATACCTAGACACAAAAGTATGACGCAAAGGAGGGCTAGTCTTGATCCGACAAAGCTTACAGAAAACTCGAGAGGTGTAGAATAGGCGACGCTCCTGAAACACGCGGCTGCTTAGAAAATTCGAGTAGGTGTTTAGCGCACGTTGGCAGCCAGCAAGAACTTCACAGCATGATGTAAGACTGCATCGAGTAAGATACGTTAGTTAGACTTTGCCATAGTGTGGAAGTTCCAAGCTGTGTTGTTTGCCGGGAAAAAAAATCACATGTTCTACTGCGGTCGACTGTTCATTTACGGATCGACTGGTGTTGGCGCAGACTATCGAAGTCGCAGGTCACACGCACGCAGGATGCGATGCATCCGTGTGACATGTGTAGTTCAGCTGACCCCGGTGGCACGCGTACAGCGCTGTATGAGGCACCAAAAATCCAACCGATGTTCCGTTTATCGGACCTCCTGGAGAACTTACCTAGAAGTGTTAACATCTAAACCTGATGCTGTTATAGTCATGATGCGCGTTTATTCTGCTGGGAAAATTAATTACCACTGAAACATGTGACAATGAAGTGACATTCTCTGATGGTGTATTACTGGATCTGTAGCATTTCGTTGCCTAACGTAAAGACGTACAGCACAGCGTCCACAAGAACAATAAGTATTGCTGTCACTTATTTCCGTTGCAATTCCTCTAGAAATCATCGTCGTCACAATAATAATAATAATAATAATAATAATAATAATAATAATAATAATAATAATAATAATAATAATGATAATAATAATAATAATAATAATAATAATAATAACAATAATAATAATCAGCCTGTTGTTGTCCACAGGACGAAGGCCTCTCCCTGCGAACTCCAGTTACCCTTGTCCTGCGCCAACCGATTCCAACTAGCGCCCGCGAATTACCTAATTTCATCGCTCTAGAAATGCTACCCGCGAAAATACATTTAGATGGAACAACCTGTATTAGTGCTGTGTGGTATAGCTCACTGGACAGTAATTCCGATATTTCACTTGGTTTTCGCTTATCTGACAAAACTTCCGAAATAAGGCGCTTCTCCAATAAATGAATATTTAGCCTTGGATAAGACCAATTATCACAACTATCGAAATTATCGACGCCGACGGCAGAAATGCTCCTGGAGTGTCCATATAATTGCTATCGCAATAAAAGAAAGAGGGGATAGGAGGAGGCATGCTGTTGACAGTTCCAAGAAGTGTGGCTGAAAAAACGAAAAAGTGCCAGCTGCACTTCTAGGAACTGCGAACCGACCACCTCCCATTTTTGAGCATTATATATGCACCTGTGGGGGTTAAGAGGGAGCCGTATAAACGCTCTTAAAAAAATTCAGGTGGTGCCCTGACGAAGACAAGTGTCAAGAGGAATCTCTTGCTCGACTTGAACGAACAAGTCGAACAGCAGTGTGTGGGAAGATCGACCTTCATACACATTATGGTTAATCTAAATAGTAATAACTTTTAGATGACCCGCATGGCTTTAGGCGTAAAAATCATGTTCATGGTAATTGATTGAATTGGGTACCGATCAATTCATGAATCCATGCAAAAGCGCATTTTCACTGGTGCAGTTTACATGCATAGTCTCCCCGATTTGTAAGGCGCGTAAAATGTTGACCGCAAGGCATGCCAGAGCCTCATGAAAGCGGGAAGCGGTGATATTGTCGATAGTAGGAGCAAAGCACACTCAAATGCGAGCGTCGTCTGTTACGCTGTTCGCTTCAGCTACACAAACAAGTTACGGAAGGGAGTAGGGGCGTAGGGTGACTGCTGAAGCGTCTCTTCGAAGTTTCATTTTTCTTCTCTGTATGTTGAGAATGAAGGTAAGGGTGATAGGTGACACGAGGAAACGACGATGATGCAATAGGACGTACAGACACAGCAAAGCCAGTTTTGAGCTCCTGGAGGCTGTCGCAGAACGATGGACAGAACTGTTTTTCAGGCGATTTCGTCACCGAATTATAAATAAAGAAAACAAAAAGAAGAAATAGCGTTCGTGGTTTTGGGAAGCCGACCATCGGCTTCTGAAAACTATGCTGATGGTACGCTTTCTATGACTGTCTTTTGTCTGTTGTCAACCTTGGTACCGAGGTGTTTAGCTGTCCAGCTTTCCTAATCAACACCCATACGAAGTGCTTGAAGAAGATTGGAGCAGTTTTTTAGCGAGAACAAGAAACGGCATACTACGACTGAAAAATGATAACACAAGACTATAGTCCAGATGCACACCATTGGCAGAACGCCGGGCAGATGCAAATATATGCCGCAACATTGGCTTAAAGTTAACGGCAAATGGCCCAAAAATCACTTGTTTGGCGTAGGTGGTCGTATGTTCCACCGACCATTCGTTTTACAAACGCCCCTTTGATTACTAAAATGGCCGTATGTCACTTGGCAAGTATGATCAATACTTCTGCAGTCAAGACACCGCCATATTAGAGAATGTGGCTGTCTACTAAAATTTCGTATGCAGTAACATACCGACTCCAGAGTGCTTCACGATAAAATGTTACGCTTTATTTCTTCGCCACAGCTATTATGCACATGGCAGAATCTGTTGGGTTAGACTACAGGAGCCTGCTCAAATCTGAAACGGTTGCGGCAAAGAATATATCAGAGTACACCAAAGGACAAGTGAATGCAGGTGAGTGAAAAACAATGGCAATTAATGACTCAGCTTTACTGAATCCTAAGATGTGAAAATCTTCGCTTGCCATCTTACGGGGCATACACTGTTTGAAAACTGGATCCATATTTAAATAAGAAATTTCTTTAGCGCGAAAATGTTTCCTCACTGAGGGTGTGTGTGTGTGAAAACTTTTATTTAAATGAGGTCCGGAGGCTCGACTTTTGAAGACAAGGCGCGCCGCTCCCATGTTAGCACTGTCAGGCCGAGCCCTTCAGCGACATCAAGGGCCCTCTGGACATCCCTTAGTTGGTCCTGAAACAATGGGCTTTGATTTCTTTTTTCCCACTGTGTCCGTTCTTCAACGAAGTTGGGGAGAGTCGCGGGTCATCCCGCCAGCATATGTCTGATTCCAATGATGCCACTACAATCGCAGTGTCATCTTAATCTCCTCTCTGGATGCATTTTATTAATGTGGTACGGCGTGGGATATGTACCTGTTTGCAGTAAGCGCAGTGAGATTGCCTGAGTCCTGTTCAGTTTTGAATGTGGCAATGGAAATAGCTGGGTCCTAAATAGTAATTTTTGGTAATGTCATTGTAAGTTATTAAATGATCTCTATATTCCCTGGCTTGATGGTGAACGGCTCCGTTGTGACTGTCACGGTTAGCAAGTCCTCGTGCCAATGCATGAGCAACCTCATTGAGGTTTACCCGAGTCTCGTCAATATTTCCCATTTGCGCAGGAAACCATCGGATTTCAGTTCTCATAATCCTAATGTTTTCAAAAAGTTTAGCTGCAAATCCAGCTACGTAGCCTTTATCAAAATACTATATATCGGATTTTGAATCACTGCAAATGCAGGCCCGCTTATTACTCCTGATGGCTGAAGCAATTGATCCTGAAGCAATTGCCACTTGTTCCGCCACCATGGGGTCCTTGGTAAAAATAGTGATAGCGTCTTGCACCTTCCCTTGAGAATTTGATACAATGGCCGTATATGCTTCTTTACCTTTCACCCAGGCAGCATCAACTATAGCTGCCAGTTGGTTCTGCTCCTCTATTTCCTGCAAGATTGCTCTAGCTCTTGCCTCTCTCCTTTTGATATTATATTCTGGATCCATGTTCCTGGGGAGAGGCTTGGTTCTGATTTTATTCCTAACTTCAGTACTTAATTCTACTTCAGCCTCTTTTGGGCTCCACGATCTATTCAATTCTACACCTATCGCCTGTAATATGTTCCTGCCAGCTTGTGTTTTTGTGAATCTTTCGTGTTGCGCTAGCTGTTGGGCCTCCATGATTTCTTCCATTGTGTTGTGCGCCCCCTAGACTCATTAAAATTAAATTATGGGGTTTAACGTGCCAAAACCACTTTCTGATTATGAGGCGCACCATAGTGGGGGGCTCCGGAAATTTCGACCACCTGGGGTTCTTTAACGTGCACCTAAATCTAAGTACACGGGTGTTTTTGCATTTCGCCCCCATCGAAATGCGGCCGCCGTGGCCGGGATTCGATCACATGACCTCGTGCTTAGCAGCCCAACACCATAGCCACTAAGCAAATGCGGCGGGTCCTAGACTCATGAGTTTGTAGGTTGCAGCGTTACTCGGTATCCCTAGGGTAATTTTAAGAAGTTTTCTTAGCATCACATTAAGCTTGTTAAGTTCTGCCTGCTTCCATTTGAATAATCTAGCCACATAAGTGAAGTGACAGAAAGCAGAGGCGTGTATTATCCTCAAAGTGCTATCTTCTCCTGAGCCTCTGTCTATTGGTAATTCTTTTTAGTAAACTAATGACTTCACTGCATTATTCGAGATATGTTCTATTTTCTATAGTTAGCATTGTTTCCTTCTACGTGATAACCAAGATCCTTTCTTGAACTAGCCATTGTGCGCATCCTTCATGAGTGTATAAGCACACTCTTGGCTCATCTTCCGGAATGTAACCTCTCGGTTTACGACCTTTTCTGCGATGTTTAATGACCAAGAGTGCTGATTTGGCTGCGGAAAATTTCAACCCCATGTCTTTCAGCGTGTTCGCTAGAACATATAAACTTTCCTGTAATCTGGTCTCTGTCTGTCCTCTGTCTGTGCCTTGGCACTCCATGTGGTTATGTCGTCGGCGTATACCACACAGTGTATACCTTCAATTTTCTCCATTTTTTTGCAACCTTCAACATGGCTAAATTGAATAGCATGGGTGAGAGCACAGCCCTTTGTGGAGTGCCCCTATTTCCCAAATTGTTAGCTTCTGATTTAAGCTCTCCCAGCACGAGTTGTGCAGTTCTGTTTTTAAGAAAGTCCTTAATCGTGTTGAAAAGTCTCTTACCTAATGCCATCTCCGAAGAACGTCAAGTATTACTTTATGCTTTATACGATTAAAAGCTTTTCCCACATACAATCCCAAAAGAGCTTTCGTATGCGCTGGGCTGGACTGCATAAGTTGGTGTTTTATCAGTAGCATAGCATCCTGAGTTGACAGCCCGGGACGAAAGCCGATCAAGTTGTATGGGAGGATGTCGTTCTGCTCAATATATTTTGTGAGCCGATTTAGGATGATATGTTTCATAGCTTTGCCTAGACATTACGTTAAGGAAATAGGACGGAGATTGTTCAGAGTGAGTTGTTTGCCTGGTTTTGGTATGAGGATAGTATCGGCCACCCTCCATTCTTCTGAGTATACCCCTTTTCTCCAACATTCATTGAAATGTTCAGCTAGATACGAAATTGATTCATCATCTAGATTTTTTTATTATTTATTATTACCTCAAAGGCCCCAGTGTGGGGTATTACATGAGGGATGGGTGACCACTTCAGTGGAATATGGACTCAATGGAAGCCTTGAAATGATGTGGATTGGAGTGGCGCACGGCGTCGGCGGAAAGGTCATTCCAGTCCCGGGCAGTCTTCACAAAGAAAGAATGTAGGTGCGCAGTGGTCCGGGCAGGCGGAGGATACACAGATTTTTCATGACATAATCGGCAAGACTGGCGGTGTGCTGGAATGATGGCTGAAGTACTAGGAGCACAATGATAAAATTTGAGATAAAGACAGTCTGAAAACATGACGCCTTATATCTAGATTGGAAATTCCTGCTTTTAATTTCTTGTTAGTTATTCCGTCAGGTCCGGCCGCCGATCTGCCATTATTAGACTGTGAAGAGCCGCCCTGACTTCACTCTCAGTAAAGTCCTGGTCAAGTTCTTCACATATGCCTCCCGTATATTAGGGGCTCTCGTCTCCTTCGTTTGGTTGTTTAAGTGGGAGATATTTGCCTGAGAGTCTATCCATGATTTCCCCCTGTGTTTTATCCTGGCTTTCCTGATGAAACACCCCAGCTGTAGCTGTTCTCTTCCTTGTCCTTGTTTCATTCTCGTTGAGCAAGTGCTTGAGGAGGTTCCAGTTACCTCCATGTTTGAGTCTACCATCAGCCGAGTTACAGATCTCATCCCACTGTTGCTTCACGATGGTTTTCGGATGATCATCAATTTCTCTGTTTAATTGCGCAAAATTTTCCTTAGCCTTCTGTTAGGTCTCTGCGTTTTCCATCTCTGTACTATAGCCTGTTTGGCCTCATTCAGATGCGCTAGCCTGCTGTCCATAGCCTCAATAGCTTCATCTGTCCTGATTTCTTTAGTGGCCTCTGAAGTTCTCTCTGAGTTGGATGACCCATGTCTGAAAGGGCCCCGGCTCGGCATCTAAAGGCACCACTTTTTTTCTGTTAGCCCTGATTTTCCTGAACTGATCCCAATCAGTGAATTTGAAGACTCTAGTTTCTTGTTTCGGTATGAGTATGGCTATGTGTGCGATATAATGATCGCTGCCGAGATCCATGTTTGAATTTTCGCAATTAGCTCCTCTTGAGTTGTTTACAAAAGTGAGATCTGGTGTGGAGTCCCTGCTTGTGGACGTGCCACAACGGGTAGGATACTCCGGATCAGTAATTAAGCATAGCCCCAGATCCATGGTGAGACTCCATAGCTCCTCTTCCTTCTTTGTGTTCCAAGTGTATCCCCATGTGTGATAGGGAGCATTAAAGTACCCTCCAATAATGAGCGGGGAAATTGTGGCAACCGAAAGCACCTTGTTGAAGAGTGCTCTAAACCTCTGTCTCCTGTCGTTAGGACTGCTGGAAATATTTAAGCAGAAAATGCTTTGCGTCTTGCCTCTGTTCGTTTTAAGTATTATCTTAGCTAGAATAAATTCAAACCTGGAATGTATAAGATGAATATCATGCTCAATGTATGGAAACGTTTTGTCGATGAGGGTCGCCAACCCCCTCCCCATTTATTTTTCTCTACATATCACCTTGCACCCAGTAAGCATAATTTCGTCCGCTAAGGTTTCCCACAGCATAATTACCTTTGGCCTGGCCTCAGATGACCTGATCACCTGTCGCAGTGCTGCTTTCTTGTGTTGGAACCCGCGACAATTCCATTGCCACACGTTAAATCCATGATTACTGTTCATTCTTATTAGGTGAGGCTGCCTTTCTATTACTCGCTATTTTCCTCTTTGTGATAGCCCCCGACATTCCAGGAATCGATTTTACACTATCAGCCTCCGACGGTAGATACTCATTGTCGTCAACCCCTTGCGCCTTAATCTTCCTAAGTCTTTTCTCCGCCGTTAACCTCCATTTCCACAATTTGATCACTGTAATGTTAGTCGCTTGCACTGTCTCTTATCGCTTTAATTTCCTGTTCAATTTCACTGAGGGCTGAGAAGACTGAATCATCCTCGGAGCTCATTTTAGGACAGGGTAGCTGTATTCCCCTGGATCGCTGTTTTTGCTTACAGGTCTATCTATCTCTACACTAGCAGGGCTCGAATGCTCTTTTTTACGAAGTTCTACTACCTGCCTGGTCAATTCTTCATTAGTTTTTCTTTAAAATGTTATTTCTTTAAATAATTGGTCTATTCTGGCATCATTATCACCAGACACAGCCGCCGAGACGCCCCCAGCAACCCTCACCGTACCTTTCACTGGATCGTGTCGACCCACGTGGTTCCTGGTGTCTTTTTCTCGCCAGGTGTTGAGCCCCTTTCTACGAAGCGCACCTGCGCTTCCCTTCTCTTGGAGCGGCTTCTCTCCCTGGATAGTGAACGATGCCGGCATCTGGTGCGACTCCTGGAGCGTGAGCGCTTCCTGTCCTCGGGGCGATGGTTGAGCGCCAGCTGTTGCGCTTCCGACTGCGCTCTTGTTGACGACTGAGTCCTGTTGCACTTTCTTCGACGGAGTCGTAGGACGTAAGGGATTTGAAATCTTTGCTTGCCAAACTTGTAAAACTTGTCGCCAATAGGGTGATCGCCTTCACGAAATTTACACTTAGGCACACACATATGTTCATCTCCTGGGTTGCTAGTTCCACATCCCCTGCACTGAACAAAGTCAGGTGTTGGACAGACATCAGAGCGGTACCTGACCTTTCTGCAGTTGAAACAGACGTCGAATTGCTTTCTGTAAAGGTAACATCTCACTATTGTGGATCTTGATCCATATCTGACAAAATTGGGCACTTTGAGTCCATCGAAAAGTACAATGACCGATCCCGACGTCTTGATGCGCTTGGCCGCCAGCGCAAGCAGGTTCAAGCCACGCGCGATATTTCTTGTTGTCATAGCTTGCGAGTCTCTAATGTCCAGTTTTCGGATGACACCTTTGCACGTGGCATGTTTTGTATGCATTGACCTCGTATTCCGCTTCCATAATCTTGAAGGACTTGAGTTTAACGTACTTCGTGGCATTTTGGAGCTTAGGTGTGCTGACTACGATGATGTTTTGAGTGAAGTTTGGGCAGACAACATCTTCACGGGCCTCCTCTTCCGTTAGGCTTGACGCCTCAATGACTGTGGTACCAATCGTGGTGGTGATAACCTTGTTCAAATTAAGTTGTCCTCGAGGTCCCATAATGATCTTTATGTGCTCCTCAGGCAGTTGAGGCATCCTTGAAGCTTTGTTAACCCGATTCTTAACCATTCCACCAACGGCGGTTCCCTTGACGCCATGCTCTCGTTAATTACTTGGCAATGTGCTCTCCTCATCCACAGCCTTTGTGGTAGTTGGTTTTCGGCCATCCACTACTTACCAACCAAAGTCGTCCCGAGCATTGTTTCCTTTATTTCCAGTAAAATCTTCATCTTCCATGTTTGTATACGCCATGCCTGCGGCCATGTGGGCTTACTAGGCCCAACTAAGGCCCTACTCCTCACTAAGCTTAGCTCGTCTAAGCTTAACTCGTCGTGTAGGAGCAGCAAAAGTCCCGTGAAATTGTGAAAGTGCAAACTCCACCTCGAAGCTTGGTGTCAGTCGATTCGCCGTCGCTGCGCGGATCCAGTTATATGCTTCTTTTCGTTGTACCCTCAAAATTGTCCAGCGGAACATAAAAAAAAAAAAAAAAAAAATGGAGCCGATGCGCCCACGTCTGCACTGCTCGGCGCTTCTTCCTTCCTCACTGGGGGTGCTCAGTTTATCTTTATCGTTATTACTGCAGAGTTATCTTTTCGTCCACTTTCATTTCCACCATTACATGATTATTTTTAAATTTCAATTAAACATAACAATTATCTTCCCTTATTTTTTCTCTGGCTTAATTGTCTATTAATTCGTATGATTGTCATAACCAAGAAATTGAGCCCCTCGGATCCCCTTATTCATATCCACCATTCTCGCTAATTCTTCTCGCACTGCACGTGTGCACGACAGCCCTAACTTCTTATCCTATATAGTCTCTTCGAAATGCAGACAGAAAATGAATTCGCGTTTGTGGGCTAGTGGCTGAGGCAGATACTGGAAACAGGTTTGAGGAATTACAGCTATAAGTATGTAATGACCCGCCGCAGAGGCTCGTGGATATGACATTCTGCTGCCGAGCACTAAGTCACGGCTTCGACTCTTGGTCCCAGCGGACGCTTCGCGATTGGGGTGGAATCCAAAACACTCCTCCCCTGCGCTTTCGGTGCCCATTAAGTAATCCCAGGTTGTCGTAATGAGTCCAGAGCACCTCGCTACGGCATCTTGCATACCCTATGTGTTGCTTTGGGAGATTAAACCACACAATTTTCTCATGGGCATTGACAGCCTGTGCCATCGCAGAGCAAATCGCCTGGTAGTATGGCAGTCACATCAACAACGTGTGCACTCGCCCTGTCGGTTAATTAAACTCTAATACAAAAGCAAACGCAACATCTTTACTCTATTTCCGATGCTATGTCCGCGTGCCCTTCTCATTGCGTGCAAATACCACGCTGTAGTCGAAGTTAAATGTTTGCCCTGCATGCGCATGCTGTGCGCTTTAAGACAAATCCTTTTGTTGAAATGTTGGCTGCAGTCAGAAGCCTCGTATGGTAACCAATTGTTAACCATGTGGACCGCATTTTACGCTGGGATGTAGCGCGGGATTCGCGCGCTACGAGGCGCGCGGACGCCACGTCTAAATTACGCTCAAAACACGTTGCATGCAATCGCAGGCTTAGAGCTAACTATGGCCGTGAGAGCACATATGCGTTTTGTAGACAGATGGCTGCGACTGCTTGCCAAGTACGGATCGTACGGCGGAGATGACCGCGTCGTGGTGCAAGCGGCCGGGCTCAAGTTCCTGACACGGTTGCTCAGGGAGTCCGGCACGGAAGGCGTCCGCCGACTGCTCTCCTGGAGCCTGGTTCGCCAGTGGGCGCCCTTGGCCGATGGCAGCCTCGATTCAGAGGGTCCCTGGGCGCGCAACGTGAGCTGCGTCGAGACGGTGATGGCGGTGCTTAAGCTGCCGTTCCTGGCGCGCGTCCTTTTCCAGAGTAAGCAGTGCAAGCTTGACATTTTCAGTTTTTTACTCCCGCGACCTTGAGTGCTGCAGACGTTGGTGGTTAGTACAGATACGTACATTCCAACCTCTCGGTCAACCGTTGAAAATGGCCTATATGGGCATGATTTGTCTCTTGCGTTAAGCGTGAATCTATTTCATTTAGGAAGTGCGCAGCCGGAAATAACAGTGGTCAAAGCGACTTGGAAAGAAATCCGATTATTTCCATGCTCACAATGTAAGCAACATGATCTTGACGGGAACGTGATAATAATGCGGCGCTCTATGCTACGACACATTTCAACACACACACACACACAATGCAGAACATTTTCTTACAGACTGGAAGTATGTGTTAATGATGTAGTACCCCTAGATATATGTGCTGAAAATATACTGCACGGTCTGTTCAGAAATAAGGAGCATTTAAAAAGGTTGTGACTAAAGGTACCTCTGACGCATCCGATCAACTTTTTTGAGGTACGTTAGACAGATCCAGCAGTTTGTTTTATCAGAGTGCGTCCGATATATTCTGTTTGTTTTTATATGTTTCACGTTATGATACATCAAGCATAAGCACACGGAACCGTTAATTACGTGCTTCCCTCGCGTCAACCTTCCAGCTGTGTGTGTTGCAGTGTTGCGCTCCTGAGTGAACGCAGCCGACCATATGGCGTGCTCATCCCTGCTGCAACAACTGCCGCATCTTGTTTCACAGCTTTGACGCGCGCTTTCACACAAAGAAAAACGCATTCCATTTGCTACCTCTCGATGCGCTACTATAACAACGTGTGCTGCTTCAAAATGGAAGACTAATGCAATTACGGTCCGCAACCGATCGACTTGAGTGATTAGTGGAAATACGTCCGTGTTTCAGCTGTTGTTCCCGTATTTCGCAATGACCAACATGTTGAAGGTGAAAGGGCGATGTACAAATTACCAGAAACTTTAACTAACACGAAGCAGCCAAGCGCCACTCTTCACCCCACGTTTAGCTCCGGTGATCGCCTCTTCAAGTCGCCTCCTACATTTTTCATTCGCGAATAGGCGCGACTGCCGTTTTGCTTTGTAGCTCGCAAGCAGTTCCTTTTTAACGCTTCCGCGGAATACTGCTTTAATCATATCGCCACGCACACCACTGACAAAAACAGAAATCACTAGCGCGTGTAGGCGGCGTCATATGAGACGTCGTGCTTCGGCATCCGTTCAAAAGCATACTTGGCTCTGTCCATGCACATGTATAGTTTGATGCTGCTCGGTCTTCTTAAAGTACTGAATGCTGCAGGTCCTGCGCAAACACGAGGAAGAGTCTGCGTGCAGTAGCGTCCCTTTGATGCCAAGCAGTGCTAGCGCGGCTGAGAGCTCGCTTTTCTAGCGAAACACGCTTAGAAGTGGCTGTAGGCGTTCACTTGGTTAGACTTTAGAATACTTCAAGTGCACAAGAACTAGCCTTCGGAAAAGCCGAAATCAACAAATACGATGCGGCACATACGTCAACAGTTTGCAGTCAGTGGTTAATATTACGAGCACAGAAGTGATTCGAAGTTGCCATTTCCTAGCGTTGCGGTAAAATCTTCGATTGCTACATACGCTGGGTAGTCGGGTTCAATACCAGATAAATATAATTTTTCTTAATTTTTTTATTCTCCTACGGCAGATTGCTTCCCGTGGCAAAAAACATTTTTGCTTCTTACATCTGACAAAGGCAAGATGACGGCAAGCAGTTCGCGACCTCACCACTGCCCGACAGCCGCATCCCTCGGACCGTCGGGACACATGCTTAAACGTATGTTCCGACATATATTACACTGTTCTCACATGTGCACTATTGTACACTATTGTACAGTGCCATTGGAGTGCAAATGCAAAAACAACGAAATAAATGCGCTTGAACACATGACCCGACAGCCCAGTAGATGTGGCTGCCGAGTGGTAGTGAGGACTGCTTGCTGTCATCTTGCTATTGTCAGATGTAGAAACCATTGTCAAATGCAAGTCAGATGGATAAAGTTAAAGCGCGTGCCTCATTTGCGGGCTTTGCTGAAAGAATACTAATACACACGCTCGAAAGTGCGTGATTTTGACCTCCTGTTTACATCTGATGTTTTGATTTATTTATGCGCTAATACTTCAACAATCCGAGGGAGTGGCATGTGGCATGATGTTCAACGATAGAATGACAATACTGCTGATTAAAGTATTGACGCAAGCAGGAGATACTCTAGACGATGATAACGAGAAAATGTGTGTATAGAGTCGGGCAGGTCTGGTAGCATATAAGAAAGATGGCCAGTGGTTTGTTGGAGTAATACAATGGATAGCAAGAGAAGGAAAATAAGGATCCCAGAGAACGATAAATATATTAAACTAAAGAATGAAGAAATTTCGTTTATATGGTGAGCTCTCAATATACAAGACAGATCTATGGGGGAAGGCTTCATTCTGCGGTAGCTGCTGGTGATGACCTTAGGGAATTGAATTCTTATCGCAGCTTTTAGCGGCTTTCAGACAAGCTTTCGCAACGTCGTTGGTTTCGTAGAGGCGCGGATAGCCTATGATGGTCTCGTAGAGTGTTGATGTTTTCGTACGACCTTGAGTAACTCTTTGAGTGCCGTGTGTCTAGGTGAATTTCGGTGAAAGCTTTCTTCGCCGCTCAATAAATAGGAAAGGGAAAGAAATGAAACGATAAAGAAATTCGAATTGCGTTAACAGTTTGTATTTCGGCACAAGATCCTTTTATCTCTAAACAATCGGTTATCGGCGGCTAAGCCCACCGACAGCGCAGGTTTCCAGAGGCTGCTGCTACTTTAGAAACGCCTGGCGAGTCTCAGACTAAAATGGAGCGTGTCGGTCTCATCGGTAATGAGCAGCAAAAGAGAAGTGTTAATAAACGTAGTGGTTCGTCTATGTTTTTCATGTGACACTTATATCTAATCAGTAATATTGATGACCAAAGGAACAGGATTTCGTCCCACCAGAACACATCTCTGTGGTTGAAATTTGTACCCTGCTATGAAAGCGATATGAAGTATGGTGAGGTAGTTTCTGGTGTTGATTTTTGTAGGACAAGGATGTACGGGAACTTGTGTTCTCGGCACACGGCCAAGCCGATATCCTATGTTTATAACTGCAATTGATAGTTGTGCGGACTTAGCTACACGAGGCTGTACGACTGCATGGTCCGCTTTGAGTGCATATACAGCTGTGGTGGCTCAGTAGTTATGGAATTGTGCTGCATAGCACGAGGTCGCGGGTTTGACTCCCAGGTGTGGGGGCCGAATTCCAAGGAGGGGGTGGTGGAACTCAAAGACGCTTGTGTACCGTGCCGTGGATGCGCGTTATAAAACCCTACGTGCTGATAGTTTATCCAAAGTCCCCCACGACGGGCGCGCCTCATATCCCAAATGTGCAGCTTCGGAACATACCATTCCACAATTTAAATGAACTTAAATGCGTACAGCGGGGCGAAACGTCAGGCAGTGGTTTCGATTCCACTCCATGAATTAAATGAGTCACGGTGCCCTTGGCGGCTACTGTCTCGTGGGTTCTCGTTCGGCACGTATATGCCGACATAGAGTGTGACTTCTATCTATGCTCACGACTCTCGACTGTGGTCCCGCAAGCGTGGTCATCAAACCTCAACAGACTTCGTGAAAGAACAGGCAGCAGTAACCGCTGCATAACCCGCTTAGTGTTTCGGGTATGCGTTCCATATACTGTACTGTACATATACTGTACTGTGCCATATACCTCATAATGTACTGGATGAAGTGTTTTCTGACTATTCAGTGATTTTTCTCATGCATCGAGCCCTCTGCCGCAAGTCTTAAGCTTAGGCTCATGAGGACGATAGACAAGACCAGAATGTAGAGAAGGCAGTAAACTATTCTGTCTCATTGATAACGACGGCGACATGTCATCATCATCCTCATCAGCCTGGCTGCGCTCACTGCAGGGCAAAGGCCTCTCCCATACTTCTCCAACTACCCCGGTCATGTGCTAATTGCGGCCATGTTGTCCCTGCAAACTTCTTGATCTAATCCGTTCACCTAACTTTCTGCCGCCCCCTGCTACGCTTCCATTCTCTTGGAATCCAGTCTGTAACCCTTAATGACCACCGGTTATCTTCCCTCCTCATTACATGCCCTGCCCATGCCCATTTCTTTTTCTTGATTTCAACTAAAATGTCATTAACTTGCGTTTGTTCCCTCACCCAATCTGCTCTCTTCTTATCCCCCCTGAACCTTACACCCACCATTCTTCTTTCCATAGCTCGTTGCGTCGTCCTCAATTTAAGTAGAACCCTTTTCGTAAGCCTCCAGGTTTCTGCCCCGTAGGTAAGTACTGGTAAGACACAGCAGTTATAAACTTTTCTCTTGAGGGATAATGACAACCTGCTGCTCACGATCTGAGAATGCCTGCCAAACGCACCCCAGCCCAATCTTATTATTCTGATTATTTCAGTCTCATGATCCGGATCCGCGGTCAATACCTGCCCTAAGTAGATGTATTCCCTTACCACTTCCAGTGCCTCGCTACCTATCGTAAACTGCTGTGCTTTTCCGAGACTGTTAAACATTACTTTGGTTTTCTGCATATTAATTTTTAGATCTATCCTTCTGCTTTGCCTCTCCAGGTCAGTGAGCATGCATTGCAATTCGTCCCCTGAGTTACTAAGCAAGGCAATATCATCAGCGAATCGCAAGTTACTAAAGTATTCTCCATTAACTCTTATCCCCAATTCTTCCCAATCCAGGTCTCTGAGTACCTCCTGTAAACACGCTGTCAATAGCATTGGAGAGATCGTATCTCCCTGCCTGACGCCCTTCTTTGTTTGGATTTTGTTGCTTTCTTTATGGAGGACTACGGTGGCTGTGGAGCCGCTATAGATATCTTTCAATGTTTTTACGTACGGCTCGTCTACACCCAGATTCCGTAATGCCAGCATGACTGCTGAGGTTTCGACTGAATCAAACGCTTTCTCGTAATCAATGAAAGCTATATATAAGGGTTGGTTATATTCCGCACATTTCTCTATCCCCTGATTGATAACGTGAATATGGTCTATTGTTGAGTAGCCTTTACGAAATCCTGCCTGGTCCTTTGGTTGACAGAAGTCTAAGGTGTTCCTGATTCTATTTACGATTACCTTAGTAAATACTTTGTAGACAACAGACAGTAAGCTGATCGGTCTATAATTTTTCAAGTCATTGGCGTCCCCTTTCTTATGGATTAATATTATGTTGGCGTTCTTCCAAGATTCCGGTACGCTCGAGGTCATGAGGCATTGCGTATACAGGGTGGCCAGTTTTTCTAGAACAATCTGGCCACCATCCTTCAACAAATCTACTGTAACCTGATCCTCCCCAGCTGCCATTCCCCTTTGCATAGCTCCCAAGGCTTTCTTTACTTCTTCCGGCGTTACTTAATTGTGGGATGTCAAATTCCTCTAGACTATTCCCTCTTCCATTATCTTCGTGGGTGCCACTGGTACTGTATAAAACTCTATAGAACTCCTCAGCCACTTGAACTATGTTATCCATGTTAGTAATGATATTGTCCGCTTTGTCTCTTAACGCATACATCTGATTCTTGCCTATTCCTAGTTTCTTCTTCACTGCTTTTAGGCTTCCTCCGTTTCTGAAAGCATGCTCAATTCGATTCATGTTATACTTCCTTATGTCAGCTATCTTACGCTTGTTGATTAACTTGGAAAGTTCTGCTAGTTATATTCTAGCTGTAGGGTTAGAGGCTTTCATACAGTGGCGTTTCTTAATCAGATCTTTCGTCTCCTGCGATAGCTTACCGGTATCCTGTCTAACGAAGTTACCACCTACTTCTATTGCACAGTCCTTAATGATGCCCATAAGATTGTCGTTCATTGCTTCAACACTATAAGGTCCTCTTCCTGAGTTAAAGCCGAATACTTGTTCTGTAGCTTGATCCGGAATTCCTCTATTTTCCCTCTTAACGCTAACTCATTGATCGGCTTCTTATGTACCAGTTTCTTCCGTTCCGTCCTCAAGTCTAGGCTAATTCAAGATCGTACCATCCTATGGACACTGCAGCGCACCTTGCCGAGCCTATTTCATTTCTAGTCTCGCCATTCGGGCTCCTCCACGTCTACTTTCGGTTATCCCTCTTGCGGAAGAAGGTATTCATTATCCGCAAATTATTCCGTTCTGCAAACTCTACTAATAGCTCTCCCCTGCTATTCCTATAACCAGAGTCCTTCCATTTTTTTCTGGTCATGAAACTGCCGCCTCAGTTTCTTATAGAGCCAGCGCCCGCCGCTAGAGGCGCAACCGTGCATGAGAGGGCATGCGAACGCCGCTACCGCTGTGGTTGTGTGTGGGGCAGCCTCGGTATTCTAGCTTTCTCAACTTCCTCAACCATCGCTTTAGTTTCACGTAACTATTTTTAACATTGACTATGCTTAAATTACTGTCTGAGCGCGTCTTCTGCCTTGATATGAGCGCCCGGGACGAAAAAAAAGCTGCTCATAACATGGAGCTTGCGGCGGTCTCAGACGAAAAAAAAAAAAAAAATCTGGGATTTTAAGAGCGAGAACCGCGAAACGATTATGAGGCACGCCGTTGTGGGGGACTCAGGCTTAATTTTGACCACCTGGGATCCTTTAAAATGCACCTAAATTCAAATAAACGGGTGTTTTGCACTTCGCCCGCGTCGAAATGCGTCCGCTGTACACGGCCGGGCGGTCTCGGTCCAGATTTCTTCATTATCGCCGTTCGCTTCAACACTTCGGTGGGCTTCGATTTTTAATATTTGCCTGAAATTAAACACCGCGCATTCGCAACAAAGCGCCAGTGGTCCTCCTTATCACCAGATGCAAACATATGGGCTGTTGCACCCCCGCTTATCCGTAAGTAAGCGCCAACTCTCCGTTGCGCATAGCGCCAGATTGTTCGCCCAGCACAGCTGTTCACTTTCTGTTAAACTGTGGCAGAGAAGGACTCTGACTGTGGGCAGTATCTTATAAGGAGATCAAAAGAATGAAATTGTTATTGCAAAGGGCTGCTACCGTAGAATACTTAATGACAAAGAAAAGGAAATAGAGCTGCTCCGTGCGCTTAAGATTTCTCTGCAAAGCGATGCCATTTCTGAATGAGATTTGCGTAGGATTAATGCAAGACAAACTTCGCTACTAAATGTCTTCGGTGCGGCTTTTAGCAACGGATTAGGGCGAACGTGAAGTGTTAAGACCTGCACAGTTGAAACTAGCTGTATTGTAATTAGGCAATTGCCTTGGCAAGCAGTCGTTTAGAAGCGCCAGTAAGCCCAGCACTTATTCACGCTGCTCGTGGTTTCGACGCAGAAACGACGAGACTAGGTATTTTGGTTCTAAATGTGCAACTATTTACAATATGTTAAAATGCTGCAATCACCGGTCCTATTCTTATCATGGTCGAAAAATGAAAAAAAAAAAACTTTATGCAAACTAACGTGTTGATGCAAAAACAACATACAGGCACGATCATTTATTTATCATGTAAAATAAGCAGAGCGAAATACAGACAGCACAGAGGCGTCCGGTCACGAATGGTTCACCATTCACAATGCAAGAAGTTTGTTAAAAGCATGACACTGATATAATAAGCATAAAGAAATAACAGCAAACGTGAGAGATATGCATTGGGGTGCAGGAAACAAACACCAGCAAACGAATGGCAATAAATACAGAATGCATAATCGATTATTTCTATAAACAAGAAAGTGTAAAGCATAAGCATTTCATAACACATGGCAAAACAACTCTCAAACGAACACAATTAGCCACATCACAAATACAGCAATTTTTTTTAAATGTCCTGTTAGAGATACCACCATTCTATTTCTTCAGCTGTTACTTGCAACACGTGTTCGGCATCGTTGTCCCACCGCACCACTTCAACGAAACAGCCCAGCACTCGAAAAATAGCGCGGCACATGCACAGAACGCACCCGATCACTTAGCTCGCCTCGCACTGCGCACGCGTTTCGGTACGCGAACGATGCCCTCTGCGGCACAGTGGCGCCGCGTTGCGGCACCTTTGGGCAGCATATGAACCTCTCCCATAGCGTGACGGCGGAGTTTCGTGACCAGAAAAACATGGAAGGACTCTGCTATAACCTATGCCACATTCCCCAATTGACTTGTCTCCAGCCTGCTGTTTGCCTACTCTGGCATTGAGGTCACCCATCCGTATAGTGTATTTTGTTTTGACTTCACCCATTCCCATTCCACGTCTTCATAGGAGCTTTCGTGGTGGTGGTGATAAACTTTATTGAAAGGGGGAAGGGTAAAGAGGGACGTGGCTGAAGGCTAGGGCTCAAGTAAGGCCCCGGGCCTGCTTGGCCTTTTCCGCCCAGTCCACCAGTTCAAGTTGTCGGTCGACGTCCCCGGAACTGAGCCAGGCTGTCCAGTCAGTCTCGCTGCTGACGGGGGGATGAGAGAACGGGAGCGAGGTGCATTCCCACATTATGTGTGTGAGTGTTCCTGTTTCTGAACAGAGCCTACATTTGTCGCTTTCCCTGCCCCCTGTGATTTTGTTAATGTATTTTGGGTGTGGGTATGTATTTGTCTGAAGTCGCCGAAACGCGACCGCTTGCGTTTTGTCGAGTTGCTTGGCCGGTGGTGGTAGCGCGCGACGCCTCAAGCGATACCGATGAGCTATTTCATAATAAGTCTCGCAGGGTTCCTCGTGTCTCTCCTCCTCATTCACGCTGTCCGCATCCGCGGACGAGGCTCGGCGCGCGAGATCTCGAGCCAAACTGTGAGCCGACGCGTTGCCGGGCACAGCCGCGTGAGCGGGGGTCCACACGAGGGTTTTCAAGCCGCTTAGGGGGCGTCGTGTGAGGACATGGTGCGCCTGTTTGCAAATTCTACCACGGACGAAATTGCCAATGTCCTGCTTGCTGTCGCTGATGACGGTATTCGCTTCCGCATGCATGGCCATGGCAATCGCGGTTTCCTCCGCTTCGACCACTCGGCCAGCCGTGATTGTTGTATGTTCTATCAGTCCTCGGTTGTGATCCGCTACCACCGCGGTCATGAGGTCGCCCCGAGGGTGTCTGGCTGCGTCTGTGTAGAGCACTCCATCTTGCGAGCCGTAGCGTCGCCAAATGGCTTCACTACGGGCCTGCCGACAGCCCTGATGGAACTCGGGGTCCATGTTGCTGGGTAGAGGTGGGGCATAAATA
Source organism: Dermacentor andersoni (assembly GCF_023375885.2). Classification (NCBI taxonomy): domain Eukaryota; kingdom Metazoa; phylum Arthropoda; class Arachnida; order Ixodida; family Ixodidae; genus Dermacentor; species Dermacentor andersoni. Next base: position 139,484,511 of record NC_092814.1, read on the forward strand.
TGCCCCCTGACCTTTTGCGGAATCGTAATGTACTCTGTCCCCTCGGGGATAGCCTCGAGACTAAGCTTCCGGAGGATTGTTTCGACTTGCTGGTCATCATGTATGTAAGGGCGTAGACTTGTACGACCTTCAATTTGTACCTCTTATTAAGTATCCCAAGAAGACCTGCCACCCTCTCGTTAATGCTACAGAATTCCTGTAGGTTACCAGCAATATCATTATTAATCAGGAATCCGACTCCTAGTTCTCGTCTCTCCGCTAAGCCCCAGGAGCACAGGACGTGCACGCTTTTCCGCCCTGTATGTGCTTCTTTTGTCCTCTTAACCTCACTGAGCCCTATTATATGCCAGTTACTGCCAGCTACTTCCTCCAATAGCGCTGCTAGACTCGCCTCACTAGATAACGTTCTAGCGTTAAACGTTGCCAGGTTCAGATTCCAATGACGGCCTGTCCGGAACCAGAGATTATTAGCACCCTCTGCTGCGTCACAGGTCTGACCGCCGCCGTGGTCAGTTAGGTCATATAGGAGGTTGTGGCCAGGTACCGCACCAGGGTGGCCAATCCTGGTCTGGTGAGGGAGTGCGTTACCGGTTCTGGTCACCGGGATGAGGCGGCACTCCAGGCCTGTTTATGCAATTTTATCAACTGGCGGATTTTTTTTTATCCGGTGGGAAATCGCGCGGCACCGGGATTCGAACCACCGTCCTCCTGCACGTGAGGCGGATGCTCTACCTCTACGCCATCGCTGCATCCCGATGTGGGATAGAGCACGATTTTTTGAATATTTTTGTCTATTACACAGCTTAAGTGCACCGAATGCTGGCTGCATAGTCTACATTAAACATGTACTCTACTGTTTACAGGCGCTTCAAGTTATCTGGGAAAAAATAAAAATAACGTACATGCTTTGTATTATTAAACTGTTAATGACAAAGGCGCCTACACATTCTGGTGTCTGCCAGCAGTTGCAATACCCCATGTATTATACGGGCGTCTTCATGATAAACTTTTTACGAAACGTTCTTTTTACGAAACGCTCTTTTTACATTTCAATGGAGGGTGGTGGTGGTGGTAACAACTTTATTGAGACTCTGCTCAGTTATGATCTGGCAGGACCGAGTCCTAGAATGGCCCCTCACGAGGAGCGCACATCTTTCCACAGATAAATCTTCGAACGCTTTGGCGTTTCCCTGGCAGTTCTTGGCTCATCATCGCGTGCAATTATATCTATTGCTATCAACTTCATAGTTACTGTAAAGCTCCTGACTGTAACTCACTCACTCACTCACTCACTCACTCACTCACTCACTCACTCACTCACTCACTCACTCACTCACTCACTCACTCACTCACTCACTCACTCACTCACTCACTCACTCACTCACTCACTCACTCACTCACTCACTCACTCACTCACTCACTCACTCACTCACTGTAAAGCTCCTGATTGGAAGCTTACCATTATCATTGAAAATGAATGTGTATAATCAGTGCATTTTACCGGTGCTGACATATGGGGCAGAGACTTTGAGATTGACAAAGAAACTTGAGACCAAGTTAAGGACCGCGCAAAGAGCGATGGAACGAAGAATGCTCGGCATAACGTTAAGAGACAGAAAGGAAGCGGTTTGGATCAGAGAGCATACGGGTATAGCCGATATTCTAATGGACATTAAGAGAAAAAAATGGAGCTGGGCAAGTCATGTAATGCGCAGGTTTGAGAACCGTTGGACCATTAGGGTTACAGAATGCGTACCAAGAGAAGGGAAACGCAGCCGAGGGCGGCAGAAGACTAGGTGAAGCGATGAAATTAATAAATTCGCGGGTGCTAGTTGGAATCGGTTGGCGCAGGACAGGGGTAATTAGAGATCGTAGGGAGAGCCCTTCGTCCTGCAGGGGGCATAAAATAGCCTGGTGATGATGATGATGATGATGATTCTAATTATGAGAGTACATGATTATTTACCCTTAAAAAATTCCCTCATTTCGTTTGCTGGTGTATTGCCTTTGTTTTCCGACAGGTGTATCAAAAGACCGACTAAGGGACGCTAGCTCATTGGCGAGAAAGATGCACAGCACATTCTCCAACATGCTTGAAAACTCATCGACGTTCCAAGGAGAGCCGAGGCAGAAAATTATGGACAAATTGACCAAGCTGAAGATAGTCATCGGCTATCCTGAAGCAGTCAACACAACCAAGAAAGTGGACGCTCTCTACGCCGGACTGACCTTGTCGGGAGCAACTCTATTCGAGAATTGGCTTGAGGCCTCCAAGTACAAACAGAAGATTATTTCCAAGGATCGCGAGACTATGCTGTTCGACGCAACGTCGGCCATGGTGTTTTATGACGCAATGGCAAACCAGGTGATCGTCCCAGCTGGGGCACTGCTGCCACCGCTATTGTACAGCCCAGAGGGGGCTCCTGCTTACAATTATGGCAGCTTGGGACAAGTGAGTTTCCTGTGAAACTTGATTTTAAGTATCCTAGGGACAGGCTTCGTCGCACTAAGGTGAGGAATCTTTTAGCGGGAAGGATTAACGTTAGCAAAGAGGAAATATCGGGGACTTTTATGCAAGGCTTGAAGGACAAATATGAAGACTGGCTGGCCATACCACTTAACATTATCTATGGCATAACGAATAATACCCCAGCGACAAGTGCGAATGGAGCATAAATAAACAATATTCGAATATGACATGTACACGCTCATGCGGTCAGTTGTAAACCAAGAAACACGCGCTTCCACTCTGCGAGCCACGCGGCAAAGTAATCGACGCGGAAGCCCACGGTTACCAGTGAAGCGATGTAGTAATAATAATAATAATAATAATAATAATAATAATAATAATAATAATAATAATAATAATAATAATAATAATAATAATAATAATAATAGTAATAATAATAATAATAATAATTAAACGTTTACTATTATAATGCTTTGGAAGAGCTATGAAGCCTAAGAGAACACGATACCTAGAAAAGAGAAGTTGAGTAGACAATACAATATGAGGTCGGGGAAGAAATATGAGGAAAGAAAAACTAGGAGGCGGGCGTGAAAGCGAGTTGATCATACAGCATGATTATCTAAACTTGTGCACAATACAGGCGATGAACTTGAATATATGTCGCTATGGGCAGAATACTTTCTGCATGTTTTTTTTTTAATGTGAAGGCATAGGACAGTGACTGCTGCAACAAGGTCGCGCATAAAATGTGCAATGCTACCTCGTATTTTTTGTGGTACGCGGAGTTGTACATGATTAAGGAGGGGCAATGTGTTGCGTGATGCATACCCTTAGAGAGGAATAAATGTTCTGACTTGATACATCTTGACGTTTAAGTTGTAAGTTGAGCCATACTCGTATATGAAAAGGCTGAGCTATGGTGCAAGAAAGGTAAAAGCAGTGCTTAAAAATCATTTATCTTCATTTTTTTGGACGAACTCTATGAGATCGATATTCGATCTGTGTGTTTTTTCGCAAACACAGCGCCATACTGTAGTGGCGTAATGCAGAGAGACACTAGTACACAGCTTCAGAAAGGCTGCAGGAGAGTGGAAGTCTTCCGATATTTGACATAAATGCCAAGGCCCGAAGAGCGCGTTGTCACATAATAGCGTGTACAGAGAAGTGCGGCGTCTTCTTGAAACACACAGGGTCGTTAATTTCATCAACTCTAGTTAATTGGTCATCATGAAGAGTGCATGAAAGTTGCACATAATGTGTAAAACACACCATATGCCACTTCTTATCATAGCTCTGTCTGTCGCTGCACACGAAGCAAGGCCTATTGCTTAGGTAATTAGATAACAGGGCAGTGATAGAAGAAATTGTGTCCATTTGCGTACATTTTGTAATAAGGAACTCATCGCAGACATCAAATGCTTTCCTCAGGTCAAAGTGAGTGACATTTAAGTTGTCCCGACTCTGCACCACTTTAGAAGCAGGGAGGTCATGAAAGCAACCAAGTGACCCCACCCTCCCCCTCCAGTTATGGCCTTCTATTTCAGTGTTTATCAATACATTCCAGCACGTGACCCCATTTAGTAGCACCAAACCTACCATAACCGCTCCCCCCCCCCCCCCCCGTTCCACTTTCCTGCTTCTGCACCTTTTAAGCCCTCTGAAATATGACTTTATCCAATGACGCACGAAATGATGCGTCATAAATTTACATTTTAATTTATTTAGAAGACATTTTCCAATTTTCCAGATAAGTGAGAGCTACGAAAGTACACGTTAATGCATTTTTAACTAGGATTGATTCAATCATGTATTTTAAGGAGCAGGATGTATTTGCTTTCTCGATACACCCGTGTCTGCTCAACTCCAATTCTACAGTTCCGGTGGGACAACACTGGCTGCGGATGGGAGGCCATGTTCAGTGAAGTTTTTTTTTGTGGTGACGGGGCAGGTTTAGATCGCCGTTTGCCTTGTCATTTCGTCGCCGGCGTGTCGACACACACACACACACACACACACACACACACACACACACACACATATCCGCCGTGGTTGCTCAGTGGCTATGGGGTTAGGCTGCTGAGCACGAGGTCGCGGGATCGAATCCCGGCCGCGGCGGCCGCATTTCGGTGGCAGCCAAATGCGAAAACACCCGATTTAGGTGCACGTTAAGTAACCAGAGGTGGTCGAAATTTCCTGAGTCCTCCACTACGGCGTGCCTCATAATCAGAAAGTGGTTTTGGCACGTAAAACCCCATAATTTAAATATAACTTCGTGTCCTTTTTCAGTCAGGTTGTACATGCTATATATATATTTATATATATATGTATCATCAGCCTGGTTACGCCCACTGCAGGGCAAAGGCCTCTCCCATACTTCTCCAACTACCCCGGTCACGTGCTAATTGCGGCCATGTTGTCCCTGCAAACTTCTTGATCTAATCCGTTCACCTAACTTTCTGCCGCCCCCTGCTACGCTTCCATTCTCTTGGAATCCAGTCTGTAACCCTTAATGACCACCGGTTATCTTCCCTCCTCATTACATGCCCTGCCCATGCCCATTTCTTTTTCTTGATTTCAACTAAGATGTCATTAACTGGCGTTTGTTCCCTCACCCGATCTGCTCTTTTCTTATCCCTTAAAGTTAACCCATCATTCTTCTTTCCATAGCTCGTTGCGTCGTCCTCAATTTCAGCAGAACCCTTTTCGTAAGCCTCCAGGTTTCTGCTCCATACGTGAGTACTGGTAAGACACAGCTGTTATACACTCTGCTCTTGAGGGATAGTGGCAACCTGCTGTTCATGATTTGAGAACATATATATATATATATATATATATATATATATATATATATATATATATATATATATATATCTTAAAATATTCACCGATGATTACGAGACTCCCTAATGCGATACTTGAGCGCAGCTGTATACGTGGTTACATTTTATTTATTTATTTATTTCGTGTACCCTCAGGGCCAGGGGTATTAAAGATGGGAGTGGTTACATCAAATACAAAAGAAAAGCAGATGGTTAGTAGTACAGAAATAGATGGCTATCACTTATATAATGTTATCTAAGTGTTCTGGTAGTGCTGGTTAATAAAAATGAAATACGGTGCATACAGTTCAGTAATACAATGTTACGGTAATACAAGACAGTGATACAATTCGTAGTACAGAAAGATGAATGAAATGCTCCTGTTTATACAATGTTACCTAATACTGCCATGAAGTGCTGATGGTCAACAATAGTAGCGGTTGAGGCGGGTACGCGATTACACTCAGCAGATGTGCGCGAAAGGAATGAATGAGACATGACATTGGTTTGGCATAATGAAATTGCAACTTTGTTATTGTGATCTAACCTTTATGAAATGTATTGAGAAGGGGAGATAAGGTCATCGCGACGGGAAGGATGATCAAATATCTTATGACAAAGTAAAAGTCTAAGCCCTTTACGGCGAGAGGTTAAAGGTGGCAAATCAAGATTTAATTTCATTACAGAAGTGCTGGCAGTTCGTTTATAATTAGAAAAAACGAAACGAGCACATTTCTTTTGTACCATTTCTAATGAGTGAATTACGTTTTCTGAAAGGGATCCCAAACTTCTGCGGTGTACTGAAGGTTTGAGCGGACTAGTGACATGTATAGCATTAATTTTAGGGAAGACAGTGCCTTAGTGAAATTGCGTTTTAGGTATCGCAGCATGCGGTTAGCGTTTTTAATTACGTAAGAAGCGTGCATGGACTACGAGAGGTTGCTAGTAATATGGACGCTAAGATATTTGTAGGATGAAACAGGGTCTAAGGGGAGATTATTAACCTAGTAAGAAGGAAGCTGGTTAGAAGTTCTGGACACGTACATAAATTTACATTTTTTGATATTTAATTCCATTGACCACGATTGGCACCACGTAGAAACAGCGTTAAGGTCGGATTGAAGAGAAGATATATCAGTGTCGCATATTATTTATCTGAAGATTACGCAATCACCGGCAAATAAATGGATATTAGAGGAGACACAAGAGGGTAGATCATTTATGTAAATTAAGAAAAAGAGGGGACCAAGTACCGACACTTGAGGTACGCCGGACTGTACTCTGCTTGGCTGTGAGTTTGAGTCATTAGCGAAGACAAACTGTGAACGGTTAGAAAGAAAGAACTCAAGCCATGCAGTCAGTCTGGGATCAGTGTTAATTCGATGCACCTTAAACATTAGAAGACCATGGTACACTTTGTCGAATGCTTTCGAAAAGTCTAAATATATACAGTCGGCAGTTGAAGAGTGGTGAAGAATGACGTTTAGCTTATGCGTAAATAAATATAGTTGTATTTCACATGAATATGTCTTGCGGAAGCCATGTTGCGATGGTGAACAAAATGAATTAGTTTCAAGAAATCTAGCAAGATTAGAGGCAAGTATATGTTCTAACATATACATGGAATGGAAGTGAGCGAGATAGGGCGCGAGTTATATGGAGAAGTCTTGTCACCCGACTTATGGAGTGGGATAACCTTCCCGACCTTCCATTCAAAAGGCAAAGAACCCTTGTCTAGCGACTGTTGGGATATCATTGCTAGAAAAATGGAAGAGTAGCAGCTAGTGCTTTTCAAAAAATTTCGCGTTTATTAAATCGTGTCCTGGAGCCGAAGACAGTTTTAAAGATGAGGTAACTGATACGACGCCTGCTGATTCGCGATATATTGGCTGGCGCGAAAAATCTGTCTCGTGCGGCACGTTGCAAACAGAGCGAAGTGTGGTGCGACTGCATCGCTAATCTGGAGATCACGAGAGCCAGCGCGTGAGTGACGTGTGGTCGCGATTCACAGCAGCCGCCGCCGACACAGACCTCCCAGACGACGCGCGCTACTCTGGCGCCTTCTCGTAGCCATCGTCGCCGCACTACGCTTCTCACGCTTTCGCTATACCCTCCTTTGCTTTCCTCCTCATGCCTCTTCGTTATCGCTGCTTTCAACTTTTTCATCTTACGCTGCCCTCCTTCGCTTGGTTACGCCGCCGCCGTAAGAGCTGCACGCTAAACGGCGTTAAAAAAGTGTGGGCACCGACGCTGAAAATTCATCTCTTTTTCGGCACGCAGAATATGCATATAGTTGGACCCTCCATGACCCCTGCACAAAGGTTCGTAACCCATTTGATGGTTATGACCCGAGGCTTGAGAGACACTGATCTATTACAATACTCTTAGCCCTAACTGAAAGCATGGAATTCCCTACAGATTCAAGCACTTTAGATGGAGCGAACAGAATAAATATAGGTCCGTAGTTTATAACTGCGTTAACAGAGCCAGATTTATATACCACCACCATCACTGCCTTCGTTTCGAGCAGTTATCAGTTTGTGAACGAAATATTGCAACTCTTACTTTTGCGCTAGCTGTAGCGGTATGTGCCCATTAGCCCACAGAAGCAGCATGATCAATAAGACAGTCGTTTCCTTTTCAGTATGTAGCTCTGGAAATGGCCCGTGGCTTCGGACCGATGGGTAAAAATTCCAACTACGAGAACGAGCTAAACCCTTGGGTAACTCCAGAAGTGCAGAGATTCTACGACAGCGTCAAGAACTGCCTGACTGAAAGCTGGGATATTGTCAAGGTAAGGCTGTGCCTTGATTAAGGAGGCCAAGAGCTGCGAGAGTGCAGCTACATGTAGTCGGCAGATTATGACAGCAAAAAGCAATATTACCTCTCCCCCCCCTCCCCAAGGAAAAAAATAGAAACATCTAGCGAGGAACCAAAAAGTAAAATCAACTTAGAAAAAATAAAAATCCAGCACCTTGCACCAATAATTCCCAGTATAGAGTGAGCTCGCTTGCGTTTTCGCCAGTCTATAGCCCGTCTTCGTAAACAAGGTCCTCCATAATATGTTTACCGAAGTTGTGGCTCGTGGACTGCAATACCAAGGCTTGATGCACGCCTCAAACTGCGCAAAGAACACGTTCAGCGTTTATTGAGTCAGTAGCATCCAGTTGATGGAACATGGTTAGAACGGCGCGTTTTGAGGACGTGTCGGTCCTCCGTGCGTCATCGGAGACTGTCCTCTGCGCATTCTTTCTGTGTCCTGTCCTCAAAACCCGCCGTTATAACTGTTATAACCATGTTCAATCAAGCCAGCAACCAACTAGCTCATCTAATTCTCTTAAGAACATCCAGTTGCTTAATTAGATGCCTCTTCGATTAGATGTACAGGACAAATCTACCCGACACGCTGCTATATATTCAGTTTGCCCTACCAGCGGTGTCGGAACAGTCCGTGAGCAGCTGTATTTCATTTGCATCGACACCCAGACCGAAGTCCAACTGCTCCCTAATCTGCTCTGGCCTTTTCGATCTGGCTAGAAAGCGGTCGAGAGTGTGCTACACATTACTTCCCGCAATTTTTTATGACAACTCGAGGACTGTTCCTTCACTCCTGTCATAACACGTGTTCTAAACATCACGTTTTTTTTTTTTGCAAGTGCCATAAAAATACGGAATAGTTCAGAGTAGCTTGCTCGCGTGAGATCTTCTGGTACGATATCTGCTCGAGGGTTATCCGGGAACTATTCAAACCTTGGCAACTCTATGTATACCATTGATGAAGAAATGCATTCCGGTAATGCAAGTTGATATTTCTTTTCTTGTGTCGAGTCCGCATTTCCCTAACACAACTCAGCGTGTGACAAGGGTTGCGGCGAAGGATTTTCGACATCTTACCTAAGCAGACGTACATGCAGGAAACTCAGCGGTACTTCGGCACACATCCTTATACAGTGTGTCCCAGCTAGCGTTAACCAAGTTATTAAAATATAGAATATACGAGACGCAGCTAATGGTATTTTTTCAGCAGTGACGTACCCGTACATGGAGGATTTTTTCCATAATGGAACTTTCTTAATTACTGAATTGAGGGCACTAACCTTAATAGAAAAGTAATAATCTTGTTTTAAAATAGCCGATTTAGTTCTTTTCATTGCGCTGTCTCGCGTAATTATTTTTGCAGTGTTAAAAATGCGCAAAATATGAAAATATCCGCATTATTACGCGTCTGGTGATGATGATGATGATGATGATGATGATTTATTGGCATCCCTTTTGAAATGGGGTAGTGAGAAATAGTCACTTAGCCTGCTTGAGTCACTCAGGTATGCTATACATGCTTTTCATGTTAGCATTCTTGTGTAACTATCTAACCTTTCTTCGCTTCCTCAAAACTTCTCTACTTGCACCGCTACTTATACGTGTAACGAATCCTGTCGTATCAATCTCTTCCCTACTTCTCTTCCAACAATACTCTGAACGTTTCTTGCTTATCTCGACTACTGACCGCTTGATGCTTCCGTCCACTTTAAATCCAAGCGTTTCTGGAAGGTGCACGTTATCTACGGGCCTCAACGTGTGAATCCTTTCGCATTCCATTAAGGTGTGCTGAGTGGTCTCCGAATGTTTGCTGCAGCATACACATGGCTCATCTAGCTGCGAATATTTGCTAGGGAATGGTTTTGTCCTTAGGCAAACAGCTGGAGCCTGAAATAGATTTCCCTTCTAATTTCTTTCTTCTCAGTCTTGTAAATCTCCATGACTTTGTTTCCATTCTATGCATCCAATTCGCTGTCTCTTTTTCTCTCACTCCCTTTCTGATGACTCCTCGTTTTATGTTTACACTTTCGATTACCCTGTACTTGGTTGCCGACTTTCTTGACCTCTGCCTCCATTCTGTGTCCACGCTTGTCAGGTGCAGATACTTGTGCCCTTTAGGCGCCCATTTATTTTGATCCATGTTCCTGAGTCTTTCTTCAAAATCAGATTTGCTCTGCGCTTCCTTGACTTCAAAAGAGACCCAACACGTGCCACCATGCACTGCTTCATTAGTGCGTTCGCCGTGGGCTCCCAAAGTCAACCGGCCTACCAATCTTTGGTTAACTTCCAGCACCCACAAGATACCTGATTTTAAGCACAGAATGGCATTCGTGAACGTTAACGCAGGTTTACACAGGATTACACGCATGACCTCTTGTTTATTGTGGCCCCAAAGTGCTCTATGTTTCATTACTGTTGTATTCCGCTTCGCCTTTACTTTCAGATTATCTTGGTGCGTGGTTGAGGAAGACTTTCCTTCGTTTACGTATACGCCCAGGTTTTTATATCGCTTTACTAAGGGTATGATTTTCTGTTGAATTGACACCACGTAATTACTCATCTCTTCATTAAAGATCATAATGCCCAATTTTCTGTGCTAAACTGAAGCCACAGATTTGTGCCTGCGTTGGCACACATATTCGCAAGTGCCTGTAAATCTCTTGCATTGTCCGGTAGTAGCACTACGTCGTCCGCACACATCCGTCCGGGGGCCTTCATTTGTCCATTATGCATGTACGATAAATTAAGCCAGTCGTCCTTCTACACATTTAACGTGTCCGCGTGCCACCACACCAGCGGTCCCAGGCGTTACTCGGAAGGATAACCGCTGCCCAATGCCTTTGTCCTCCGCCTCAATGACGCTGCGAACTGCACTGGCATCGCGCTTCACGCGACGAAGGCAGCTCGCCGTTCGCGGTGACCAACGCCAACACAGATGCCCCGCCCCTTTCACGTGACCACGTAGCCCGGCATTAAGCTAGCAGGGCTATTATTTCGAGTAACGTCTGCGACCGCCAGTGTCGGGGCGCGCTGACGCGTAATCATGCTGCTATTCTCATATTTCGCGCGTTCTCTTTGTCTTTATAATGCGGAAAAAGTACTTATGCGAGACGCAGCACACTGAAAATAACTGAATCATGTTTTCTGAAACACAATAATCTACTATCAAAATTCGCACCGTCAAATCAGTAATTACAAAGTTATTTAATTAACCTCCTCATCAACAGTTCGATTATGAAAAAAAAATCCTCCTGGCCCGGTACGTGACTGCTGAAAGAATACCATTGGTTGCGTCCTCGTATATTCTATAATTTATTTTTAAGAGCTTGGCTAACGTTAGCTGGGACACCCTGCATAGGCGCGCGTTAGATGGATCAAGTCCAAATTTGCAGTTTAATAAAGAACTAATAAATCAAAACCTTTGTGTTACCCTATTCCATAATACAATTATCGTGCGCCAAATGCCATTTTGTTAAACCTTCTGTCTTCTTTAAAATTTTAATTAAATTCTGGGGCTTGACGTGTAAAACAACGATATGATTATGTGGCACGCGGTAGATTAATTTGGGGTCGATTCACGTGCACCTGAATCTACGTACAAGAGTGTGTTTGCCGGCAATCAAATTCGCCACATCGCGCTTAGCAGCGCACCGCCATAACCGCCAAGCCAGCGGAGCGGGTCCTGCCTAGTCTCTTTCAAGCGAAGCTTGCGTTGGCTCACAAGTTTCGGCGGCGATATGGTCACGCCAAAACCAAGTTGTTCCCAGAGCAGAGCAGCTGTGGGAAAGGGCGGTTTGGTGAGTTGACAGCGTGAGTCATTAGCAAGGATTCCAGCTGCCTAGGCGCGCGCTTATGCCACGCGCGCAACCAATAAGAGCCGTTTCACTTCAGCCGTGGAGGGAAAGGGCAGGAAATGGTTTTGCAAGCTTCGTTTCCGTTCAGTTCAGTCTCGGTAAACGAATGGGATGGCTACGCGCTGTGCGTTCCCCCGAGGAAAGGGCAGCGTTCGACGAGTAGCGGTGACAACTCGTCCGTGAAAGGGCTCGCCGTCGGCGCGCCGATCCAGCCGTTGGAGCCGCCCGAGCACAGGCAATGCGACAACAACGAGAAGAATATCCCAAGCTGAGGGAGCGGGGGGCCGAAGCAATCCGGCACCGTTACCTGTGGGTTAATCGTGACGAAGATCAGGTGCAAGCAGGAAAAGCTTCGCTTACCCCGATTTTCCGGTAGGGGAAGGGTTGGTCTTTCTTTTTTGTGATGCTTATTTTTTATGCTTTTGATATTCCTATGTGACATGCTTATTTCCAGGTCTTGCGTTGCGTGCGCATGCGTGGTGTTGTGGTTAAGGGTATATATTTTCAGAGAATAGTGCTGACGTTACCCAGCTACCACGGAAAACGGTATATGAGGTATTTCTCTCATCGAATAAAATTACTGATTCTTTGCTATGATAACTACTTGTTGGGGTGTCCTAAACGTTCTGCTAAATGTGTCATCTTATTTGATCTTGTTGTGATTATCTTGACTGCCTTTTATTGTGCTTAGCAAACGCCATTTATGTTTGTCTGTTCCTGATGATGTGAACGGTTATCCTGTATATACTTTGGTTCTTAGATATGCCGTATGTTTTTGCTAATATAGAGGGCGTCGCCTCGTCAAGCTCCTTGTAAAACTAGCTTTTAGCGGCTGACCCATCCTTTTTGTAACGGAAGAAAAAATAAGTTATCGGTACTTGTATGTAGATGCGTTGTCGTAAAAAGAATAAAGCAGTTTTATCAGAGCCAGTGCTTGTCTTGTCTCTTGTTTGTGGATTGCCCTGGGGGCTCGCGCGGAATTTTTCACCTTAAAAATATTATGTACCAACTAGCTCAAACCGAAGTTTTATTTATTCCCGCCTAGTATTTCAGCATAAGCAGAAACATGGCCTTGATGCTGATCGAAAGTCAGCTGATAAGACACTTAATTTCCAAGCTTTCTAAATTGCGTATACATTTGTCTATGAATTGCTACGTAATTAAGGAGTACAGGACACTTACGTAAATATCTTGGAAAATATCAGTACTCCTTGATTACGTAATGCCTCTGTGACTGCTGGTATCTCTACTGAATCAAATGCCTTTTCGTAGTCTACGAACGCCATATAGAGAGGCTGATTGTACTCTGCAGATTTTTCGATTACCTGATTAATGACATGGATGTGATCCATTGTAGAGCATCCCTTCCTGAAACCAGCCTGTTCCCATGGTTGACTAAAGTCCAGTGTTGCCCTTATTCTATTGCAAATGATCTTGGTGAATATTTTATATAATACTGGGAGTAAGCTAATAGACCTATAATTTTAGCGACATCAAATTAACTAAAGGCTAAGCCGGCCTTTAATCTAAGCCGACATCTAGAAATATGACAGTCCAGTAACCCGAGCCGTATATCAACAAGAGTAAAATCAGACTCCTGGTCGTAAAAACGTTGCTGGACCAAAACGCGATAGACCAGGTGTCTTAGATGGCTGCGAAGCAACACATCAAAACCTAATTCTCATGAAACAACCTCGCTTGTCGTGGTCGTCATATAAATAGACACGACGTTACTAGATTGCTTGCCACTTTGTTTCTTTCCCAACGTACTGTCAGCGTCAACGTACAACGTTAGTAGGGGAATATAGCAGGAATGTCTTTCCACGTTTCTTAAACGATCACCTACCTGCTGTAAACAATATCCAGGAAAGTAAATCATTCAAAGCTTTCAAAAATAGCATCACTATGTATCTGTTGTCACTGCAGGTATGACCACTCTTTTTGTTTTTTCTGTTGTTTCTTACAGTATTTTCCCAATTGTATCCCCCCCATAAATGTTCAATATGAAATAACTCCAGTTTCAATGTTAACCAACCACTCTGTATTTCCATCTCGTTTAGTGTCTATCTTATGCGCTGAATGTCTTGAGCTCTCGAATGGGAGCAAGAAGGGCGCAGACTCCTTGTCAGGCATCCACTTGCCTTTCGGTCTGCGCCCTATGCAACTGTACCATACGTTGTCTGAATAAACTATTTGACTGTGTGACATTCCTGTTATCCAGTTCACAACCTATTTAGCAATTTGAGGTTGTTGCAACCGGTTGGTTTTAGCTAGTGCATTTGTCAGTGAGTTATTAGGTTTATGGGGGCAGACAGATGGGTCTTCAAATGATTTGTTAGACGCAATTCTCAATGCTTGATATCTGTAGAGTAATCGAATGACGTCTTAACGGCGACTAATTGACTGCTGATTTTGGCTCTGACGTCTTAGCTTGTATAAATTGATTATTTCGACAAGCTTCTGCTTTCTGTATTGCTGCGGCTTCGTACTGCCCATACTAGCCATTTCCTCATAACGCATGTACTTCTGTATCCGAGAGTCGGCTGTAGTATAGCCCTCAATAGGAACTTTGCTTTTATGCGGACCCCTCAATTGTTCACGTCAGATTCGCGGTTTGAAGTCTCTTTATTACGTATTACTACTCTCCTTTTCAGTGCTCACCGAAATGACAGTAGTCTTTGCGCAGCTAACATCTTTTTTTTTCTGATGACACTTAGCTGTTGTTAAAGCCGCACTTTACCAAACAACTGCTAAGATTTCAGCATATTCTAGCGGACAGAATGTGTCGTGTGTATTCTTTTGCAAAATCATGAGAATGTGCTTCACAAATAGTCATCTGCACCCCTTCCTTGCGTTTTTTGATTACTGCGATATGAAAGGGCTGCGAGTAGCTAGGATATTACGGCGCATAAAAATTATGCGCATATATTGCGGAGGTGCTTACAGACTACATTGGCTGAACCATTTTGGGCTGAACCAGTGGATGTATTCGGTCGCCTTAATTTGATTGCGCACGATTCGTAATGTGATGAATCCACCAAACCAGCAGCCAGCAAGGAATGGCGATATGCGTTCAAAGCATCGTGCAGCGATGATAACGAACTTTGACAAAATGCCTCATCTGGCATGTGCCCAGCGCAGCTCAACAAATTATGGTAGATACCCGCATCTAGTAGTGCAGTACACCCCAGCAAACATCGATCGATTTGCAGAAGATTACTTTGCATGGAATAAATTGATGGAAAACACCCACATTGCTCGAATTGCATACGCCTGTTAATGACATGTGGTCTAGAATCCTGATTCAGATCCAATTATTCAGGAGAAGCTAGTTACATTTCCAGCACAATTATATGTATGCCTGGTTTTGATACAAGCACAGGCAAACTGCCTTGTTCCCGAATATATCGAGTCGCTTGGAGGCAAATTTGTGTACACTCCTGCTTCTGTGAACGCATGGAAAAATCAGTGAAGTTTGGACTATAGCCCGAACTACGGTCACGGACCATGTCGCTGAGTTTTGTCTTTCTTCATGCGTTCACAGCAGCTGGAGCAGAGTGTTCCCACACTTGCTTCCAAGCCACTCGATATATTTGGAAACAAGGCACTTTGCCTCTACATGCATCAAAACCAGGTATACATATAATTGCACGATAAATGCAGCCAGTTTCTCCTGAACAACCGGACCTGACTTAGGACTCTATACAGCATATGTTGTTAACATGTAGAAATGACATATTCTACTTGCCGGAAATGTGCGGTGCAAGACCTCTTACAGTTGTGTCTGGGATATCCAGTTTCGCATGCGCTATGATCGTTTCTCTCTGGAAACTACGGTAGCACGGGGATATTAAATGTTTTGACGACGTCTGCTTGCCGGAAGTCTAGCTCCCGAAATATTGCTTTTCACCTAAGAACTTGTAGCAGTCTGCACTTGTTTACCGATTGATAGACGTAAATATATAAGCACCTCCCTTGCATGTATAGTCGCTTCGTGGCTGCATGTATGAGGCTAGGGTACATACCTATGCGGGCAGTTAAATAGGCCTATGCATGGTGTTTCACTCCAAATAAAGCAGGTGCGCGCTGCTCCAACGCAAACGCAATGATGTTCACTGTTCTGTCGAAGAATTCAAGACTATTTGTCGCGATGAGCCTGACTTCGATTAGACTAAAGATTAATTGACCATCTTTCAATTATATCGATATAAAGGCCCTAACTGCAAAATTAAGAGCGAGTTGAAAAATATACTAAACATTTGTTTTACGTAATGGTGTTTGTGGTTGGTTAAATTTTTTCTAGCTCCAAAGAACGCGGACTATGCTCCAAAGGCACTAGCTCCAAAAAGGCACTATGTGACTATAGGCACTTGCGCGCTACTATATTAGCGCTCTCAAATATGCTTCTTAAGAATGATCGCTAGTGCAGCCGACAGGACGTGTACAAATTTCCTGTAAGCTACGCTGCTGTACGAAGGCAATAATCTTGGCCTCCGTCAAAAAATTCCAAAATTGCCTCTCGGAGAAACGATCGCGGTAAAGTGCGCATGGCAACGCTTGATACTCTTTCATTCTTCTTGCTATTGAAAGATAGCGCGAAGGGCGAGGACGCTGTCACAGCTGATTATCACAGTATAAGTCGCGCACTTAGGGAGAGAACATGTGGGAGAAATAATCCGAAAAATCACCGCCCCTTCCAGTCCGGAAAGATAGTCGAACAGCGAAGCTGTGTTAGTTACAGCGAGTATTACACCATGCAAGTCAAACTTCGCAAGCAGTTACGGAGCAACCAAGAGTGGCGCCAGTCAGAAGAAGACGATTTGACGTGAAGAGGTGGAATCGGTCTCGAGAGCCATCTTGTTTCTACATCGTTGTCTCTCGTAAATATTGTATATCTTTATGTGTGACTTCTACAACGTAACAAATTGGTGAGAGCTGCGGGGTACCCGCGAGAAACAACAACGGAGCTCCGCAGTAGTCGTCACCTCGGAATGGACAAGATGATGGACGAAACAGGATCCGACATGGAGCGGCCCAGATCAATGTCGACAGCCCTGACAGTTGTGCTGGCTCACGCGGGATCCAGGAACGTTTTGCGGCACCGACCACCTCAACGTGGAAGACTGGATCGCCACGTATGAGCGTGTAAGTGCCCACAACAAATGGGATCTGATGATTATGTTGGCTAACTTATGATTATGATGACAACCACGAGGAAGAGCTTAACGACTGGGAAACATGAAAACAGAAGCTGAAGGACTTGCTCGGCCGTACCGCCGGGCGGAAGAGCACCGCTAAGAAAGAACTAGCGACCTGCGGCCAGACGTCCACGGTATCATAAGACTCTTACATTCAGGACGTGCTGACTCTGTGCTGTAAGGCCGACAGCCATATGGCTGAGTCAGACAAGGTTGGGAATGCACTGCAAGAGATCGCTGGCGATGCTTTAAACCTGCTCATGAGCACAAATTGCGAAACAGTACAGGATATCATAAAAAAGTGTCAACGCTTTGAGTGGGCCAAGAGCCGCCGCAGTGCAACACCGTTCGCACATCTGCCGAACACAGCTGCGACATCCTCTTGTGACGACAGGCTAGGACGGCTGCGACGATCATCATCAGATGACCTGATGCCGATAGTGCGGCGAGAACTTGAAGCCTTGGCTCCGGCAGCCCTCTTTTCCCACCCCAGTGAGCCGAACTTGACTACAGCACCATTCTGTAGGCAATAGTCCGCGAAGAACTCGCTAATCTTGAAGTTCATTCTGTATGTGCCATTGCCGCTTCACAGCTGTCTCATGCTCCAGGTCCATCGACCGGTCCAGGTATCCTGCACGCTACCGAAATCCAGCCGAGTGCCGAACCGCAGACGATCGGCCAATCTGTCTTGCCTGCCGGCGTATCGGTCACGTTGCGCGCCATTGCAACAACCGTACTGTCTCCTCCCCTCTGCGACCGCCATTTACCAGCTGTGATCGCCCCGAACAGAGCGAGCATCGTTACCAGCCTCCATTGGCAGCATAACAGCCAAACAATGATGCTCGTGCTGCTTGGAACAGTCCCTCGTCGTCATTCCGTCACCAGTCCCGTTCACCACCAGCTCGTCGACCATTATCGCCGCAACTTCGTCGCCTATCGTCCCCTTTGCGTCCCCGATGCCCATCTCCGGAAAAGTAAGTGATGCAGCTCCCGGAGGTGACGCTGCATTGATGACTCAACCGCCAAACCCTCTGATCACTTCGCCGACCAAACAGAACTTCATAGACGTTTTAATCGATGACGTCAGTGTCCCAGCACTCATTGACACTGGCGCGCACGTATACCTCATGAGTGCCCAATTGCGTCGCCGCCTGAACAAAGTTCTCACATCTGCTGCATCACGCACCCTCCGCATCCCCGACAAAGGAACGCCTACCGTGCTTGGTATGTGCACCGCTCGAATTGGCATCGCGAGGCGCCTAACGACTATTTTGTTTGCCGTTTTGGAACAATGCCATTACGACGTTATACTCGGCTTAGAATTTGTATCGCCTTATTCAGCCCTTTTTTATTGCGCGTCTAGTGACGTGTCATTCAGCTTGAACTGCCCCACGGCTGCTATATTACAGCAGTCACACAACCACGGTTATGCTCTCTCGAAGACATGCGCCTGTTGCCTCAAGCCACTACCTACGTCATTCTACTGTCGTTCTCATCTGTTCCTGGCGGCGTCTATGTACTATGTCCCACAGCTGACATACCGCTTGAAAGAAATTTGGCCGTTCCCCATATCATGCTCACATGCTCTGGGGTTGCCCCCTGGCGCCGGGGGCTAGGACCACCAAGGAATTGTGGGACCGAACTCTACGCAGCTCGGACCTTGAAACACAGCTCTGAGCTGTCCATCGGGCCGGCGACGCGGCGGAGGGGCATGACCTCACTGTCCCGACGTGGCTGCTGCCCGCTGTGCGCTAATCGCGCGCACCGAGGGACCTCAATGAAATTATTCATCCATCCATCCCATATCGTGCTGACTGTTACAGGCAATCAGACTTCGCTCCCCCTTCTTAATTTAAACTGCTCGACTCAGATTTCTCCCAGAGGCATTTCTTTGGGCCACATCTCTCCTGTGAACGATTGCGAGATCTCAGCTCCTGACATCGAAATTCCGTCGCCCTCTACAGAAACCTTCGATGCACCGATTCTCATAGACGGACTTATTAAGATGATTGCACTTGATCTTTCCCGGCAAAAGCTGCTGATTTCCGCCGTCTCTTGGAAACTTACCGCGACATTTTTTACCTTGACGGCCGCCCTTTAGCCAAGACATCTTTGGTCACCCATAGTATTTACACCAGAGACGTTAATACGATACGCCGCCGGCCATACTGTTTTTCACATGCTGAACGACAAGTGATACAACGAGAAGTCCAGAAGATGTTGACTAAAGGCACTATCGAGCCATCTTGCCATCCGTGGGCATCTCCTGTTGTCGTTGCCAAGAAGAAAGGAGGCAGTTGGCGCTTTTGTGCGGATTACAGACACCCTAACAAAATCACACGCCAGGCTGTCTACCCCGTGCCGTGTATTGATGACGCCTTGGACTGCTTGCGCGGAGCCAAGTACTTTTCATCGGTAGACCTCCGAACAGGCTATGGGCAAATCTCGGTAGATGACATGGACCATGAGAGAACTGCTTTCGTAACACCTGACGGCCTCTACAAATTCAACGTTATGCCGTTCGGCCTTTGTAATGCCCCGGCAACCTTCGAAAGAATGATGGACTCCTTACTTCGCTGCTACAAATGGTCGACAGGTCTGTGTTATCTAGACGATGTCACAATCTTATAACCAACTTTCACGAGTCATCTAACGCGTCTATCGGATATTCTTGCTGTTTTCCGACGTATCGGCCTGCAATTGAACTCATCCAAGTGGTACTTTGGACGCCGTCAAATTGCCGTTCTTGGCCATCTCGTCAGTGCCGCTGGCGTACAACCCAACCCTGACAAGATTCACGCTGTACAGAACTTTTCTGTTCCGTCTCCCACCGCAGGCGTAACAAGCTTTGTTGGGCTATGCTCGTATTTCCATCGTTTTATCAAGCATTTCGCGGAAACCGCTCGC
The DNA here is from genome assembly GCF_023375885.2 of Dermacentor andersoni. Classification (NCBI taxonomy): domain Eukaryota; kingdom Metazoa; phylum Arthropoda; class Arachnida; order Ixodida; family Ixodidae; genus Dermacentor; species Dermacentor andersoni. Next base: position 139,504,576 of record NC_092814.1, read on the forward strand.
CCACCCACCGACTTACTTAAGAAGGAGTTGCTTTCACATGGGGCCTTGCTCAAACCAAAGCCTTCTCCCCGTACGCTTGCTCACGGCTCCCCCATTGCTGGCTCATTATGATCTCTTTGGCACCACTGAACTTCACACGGATGCCAGTGACCATGGAATTGGGGCTGTACTTGTTCAAATGCAGCGTAATGTAGAGTGCGTAATTGCATACGCCAGCCGCCTCCTGTCACCCGCCGAGAGAAATTAATTACCGAACAGGAGTGCCTGGCGTTAGTTTGGGCAGCTGCCCAATTCCGACCCTACTTGTATGGCCGCTCATTTTCCGTGGTTATCGATCACCACGCCTTGTGCTGGCTCTCCTCGCCTAAAGACCCCACTCGACAATTGAGTAGATGGGCGATACGGCTCCAAGAATATTCATTTCCTGTTTTATACAAGTCAAGCCGTTCGCACAAAGACGCCGACTGTCTCTCTCCCGTCATCCTGTCGACCGCCCTGAATATGATGCGCATGACACCGACTCTTGCGTCCCGGCCATTTCTGATTTGCACGACATCCACACTGAACAATGGCGTGATGACCGCTTACGGGTGATGCACAGTGATGACCGATCACTTTGTGCACCGCTACGTTGCAGCCTGTGCGCTCTGTCAACGCCACAAAAAACCTGCTGTGCTGCCCGCGGGATGCCTTCGCCCCATCGATGTGCTCTCAGCACCATTCTCTCGCGTCGGTCTCGATCTTCTCGGCTCTTTTCCGACGTTGAAATCTGGCAATAAGTGGGTCGTTGCCGCGACTGATTACGCGACCCGGTACGCGATCACGCGAGCTTTGCGCACAAGCTGTGCAACTGAGGTGGCAGATTTACTTTTACATGACATCATTCTCCCCCACGGTGCACCTCGGCAGCTCCTCACTGATCGTGGCCGCACCTTGTTGCCACGAGCAGTTGAAGACTTACTTCGCTCCTGTTCTGCTCAGCACAAGCTTTCCACCGCCTGCCATCCGCAGAAAAACGGAATGATGGAGGGGCTCAATCGCCCGTTGACAGAAATGCTGTCTATGTATGTTTCTGACGACAACAGTGATTGGGACAGCACGTTGCCTTTCGTGACCTTCGCGTATAATTCGTCCGGTCACGGGACTGCTGGCTTTTCACCCTTTTATCTTCTGTTTGGCCGCCACCCTTCTTTACCCTTTGACATACGGCTTCGTTCTTCGACGAACTCTCTCACTGAATATGCCCAAGACGTATTCGCCCGGGCTCACACGGCACGCCAGATTGCCGGCTTCCGACTCACTGAGTCTCAGGCCACGCAGAATATCCGGTACGACAGCAGACATCGGTAGGTTCGCTTTCTTTTTGGCTCCGTTGTACTCCTATGGATACCACGTTGCCGTATCGGCTTGTCTTAGTAGCAAGCCCGGGATAGTTCCTACACGATATTGCGTCAGCTTGGCGATGTGAGCTACGAGATCGCTCTGCTGGACTCTAGAGTCCCCATGGACGTTATGCATGGGTCCCGACTGAAGCCTAACTTTGCCACGAGTTCACTTCCTTTATAGTTAGCGCCGAGACGGCGCCCTTACAGGCGGTGGTTGTGTTACGGAGCAACCAAGAGTTGCACCAGTCAGAAGAAGACGATTCAACGTGTAGAGGTGCAATCGGTCTCAACAGCCATCTTGTTTATGCATTGTTGTCCCTGTTGTCTCTGTTGTAAATATTGTATATACATTTTTGTATGTGACTTCTGCAACGTAACTATATTATAATTGTTTTGTTGCACCATTATTTCACCTCATTTTCGCTTTTGTGTGCTTCGCGTGGTGAGCATGCTTTAGGAGTGCTTATTTTTTTTATGGTGCTCCCAGTGTTATTTTTTTTTTGCGCGTGAAGCAGGCCCTACGACGACGAGCCCTTTCACGAGCCAACTCTCGCTGATGCAGTATGCATTACTCGTGGTCTTCCCATAGTTGTAGGTAGGATGGAATGTGCGGAAGCACTAATCCAAAGTTCCGTATATTGGACGCAAGGCCTACCACTGGAGATGCGGGCGCTGCAATCGTTTTGACGATTGGTTGGATTCGTTTGACGATTGACGTGACTGCCGGCACTTCTTGCGCAAGCAAGAGGTTCGGGCAGCTACGCGCTCCTAATATCTGGGCACTGTTCATTGGCCGCAAACCACCAGCATAACATTCGTTTCTATCGCGGCAGGGTTCCGGTCGATGCTGATCTGGTTCGATTGCTGAAAATGCACCGTGTGACGACCGTATAAGATGCGCGTATAAGACAGCATTCTTAAAGGGAGAAAGGGGTCAATGCAGCCCATTTCACCCTATTGAGCTCTTCTTTTTAGGGAACCACTTTCTAGGGAAGTCCGACAACGACGGCACAGGGCCCGCAGAAACAGCTTCACTGTAAAACAACCAAAGATACAGGACTGTGCTAAGGGAAACAGTCCTGCAACAGAAATAGCTACAGTATCTAAAATCTACTATTTGGTAGTTTGGTAGGCACGGCGCGTACATAGTTTTAAGATGTTTCGAGCAGACGACGTAGTGGTGGCCTCATACTTCTCAACATCAAACAAGTCATGCCAAAATGGCGGTCGCTGCGAGAGGTGATTACAAATTAAAAGTTTGTGTTAAAACGTACGCTGAGACTTAAGTTATTTTGTTTGTATAAACATAGCCTGTTTACTCTCAGTTGCCATAATAAACTGAGAATAGTTGGACAACGATGCTATGGTACCCTTTAAGATTTCTGCCGCTTTAAGGCACTTTCTACACATATAACTGAGGCTACTGCGCAGTTTATCCACTAGAGACAGGTCAAGCATGCAGGGCACCGAATGTCAGTATATGCTTGATTTCGTATTTAAGAGCATGGTTCTTTTAATTACGCTATTCCTCCACCAGGGGATTTTCACCACTAATCATTACATGCATTCAAAATAAAACAAGTTATGGGATTAACGTCTCAAAGCAACGCACAAAATGTCATAGACATTGGTGGTGGAGACAGTGGTGGAGTGGTTCGGATTAATTTTGATCCCCTCTGTAAAGAACTGGCGGTTCTTTAATGGGCACCCAAATCTAAGTACACGAGCGTTTTCAAATTGCGCCCCGATCAGAATATAGTCTCTGCGGACGGGAATTGAACCCTCGACCTCGTGCTCGGCAGCGGAACGCTATTGCCACTGTGCTGCCACTACATCAAAAGTGAGGTAGATGAAATACTCAAAGCTGGGGCCGTATTTTTCCTACGATTATTTTCTCTCTACGCTATCAGGTTCTATTCAATCCTACCATCCGTCGCAACGAGTAGGTGATTCATCCCCACGCTAACGGGGCCGCTTCGCCTTACCAGTCAGTATCGATGGATGGAAAGAATGAAAAGGAAAGAAAAAGTTAGAAAATCTGGCTTCTGTAGCTTTCGCGAGCAAGACAGTCTTAAGGAAAAAAGATACTGTTTATTATTGCGATGGCAACTATATGGCCACTCCAAGCGAATTTTTCGCCATCGGTGTCGCCGTGAGGTTCTGCATATATTTATGTATACGTGTGCTGCATGCCACGCCCTGCTATATTATATGCGGCATAGGTGGGTTATATTGCCACATCATTCTATCACTAAAGTTGCCCATCCCAGGTCTCACATTCTTGACAACATTATTTCCCAGACTTTTAAGAATGCCAGCCCACATACAAATGTCATGAAACAAAACGCCGACATCACATGCATTTAATCTTAAAGCTTCTTAGACTTTAATAGTAAAAGGGCGCAACAATAACTGAGCTCAAATTTTAAAATGATGTAATTTGATTGGCGCGGCTGTGCACAACCTCTGGAATCGGCCCACTAAAGAGGTTTGAAACATTCCCGATATGGAAGAGTGGTGGTAAATTCGCTAAGAAAGACGTTGGCATTTATTTTATTAATAAACATAGACGACATTGTCCGATGGCATGATTCAAACAGAAGACCCCTAGCACAACCGCTCGTTGTTACTTAGCTAATGTTTACTTCAATTCATACTGCCACTACAGTTACGGGTCGTTCACTTCATGTAATATTCTAACATGTTGCTATCGCATTCATTGCTTCGCCCGTATGGGGAAACTTTGCATTTTTATTTGCAAACTTCAAGACTGCATTTGTTGAACGAAATCTATAAACAACAGACGTCTAATTGTTTTTTACCATACTAATCAAATCATGCAGAACGACCATCTACCTTTTCACAACCCGCCGGAAGTAGACAGTTCCTTTGTGATGGACACAGACACGGCGTTCTCCGACCTTGTGGGTGCAAGAGTAGCTTACGAAGCGTACACGTCGGTTGAGCCTGGACTGCAGAAGCTCTCCGTAGATCCAGAGAGGCTCAGTCCCGCCGTGAAGCAGTTCTTCGTAGGCAACTGCGTCAAGTGGTGCCTGGATGCAAATTCCAAGTTGGTGAACTACGCTGGGCCCTTTCGTTGTGTGCTTCCCCTGGTTAATTTCGGAGGCTTCAGTGAAGCGTTGCGCTGCAAGCGTAGCAGTGGTTACGCCTCCATGCTCAAGTGCTCCTTGCTTTGAAGGAGCCAATCTGTGGGTGGCCGCTCTGGCTGGTGTCTTTGGACGTGCACTTGAGAGCGGCGAGGACGTTAAAAGAATTTGAAACAGCGTATAGGGGGTAAAATGAAATAGACGTCGTGCCTTTCATGCCAAAGTGAGGGGAAAAAAGAACGGTTGTATACGAAATAGCTCTCACGAAAATAACGTCATGAGTGCCTCAAGCGCTGCCTTGAGCTTGGATATTCTCGAACCCATCGTTACAAAGTTCTTTTTATCTCTCTACTCAGTGTAATTTGCGCAAACAATAAATGCATCTACTGATGTAGCGCTCTGTATACTTATAACAGTTTTCTAATTGCAAGACATGGCTTTGTTACTGCTAATTAAATATCTTGCGACATATTCTATAAAATAGCAAGGTAAAACAATTGTGTACTTTAAAAGGCACTTTGGTATCAAAAGAGTAAACATTATGGCACAGATGTAAATAAGTGAACTGAAGCATTCAAAGCAATTAAATTTCCTTCTGTCACCGTTGCCTTGAGTGCTCTAAAAAAAAACATTTCTGTCTTGATTGAACTCATATCGTAGACGGCAGTACGGTTTATAGGAAATAAACAAAAAAAAAATAGCATCTTATATATAGAAATGTCATATGACAAAGAAAGAAAAAGCGCTACAAGAAATCGCAAGATTGCGAGCGTTCAATAAAGGGTACAGCAGCTGTGAAGCCTGATGGGTAAGAACGACTGGAAGTATTCAGGACTGTGAACAATCGTTTTTATGCGGTTTCATAGTGACAAGAGTCATATCAATCAATGATGATGACGATTAATGAGTTTTCATGGTTGAAGGGCCAGTTCTGGCCAACAGCTTATTCCGTACTTGGTCTCTAGGCAACGCCAAGTTTGTGTGCTAAGCCTTCTCTCTTTCGTCCCCTTCGCTCAGTTGTTCACCTGATGTTGATGTTGCTCACACGAAGTATGCAGGGGAGTGGTATATCATTGGCAATAGTGCGTTCATCAAAACTACTGCGCTCGCACAATCACCTATCGCTGATGGCACAGTAGTGTCTACAGCTTACGCTAGCACAGACGCCTAGCTTTAGGAATATGGGCGCTATAGGATCAACCTTTATAACGTTATTTTGTTATAATGTGAACTGCAATTTTAGCTAGCCCTTGGGGAAAGCGAGAGGCTGAATAATGTCATATTTGTATTATAAAAATGACGCAAAAAACAATCGGTACGCAGGCGTACGTAAAGTATCCACCGGTGCGAGGCCATCTTACCATCCGCAGGCTACTTTACCGACCGCCGCTACGTCAGCACACATCCGTTGTATCAGGTGGCTGTCTTTCTTTCGCACAAATACGGCAAGCACTCACGGGCGACAGGATAAAGGAAGACAATCGTGTAAAGAGATAATGGGCTCGTGTTGCATCTACCGATGGCTCGGAAGCCCAACCGGAGATGCGCCGTCACGCGCCTTTGTCCTCTAGTCACCCGACCACGGAGTTGTATAAAAGGGTGGCCCTGAGTAGCCCACACTACTCGCCGCTCGTTGTCCGCCGCTCGTCTTCCTGCTTGAAGAGCGAAGAACATAGACATGAAGGCGCTGCTGTGCTTGATCTTTGTGGGCCTGCTGGTCGCCACCGCCAGTAGCAGTGACGAACTCTGCGGTAAGCCACGGCATGTTGCCTCTACTCTCTATGGACCTCGCAGCCGTCAAGATGTCAATGCACTGTTTGCATACTACCAGTCTTTCGCCAGGCCAAGTCCTAGTAAAAAAAAAAGTACAGCTAGACGCTGCTCAAGCAGTGGCACTGGATGTGAGGATTAACCTTTGTATATTCTTTTCTATACGCGACTCCAATTTGCTGTTCGAGCTAAAGCCGCAATTACAAGAGTGTTTGATCTTTCTTGCCTCATTACAGTCATTCTATCTAGAACAAGACTTCTCATACTGTTCTGCTTTTGCTCGAGCCGTGTCATTTTTCTCTTCGTAAAGATGACCTGAATTCGTTGTGCGGCGTTATGCAAATATAATCCGGTCGATGCGAGTCGAGTTATTACGGCCGCTTCCAATCAGACCGACGTATACGCTTAGAGGGAACGAGGATTTCTATTGGAGCACAGCTATGAACATGCGCGTGCACAGAGCACACGAAATGGCGCTCATATCTGCACGGAGGCTTAACGTGTTAAGTTACAGAACTCAGAATCTGGGAGTCTGTTTCTTTCCCGCTAAAAAAAAGAAAACGACTTTTCGAAATAGTGCTCACGTGTTTGTCCTATAAAGGAATATTTTCATATAGAATGATATAGGACATATATGATCTTTTCCGTCCCAGTACTAAAGGCTGTTTTTTGTAATGCGCGAATTGAGATAGTCACTCTTTATCTGTGTTTTAGCGGTGGGATAATAGCGATGCGCTTTTGAATACCACTATAGCATTATTTATAATCAGAGGGTGCTTGTGAATACACTTTCGTTTGGACTGAGCTCAAGAAAGTCTTGCTGATTGATGCGAATGTACACAGACATCGAAACCTCTGTGCAGGCAATTACAGTAAAATATAAATAAATAAATAAATAAATAAATAAATAAATAAATAAATAAATAAATAAATAAATAAATAAATAAATAAATAAATAAATAAATAAATAAATCTTTTATTTCATGTGCCCAGGAACAACCTGAGGTTTAAATGCTGCTGCACAGGGAAACAAGATAAAAAAGCTAGAAAGTATTAAGGATGTCACCAGTCGTTACGGGGATAGGGTTTTGCGACCTTCAACAACGTCTGCTTGAAGCTTGAACCAGATTGATCATCGGAGAGGATCCGGCAGGGAAGACGAGATGATGTAAAAACAAATAACGTAAGTTTAATACATCACTGCGGGCGAGCGGTGCGCTCGAAGACAAAAAAATACCGAAACGTGCGTGCACCTGCACGCAAGGGCCGAAAAGAAGCTTCTCCACGTGGCGGCTCGCTGGTTGTCTTATACCCTCCACCATCCGGGCAACCTCATTCTCTCTTGCTCCCTGGTAGAGGACCTGGTCAGGACACGTCGGGACAACCCACACAGAGGAACACGGAGGGAAACTACTCCTTGGCGTAGAGAGGTTGAACGTAGAACAGAGGAAAGTGGGATTTGCACATTCCGCGCATAATCCCGTCGCACACACACGACAGACCAGTCTTTTCATGTTGACAAGCTTGAGAATTAGGCACGTCGTGCCTCAGGCGTTGGCAGCCGTTTCATTCAATGCCGCACAAAGTGAACCTTAACAGACTGCCCCACCGCCGAAGGAGATCCCGATGGGCAGGGGACGACATCCGCTGGACAGAGAGATGACGCAGGTCGGTGCTTGTAGTCGTCGTCGGTTGTCGCACGGCTCTCTTGAGCACAAAACACTGCGCGTTTTCCTACGTCGCTCAACGTCTCGGTCCGAGTCTAGACGACTCAGAAGGGTCTGCAACAGTTTCCCGTTGATAGCATGTGTCGGCAGTACTACACAACAAGCGCGAGTCGTACTCTCGCTGAGCTCCGCCACACTTATTTCCCACTCAAAAGTGACAGTTTTATAGAACACACAGTAACACTAAATACATACATGAATTTGTTATACGCTTCACAAGACATGACAACCCAAATGCGTAAACCAAAATAAGACCCTTCCAATCCCTACGTCAGGAAGAAAAAAAACGAGTTTCATGAAACGCTTGAGGCTGATTCTCGATCTAGGGGCTTCGTCTCAAGCCATCGCCATTGCCATTGAGAGTTTCCTTTTTATAGCCTATCTAAAGAAAATATTGGTGCATAGCGAGACTCCAGCGCAGGAGACGGCCATTTTTGGAAGACGTTGTCTGAAACCATCTGACAAGACAATTATCCGTTTCGATGACGAACCTCGAGCCCGCAAGATATCAAGACAATTTTTGAACAGCCCATAAGAGATATGCGCATTCTTTCTCAGTAGCACTGTATGCCTGTTCTCGACTAGTGAGTTTCCGAGTGGCGTGAAGGACAGCGTGTTTCTCTTCGCTCCCTCCTTCTTGGCATAGTACGACGCCCATGCTTCGCTCGATCACATCGCATTGAACGAGAAATTCCTTCGTGTAGTCCGGCGAACATAGCACGGGCTGACTCGTCAGTGCGCTCTTTAGGGCGTTGAAAGAGGATTCTGTTTTGTCGTCCCAGAGGACACTCTGCGAGTTCGTTTTTTGCAGAGCATCAGCTAGAGCGCTAGGTAGTTCAGAATACCTAGGGGTGTACCCAGGCACGTACCCAGGATTTTTTTTTCGGGGCGGGGGGGGGGGGGGAGGAGGTACCTTTACTAGCACAAATGTGAATAATTCCCAGCATTCACCATAAAGACGCGTAAACCCTCAAAAGAGAATTTACATGAGGTGTATCTCACAGCTACGCCTGTGAGATACACCTCTCCTTTACTTGGCAAACAAGGAACCACATCAAATGGACTCCCGCATGATAGAAGTGCAGGAAGAACACTGCCAAGAACAAGTAAACAAGCGAAAGTGTAAAATAAAGACTTATAGTAGTCCTTTTTTAATTAGCTCTGGAAGAATTATAGAGAAATATACATTTGTCGAACAATCACAGCCCTTTGCATCCCTCGTTTACTGCCCTACCAAGTGACAAAACCGACTCGCATTATTATTTGAGAAGTTGCGTAATCATGCGTGGTCAGAAGTCCCGTACAACCGCGTTGAGCGCAGGACGCTGCAGTTCTAAACGTACTGCGCTCGCCGCGGAAGGTTAGAAAAACACCCACATTAGCAAAGCAGAGAAGTGACTACATCAGGCGGCTCGATTGATAACTGTAGAAGCGTCATTCAAAGCACACGGAATCATCCTCCACTTCCGGCGGCGTTGTCTCTACTTCCTTTTTAAATAAAAAGATGTTGATCGATAAATATTTTCACAAACAACGGTTAAATTTCTTAATTTTCGCTTTTTCTTCCTGTTTAGCTGCTTCCTTGGCTCTCTCTTTTAGTAGATCGCTTAATTTCTCAACTCTTTGCGACTCTTGTTTCCAGTTCTCAATTTTGCACGAAAACTGCTGTACAACTAGGGAAAAGGCAGACGAGGTAACGGGTGTCAGCAATATTGTTTATGGGCTTAACGTTATTGCAGGGTCTGGTGATGGACGCTGTTTCGCATTATTTTATTTTCCACCTTATCTAATCCATATCGCGGGTATATGGTTCCGAGGATCTGCCATGGAGCGTCGCGGCGAGCCGTCACTCGAGAAAATAATGAATCAAAAGGAAAAGCTAAACGTAACTGGCGTTTTCTCCGGACCCAACTCGTTCCACGAGCATACAGTTCAGCTGACCACGAACCGAATCCCTTTCCTGGTCCCTGGCTTAGTCTAAACAAAGAAGGTTGAACTAACCAAGCAACAGCGGTGCGCGTGATTGTTGAATAGATGGGGACAACTGAACTTATCTTGAGTTAATCGTGCGGGCACCGAATCGATGAGAAAACTGGCCGTCACACCCCAGAAGACGCCGGTAACTACCACCATCCAAAAGGAGTGAAAAAATTGACAAACATTCCACTCTATGAAGACGGAATGACAGCGAAAACTGACGAAAGTCAAACTTCTCAAGCGAAAAGCAAAGTGCTTCACCTGCGCCGCGGGTCGGCCCGAAGATAGTGCAACACCAGGCCGACCCCCGGTGGCGGTGAAGGAGGCGTTAAGTGCTCCCCTTACGTGGGTCCAGCCCGAAGGTAGTACAATGCCGGACCTACCCGCGGCGGAGGTGAAGCAGGCGTTAAGCACTCCCCATACGTGGGCCCATCCCAAAGATTCCGAAGGACGCGCTGCAGGCTCCCGAGCCCACAAGTGTATATGGCATTGAGCTTGGACCCTTAATGGACTATCCCCAGGATAGGCCCACATGATCATTTTTTCTGTTGACGACGCAGGGAAAACTACGGAAGGTTAGTCATACACAGCTTTCGCTGTAAAAAGCAGCAAAATGTTGACCGCCGAATAGATGTCGGCGCTTTAGGAATGTGTGTGAGGAGGGGTGGCGTGACGGGGAGGGGTGGGGGGGTATGCCGCTTAATTTCGGGGGCGGGGGGGCTGAGATGCCCGGGCCCCCTCTTCGTGCGTGCCTGGGTGTACCCCTGATATTACCCAGCCGCCCCTAAGAAAGATTGGATATCGGTATGCGTGCGAGGCTGCGGGAAATCTCGTATCGCAGACGCCTTTAGCTGAGAAGGACGGTGACGGCCCTGTCCGATTGCGTGACCGAGATAGATCATTTCCACTTGCGCCATCTGACATTTTGATGCCTTGATGGTTAAGCCTGTTACACGCAAGCAGGCCAACACTGCCCTCAGATGCTGCATATGCTCTGACCAGGATGTAGAATATATCGCGACATCATCTAACTAAGACAAGTCGAACTCTTCCTGTCCTCGCAACACTTTACCCATAAGGCTTGAAGAACAGTGCGGTGTATTTTTCAAACCTAAGCTTAGGACTCTAGGGCGGAACGTTCTCAACGGAGATAGGAAGGCGGAATATCTGCTAGCCTGCTCTGTGAGGGAAACCAGCCAGTCGCCTTCAACTACATCCAGGGTAGAAATGAATCCGGCGCTACTAACTTTCTAGATGCGCTCTTCGATGCTTCATCATCATCATCATCAGCCTGGTTACGCCCAATGCAGGGCAAAGGCCTCTCCCATACTTCTCCAACTACCCCGGTCACGTACTAATTGTGGCCATGTTGTCCCTGCAAACTTCTTAATCTCCTCCGCCCACCTAACTTTCTGCCGCCCCCTGCTACGCTTCCATTTTCTTGGAATCCAGTCTGTAACCCTTAATGACCACCGGTTATCTTCCCTCCTCATTACATGCCCTGCCCATGCACTGCCCATGCCCATTTGTTTTTCTTGATTTCAACTAAGATGTCATTAACTCGCGTTTGTTCGCTCACCCAATCTGCTCTCTTCTTATCCCCCCTGAACCTTACACCCACCATTCTTCTTTCCATAGCTCGTTGCGTCGTCTTCAATTTAATTAGAACCCTTTTCGTAAGCCTCCAGGTTTCTGCCCCGTACGTGACTGCTGGTAAGACACAGCAGTTATACACCTTTCTCTTGAGGGATAATGGCAACCTGCTGTTCATGATGTGAGAATGCCTGCCAAATGCACCCCAGCCCATTTTTATTCTTCTGATTATTTCAGCCTCATGATCCGGATCCGCGGTCAATAACTGCCCTAAGTAGATGTATTCCCTTACCCCTTCCAGTGCCTCGCTACCTATCGTAAACTGCTGTTCTCTTCCGAGACTGTTAAACATTACTTTAGTTTTCTGCATATTAATTTTTAGACCCACCCTTCTGCTTTGCCTCTCCAGGTCAGCGAGAATACATTGCAATTAGTCCCCGGAGTTACTAAGCAGGGCAATATCATCAGCGAATCGCAAGTTACTAAGGTATTCTCCATTATCTCTTATCCCCAATTTTTCCCAATCCAGGTCTCTGAATACTTCCTGTAAACACGCTGTGAATAGCATTCGAGAGATCGTATCTCCCTGCCTGACGCCTTTCTTTATTGGGATTTTGTTGCTTGCTTTGTGGAGGACTACGGTGGCTGTGGAGCCGCTATAGATATCTTTCAGTATTTTTGCATACGGCTCGTCTGCACCCTGACTCGATGCTTGATATAGGATAAATTTTATCTTTAGTGACCGTGCTTAGCCTGCGTTTAGTGACCGCGTTTAGTGACCGCGTTTAGCCACCTCAACTAAGATCAACGGCGAGGTGTTATCGCTCTCGCAACACTCAATCACACCTAGAGTCAATATTTTTTCCATCTCCGCATCCATAATCTCACGTTGGCGCGGTGACACTTGATAAGCCTTTGAACGTACCGGCTCGTAAGAAGTGAGCTCGATGTCGTGTGTAAGAACCGATGTCCTTCCTGGCCTGTTTATAAATAAGCCCTGAAGCTGATGATATTGCCTTGCTTAGTAACTCAGGGGACCAATTGCAATGCATGCTCACTGTCCTGGACAGGCAAAGCAGAAGGGTGGGTCTAAAATTTAATCTCCAGAAAACTAAAGTAATGTTTAACACTCTCGGAAGAGAACAGCAGTTTACGATAGGTAGCGAGCCACTGGAAGTGGTAAGGGAATACATCTACTTAGGGCAGTTATTGACCGCGGATCCGGATCATGAGACTGAAATAATCAGAATAATAAGAATGGACTGGGGTGCGTTTGGCAGGAATTCTCAGATCATGAACAGCAGGTTGCCATTATGCCTCAAGAGAAAAGTGTATAACAGCTGTGTCTTACCAGTACTCACCTACGGGGCAGAAACCTGGAGGTTTACGAAAATGATTCTACCTAAATTGAGGACAACACAACGAGCTATGTAAAGAAGAATGATGGGTGTAACGTTAAGGGATAAGAAGAGAGCAGATTGGGTGAGGGAACAAACGAGAGTTAATGACATCTTAGTTGAAATCAAGAAACATAAACGGGTATGGTCGGGGCATGTAATGAGGAGGGAAGATAACCAATGGTCATTAAGGGTTACGGACTGGATTCCAAAATAAGGGAAGCGTAGCAGGGGGCGGCGGAAAGTTAGGTGGGCAGATGAGATGAAGAAGTTTGCAGGCACAACAGGGCCACAATTAGCTCATGACTAGGGTAGTTGGAGAACTATGGGAGAGGCCTTAGCCCTGCAGTGGGCGTAGCCAGGCTGATAATGAAGATGAAGATCGTTGGGAATCAGGAATAGGCTGGCGAATATTACGTGAGATCGCGTGACGCCCCTTTCCACGTAATCTGAAATGCGCTACGTGGTTGTAATCGCAGAGATTGTTCGAAGCTCGTTCATTTGATAGATATGCTTATCAATGGGGCTTGAAGAAAACAGTATGATGAGGTGTCACGTGACACTCTGATGGCCTATTTTTATCAGCTTTAGAAATTAAGGGCTTGTTGCTGGATGCCCCTTTGTTTCAATGCATGTCAGCAAAGACATCAAATGGCTGCGTTTGACATGACCTGTTCATGGAAATAACATAACGCCTGTAACAATGCATTATTTCGATAATGTACGGCACAGGGAAGGAGTTTTTTGTTTGCCCATGACAACGCTCTTCAAGGAGTCTCTTCAGGTATGTTTCGTCAGCGCAGAATTATAATATTTAGTCGTTATTTTGAACTTCCCCGAACACCTCCGCAGATGCATCTTTACTTTGGATTAAATTCACTGGCGTTAGGATTAAAATACGTGAGCCTAGGTTAAATTATTTGGCACTAGGATTAAATATGTAGCAGCTGGATTAAACTGTCTGGCACTTCGACTAATATAGCTGGTGCTTCGATTAATTTGAGCTGGAAAACCTGTGGTTCCCTAATTAGTAGTTCTCTAGCCTCTCGGTTAGTGACTGACACAAGCCCCGGAAATCCTATCGGAATCTGTTCGGGAACGTTTACCATCACGCATACAACTGCTTTCCGTTCCCTGTAAGGCTTGAGCAGATTGCAGTGATAAACCTGCTGTATCTTCCGCTTTCCTCACAAGCCCATAACGTAGTTCGTGCGAGACAGTTTCTGAACGACGTTTGCGGGAGCTTCCCAGTGCACCTCGACCTTGGTTTTCTGCGATGGGCGCAGAATCATTACTTTATCGCCGACTTGAAATCAACGGTTCCTGGCTGTACGGTCGTAATACTCCTTGGACTTATGCTGGGCTTTAGACATGGCCTCTTCTGACAACCTCTGTGCCTTCCTTAAGCGTTCTGTAGCTTAAGTACGCACTCGAGCACAACTGGGTCTTCCCCGCGTCCTTCCCGTGATTCGCGCAGCATGCGCAGCAGCGATCGCAGCGAGCGGCCGTATACGAGCTTCTGCTGGCGAAAAACCAGTTGCTTTATGCGGCGCAGTCCTTAATGCAAACATGGTAGCAGGCAAGCACCTTTCCCAGTCTAACTTCCTTTCGAAGCATAACGCCCTTACGTGCGTTTCATAATAGAGTGTAGCTTCTCTACGAAATTTGGACTGCGGATGGTACACCGAGCTGTGAATGAACCTTTGCCCACATCGTTAAAGAAAGTTCTTGGTTAGGGCACTAGTAAACACGGTGCCTTGGTCGGACTGTGCTTCAGTGGCAAAACCAACTCGCGCGAATATTGAGAAGAGCGCATTAACTATTTCCACCGAACTAAGTTCTTTAAGTGGGACCGCTTCGGAGAATTTAGTAGCGGGGCAAATCGTTGCCAAAATGTGACGGTATCCCGAAGTAGTTACTGGAAGTTGGTCTTCTGTGTTGACTACGAGCCGGCGAAAGGCCTCATTCATGGTCGGCACTAGCTTCATCGGCGCCCTTGCCTTGTCACCCGGCTTCGCCAAGCGCTGGCATGTGTCGCAAGTGCTTACAAATTGCTCTGTCTCGCGGAAGCAACCTGGTGAAAAATACTCTTGTAATCGTCGATGTTTAGTTTTCTTTACACCGAAGTGACTAGCCCAATGGATTCCGTGCCACCTCTCTAATAAAAATTGCCGTTTTTCCGTGCCACACCTTCGTTTGGATTGCTTCGGGTGTTTTGCAGGCTGGGGCCCTTCTTTTGCTCGAGCGTCAAGGCTGAACTAACAGCCGCTGTAGGCCTTCCGACGTAGGCGCTACAGACAAATCTGGTGACTCTCCTTCTAATTCGGCTGATGTCACAACCGGGACCTCTCCCTGCGCCGATCCTACTCCTGCGGTTCCAACGGGGGGCCTTCTCGATCTCCGCTTTCTGAAATTCCGAATAGCCATCCACCTCACTTAGTCCCGCTTCCGCGACTGCTTTTGCAGTTAACTCACGAGCTTTCGATCTCGTTAGTGCGATCATGCTAGCCTCCCCGAACATTAGCCCTTTCTCGCTCAGAATCTGATCCGACCTATTTGAGAACAGGTAAGGCTACTGCGGAGGAAGTGCGGGCGATACGGCAGCTTCCGTCTCAAGTGTGCCGAAATGACCTTTAATAGACACCTTTGCGACTGGAAGACATGCATTGTGAACTTCTACAGTTTCTTAAGCCAGGCGAATTCACCCGTGAGCTTCTCAGGTTCCACATAAGAGCTGTAAACCACGTCCATAGTTGCCGCGGCGTCGCGCAGTACGCGACGTGGTTTTCCCGCAGAACACATGTTTCCCGTTTAGCTCAAGGTCGCGCATGTGCGGTTCGAGCAGCGTCATGTTTTCGTCATTGCAACCGACCCATGAAAACACTACCATTGCTTTGTTACATTGCGCAGCAATGTGCGCTGGTTTGTGACAGTTGTAGGAAAGAAAAGGTTTCCTCACTTCCCGTTCGTTTTGCTGCTCTGCCTTAAAGGGCCCCTCACCAAGCCGCATAGAAAATTTTGGTTATACGCTGAAACTTGTTACGTGCCCTCTAGGGAGCGTTCTGCCGCAAAAAATTTCAAATCGGCTCATTAATAGACGAGATAGAAATATTACAGTGCCGGGAACCCATGATTTCAGCAGGCGGGCTCCACTGCCAAGCAAGACGCTCTCTCCACTCACCCCGTCTAGCCTACGCAAGCGCAATTGCTTCCCTGCGTTCTCCCATACCAGACCACGAGGATCGCGTGACGCATACGTCACAGGCCCCGCCTTCATTTTTTTTTCTCCTCACTTTTTTTTTTCGGCACTACGCACTTCCGCCGGGGGGGGGGGGGGACAGCGTCGTGCGCGAGCTGTTTCGTTCGCGCAGCGCACGATTTTGTGCGCTGTGCACAAGGAAACATGACTAGCGGTATAATTTAGTACTACAAGAATGCTGAGGCAGAACAAGCGGATCACAGTGCATGATCACGGCACTGGAGCACGGTAGAAAATGGCACAGCTTCGGTACCTGCGCACGTGACCGCACGAACGTGGGAACAAGCAGACGAAGTGGAAGTACATCTCTCTTGCTTCGATGCATCATCATCATCACCATCATCATCAGCCTGGTTATGCCCACTGCAGGGCAAAGGCCTCTCCCATACTTCTCCAACTACCCCGGTCGTGTACTAATTGTGGCCATGTTGTCCCTGCAAACTCTTAATCTCATCCACCCACCTAACTTTCTGCCGCCCTCTGCTACGCTTTCCTTCCCGTGGAATCCATTCCGTAACTCTTAATGACCATCGGTTATCTTCCCTCCTCATTACGTGTCCTGCCCATGCCTATTACTTCGATGCGAAGTAAAACAACAAAAAAAAAACACGCAGACATTGTGTTTGTGTGTTTAATTATTTCTCTAAACTCCAATTCGGATTCAATAACGGATGTTGTCTTGAATAATTCTAGAAGTCCCGTGTCACCACGAGCGACGTCACACTGCGGACACCAGTACGTAGGTGCAGGCACACGAGTACGTCATCCTCCGGCTTGGAGCGCGGCGGCCGCGAGGAGAAGGAAAAACAGCGTTCGGTTTAAAATTTCAGACCTTTCCGCGGTGCGTAGCGGTGTCATACTTTGCAGACCCGATCGTTTTTGCTCAATGTTTGCTCTGCGCTTGCCAGCTCCAAATGGCCAGATCTGGTGAGGGGCCCTTTAAGAGGAAGCTTTAGCTCGGCTCAACTCCGACGCGGCCTATCCAAATGCATGTAAAACGCAAAAGCCTTTTTGTGAGATAACACTTGGACCGATTTTAATGAAATGTGTTGCATTGAAAGAGAGAGTTAAATTCTACTGACTGTTTCAAACAAAATTTTGATATAGAGCCCGAATTTTCTTACAAGAATTTTCAAAAATATGAAAGTTTGAAAACAATAGAAGCACGAAGTTTACAAATTAATAGTTCTGCATCAAAAACAGATATCGTGCTTCTGCAAACGGAATCCATTAGATCTTGGCTCGGCCCCATCGAATCCCTCTCCACTTTTGCGTGCTGCTCGCCTCATGTCAAACAAGAAGATAAGACAATCCCGCTCACTGTAGGCAATGTTATTCGTTCTTAACGCAAACAAAAGCGACCGCCTATAAACGAGGAGAGCGTTTGACTGGTTTGTTCAGACAACCCTGCGGGACACCACCCGATGCTTGCGTCGGCGATTACGCAAGTTTGACGTCAGGAGAGTGGAATAAAAACATATTGGAATAGTTTTACGTTATAGAGCCCTTGATCCCGCTTATAGAGACGTTTACAGAGAGCCGGAAAAAAACGGAATTTTTCTCGCCACTCTTTAGTCCCAAGAATGGCGGATTTTTGGTGCGCGCGGTGTTTATGTTTTAGGGTAATTATGAGTCTAGACGAAAACCAGTGGGGATATTTAGAGCGTTCGGGTGTGTATTGAGAAATGTATTTGCGCATACTGCTCCAAACAAGCTCCGTAAACTGATCCACTTGGTCATCAACATTGGTTTTGTCTGTAACCAATGACCAATCTGTGGTGGACAAGAAATAATATCAACGAAAATAATCACCACGCTTGAAAGCAAAGCGAGAGGATTCATTTATGACACAGGAGGAGCTCTGCCTCAGGGCTGACACAGAGGCAGTTATCTTAATAGACGGATGAAACGTGTTCGGACGCACAAGCGACATACCAGAAGGAGAGACATGTAAAGCTTTAGAGATGCAAAGGTCTAAAACGTTGCCACGTGAATTGCCTTTAAAGTTACTTTTTCAATAAAAGAGATTACCTCATAAAACAAAACAGGTGAAATATTCGATTGTACTTTGAAAGATCCGATCAACAATTTTTCACAGCGCGCTAGGCTGATATCTAGCCAAATCGACTCCTGTACACATTCAATGTCGTTGCGCCGAACACATCTGAGTGAGTTTTCAACGACTACAAGTACGCCACCACCTTTTTGTTGGGATCCACTGAAGTCCCGGTCACTGCGGAAGACGTTGTAGTGCGGCGGAAAGAAGTCTGATGAGGAAATTTCACTGCAGAGCCTAGTTTCAGAAGTAAGTAAAATAAGAAGACGAAATGACATTGCAGAAAAAATCACGCGCTTTGGTGGGAAGTGCATCAGCGTTTAGGTAAAATATGTCCAAATTACACGTCACTTTGATCCTTGGGGGTTATCTCGGAAGCATGAAGCATGTCGTTGTGTAGCACCCCACGGAACGGCTTGAACAGGCATCCCATTTGTCACATTGTCAGGTCGGTCCGGCGCTTAAGGGTTTCATCATCGACCGCTACATAAAAATAAGAATACGACTGATATCATGTCCTAAGACGGTGGCAGGAGAGGGGAGAAATATCGAAGGCCTTCAAGTGCTTCGCCAGGTCGGAAGAGATTGCTTCAGTGCTTAACTTATAAACAGAAATAGCCTTAGGTCGTTGTGGCTGTTGAGCTACTGACAATGTCGAACTCTTTAGGGCTCCAACTGAGGCAACACACTTGTTCTTTTTTGTTGAGTCTCGGGAGGAATTTTCAGTGGTAGAAGCGAAACTACGGGGGGAAACGCCGGCTCGTTGTTCTGCAGTGCGTAGGAACACAGGTAGATAATGTTGCATCGAGGCAGGAGTAGCAGTAGAAGACCTTCTGAAGTCGACAAGTGACTTCCAAGGCGTGGCAGTTGCACGACGCAAGAGGTTGTCGCCGAGGCAACGAACCTCCGCTCGAAGGGAGGCGACGACCTGGCTCTGTTGCTCCACGCCACGGGAGTGCTCCTTACGAAGACGTTCACTCTCTCGCAGTTGGGAAACTTCGCCGCTCAGGAATGAGATTCCCTCTAGCGCGTCGAGAAGGAGGCGACGAAGACAGGCCATGCCGCCGTCAAGGTCACCCAGTGGTGTACTAGATGGGGAAACGGCTTGGGAAAGGGAAAGCTGCAGGGAGCACACCGTCGGGTCGTTGTCGAGTCACACAAATTGCGGCAAAAGGAGCGCCATCCAGACTTCGAAAGCTCCAGTTCGTCGTCTGGCCAGGTCACACACTTCGCATGCACCCGTTTTTCACTTTTCACAGCAATAAAACGGCGGCTTTCCAAGAAAAGGGCACGAGCAGAGCAAGCATGCGTCCTGACTACTACTACTACTACTACTACTACTACTACTACTACTACTACTACTACTACTACTAATAATAATAATAATAATAATAATAGCCTTTGTTGCGAATTCGTATATACATACATTCTTTGTTAGGTCTGTCGAAACCTTCCGAGAGCTTGTATGGCAGAGACCTGGCAGTCGCGGCAAAATCACATTGACAGGGTCTCGAGCATAACTAATGCTCTAAAATATTGCCACATACAATATGCGGCACGTAGAGAAAGACGAAGATCTCGCGCACTGCACAAGAGAAGACGAGGTCCCTGCGCGATCGTTTTTCAGTTTTGCGCCACTGTTTAGGAGACAAGACAATACAAGACAAGACAGTATGCCTGAAATTAAAATGTCCTGCCCTGTTTTATGAATTCCTGCTGTTTGTGAAACGTGACACTGGTGGAGGCACTGGGTAAATGTTTAGGACGCCTGTCAACCCCACACCAAGCCCAGGACGTTTTCCGCGTGTCGGAACACCCGTTCACCGCGCTAGCCGTCGCCTACTCGGCTAAGCCCAGAATTTGGTCCCGTGTTGTGAAGTCTGCCTGTTACCACGAATGCCCAAGCTATGGTAGACCCAGGCCCTGCGCAGGTGACTCTTTTGACTCCTCGATCTCCCGTGAGCTTCAACGGCAACGTCTACGAGGATGCAGAAGACTGGCTCGAGGAGTACGAGCGCGTAGCCAAGTATAATGAGTGGCATGCTGGTTCGGCATGCCACTCGGCATGCCATGTTGGCATGACCACGTCATAGTTTTTCAGAAACTTTCGAGGAACACTTGAGACGGCTTCTGGTGGTTCTACAAACGATACGGTCCGCCGGCTTAACACTGAGAACAGAAAAAAATGTCACTTTGGTTTCGAGGAACTCCTGTTCTTAGGTCATGTTTTGAGTCATCAAGGCGACCGCCCTGACCCCGACAAGATCACGGCCGTCGCAATGTTTCCAACGCCAACGGACAAGATGGCAGTGAGGCGTTTCCTAGGTCTCTGCTCGTATTACCGAAGATTTATTGGCAATTTTTCACATATAGCTTCACCGTTAACGCACCTTACAAGAGAAGACGTTGACTTCGTATGGGGGCGAAGAAGAAAAAGCAGCGTTTAATGATCTCCGACATCGCCTCTAAACACCGCCTGTACTGGCTCCCTTTGACGGGCCGCCCATACCATGATTCATACGGAGGCTAGCAACGTAGGTCTAGATGCTGTGCTCGTGCAGCGGAAAGACTCAGCCGAGAGAGTCATTGCATACGCAAGCAGGACGCTCTTACGTGCTGAGTCTAATTAGTCAACCAGAGAAAAGGAATGCCTTGCCGTGGTATGGGCAGTTATTAAGTTTCGCCCATATCTCTATGGCCGTTCCTTCAGTGTTGTCAGCGATCATCACTCACTCTGCTGGCTGACGAAGGATCCGTCCGGTCAACTAGCGCGTTGGAGTCTAAGGCTTCAAGAATTCGATATGACAGTGGTGTACAAGTCCGGACGAAAACATTCCGACGCCGACTGCCTTTCAAGGTCACGTATTGAGCAGGAAGTCACAGAGGACGACGAACACATGGCTTTTATAGGTGTTCTAGACACTGCCACCATTGCTCGTCAGCAGCGGGAAGACAGCGAACTGGTTCCGCTTATTGATTTTTTTAGAAGGCCGGGTTACAAGCGCGCCCAAAACATTTGCAAGAAGCTTGCCATCATTCTGCTTCCGTAACGATGTTCTCTACAAGAACTTCTTTGCAAGCGGAAGCAGCCACCTACTTGTCTTCCCAACGTCACTGCACCATGAGGTATTGCAAGCCTGCCACGATGAACCGACATCTGGCCACCTCGGCTACACGCCAACACTGGCCCGAGTCAAAGAGAAATATTACTGGCCAAGGATTGCCACCTTTGTGAAACATTACATGCGCATGTGCCTCGACTGTCAACGACGCAAACCACCACACGTGAAACCCGCTGGGCTACTTCAACCAGTCCAAATGCCCATGACCCCATTTGCCCAAATCGGGATGGACCTTGCCGAACCATTCCCGACTTCCAATACTGGCAATAAGTGGGTAATAGTTGCAACCGATTACCTGACACGCTATGCAGAAATCAAGGCCCTTCCAAGCGGCATCGCAGTCGAAGCAGCGCGATTCTTTATTGAAAACGTGGTTCTGAGGCACGGTGCTCCAACGGGGATAATAATGGACAGAGGGACTGCCTTTACGGCTACACTACTAAAGACAGTGCTTAGCCTCAGTGGCACGGCTCACCAAAAGACCACAGCCTATCACCCGCAAACGAACGGCCTAACAGAACGCTTGAAAAAGAATATCGCCGACATGCTGCGTATGTACGTAGACGTGGAACACAAAAATTGGAATGACATTCTACCGTACATCACATTCGCTCAGAACTCTGCTCAACAGGAAACAACGCGAAAGACCCCATTCAGCCTTCTTCATGGCCGTGAAGTGACGACGATGCTCGATGCAATGTTGCCACATGACTGCGGTCATACAGGCACGGACGCTGAAGCTTTCGCTCAACGGGCTGAAGAAGCGAGACAACCCGCCCGCGTCATAATCACCCGACAATAGGACTACGACGCTCGACGCTACAATCTATGGCACCGATACATCACCTATCAGCCAGGCGACAATGTTTGGAGTCTCATCCGTCGGCGAGGGCGTTCAGAAAGCTCCTCACGCGGTACTTCGGTCCGTATAAGATTGTACGGCGCCTCAGCGACCTGAACTATGAGGTTATCCCTGACAGTCCTGCTTCCTCCAGGGCGAGGCAGCGTCCAAAAGAAGTCGTGCACATTGTGCGCATGAAGTCCTATTGTTCGGAATGAAGTGCCCACACCTCGTCTGACAAATCTTCCTGCCGCTAGGTGAGCATCGGGACGATGCTCTCTCTGGAGGGAGGCAAATGCCACATCCAATATGCGGCACCTAGAGAAAGACGAAGATCTCGCGCATTGCAGAAGAGAAGACGAGGTTCCTGCGCGATCATTTTTCAGTTTGCCTTCAATTAAAGCGTCCTGCCCTGTTTTATCAGTTCCTGCTGCTTGTGAATCACGACAATATAATCTAAACTCTTCATATTCAATTACGCGCTGAAAACAAATGAACAAGAAAGACACAAACTAGAGCAACAAAGGTGCTACACGTCATCATCAAAGAAAATGGCTCACACTATTTTATGAATATGCGCTGAATTAGCAAATGTGATAGAGGAAAGCCGGTAAATGGATATAAGTACCACGTTCAAAGCAATTTCAATGCTCACATACACACAAATAAAGGTTAGCGTCGTACGAGTGACATTTTCTTAATTATCTCTTCTTTTAAGGCGCCCCTTAAGAGGAAGCTTTAGCTCGGGCCCAACTCCGACGCGGCCTATTCAAATACATGTAAAACGCAATAACGTTTTTAGGAGATAACACTTGGACCATTTTTAATAAAATTTGTTGCATTTGGGAGAGGAAGCTAAATTCTAGTGACTGCCGGCAACGAAATTTCGATTTAGGGCCTGAATTTTTTAAACAAATATTGAAAAATGAGAAAGCTCGAAAAAAATAGAAGCGCGAAGTTTACAAACGAATAGCTTTGCATCAAGAGCAGGTACCGTAGTTCTGTAAACGGCATCCATTAGATCATTCAAAGCGAACAAATTCTACATGTCAATGTATATCTTACGTGAATTTGTTACGTTGTACACAAGGGTTCTACAAAAGTTTCATTTACATATTACTAAATGTTTTGAAATTCATGTGTAACATATCAATTTTGTCCGCTTTAGATGTACTATTAGATGCAATTAACATAATTGTAATATTTTTTATTGCCGAGTTACAGAGTTGTAAACTTTATAGTGTCGTACTTAAAAAATTTGCGATTTTTCCCAATTCTTAATAAAAAATTGACTGTGTAAATAAAAAATTTGAAACCAACAGTCACTAGGTTTTCGGTTTTCTTTTTAATGCAACAAACTTCGTCAATTTTGGTGCAGTGGTTGCCGAGAAAAAGGAATTCTCCTTTTACATGCATGTATTTAGAT
Source organism: Dermacentor andersoni (assembly GCF_023375885.2). Lineage (NCBI taxonomy): Eukaryota > Metazoa > Arthropoda > Arachnida > Ixodida > Ixodidae > Dermacentor > Dermacentor andersoni. Next base: position 139,528,236 of record NC_092814.1, read on the forward strand.
AGGAGCACCCGAGCTAAAGCTTCCCCTTAAGCCGGATAATCTTTGTTGCTCCACTACTGAGGTGGGGAGTTCATTATGTAAATTCAGAATATAATATTACATTTGCCCATTGCCATAATTAGTTCTTGTGCGAGGGACAGCATATCTGGAGAGATTGTGTAGATTCATGTGCTTTGTAGCGGGTACGCAAAAACCTTCGTTCCAAAAATATCTCGGCAAAACAACAGAGACAAACACTGAATCAAAGTTTGGCATTCTCAGAGATCTGAATGAGTTCTCCATATCAATGTTTTTGTTGTAGGGTACACTTTTAAAAATATTTCGTAATAAACTGTTCACTTTGGAATTCCATAAGCTCCTGCAATTAAAAAAAATAGAGCAGATGCTATGCAGATGAAAAACAGCAATGAGCGTTCCATGATAAATTATTGTCAAAATGAACGCCTGGATATTTAACGCTGTCTACATATTCAGTCGGTGTACAGTCACAATTCAAACAATCGGAGCCATGTAAAAGGCCAGGCAGAGTGGCATCAATAACTTTTATGGGATTTCTGAAACAGACTAATTGCGTTTCTCGCGCATTAACTTTTACTTGATTTTATGACGTTTACTGTATCGATTTAAAGCATAGCAACAACCCTATCATATTCAATGTGTCCTGAAGCAAGCAACGTGTCGTCCACACATTAAAAACAGTGCTTGCGTCAATTAGCTGTCCCAAGTCACACACGTTTAAGTTAAAAGCGGTGACAGCACTGAACCCGGCGGCACTCCTGTTGTGAGGTACCGCAGTGTGCTGTGTACCTCATTCAAAGAAACAATTTGAGACCTATGCAAAAGATAACTATTACGGAAACCTAGAAAATATCCTCGAACGTCATAGTTTACAATAAGGGCACTATAACGTAAAACTATTCCAAACTTTTCTATTCCAATTCTGAAATCAGCCCTCCGCGATGGTCAAAAATTTTGGGGATCACGCCCACTTCACCTGTCTGTCAGGTGACGTCACGAATACCGCGACAGCTCTCCATCTGATATGACGTGAACACACTGATTATGCATGATTTGACCGAACAAAATAAAAATAGTTATTTATGATTCGACGCGTTCTCGCCATTAGCCCTAGGCTATTGGTCAAAAGATTTAGGGCTGCAGCCACTTCACCTGCCTGTCACGCGACGTCACAAAACCGCGAAAACTTACCGCGTCAAAGTGACGTGTACGCGTTAAAGATGCATTAATATGCCGAACAAAACTGAGTTTTTTTCTGAATAGCCGAGGCTGCCCCGTTCCGAAAGGAATAAAAGATGGCTGCCGCCAATCGCTCAGGCACTGGCTACTCCAATCTGCCGGAGAGCATGGGCTTATTTGCATACAATAAAACTTCTTGCGTGGCCGTGTAACGTTTTCGAGCACTTTCGGCACATTTACAACCTCGTTCTGCCAAATCTTCTTTGCTGAGGATCCGTTTTAGTGCCCTTCTTAAGCTTCCGTTGCATACCACCGCGATTTTCGCCGAGCTACTGCAAGCTAAGTAAGGGAAAGTGGACCAATCGCTGACGCCGGCACCACCCGCTTCATCCGGTTATTGATTTTCAGTGAAGTGGCTCGGCTCCATCGAATCCCTCTACACTCGAGCGTGCTCCTCGCCTCTTGTCAGCGAATTAGATAAGACAAGCCAATCAGTGTAGGCGATGGTATTCGTTTTTGAAACAAACATAGTGACCTCCTATGAACGAGGACAGAATTTTATTGGTCTCTTCAGATAACCCTGCGAGTGACCGCCCGATGCTTGAGTCGGCGGTTACGCAAATTTGACGTCAGGAGATTGGAATAAAAACATATTGGAATAGTTTTACGTTATAGGGCCCTAAGTTTACAATAAACTTTTCTGCATAGAATACGGTGGTTAACTGAGTCAAACGCCTTTAATGTATCCAAAAATTGTCCACAGGACACTTGATATCGTTCCATTGTTTCATGTAAAAATCTGATCAAGTTTAAACAAAGCTTCTGCGTGCCGCTGCCTTGAACAAGGCCGTACTCCGAAAGTGATAAAATGTGCTTACGAACAAGCCGTTTGAGCTCCAAGAAGAAGCCTTTCCAGCAGTTGTGCTAAGCAAGGAAGTACGGACATGGGGCGCTAGTTTTCTGGTTTTCACTCATCTCCGCCGTTAAATATCGGAATGACACGTTCTATTTTCAAGTCATAGGGTACAGCACACGTGTCTAGAATACCACTAAAATTCAAGAGAATCGGCCCAGCAGCTATAGCGGCCGATCTAGCAAACCACGCTGCTTTACGATCAGCAGGAAAAGTACAAGACTTTAGAGAACTGTTAAGGACGAGCGTAACAAAAGGGACAAGTATGTTCCCGTACGTCTTAAGCAATGCGGGATGTGTATCATCAGCGCAACAAGAAAGTGAAGCTTTGAGGTGCTTAGTACACTTGAAAACGAGTTCTTCATGGACTGATAGTGTACATACCGTACCAGCCTGACTGAGAAAGGTTACTTGAGGGTGAAAACATTTTTCATACCAAATACAGAACAAGAACGTTCTGCGAAGGCATCAGCAGCATTGGAAATAGGATCGCAGTTTTCAGCAACAAGACATTCATATTTTGAACTACGTGTGATGATGGCGTCAAGAAGTTCAGTACGGTTTTAGTGATTATGGTTTCGAGAGAACCTGAAAGAGAATGATCGTGCTTAAATTGAACTTTCCCCTTAAGTTTCTACTGCTTTTTTGTGTGCACAGTCTTTAAATTTTATGGCTGTTTTGTACTCTTTAGAAAACCTGTGAAGAAAATGTGATTATTTGACTGTTTTTGTAAGATGAATATGTGCGTACCATGTTCAATGACTTTCTTAATTAAGTTAACCTGTCCGTCAATTCCAGCTGTCGCGTCCACGAACGACCATACCGCGCTTTCACATTTCAAATTTTGAGGCACTGATATAAGCCTACGTAGTCCCCACGGGAAAAGTTGAAGCTGCGCCGCTTCGTGCTATCATCGGAACCGATGCAGCGGTTTTGTGCTGCCAAAGTTAAGGAAAGCGTAGAGGGAGGGTGTAACTGGTCGGGTGCAACGAGAGGAACATTTCCACGAGAGATAGAAACATTATGAAAAATTTGTAAGACATAGATATAAAACGTTAAAATTAAAATTCTTGGGTTTTATGGGCACAAACCACGGTATGATTATTAAGCACGCCATAGTGGGGCACTCCGGACAATTTTTTTGACCACCTGGGGTTCTTTAACGTGCACCTAAACCAAAGCACATGAGGTTCTCTTGCATTTCGTCCCCATCGAAGTACGGCTGCCACGGTCTGAAACCGAGCCCGTGATCTCGTGCTTAGCAGCGTAGCGCCATAGTCACTAAGTCACCGCGGCGAGTGTAATGAACGTCGCCGCAGCAGTTCTCAGTAAAGTTTAGCTGCTGCAATGAGTAAAGTCAAGCAACCAGTGGCATTTCTGAGAAATCTAAATTCAGAGGACCAACAGGTTGGTCGAAAAAATTCTGGACACAATAACGTCACCAATAATTCGTGCTTTGTTGTTACTCTGAGAAATCGTGGAGGTTTCAATTGACTGCAGAACATGAGCAAATGCTGCAGGACTTACGTTCGGTGATACATACCGTGTATCCCAGCCAAATTGAAGCAAACATTAAAAATAGCTAGGTACACGTTATGGAAGTGAGACCAATGGCATATTGTTTGTAGTCGTTTCGAGCTATTCAGTCTGTTAGTTGAAGTGCGGCTAGTTAGTTACGTTTAATTACTCGAAATAAAAATAAATACTGTATCCTAGGCGAAGCATTGACAACGACAGCAAGGTTTACAGTGGCACTTGGACTCCTCCAACGGTGCTTTGACTGTATGTGGGCGCAAAACGTCGGCGCGAAGCAGCACGTGAGGGCAACTGCTGCTGGGCAGAAGGATCAACGCCCTGGCAACTGTGCCAGGCGTCTGAGAGCGCTAGCTTCATAAGCGCCGCCAGAGGAGTTGCAGGCGCGTAGCACCTCGGCGCAGCACGAGATGAGGTCAAAGCTCCTTGGATGAGACCGACGGGAAACGATCGCTGTTAGTTAGTGCCCAGCGAAATATTGGATCCGCAAAGAGCACTGGCGCCGGTACTAGTGAAATTACATCGCCTTTATATTGCGAGCCCTAATGTTGTTTTGTAATCTTTAATAATACAAGGTAAAAGGCGTACGTTGTCAACGAGATGTTTTGTGGCTGTTCGTTGCGCGCTGCAATCGCCAGCATTCTGATGTCAGTCGACGCCATAGAACGAGGTCAAAGTAAATTTAGTGTTTTAATAATGTGGGCGTCTATCTAGCACACTCAAGCATCCATAAGCACCGCCACACCGACATAGATGGAAAAAATTTGCTTGGAGTGTCCATATATTTGCTATCGCAATCACATTTATTTTAGGGCAAAAATTGCGTTTGAAAAGTCGTGAAAATTTGCCTCTATGCGCAAACATAAAGGGAATAATCGGCGCTTCCCCTAATTCTACTAATTCCGAGAAGGTATCGGGCAGTTTTTCTGCCATCATTCCAGCGTTCGGTTGATGAAAATGCGACATACTTTGCGGGACACATAGTTTAACTCGATAGATGGGTGTATCAACGAACACAGTTTTATGTACGGGAAATCGAGCGCACTAATAAGCTGGTGCCCTATGACGTATTTCTAAGTGCATCTCAGTTATGAAAAGAAAACGAACTACTGTATTGTAACGACAGCAAGAATAGTTAATCATGCGGCCGCCACTACAGTTTATTCTCTCTTCTTTCTAGGCTTTTCAATGCCGTCCTCTCGCGTCATCTTTCTATTCCACCTTACTTATATTTCACGTACCTTGAGGACAATAGTAATGTACGAGACGGTTAAAAAAAAAACAGAAATGTTCATACAAACCAAATAAAAAAAAAGCGGAGCCAACTATTATTCTTATTTTAATAGCTACTGCAGTGACCATGGCTTTGACTAATTTCTCATTATTGCAGACCTGGCTGACAACATGAAAGTACAGGCGGTGCAATGTATAACAAGCCACGTTTCGGCCCAGGTAAGCAAAATAGTGGCCAGGCGGGATGCCTTAGACCACAAAATCCGAAAATCCATCGTCATTATTATTATTAGTACTATTATTATTATTATTATTATTATTATTATTAATATTATTATCCAAACATATATACAATGGAGAGAGGGAAATGAGGGAGGGACCAGGCTGGGTGCCTCCCAGCCTGGTCCCTCCCTCATTTGCCGCTTGGCGGCGTCATTTGTCCATCCTGCAAGCTAAATTGCATCGTCGCCGAGTAAAGGACGGCATACTGTTTAAAGACCTTTCATTCTTGCATTTGGTCACCAAGGAACATGAAGAAATGAGAATGGATTTTTTTTCACTGCCTACACGCTCACCTGAGAAGATATTTGCTGTAGACAGCTAAATCAGGCGCGATGTCGCTGCAAATATTGCACTGCAGTGCCCGAATGCTTAACATTGCTTGGTGCTCACACAAAAACTACAAATGCACTCTTTCTTCCTCTGTCTGAGCTGACGAACTATAACTTTCAATAATATCGTGCCACTGCAGGGATGAAATTCTGCATGTCATTCTTTGCATTGTGATAAATGGTTTAATTTTATCTCCAATATAACAGTATAACACTGAGCTTAAATGCAACACGATACATTACTTTGTTTTTCTAATCCTCGCGTGAGTTTGGTGCCGAGAAATTTAGACGCATACTGTTGAGCGTGGCTCGGACCGTAAGCGACACTTCAGGAACTACGGCATAACGTACCATAAAACAAGACATCCACTTAAGAAAAAAATCGAGCGAGCTATTTTTTTTCACGTTGTTTTCGTTATATGCATGGTGCCGGAGTAATTTATCTGCTCATGAAACTGTTCACCATCGTTAGGAAGCATACTGCTCTGCGTTACCGGGAAGCCAGTAATTGTTGAAGTCGTTCATCTTTGAAATAATTACGTCACGGCAAGCTTTCTTGGTGCGCAGATGAAAAGCAAATGGGAGGCCCTGAAGCAGACGTTTGGCAGCCAGGATGACCTGCTCGCAACGAACAAGCTGTGCGAACTTCGCAAAGGGGTGAGCCATGGCATGAGTGCCAAGAAGTGCATTTTTCTTCCATTTCACTTTCTTTTTTTTATTTTTCATTAGTGAGCAATCGTCGCGTTAACGCGTTCTATTGTCATTTTATGTTTTCGTCACAAATAAGTTTTCTCGTTATTCCTAAGCGTGCAGAAGCGCGCACATCGACGCATCTGTCAACGCTGAGGTTTCAATGCTTAATGCGCCAAATGAACTACAAGTGTGCGGACGTCCGACAGGATCACGTTGTCTTCCTTATAATTATGTATTTCTTTCGTGGCATTGTATGCCTACATCAGCTGGCGAACGCTTTCACAATCTTTTTGAGCACGCACACTGCAGAGTATGCGCAAAATACAAACAATAGGAATATATAATACAAATAAACTGCGTTGTTCTTAGACAACGTCAGCCATTCTGCGTATATATTTCTTTCGTAGGATTGCACTATATTGCATTCATCAGTTCGGTACTTTCTTCCAGGCCGCGGAATCGGGTGCAAAGACGGCCATTTTCACGGTAAGCTAAAATACTTTAGTCTGAGTTAACCAAGAGCGTCAAAATACAAACAAGAACACCATATACTTAACCCAAGCTTAGACTTCCCTTTCTGCGTTTTTTTTCTTGGCTTCAACAAGCATGTCAGCATTTATTACTATGGTGATTTAGCCCGACTAAACATCTACTGTGCATAGCTTGAGCTAGCCCATTCGAAATCGAGCAAAATTTCAGCGAGGTCTCAAGCAATCGCAAGCTACGATGACCAGACAGAACTGAAGCTACCCCGGTGAACTACAAAATTTTAAACTGCCTGTCATAAAGGTAACGTAAAACTTGTTCAGAGAGTTCGTCATTGTTCTTTAGATAAAGTCCAGGCACATGTGTTCTTGCGCCATGCGTTCACGTGACCGTTATAGACGGCATCAAAACAAAGAATCTTGACTGTGATCAAGATGCGATTTGTTCATTCTTTAACTTGTTCGTTCGAAAAGGCATGGATAGTTTCTGTGGAACCTCTAATTTGCACCTCTCATGCACCTCTAATTTATAGCAGCAGTTTCTATGCGACACTCCCACAGCGCAAAAGCCGCAATGAAATTCACGCATTAAAACACAAACACACAACACACACAAACACACACATGCACACACACACATGCACACACACGCGCGCGCACACATACATAAACACATATAGATGTCATCACTGTGCCAAAAATTTACGCCGTAAAATTTTCTTGTGCCTCGTCTGCAGAGTTTTGAGAAAACACGGGAGAAATATAGCCACCGATATACATATAAGTACGTGCCTACAACGGTTTGCTTCTGTGATTCTCCTACAGAAAGACGAGGAGGACGAAATCAAGTCTGCTTTCGAGGCTTGCAAAGCACAGGCTCAGCCCAAGACCAACTAAAGTGGTCATTGTGGGTCAACAAACCCCCTTCGCCGAGGGTCAGCGACACCTGAACGTGACCGTCGTGGCTCGGGACCGTTCAGCCTGTCGGCTGGCTCGTCATCCTTCATAAAAGCAATAAAATGTTTACATGAGCGTTTGTACGGCTCAGCGTTCACTTGTGTTCATACCTAGGGTCAAAAGGCCAAAAGATGAAAACAGGGGAGTGGAAAGGGCCGACTAACACTTGCTGGCACAGTGTGATGACGATGAATATCATTATTATTTTCGGCAAGCTTTTTCAGCCTCTGAAACTAAGCGACTTTTTCTCCTGCTCCGTGAGCACGACAATGGCAATGAACGCTCCTCTGGGATTCGCGGCTGCAGCGTTCTATTTCTTAGCACGCTGTCTTTCGTCATCTTGGCTGTGGCGGCCATTCCTGACGTGGGCGGAATTCCCACACGGACTGTGATCTCGTTACGTGCTTTTACGGGCTGTGATATATCGTCGCATGCCGCCCCAGGTAAGCCAAATTACATTGGAGCACTCCCCTGCCGTGCCCCTCACAACCCGATCATGCCACGGGGACATAAAGTTCTCACTATTGACCACTCCTTCAGCACTCTGAAAAATGCAGTTACAATTTCGTAATTAATGATAGTGGTTAAAACAAAAATAATTTCTAATGGGTCTTTGGTACGAAAAGCAGGCGTGCATTCGCCCATACGGCTTGTGGGAACTTCTTCCGCTGTTCTTTCCGTGCACGTTGGCGGCGTATGTCTTTCTTAATTTATTGTCACCGCCATCACAACGTTGGCTCCGTATCCACGCTCCACAAACCTGTCTGTATGACAAGCACTAAATGTAAGGAATACAAAGAACACTTTTTTTCTTATCCTAAATACTTTCTGCAAACACGTGTTAAATGGAGGACAGGAGGTATCTTTTCAAGCTTTCAATTTAAAAATTATGTGGTTTTACGTGCCAAAACCATATTCTGATTATGAGGCACGCCGTAGTGAGAGACTACGGAAATCTGGACCAGCTGGGGTTCTTTAACATGCACCTAAATCTAAGTACGTGGGTGTTTTCGCATGTTGCCCCCATCGAAATGCGGCCGCCGTGGCTGGGATTCGATCCCGCGACCTCGTGCTTAGCAGCCCAACACCATAGCCACTAAGCAACCACACCGGGTTTTTCAAGCTTTCAGTGACAGCGATACGGCAACACGAGAAAAACCTCCAATAAAGCCGTAATCCGAACACAAAAGCTCATTCTCATCCTGTGCACACATGACTTGGCCCCCGAGGGAGGACTTACGGCACGACATATATACTCCGTATATTTAAAATGCCAAAACGCTTGGAAAAAGTTCAGCAAAGGCTTAGATCATCTCGGACAGCATTACCAACACACACGATTGTCCAGAAAAATAAAGGAAATATATAAACTAGATGCTTTTTGGTAGTAAGCAGTTTTTTAGTGAACCTTAACTTCGCTCCTTTTAATTTAAATTATACAGCAGTCACAGAAGCAATGACACTGTCAAAATGATCACTAGAACATAAAAACACATAATTGTCCACGTAGCGAAAGATCTTAAGGACACGATCACCTAGGGAATGGCCTAACTCATGGTCAACGCTGCTTAAGTATAGATCACTAAAGATAGGGGCAATCTTAGAACCGATGAAAATTCTCGACCTGTGTGGAAACACGCCGCTCTCTCACCCGACTAGCGTCGACTTTAACTACATGGACAAGAAAGATTTCCATAAAACCTGCGGTAGACCCACCCAATTTGCCATTAACACTATTTCCGGAACTTGTTTATTAATAGAACTTTTAGCACAGTTTAGTATCGCTTCATGCGCAGAAAGAAATCAGATCTTTAATATCTATACTGAAAGCGAAACAATTACATTTCTTATCTTTCTGCAAAAAACTGGGAGTTTGACATTCGGAATGGATGTTGAAAGCCTTGCTAAATTCTGGGCTCTTATGTGCCAAAACCATGATATTGCTACGGAACAGTGTTTACAATCACGAAGAGGCGAGCAGTGAGAAGACGACGACGACGACGATTAGAGGCTAGCGCGGGCTGTTGCACCTTGGCCAAGCGCGGCGTATTTTCTTGTAAATATAGTTGTATATAGCTTTTCATCTGCGTCTTCCTACGTAACATATCTGGTGGAGGTGGACGTTCCCTGTACGTCGTCACGGAGCTTCGCAGTGGACGGTTCGTCGAGCCTTCCTTCATGGCTCGCGGCGACGACAACTCGACTCCGCCGGCTCCGACACCTGCTGCCACTTCGACGACCTACATCACTCTCCCCGCTCCCCGTGATCCTGGCGTATTCTCAGGCAAAGATGGGGAAGACGTCGATGACTGGATCAGCCTGTTCGAACACATCCGCCGCAATAACCGGTGGGACCATACTATCATGCTCGCCAACATAGTCTTTTACCTCGGTGGCACTCCTCGAGTTTGGTTTCGGACGCACGAAGATGAGCTCACCAGTTGGGATTCATTTAAGCAAAAGCTTCGAGACTTGTTCGGCAACCCCTAGGGTCACCAACTTGCCGCGCAGAAGGCGCTTTCCGGCCGTGTGCAGACGTCAACAGAGCCCTATGTCACATACATTCAGGACGTCTTGGCTCTGTGCCGCAAAGTTGACGCACACATGACTGAGTCAGACAAGGTTTCCCACATCCTCAAAGGCATTGCCGATGACGCCTTCAACTTGCTCGTTTGCAACAACGTGGTGACGGTGGAAGCAGTTATAAAAGAGTGCCGCCGCATGGAACTCGCTAAAAGCCGACGTATTGACCAGTAGTTTGCCCGTCCGCCCAACACCCCAGCGACATCTTCTTGTGCCGACGCTCCTCGTCCCAACAACACTGCCGATGTTACCAGGATCATCCGGCGTGAGATCGAGGCCGTCTATCCGGCTGCCTTCGACTGCAGTCCCACCAACGCATCTGCAGTCACGGTTTCCCTGATCAAGGCAGTTGTCCGCCAGGAGTTCGAAAACATGGGTCTTCACACCATCTGCTCGGCCCATCGCCCTGATACCCGCCCGGCTTCTTCGTTTCCGCCCCGTCCCGCATCTTCCTACCCACCACGTTTCCGCTACCCATCTGAATGGCGCACTGCTGACGACAAGCCCATTTGTTTTCACTGCCATCGAATCGGGCACATTTCTCGGCACTGTCGCAGTCACTGGAGTTTCCCGACCCGGTCTACTTATACTGCCTACTCTCGCCCCCCAGGTGGCCCTTCTCGTCCCTATGCCGCACGCTCCGATAATGTCGCCGCTGATTCTCCTGCACCGAGCCGCCCCTATTCTCGTTCGCCTTCGCCCCAACGACGACAATCTCGCTCTCTCCAGCCCCGTCGCTCCTATTCGCCGACTCCCTTCGGACGCCGCTCCCAGCCGGAAAACTAGACGATGCAGCGCCTCGAGGTGACGCTGCATTGCTTCCTACGCCGCCAAATCCTCTACTGACGTTGCCCACTCATCTGAACCTTCTTGACGTGCAAGTCGACGATGTTTCTGTGTCTTCACTTGTAGACACTAGGGCGCATTTGTCGGTAATGAGCGGTGACCTTCGTAACCGGCTCAAGAAAATTATCACGCCCGCCACGACGCCTGTTGTCCGTGTCGCCGATAGAGGAACAGCCCCCGTAATTGGTATGTGTACCGCCCGCGTCTCCTTCGTCGATCGCTCCACTATCGTGCTATTCACAGTCATCGCCCACTGTCCCCACGACATCATCCTCGGCTTAGACTTCCTCTCCGCACATTCTGCTGTCATCGATTGTTCCGCCACTACTCTTCGCCTTGACCTGCCTGTTCTGGATCCCGCTGAACCACACCCCAGTCGCCTCAATTCCGTCGACTTCGTTCGCTTGCCACTTTCGGCACTGACTTACGTTGACTTTGTGTCATCCCCACCAGTCCCCGACGGTCACTACATCGCGGCTCCTATGCAAGACGTCCTCCTTACACACGGGATCACAGCACCTCATACAGTTTTATCTATTACAGCGAATTGCGTCTGCCTGCCAGTGGTAAATGTTGGCTTGACGACACAAGTGCTGCCACGCGGCATGTCTCTGGCCCAGCTTTGATCATTCGAGGATCACTCAGTAGCATCCATTGCAGTAGACGACAATCTACCATCGCAGTCAGCAACTTGTACCATCGCCGATTTACAGAAAATGATTGCGCCCGACTTGCCGTCCGAGCACGCTCGTGAGCTCTACCGCGTTCTGTTTTCCTACCACGATATTTTTAACTTTAACGATCGTCCTTTGGCCCAAACTACAGGTGTTAAACATCGCATTAATACCGGCGATGCCCCTCCTATTCATCGCCGCCCGTATCGAGTGTCACCAGCTGAGCGTCAAGTTACTCACGCAGAATTTCGCAAAATGCCTGCCAAGAAGATTATTGAACCGTCATGTAGTCCATGGGCGTCACCTGTTGTACTGGTCAAAAAGAAGGATGGCTCATGGCACTTTTGCGTGGATTATCGGCACCTTAATAGGGTTACCAAAAAGGACGTGTATCCCCTACCTCGGATTGGTGACGCCCTTGACTACCTCCACGGTGCTCGCTATTTCTCCTCTATTGACCTTCGCTCCGGCTACTGGCAGATTGCCGCGGACGATCTCGACCGCGAGAAGACTGCTTTTGTAACACCCAACAGTCTTTATCAATTCAAAGTGATGCCATTCGGTCTATGTAACGCCCCTGCCACTTTTGAACGCATGATAGTATGATAGGACGCTATAGTATTCTCCTCAACGTTCGCTACGCACCTCGAGCGCCTCTCAGCAGTCCTGGACGTTTTTCGTCGAGCTGGTCTGCAACTCAACGCATTGAAGTGCCAATTCCACCGTCGCCAGATTACCGTCCTTGGACATCTCGTTGACGCGAACGGAGTGCAACCGGATCCAGGCAAGATCCATGCTGTTACGCACTTCCCTGTTCCGAAGAGTGTCAAGGATGTGTGCAGCTTCATCGGCCTTTGTTCGTACTTCCACCGTTTCGTGAAAAATTTCGCCGCCATAGCACTACCACTAACCGAGATTTTGAAAAAAGACGCCCCTTTCCAGTGGGGCGATAACGAGGCCTCTGTATTCTCGCATCTAATCGACCTTCTCACAACGCCTCCCGTTCTGGCCCATTTCGATCCTCCTGCGCCTACCGAAGTCCGTACTGATGCCAGCGGTCATGGAATTGGCGCAGTACTGGCACAACGCCAGCGCGGCCACGACCGTGTTAGCGCTTACGCCAGCAGGCTCCTCTCACCCGCGGAGCCCAACTATTCCATCACTGGGCGTGAGTGTCTGGCCCTAGTTTGGGCGGTTGCGAAATTCCGCCCATACTTATATGGCCGGCCCTTTTCTGTTGTCACATACATCACGCGCTTTGCTGGTTAGGCTCACTGAAAGATCCTACAGGAAGACTTGGTCGCTGGGCCTTACGCCTCCAAGAATATTCGTATACTGTCACCTATAAATCTGGCCGACTACATAAGGATGCTGACTGTCTGTCTCGCTACCCGGTAGACGAGCCTGACGACACCGACAGTAGTAGCGCCAACGGCATTTTCTCTGTGTCTGCCTTCGCTAACATCGCCGATGAGCAGTACCGAGACCTATCGCTGCGAGCACTCATCGAGCGTCTGCGCTCTACACCTACCGACGCATCCGTTCGCCGATATGTCCTCCAGGGCGGCATTCTGTATCGAAGGAACTTTGTCCCTGACGGCTCTGATCTTCTTCTTGTCGTGCCAAAACATCTACGACAGACTGTGCTCTTTGAGATGCATGACGCACCCACTGCAGGACATCTTGGGGTAACCCGCACGTGCGACCGCGTCCGCCACCGCTTCTATTGGCCTGGTCTCGCTCGCTCCGTCCGACGCCATGTTGCTGCCTGTGATCCCTGCCAGCGTCGGCAAACACCTCAGGTGCTACCTGCCGGTCATCTCCAGCCGATCACCATCCCTGTGGAACCGTTCTTTCGTGTTGGATTAAACCTCATCGGTCCCTTTCCCGCGTCATCCTCCGGGAACAAATGGGTAGCCGTCGCAACTGATTACGCCACCCGATACGCTATCACGCGGGCTCTCCCTACCAGTTGCGCCACTGACGTCGCGGACTTTCTCTTGCGTGACATTATCTTGCTTCATCGCGCCCCGCGACAGCTGCTTACTGACCGTGGTCGAAACTTCCTCTCGAAAGTTATCGCCGACATTGAGCGTTCCTGCTCCATTGAACACAAGCTGACTTCCTCATACAATCCTCAAACCAATGGCCTGACAGAGCGGTTAAACCGTACTCTTACCGATATGCTGTCCAAGTACGTTTCCAAGGACCACCACGACTGGGACATTGCCCTTCCTTACGGAACATTTGCGTACAATTCTTCCCGGCACGACACCGCCGGATTTTCTCCATTTTATCTACTGTACGGTCGCAAACCTACCTTGCCCCTAGACACGGCACTTCCTCCTGCTGCGATCACAACAAGCGAGTATGCGCGCTACGCCATCGCCCTCGCCGACCATGCATGCCAGCTTGCCCGTGCTCGACTGACGGCCTCACAAACCCCTCAGCAGTGTCAGTACAACGCCCGCCATCGTGACGTACAGTTTTCGCCTGGTGCGCTCGTGCTCCTGTGGTAGCCCTCTCGTCACGTCGGACTTTCAGAGAAGCTCCTTTCGCGATACGCAGGGCCCTACCGCGTGCTGCGCCAGGTGACGCCTGTGACGTACGAAATAGCTCCTGTGGGTGCAACCTCGTCCTCTCCTCTGGCATCTAGTGATGTCGTGCATGTCAGCAGGCTCAAGGCCTACTACACTGCTTCCGAGTCCGGCCTTTAGTCACTCCAGGACGGCGCTTTTGCCGCCGGGGGTAGTGCTACGGAACAGTGTTTATAATGACGAAGAGGCAAGCAGTGAGAAGACGACGACGACGATTAGAGGCTAGCGCGGGCTGTTGCCTCTTGGCCAAGCGCGGCGTATTTTCTTGTAAATATACTTGTATATAGCTTTTCATCTGCGTCTTCCTACGTAACAATATTATTATGAGGCACGCAGTAGTGGGGTATTCCGGATTAATTTTGACTACTTGGCTTTCTATAGCGTGCACCTCAATCTATGTACACGAGCGTTTTTTTTTTTGCATTCAGCCACCATTGAAATGCGGCCGCCACGGCCGGTATCGAACTCCTGACCTCGAGTTCAGCAGCGCAACTCCATAGAGCCACTAAGCTACCACGGCGGGTCATAGCAAGCCTAGTGACACCAAACGATTCTACAGGCAACTAGCTGCAACTAGCTGCTGTCGAGTGCCTTCGTTGATAGCTGGTGTTTGCGCCTCTCTCCTTGTAATAGTGTTCCTGTCTGCAAGCCTGCCTTTCCGTACCATGCATTCCTAAAAAGGCTTGTTCAAATTTCAGTCATTTTAATGGACCTGATAACTCGGTGTAAGATGGGACGGCTTCCAATAATAACATGATTGCTTCATTCATTGGTCCGGTTCACCTGTATGTGTCGCTGACTGAAAATTAGACAAATTCAATGCAGGAAGAAAGAATACATAGCTTCTGTGCATCTGTGTCATAACAGTGTGCAAAAAAAAAAAAGCAAGTGATTCGTGGAATACAGAATACAAGTGCACTCGTGCGAAGTAAATGAAGAAAGAATCGACGCCAGGGGCACTAAAATTCAGTATTTTTTCCCAATTACACACCAACACGCCTTTCCGCGCTCTTTTATTTTTGCGTGTGTCTATTAATGACCTTCTGTGCAAGTCCTTCCAAATACTTTTTGAACCAACATCGCGTGACGTAAATACAGATGCTTCGTAATGCCTAAAGTAACATGAAGCGAGCAGATAATGCAGCCAACGAAAGAATAGGGGAAATTATGTGTGGTTTTAACTAGACTACGTAGCTACGTACCCCAACTGGTACATCGGGAAAAAGAACAAGATTAACACGCTCACCAGGAAAACGTACAAGATAGCCCCGGGCCTCCCGGAATCCACGAACACCGAGAACCGATGAGCACACAACACTCTGAAAGAAATAGCCAAAGCACAACGCATCTCGCAGCTCGAACGCCTGTCGGCCACCACGACGGGAAGGCACATTTTAAACAAGCTCGGCGTAACGTTCCACAACTAGCAAAGGCAGAAAATGCAAATCCCCAACGAAATCAGGGACACCATTACGGTGGCAAACATCCCAAGGAACGTGCACCCCGATTACAACCGAGGCAAAAGAAAGGCATGAGCTGAGGCTCTGCTCCGTTCACTCGGCAGGGAGAGAAACGCGCGCTTTGTCGACGCAGTCGAATATCCAAACGGCCATAAATACACCGCCGTAGTCATAGACGCAGAGTCCAAAATCAGAATCGCATGCAGTGCATCTCTCGGAAATAGCGGAGGAAGTAGCGATCGCGCTGGCCCTCACAGATCAGGAATGCGAAGTCATACTAAGCGACTCGCAAACGGCACTAAGGAACTACGCTAAAGGAAGAATTTCCAAGGAAGCCCTGGCCATTCTGGCCAAAGTGGGCAGATCCGAAACGGCGAGCTCGAGGATCGTATGGTTGTCCGCGCACGTCACCACGGAAGGCGACGCGCTCCCGAACCGAAACGAGACGGTGCACCGGAAGGCACGAGACATGACCCGCCGCGCCGAACAGGGCAACGCCTCTCGCGCGATAGCGAACACTCCTCGCGCAGAACGGGACAGGATCGCTAGATAAGATGATATAACCAGTGCGTATCTAAACGCCAGAAGGATAAACCCACCGCCGAGTCCCAAATTGAACAGGAGGCAGGCCGTTGCCTGGAGACAGCTCCAGACGAACACCTTCCCTAACCCATTCCATCTGAAACGTATCTTCCCAGATAAGCATCAAGACAAGTGAAAATTGTGCCACGAAGGACCAGCAATACTTAACATGTTGTGGGAGTGCAATGTAATTATACGAAGCATGGCCGTTGCTCCAGAGAACATGTCGTCGAGGTGGGCCACCACTCTGCGCAGCTCAGACCTCGGAATCCAGACGTGGGCAGTCCAGCAAGCCCGTGAGGCGGCCGTGAGGCAGGGCCTTGACGTTCCCCCGTGGGAGACCTAAGCACGGGTCGCGTTAAACCTTGCCAGACGTTCACTAAAGTTGTATCCATCCCCCTATCCGTCCATGAACTGGAATGTAGAAATGATACGACAAGGCGAAATGAAAGTGAACTGAAAAACAACTTTCCGCCAATTGGAGCCGAGCCTACATTTTCCACATCTTCCACATCTTTGCAACAAGAAGATGCGCGTGTCTGCTGCAGCTTAAATCCGGAAAGAACTCTGTACATCGTGATAAAATGCCAAGATGGTGATCTTGCAAGACCAGTAGTGAACGTCCACCTTCCAGAAGCACTGGGATTCAAAGCAGATGGAATCGTTAACTGGTCAGCAGTCGAAATAAGCAGAGGACGTTTAGAGCATTGGTGGAAAACAAGCAGGGAAGAGATTGATAGAGTCGTTAGAGGGATCGGTAACTAACATACAGAGATAGAGGTTTGAACGAAGAGTGCAAAGGTCAAGGAGAGCCATGCAAATTGCTGGACTGCTATGCATGTATAATATACCTGAATAGCTCAAGCAGGCTAGGGGACTATTTGTGGCGGCCCTGCTTTGAAGAAAATGCCAATAAAAATGAGGATGATCATCATCATCACTCCATTACATAAGAAGGCGTTATGCGGAGTTGTTTTTTCGTCCCTTTTCCTTTTACTTTACCTATGATATTTGCATTTCAATTCAAACTACAGGTAATATTCCCCATGCTGTGTTTTGCTTCCTGTGGTTGCGTCTGAAAAAGCAACCGCTTGGCTCCCCTTCTTTTCGTTCAATCAATCAATCAATCAATCAATCAATCAATCAATCAATCAATCAATCAATCAATCAATCAATCAATCAATCAATCAATCAATCAATCAATCAAATCACAAACGCACACACACACACGCACACACACGCACACACACACACGCGCGCGCGCACACGCACAAAATTTAGACGATAGGCTAGCCCTGCCAAACTTGCAGAGTCCAATGAAATGGGATCGTGACATAACGTATGTATAAGCAGGATATATTTGCAGCTTCGTCATACTCGGCATCGCATTAAGTTAATCGAAAATGGCGGCAGTCTTGTTCGAACGTTATCTCTCCAGACTTACAGTACAACCATGCAAGATTTAAAAGTTCCATTCTGCACACCTTTTTGCGCAGCTACATGCGTTGTTTATTGCATTTTAGGACAGTCGGCTTGCTGAAAGAAATCACACACGATCGCCAACATTAGAGCTGTAGCATGTGCTCGAAATAGGAAGGCGCCAAGCTAAAAAGGTTGATCGTTGTATCAAGCCCTCCAAATACTGGACGCCTAGAATGCCAGAGGCATATATTCTGACGACACTTCTTTCTTTGCTTATCATCGCATCCACACTGGCATTGCCCCCTCACATCGAAAAGATGGTCATAAGTTAAATGCGCCACATATCCCCTTGGCACGAGAAACTACTAGCTAAGCATTACAGTAGGATAGAGAAAGTTTCGTGAATACGGCCCCTGGTTCCTCCTCCTTCAGCTTGCTTTAGAGCCACCATGTGTATGGGCTTGCTACTTATCCTTGTTCTGAAGAAGACCGTGGTACTATGTCCTGCTGCAGCTCACCCCCCCCCCCCCAACTCCCTCGTTCCCCCCCCCCCCCCCCCCTCCGCGTAGAATAAACGCTGACGCCTGCGGAACAACTAACAGCAAGAACGACGGGCTCAACATTGTGAAAACGCTTGGTGGTGAGCGTCTCGAAACCGATTTTCTACTTGTTCAGCTGAAAGGAGTGGTACATGCGGCAAGCGCTTTCTGGTTAGGGAAGAGCTCGCAGCGAGCTCATTTAGGGGCGCTACCGCAGAAAGCCACGCCACCGACTAGAAAGAATGCGCCAGCCCGCGGCTCCTATCACGCGGGCTAAGAAAAAGAACAAGCTCTGCGCCGGATCAGAATGGCTTACCGTCACTCTCGCCACTTTTGGTACGACGGGGCGCCGTGCCGTAGCAGGTCGGGCACGCAAATAAATGCGGTGGAAGCCGTGAACCGGGCGCGTGCAGTCGCAGTTGGCAGAGATGCGGTGGGCACCACCGGCTTAGTACCACAGTGTCTGAACCCCATGTGCCACGGGTGATGCTCTTCGAGTTCAGTTTATTCCAATAAACTAAGGGTAGATGCTGGGGCTTGCTGGTATGGCATAATTCGCTGTGTAGTCCTATGAAACAGCTCAAGCTTATCATGCCGAGGCGACCAAACACGTGTAGAGAAGAGAATGAGAGAAAAAGCACAAGAATAAATCTGTTGAGCCTGAGAAGAATACTGATACCTGACACTCCTTGCGGGAAATCTTATACCGGGCAGACTAGCCGCTGTCTTAAGCGCATATTAAGGAAAAAATGACTAGAATGTCAAACGTACGTAGGAAGGCGGCTGTCAGCTGATTTCAGCACGCGTGAGTTCCCGCGTTTTTAAATCGACACAATTCTGTGCATACTCCGGGATCGCCCAACGCGAAAAATTAGAAAGATTGCGTGCTAAGGAGGTTTGCATATCAGCAGCCCTTGGATTGCTTTATCACTGAATGATAACTGATAGAACTACGGTTTCTTAGGCATGGTGTAGACATAGCCCGCATCTTGGCTTTGGTACAGCAGTTTATTACGTGTAGCGGTTCGAGGGTAGCTATAGTGTTCCCGTACATATATTTCGCGCGTTTTGATGAATAAAACTTGTTAATTTAGCCCTGTATGTCATCCCTTTGTCAATTTGTCCTTTGTTTCCGGTGCTGTATAGTGAGTGAATTAATGCTTGAATATGTGCATACACACATATAATTAAGGAATATCAGGAATGAAAGTGTTCGGGGCAACTCTTAACGAAAATAGGGAGTTAACGGGCAGGAAATGAAGGATTGCAAATTACAGCAGAAACACATAAAACACGCACATAGAAACTAGGAAGATCTGTGCAACAGCAGTCATCCGTACCGATATTTCAACATGTCCAACATTGGATCGACCCGTGCCACCTCCTAAAGGTGCTCGTCGTGATCTTCCTTTCACGATGCCGGAATTGGAAGCTGCTCTTGCTGCTTCGAGACGATCTTCTGCACCTGGACCGGACGGTATTTCATATACTGCTCTGTGCCACCTTGGTGTGGAAGGTCGGAAAGTTCTGCTGTCATACTATAACGCCACGTGGTCATCCAGTACAGTCCCGAAGCAGTGGAAAAGCAGCCGTTTGGGGGCCCTCCTAAAGCCAGAAAAATCGTCTTACAAAATGTCATCTTACCGGCCAGTAGCTTTAGCTAGCTGTGTCGGTAAGGTGATGGAACGGATGGTGCTCACTAGATTAGAATGGTTCATGGAAAAGAATGAGCTTTATCCTGAAATGATGACCGGATTTAGACGTGGACGGTCTGCAATAGATGAGGTCATTGATCTCATGTACACGGTCGAACACGAAAAAAGGCGACACCGACTTGTAGGAGCAGTTTTCTTAGACATAAATGGAGCCTATGACAATGTACTGCACGAAGCCATTCTTGACACCCTCAGTAATTTGGGCATCGGCGGCCGTCTCTACATGTGGATCGAAAATTACCTAGATGGTCGCACAGTCTTCATGTCCCCGAATGATGGCGAAACGAGAAGACACGTTGTAGTCCGTGGAGTGCCTCAAGGAGGAGTGCTCAGCCCGACTCTTTTCAATGTTGCCCTGATTGGCCTTGCGGAAATAATCCCTGATGCAGTACGCATCAGTACCTACGCAGACGACATATGCATGTGGGCGTCCGCAGTCACGCGACCGCAAATTCGTGCACGATTGCAGCGAGCTGTTTCTTTAACGTCTCAGTACCTGTAGTGCCAAGGACTGCAATTGGCCCCTTATAAGTGCGCTGCGATAGCATTCACACAGAAGCTTATGTGTTGGTATCCAATTATGATCAATGGCGATGTCATCATATATATGACCCACCACAGATACCTCGGCGTTGTCATTGATCGCGCTGCTTCATGGTTGAAGCCTGTGGCAATGTTAAAGAAAAAATGAACCGGGCTTGCTCAAGTTTTTCGCTTTCTGGCCGGTATAAAGTGGGGTCCATCTGAGTATTTTCTACTCCGGCTGTACCAAGCTCTCTACGTCGGTTACATTCGGTATAGCCTGTGTCAGTTTTATCAAGTATGAGCCGGTCATGTTTGCGTACGCTAAAAAGTGCGCAGGCTCAGATGCTGAAAACATGTCTCGGCGTTCTACGTAGCACCTCAACCTACGGAACAATTGAGGAAGCTCGCGTCACCCCTTTACCTGTCTATCTACGATGCGAACCCCTTCGAGTATTCTTGTGACTGCTGTGCCGTCATGGACGCCACCCCTTATCGACACTTCCCGACATACGGCCGGACTCCACTTTTTCAAGAGCCATTAAATGCTAAGAATCTGCCATACCATCATACTTTGCCCCTGCTGAGCTTCCACGTATGCCCCCATGGGTAATGTCCAAAATACGGGTACGTCTATCTAGTCCCGGAATTTCTAAAATATCGCGAATACCTACCGTTGGCCTCAGAGATTTATCACTTTAATATATGTCGAAAGAATATGACTACTTGGTTTATGTGTATACAGACGGATCGGTCTCGTCGTATGCGTCTGGTGCGGCTTTCGTAGTGCCTGCGCATCAAGTCATTCGACGGTTTCGTCTGTGTAACAAGACGACTACATCTACGGAACTAGTGGCAATCAGAGAGGCCGTTCAATATATCTCGGGACAGCCTCCTCAAGTATGGACAGTCTTCAGTGACGCAAAATTAGCACTGCAACTACTTAGAGTGGTGTTGAAAGAAAGTGCTTACAGAGTGCTGGCTCTTCAAACTGCCGAGCTCTACACTTTAGCGCAAGAAAACTGCCACCACATCACATTTCAGTGGATTCCCAGTCACTGCGGTATACACGGCAACGAATTGGCCGATGCCGAAGCGGAGAAAGCACTCGAAGAACCAAATTCACTGCTTGCAATTCCTTCTTCAAGTGCGGATGCCAACTGCCTCCTTTCCAGTTTCATCCGAAAATCGACAGGAAAAGCACTGGGACAATCCGGATAATCGCCACAGACGACTCCAGAGATTGGACCATAGCATAAAATTTAGGCTACCACCGAAAATTCAACGCAGCTGTGCCAGTCTCCTGCACAGACTAAGGCTGGGTGTAGCGTTTACGCGCGAATACGTGCACCTCATGCGACGCACTGAGTCTCCAGACTGTGAGTTGTGCAATGTGAATGAGACTATAGGACATGTGCTTTGTGTCTGCCCTAAGTACGCGGAAGAGCGTCAAAAGTCAAAATGACCTTACGCGTCTCGACCGCCCACCGTTGTCGGAGGACGTTATTTTAGGCCCTCGGCCAGACGCTCAATCGAGTTTCAAAGCCATGCAGGCGTTACTGAACTTTTTAAAAAGTACGGGCCTGGACTGTAAGCTTTGAGCATGCCAAATTGCTTGCCATATGTTTTACGTCCTCCTCCTCTCCTCATCGGCGCCCATCATGCGCCTTTTTCTTCCCTCTTTCTTTCCCTCTTCCCCTTCCCCCAACGCCAGGTAGCTGACTAGAGGAATATACCTCAGGCCTATCTCTTTGCATTTCGTATCATTAAACTTCTCTCTCTCTCTCTGTGCAACATCAGCTACGCGTCAAAGCGAACAGCTGTCACGCCGTTCTCAGCACGGGTTTCGCAAGTGCTTGTCCTGCGAAACGCAATTAGCCATTTTCATTCACGATCTGCGTATGAATCTTGATTCTAACGTTCAAAGTGACGCAATCTTTGGGGGCTTCGCTCAGGCTTTTGACAAAGCCCATCACAAACGCTTACTGCTAAAACTTTCCCAGTTAAATTTACACCCTAATGTACTACAATGAATAAAATTTTAGCACACCGCTCTCAGTTCCACTATGTTAGTAACCAAACTTCTAGCCGCCGTAACTGACGTAGAAGAGAAGATGCGCACTTACAGGCTCACCTTCCCCCTCTCTATTTTAGCACGCGCACACCTCCCAGCTCCCACCCTTGAGCGCGCGAGAAGACGCCGCCGCACCAAGCCACCCTTCTCAGCTCACCCTCGCATGCCTTCCCTGGCACCTGAAGCATGCGGTGCGTGGTCGCGATCTTATCGCACCTAGACTTTATACGAAGCCTCACGGTGACGCCCACGCTAATGCCAACGGCGATAGCGTAAATTCGCCGGTAACATCCATATAATCTGCCTTTTGCGACACCGCACTGCGCATGCGCAGCGTCCTAGCGGCTGAGGACCAAAGCAATTTCGCAGGCGCGCTGCCGGACTCGACTTTCTCCCAGGGGTGAATCCGCTTTATATAATGTCCTAAAGACCAAAGTGTAGAAGAGCTTCTGATATGCGCACTGAGAGCTTCTGATATACTCGCACTCGCCGAGATATTGCACAAAACTGAATGACGTGTATAACATAGTCATGACAACTAAGGAAATGGAAAATTCACTGGTAATGGCAAAAACAGTGACACGCAAAATGCCAGGAAAATAGAATAAAATGCTAAGATTCTTTGACTGACAGCCATACCAAAAAAAAAAAAAAAAGAGCTAACTTATAAACCTGCACAAAAGTGCATGAAATGCGTGACATGTTCATTACTACTGAAAAAAATGAAAAAAGACATGGCAGAACAAAAATAACATTCTACTTAAGACGCAAATACACATTATCACGTTAATTTGCACTTGGCCAGAACTTGAGTAACGGTGGCAAGGGGGAACCGAAGGTAATAAGCTTTTGCAGCAGAACATAGAAAACATTCGCAGAAAGGCCTATTCCTCAATCAAAGAATCAAAGACCAAGTAAAATAAGCCAACAACACGACTTTTCTTTCGCCCCGAATGCAATGCTTAGTAGCAAAATTACGTCACTTAAGGCACTAAGTAGTACCTACTGGGTACTCCTTTGTGTAGTAAATACGAACTGCAAGTATCTGCATTTAGGACACAAGAAAAAAAAGCGTATCATGCCTACACATGAAGGTTGTTCGCGAGGTTTCCCCATCTGCGATTACTGAGATAATACACAACACGAACAGTAATTTTTCGATGAAGACGACGACGACGAACGTGCCAGTAAGCGTCGAAGACCGGCTCCCGCTTCTGAAAATGATTTCGGTGATTTAATTTGAGCCCAGTGCCACTATTTTAGTGCCAACGGACTCTAAGTTGTGGCGATCCCGTAGACACCCGACTCTTGAAGGTGGGTGGCCTTGTTGCGATTTTATCGGCCTTTTCCGTCCAGACCACGCCGCTGCGACGCTAACCCTAGCCGCGCTTTTGTTAGCGCGGCGAAGTGCTGCTGCGGCGCCAGCTTTTCTCGTCAGTGTCTGCAGTGATGGAATGTGAAGTGGAAGGGGAGCTGCTAGGCGCTCCGGAGCCAAATCGGCGCCCGTCGAGCGAGTTGGTGCCATTTCTACCGGCGCTAAGCCAAATGACAACGCGACCGCAAAGGGTCGCCGAGACCGCAGCAGCGCTAAAGCCAAAATTATTCGGGGTGGAAGGATGCCTCCGCTGCCCAAAGAAGACGCGAAGATCATCGTCAGGCCGAAGGGAGGTCTGAACATCAGCAAGGTGGGGCCGACAGTTGTGGCCGAGGCCATATGGAACGCAGTCGGTTTCGACCAGGCGAAGCGGGACTCGGACACGATGTGCCCGAATTTCCAACAAAATATCATGGTCATCAGCACCCCCAGCAGAGAGAATGCGACCCTCTACGTCAGGGTCGAGTGCATCGCTGTTGGCGGCCAGCAGCACGAGGTGAACGCGTACGAGGCAGCGCCCAACTCTACGTGCAAAGGCGTCATCCGCGGCATCGCACCGAGTGAAGGCCCGGAGGAGCTCGATCGCAAGATTGTCAACTCAAAGAACCCGCTGGCCTTGGGAGCCAAACGAATCAAGAGCACGGGCACCGTGGTTGTGGTCTTCGACGGCTACAAGGTGCCAAACTACGTGTCGTACGGCGGCACACTTGTCAGGTGTGCATTATATAGGAAGCAAGTGGAGGTGTGCTACGCCTGTGGCCGCCTCGGGCATCGAGCGGACGTCTGCCCCTCGCCGGACGAAACTATGTGCAGGGGATGCGGCATCACCAACCCGGACGAACAACACAAGTGCGACCCCAAATGCAGGCTGTGCGGAGGCCGACACTTCACCGCTGCCAAGGAGTGCAAGCAGAGGTACCAGACGCCGTACCTCGTCAGACGCAGGCGCGGGGACCGATCCCGAGCCAATAGAAGCAAGTCTCCAGCCCTCGCCATGAGCGAGCGACAACTCCCGGCCGCCGCCGGTCGCTCCGCGGCTCGCGGGAGCTCTAGATCCAGGAGCCCCTCTCCACCTTCCGGACGCCGTTCCAGGTCCAGGGGCAGATCCCGGTCCAGGGGCAGATCTATGTCCAGGGGCAGATCCGGAAGCCGCTCCAGGAGCCGCTCTGTCTCAAGGGCCCGGTATGGGTCCAGTGCCGGCCAGCAGAGGAAGAGAAAGTCGACGCTATCGTGGGCAGATATGGCTGCTGGCGGCGCCCATGCGAGATCCACCCGGGGCCCACGCGACCCGCTTCCAGAGCAATCCAGGGAGGCAGAGGTAGCGCGCCTTATGAAGGAAAACGCGGACTCAAAAGAAATGATCAGAAAGATGGCTAGCGAAATGATAGAGATTAAGAAATTAGCAATCAGTCAGAGTGTTACATCCAACGCGTCGGCGCCGACCGCCACAGAAGCACCAGTTCCGGCCTGCGACTCGGCCGGCGCCGCCAAGCGTAGGGCAGTTTCCAGTAAGGACGATTCAGATTCGCAAACTTATGAGATCAAAGGCATGCTGGCCACGCTCACTAAGAGCGTGCAGCAGTTACAACAAGGCTTAGCACAGGTGCAAGTCGCCCTAGGAGACCCGAGGAGAGGCCTAGGCGCGCTGGCCGATCGCATGGACGCCCTCGAGCGTCTGGTGATGCCGAATAATACGTCCGTAACTCCGATGCAGGTCGTTGTTCCGAACGCGTCGGGGACTCAAATCAGGGCTACGAGCACATCGGCACGTCAGAGTGGGGGGAACTTCTTGCGTGCACCTGTGCTTACAGCGAGTACCCCGGACAATTTATCTAATCATGGATAGTTCCAAAGAGGAGTTCAAAATTTGGCAGTGGCACTGCAGGGTGTACTCCAATAAGAGGGCTACTTTGCAGCAATATTTAAGGTCGCTACGTAACAAACCACAAGTAATAGCATTACAGGAAACCCTCGTCTCTGCCGCATCCCTCTCTGGTTATCGTGCCGTCTCCGTGCAGGCCGAAGGTCGGGGAGTGTGCACGTTAGTTGACAGGAGGCTTACACACTTGTCTCACGACCTGAAGCTGGCGAGTTGCAAGGTCGAATACGTCATGGCGGAGGTTTTGCTCAATACGACACAACGCAACCAGCGGAGAAACAGCGAGTTCATACTCAACATCTACAGCAATCCTAGGGACTCGCAACAGTTCAAAACGATACTCAAGAAGTCCGTCGACCTGGCCGGCACCCATCCCTTGGTCGTCGTCGGAGATTTCAACGCACCGTACGGCGTGTGGGGGTACGTCTACGACACGAGCAAGGGTCGGGGTCTGTGGCAGAACGCCAACGAAATGGACCTCACGCTCATCACGGACAAGGCGTTCCCCACCCGAATCGGCAACTCGGTTAGCCGGGACACCACCCCCGATCTGGCGTTCGTGAAGAACGTCGAGGGAGCCGAGTGGAGCAACACCGCAATAAATTTTGGTAGCGACCATTATGTGCTCGAGACCCGCTTCGAAGTCACCCGAAGTAAATCCAGACAATTCACTGTCACGGACTGGGACCTTTTTCGCAAGCTCCGCGGCAACGACAGCGCACCCGTCCCAAAAGACCTGGAAAATTGGTGCGAGCGAATCAAGAGTGACGCCGAGTCATCCACTAAGAAGATCGTCAGCGACCTGGAGGTAGAAAAGATGGACAGTAGGCTGGCCCATCTGATCGAGGCCAAGCAGGCGCTGCTTCTGAGATGGAAGGGACAAAGGTTTAACCGAAGATTGAGGAAAAAGATATCCGAGCTTAACAAGGCCATCGAAGATCACTGTCGGACCCTCGGCAAGCAGCAATGGGACGAGGTCTGTGACTCGATCGACGGGCAGATGCGTAACGGCAAGTCCTGGGGCATGCTTAAACATCTCCTCGACGAGGGCAGCACCAGATCCAGTCAGAGACACACGCTCGCCAGAGCCCTTCACGAAGCTACCATATCCTGTTCCGGGGACGAGCTGGTTGCCAAGCTCATGGAGAAATACCTTCCCGTAAAGCATGGCGACGAGGAAGACCGGTTTCCCGACTACCTCGGACCAGCCCGTCCGGGATTGGACGAAGACTTCACCGTGGGGGAAATTAGGCAAGCCATTTTCGCGCTCAAGGGGAAGTGTGCGCCAGGTGCCGACAGAATCACCAACAAGATGCTGCGGAACCTTGACGACGGTTCGATCGCATACCTCACCGAGAAGATCAACGAGACATGGAAAAACGGCAGCGTCCCAGAGCAATGGAAGACCGCCAACGTCGTCCTGATCCCCAAACCCGGCAAGGCTCCGAACGTGGACAACCGCCGACCGATCTCTCTCACCTCCTGCGTTAGGAAAGTGGCGGAGCACGTCGTCCTCAACAGACTAAACAGATATCTCGAAGAGAACAACATCTATACTCACAACATGATTGGCTTTCGTGCCGGCCTCTCGTCGCAGGACGCCATGAAGATGATCAAACATCTAATCATCGATGGCAGTACCAGAGACACCAGGGCCCTGCTCGGACTCGACCTCGAGAAAGCGTTTGACAACGTTCTCCACGAATACATTCTGGCCTCCGTGGCAGACCTCAAGCTGGGCCCCAGACTATATAACTACATCCGTTCGTTCCTGACGGGGAGGAAAGCGAGGCTGCGGATCGGCGACTTTGTCTCCGACGAGGTGCTCCTGGGCCCACGGGGCACGCCGCAAGGCTCGGTCATTTCGCCTGCTCTCTTCAACATCTGCATGATCGGCCTCTCGAGGAATCTGGCCCAAGTTGAAGGAATCAAACACACCATCTACGCAGACGACATCACCATCTGGTGCACCAGCGGTAGCGAAGGGCAAGTGGAAAGCGCCATGCAAGAGGCGGTAGACGTCACGGAGCAGTACCTGCTACCCACCGGACTCAGATGTTACCCGACCAAATCTGAGCTTCTCCTTTAAAGAAAAGAAAAAGGCCGCAGACCCAAGGGCTGGAAACCGGTCTCGGAAAGTGACACTCACCTGTTCACTCGGAGCGGTGACCCTATACCCAGGGTCGACACCATCAGAGTCCTGGGTATGTTCTTAGAATCACGCGGCGGCAACGGCACTGCGTAACGCAAGATAATTGCGAAAACCGACAATGCTTTTCGCCTCGTCCGAAGGGTCACGAACAGACATCGTGGCCTCAAGGAGGACAACCTGCTTCGGCTCATCAACGCCTTTGTGCTGTGTCACTTCACCTACACGGTGGCCATGCACAACTGGCTCAGAGCCGAGCGGGAAAAGCTTAATGCCCTCATTAGAAAATTCTTCAAGAGAGCCCTCGGGCTGCCCGTCAGAACGCATACAGAGGACCTCCTTCGGCTCGGCATACACAACACCATGGAGGAGATGGCCGAGGCTCAGGAACGGGCCCAGCTAACTCGGCTGTCCACCACGCCAGCCGGCAGGCGTATCCTCGAGGAGATCGGACTCGCACCAACCAAGAACTTGGCTGAAGACACCCAAATCCCCAGAGAAATAGGGGAGAAGATCGTGGTCGCCCCTTTGCCCCGCAACGTTCATCCCGTTCACAACGCAGGTCGTCGCAAGGCAAGAGCATTTAATATACTAAAGCAAATAAACAAAGACAAAATCGCAGCAAGCTTCGTGGACGCAGCTGCATACCGAGACGGCAAGGCTTTTGCGGTTTCCGTCATTGACACGCTGGGCAAAGTCATCAACTGTGCTTCCGTCCGGACGACGAACCCAGAGGTGGCCGAGCAAGTGGCCATTGCACTCGCCATGCAAGACGGTCGGAGAGACAGGGTGTATAGCGATTCGAAAGCCGCCATCAGGGTATTCCAGAAAGGCCGGGTAGCCCGGCAGGTAGTTCAAATTCTGAAAGGCGCCAAACAGGGCAACACCTCCATGCACTCGATCCTTTGGTTCCCTGCACACGTCGGGGCGATTGAGGGGGTTCCTCTGAACCTCAACGAGTCTGCCCACGAGGCTGCGCGTGGCTTTACTGACCGCGCTGCCCTCGGATCGGGCGACTCTCTCCCCGGACACAGAGACGCTCCTCTCACACACAACGAAATCACGAAATTCTTTTACTTAGAGAGAAGGGTTTTCCCCCCGCCTCACTCCAAGCTAAGCAGGCCGCAGGCGGTCACACTAAGACTTCTGCAAACGAACTCGTACCCAAATCCGGCGTCCCTTAATAGCATATATCCAGATATTTATCCAAATTGTTCTTGCGTGGCCTGTGGTGAGGTAGCTACGTTGCCTCATATGCTCTGGGAGTACGGGTCGCTGGGCCCGAAGTTCAATAAGGAAGAGTGGGACGCGCTCCTGCGAAGTCCTGTCTTTGAGGATCAAATCCTGGCCGTCCAGCGCGCCCGCGATCGGGCCGGCAGACTAGATCTGTCAGTCCCGTCGTGGGATTAGCCGGGTGCGCGTTTTATCGCGCTTTGCTGGACCAAATAAAAGTTTATTCACTCGCTCACTCAACAGTAATTTTTCAGCTGTTAGTATGTTTGTAGAACATGACACATAGAAAAAGCACTGCGGGTGGAATGGAAAGCTGGGCAAGTTAATGAAGTTGCAGAATGAGACTTCGCACAGACAAACACAAGTCACAGACCAGGTGACAATGAGGAGGAACATCTATTTGTCAGCTTTCTCTACCGGTAAGAGGGAAGTGTAGCACAATCAAGGGGCAACGATGTCCGGAGACTCATGGAGCACACACATGGACCGGGCCGTGTTCTTGTACAGGCGCCGACAAAAGTGGTGTACTCCACGCAGCGGGAGCCGGAGCAACGGCAAACTGCATCGCAACGCCATCTACAGGCAGCATCTGGGATCGAGACAGCCAATGGGTGCCCTTTATTATCTGCAGGCATGTCGCTTGACTCGTGTCAATGTAGATGGCGTCGCGATGCAGTGTGCCGCTGCTCCGGTGCCCGCTGTGTGGAGTATACCACGTTTGTCGGCGCCTGAACATGTCCTTGGGTCTGCGCGCTCACCTGTTGTCTTTAGGAACCCGGAACAACCTTGCAGGGCTTGTTTTCGAGGTATTCGTGCACCACTGCACGATGCACGAGTGGTGCGAGTCGTGAAACGGGTGAAACATCCCGGAGCAGAAGCACACAGCTATCGAGGAACGCGAAACTGCCCAGGCCGCTCAACGCACAGCAGCACAGGCTTCCCGATAACAGCAGATAACGAGACATGAAACGTCATGGAGCGGGCTAAGCTGGCGCCTGGCCGGAGGGCGCGCGCGGAGACAGCCGAAGGTGAGGGCGTTGCGAGAGAGGGCTAGGGAGAGGAGTTGAGAGGGGGTGAAAGAGCACGCCTTCCTGAATTGGCGCGCGCGGGCACGCGCCGATCTAGAAGGTCGTACAAACGAAACGGATTTGCTTGCCCGCCCTCCTGATGGATGGCGCCAACCGGTGTGGCCGAGTTTCTGAGGCCGGACTCCCTCCTCCGACTGAGTGGAGTACGGCCGTGGCAGTCGCTGCACGTGTCAGTGGAATAGGGCATCAGCCGTCTCTCTTAGACTCTTACAGACCGGCACATATGCGTGTCTTGCCGTTCTACACGATTTACCGCGACGTATATCGCGACGACGCCTGCCCGTCCAGCGGGCAGACCTCCACTCTAGCACACATACTCCGGGAGTGCAGGTCGAGGCACCCAAAGTTCAGCAAGGAGGAGTGGGACTCGCGTCTGCGTGGCCC
This sequence comes from Dermacentor andersoni, assembly GCF_023375885.2. Taxonomy (NCBI): domain Eukaryota; kingdom Metazoa; phylum Arthropoda; class Arachnida; order Ixodida; family Ixodidae; genus Dermacentor; species Dermacentor andersoni. The sequence goes on from NC_092814.1 coordinate 139,558,980, forward strand.
CGCTCTAGACAAGCAAATCCTGGCTGTCCGGCGTGCCCGTGACCCGCGTAGATCTGCCAGTCCCGACATGGGACTAGCCGGGTGCGCGACGAGTTCGCGTCGTCGCCTGAACTCTAATAAAGCTCTTTCACTCACTTGGCAGCCTTGCCATTCTCACTGCCGCACGCCTTTCGAATATTATTGCCATCAAAATTTGGCGCGATGCCAATGTCGTGTCTCGTTTACGGCTACACCTCCCGTGACCATCCCAGCAGGGCAATGCGGATTTTCCGATTTCCGTCGGTAAAACGCGATCGACAGCGCCGTGAAACCTAGATTAGGGCTCCACTTTGTGACAGGTAAGTATTGGCATATGCAGCTTACCTCTCTGTTTTTGTGAATACTGACTCATAGGAATAATCTCGACGAAGACGTAAATATATGTTTGAGCTAGCGAAACAAACAATCTCTGAGCTCGCGCGACCTCTGTAGTTGAGTGAAACGCGAAGTGTTTTTTTCTCTATCGTCTCGCGTGCATCCTTCGCTAGAACGCCGTCATTTCGCAACGTCATACCTTGCACATTTGCAGCTTTATAAATGCTCAGTGAATGCTCGTGATGTCGGCGTAGTTATCGGTCGGAGCCAAGATCACCTGCACTGCCGGGCTGACGTGGGAAACAGCGTGCACTGTGGAAATAGCTGATAGCGCTAGTTAGCAATCGTTGCTAGTTGTCGTTTCGTCATTCTTTTCTGCACCAGGTAAAGTAATATTTACTTGCAGAAGGCTTTTATGTTCGTTTAGCGAATCGGGATGTAGTACGGTATGTACTGAGGCTCATTTTCCTGTGCGGCATTTCTGGACGTGTGGCGCACCTTATTGTGTAACTGACACATTTCAGGGGCACCTACGCTGTCGCCCAGACATCTGGACTTCAGACTGACACGTGTATTGTTTATCTTTTTCGGGTGACCGCTTTTCCCCGTCAAACAAATGTTATCGCTCAGCGCGGGACGTGCCCGCATATATCGGAAGTTTCTCGAATGTTATCGATCGTTCTATCCGCTGTCTGTTGTCGCCGAACCTCCTGTAATTTGATTGCGTGTATGCGCGACGTGAACGTTGTAAAACTTTCTGGAAGACATGAGGGCACCAGCGATTACTCTGGAACCTTCCACGACTCGTGTATAAAAGCTGACGCGCTTGATCGACAGGCTGATCAGATTTCGACGACCGCCCCTTGTGTTTGCCGCTATCGTTGTGCTTTAAGCGTAGCCTGTTTTTGTGGGCACAGGTTGTGGGGATTTGGGGAATGCGACGCGCCATTGCGCGGGAGCATTACACCTGTGTCTGCAATCCCAACGCGTCACTGCCTTCTCGCTCCGAACCAGTTGTCAGCGGTGGCGCTCCAGTGGCGATGGTTCGCGGTGAGGGCGCAGCTACGACGTCACGAGGCGACCCTTGGTGGCTACTGTCGTGACGGTAGCGCGTCTCTTTCTCCTTGGGACTGCGCCGGGTACGTTCATGCTTCCTCTCGTCCGCCGACACCTTTGTGACTAGGACTGAGCTCACGCACGTTGCCTTCGCCCGTGCGGGGAGCGCGTACCACGTGTTGATCCTGTCCGGACGCTAAGCCGAGAAAAGGGTGCCTAGTGCTCGCGCGAGGTCGTACCACGCCGAGCCACACTTATCGGAGGCCCAAGCCGAAGGAGATTGCCCGAGCTCTCGCGAGTTGGCCCATCGGTTATCGCGAGAGAAAGTAGGATAGCCGCCGGGACTTTTCCTAGCGGCGTGTCCCAGCTTGAGCCTGTGCTTTCGCAGAGACGTGCTACAGGCGCCCCTGACTGTATTTTCCGCCCTTGGTGTGGGACCCCTTTGGTTCCCCGCCGCCCCGGGACCGGGCGTTGGTGCAGTGTCGGCTGCCGCCGGATACAATAAACGGTTTCCGTCAACTGAGGGCAATACTGTGTTTTTGCATGCGTCGCTCGGTAGTCCCTTGGCCTGAGCTTGCGCGCAGCGGTGCTAGAGGCTGACGGCTGGTGCGGCCCTGTGGCTCGCTAAGCTCGCACCCGCGGGGGTCGGTACTCCTATGAGACCTCAAGACCCCACAAGGTTCGGTCAATAAAAGTTAGTTTCGTCATTCATAGTATTGGTACCGTGTTCGCTGCCGTAACTACCACGTGACAATACCGACGCTCTTTGTGTACAGGCACCAGTTCAAAAAAAGGACGCGGTCCACGCCTATGTTCGTACCGTGGCGCGTTCTAAGAGGGAGGCAGGCGCCCCACAAGCAAGAGGTATCACCGATGTTAGTCATTTTAACCATTGTTTAACATTTTTGTAGATGTACACACACTTTATGTGGGTAAATAACGTATGCAACTTGACATTCTGTTGGCCTCCACACTGCCTGTGTGCCTGTACGCCTAGCACTATGGCACACCATAAAGCAAGACATGCAGTGGTGAAACGTGACATTCACCCTAAGAACTACACGTCATGCCCTATTCGATTCATGTATTCTTGTGCGTACTCATACTGTTTTATTACTTATTCACTTTACGCCACAGGTGCAGCGGTTTAAGGCCAAGGAGGAGCTTGTAAAGTGTTACCGAAGCTCTTCTTCCAGCCGTACGTCACGCTGAAGAAACCTCCGGATACAAAGCATTCACCAGCGGGCTCTATGGCCAGCTGACGATGACAAAATATGACGGCGCGTACACGTTGTTTCGGTCTTGTCTCACACGCTACTTGCTTGGCCGCGAGTTTCGCGTGGGGCAGCTGTCGGCGGCGTGCAGCGGCGCCTGCCAAATTGTTTGTCGTGGCCACCGCACGATGGCGCCACAATGCTTTGAAAAAGGGGGAGGGGTCCCTAAAGGCAGATGAGGAGACGGATGAGAGAGAGGGAATCGAGTCAATCGGCACACACTGTGATGTCGATACCAAGCTGAAGAAAATGGAGGCTTTCCAGGAAGAGCTTGTCAAACAGGTTGAAGAGCTCAAAAATCAGCTAAATAGGGAGCGTGATGCACGAAAGGTAGCGGAAAAAAGACTTGAAGCAGCCGAGGAAAAGCTGAACATGGCCGCCAATGTGAACGACAATGGTCGTGACAAAGGAACGCAGTCCCCCGACGTGAGAGGAGAGGGAATGCCAGAAAAGTAAGTGGAATGCGTTAGGGGTTAGCTGGTAAGAGCGGCACTTACCTTGAGGCCACCACGCGGAAAAAGCAGGAGCGCAGGTGTCAAAGAAATACCAAAGAGAAGCAACGTTCTCGTTGGAAAGGAAAAAAAGAAACCGAGAAGCTGGTTGAACAGGGAGATATGAGAAGTGATTGCTGAACGACAGAACGCATCCCGAGAGCACAGGCAGGCAAAAAAAGTGCAGCTGCTGCAGGAGGAAGTGGCCAGTAAATGGGAAATAAACCAGGAGAAAAAGTCTTCGGTTCAAATGCTGGCGCAAGCAAAGATAAAAGGTGAAAGTGAACCTTGCCTGTCAGAAATATGTGAGAAAAACAAGGCCGCACCTAGAATATTTTGGAACCACATAAAATTATTAGCCAGGAAGCCAACAACAGTACAACAACATATCCTAGACGAAGATGGAAACAAACTGGAAGGTGAAGCGGCAATAAATTACGTCCGAAAAGTAACAACCGAATCATTCCAAGGCAATGACGAGGTTGTACTTGAAGAAAAAAAGAGCAGGAAAGAGAACCAGGTGAAAAAGGAGCTGTTGCTGACAAATTTCAACTGGAACAAAGCCGAAGAGAAATTTCTAAGCACACAGCCACATCCCTAGACGAGGTTCCCGTTAGGCCGATTAATGAACTAGGGCCAAAAAGTAAGGAAGCTCTGGTGAAAACAGTCGAAAAAAAATTAAAAGATAGACGAATACCAGACAGTTGGCGACAAAGTAGAATGAATTTATTTTTTATAAAGGTAAGGGGAGAAAGATAGAAATCACTCGTATAGACCGTTGACCACTACATGGGTAATATACAGGCTAGCAATGCAGGCAATCAAATTAAAGCTGCAAGCATGGGCAGAGAATAATGGCATATTGGGAGAACTTCAGAATGGCTTCAGAATAAATAGGCGTTTGGATGATAACTTAGTTGTTCTTACTCAGTGTATTGAAATATCAAGAGTAGAAAGCAAACCATTATATGTGGCCTTTTTAGACATTAGAGGAGCCTATGACAGCGTTGAGCGCTGGAAGGGGAATGTCTAGGTGACGATTATCTAGAGCTTTTGAGAGAGATTTACCTAGAAAATACCGTTTGCGTTGAATGGGAAGGGGTGAGGAGCGAGGAGAAAGTTGATATCAACAAGGGACTGAGCCAGGGGTGCCCTTCATCCCCACTGCTGTTTATGATGTACATGGTGAGGATGGAGAGGGCACTAGAAGGAAGTAATATCGGGTTTAATCTCTCATACAAACATGCGGGTACAGTAGTTGAGTAGCAGCTTCCAGGTTTATTTGATGCGGACAACATTGTGTTGCTAGCTAACAAGCAAAGTGATTTGCAACGTCTGGCTAATATCTGTGGACAGGAAGGCAAGAATTTAGGTTTGAACTTTAGTGTTAGAAAATCAGGCGTTATGTTATTCAGTGAAAACAGGGAACAGACATTGGCAATGGAGGGCCAAGAAATACCTCAGGTAAAAGAATATAAATATCTTGGTATATTGATAAACGAAGGCAATAGATATATGGAAACACCGGAAAAAACAATAACAGTGAAGCGCAAGAGAAATGCAGCCATAATGAAGCACAGAGCGCCATGGGGATACAATAGGTACGAGGTGCTCCGGGGTATGTGGAAAGGTGTAAGGATTCCAGGACTTACTTTTGGAAATTCGGCTGTTTGCTTTGAATCAGAGGTACAATCACGACTCGATGGGAACCAAAGGTCCGTGGGACGCCTCGCATTGGGCGCTCACGGGAAGACTACAAATGAAGCTGTGCAGGGTGATATGCGCTGGACTAGTTTTGAAGTGAGGGAATCTCACAGTAAAATTGATTATGAAGAATGACTGAGGAATATGGAAGAAAGTAAATGGGCTGGGAGAGCGTTAAGGTATCTGTACAGGAAAAACATTGATTCACAGTGGAGGCAAAGAACTAGGAAGCTTACCAGCAAGTATGCGGCCTGTAGGGTGAGCAACACAGCAACAAAGAAGGTCAAGCGGAAAGACATAGAGGCTGAAATAATCTCATGGCTGGCGTCAATGGAAAAGAAACCTGCCATGAGTAACTACTTAAGAGGAAAAAACGAAAACAGGAAAGAAACAATTCATGATAACTCAAAGGGAAGCTCATTACTTTTCAAAGCGAAATCGGGATGCATTAGAATACGCACCTATAAAGCAAGATATAAGAAAGAAGAAACATGTGCTTGCTGCGGTAAAGCTAGGGAAATTATGGAGCATGTCTTACTGGAATGTGAAGATATGTGCCCAGCGGTCGATTTAGGCACTACTGGCCTCCTTGAAGCCCCTGGGTTCAGCGAGAGCAGTGGAAAAGTAAATATGTCCGCAATAGAAATTAGTTAGAGGCGATTGGAAGACTGGTGGAAGAAAAGTAGGTTCCTCGTCGCTTTTGCAGCTCCCTCTCCAGCTTATTGTACTGAAGAGGCGCCCCGTGCAACCATCCAAAGTGGGCGATGTAGACAAAGAAACATATCGCTTTAAAAGAAAAAACTAATGCAATAACTCATTAAATCAGCGAGTCGGACATCGTTATAACAAAAGCGGATATAGCGATATAATGGATATAAAGAAGTAAGTGAAAAAAAAAATTCTCCTTGCAATCCCCATAGAAATCAATGTATTTAAGACCTCGTTTCAAGAAAGTAAAATTGTCCTGCTAATGGATATAATGAACTAGATTTGCCTCAGAAATAATAATAATAATAATAATAATAATATTAATAATAATAATAATAATAATAATAATAATAATAATAATAATAATAACCTTTATTACAAATATTCAAATTGTACATATAATTTTGCTAGGTCTGCCGAAGCCTTCTGTGGGCTTGTATGGCAGAAACCTGGCAGTCAGGGCAATGCATTATGTACCTTATTACAGACAAACTAAATGTCCAAATAAAAAAAAAATTGAAAAAGAAACGTATCACAGGTTTTTCAAGTAAACATGCCCAGTAAACAACACTTAATGTTCAAATGAAAACACGTAGCACTCAACAACCATTAAAATTGAGTAAACAAAGCACAATATGTATACAAACTTACAACCTATCGAGAACGAAAAAAGAAAAAAAAATCGTGAGAACAGCGGAAACAGTCTGACATTCATTTCGGTAAAGATCACACTACAACAGAGACTTTATACAAGTGAAATCTATTCTATCATTGCCTTGAGGGCCTTTTTTAATCCCGACAAAGTTGTCTGATCCAGTACAGTACTGGGAAGGTTATTAAACAGGTGGGGGATATAGTACCTTCTTTGTCCTTTTCCATAACGAGTTCTTGTCCGAGGAACTACATATCTGGGATGACTACGCAAAGCAACACTTTTATGGACAGGTTCTCGGAAAGTATTGCTCCAGAAATAACGCATCACAATTGTTGAACGAAACAGAGACTCGAAATCGAGCATTTCTAAATCTCGAAATAAGTTATCTGTGGTTTGGTTGTACGCGACACTCTTTAGTATGCTTTTTAATAGGTTGTCAATTTTATGTTTCCAAAATCCGCTGCAATTAAAAAAACAGGGAATGCCGTACCTTATATGCGAGTAGCATAAAGCATGCACTATCACTTTTTTAATCTTGGTAGGTGCATAACTCCTTATACGGTAAAGGACACATGCAACATTACGTAATCGCGCACAAATTTGAGCCATTTGAATATTCCATGATAAGTCAGTCTCAAAGTATACTCCAAGGTACTTGACACTATCCGCATATTGTACTGGGGCACAAACACAGTCTAAGCAATCAGAACCGTGAAGGAAAACATGTTGACTTGTTACAAGAGCCTTTAACGGATTTCTAAAACATACTAATCGAGTTTTCCTAGCACTTACTTTTATACGTGTTTTTTTTTAAACCAGTTCATCACATTTTTTGTGTCGCTTTGAAGTAAAGCGACAGCTGCTTCGTACTGCATGTGTTTAGATACAAGCAACGTATCATCTGCATACTGGAAAATCGTACATGAAGTTGTTACCTGTGCCAAGTCACAAACGCACAAATTAAAAAGAAGCGGAGACAAAACGGAACCGTGTGGAACCCCTGCGCTAAGAAACCGCAAAGAACTCTTTTGGTCGCCAATACATACGATCTGGGACCGATTTAACAGGTAGTTTTGTATAAATGCATGGAAATGCCCCCGAAAACCGTAATTATGTAGTTTATCACGTAGAATACTGTGGCTTACCGAATCGAAAGCCTTTGATATATATAAAAAAAGCCCGCAGGCTACCTGGTTAAGTTCATATATTTGATATAGAAGATCCGATAGTTCTTCAAAAAGCTCATGCGTGCTTCTACCAGACACGAAGCCATACTGGGAAGTTGATAAGATGGTATGCTTTAAAACGAACCCCTCAATCGTTCCAAGCACGTGTCTTTCCAACAGTTGCGCTAAGAAAGGAAGAACAGAGATGGGGCGATAGTTCTCTGGCTTCTAAGCATCTCCGCCTTTAAATATCGGTATCACACGGGCTCTCTTTAGTGCATCTGGTATTATGCAAGTATCAAGGATTCTATTAAAGATAAAAAGAAGCGGATCGGCCAGAACTCTGACGTTGCGACATATGTCTTCTGCTCTTATGCCATCAAGTCCGACAGCACGGCTTTTTCTAGATCGATGCAACAATCGATACAAATCTTCTTTATTTATTGGTGGAAGAAATGCCGAATCTAGTATTGAACGAAGACCACCATTGAGACCAATGGGATCATAGGGTCCATCATCATCAGCGCAAACCGAAGAAAAGAAATCATTGAAGCTGTCCGCCAGATTTTGATTGATAGATCCGAATTTTTTTGTTAACGGGTCCAAATGCGTACCTGCATAAGAGCCTCTAAGCTCATTTACCACGGACCACATTTTAGCGGGTTTATAACGCAACCTTGAGCGATCGGAAAGCGCGTTTCCCCCTCTTGGCCGGCGGAGAAGGGATGCTTCGTTCCGGCCGCGAAGCTCTCCACATCTCTGTAAGGTGCCTTGTGGATGTCTCGTGCTGAAGATGCCCTCTCGGTGAGCGCATATTTCACCCCTCATCTTTTAAGAGGTTCAATACAAACAAGCATTTGTCTAGCAAACCAGATTTTTTTTCAAGGGAATTTTCCACGTCTCAGTAATTTCTCTCGTCGTATTCGAGTGCTGATTGCCGTGTTATAGTTTGTTAACGAAGCTTTCCCTCAAGTCTAAATATTTTAAGGCAGTTTTCCTAGCCTCTAAAGCCGCTCGAGTTCGCTCTTCTCCTTGAGCGGCCATTTTTCCTAGAAAGTATGCCTTCCAACTACTCTGCCCTTAAACTGGCTCTCTCAACTACTACACGCAGAGACAAAGCAACAGCGCGCGCATTAGATCCCATAGATGAGATGAATATTTACAATTAGTATTAGGGTTATAATTATATTCGAGTGCTGATTGCCGTGCTATCGTTTGCTAACGAAGCTTTCCCTCAAGTCTAAATATTTTAAGGCAGTTTGTCGTGTGCGTATCATGGCTACGCACGCTTATATCTCATTCCGTTTCTCTACCACGGCTGCGCTTTAAAACCACGGCGCTGCAGTTTTTGCTTTTCTTTTCTTTCTTCTTCTCCGCCCTTAAACTGGCTCTCTCAACTACTACACGCAGAGACAAAGAAACAGCGCACGCATTAGATCCCATAGATGAGATGAATATTTACAATTAGTATTAGGGTTATAATTGTATTCGAGTGCTGATTGCCGTGCTATCGTTTGCTAACGAAGCTTTCTCTCAAGTCTAAATATTTTAAGGCAGTTTGTCGTGTGCGTATCATGGCTACGCACGCTTATATCGCATTCCGTTTCTCTACCACGGGTGCGCTTTAAAACCACGGCGCTGCAGTTTTTGCTTTTCTCTTCTTTCTTCTTCTCCGCCCTTAAACTGGCTCTCTTAACTGTACTACACGCAGAGACAAAGAAACAGCGCGCGAATGCGATCCCATAGATGAGATGAATATATATATATATATATATATATATATATATATATATATATATATATATATATATATATATATATATATATATATATATATATATATATATATATATATAGAGAGAGAAAACTATCAGTCATAGCTCTCGTAGTATAGCCTTCTGGGCCGTTTCCTTTTTTTTTTCGAAAGTAGTCCTATTAGGGTTATTATAATTACACGAAGGTACTTCGCCCTCATCAGCAGCAGTCCTTGGTATAGTTATTCTGGCGGCTAGCTTCCCACGCTATGCGTGCCGCCATCGCACCTGGTTAAGCTTTTCCTAGACGCTAGAGCTATGCTTTGTCCGCGCAACCTTGAGCGATCGGAAAGCGCGTTTCCCCCTCTTGGCCGGCGGAGAAGGGATGCTTCGTTCCGGCCGCGAAGCTCTCCACATCTCTGTAAGGTGCCTTGTGGATGTCTAGTGCTGAAGATGCCCTCTCGGTGAGCGCATATTTCACCCCTCATCTTTTAAGAGGTTCAATACATACAAGCATTTGTCTAGCAAACCAGATTTTTTTTCAAGGGAATTTTCCACGTCTCAGTAATTTCTCTCGTCGTATTCGAGTGCTGATTGCCGTGTTATAGTTTGTTAACGAAGCTTTCCCTCAAGTCTAAATATTTTAAGGCAGTTTTCCTAGCCTCTAAAGCCGCTCGAGTTCGCTCTTCTCTTTGAGCGGCCATTTTTCCTAGAAAGTATGCCTTCCAACTACTTCCAAAAACCGAATATCGCGGACAACATGAGTCTCTTTCCACGTAAGTGTGAGGCTCGGAGGAGGAGCTGTGGCGCTTGAAAGTAGCCTGGGGCCTGACGAACCAACCGACTGAGCTATCTTTCCGGGCAACATCGAAGGGTCACGAGTTCAAATCACCTGTTATGTTCCTTTTTTTTTTTTCCGCCCCTTTTTCTTTCTTTTTTTTTCTTTCTTTTAATGTCTTTTCCTTTATTTTATCACTGTACGGGAACCCTCCTAAAAAAAAAAAAAAAAAAAAAAAGAAAGATATATATCTTCAAATATGTATGGCCTCACACTCACATGTGCAGGTCATAAATACCAGGTTCTCTAGCCGAGTGCCATCCATGCGGTATAACCGAGCTCAGATTGGTCCACCTTGACTGACCAAGTAGGGCACCACTGTAGGTTAAATGAGGCGTACAACTCCTGCGGGACCCGCCGTGGTTGCTCAGTGGTTATGGTGTTAGACTGCTGAGCACGAGGTCGCGGGATCGGACCCCGACCACGGCGGCCGCATTTCGATGGGGGCGAAATGCGAAAACACCCGTGTACTTAGAATTAAGTGCACGTTAAAGAACCCCAGGTGGTCGAAATTTCCGGAGTCCTCCACTACGGCGTGCATAATCAGAAAGTGGTTTTGTCACGTAAAACCCCATAAATTAATTTTTAATTTAACTCCTACGGGGACGGTAGAGTATCCGTCTCCAGTGCAAGAGGACCGTGATTCAAATCCCGGTGCCGCGCTATTCTCCACCGGAAAATACAAAAAAAAAACCGTGTGTTGAGAAAATTGCACAAACAGGCCTGGAGTGCGGCCTGATCCCGGTGACCAGAACCAGTAACGCACTCTCTCACCAGAGCAGGATTGGCCACCCTGGTGCAGTACTTGGCCACAACCTCCTATATGAATACAACAATCGAACCCCGGCCCTCAGTCCCCAGCAGCCGCGAAGCAACTGACCACGGCGGCGGTCAGATCTGTGACGCTGCAGAGGGTGCTAAGAATACCTGGCTCCGGACAGGCCGCCATTGGAATCTGAACCTGGCAACGTTTAACGTTAGAACGCTATCTAGTGAGGCGAGTCTAGCAGTGTTATTGGAGGAATTAGAGGGTAGTAAATGGGATATAATAGGGCTCAGTGAGGTTAGGAGGACAAAAGAAGCATATACAGTGCTAAAAAGCGGGCATGTACTGTGTTACCGGGGCTTAGCGGAGAGACGAGAACTAGGAGTCGGATTCCTGATTAATAAGGAAATAGCTGGTAACATACAGGAATTCTATAGCATTAACGAGAGGGTGGCATGTCTTGTTGTGAAACTTAATAAGAGGTACAAAATGAAGGTTGTACAGGTCTACGCTCCTACATCTAGTCATGATGACCAGGAAGTCGAAAGCTTTTATGAAGACGTAGAATCGGCGATGGGTAAAGTCAAAACAAAATACACTATACTGATGGGCGACTTCAATGCCAGGGTAGGCAAGAAGCAGGCTGGAGACAAGTCAGTGGGGGAATATGGCATAGGCTCTAGGAATAGCAGAGGAGAATTATTAGTAGAGTTTGCAGAACAGAATAATATGCGTATAATGAATACCTTTTTCCGCAAGCGGGTTAGCCGAAAGTGGACGTGGAGGAGCCCGAATGGTGAGACTAGAAATGAAATCGACTTCATACTCTGCGCGAACCCTGGCATCATTCAAGATGTAGACGTGCTCGGCAAGGTACGCTGCAGTGACCACAGGATGGTAAGAACTCGAATTAGCCTAGACTTGAGGAGGGAACGAAAGAAACTGGTACACAAGAAGCCAATCAATGAGTTAGCGGTAAGAGGGAAACTAGAGGAATTCCGGATCAAACTACAGAACAGGTATTCGGCTTTAACTCAGGAAGAGGACCTTAGTGTTGAAGCAATGAACGACAATCTCATGGGCATCATCAAGGAGTGCGCAATAGAAGTCGGTGGTAACGCCGTTAGACAGGAAACCAGTAAGCTATCGCAGGAGACGAAAGATCTGATCAAGAAACGCCAATGTATGAAAGCCTCTAATCCTACAGCTAGAATAGAACTGGCAGAACTTTCTAAGTTAATCAACAAGCGTAAGACAGCGGACATCAGGAACTATAATATGGATAGAATTGAACAGGCTCTCAGGAAAGGAGGAAGCCTAAAAACAGTGAAGAAGAAACTAGGAATAGGCAAGAATCAGATGTGTGCGTTAAGAGACAAAGCCGGCAATATCGTTACTAATATGGACGAGATAGTTCAAGTGGCTGAGGAGTTCTATAGAGATTTATACAGTACCAGTGGCACCCACGACGATAGTGGAAGAGAGAATAGCCTAGAGGAATTCGAAATCCCACAGGTAACGCCAGAAGAAGTAAAGAAAGCCTTAGGAGCTATGCAAAGGGGGAAGGCAGCTGGGGAGGATCAGGTAACAGCAGATTTGTTGAAGGATGGTGGTCAGATTGTTCTAGAGAAACTGGCCACCCTGTATACGCAATGCCTCATAACCTCGAGCGTACCGGAATCTTGGAAGAACGCTAACATAATCCTAATCCATAAGAAAGGGGACGCCAAAGACTTGAAAAATTATAGACCGATCAGCTTACTGTCCGTTGCCTACAAAGTATTTACTAAGGTAATCGCAAATAGAATCAGGAACACCTTAGACTTCTGTCAACCAAAGGACCAGGCAGGATTCCGTAAAGGCTACTCAACAATAGACCATATTCACACTATCAATCAAGTGATAGAGAAATGTGCAGAATATAACCAACCCTTATATATAGCTTTCATTGATTACGAGAAAGCGTTTGATTCAGTCGAAACCTCAGCAGTCATGGAGGCATTACGGAATCAGGGTGTAGATGAGCCATATGTAAAAATACTGGAAGATATCTATAGCGGCTCCACAGCCACCGTAGTCCTCCACAAAGAAAGCAACAAAATCCCTATAAAGAAAGGCGTCAGACAGGGAGATACGATATCTCCAATGCTATTCACAGCATGTTTACAGGAGGTATTCAGAGGCCTGGAGTGGGAAGAATTGGGGATAAAAGTTGATGGAGAATACCTTAGCAACTTGCGATTCGCTGATGATATTGCCTTGCTTAGTAACTCAGGAGACCAATTGCAATGCATGCTCACTGACCTGGAGAGGCAAAGCAGAAGGGTGGGTCTGAAAATTAATCTGCAGAAAACTAAAGTACTGTTTAACAGTCTCGGAAGAGAACAGCAGTTTACGATAGGTAGCGAAACACTGGAAGTGGTAAGGGAATACATCTACTTAGGGCAGGTAGTGACCATGGATCCGGATCATGAGACTGAAATAACCAGAAGAATAAGAATGGGTTGGGGTGCGTTTGGCAGGCATTCTCAAATCATGAACAGTAGGTTGCCACTAACCCTCAAAAGGAAAGTGTACAACAGCTGTGTGTTACCAGTACTCACATATGGGGCAGAAACCTGGAGGCTTACGAAAAGGGTTCTGCTGAAATTGAGAACGACGCAACGAGCTATGGAAAGAAGAATGATGGGTGTAACGTTAAGGGATAAGAAAAGAGCAGATTGGGTGAGGCAACAAACGCGGGTAAACGACATCTTAGTTGAAATCAAGAAAAAGAAATGGGCATGGGCCGGACATGTAATGAGGAGGGAAGATAACCGATGGTCACTAAGAGCTACGGACTGGATTCCAAGAGAAGGGAAGCGTAGCAGGGGGCGGCAGAAAGTTAGGTGGGCAGATGACATTAAGACGTTTGCAGGGACAACATGGCCACAATTAGTACATGACCGGGGCAGTTGGAGAAGTATGGGAGAGGCCTTTGCCCTGCAGTGGGCGTAACAAGGCTGATGATGATGATGATGAACGCGAGAAAAAAAATTATTACGATAGTAGTTCCTCTTAGAACAGCGCATCAATGCTGTAACTTTGTTCCGGGCTTCTCGATAGAGACATCTTAGTGTTTCGTCATCAGGGTGCTGTCGACACCGCTTCCACAAGTTTTCCTTTCCTTCAGTAGCTTTTATTATCCGATTGCTCAGCCAGTATAGGTGTGGTCTTCGTTTTCGAACCAAGACTGTTTTTCTACATGCCTTCTTTAAATCGGAAATCACCGCATAAAATTATTATATACACTGTTCGGACAGCTATTTGTTAGCATTGCGTTCCAGTCATATTGGGAAACTTGTCGGTCGAAATTAAAGCAATCAAATATTTCAATATATTGGGATTCCTTACTTTGGGATTGCTGGGAACTTGGGAATGAAAGCTGGCATCCTATAAAATAGTGGTCTGCCAGCTTTTTCGTCACTCGGACGGAACTGATATTTGAAAAATCTATTGAACGGACCATCACGTGGTCAATACAGGAAGTCACAACACGAGACAAAAGAAGCTCCTCTCGTGTAGCCTCGTTAATAACAGATTCAATGCCATAGTCAGCTAAGATGTTCAAGTAATTGGTGACCATGGCTTTCTTTAAGTTTAAAATGTCTATGTTAATGTCTCCAACGAGACAAACGTTCGAATTAGGAGGTAGACAACCGAGATTTTGCTTTAGTTCATTCAAAAATGCTTGCACATGTTCGGAGGGGGGACGATAAATCGCAGCTAACAACAAAGCCACATTAGAATTTTCCAAGCGGAAGGCGAGGCTTTCCGCCCCCGTAAAAGTAAACGTTGTAGTTGTAGTTACCCATTTAGACTTGATAAATACTGCTATTCCACCACCTCTCCTGGCCGTTCTCGTAAAAAAGTATTCTTGGTAATTCGGTAGACGAAACTGCGACAACATATCATCTTGAACATTTATCTCCGAGAGTACAAATGCATCCACTAAGGCCATGACGTCAGCAACATCGACAAGAAACTGATCCCAGTATATTCTTATGCTTCTTATGTTTATGTGAACGACTGAAAAAGAAGGCTTGCCACAGTCTTCGAAAATAGATCCCAAAGAACCGAAGTCCGGGAGAGAAATATAGTTTATCGCCATGAGTTTAAAGCATCTTATCGATGTCTGTGACCGAGGCAATCCTGTTGACAGGGCCTCCGTCTTCCTTTCGTGCAAAGATCTTTGCATTCCTTACCCAGACAAACTTTTAGCTGTTTTGTTTGCCTTTAGACCGAGTTTTCCAAAAAAGTTCCTTAGTAGCTTGGGTGAGGTTTTCATTGAGATACATAGCAGGTACATTTTTTGTCTTCGCCAATGGCACGAGGTTTGCCACGAGCAGCCAGCCAAGTGTCCCGCAAAAATGGGGACGAGAATCTAATGAGCACGATAGGCGTTTTATCTTTTCTGGCAGGTAAACGGTGGATCGCAACTATGTCGCGGGGTTCAAAATCTATTATTTCTAGCTTCTCTGCGAGATCCGCGATAGCAGTTCGCAAGTTTTCTCCCGATGAAAATGGAAGCCCGTGTAGCTCAAGGTTCGATAGTCTGTTATACTGCTCACAGCCATTAATATCAGCCCGCAACTGAACAATCTCAGTGGATTGGGTATTCACTGTTTCCGTCAGCGCCACAACTTGAGTTTCTAGGCTTTTCAAGGCCGAATCAGACTTTTTTGTCTGTATCGCAACAGTGACATAGGCCGAAGACAGAAACTGTACAGAGTTTTGCAGCTCAACTACAGTCTCTTTCAGTGATAGCACTTCATCTATTTTTGGTTTGAGAGCTAGGAGCTCGTCGAGCTTTTCTCGGAGAGGCAAAACAACAACCATCATGTCCTTAATACACCTTAGTTCTTCTCTGAAAGCATTTAATTCCTTTGCGAAAGAGCCAGGATCATCAGCCACTGCAGTTACTTGAGGATTAGCGGCTGTCATTAAGCTGTTATCGCTTGCAGGTGTTCTGCATTGCTTACATTTCCAGGCCTCTCTTTTTTGCCACGCCCATTGACGCAAACGTATTTTCAGCCACACCCGAACAGTTTTTGCCAAGGTGATAGCCTAGTTTGCAATCCAAACATGTTAGGAATCTGCCATCACCTGGCAGCTTCTCCGAGCACGATTGACATTTGGTTCGGTCAGGCATGGTCACATACACACACACAAAAAAAATGACAAGGCTGAATATACTGTTCGCTAAATACCTATCACATCAGCACAATGTTCAACACAATAAAGCACAACATACTTATAGCATCAACACAAGGTTCAACATAACTTGTCAGCAGTCGGCAGCACTGGCAAACAAATATGCTCTTAAAATTAATGGCCCACCTGCCAAGACAAACATGGCGATGAGTATTCGGTGACAGCTTCGCCACCGACTGCGGAGCACTGTTGCTCCGGAGCGTCTTTTATGGTCCGATGAGAGATCCAGGCGCCACGGTTCGGTGCGATGTGGAAGCTGGCAGCGGCCACTTTGGACAGCAGCTTAGCGGGCTATCAGAAACGTCGCCCAAACTTTCCAGCTGAATGCTCGGGTCATGCCTGGGACGAAGAATGGCGCAGCCGCAGAAGCTTGTTCCAGGTTAGTTCACAGCGACCAAAGCAGCACCTGCCAAGACAAACGTGGCGATGAGTATTCGGTGACAGCGTCGCCACCGACTGCCTATAATAATAATAATAATAATAATAATAATAATAATAATAATAATAATAATAATAATAATAATAATAATAATAATAATAGTAATAATAATATACTTGACCCTTGCAGACCGAATAATATGGCTTTCGGTGGGGTTCAGCCTATATTCGATTCCTGCAACACGGACGGATTCATACAGGGCGTGGGACCTACGAATTTTTTCTTGTGTTTACGGGGTGTTGGAAGCGCCCTGCAGAATGCAAATGTTGGTTTGAATGCAGTATTGCCTTAGGGGGGGGGGGGTAACTCCTCATTAGGTGCGAAATTGTACGAAAAAGAAGGAAAACAGGAAATAAGATAATAAATTCAAGGGTACTGTTGAGAATAGCACATCCGAAACGCTCGCGCCCTTATTGGTATCCAGGCATGGGAGTATGCACTCAATTCCGAAGAAAGGATCAATCAACATCGCACTCGGCATGAATTATTCATGCCCGAACGACAAGATACAACCCCCCCCCCCCCCATTTAGTCTTTCTTGTTCTCTTCCACCCTTTTCTTTTACAGTTTAACTTTAACTTTTGACGAAATTATTAGGCACAGATCTTAAATGAACAAGTGGAGATTTAATTATAGCTCTGACATGTCGAGATTACCCGGCGAGCTCAGGATTCAGCCTTCGCGGCTGATGCATACGGCATTCTTTCCGACCTCGAGTTGACGTAAACATTGACCACAAAGAATCAGATCTGCAAGAGGAACGATGAAGTCAAGAAAGAGAAAAGGGCAGGCAGTGTAATTTGATCTGTTGCGCCGAAGAAAACTCGCACCTTAGTTGATATAGCCTAATAGAATTTAATAGGGCGGACGCAGGCACACAAGGGCAAATTTTGTTTGTCCCCGCCTCGTTGTAAAGGACGAGGAATACACACTAAGCTCTAAAAGGCTGCCGAGCAGTTAACGTTCGCCGATGAAAAAAAGCCTAAGGCAACATTTTTTTTTCTTCCCAAGGCCCAGGAGAGAAAACTGCAGGGCGTGGTGAGGCTCTGATAAGTCCTCAGAAGAAGGCGGCACCCTGTCTGAATTGTCTCTGGCCAGGCAACCATGCCCGTGTAAATCGTGTCAGACGGTATTGCTTCGTCCCGGGTGTCGGTAAACAAACTGCATGTGTGTTGATCTGGCGAGCAGAGATTGCCGGACACTTAGTGGAAGCGCGACGCTGTCATCCTACGTTTCTCGGGCATTGTGTTATATTTAGTCATTTACTCTAAATACCGGCACGGGCATTACATAGGGGTGGGATGGATCACAAGTCAAACGTGATTACATAATAAACATCGCTAAATGTCTTAAACAAAGATATATATACATAAACGAGAGAAGAAGGGAAACAGAGGAACTAGATATTTCTTAATCATGCCATATAAAGCCAAGAGACAACGAAATTACAGAAAGCATCAGGGAAATTAGCTGTGGTTGAAATTTAAATGTATAAAATAAGAAAGAAAATGAAAATGAAAGTGGACGAAAAGATAACTTGCCGCCGGTGGTAGCTGAACCCGCCATGGCTCTAAGTGTCGCTGGCGAACACTCCGAGGGCTAGATCTAGTAAACACAAATACCCAAGCTAGTGGACGGTTTGATAGCCGTCGTGGTATCACAATTGGTAGTGCCACTCACGCGCAATGCGGGAGTTGTGGGTTCGGCTCCCACCGGCGGCAAGTTGTCTTTTCGTCCACTTTCATTTCTGGACTATTTGGGGCCTCGCACAGACAAGTACGGGCAGCAGTCAAACTGAGAACAGAACATGGAATCCTCAGCACCCCACCAAACAAGAAGCTCCTCCCACACTTGGATAAATGACTTTTACGAAGATGATAGTGTTTCATATTGTCTCCCGTTGAAGAAAGATGTAATAGCAGGCCTACAAAGGCGACTGTTTCTTTCAATTTAAAGAAGCTATACGCAGAGTGGAAAAGGAATCATAACATAAAGTGTGGATTTTTGATGTTTGCAAGTTTGCGACCCCCAAACTGCGTGGTAACAGGGGAAAGGGGCACACACTCCATTTGCGTCTTCATAGATCACCAAAATTTTCAGTTGGTGATTCACAATTCTGGATTAAACAAGGCCTTGGAAGAAATCTTGGCATGAACTGCATATAACACAAAAAGTGAAGATCGGATGTAAGGGAGGTGTCAGACCTTCCGTGGTGCAGATAGCGCGGAAACGGCGCTCCGTAACAGCCAGTACTTAACAATGCAGAAGTGGGCCACATACATGTACCGCAATGTGTAGGTTGCGTACGATGCAAACTCGAAACTCTTCTTCTAATACCGGACTATTTTCGCGAGAAAGTTTTGGAGATGTTAACGAAAGTTAAACTTCATCATTCTATCAGCAAAAAGAAGCATCCTACCTTCGTGATGCATAATCAAAGCCGGGGGCGGATTACTCAGCGTTCAAAGCGTTCAAGTGAACCGGGTCTTCCGGGCTTAGGGGGCCCCCGAGGACTGGACTGCCGACGAGAACATGATACTTCTCCGAGCCGGCCGGATGCGCGCAGTCTGTCCGAGAGCACCTATAGCACCTAACACCTCTGACGCGTTCAGCGATCCTGCCGTTCAGCAATTCAGCGAGCCTGCCCGTACCGCCGCTGCTTCAACTGCTTGTGACGCTGCGATCTTACGGCGCAGAAACGTTTCAAGTCATCACCGGCAATCTTATTAACGTTTCACAACCATGCCACTATCCCGCATAATAAGCCGTGTATCACATATAATCGCTGCGCGGTGGTTCCGCGAGCTCGTAAAGATTCCACATGCTGTTGAGGTCGATGAGCTGACCACGCTCTTCTTTGGCGAAGTTCACCTTCTTCATGTCCACAGCGGACAAAGCGCTCAAAACATATGAACTGCAACACGGTTAACGCACGCTGGGCGCACAAAACCAGTAGAAAAGAAGCGCTAACCAAGCCACACACAAGGTGCATAACCAACTAACAGGTGTAGACGTCAAAATATCCACAGAACGGCTTAACGGGTGCTACTTGTGGCCAGACAGACAAAAAGCGATAAGCCGACAACCGTTTGCAATATTGATTTAGCTTATTGGGCAACGCTACTTTGCAAACCTTTAGACATTTACGTTACCGTTAACATCACGATCATTTATTTGTGCTTCAGTTCACAAAACAAAAATGAAAACTTTTCTAGCCTGGTCCCCGTGCGCGTCACTTAACAAGAAACGTGACACTTTTATAAGTGCGCCTTAAGTGCAGCTTCTGAAACTCATCACGAATTTGTACTTTTTCTGTACATTCATAAGAGAACGTTTCGTCAAGTTTAACTTGAGTTTAAGGCTCGTTCTTGAATACGGCGGTAAAAGAAACGGCAGCGCAATGGGTGCAACTCGCGCACTATCCGTAGCTACGCAGGAGAATAAAATAGCAACACGCCAAACCTTAGAGAAGGCTCAGCTTCTAGCCGCGCCACAGTGGACGTAGACAGAGTGCAGCCGGCGCGAAGCTTTCGCTAGAGTTTTGTCCGCAGGTTGACTAAGTCTCGTGTGTGCGCGCGACCAGCGAAACCTTCATGTTCTGAACCCCTCTAGTAACTTCTAGTTACTAGAGGACAATCGGATCATCTGCTGACCTTAAAGGTAAGAGGTTCAAAAATTACATCTGATATGAGTATTGGAAGCAACTCGAAGAGCATTTATTATATTTGATGTCGAGTCATTGACACGGGAACATTAATATAGCTTAAAAGTATAGTGGACACTTTTCCTGTGAGATTTGTAGAGCTGCTGTTTTCGCTATTTTGTGAAGATTGAAGCACAACCCACTTCCCTGCGAGGCCCTTGGGAGCATTAAAATAATATTCAGCGGATTAGCATTTGAAGACTTTTAATACGAATGCAATGACTGAGGGCGCGAGTTTGCTTTTCCGTTGCTTCCGTCATTATGAAATAGTTCTATGCATAAGCATCAGATAGAATATTTAGGTGCAGTTTTCTAATTACCTTATTCACAGCGGCAGGTTTCGCCAAGCTTCGACATCTTCTGTTCTATTTTTGTCGTCTTTGTAGACTGTTGGTCTCCTTTCATTCGACTGAGCGAGCGTCGCTGCAGGTGCATCCCGGGTGCTATAACGTAAAGCTATTCCAAACTTTTCTATTCCAATTCTGCAATCAACCTTCCGCTATTGGTCAAAAGCTTTTTTGAACCACCCCCACTTCGCCTGTCTGTCAAGCCAGGGGTGCTATGCAGGATGCGCCGAGTTTGGCGAAACTCGGGATCTTCACGAGCTCTGGCGACACCCCAAGATGAAAGCACAAATGGTACGGAGACACAGTTTATCTTTCGAGAAGCCTCCAGTTTTATTGGTTTATCTAGATTCACTCTGGGTGGCTATCATTCCTTGGGCGTTGCCTTCTGGGCAGTCGACAAACTGGGGCTCACGTGATCATACCGTCGGTGCATGGTCGCGCCTTCTTTCACTTGTTTGTCGTTCCACCAAGTGCATTACACGCACAAGTGAGTTATAAAACAAATGCATTTAATACAATATTATTAGTTAGTTTAACGTGGTTTAAAAGCATTTTAAAGCTTACAAGGTGTACACTGAATATGTATTCGACTAATTTGTAATTTAGTACGCTTCACATTATACCACGAGGGAACGCTGTGGTGGCGTCATCACATACATTCATCGGGCGAGCATGGCGGCTAAACATCGAAGAGGCCCAGTGTAAACAAACTCGTACAACGAGCTTGCAGTGCGCGACGTAGTGATCAGGCTCGACGATGACCACTATTTCTTGGATAGTTCTGTTCCTCCGTGAGCAATCTTTCCGTGCACCCCGAAAGACTGCGAATAGCTTAGGCGATTGTACAGATCGCAACGCGTACTTACTGTTCACGGCACAATCCTGAACAAACAACTTATCCGGTGCTGCTTCTGTGAGTGCGCTGAGTTCCTCCACTCTGCGTGACTGCGAGTGTCACGAATATTGCATAGTGTGTGCAAAAGGAAGACAGCCGATATAGCTACGATGCGACAAGGAGGTGATGCCGACGATGGATCTCGCAACCAACACAGTGACGGAGGCATCGACAAACTGCAGATAAGTATATTTCTACTGTTTCATATTTAGCATAATAATAGTGCACGGATTAAGTCACTTTCGTAGTAACGAACTGAATATCCTCCAGTTTAAAAAAGGCATTGAGAGCCAATGAGTGTTCGTGCTTTTACATGTACGTGGGCCCGCGAAAATATGGAAAAGATAAAGGTAACCTTCACTAACTTAGTGATATAACAGAAGTTCATCAGTGACATTCAGCCCGCAGAATCTATGGAAGAGTAGCTTTATCCAGGTGAAATATCAATCGCAGGTACTGATATAAAGCAGGAAACTTATACAAAAATTTCATGGTTTGAACAGCACATGGGAGGCATTACCGAATCGTGATCGCCACGTTACCGATATCCTTGAAAAATGTTTAGAATCGTTGCATTCTACCGGTTATGCAATATGGGACATAAACCTGGAGGTAAACAAGAAAACTTGAGAAGTCGAGGACTGTGCAGAAAGCGAAGTAACAAAAATTGTTGGAGATAGCATTAAGGCAGGAAGACAGTGGCGTAGTAAACCGTAGCAACTGATATGCTAGTTGAGATTAAGAAAAAAAATGGAATCGGTGGGCAGGCCATGCACATCTTCAATCACTTGTTGCCAATTTATAACAGGTGATTACATTAGCGTGACAGAATGGATGTCAAGGAGAGAGAACTGCAGCCGAGGATGGTAGAAAATTGCGTAATGGGACAAAAATATGATGTTTGTAGGCATAGGATGCAATCAGCTCGCATAAGACGGGATTGTAGGGAGCGCCATTGATTTTGAAGTGAACAAAAGTAGGTTTGTGGTGCTGACAGTAGAGACTCGTGAAGGTTCGAGGACACGTCAGCTGTTGGCACACTAATAAACATTACAATTGGCTCTGAAAAATACAACCCGTTATAAAAAATAAAGCAATGTTGTCCCGACAAATTGTTTTATTATGCATACACTAAAGGCTTCCACAGTCAAGGGCAGTTAGTACCAATAGTGCAATGAGCATTTTTATTTGTAAATAATGGTTTATATGCGGTTGATTCATTCCAACAATCCACTTTTTTTGCAGCAAAACATTCTGCTGCTGGAGGCACTCAACCGCCTGGTGGCAGTAGGCGAGCGCCAGGCACATGCTCTTGAGAGTGTGGCAAGGTCCAGAGGGCTGCTCTGCAACAGTAGGATCAGTGCACTCACTGCTTCCCAGTCGAGCCCCCAGAACACACCTTATAAAGGAGCTTTCAGTTTATTATTTTGTTTATTATTCAAGAGCATAAATAAAATTATTGCAGTAAACATAGTGCTGTGCATATTGGGACACTTGTAACATGCACTTGATGTCTCTTCAATATGGGCAAACACATAAGACAACCTGGACCGTGTAAATGAAAAAGACACTAATGCAGCATATACGTCATTGTGCTGTTTGTTCTTTCTATGTGCAAGAATACAGTGGGTATTGATTAGCCACAAGATGAACGGTGTGTGTATTTCACAATGAGAAGACAGGAAACGGCATGACCTTAATAATGCTATCACCTATAGACTGTGCACATGAATGCAACACTCCCCGATTTAAACGTGCCATTACATGCACATTCGATACCACATATTCTTTAACAATGTCATATATTTGCATGTACTAATTTTCACACAGCTTAAGTGCATGCATAGCTCACTTGTGATGTATCCATTTCATAGGCCAAATAATTGTACACTTTGTCCTTTTGTGTTGTATGAAAAGCGGCATCCTCTAGTCGGATACAACTTCACAAGACAGGAGAGGCCCCGCTCAGATGACCAAAGCGCAGCAGCCGATTGCCTCCACGTCTAAAGAAATAGTCCCTCTCCAATGAGCGGGTATTAGTGCGTCCAGCGGCATGACGTCAGTGTAGAGTGTGTGCCCATTGGTGCAGGCTTGTGTTCACCTGCCGTTGAAGTGCAGATTCTGCGGCCTCCTAAAGTTGTATCCGACTATAGAATCACGTAATGCCTTGCACTGGTTGCATAGACTTTAGCAACTTGATAGCACACAATGATCAGGAACAGAAATCTATAAAGGCACCCAAGCAAAGCTGGCTGGCCACACTTCCTATGAGGGGCTGTAAACAGTTCTCACCAAATATTCCCATGACATCCTTGAAAAAGAGGTGGTGTTGGGCACTTTAGAATCAAAAACAGATTACAGTGAATGTTGTGTACCACGTGAAAACAAACTGAGCTTGGTTATCTGCACAGCATGTAATGAAAGCTTGTGCTTCACATAGGAAACAAAGTGCTCTGTCCAGTACAACTGTCGAGTTTGCTGTGGCACCTATTATGTCATTAGTGTCAACATACAAATTTTCAAAGGCCATTCATTTCACCATTATTTTTGTATGATGGTTCTTTTAATCAGTGCTTGTATTACATGAGCAGGTGGATTTGAAAGCAAAGCTTTGTTTGCAAACCTTCAGACTTCCATAATTGTGTGGCAAGGCACTGGCATGGTGTCGAATAGCTCACACTTCCTCGGTCCTGCACCAAAGAGGCCCAATGCTCTATTTGAAGTTGGATCGCACAATTCGACGGCACACAAAGAAGAGTAATACACACAGCAGAGCGTTCTGCTGTGTGTATTTCTCTTCCTTGGTCCTGCACCAAAGAGGCCCAATGCTCTATTTGAAGTTGGACCGCGCAACAATTCGTTGGTACACAAAGAAGAGTAACACACACAGCAGAGCGTTCGGCTGTGTGTATTTCTCTTCTTTGTGTCCCGTGGAATTGTGGTGCAATTCAGCTTCAAGCTTCTATACCGATACAACGAGTCTTCGACCTCACCAATGATCTAGTTATTAAGCCACAATGGCGCACATCTTTGAAATGTCCCAACACGAATTAGCTTTCCAACAAATCAACACAAGCATAAAATTTTGCTGCACAGGTGTATGCACGTGCCATATTCTGTACCACTCAACTTGCAGGAATCAAAGGGGCAAGCATTAACCAGCCTTACTGCTGCCGTTACCATCATCATCATGACACCAACAGAAAGACAGTGCTGCGTTTCAGTAAAGGGAGTGCCGGAGGGAAAGGCGTGACAGCGAGGCTTGAGGCTCACAATAAAAATAGCATTTACAAGACATGTTCAATGCCAAAATATGCTGCATATTGCTCATCCTACTTTCACATTGCGGCAAGCTTTTACACGTTTGAGCATGTCACAGTTTGTGTAATCATTGCTCTAAAGCTGTACAAAAGGTCTATTCACTCTGAAATCTTTATTTATATCATGGCGGGTTAAAGACCCACTTTTCATTGGCGTCTGCACATTTCTCCCGATATGTAATTTTGCCTTGGTGGTTCACAACATCTTCACGCACACCGAGTTCTGCAGAGCATTGGATCTGCATTGTTCTACTGCTGAAGAATTAGAGCCCTATTATGAGACGAAAATATACGATTTGTCCATACAGAATAACGCTGCCCCCCCCCCCCCCAAAAAGAAATACACTGAACCACTGGCACATGCACCAACAGTGAACACAGCAAACACTCTGAAGGATTTTCTTCATGCAAGCCAGCAAACTAAGATTCTCAATGCATTTTCATTTTGCCATAAATGCATAGGCACAACCGGCTTGGCGCGACATCCGCATCTCGCACTGCAACAAATTGTGCAATGCCTTGCTGTTTCATAGTGTGGCCGATAGATGACGCATGACCAAAATTCAGCATTATGCATACTAAGTAACTTGTACTAAGTGCTAAGTAATCTCATAAAAAAACCCAAGTTCTTTATGAGATTAGCATTCACAGGGTACTTCACACAATTTGTGATATCCATTTATCTATTTATACTTCATTAACCTCTTTCCCAAAAAAAGTGAGCCATTTGGAAGGCACCCTGAGACAAGTAGAACAATCGGTAAAAAGTCAGCAACCAGCGAAAAAGTCAGTATCATAGGCTGCCGCATGTGTGACGTCGGAAACACAAAATTTAAGTCGGCTACAGAGAAGTGACAAATTTGGCAATATGATGCGTCTAGACATTGCTTCAATGCTAATCACAGTAACGCTGACATTGAAGGCACCTTAATTCCTACGTACGTTGCGTCGACACACCCGACTACGTTCGTAATGTTTCCGCGAAGAAGCGTTTTTTTATAAATGCCCGCTCAGCCGCAGTCTTCGGGAAAGGCAGCCACCGCTTCCGCACTGCCGCATCAATAAGCGCATCAGTCATCTCTGACACAGAGGCTCACAATAGTTTGATGACGTCCAATGTAACGCTCGGCGCCGACGCTTCCCTGAAAACTCCCAGTCCCGTAGAAACGGAGGGCGCAGAGGACTTGCTCTTCAACGGTGAGCGAATGAAGCCCGCCACGCTGTCTCCACAGACGAGAGTCTTCGCCTAGCTCGTCACACAGCCAGCGCACTGATGTCTTCGACAGGCCAAAATGACGCTGAAACTCCACGGCGGTCATGTACGCGAACGGGTCCAGACGGTCATACTGACGCTTGCTGCCGCTGGCTGCAATAACACAGGCTGCTGCTGCCGCCACCATGTTCCCGAGTTGAACTCGGAGGGGGTTTCGCGATGTACGAGTTTAGCACGAGTTCGCCTGTCAATCAAAGCCAGAGGTGACGCCCCGCGCGAGGCATGTAACTCTTGTGCGCGCACCCACCACGGTTGGGCCACGCCCAACTTATCTTTCGGCAACAGCGACGCGGTGCCGAGCTGAGAGGCATCAACAATATTCACCACCGACATAAAACACGCACAACACACTGTCATCGGTGATGTACTGCGCACTACTATAAAAACAAAGCGTTGACTGTCGCTGGCTTCTCGGGCTGAGATGGCCCCACAGCACGGTTTCATTGCCTGCATTGTGGCGACGTAGCGCACAGTAAATAATTATCGGCACGTCACTGTAGCTGCTTGCAAAGCGTCGATGCGCCGAGGGTGACGACGATGCTGAGGAGTGCGTATCGCAGCAGTCGTTTGAGATGGCTGCTCTGTCATCGGTGATATATCGGAGCCACAACGTCGTAAACACGATCAGCGTCCGAGAATCGCTCGCTCTTCTAGACCCAGTGCAATGGCATTTCTTCATCACAAGCACTGCGCACCAAACAGTTCCACCACCTTCCTCAGTTCGAAGTCTCATTTCATAGCCGCACACAAGAGCCCTCACCTGCCAAAATGCGATTGCTGCGGTGTCGTTACGATATCCTTCTGCGATCGCTGTTGGCTCCAGCATAAGTAATCCGCAAGCACCTTGGTGCGCACAAAACACTCAAATACTGCGTACATGCGCTCAGAGGCACTTTCACTGGGCAAGCGATGACAAGCGATGAATTGTGTCGATGGGAAGCACGCACTTCTTCGCAATGCATCGCCGAGCCTTCGCGCACAAAGATAAACTGGTACATTTTCACTAAACTGCGTCACTACGGTCACTACGGACCACCATTTTGCATCGACAGCCGTTGCTCCCGTATTTATGACTAGTGTATCGCTTTTAGTTGGTAAAGCGGGGGCCTTAAGGCGCCTGCGATGAACAGCCGTACAACGGCGCTGCGTTTCTATTCCCCTAATAGAGAAAGAGTGGTGATCACTGACATTATTGAGAATAGCACTGTAGCGCCCCTAGGCGACTTCTCACCGTATGAACTGCCTCGTGCGTGCGACCCGCTTCAATGTATCCGCTTCTAAGCTTTCGCCTCACTGTCGCCACTCGCGGCAAGAAGTGCAAAATTTAATAATTTGCTCGATCTCCGTTTGTCATCAGAAATTTCTAGCATTCAAAACGAAAAACAGACACTTAAAGAAATAAAAATGTTCGTTATTTTATTTGTTGTATTTTAACGTATTCGTTTGAGCGAAAGCGTAGGTGCAAGAATGCGCCGCATGTACCCTGTTCGCATTCGATCGAGGATATAAAGATAGTTGCCGAAAGAGGAGGCACGCCCTTGACGCGCCCGGGAAAGGCGTGGCAAGCGGCTCACGGCAAGTCTGCAGACAGACAGCGGGAGAGTCACGGTATCGCTAAGTTGCGATAATCCGTTGATAACAATACGCGGCGCTGGCGAGTTTCGTTGTGCAGCCGTCTGCGCTTGAAACGTGGAAGCAGCGTGCCGCGCAGGGTGCGCTCATGTTGTCATACGCGGCTTTTTGTCTACATATTTTTTTGCCTGCAGCCTTTGCGCGTTTCACGCTATCTCCGTTCACTGACTGTCGTCGAGCAAACTCGGGTAAAACTCGGGTGAACGAGAAACTCGGCGCATCCTGCATAGCACCCCAGGTCACGAAAACCGCGATAGCTCCCCATCT
The DNA here is from genome assembly GCF_023375885.2 of Dermacentor andersoni. Classification (NCBI taxonomy): domain Eukaryota; kingdom Metazoa; phylum Arthropoda; class Arachnida; order Ixodida; family Ixodidae; genus Dermacentor; species Dermacentor andersoni. The sequence goes on from NC_092814.1 coordinate 139,586,875, forward strand.
GATATGACGCGTACACACTGATTATGCATGACTGGACCGAACAAAAGAAAAATAGTTATTTCTCATTCGACGCCTTTTCACCATTACCCCTCGACTATTGGTCAAAGGTTTTCTGGCTACACCCACTTCACCTACCTGTCACGCGACGTCACGAAACTGCGAAAGCTCACCGCGTCAAAGTGACGTACGCATTAAAGATGCTTTAATATGCCGAACAAAACTGGATTTTTTTCTGAATAGCTGCAGGCTGCCCCGTTCCAAAAGGAATAAAAGATGGCTGCCGCCGATCGATTGGGCAATGGCTTCTCGCACCTGCCGGAGAGCATGGGTTTATTTGCGTACAATAAAAGTTTTTGCGTGGCCGTGTAACGTTATCGAGCACTTTCGGCATGTTTATGCCCTCGCTCTGCAAACTCTTCTTTGCTGAGGGTCCCTTTTAGCGGCATTCTTAACCTTCCGTTGCATGCCGCCGTGATTTTCGACCAGCCACGTCGAGCCAAGTAAAGGAAAGCAGACCAATCGCAGACGCCGGCACCACCCTTTTCATCCGGTAATCGATCTTCAGTGCAGTGGCTCTGCCCCATCGAAACCCTCTCCACTTGAGCGTGCTCCTCGCCCCTTGTCAGCCAATTAGATAAGACAAGACGCTCAGCGTATGCAATGTTATTCGTTTTTATAGCAAACAAAAGTGACATCCTATAAATGAGGAGAGCGTTTGATTGGTCTGTTCAGAAAACCCTGCGGGTCACTGCCCGATGCTTGTGTCGGCAGTTAGGCAAATTTGACGTCGGGAGATTGGAATAAAAACATATTGGAATAGTTTTACGTTATAGGGTTTTGAAGATACGTGAGCAATAATGACCTAGAGATCTTATCGTAAGCTGAATTCCTGTTGTATCGCCTCATTTTGTGAACTGCCTTCATATTGTAGACAGGTCCGGATCATGTCGAGTTGGTAGACAGGAAGCAGAAGAAACCCAGACAATGCGATAAACTCGCGTTGGCGAGTTTATCGCCAACGTCAGCTTTCTTTGGCAATTTTTCATTGCCTTGGTAAATTACCGCTATCGAACTCAAAAATTTCTTTTGAGATTATTCCTCATTGCTGCTCTTAATAAAGAGTAATTCTGTAAAAACATAGTTCGCATAGCTTACTCATGACTTCGTAAACTTGGCTTGCAGGCTTTGTGACTGTACCATGCCGCGGAAAAAGTTGCTCTCGGCGCCATTTATCAACAGTGAATAAAAAGCACCTTAGCGACACTTTAGAAAAGATAAATGCCTAAGCTTTCTAGCTATTTTGCTAGCGACAAGAACCCGGCCAGTAATGCGTCGACCAGTGAGGCCAATGATGGTGACCAAGCAGACCGTGCGCCCAGCGAGACTGTTTGTGCTGAAGCAGGAGTAAGCGAGGCACTCTCGTCAATGGCTTTAAAGTCAACAGCCTCAACGAGCACGTTCGAAGAACCAACTTCATCGCACACTACAATGAAGCCTGTTTCTTCAGGGACGAGCAGCCCGACCGCGACAGACCAGGCATTCCTTGGTGAGGGTCCTTGTATGTCTATGGATCGCGCTGACTGTTTCCTCTGCACGCAGCCTCTGTAAATTTTTGGGTGGCAAAAACCCAGGATGTGTGTGAGAATGCTAGAAACATGCAAGGTGATTACTCTCGCTCGAAGAGGCACTTTCCGCTAACTGACGCGGACCCGAAGGGCAACCACCACCACTTCAAACAACGATTGTTCTATGCTCACCGCACCAACAGCGAAGTTGTCTTGCGCGAATGGCTGCTGTACAGTCCCTCCAAAAGATGCGTATATTGCTTTCCTTGTACTCTAATGTCGGCAAGAAACGGCCAACTTTCGGAGCCAGATGGGTTCAGTTCATGGAACGAGGCATATGCGAAGTTAAAGATACACGAGTAACGTGAGTGTCATAGACAATGATTGCATGACCTGTGCAAGCGACATTTTCTTAGAACCTCAGCTATTCGATCCCTAGAAGAGCACTACACGGAACAGGCACTTACTGGAGAAATGTCCTTCAGCGCGTAGTTGCTGCTATAGTGTACCTGGCAGAATGAGGGCTTTGTCTAGGGGGATCTAACGATTTAATCGGGTATCCCCAAAATGGCAACTTCCTTGGGCATCTTGAACTGATTGACAAGATTGATCCTTTACTTGCTCCACGTATAAAGAACTTTGGGAACGCTGGACGTGGCAAGACATCCTACCTCTCCTCAATCATTGTGGAAGAGGTTGTAGAAGCTCCTGGAACTGAAGTCCGAAAAAAAATCACTTGTGAGATGGCAAGTGCCAAGTACTTCTCTCTTTCGGTTGATAGTACACCTGATTCGACTCGCAGGGATTAAGCTACCGTGGTCATTCGCTACGTCGCTAACGAAGAGCCTAAAGAACATTTTCTCTGGTTTTTACCCATAACCAGTCACAAAGAGGAAGATCTCGCGAAGTCAACGCTCGACTTCTTAAAAAAATCTTCGAGTTAACTTTGAAGATCGTCGTGGCCAGTCATACGACCACGCAAGCAATATGACTGGCAAATACTCCGGCATGCAGGCTCACTTGAAAAAATTAATTCGCAAGCAAATTTTTCCCTTGTGCTGCTCACTCACCCAACCTGGTCTGGGCGCATGCTGTAGATTCTTGTGGGCAAGCCGTTAGTTTTTTTCGGGCTTGTACAGCGTATATACGTTTTCTTTGCTGCGTCTACTCATCGCTGGGCTGTACTCCAGGCTCACTTGAAAGAAAACGCGACAGCGGTAATCCCAAAGCAACTCTCAGACACGCGGTGGTCAGCACGAGCTTATGCAACGAGGGCTCTCGTGGCACGTTCTAATGAAATCAAAGTCGCCTAATGGAACTATCCGAAGATCATGATGAACGAGCAGAAACGAAGTACGAGGCAAATTCTTTACTGAAGGCAATGACAACGTTGGAAACTGCGCTGATGGGCGAGTTTTGGGAAATAGTTTTGCAACTCTTCAACGCCACCAGCAGTACTTAAGAGCCTACCACTCTCATTGAATGCTGCCGTAAGCCTGATGAAATTGTTTTGCTATAACGTACCCGGCTTAAGAGAGGGGTTCGATGAAATTGGAAAGCTTGCGAAGGAAGCGTCGGGCAATACTTTGTACAAAACAAGCACCCAGAGAGAGCGACAACAATCGACACATTACGACAGCACTGAAGACACGAGCACGCCTGAACCACAATATCCTTCAGCTAAGTTCCGCTGTGAAACCTTCTTCGTCATAATTGACAATCTCCTGCACGCTGTCACAGCTCGCTTGAGCGCCTACACCGAAGTCTGCTCGCTGTTTGCTGTTATTACAGATCGGAACTGCTTTTCCCCAGCGCAGAGGCGCCTGTATGCAATGGAGCTCGTGAAAAAGTATCCTTCTGATTTGGCTGGCACATTTCCCGATGAGCTTTAACAGTTTACTACATTTGCGAGCAACGAAGGCTGTTCTTTTGTGGCAGACATACTGAAACTTCTAATTCGTGAAAAGCTTGAAGGTTCATTCCCAGATGTTCATGTTGCTGTTACAATTTTTCGCGCTTGATGGTCCCAAATTGCATTGGCGAAGGATGATTCAGCAAGCTGAAATTTATCAAGAACAGGTTTCGAGGACCGATGACTAACAGCTGCCTCAGCTGTTTGTCGCTGCTGAGCGTGGAGACAGAGATTCTTAGGAGGGGCAATGTTGAAGATCTCATCTACAAACTGTTCCAGCAAAGGGCACGAAAACGATTGTAGAAACGTACATACCTTTCTTTAATTTTCTTGAAAGATGAATGAAAAAAAAGAACATGTTCATACGTATACCCGCGCCATTTCAATGTGGAATTTCTGCGAAACGCATAACCTATTTCCTACACGTTGCAGAAGTAGAAACATTTGGTAAAACTGTAAACTTATTTTGCAATTTAATACCAAAAAAGGCGTGTGCAGTAGGATTGTGGTTCCTTCCTTTATAAAAGTGGATATTGTCTGCAAAAATGTAAATGTATTACCTGCTTAGAAGTGAACGATCTGTGCATAAATGAAAATATTGTATGATTGTTTATTCCAAAGTGTCATTAAAAACATTTACGCTTCTTTGACTATGCACCAACTAGCCCGACAAATCTTAATGCCGTCTATGTATCTTCGTCTCCTGGTTCAATTCCGATGACAATCTCCACGTACTCTGCGAGAAAGTAGACGCCCAGGCGATGTTCATAAACACTCCGGAGATCCATCGAGTAAATAGGGCATGTGTTCTTTGTAGTGCATTCTAGAAAGTGTCAAGTCTCAAGAATAAAGAGAGGGTAAGGCGGGAGGGGGGAGGGGCCCCCTTCTTTTTTTGAACCGGGCCCTCAGCGATGTTTATCCGGCCCTGGTGAAAGGTTACGAAAACCGGAGCGCTTGTGCTTCTAGACATTTCAGAGTCTCGCTTCATTGTACAAGATTCCCCCCAGGGCTACAACTGGGGGAGTGAGCAAGCAATAATGCACCCATTCGTAGTATTGCTGCCCATAAAGAAAAATTGTAGTCAAGAGTTTCTTTGTTATTTTCGGCTGTACAGAGCACGACGCTGTTTCAGTGTCCGCGTTCCCGGCAGAGGGTGTGACAGTTCTCAAGCACCAGTTGCCACATTTACGACAAATTCTATACTTTTCTGACGGAGCTCGAGCACAGTACATAGTAGGCGCCAATATTACGTAGTAGACGCCAAATCACAGACAAGTATATAAGGTGTTACAAAAGAGCTAACTTTGACATAATAAACTTGGAACTCTGTGCATAGTCTACTCAGTTCTTCGAAAATCATTTACATACATCAGTTATAGATAATTGGATGTTTCTGAAAAGTACGCCATTAATCTAATTAACATGTAAATTCCTGCCATCAAAATAAGGTGTTATAGTTCCACACCCTGGTTCAACGAGCGGCTTCGACGCCTGAACAATAAGAAAAAGCAACTCTATAAGAATGCTGACAACAATCGTCTTTTTAGTTCATGGCAACGCTACAAAATATGCGAGAATGACTACCAATCTTTGCTAAAAAGTACGAGACGCAATTTTTTCAAGTGACTTTTCTTCTCACATCGTTACAAACTCACGACGTTCTTGGCGTGTGCTAAACCCAAGCAGCCATCCTGACATCGTAATTACTGACGCGAACGATGACGTGCTCTCCGATCTAGAAAATTCAAACTTATTAAACGTTACATTCGCGTCAGTCTTTACGCACGAAGACATAACATCATGCCCTGTCATCAACATTCGCAGTGATATAGCGATGTCCGAAATAATTATTACAGAAACAGGAATTTACTCATTATTAAACAATATTAAATTATCTTCGGCATCTGTTCAGTTTGGGTTCAACAACAACATAATAAGAACTATATCGGCTGGCCATTCACCACTTCTATGTGCCTTTTTCACGTTCTCATTATCATCCAATATCATTCCTCAAGACTGGTGGGTTGCTGAAATTGTTCCGATCTTCAAATCTGGCGATCGCTCATTGCCAATCAATTATGTCCGCATTTCCTTAACCAGCACGGTCTGACAGGTGATGGCGCAAATATTAGACAGCTTTAGTTTAGCGTACGTAACTATAGCGTACGCTATACGCTATAGTATATCGTACGCTACGAAGCGTACACACTCAGGTCATACATTAAGCACTCAGGTCATAAATCACCCTGAAGAGCACAGCGTCATTTTTAAACAACAGCATGGCTTCCGCAAGGGTTATCGTGCGACACTCGACTCGCTCGGTTGTGCACAAGTTATACAGCGCACTAGATTCTGAATTTCAAGTATACGTCATTTCTTTGTTTACTCGAAAGCTTTCGCTCGCTTTGCTCTCTACAGACTATTGCAGAACCTGATGCAACTTAATATACACCATAACGTCGTGGCATGGATGAAAGAGCTCCTTTCACTTAGAACACAATATACATCTATAACAGCTCTAATTCATCCTCTGTGGATGTAGCCAGTATTACAAGTGATCGGTCCATGGCGGCCGCATTTCGATGGGGGCGAAATGCGAAAACACCCGTGTACTTAGATTTAGGTGCACGTTAGAGAACCTCAGGTGGTGTAAATTTCCGGAGTCTCACCCTATAGCGTGCCACATAATCAGATCGTGATTTTGGCACGTTAAACGCCATAAGTTAATTTTTAAAAATTAACAAGTGATCATTCGGTATACTACGCAATCGTCCGCGAAAAGTGTAATGCGTGAGGACACGCACTTAATCAAGTCAGTATTGTAAATTAGAAAAAGAACAATGAGCCTAGAGTGCTATCCTGAGGTTGCCAAATCCTGCAATCCGGTCTTAACACTATTAGAAATTGGAGCAAGACATTGTTGATGACGCTCAATGAATCTTAAACGAAGTTAATGTCATTTGCTCATGGTAATGCCTGGCTGCCAATCGCGTATGTTTTCAATAGCATTAATGTCTAACGTTGTACTACACACAAATACCTTGGAGTCCACTTTCAATGTGATTTAACTCATCGATGTTACTACTGCTTCAGCTAGCCGTTCGCTCATCCTAGTCAAACGTACTTTGAAGCAGGCACCTCCCCCGATACGTAAGCTCGCATACCTTACACTTATTCGTTCGAAAATAGAAAATGCTTCCGCCATTTGGAACACTGATCAGGCATACCTAACTCAGAACATGGAATCCTTGCAGAACCGTGCTGTGCGCTTTATATTTTCTGATTACTCACGTCATTGTAGCATCACGTGGCTGAGAAGTCGAGCTCAGTTAGAAAACTTGGGCCCTATAACGTAAAACTATTCCAATGTGTCTTTATTTCAATATCCTGAAGTCAAATTTGCTTTAACCGCCGAAGCAAGCACTAGGCGGTCACCCGCACTGTTGTCTGAACCGACCAATCAAACGCTCTCCTCGTTTATAGGAGGTCGCTTTTGTTTGCTTGCAAAACGAATAACATTGCCTACACTGAGCGACCTGTCTTATCTAATTGGCTTATAAGAGGCGAGGAGCACGCTCAAGTGGAGAAGGTTTCGATGAGGCTGACCCAGTGCACTGAAAATTGATAACAGCATGAAGAACGTGGTGCCGGCGTCTGCGATTGGTCCGCTTTCTCTTACTTAGCTTAAGATGGCTGGTAGAAAATATTGCGGCGGCATGCAACGAAAGGTTAAGAATGCCGCTAAAACGGATCCTCAGCAAAGAAGAGTTGGCAGAGCGAGGTCTTAAACTTGTCAACAGTGCTTGAAAGCGTTACACAGCCACGAAATAATTTTTCTTGTGAGCAAATAATCGCGTGCTCTCCGGCAGGCGCCAGTAGCCAGTGCCTGAGCGATCGGTATGGTATGGTATGAATAACTTTATTTAGGTCCTGAGGGATCAGTCTGGAACTGGATGCGGTGGCAGCCATATTTTATTCCTTGCGGAGCGGAGCAGCCTGCGGCTATTCAGAAATAAATTCAGTTTTGTTCGGCATATTAATGCATCTTTAGTGCGTATACGCCACTTTGACGCGGTGAGTTTTCGCGCTTTTGTAACGTCGCGTGACAGGGAGGTGAAGCGGGTGCAGCCCGAAAACTCTTGACCAATAGCCGAAGGCTAATGGCGAACAGGCATCGAATCAGAAATAACTATTTTTCTTTTGTTCGGTCCAATCGTGCATAATCTGTGTGTACGCGTCATATTAGATGGGGAGCTATTGCGGTTTTCGTGACGTCGCGTGACAGACAGGCCAAGTGGGGGTGGTTCAAAAAAGTTTTTCATCGATCGCGGAGGGCTGATTGCAGAATTCGAATAGAACAGTTTGGAATAGCTTTACGTTATAGCGCTCCTGATCACATGGTTGCAATATCGCGCGTCTTTCACTCTGCCACAAGCTTTATCATCATTGAATTCTTCACGATCATTTCTTTCAGTCTCCTGCAGCAATTTTTCCACACCGCAATGACCCGTGCAAAGTTAAGCGCTCAACATGCCACTCCCATCGTTTTGCAAGTTCATTCGCCCTAAACACTATAACTGAATGAAATAGTTTGCCATCCCACATGGCTAGTGAAGCCAACAAACAAGGACACCAAGGACAACACGGGGGAAATTACTTGTACTTACTAAGTGAAATAAAGAAAATATCAATTAATGAAATTGAAAGTGGATGAAAGGACAACTTGCCGCAGGTGGGGAACGATCCCGCGTCCTTCGCCACTTTCAATTTCATTAAGTTTTATTTTCTTTATTTCACTTAGTAAGTACAAGCAATTTCCCAGATGTTGTCCTTGGTGTCTTTGTTTGTTGGCTTCTTATGATATGATTAATAAAAATCGGGCCTCTCGGTTAAACCCCTTCCTTCTCGTTCATGGCTAGGGAAACTAACATAGGCAAGTTCCAGGAGCTACTGCACACTGAGGATGTGAATTGACATTTATTTTTTTTCCTTCTTTTCCTTTTCTCCATTCGTATTCACTGTAATTTATTTTGGTCCTCTTTAGTGATAACTTACTGTCTCTGCCTATTTTTCTGGTTATTCCGTTCTGTGACCCTTGATAATATATATGCTCTGTACTAATATTCAGTGCATTGTAACTTGAATGCAGTGCACATGTATCATTTTAAAAAAACTTATTTTGTGTTATGCTTGCAGTATGCTTTTATTTGTCAACATTGTTTTAATTGATTAATTTATATTGTTTAGAGTAGTGTTACGATTTAATGTTTCACTAAATGTTCTAGTGCTCATGTATTGTATTAGCCCCTGCCCTATGTAATGCCCTCTTTGAGTGCCTATAGGGGTACTTCCGAAATAAAAAAAATAAAAGAAAGGAACAACGGAATCCTTCCTTTCTTTACGCCAAGCGATCACATTTATGGTCTACTCAGCTCTGCAATCAAGTAGATGACTTCCGAATTGGTGCAGAATAAAATTTTATGCTACAGCTCATGGCAAGAGTGCCTGCGACGGTCTTGCAGGTACCGTGAAACGCCTAGCAGCCTGATCCAGTCTTCAGGGTCCATTTAATGACCGAATCATGACGCCACACCACCTGTTCTCGTGGGCAAAGGGGAACATCAAAGGGATAACTATTCTTTGGGTTCCAAAGGAAAGTGTTAAAAAAAGAGGTAGAACTGGCCCTGCGGTTCAGCATAGTGACTACCATGAAAACGAATTTAATAAAACAACAAGAAATCGTGAAAAAAAACTAAATTTATTTTGATATGTGTCTTTTATTTTCAATAAGCATATCTATTATCAACATATTTATCATTATACATACAGCTCCGCTGGTCATCAACTTTCGCAGAGTGGAATGGCTCTGAATTTTTTAATTTATGGTCTTTTATTTTGTGAATTATAAAGCGAAGCGCCAGGTAAAAAAAAAAACACGACTCAACATCTAGTGGTGGACTTAGAAGAAAGACAGTGTCTTCCTGGGCGAATTAGTGCGCCATGTGGTTTGTTATCTAGACTGCACTATCTTTGGGATGAGCCCAAAATCTTAAACTGGAATCTATCCGGGATTGGCCCATATTTTTTGTAGAGCCAGACTACCGGTTCCAGTTTTAGGCGCTTACTGTACGTGGGAATTATTGTTATTCGAAAACATATATACTTTTACCAGGAAAGGGAAAGCGAGGAGCAGGCCGGCAACTGCCACCGGAAGGGGCACGACGCCTGCCTACCCTTCAGAAGGGAGGTGACAGCAATGCAGAAACGGAAGGTAGGAAGGAAGGGATGAAAGAGGAAAGAAAGAGCAACAGGACAAATCTAAAGAATAAAGTAGAACACAGTACAGGGGCCCTATAACGTAAAACTATTCCAAACTGTTTTTATTCCAATCTCCTGACGTCAAATTTGCATAACCGCCGACGCAAGCATCGGGCGGTCACCCGCAGGGTTGTCTAACAGAGCAAGGAAACGCTCTCTTCATTCATAGGACATCAATTTTGCTTGCTTCAAAAACGAATAACATTGCCTACGCTGAGCGGCTTGTCTTATCTAATTGGTTGACAAGAGGCGGGGAGCACGCTCAAGTGGAGAGGGATTTCATGGGGCCGAGCTACTCAACTGAAAATAGATAACTGGACGAAGAAGGTTGTGCCGCGTCTGTGATTGGTCCGCTTTCCCTTATTTACCTCGCGGTGGTTGGTCGAAAATCGCGGCGGCACGCAACGGAAGCTTAATAATCACACAAAAATGAATCCTCAGCAAGGAAGAGTTGGCAGAACGAGGTCGTAAACGTGCCGAAAGTGCTCGAAAACATTACGAGGCCACACAAAAAGCTTAATTATACGCAAATAAACCCATGCTTTCCGGTAGGTGCGAGTAGCCAGTGCCTGGGCGATCGGCGGCAGCCATCATTTATTCCTTTCGGAACAGGATAACCTGTGGCTATTCAGAAGAAAACTCAGTTTTGTTCGGCATATTAATGCATCTTTAACCCACACATGTCACTTTGACGCGGTGAGCTTTTGTGGTTTTGTGACATCGCGTGACAGGCAGGTGAAGTTGGTGCAGCGCGAAAGCCTTTGACCAATAGCCGAGGGCTAATGTCGAAAAGCCGTCGAATCAGAAATAACTATTTGGCTTTTGTTAGGTCAAATCATGCATACTCACTGTGCACACGTCATATCAGATGGAGAGCTATCGCGGTTTTCGTGACGTCCCGTGACAGCCAGGCGAAGTGGGCGTGGTCCAAAAAAGTTCTTAACCAATCGCGTAGGGCTGATTGCAGAATTGGAATAGAAAAGTTTGGAATAGTTTTACGTTATTGCACCCTAGAACACACACAGTAGGGCCGGTTTCTGAAGGTCACGCTACTACAGAACGTTGAATAGAATAGTTTCGACGCTACAAACATGAACCTAAGTGAGTTAACTCTAGAAAAGTAAGTAGAGTGCGATGAGCCTCAGCACGTTTAGACGCACAACCACTGCGGTACAAACATTCGTCAAGTGTCGTACACCGCAGGCCAAGGAGATGATAATCTCTCACTAGCGACATGCGCTGCGCACTGAAAGCGGTACACTCCAGCATCAGGTGCTGAAGTGTCTCGCAGCAGCCACAAGACGTACACAATGGACTTGCCACACGTCCTTGTCTGTATAAACGTTCGCGCACGTTCACGCAGCCAACCCTCAGCTTGAGTAGTTGCGCTCTAGCGCGACGAGGCAAGCCTCGACCGCGACTTGGCACATGTGGGTTTAATTTGTTTCGCCGTTTTTGTAACGTTAGACATTATTACTGCTCTGTACGTAGCTCTACGCTAACTTTGCGCGTCTTTTTCATTTCAAGGTTAATTTAGACGCCTGTTTCCTTGTCCCACATGAACCAGGCATCAAAGCGACTAAATTAAGAGAAGAAAGTGGCCAGGAACCGACACCCCACGAGCCCCAAATCAATCTGAAGTTGCCAAAAAATAACTTGCCTTCAAAAAGAAAAAGAAGAAACACGTGAAAGGGGCCCGGCTGAAACGCCGACCAACGTGCTGTGCAGTGAAGGCGAAACAAGTAGATGCTACGCGCAACCTTGTGATTGTGCAGTTCAAATATTTTTTTCTTGCTTAAAACAAAATTTACTATTTTAAATCTTTATAAATAAATAACCTGTAAAGCATGTTATACAATGCTGATTAAGCCATATTTTTACTTGAATCCCTACATTGTGAAAATGAAGCCACAAATTGAGCTAGAACGTCATTTTCTCTATTTTTGTCATGACTTTAGCAGAAAATTTAGGGTTCATTTCTTGTCAGAGTATCTTTATCATCTAGTAAACACACATATAAAGCCAATGTTGTTAATATATTCCTCATGCAACAGCTAGTTCTTTTTATCAGAAATATTAAATAAGCGGCGATTCTCGGCTTTTTCTCAAGACAAAAAATAATGTAAATTAAAACGAAAAGTAACAAACGAAATTTGTCATGAAAGAGTAGCGTCTGCAGATTATAGAAGAAAAGCGCAGTAACAGGTCAAAGCAACAAGTTTGTGTAAAATTTTCTGCCTGACATCGTTTCAGTTGTGTGCGCAACCTTCGAAGTGCCCTCACGGCATCAGACTTTTTTTTCTGAAATAAAAAGGAAAACGCTTGAAAATTTATTACCCAGATTGAGGTAAAACAGTATTATTTTTTTTCAGCAGAATTGTAGATGGTCAAAAAATACCTAGTACCCTTGAGGTCGGATGACCTATAGTATAATAATATAGTATATATGAACATATAGTCAAGTAAGAAGTCAGAATAATATAAGCCATTATAAATCTGAAATTGTACAATAGGTGTTATATCATCAATATACAAGCTTTATACATGTTTATCACAAAAACGTTAAAAAAGAGAAACAAGAAAAGAAGAAAGGAAAAGTGGAACTTGAAAAACACCAAACACCTAGAAATAATTACACCTTCCCAATGAATGAGTTGTGTTAGATGAGGGATGCAATGTTTTCTGAGAACTCATTGCAATGTCTAATAACAAGCAAGAGTGCCGAAAAAGACATAGGTTGGCACGCGAGAATATCAGCTGGACTTTCAATTTATGGTCCAGGCGAGGGAAAGCGCGATCGGCTGGTTTTATATGCAAGGCAGCGAAGAAAGACTCGCTGCAATGCAGCTTAAGAAAAAAACAAAAAAAACAGAAGACTAAATAAGTGACGTTTTGAGAGAAATGGTAAGTTTAGGGATTTCTTTATTTCTGTTACGCTAGACGTTCGTGAGTAGCTCTTGAGAATAAATCGGGCAGCTCTATCGTGAAATTCACGTTTATCTACGAGATACGACTGATGGGGTTTCTAATTAGTACTGCATATTCTATTAAATCAATTATCGGGTTTCACGTGCCAAAATCAAGATCTAATTATGAGGCACGCCGTAGTGGGGGACTCCGGAAATTTGGACCACCTGTCGTTATTTAACGTGCACCTAAATCTAAGTCTTTTCGCTTCCATCGAAAAGCGGCCAACGTGGCCGGGCTTCCATCCCGCGACCTCGTGCTTAATAGCCTAACACCATAGCCACTAAGGAACCACGGCGGTTGTATTCTAGTTTTGATCTGACTAGTGTTTTATAGGCCAAGAGTTAGGTGGATGCTTAATATTAACTTGATGCAGATTGCGCCTGATAAAACGCAGTGATTTAGATGTCTTGCTCGTTATGGTATGACTATGACGATTCAAGGTTAAATTTGACGTTATGCAGACTCCCACGTATTTTACCGTGGTTACGGCTTGAAGAGGTATATTATCAAGAAAATAAAGACGGGGAAGAATCGTCTAGCTTTTAAATAACGATATGGACAATGATGATGTGTAGTTCGGAATAATGCCTTTCCAGATTTTTATGTTGTTGTTCTATAGTAGGTTAGATATATAATTATTTAAAAACTTCGCTATGGCGGCCTCAATTTTTAATTTGCACAGTTTGGATTGGTTGCAATAATGCTTCGAGTCACTATCTGCACCCGATCTTTTGGATTTTGAATGAAGACGCTCCTTTGTTTACACAGCGCTTAATGCAGGTCATAAACCACGTGCCTTGCGTTGATGATGTGTTAGTTATTCTTGGAACGTACTTTTCTTTCATTTCCGTGAACTTATCGCGAACAATTTGCCAAATATTGTTTACGTCGCGAAGGTGAAACAGTGTTAAAAATTCCGTGGAAAAGAATAACGCTTCGGAGCTTATCATTTTATGATTGGCCCGAGTGTAACCAAAATTGTTTTCTTCGCGCTCTTGGCTTTGTAACTTTTCAATCACAGTTCACGGTGTACGTCGTTATGATGGCTGATGTTATCTAGAACATGTATGAGCGTATTGCTTGGTGCTGTTGTCAGCACTAAATCTAAAACCGACTCACCACGTGTAGGTAGGGAGACCATTTGACTCAAATTCAATGAAGACATGAAGAAACTTTTAACATACGTGCTTTTTGTGCAGCCCTGCAGTTCGAATTACCGCCGGTCAATCCTTGGATAACGAAAATCCCCAGAAAGAGTTATTGGGTATTTTGGGTCCTGGTGGTCCGTAGCAGACTCCAAGAGAACAATTTGCAGAAGCAGATAGGAGTAGTATCACCCATAGAACCTCTATACATAAAACCGTATCAACTAAACAGGCTTGCAGACAGTGGCGTACCAACTATATTATGAATGGGGGGAGGCAAGCCATCTCTCTCTCTCTCTCTCTCTCTCTCTCTCTCTCTATATATATATATATATATATATATATATATATATATAAGGAGAGAGAGAGAGAGCTATACGAGGCAAGGATAGTATTTTTATCGGGCGCAGAAATTTGTAAACAAAGGCATACTTACCAAATTAACAAGCATGGTGTGACGCGCACATGAACACATTTCATTCGATGGCCGCGGAAACTCGCTGTCAAAACGCTGGTGTGAGCAAACGCGGCAGCAGCAGCGAGCGAATTGACCTTCGTGCTGCCGCTCGCATCAATCCCAACGATGTCGCGAAAATACAGCGCAGCGCGGATTATGTCCCGCGCGGCGCTGCGAGATTGGGACGTGATCGCCAGCTCACCTTCGCACGCTTTCACTCGCACATACAGCATACTGCGCGCGCGGCGATTTCGTCGCCCTTGCACTTAATACGGAACCTAACGCTGACGCCGATGCCGCATTGAGAAAGTGCCTAGAGTGCCTTCACTTCACTTTAAGTTAACCTTGATTTTAGGTTTACAAATACATCACGATTTAAAAGAACACAAGCAACGTAGTTTTTCTGGCATGAAAATGCACTTATTCTCCATGTGAACCCTGCATTCTTGTGCTTCTCGACGTTTGTGGTAGGAGAACTAGATTCCGTGGAACGCGCTTGGCCGCATGTTCTTAACACGGCGATGACAATTACCCAAACTTTGTACAGGTCAAATACCACATTCTCGCCTTTGATCTACTTGAAAGCTGCCGTGAAGTATAGACCTGTATTTAGCTCAGCCGTTTCGATATTTATGCATTTTTTACGCAGTCGGTATGTTTTATTTCCCTGCTGTTTTCTAAATCTGAACAGAAAATTTATTCCATTTGTTTTTGCTAAATTAGCTCTTTGACAGGCTTGCGCACGTCTACCAATCGAATGGAGTTAGTGACACCAGTGAACCACAGCGCTTAAACGCATTCAAATAGTAAATAATAAAGTAATATTATACATTGTAATAATTATAATACATTAAATGATAAAGAAACTTCGATTTTGTGAGTACAATGTCAAGGCTATGAAGTGCAGTGAAACACAATCACAATGTAAAGGCTAAAATGTGAAGGCAACCGTTCGTTCGCCATGGTCACCGAGTATGCATCGTACAGCGAGTTTCGACCACTTAATGCAGCTCTTGAATATTAAAGTGCGCTTTAGATGGCAATTTTTCAAGCAACCTTTCTCACTTATAAGTCTTGAAAATATCGCCAATCGTTCACTCAAGTCACTCAAAAAAATTTTCGATTGCTAAATAGAAAACTAGAAATGTCACTAAATTTAGCGACAATACCGCTAAAATAGCAACACCGATTAAATGCCGGTAAACTATAAAAATCAAATCTGATTTTGTGTTTTCAAAGATGGTTATGTTAGACGGCCCTAACAAACATGGGATGATGCAAAGGTTGGTCGATTAAACTTTTTCGACTGCCCAGCGACAGCTTTCTCAGCCATGCAGGCTTGCAAGGCACGTCCGGCAGGCGTCTCGCACCGCAAGGTACGGCAATCCGTAACTGCTTAGTGAGGCCGGCCGAGCATTATCTCCTACAGCACGTGGCGACGATACCCGAAACACAATCCTAGCTGCCCAAGCAGGCAGTACGTAATAAAGAGATCGTACCTATGTGGGTGCCGTTCTGAGAGAAAACTTGGCATCAGCTGCTGTTTTGTTGGATTAGTCAGTGTACAGCCAACAGTACCCCCTTTCACAAGTGTTTGTTGTTTAGGGGGGGATGACATGCCTGCGACCCCCCCACACTCACTGGTAGATATGCCTATGACCAGCATGGAGTCACACACAAACAGGCAAATATAAACACATCTCACTCGATGACCACGAGCACTTGCCCTCACAACGCTGGCGTGATGAATAGCAGTGGCAGCGGGAAGCGAACGCTTCGTGCTGCCTCTATTTTCGTCGCGAGGACACCTTTCAAGGCCAAATAAACGAAAGCAGTCGTGAAAGTGCTGGCAACCTCTATTGCACTATTGAGGTTACTAGTATGACAGACCAAGTAGCCCGATTCAATGCCTTGATTAGGTCTTGAAAGACAACTGCAGACTTGTAGAGCTGGAGAAATTTAACAGTTGGAACAGAGTAGACTTTGTGTGCTATATACATACCGGTGATGAGTGCCCTGTCGAACCAATATGAACGAGATTCCGTGTGCAGCTCGTGGAGAGGCCAGACCACTATTGCATCAGTACTTCAAGCACCTTTCTGCAGATTCAAGTGGTCTTTGTCGGGACTCCAGGCATCGTATTCTCTTTTTCCAAAAGTGAGGGGGCAAATGAGGGAGGGGGAAATTGCCTGCCCCCCTGCCCCCCCGGTAGATACGCTTATCGGTGCAGATCTATTTTAACGGCTATAATGATACCACCATCACGTGATGTCATCCTACCTTTCCTATGCATACAAAAATCGATAGCTAATGACAACTCACGCTCACTTACATAAGGTGAAAGCCACGTTTCCGTTCCAAGCATGATATCTTCTGCAGATGACTAAGCAAACGAACAAAGTTGGTCTTGTAGGTGAATAAGCCACGGAAATTTGTTGGAATGACTGACCTCTGGAGTCACCTCATTTTGTTCCATAGCAAATATCCTGCGTATTGGCAAAGGTACAGCATTAGTAGAGCCGGGGTCAAAGCAATAAAGTTGCTCATTAGGGAGAAGCTTATCAAACAGGAGCTTGTATTTTTCTCCAGGCTTTTTAGTTACACGAGGAAAGTCTCTTAGCCTTTTCCTGAATAATTGCATCGTGGACGAAATATCTTCGATCCATACTCCTGGTGATTGTACTACATTTTTGAGCTTCCTTGCATGTTTTAGGATGTTATGTTTCTCTTTAAAGCTAAGAAATTTAACAATGATTGGTCGAGTAGTTCCGGCTTTGCATTCTCTTATTCTGTGTGCACACTCAATTTCACCCACCTCGACGTCCATCTTTTCACCTGAAAATTTAGTAACTGTTCTTTCTATTTTTTTGCATTTTCCCAGTGAACTTACAGGAATACATTTAAAATTTTAGTTGCTTCGTCACATACGGCTGTTTAGGTCGTCTACAACAAGGCCAGATGGCTTCATTTGTTTTCATTCGATGTTTTTAAACTGGTCGCCATATTCTTTTAGCACGGAGCTCACATTGCTAACGTCAAGATGAACGTTGCTGACAGTTTGGAAACGCTTTTCTAGTTCAGAAAGGCGTCAATTATTGTTAATCATATTTAATTAAATGTTTTTTAGTTTGCTACATACATACTTCTGAAACTTTTCACTCGATGTTGCCAGTTCCTTAACAATCGTCAATACTTGATCTACCTTGTCTGGGTCGGGGTTTGTTTCCCCACCGCCGGCACAGACAATAATTTGTGCAAGGCGAAACAAAACTAGTGAGCACCGTCCCACAGCCCTCAGATGAGGTATAACACACTCTACTTTAAGCCACACAAGGTGCTTATTTCGGGCGAAACTACCCGTACCAACAAAACAAGCGATTCCAATACGGTATGTAGAGAGGTCAACATCTATGTCAGAATGCTCAGTTGGGATTTGCAGTCAATACAAATCATAAACCTTTCCATAATGGTTTGATACATACTCACCTAGATAGGAGGTACATAGAGTGGGGTTAGCTCAAGAATTTGGCCGCGAATCCCCCGAGAGGCTTTTAATGATAGAGGTGCCTCCTACGTCCCTGTTCAGCCAAGCCGGGCTGGATTCATACACTCTCGATAGGTAGTGTGCATGTCCATGTTTGCTTTAGTCTGCTAGCGTTTGAGTGCGAAGCGCGATACAGATGAGAGGTGGGGACACAGTGAAAACAGTGATGAAGGTGCATGAAAGTTTCACCGAAATGTGTGTTTTAGAATAAAAAAAAGACATACAGCGTCAGCACCAAGTAATCCCTTTAGGAGAGCATAATGAATCAGTTAAGCTCCTCTGATGCTTTTTATACTTCACAAAGATGTTGACACGTTGGTGTGGAGCTATTCAGTGGCAAATGATTGTCTGGCAGGTAAGTTGTACTCTTAAGAAAAAAAAAAAACATTTGGCCCTTGTATGTTTACCTTTACCTTTATGTGCAACCTGTGGTTCGTTTCGATGTTGTGGTCAGGATTAATGGCGTAGCGTTCACGATGAATCTCGGCGCCGTGTTTCGAAGGCCACTTGCAGCTGCGCAGCGGGTGTTCTGTCATTGATTCGACCACGCACTGTTCTTTTCCTCCCAAAGTGCGTGGCGTGGTCACTCTCAAGGACTGCGCTCAGCCTGGGCGTGATCAATGAACGAGAAAAGATGAAGTAAAAGCAAAATGACGAAGGCAGAAACGGTAAACATAGGACATGAAGAATGAATGCCGCGAAACACGAGGAGACAGGAGGAAGCTGTAACGAAAGGAGAGAAGACGCGCCTGAAAAGCAAGTGTTCCATCAGTATGGAGCCCGTAAATTACTTTCGCACGTGTCGCTTTAACAATAGCCGCTGCGCACGGTCGTGCGAGTGTGCGGAAGAACTTTGCCTCAACCATGCATCAAGCTGGAAGTTGAAAAAGAGAATTAATGTGAATATCTTTCGCCATAGTCACTGAAACTGGGTATCAGGGCAACTATCATTGAGTGCAAGAAAGGTGGCACTCAAGAATTCAAAATAAGTAAAAGGGGGTTTTGAGAACTTGGGCCCTACACAGTAAATAGACATAAGGGGTATACGTGGCAGCCAATTTTCGCTGCTACGAAGACAACAATACATTGCACTTTGAAGACACGGGTCTGTGGAAGTCACATTGTCGCGTAGCAAACAGGTTCCCAAAGGCATCTTTCAGAGTCTAGTATAAGGCGCGTGTATTGCGCCGTTTGTCTTAATACAACGAATTCTATGCTGCACAAGCCGTATGCAGGACGTCAACTGGATTAGAAACCATATTTTTCAGAACTTTCCACTACCCTTTTTACTCAGTGTCGTGGGCACACAAGGTGCGATAGCAAATTCTATAGAGGTTCGTATGGCGAGCGTTTCCACATTCATCGGCATATTCAGACAAGCTGCTTTGTGTGAAAAGGCTGCAGCTCTTTGTTTGTAAGTCGCAATAAATTGGCGAATATTCATTAGGTGTTATGCCTTGGTGGCAAGCATGCACCATCTCCATTTATCAGGCAATATTGAGCCGCACATAACACGATTAGCTGTAAGCCCCGAATTGGACATTTTACATACAGGATAATATTTAAAAAAAGTTTGATGAGATTAAATAATAAAAAATAAGAATCTCATTGCACATTTGGCATAATTTGGCATAATTTGGCCTGTTCTGTTCAGGAGGTCACATGAAGAGGCGGACATTACTTCAAATGTGCAGGTAGCTAATTAAAATATTCGCTAATAACATTTCTAATGATTAATTTTAGGACTCACACATCGATTGCGAAATTAAAAGAACACAAGAAGGAATTCATGCCTTAGCACAAATACGAAAACTGGCACCCCTGTCGAAATATTTGTCCCAAAATGTGCTAAAATATACATTGCAGTCTTAGATAAGATTTGTCCAAACTGCTGGAGGGACGTGTCGGGCAACAGTTAACTGGAACGCCACTATATTTCGGAGCATACTTTACATATATCTCGAAAATGTTGTCAATGCTAGAATTTCTGTTAAGGAGACGTGAATTCACTACTGCTCGGCTATAATTTCGCTGTTTGGAACACGTGGCCTGAAGTGAATAATTAAAATAGGTACTTAGTGAACATATTTGATTAGCTACTTGAGCACTGCAATTTGACAGGCAGGCAGTTTGTCTTTTCCAGAAATTCACCTGTAAAAGTAGCACAGCGTTGTCACTGACAATGAAGAAGAAGAAAAAAAGGCCCGTTTGCGCCAAACTAACAAAGGAACAAACAAGCAAACAAAAAGAATGTCGTATTGTTGAGCTTTAAACACAGTTGGGCACACTGGCTGGCAAATGGAGTGACCTACTAGATCAGTAGTCTCCAAACGTTGTGGATGGAGTGCCGGATTGACGACCAGTGGTGGTGTTGAGAATAAATATTCAAATAAATATTGCTGAAAATAACTTCACAAATTAAATAAGTGCATTGGGCACAGACTAAAAACTTCATTCGAAGTAATCAACGATATTTCTTAAAATAATTTCTTATTTTATTAGTTGCATTGACGTGCTGGCATAAGATTCAGAAAAGGAGTGAAGTAACTTTTCGATTATGATTTCGCTTCTACTGCGGGGTCTCAGTTGGTATATAGATTTGAAATAATAATTAACAGTTATCGTGGCAGGGTGTTCACATTTCCCGGTCGCACGCAATGTTTTTTTTTGCTCACACTTATTCGGGCCTTGCACTAAGCAGACATCTACAATATGTTGAGGTGGTCTGAGCAGCATCACCATTCTTTACAAAGGGTCTTTTGTTTTGCTCGTTTGTCGTAACCGCAACGCTGGTATTCCTACGAATTCTAGTAGATTTTTGTGCACACTGTTTACGTTTCAGTAACGTTGAAGCGCAGGCCAGTTGGTGTAGCATTGTCAAGAATAAAGTAGCACAATACGCTGGGCACTGAGCACGCACATTCTTTCCTTTTGCTTCTGTCGTGTGTAATGAGATATTTTATTCTTGACAATGTTTACGTTATAAGAATTGTCAGAAAATACATATCGTGTAGGCTGTTGTATGGGCTTATTTTAATAAAATTAGGCATAGAATTGTTACGCAACTACACGTCTGAAAAGCGGCCCCATTTTTTTCTTTCTGTTATCTATGATCCTATGGAGCGCAGCTTTAATTGCTATGCTTGGTGGTACGCTATTTATGTACAATAATTATTGGCGCGCTAGATAAGTTACTCCTCAAACTGACGTGTTACTTCAATAGATATCTTTAAGTGTGCACAAGAATTTTCGGATGGCATGCTAAGCTGCCTTTACTGCACGGTTGAACCAATTACTGTTGTGTCTGACCACCCTGCTGATTGAATGATAAATTATATTTGTTGCGACATAAACTTAAATATTCCCCACCTAACGTAAAACTGCTTGCTTATTATTAGTTAATTAGACCGAAACTTCAATATGCATGTGTTTTTTGGGACCCGTTTACTAAACAAAATGTTAAATTTCTCGAAAGGGTACAGAAGAAAGCAGTGCGATTCATGTATTCAAGATTCTCTCGATATGACTCCCCTTCAAAAATAATTCGTGATAATGGCATCGAAGTCCTTGAGCAGCGAAGGGAAAACTTAAGAATTCGATTTATTTCCATGCTTTTTAATGGAGATTTATCAATTAATCCTGCATTCTATCTGTCTAGTTCAATGCCTAGGCTACTCGACACCATCATCCAGATTCACAAACACCTTATTTTGCACGGACGGAGATATTCGAGTATTATTTTTTTTCCGAACTATAACAGACCGGAATAACTCGTTCTTGCCCGTTTCAATTGATTGATGCATTGTATAACTGTTGTGTCTTACCACCCTGCTTGATTGATTGATGAATTGTGTTATTGTTGTGTTTTACCACTCTGCTTGGACCTGAACTAGGTCTGCAGTATTAAATAAATGAAATAAATAAAATACAAATTAACCTGGTTCAAGAATGGACAGGGTCCCAGCTAATAAAAACTTGATTATTATTTGACCAGATCCTCGAACCCTAAATTATAAGCCTTTCATCACAGGTTTTGAAGTGGGGTTATAGAATAACATTTAAGGCAGCTGGTTGCAAGTGATTTAGGTAGGAACTCCTTATTTAAATGACCACATTGTATATTTGCGATACAGCACAAATCGCGCATAATTAAAGGCCTTGTAGAGTGCATAGAAACCTCACAATAATTACAGAGAACAGGAGAACAATCTAAATGTCACATATGGCAATGACAATGCGTGACAGAAGTGAAACAAGTCACTACGCCCATATGCATGAGATCAGAAAACAAACTTAGCGTAATTACAAAGGTTTTAAATTTATGCTAAGAACGATGGGTGACCACTCACAACAACGCAGATTATCTAAGACACTAATAGGAATGGATACGAATTTCAACATATTAAAGCAAAAGTAATTAATTAAGAAAAACATGAAAGGTGATAACCACGCCAATAAACCAATGTGGGCTAGTATACTCGCAAAATAGTGAACAAGATCACGCGGGAAGAAAATATTCACATGTTTACATAATTATAATATTATATTTGTAACAGCAACATATGCACAAATGGAGAAGCACGTGACGGCAACAAAATGCTGAGCAGGGTACTATGCACTATATTATATGCGTGGCAATGGGGGTCCCTTTACAGTGATGTAGAACAGGGCTACTGTCAGGATGGACCTGATGCTTTATCATTTGAGTCACTATTATTTCAGAGACCTGCCGCGGCAAGCTTCCAGAGCTAATAATATGCCAAGAACTCAGGTGTGCGTTAGATAGCCCTCAACCTCGCATATTTCATTCAGTGTCATTCTGGAGAGAGTTCGCTAACGCAGATAGGTAGCGACAAAAATTGACTTGTACCCGGGGGCAAATCGCTTTGTGTTTGGCAATTGTTCGGACTCTAGCAAGTTATAGAAATTGACCAGAGTTTTTTTCTTTGCACTTGCACTTCAATATGTCGTTGGACTACAGTTCAATTACTTCTAATTGAAAGGAACTTGGCAGTGCATCAAGATCGCGGCTAAATTAATTTTCGAACTTTTGTAGTTCCGCTTTTCTGTCATCAAGACCAGATAATCGCCCGCCAAATAATGCCTGCAGACCACCGAGGATTCTTGTCACAAACAGGGAGGGAAAGGACGTATTAGTGTCTGCACTAATCCTTGAACAGCAGCGAAAATGGTCCCGCTTATTGATATTGCACCTGCGTCTAAAAAAATTACACTTTCGTTTTGAAGCATTTTATGCTCGTGTACAGGTCGTGAATGAGAAGTGGCTCTCCTTGCAGCTTTATATCGAGCTTATTAATCTGGCCCGTTAAGTCGATGCAAAAGGCCAATTTGCAGAGCCACTCGAAACTGAACAGTAGGGCCTTGGGGTGATTCATCTGTGCAAGGAACTCTACATTTCTTCTATAAGGTTGAAGGAACGCGACAAAATTTTCCCACATATCAGTCATCGAACTGACGGGTGATACTTCCCGTATACGAAGTCGGATTCGGTCGCCTTTAGAAATTTACGGAACTGGCGGTCATTGACACCATACGACCTCATAACATCCGACACTGAAACAACAGGTTTCAGAGCACAAGACATGCCCTCGTATTCCCTACGCAGGACCTGCTCGTGAATCATGCACTGCAATAACAATACTCTTGAGAATCTGCCAACTTCAGCAGCCTTGATTATTTACCATGCGAGTGATTTTTTCATTAACTCCAGGCATGTATTTCCCCCACCAATTGCGACAGATCTGAGATTGCCCCACTACAAGCTGTACGAAGACCGACTCTTCGAAGTTTTTAAAGATGCCTTCCCCTGTTAGCGCACCATGCATGCTGCGGACTGAAGCTTGCTGTATGCTGTGGAAGGAATAAAGAAGCTTTACACATTATACGGGTTTTTACATGTCGTCATTTTAGGGGCTAAAAACTGGCGAAATATCTCTCAGCCCAGCGCTCGCTGGAGAAGTCAAGAGAGCCCCGCTGCGTCTTCTGACGTGGTGGCTGCAACTAGCCTCCTGCGACCCTCACGTGATGGGCGTCATGCGCTCCTCACGGGATGGTTGCATGATGCTCCTGATTCACAGGCGCTGCCTCGGACAAGGTGGCGTCGTGGCGTCATCATTTAACTGCAGTGAAGCCGGCTCCCAAGAAGAGGCGAAATAGCCCAAGGTTTTGTTGAAAAGCCCCGCCTGCAGGCGCAGTGAAGGCTTTTGAAGAAAAAGAGAAAACGGTCCACCAGCAAACCGGCCGACACCATATGGACCCCCGCAGGCCGCGGGCGGGCCCGAGCCGGTCCGCGTGCTGTAGTTTCGGTTACCCCTGAACTAGTTGAGAACTTGTTTCATAGAATAATACAGAAGAAATATTGAGTAGGTGACTAAATATTTAGGAATCAACTCATCTAACCAAAGAGGGCCTTTTAGCGTTGTAGTAACGTCACCGTATTATGCTGTGTTTTTCTTGCTTTCTTATGGCTTTCTAGCCTTCGTTCATGCCTTGCACTGTTAGTATTTATCAAACAGCACAAGAGTGTAGCACATACCGGGTGAAATGAAAACATAAAAGAAAGGAGGCTTGTGCATTAAGAAGATTATCTCTCTACTACGCATATATTTCCATGGCAGTGGACATATAAGAGCGAGTAGCTGTCGCGATCATCATCATCATCATCATCATCATCATCATCATCATCATCATCATCATCATCATCATCATCATCATCATCATCATCATCATCGTCTAACTGTATGTCCACTGCAGGACGAAGAACTGAATTCTTGTTCTCTTGCTCGGCTATTCATCATTATCTCTGTTATCTGCATATTAATCTTCAACCCTATTCTTACGCTCTCTCTGTTAAGGTCCTGTATCATTTGTTGCAACTCGTCTGCAGTGTTGCTGAATAGAACAATGTCATCGGCAAATCAAAGGTTGTTGACATATTCGCCGTCGATCCTTACTCCTAAGCCTTCCCAGTTTAATAGCTTGAATACTTCTTCCAAACACGCAGTGAATAGCATTGGAGAGATTGTGTCTCCTTGCCTGACCCCTTTTTTTATAGGTATCTTCCTACTTTTTTTACTCCTTGATTACGTAATGACTCTATGACTGCTGGTATCTCTACTGAATCAAATGCCTTTTCGTAATGAACAGATTATATATATATATATATATATATATATATATTCATATAAATTAACCGTGGTTGAAATTGAAATGTACAAAGTAATAAAGAAAAGGGAAGAGATATAAAAGTGGACGAAAAAATGATGCTTTGGCGGTGGGAGCCGAACCAACAACCTCCGCATTACGCGTGTGTTGCACTACCAATTGTGCTATGGTGACGGCTGTATCGACGGCTGTATATACAATGACGGCCTATCAATCTGTCCACGAACTTGGGTATTGATGCTTACTAGATCTAGCCCTAGGAGGGGTAGCTAACGCCACTGAGAGCCATGGCGGACGGATGCCATCCTTTCCTACCCGATGGCGCCACCTAACATGCAAACTAATGTGAGCAGGCACGTGGCTAAAAAAAACCCTGCTATGCTACCTAATGACATCAAGGTTGCCAGACTCGAGGCCCACGCTTTCAATGAACGACAGAAGGCAAACCGAGGGGCGCGATTTTTGTTAATCATGACGATATAGGGCCAAAAGGCAGTGAAACCAAGGAAAGCATCGGGGAAATTAAATGTGGTTGAAATTCAAATCCAGGAAATAAGAAAAGCGAAATGAAAGTGGACGAAAAGATCACACGTGTTAGCGGTGGTCCTATATGTCAAATTCAACCGCAGTTCACTTCCGCAAGGTGTTCATTGGCTTCATTGTCTCTTGGAGTTATATCGTCATTACACACTATAAATATATATATATATATATATATATATATATATATATATATATATATATATATATATATATATATATATATGTATATTTCAATCATAAATTATGATCGACTTCTTTCGATATATGTGTGAAACCGACAATTTCATACCAGGGTGCTTGAGACTCCACTGAAAGAAAAACAAGGTGGTAGAATGATTGTTTGTGCATTTGTTGATAAGTCAACATAATTACAGTGACTAAATATTTTGATATTGTAAAGTCAGCCATGCCACCATTCTTAAAAAAAAGATTGAACCACCCACTCGAATTACATGCCCAAGTTAGTTAATGGCCGCAGGCATTGCCAGAAAAAAAAAAAAAAAAAAAACATTTCGAGGATGCTACCGACATGCCCCAAGTCAAACGTCACGTAACACACGGTAGTGCCTTCAGCAAAGGGGCACTCTGTAACGATACATATCACTCAGAAGTAAAATGTAAGTAATCTAGGTTATTAGAATGTTCAGGGGGGAAAGAATAATAAAAAGAAAGTACCTGGTAAATTATTCAAGATAACTACTTAACGCGAATATAAAGAAAAAAAGCGCGATACAAGGGAGGCAGTAAATGAAGTAAATACTAGTTCAAAAAAAACCCGGTGAAGACACAAGGATGCAAACATAGCAAAATAAGTTCTCATACAAGGTACGGATAATGTTAAACAGTGAAACGAGAGTTACAATGCCCAAATAACCTGCTAAAGAGCACTGTAGTGCGCAGGTAAAGGACTAAACGCACAAAAACGTTTTAAAACTACAGGAATACGGATGGAATACAAATAGTAACTATTGAATATCTAATCGAATATCGAACAGTGAAAAGCAGACTCATATACTTACAGCCGGAATATTTATTTCGGTAAAGTTAGGTACCACGCCTATACTGATTACTGCAAAAAAAGACAGCTAACTATCTAGGACAAAGCTTCAGACCTTAATAAATATCACCAGTTATCACTAAGAGTCCACGCATAGTATGTCAACAACTTAAGCGTCTGCTTGCAAACTAGCGCTCCAAGAAAGAATGCCAGAAATTCAGGAAAAAGAAAAACAATAGTTGGGGCCCTATAATGTAAAACTATGCCAATATGTTTTTATTCTAATCTCCTGACATCAAATTTGCGTAACCGCCGATGCAAGCATCGGGTGGTGACCCGTAGGGTTGTCTGAAGGACCAATCAAACGCTCTCCTCGTTTATAGGAGGTCATTTTTGTTTGCTTGACAAACGAATAACATTGCCTGCACTGAGCGGCTTGTCTTATCTAATTGGCTGACAAGAGGCGAGGAGCACGTTCAAGTGGATATGAATTCGATGAGGCCGAGCCAGCGCGCTGAAAATAGATAACCGGAAGAAGAGGGTGGTGCAGACGTCTGCGATTGGCCCGCTTTCCCTTACTTAGCTTGCGGTGGCTGGTCGAAAATAGCAGCGGCGTGCAACAGAAGGTTAAGAATGTTGCTAAAACGAATCCTCAGCAAAGAAGAATTCGCAGAGCGAGGTCGTAAACGTGCCGAAAGTACTCGAAAACATTACACGGCCACGCGAAGTTTTATTGTACGCAAATAAAGCCACGCTCTCTGGCAGATGCGAGCCAGTGCCTGAGCAATCGGTGGCAGCTATCTTTTATTCCTTTCGGAACGGGGCAGCCTGCGGCTATTCAGAAAAAAAATTCAGTTTTGTTCGGCATATTAGATAGATTAGATTATGGGGTTTTACGTGCCAAAACTACTTTCTGATTATGAGGCACGCCGTAGGGGAGGACTCCGGAAATTTCGACCATCTGGGGTTCTTTAACGTGCACCTAAATCTATGTACCACGGGTGTTTTCGCATTTCACCCCCATCGAAATGCGGCCGCCGTGACCGGGATTTGACCCCGCGACCTCGTGCACAGCAGGCTAACACCATAGCCACTCAGCAACCACGGCAGGTTTTGTTCGGTATATTAATGCACCCTTAATGCGTACACGTCACTTTGACGCGGCGAGTTTTCGTGGTTCTGTGACGTCGCGTGACAGGCAAGTGAAGTGGGTACAGCCCGAAAGCTTTTGACCAATGGCCGAGGGCTAATGGCGAAAAGGTGTCTAATCAGAAATGTCTATTTTTGTTTTGTCCGATCCAATGATGCATAATCAGTGTCTGCGCGTCATATCAGATGGGGAACTATCGCGATTTTCGTAACGTCGCGTGACAGACAGGCGAAGCGGGGGTGGTTCAAAAAAGTTTTTCACCAATCGCGGAGGGCTGATTGCAAAACTTTAATTGAAAAGTTTGTAATTGCTTTACGCTATAGCGCCCCTGCTGGGAAGGACTTGTGTGCCATAGACACACGCAAAAGGGCCCATTTCAAGGAAAGCATCGCAAATTGTAGCGTGAAATATAACACTGCTAAATCTAAATGACAGGCTACGAGCAAATAATTGACTCGCCATCCCGGAGCTGGGGAAATGGGATGACCGGCGAAGCTGTTGAAAACCACCACAACAACTGTTGAGGGTGTGTGCAATGTTTTATTGCTTTAGTGTAATGGTAGTAAAGGTAATTTCGAGTAATGGTAGAAATGGGAGTAATGGTAATTTTGACAAGACGCTGCCGCCAATACCGGTGCTGGTGCTGCAACATAATTAAAATCTGTAGCTAGGCTGGTTCTTTTATATACGAAAGGGTAAGGAAGCTGCTGTTGCCGCAGCTGCTTCTGCAACAGTAATGTTTACAGGGAAAAACAAAGCCTGCTAGCCAATTTGTTTCCGCATTACTTCGAACATTTTTGTCATTGTTTCATTTGTAATAATTTGCGATATTTTGTGTGGCAGACAGAGAACAGCAATAAGAGTTTGTTGAAAAATATTCGGCCAGTTTGAAGCATTTGAAATGGGCTAATAGGTATTTGTAGGATGTGAATAGTTAGAGTGTAGTAGTCGATTTGTATTTGAAGCTTGGAATATTTGCTCACCCCTAGTATTTTTCGCGTTTGAATTGTTCCAGCACAATAAAAAGTTATCTAAATTTCTTATTTTCACTCTTAGGTATTTTTTCAGAATACAGTGTAGTCCATTTTTACCGATATAAGAATAACTAAGCCTTAGCAGAGGTCGACAAAATCTATGACGTCACGTTCAGCAGGTGCGGGAACTTCAAGGTTACGTTGCCATCAGTATTTCGTTGTTACGTCATTTCTATCGCTTATCCGGCCATCTCTTACGGTAAGCGGGGCTTTTTTGTATTATGGAAGCGTAATTTACTAATGCAACTCAACTTATTTTTTTTAGTGCCCCTTTAAATCACTGTCCTCTAAAAAGCAATTTCATTTGGTGTAGTGGTTTGTACAATGGCTTTCAGCACCGCTCCTGATGGCACATTGCACGGTAGGTTGTAGTGCAGTGAGTCACGATCTGTTGATCGTCTTGAATTGTGTCTTGGCGTGTGTCGTCGCATGTCCTCTTGCAGGTAGCAGCAATGCTTTTCTCTATCTGTGCCCCATCCTGCTGACAGAGTTGGTGTAAAGAAAAAGTGAACGCTTTGTTAATAAACTCGCTCCCGGTCCTTCTTCAACTTAAACCTCATTTTGCCAACTTCTGGCAACATCTATACAACAAATAATAAAGCAAAATAAAGCAGGACGTCATGCCCGGCCAGCAGAGCGATGTCAATTTTATTCTTCTGGGGCCAAATGCTTTTATTTCTTTAATGTCCGACATTTTTTACCACTACGCGAAGCTTTATTTTTCTTCTTAAGCTTGCAGATCGCCTCAGCTTACAGACGTTCACTTCTTTAATCCTTCTTCTGAACACTTCTTAAGAACGTGAAGGAGTTGAAGCAGAATGAATGACAGTGCCAGGGAAGTGTCAAAAGCCAGTTCGCTTTTATTCGCCCACAGTTACCCACCGAATCTATATAGATAATCGAACCAAATAACTATGTTCGAATGGAAGAAGAGTATAGTGTGGCCATCAAACTGTGACAATATAACAATCCATGCGAAACCTATTAAAAAATCTTGAAACATTCACAGTTCTGTACAACAGCAAGTACAATACCAAGAATTATCTGGCAAGACAGCTTTGCACCATTTTATAATTCGAAGACTCTTTTAACCTACCAGTTTTGCTGACTGTAGGGTGCTCAGAGCTTATGTTAGGGAGGGTGAGTTCCGAGCAGGGTGTCTTCGGGTAGCGCTTTGCTTTCATCGCACAGTGGGATATATTCAATTGGATGCAGCATTGCCCAGACGCACGGTAACGAACAGTCTGAGCAGTTTGCCCACAAGGGTCGAGCTCTAGCTCAGGCGCAATTTAAGGTGAAGTGCATACCAGGCCTTGAACAAACATGCAAACAAATAACAAAACTCTGGTCCCAACCACTGCACTCAAGTGAGCTAAAAAGCTGTTCTCGAGTGAGAAACTTGCTCAAGAAAGCTTTTACTATGAGCAATGCCATTGTGCACAGCATCCACAAGTCTGCTATTTCTTGTCACGTAGGCATTGGACTGCAGAGGTCGCTATGAAAAACTAAAAAAATTGAAAGAAAAAAATTTAATGCTCGGATTTTACGTGCCAAAGCCAACAATGAGTATGAGCCACGCCGTAGTGGACGGCTCCGGATTAATTTTGGCCACCTGGGGTTTTTCAACGTGTACTTAAATTTAAGTATACGCGACCGTTTTCTCATTTCGCCCTCCTCGAAATGCGGCCACCACTGCAGGTGTCGAATCAGTGACCTCGAGCTTAGCAGCGCAGTGCAATAGCCCCTAGGCTACCACGTCGCATGGTGATATGGAAAAAAACACCGCCCAGGCTTTCCGTACAGATGGCTAACCAACGAAGCTGAAACGTGCAGGCCCGTTATTTATCACTGGGTTAGTCCCGACGGTTCTATTAACGACGGCTTGGTAGGCTGCCGGATCCTCGGTACGCAGTTGCTGCTTGCGCTCGGCTGCACGAGGTTGTTCTTGTGCCAAGACTGCAGCATCGACACGGCGTAGACGAGCTCGTTCTCGGTTCTGCTCGCGGCGTTGCTGATCGAAAGCTGCCTGCTCCTAAGGAGTACGTATGACGCGTGGCCTACCCATTTAGGAGCCGGGGAGAAACTGCTGCGTGCGCGCTTGATTACTGGCGCAGCTGATCCAACACCACCTAGGTAGCGCAAGGCCCTTTCACTCCGATCGATGACGTCATGTTACCTGGCCCAACTGCCACAGAATCTAATGGGGATGCTCCCGAGTAGGTAAAAGTGATTTTGACGTCACCGCTTTCATCACGCTAGCCTCGTCAATGGAAATTTCGGGCCAGTTAGCGTGACGTCATGGATCGGAGTAAACAGCCTTTGTGCTATCTAGGCTGTGTTAGCTAATCGCGCGCCTCTCTTTCTCTTTTTTTTTTTCGTGCATGGCCATGGGGTTGCACCGTAGGAGTTTAGGCGTGCAGGCGACCGACAAACGAATGGATGGACGAATGGGCTAGACATATACAGATTCGTTGTAAAACGTACATTCGCGTTTGTTAAGATGCCAAATTCACTCAAAGTGAATCAGATCTCTAGAGAAAAAAATTTGAAACAGTTCTTTGCAGATAGCTAGAGCAGCTTTCTTTTTTCACTACGGTTGCAAAGCTTTTCCATGGGCATTCCTTCAATGGCCAAAGTTTTTCTCTCCAGGCTACCATACGCAGCAAAGACAACAGACCCATTCACATGAAAAAAAAAAAAAAAACGATCTTGCAACTATGGCCATAGAATTCATAAATGCATAAAAGCTATCTTTATGCGTGTGCGGGAATTCAGTGGTGACATGTATATCACCGGCAGAAGCGTGCGCGCTGGCAGTACAACGGCCCTTGGCCGCAAGGGTGGACACTCAAAATCACAAATTGTGAAAACATCGTTCATTACTGTTAAGTTGACAAGCGTAGAGGTACTTTCTGTTCTTGAATCTTTGGAAAATACTTTATTTTATTGTTAGCAACACGTCATGATAATGTTTGTTATCGGGGAGCTACAAGAGCAGCCTACGGTGAGGTTGCGAATTATCGTTGCGAGTTATCGATGCGGTATTTGAGGCACACAAAAGACTAAGCTTGCACGAAGTCTGTACAGCCACGGATGCTGGGTGACGGTTCATTAAATGGAAGTTAAAACCGCAAAACGTGAAGGTACAGAAAAGCTTTGGGACACAAATGCGAATGAAACTAGCGTCAGAAAGCAAGTTGGCAGTTTTCTTTAACGCTCGTGTATAGTGAAAATATTTGTTTGTTCACAAGTTCCTCACTCCCTGCAACACCGTGCAATGCATCTACATTTTCATCGCATTCTAGCCCTACATGGCTGGGTTTTCTGCAAAAAGGCTGTCTCAATGCCGGCTCCGCTAATGATGAATACATATATTTTGATATTTTTAGAGGTTGTGTATAGAGCTCTCAAAAGTATGTCAACAATTGCCGTTACTAGTTTGTCCATGACTATTACGTCCACCGCCAGGAGAATTTATTTTAGATCAGCAGTAGATATAAGGTAGTATGCAAAAAAAAAACGTATTTACGTCACTGTAATTATCGGAGACAACTAAGCAGCAAACCTCCTCCCTTGTCTTTGAGGCATCAGTATATATTGAAAAGGATATGTATTTGGTAATATTGCTATATTGATAGAAATTCTCGTTTTATAAGCCCGATATAAGCTCGTTCTTGTTTATTGCCCATAGAGATTCAGGTTCACTATATTATCTAATTTATATATGCCACGTACTGAGTCTCAGTGGGGTGACGGAAGGCCTGATATGGAAATTCAAGACGATGAGCAAAACGAGAACAAGGTGAGAGCAGGAGCCAACGTTTGAACAAGTGGACTTGAAGAAGACAAGTCCATTTGTAGAAACGTTGGCTCCTGCTTTTACCTTGTTCTCGTTTTACTCATCGTTTCGTAATAGGTAAGCAATTTCTTGACTCTCATAGGAAAAGAGGGAATAGTTTGCAGTTTATGTTTATTCATGAAATGCTGCAGGGACCGGCATTATTGCACTCTGTATTGGGCCGAGAGCGCATATTTGACCAACAGCTGATTGCGCGGCAAATGTTCCTTTTTTATAGAGCCATTTGGGGCACTCTAACGTAAAGCTAGTCCAAGATTTTCTATTCCAATTCTGCAATCAGTCCTTCAAGATTGGTCAAAAGCTTTCCTGGCTACTCCCACTTTGCCTGTTTGTCATGCGACGTCACTAAAACCGCGAAAACGCCGCATTTGATATTGCCACGCGCTAGTAACGCTGGAAGCCGAGGATGAAGTGAGTGTGGTAGCGGCTGCAAAAACGAAAAGTAAACGACCGTTCGCTTGGAACAGACTGCTTGCCTTTTCCTCTCATGTCAAACTGGTGGAGGTGCGGGGTACACATTCGCCTTATGCCTGCTGGGCCTGAACCTGAAGTTACCGACGCCATTACCTCGTGGACCGCAGAAATCAATCGAAGCAGCCATCGCCTTCAAGGTCTTCAACCGCAATACAGTCTGGTAAGCTCTGCAAGGAAGATGTCAACAACAACCGCAAGACAAACCGAGGGGATCCCAAATGCAGCTGTACCATCCACTGTCAACGAGTCTCGCACGCTAACGCCTAACCGGTTTTACGGCGACGCCTTTGAAGACGTCGAAGACTGGTGTGAGTATTTCGGCCGGGTCGCCGCCTTTAAGGACTGGGAGAATCGCCATAAGTTGGAGAACGTCTAGTTTTACCTTTTAGACGCTGTAAGAGTGTGGCACGAGAACCATGAAGGCTCATTTACCAGCTGGCCGAAGTTTTACCGACTGCTTCGCGACGCCCTCAGCACCCCCGAAAGGAAAGAAAGAGCCGAAGAGGCACTATCTTCGAGGTTCGAAATGCCGTACGAAACCGTCGCTGTAATCGTTGAAGACATGATGCGATTGTCCCGTCGGGCCGACCCACTAATGCCAGAAGGCAAGAAGGTGCGTCTCTTAATGGAAGGCGTAAACGAATAACTTTTTGTGGGCCTCGCGCGTGATCCTCCGACAACAGTGTCTCAGTTCGTCCGTGAGGCAACAGTCATGGAACGCTTGCTTCGGCAGCAGCAGCTCTCACAGTATGAACGTCAAACCTCCACGACTGCTGCATGCTCGCTTGTACCTGCAAAGGGTGACAGGGATACCCTTACGAACTAATACGCCAGGTTCCAGAACTCCAAAGTGTTATGCATCGGCTCCGGCACCTCCAAGAGCCTCGGCTCTTAGGAGGTCATTCGGGAGGAAATCAGGCAGGTGGTTCATCCCTCGCCATCAACACGAATCGAACCTCCCACGTTCTCGTACGCGGATGCTCTTCAGGTTTCTAAGCCATCGATGGCCTGTTTCTCGCAGTCGCCTGCTGGGATTCCTCAACGCTTCCCAAGTCCAATACTCGCACGACTCTGCAAGCAGCCTATCGGCCTCGTCTGCGGAAGTCCACGGTATGGCGTGCTCCCGACATCAGTCCGTTGTGCTACCACTGTGGGAACGCCGGACACTTGTATCGTGACTGCCAGTACCGAGGGATTGGTTTGTGGGGATACCACCCGGACGCCCGTTGCCCGCGCTATGGCGAACACCTGCACTAAATCAAGGAATAATTGGAAAGGAACCGTCTTCCTCCTGCCCCGCAAGAAGACAGTCGCAGTCACCATCACCTCATCGGCACGCGTCATCAAACCGCGCCGTCAGGAGACTTGACGTGAAATTTGACGTCAGGAGACTGGAGTAAAACAGATTGGAATAGCTTTTCGTTACAGGGTCCTTGATTTCTTTAAGTGTATAGGTTTTCTATTTTAGATGTCCTGTAGGCCCATGTGTGTAGTTTAGGCAAAGCTGTGCACTGGCTCGATGAAGTATAAAATGACTGCAGTTGAGCCCTTTCTGACAAACGGTGCACAGTCATAAGGGCAGAATTGCTGTGGAAATATCTAGTTCGATTAAAAGCTTATAACCTTAATATAGGAATACATCACACGCCAGTAGTCGCTCTTCTCGTGTTGTAACATACGCGACCTTGGCAAAACATGTAAAATTGGAGTGCTTGTACCGAGCTGACGACACTTGATGAGCTGATGATCTTGATGGTCTGTGAATGCCATTCATATACGATGTTGTCTGACCAAGCGCAACGCAAACGACACATGTAGACAAGCAGGTCAGTAAGCGCCTTTTTATCTACTGAACGAGGGCATTGCCTGACTAGACCACTTCGTCTAAGTTTTTCGCGTCTATCCCATCCGACAGGATGAAGTTCTCAGGGTCACCTTCCATTTCGTCGATCATAGACATATTGAACGATGTAACATCGCTGTCATTGTCCTCGCTGTAGTCACTGGCAAAAGGACCGGGCCATGGTGACCAAGCGTCCGGCTCCAGCGTGGCTCCACGGGCCACCAGTGTCTCCCACGTCTCACCCAGTTCGTCTGGGCCGACGATTCCGGATCCTGGCGCCGCTTTCATGCCGGAAGTCGCAGCGATTGGCTGCTGTGACGGCTTGAGCACGAAGACAAACACGAGCCCAGTGACCACGGCGGCCGACAGCACCGTGAAAAAAGCCGTGGCTATCGCGTTGCACGCTGATCCAAGCCGGAGCGTGGTGGCACCAGCGGCGTGAGACTCGTCTGTGTCCGACGGGTCTTCCGTCTCATCTACGTGAATCTCCACCTCGGAATCACCCAATGGCTGCTCAGCCTCCGCGATGGACTGGAAGGTGTCGTCCATGGCGTTGGCTTTGTTTGAGTGTTCCCCAAATAATGGCACTTACCCTCTACTTGAGATTGTTCGAGAAGCCGACGGTTAGCGGAGGTGGGGAGCTAGAAGCTTGAAAGAAAAAGTAAAGAATGACAATTAGAATCGTTACAAATATTAAAAGAGAGTAATAATAAACAGACTGGCATCATAATTAAGAAAAAAAGTACGGTCTACCAGAGAGCAGAAAATCTGGGGGTACTGAAGTGATTTTGAATATATTCAGTTTTTTCATGAAATAAAAAAAAGTATCTCGTTTTACATGCCAAACCGATATCTAATTATGAGGCACGCCATTGATGGGGACTCCGAATTAATTTTAACCACCTAGGGTTCTTTAACGGGCACCCAATGCTCGGTACACGGCGTTTTTGCATTTCGCAAACATCAAAATGCGGCCGCCGTGGGCAGCATTCCCACACAAAAATTTTTGTAGAAGGTTTATAGACATGTTTCGATAAAGTATATGGGATGTCTGTAGACTTATGGCCTTACACATTTTACAGAATAGTGTATTAAATATCTGAGTCTATAGAATAATGAAAATTCCCCTTTGTAGACAAATATCTCCAGAATGTCTATAGACAACATTACATATGGTTATACAGTTCTATATTTGTAGACTGAAGTCTATGGAATGTCTATAAACAAATGTCTACAAATATTCTATAGACCTTTGCCTATAGATATTTTATAGACATTCCGTAGACTTCAGTCTACAAAAATAGTACTGTATCACCCTATACTATTGTCTATAGACATAATGCACACATTTGTCTACAAACGTGAACTTTCATTAATCTATAGACAGTCTATAGAGTGTCTACATACTCAGAGATTTTATAGAGTAGTCTACAAAAAGTGTAAGGCTATATCTCCATAGACTGTCTATAGGCAATTCCTGAAAACCATAGACTCTAGATCTATAGAGTTTAGCCTTAAACTATTTGTCAACTATTGTCGATATAGGGTGTCCCAGCTAACATAAATTTAGTGAAGCTGTTCAATGAAGAATAATGTACGAAAAGTCGGTGCAGTAAGATTCGAATTTAAGACCTATGGTGTTCAGCTACCAGAGATTTCACCTGTAGGTCTTTTATGGTGGTATAACTTGCATCGTGTTTTTTTATATCTTCATTGACCAGCTTGGCTAAAATAGCCGGGATGGACACCCTATACACTAGCTAGATAAACCACATTTTGCCAACTATGTTTCGATTATATATAAACACTCGCTGCTGGTGGTTGTTATTAAGCAGTCTATTGGAAATGTCTAAGCAAATCTATTGCATTCAGCATGCATATGGGAACATACTTAGGGAACTGTACAAGAAAATCATACATGCGGACGGAAGCAGGGGAAAAATTTCAAATGCGTGTAGCTGTGAATATTTCTGTAAGGCTACATGAGCATTTCAGCACAAGCACATTTAATAAATATTACAGTTGCGTGCAATGCATCCGCTTGAATGAAATCTGCTAGCTATTTGTTATTTACAAGTTAGTTAAAATTATTGTTTACATACGGCGGCATGCATACATGCATACATACGGCGGCATGCATTTACATGCATAATATACATAAATGTATATTATGCATGCGCACCTGTTCCCTCTCATCTGCACTTATGCACTAATGTCAATAGCTCAATAATGCTACTGAACCAGCTGCACTCAGAAAAAATTGAAACAGTTGCACTGGTGCTGAATCATGCAGTGCAAAATAGAAAACGAGTGCACCGATATTGAATTAACTCTTTATTGCGCGATATAATAATTTTCCTAAAATGCAAGTATTACACCATGATCGAAAGAGACTATTTACAGATTTACAAACTACTTCCCCTTGGCAAGCAAGGTCGCCAGGCCGGCCTTGACCTTCGTGTCATATGTTCCAAAGGTGGTGCAAGTGTATGCTGCAAATAGTACGTGCAACAATGTGCAGCAAAAACAACAATTGTGTATGCTTTGTACGTTCATTACGCAGCTTAATATATTTACTCAAACAACTTAAGTCAATACTCAGTGCTGTTTAATTATGACTAATGGCTGCTTGTGAATAGAAATCAGTGCTACTATACAATGTTTCATTTTATGGCCATGATGAACAATTAAACATTCACAACTGCTGCTGGTGCTGCAGAAACAGTACGTAGCTTTTATGACAAGTTCATATGTGACACATCATTGTAATTATCCCAAATGATCTCTATATCAATTGCTGAAACAGGGTTACACCGTTGGACGGTCTGTACACTTTTTGGCTGGTAATTAAATGTGCCCGCTCAGAGTGATGTGCTCAGAAGAGTGACTGGAGTATTGACGTCCAGGGAGCACACGGGGAAGGCGGGAGATGGAAATTCAAGATGGTGAGCAAAACGAGAACAATGTGAAAGCAGGAGCCAACGTTTTGACAAGTAGACTTGTCTTCAAGTCCGCTTGTCGAAACGTTGGCTCCTGCTTTCACCTTGTTCTCGTTTTGCTCATCGTCTGGAGTATTGACGGTATCATGCCAAAGATATTAATTTGTTTTCCTTAAGACACATTTAAATGCATTTCTCATACTCTTAAATAAATGCATAATTGGCCATAACTTCAATATAAGGCAGATGGATTGATTGTATTGATATGGTCACTTAGTTTCTTATAGATAATGAGGCTTCTTTGGTATGGTGGCACGGTTGCAAGTTAGGTATGCCCTATCCGCACCAGAAATACCAGGGGAGCCCTTTCTGTGTCATGGCATGATAGATATGCACTTCCTGGGAAACAAAACTGAAATTATAGTTCCAATGAATGCGATCACAGTAAATTATTTAAGGTGATCTCAAACATGAGTACTTTTTTCTAGGGTTTCGAGGTTCAGGACATTTAGTTAACGTAAAAAAATTAGTAAGAAACGCCATGTCAGCAAGCTTCACTTAAATTTTTTTTTCAATAAATGGTACCAGTTTGTCTAAACTTCTTATGAGGTGAAACGTTTTAAAAATATATTTAACAGAGAGAGTCTCTGGAAACTGTGTGACATAAAACAAGACAGCATACCTATGTGGTCATTTTCAAGTTTCCCGATCTTTTTCCAAGCCTTCCCTGGCTGTTTTCATGAAAATTCCCTGACAAGCTATGACACCCGCAGCTGAAGTGCAATAAAAATTGTGGTTTAATGCTTGCCGAGTACTGTCAGTCCATAATATTTATATAAAACGAATAACACGTCAGTCACTTGACATACAGTATTAGATTCAACTGAATTGAACCCCTTGTTTAATAAATGTGACAAGGGCTTGGGCAAGTTCATGGCAATACGAGCACAATGCGAAAGACAAGGACTTAGATAGACATACACGTAAAGCAGATGCAACAATGTGAGGGAAAACTATTCAACGAGTTATTTGTACGGTTAATTAGTAGCTTTATATATAATTTGCTTTCATCCCTTATGTCTAGTTAATTTGGTTTACCTCTGACTAAAGACTACATGCCAATACGAATCAGTACCATTAAAATGTTTCATATTACAGTATGATGAGCTGTTATAAAACCGTAATGGTCGCTTGTGCCAGCAACGGTGCGTTTCGTTTAAAGACAGGTTCATATGACACATAGGGCCAAACAATGAAATCTTCCTTACCTCAGTAAGGAAGTCTTCATTGCGGTGAGGCTACCTTATGTCACTCTGAAAGCTTCCTTACTGAGGGGCCCTCGGTGAAGGATTCCTTGGTGCTTCCTGAGCATAAGGTACCTCCAAAGCTACCTTACGCCGCTCCTGGCCCTGAACGAGCGCTTCACCTCAATGCTTAACCACGTGACGTTTGCTTGCGCATGCGCGCTGTCGCCCACCTGCGGAGAAGCGCGAGCATGGTACATTTTGCCAGGCATGTTCGTTTCACTCCCGCGTGCGGCATGAAAGCGTTGCTAGGCGTAGCTAGGCGTTGCACGACGCCGGCGTGCCAGCGTTGATGGAGCACATCAAGTTTTGCACTGTAATGCGCTGCTTTTTTAACTTTAGTAAACAAAACTAGAAGAAAGCGTCCACGCTTCTCTATATTAGCTCTTCAATTTAAGGATTATGCGACGATACAACATTTTTTTTATAGAATAATGGTGTTCGCGTAGAGATTTTAAGAGATAATCTCGAACCCAGGCATGCGGCAACCGATCCTTACGTGAGGACGGGTGAAGGGAGCTTTCAGAGTACGCTTGCTTCCTCCATCGGTCCTTCGCTGTAAGGAGGCCTCACGTAAGGTTAGGAAGCGCTCGAAGGAAAGGAACGTTTCATTGTTTGGGCCATACCCTACTTATCAAAATAAAAAACAAACGCGAGAATCCCAAACGATTCCTAAAGTAACAATTGCTGAAACAAAGATACTCGGCTGGACTGCGCACAGCTTTCTGGCGTTAATGCAATATGCCCGTGCTGAAACAACCTGCTCAATATAGTGACTGCAGTTTTGAATAATAACGTTAAGAATTGCAATTTTTTTCCGCTTAGCAGAGTATGCAATGTCTCTTTTCTCCTACTACGAGATGAATACATTATTTGCTACAATTTCAATAGAATGCACATGAATGGGGTGTATTGATAAGGTTGCTTATCAGCTAAAAGATGTTACAATATTTTAGCTGTGTTGATAAGGCTAGAACAAGTGCAATGTCCACTAAAAATTTGAATAATCTGTGCGTTATCTATTAAAAATACCACCAAATGCATAATCCGACTCTTTTTTCTTTTGTAAAGCGCATGTAGCATAGTCTGTGCAAGCCGACGGCAGTAAATGCAACAGTAATGAGAACCGGAACACTTATTACGCACGACAAGAGCTTTATACCATGCACGATTGTCAAAATACGAATCTGCGCAAGTAGCTGCCTAGTGAATAACAGCACGTAAACTACATAGCGCCGAAGCATCCAAAGACGCTTACCGGTTTTCAAAAAGCCAGGAAAATAACTCCTCCTGCTAAACTTCATAAAAAAGACCCCCCCCCCCCCCTCAAAAAAAAAAAAAAAGAAATCTTCCATCTATCATCAAACCCAATGCCTTCAGTTTGAAACGTGTAAGGGTGCTTCCCCGAGCAACTAACTTATTGTTCTCTAATTTTGTCGGCTAAGTTGCAAAGCTGCGAGTGACTGAGCATATTGCAGGTTTCGTGCTCCGAAAGCTTTTGCGGTTGCACATGTTTAGATTTGGTGCCAGGAGCCTTGAAAATACTGATATTTGTACTTTATACGAATACGGTTGCGCATCTACAGCTGATGCACGCCCCCCAAACACGGCCTTTCATCCGAATACGTTAGCATTTATTCAACCATACGTCTCTGTTTGAAAATTCCTCATGCTAACACAATTTCGAGATATATACGTAAAGCGTGTCACGACAATTTCGCTACACATGCGACGCAGCGTTCATGGCAGCCCGATCGAGTGCCACAAAATGAGATCTACCGACACTGGCTGCTAAACACACACAATCCGCTTAGTTGCCGCTTAGTATGAAGGTAAAACATGGTGTATTTACTTTTGTACGCACATCAACTAGTGTGAGCGATCGCTTGCCGTAAAACATTTCATTTAGTAGAAGCGAGAATAAAACCGCGTTATCAAATCATGTAAATGACAAATCGACACTATTCTCGAATCGCCTACACTGCATGCAGCCTGTACGCGCTACGAAATGCGCTCACCTAATCATAAGCTATTGACGGAAAACATCTTTGCTAAAACTTACCGTTCAGTGTAGTTGACGTGTGATGCCACAAAGAAGACACGAATAGACAAACACCAAGGTACAGGCAGACACTGCATACCGCTGCAACAAGCGTTTACGTGCCTGGCGCAGTCGTTGAGAATTCAAATGGACGCGAACAGGTGGCGCGCCGCAGCTGCTGCCATTGCGCATGCGCAGGAGCTCAGGGCGCCGAGGGTATGCGCGCTCCGAAAAGTCAGAGCGCCTTTTCCCCTTTCATTCTTTC
Source organism: Dermacentor andersoni (assembly GCF_023375885.2). Classification (NCBI taxonomy): domain Eukaryota; kingdom Metazoa; phylum Arthropoda; class Arachnida; order Ixodida; family Ixodidae; genus Dermacentor; species Dermacentor andersoni. The sequence continues at coordinate 139,628,420 of NC_092814.1, forward strand.
TCTCTCTCTCTCTCTCTGCGTACAAACCGCGCGAAACGGGTTGCTTTTCTTTTCCATTTTTCTTTTTTTTTGTCATGGATAAAAGAATTGCGTTGGTGCGTTGTATTAAAAACGCTGTGGGCTAGTGTGGAACTGGAACGAACACTCAGATGAATGCGCTGTTTGTAAAAGCCGTTACAAGGCCCGCCAAGCGCTTGCATTATCGCCAAGCACGATGAGTAATACAGTGCATTTCTGGCATATCGTCCCACGTACAGCCAAATAGGATACCTGCACACCCGTTAGCGCAAAGTTTCTGTTCCAATGATTGGTCAAATAAATCAATACAGTGCTTACGTACACAAATGCTCGGCCGCACAGGCATGCCGCCTGCGGAGGACTGGGTGGGCTCAAAGGATTTGGCACGTATTTTAAGTGAATGATAAACTTTCATGAGTTTATAGTGCAAGATATCAGTCAACGAAAAACCAGCCGATGTTAGTGATGCAGTAATACAGTGCATTTCTGGCATATCTTCCAGCGTACAGCGACATGGGCTACCTGCGCACATGTTAGTGCACATTTTCTGTTCGGATGATCAGTCAAATCAATCAAGTTAACGTCATCACCACGTCACCGCGGGAAGTTTGAAGAGAGAGAGACAGAGGAAAGGGGAAAGGCAGGGAGTTAACCAGAGGGGAATATCCGGTTTGCTGCCCTACGCTGGGGAGAGAGGGGAGGTGGAGGTAAAGTGATAATAAAGTAGAGATAATGAAAGAAACGAGCGTAGACATACAATCACAGTCACTAACTGTCTCCGCATACTGTCACCGCACAGCACAGTAGCACTTGCAGCACTATAAACATCTGTTCAGGCTACAGCCGCTTGTCCAATTCTGTCGCCCTCAAAAACCGCAACAGTGCCCTCGTCGCCCTCTGCTGCGATGGCTTGTGATGGCGGCATATTAAAATAAGTTCCTCTGTGAGAGGTCTTCAGTCAAAGCGCGCTATCGCGATTGCGAGTGATCGTCTCTGTAAATTATAGCGAGGACAGTCACAAAGAAGGTGTTGAAGTCTCCTCGTTACCACAGTCATCACACGAGGAGTCGTCGGCCCATCCGATTCAGAAAGCAAAAGACTTGGTGAAAGCCACCCCTAGCCATCTTCGACAAAGCAGCGTAGCTTCGCAACGGTAGAGTCCAGATGGAATGCAAAGGCGTAGAGAAGAGTCTAGGTTATGCAGCCGGTTGTTTTGAAAACTTCCTGCGTTCCACAAGGAGAACGTGATATCACGGCTGAGCAGTCAAAGTTTTCTAGTGGCATCTGTCCTTGATAACGGTGTCGGCTCCTCTTTGTCCCCTTGAAGAGCCGACCGAGCAGCGTTATCGGCGTGTTCGTTCCCTATGACTCCACAGTGACTTGGAAGCCACTGAAATGTCACGTGGTGTCCTTTCTGAGTCAAAGTATGGATTAGTTCTCCAATCTCAAATACCAGTTGTTCGTGTGGTCCGCGCCGCAGGGCTGATAGCAAAGATTGTAGTGCTGCCTTCGAGTCACTGAATATTGACCATCTTCGAGGTTGTTCTTGGCTGACGAGACGAAGTGCAGCACGAAGAGCTGGAAGTTCCGCAGCCATCGGTGTCGTTGGGTGACATGTCTTGAAACTGATGGTGGTGGCTTTCGCTGGGAAGACCACGGCTCCAGAGGAACACTGGAGAGTTGCCGATCCATCAGTATAAATATGTGCGTGTTCGGCGTACCTCTCGTGCAAAAGGAGCAGAGTTAGTTGTTTACGAGCAGGTGATGACAGCTCAGATTTTTTTCTAATTCCTGGTACGGTGAGGTGCACTGCGGGTCGAGCCAAACACCATGGAGGAATCGATGGCTTCGTTGCGGGGTGAAGCCTGATGGAAGGCAGGTATAATACTCCGAAATCGTAGTACAAAATGATGCCTGCGGCCTTTCTGACGGTAGTGTTGCCAGGTGGTGGGAACGGGCACGGGAAATGTACCTTATGTGCACTCTCAACACTTCCACCGCAATGTGTGTTTGTATGGGTTGATCCCGGGCAATCGCAATAGTCGCTGCTGTCGATGTTCATTTTGGCAAACCAAGACAAACCCTGAGAGCCCGAGCTTGAATAGCCTGTAGAGCACGAATATTTGTGCGGCAAGTGTTGGTCAGTACGGGCAAACTGTATCTCAAGAAGCCCGGAAAAAGAGCCCTGTACAATTACAACATTGCGTGCACTGACATTCCCCAAGTCTTTCCGCCCAGAAACTTGAAAAGTTGGGAGATCGCTGTCAGACGCTGTTTCAAGTAGGTCACGTGCGGGCTCCATGAGAGATCTCTATCAATGATTATGCCAAGAAATTTGTGAGTCTTCTCATAAGAAATTATCTGGAAATTTATTGAGATGGCGTAGGGTGTCATTGGTTTACGAGTGAACGCCATCAGTGCACATTTGTCTGACGAGATTTCAAGACCTTGGTTGCGGAGGTAGATAGCTGTTAGAGTAGCAGCTTTTTGAAGTCGTGCACGTATCTGAGGACGTGTGACACCTGAGGTCCATATACATATGTCGTCTGCGTACATTGACATCTTGATCGCTGCTGGCAGATGATCAGCGAGACCAATGAACGTGAGGTTGAATAGGGTAGGGCTTAGTACACCGCCTTGAGGAACACCTCGGTACGTGTAGTGTCGTGCGGTTTTACTATCACCGGTACACACAAAGAACGATCTCATAAAAAGGTAATAAGAAATCCATTGGAAAACTCGACCACCTAACCCAACCATCTCAATAGCATCAAGGATAGCCTCGTGAGATACGTTATCGTATACCCCCTTGGGATCCAAGAATAAAGCTGCAGATAATCTTTTGCGTGACTTTTGATGCTGGACATACGTAGCGAGATCAACAATACTGTCTACAGAAAAGCGATCGCGACGAAAACCAGCCATGCAATTTGGTAACATGTTGTAGTGTTCCAGGTACCACTCCATGCGGGCAAGGATCATCTTTTCCATTATCTTTCCCACACAGCTGGCAAGCGCTATTGGGCGGTATGAGGTGAGTGCTTCAGGAGAGGGACCAAGCGGCTTGTCTTCCATTCTTCGGGAACCATGCCATCCTGCCAAGGTAAGTTGTAGAGATGTAACAGTTCTCTCCGTGCGCCATCACTCAGGTTGTTCAAGGCGCGGTAGGATATTCCATCTGGTCCCGCTGATGAAGAACGCCTGCATAGAGCAAGAGTCGCTTCTAGTTCCTCCATTATGAAAGGAAGATCCATGTGGCAGTCACGTGAAACAGGGATGTGACTGGGGGCTGGAAAGCCTGGACCGGTTGCTTGGCCAGCGATCCTTGCACAACAGTCTTCTGCAACATCAGCCTCTAGCCGCCTCTGGAAGAGCGCCAGCGCTTTGAATGGGAAGCGTTGTTCAGGGAGGGAACGTAGACCACGTATGGTTGGAAGTGGGAAAGTGGCTTTCGGGGGTCTAGTGACAGGCAAAACCTTGTCCAACGTCGAGATGGCAATCTATCCATGCAACGTTGAAGTGTCTTTTGTAGTCGTCTGGCTCTCCTAAGGTCTTCGATGGATTTTGTACGCCGGTAACGCCGCTCCGCACGACGACGGAGTGCACGAAGTCGCTCCAACTCTATATCCAATTCCGGGTGCTTCGACGAAACCGTGACCGTGCGCGCGGCGTGTGGCATTGCAGACTTGATTGTTTCCTCTAATCCAGAGGACAAGCCCTCTCGACAAGCATCTTCCATGGTAGAAGTGAAATTGGTCCAATCAATTAATCGAATCATGTTCCGTGGTATGGACCTGGACATCCCCATGATGACGAGGTACGTGGGAATATTATCACTCCCGTGTGTCTCGATATCCGAAAACCATTTAACACACCTTGTGAAAGAGCTGGAGACGAAAGCTAGGTCAAGACAACTGCCATAATTCACGCCTCGTCTAAACGTTCGGCTGCCGTCATTCAGGAGTGAAAGGCCGTGGTTGCAGGCGAAGTTTGCAAGTCTTCGCCCTCTTGCATTTGTCCTTGTGCTTCTCCATGCTATATGGTGCGCATTAAAATCTTCTATGATGACATATGGAGCAGGGCACACCGACAAGATGTTCGTTAATCGTTCGGGATCAATAATACTTGAAGGCGATATATAAGCGCCGACAAGTGTAAACGTGAGTTTGGCCTTTTTAATTGATAGGCAAATATATTGATTGTCATTGGGAGGCGGAATTGGCTGGCGAACATATGTCGGTTCTCGACTAATCAAAACGATGACTTTGCTAGATGCACCAGATGTTACGGACATAACAGCCTCGTATCCCGATAATCTGACTAGTTTTCGCACGTTAGGTTCACATATGACAATGATTGGGAACAAATTAGTATATATTTACTGACGAAAGTCTGAAAGGCGTGACTTTAGTCCTCTTGCGTTCCATTGGATCATTCATGCTGCCTTGACTTTTTCTCGAAAGGATGGGCGATGGTTGGCCATGTCTCTATTCGAGGGACTCAAGCACTGGGCTTGAGGCGTCCAGTACTTTCAGTGCACTTCGAGCAGACGTAGTTCCAAGGTTCGACAGGATCACTCAAATGGCATCTATGAGGGGACGGAGCATTGAAATGACTTGACGATCTGCTTTGGGCCTGTTATCAGCGGCAGGAGTAGGCTCTCGAGCGGGCTTGACAATCTCTGGTTCTGTGGGAGGTTGCTGGCTCGGAAGCTCAGGCCATTCTTCCTGAGACAGATTCCTTTCAGCCGACTTTCTTGCGCTGTTCAGATCGTTTTTGGCCTGATTGGAGAATTTGGGTGCTACATTGGAAGGGTCCCTCTCCTTTCGTGTCTCTGCCTTTTTTAAAGAGGTTCGGTGACGCCGATGCCGACGCCTACGCCGGATCATTTCAGAGCCTCCCTGTGTGTCGAATTGTCCCGAACCATTTGCTTGAGAACAGCGACCTCTTTTGTGATGCGAGGGCAGTCCCTAGACGAGGCAACATGGCAACCATTACAGTTGCCGTACTTTATGACAGCAGCCCGGCACATGTCCTCCGCGTGAGGTTCAGCACACCGGGGACACAGTAAGGAGTTTGGACAGACCCCCTTGACATGTCCAAGCCTATAGCACTGATGGCATTGAAGAGGCTTTTGTACGAAGGGCCGAACAGGATGTCGCAAGTGACCGACTTTGACGTGAGATGGTAGGCAATCTCCTTTGAAAGTCAGTTTGAGGCAGCGCGAAGTTCCAAGGCGGCCCACACACGTGATGACAACACCCTCACTTGCTGGTTTGACAAGGATAGGCAAGTACGCGTTGGGAATGGAGACGTCAATGTCATAAATTACACCTGCTGTGGATGCATCATCCATCGGGATATAGGAACGCACTTTGATGCGCCCTAGCTCCGAGATTTGCTTCAGTTTTTCGAGCGCACTCCCGTTGGAAACATCGATTGCGAGGACATTTTTGCGTGTATTTATCCGAATGTCCTTAATTTCATTCGGCACGACCCCTTCCAAGAAAACAGATAGTTCTTGCCTGTTTAGCAGTCGGATGTTGCTTGAGGGTTCCTCGGGTACGAACACGATAGCGTGAGGCCAGCGTTCTGGCTTTGACTTCAGAATCGCCGTGCTCGCTTGCGTTGATGTATTCGCGTTTACAGTCCTCCTTTTGGCCCTCTTTTTGCGGGCAGTGATGAAGCTATCATCTGACGAGTCTTCATCCGACACGGAGTACAGCTCAGTGTCCTCGGTGTCACTGAGCACGCTTCCTCTCTTCCTCGTGAGGGACGGCCTTGATGACCTCTGGCCAGGAGGGCCCCTGGAAGGCTCCGCTAGTCCATGGCGACAAGACCGGGAGCCGAGGCACCAGGAAATTCCGAAGGTTTCGCCAGAAACCAGAGAACACCCCCCAGATAGAAGCGTTCTAAGAAAAAGACACTTCGTCGTCGTCCGGGAAGTTTGAAAAGTTTAAGGTCAGTACACCGTGTGGTTGCACTAACGCGAACTAAACCCTCGTGTCCAGAAAAGCTGGATACGATTTACTCTGTTATCATGGTCCACTCCCCTCTGTAAGGCCTCCGGACCTTGAGAATATAAATAAATAAATAAATAAATAAATAAATAAATAAATAAATAAATAAACCACTCGGTAACACAGGTCGCTGAGTAAAGCCCTGCACGGGCACGGGCCCCGGCCGGCCCGGCACGCGGATCGGGCCGGGTCGTCCGAAGCGTCATTCGGCGGGTCCGCGCCTGACCCTGGCTTAAAGCAGTGGGTACGGGCCGAGCTCGGGCTTGAAGTCACGGGCCCAGGTAGGACTCGATCCCACTCATTAAAGGGCCCAAGTGGCACATACAAGCACACGCGAACGTTATGCATTGGATGGCAAAGGCATTCTGTGGCGAGCTGAAGTGACAAATACAAAGAGCTGGTTCTTAGTATACCGTTGTAAAGAAAATAGAAAAACAGGTCAAGTTCTGATTTATTTTTCCACAAAAACGAATATTTTTCCCGCGCAAGAAAAAATAAATTATACAAAAGAATCTCTTTTCGGACAATTTCGCTGTTACCGCTTTTGTGATTGCACGATTACCAATCTCGGTACTGTTATAGTATTTTAGCGCAAACGCAAGTGGTGTCTCTTTCTACTTATGCGTTTATTTTATGCTGTGTGTCCGTGAATTCGACTGTTTGTGTGAATTCATGAATTTGTGAATTCGCATGCTCAATGACCTCATAAGATCTAATCGTACGATCAAGGTAAATGCAAGCGCCCCAGCGGAAGAATAACAGCTCAGGCAATGGGCCAGAACACTGAATGGACCAGAACACTGATAAAGATTTCGGTGTGTATTGCTTGTACACTATAGCTGATTAGAGGCCGAGTAGGTAACGCTGACACATACGATACAACCTGTAAGTAGCGAACGAAATTTTATTGCAGCTGGATATGTGCTCCAAGAAAGAAGCACATGCTGTTCTTGCACAAGAACATGTCGATTGTTGCCTTTTGCTGGCCTTCGCACAGTCCTATTCTTGTGGCATTGTTTTTGGGGGAAGTCTTTTTGTATGACTGCGTGTTATTTTAGGCGTATTTTTTATCCTTGTTTCATAAAAAAAGGAGTAATCTTTAATCTTGTGTAGCCGGAAGCATGGTGTGTGACTTGATTATATAATTTATATTGTACGTCGTGATTACGTTTCGTGTTGAAGTTAGAATATGAACGATTTATATTTAATCTGATTTTTCTTGCTTTCACCATATATAACATCACGCTTTTTTACCTTGCTGCAACAAACTATTAATCATGAGCCTCTTTTATGAATTTGCATAATCATTATTGTTTCCAACGTGAAGTGTAGACAAGAGCATTAAAGAGAATGTCCTGGGTTTGCTTCTATGCGCTTCTTCATATTAGTTGTCCACTTTGTTTAAAAAAACATTTTGCTGCGTTTTATTGTCGCTATACTTTTATTGTAATAACGTTTCATGTACCGCACAAGCAACGTTTCATTTAGGTTCTGGCGTACTATGTGCCAAAACCATGATATGATTATGAGGCACGCCGTACATAGTGGAGACTGGATTAATTTCGACCACCTGGAGTTCTTTAACGTGCACCTAAATCTAAGTACACCGGGTGTTTTTAGATGTTCCCCCCATTGAAATGCGGCCGCTGTGGCCGGGAATAAAACCTGCGACCTAGAGCTTAGCAGTACAACAGCTTAACCGCTGATCTATCACCCCGGGTAAAGGAAAATTTCGATGCCTGTACACACCCAATTTTCCGCCTGATTGCCCTCTAAAAAGGGCAAGGCGCAAATCATCATCATCATCATCATAATCATCATCATAAAATTTCCTCCAGCGTGTCCGGGGCGGGCCCGGTCATGCCCACGCGGGCCCTGGCTAAGCTTAGCGGTAAACGCCTGGGCCCGGGTAGAGCCAGGGCTTGGTATCACGGGTGCGGGCTGGGCTCGGGCTTCATGAAGCGGCCCCGGGCCGGGCCCGGGCCAAAACATCAGGCTCGTGCAGTGCTCTACCGCTGAGTATGTGCCACTTAGTGCGTGGCAAGCGAGAGAACAATTCTCAGCGTTCGCGGTCACCAGCGGGCCGCGCTTCTCATCTAGAAGGCCACGCACGGTCTTCGAAGCAGTGTCAATAGATAGCACAGCATGTCCAGAAAGAAGCACGAGAGAGGAGCCCGGTGGCCGCATGGCACCGCACCGGAGCGCCATTCATTTCGGAGGCCACGCGCAGACTTCGCGGCGGCGGCGCTAGATGGCCCTGAATGTTCTTAGGGAAACGCAAAAGCAGAGTCCCGCTGCAGCATACATGCCTCTTACTTAACTCGTTTATACGGTGGCAATGCGTTGTATTGCTATATTGATTCAATGCTAACGCATAAACGTCGACACTCATCGTTAGACGGGTGCAGCCGCAACCTCTTTAATATTAAAGAAATCTAATAAAGCTAACGAAAGATAAACAGGACGCACCTGTGACAACACTGTGACAACAATGAGACATAGTCATTGCCAGATGGAATCTATAATACCTTTAACAATTACTTTTGTTACCAGTTACATTTAGTCACTACTCCATAAGATGCGATTTGAATGATGTATTATATAAACCATTTCTTTATTACAGGGAAAAAGTACGAAATAACCTTGCATTTTCCTAACACTTACTATGTTTTAAATAGCCTGCCCACGCAGGCATTTATTTGGCCCAAGAGGCATTTCTACAGTTTCATTTATTTTATTTTATTGTACCCTCAAGACCGAAGTATTACAGAGGGGAGTGGGTAATATAGGTACAGTTGTAGCTAATATAATCAATGTAACACTTTTAGTGACGTATGTATAGCTAAATAAAATAAACTAATGTTATACTGCTGCCGACGTAAAAAGTTAAAGAAAGAAATGGCCGTTACAATTTTAATGTTTTCATTTTCCAGTTCTCCAAGCCATAGAACACATACAATATTTATGGCATGTTGTATAGTGTGAATGGGGATGCGCGACTGGATGCGTGACGTTAGCACTGATGTTGTTTTCCCCACATGGCTCCTGTAATCCCGCTTCTCCGCGTGACTCCAGAGCGGCGGTCGGTGGAGTTACAGAGTAGTACGAGAGATGGCGCGAGTGTTGCGCAGCTGACGCCACCTAACGGCGTGGTTACTTGGGTGCAAAAAGGAGAAGGCTTTTCCTCTTTGGCTCGGGCTGGGGAAGCGGCGCGGACATTCCGCGCGTGTCTCGATCCATGCTATGCGAGACCTTCTCGCGAGGCCTAGGAGCAGTACACCGCAGTGGACGAACACGATCGTTCGAACGCGCCACAGTTCGCATGACCGTAAACGCGAACGATCAGGCATTGCCGTCCAGCATGGGGAGAACATATTCGCTCGATATCCAGTCGTGGTGAGTCGGACTTGTCAGATTTGTCGCGCGCCCATCGGCATGTTCTGTGGATAATAATTTGGCTAGAAAGTATAAGTCTATGAGAGGTGCAATAAATGCCCTTGCGATTGTTTGCATTACTGTGTTGACATTCCTTTGCACCAAAGGTACGCGTGAGACCCCCAGAATAGTAAGCCATGCAGAAGGTGGAGCTAAGGTCAGTATCCATGAAACAAGCGTGATCATTTGTACATTCAGCCGAATTCTCTTGGGCCAATATGAGCTTGTCAATGTAAGCAATGTATGCAGTCTCAAATGTGTACTGCTTTGTCATCGCAATGAGTGAAATTCCCGAATGGGAAGTTTGTGGATCCGAAAACATAACTACAGACCTTCTCTGTGAATGTTCTCGTTTTATTGTGCACAGAACAGCGCTCTGTACCACGCTGGACAAACTCGACAACTGTCCCTTCACGTAAAGCGGAACTCTTGACCCCTGATCCCACAGAGCGTCAGCGCAAGTTGCTTTAGAAACACGGGTAAGTTTTCTGAAAGCTTCAACACTACGTGAAAGACAGCGATCGTTATCAGGTGCCTCATTTTGTTTTGGCAGACGGATCTTTTGCTTGTCTTTGTTTTCTTCTCTTTTCTGTCCTTCCCTCATGTAGAGTGTGCAAGCCGACACTTAATCTGGTTAACCTCTGTGCCTTTCGTTTCCTATACCTCATTTATATGCATATCCTGTCTCTCGATCTTTAATGTCGTTCTAGAAAAAATACACATTTGAGATTAGATTAACTGCAAAGAGAAAGAAGATGAGCTAGTCAGGAAGAAAAATTTCGAGTTTGTAAACGGACAACGTCTGGCGGCACATATTTGAATTTTCTATTTAGCGCAATTCTTGCTCGCAGTGCCTTTTTGGTAGTGTCTTCACAGAAGTGACCATGGTTATTCTATTGCTGTGTGGAACGGACAGCACACTACCCTATCCATTAAACCATATAGTAAATGCGAACTAACTTAAGGCCACCTAGCGGAGTGGTCGTTAACTGGGCTTGTCTGGCACTTCCTGCCTGTGAATAGGCGCGCTGCGGACACTGCGCGTCTGCCACACAGCGCGAGCTGGATGCTTCTTCAGAGTGCTGAAAGACTCTTAACGTTGCCTGGAAGTTTCGAAGAGGGCTGCAAGTGGCACTGGAGTTCTTTCACAGGTTTTCGCGCGCACCGGAGTTTTCTTCTCAGGATCACGTGGAAGCCTCTTAATTTATTGAGGAGGTCGCGGGCCCCATTACTGCTGCTCGCAGTAATTGAATTAAAGAAAACAAAGCGTCCCTAAGGGCTTTTCTTTTTTTTTCTCGAAGCTCGCATTTGGCGATAGTGCGATTTCGCCCATTTGGTTGAGCCAAATGATATGGCCAATATTGCTTCCGCGTCAAATAACAGGTAAAATTAGCCATTTGCATTGGCGTAGAAAGGAGGGGGGTTGGGAGGTTGAACTCCCCCTCCTGCAAGGCTAATCTCACCAGTAGCCTACAACCACTCAACTCAACAACTCCCCTTCCCTCGAAATTTTCTGACGAACCGCCCCCCCCCCCCCTTTCCACGGAACAGAAAGTTTCAGGAGGTGGGCTCCGAATGAGCGAGATGGATGAAAAGGAAAGTCCGAAGCGGGAGAAGGGGGCTGTCATGTCACCGTACCAAGAACATAAGTTTATCCAGTTTGCCCATAACTGCTGTTGTGTCTATAGTAGTAGTGTGTCCTTGCCTTCTCACGTGAACTTTTCCCTATCCCCCCCCCCCCCCCTGTATGGGAACTGTGAACGAAGAGTGGCAAGGTTGTTAAACACTCGTTTCGCGACTGCGTCGGTCCTACCCATTCTATGCCTCCTCTCCCTCATCTACCATTCTATCCAACTTCTTTCTGGACTTGGATATATTAGAAAGGTAATCGCTGTAATTTCTGCAGTGGTTTTGCGGGAGGTCACGGATAATTACTACTGTCAAGAGGCTAAGTGGCGATCGACGCCCAGGGTCCTCCAGATAGGATTGTGCATATTCGACGTTGTGCAAAGACTCAAACGAGTTTCTCGCGTCTTATTTCTTCTCTGCCACGTCCCTTACATGTATATACACGGTCTGAACAGTCGATGTGTGCAAACATTCGAAAAAGAAAAGTTTCGCTTTAAAAGAACGCTGATTTGCACCCGGCAAAATATATGAATGACAGGGGTAGTGGGCCAGGGAAGCTAACAAACCGCTACAACAAACAGGTGGGAGGGCAAGGAGGAGAATGGCCTTGAGGTCCACGCATAAAAAGAAATATAGTAACGTTAGCGGCTGTCGCGCCGTTCAACAAACCGGTGAACATTGAAGAGTGTGACAGTGACTAACGAAAATAATGTTAAGAAGGGGAGCGGAGTGATGCATACGAGGCGGGGGGACACGCATAAAAGGCGTCAAGAACGAAGTTGGCGGATAATTATGGACATAGGGAGAGCGTATCGTCACTGCCCGATCGCTCAACCCCAGACATACATTGTCAGTCGCCTAGCTGAGGCTCACCCACCCCGTGGTAACACGCGCTGCTTGCTGCGGAGAGCGCATCCTAACTAAACGCCTCGGAAACTTTCAGAATAGACTGGTGTCAGGAGACACAACGCTTTCAAATCTCTCGGAGCTACTGTCCCTCATTTTACTACGGACAACAGATGCCGTAATTCTCACAAAGGCTTCTAAAGAGGAAGCAGCCCTGCTTCGGACTGTCTGCCTCGTCAGTTCCCGAGTGTGAACAAATAACAATATGCGTCGCGTGATGAGTACAATACCAAGACCGCAAGTTATTTCCAAACATCTCTTCAAACAAGTCGGACAGCTGGTCAGCAAAAGTGAGAAAAACTTGCATCATATGATACTATCGAAGTTCTAGCGCAAAGTTTCGCTCCTTAATTTTTAAATCTAGAATAATATAGCATGCCCATAACACCGAAAGCGCAATTGAATGATAGGAAACTTGCAAAATAGTGCCCGCCCTCTTCCGTACGTAGCCGTGGCCGTACCACTCATTAAAAGATCTGGCTGCTAAACAACAGTGATTTCTACTGTTACCTGAAGTGCAACAAGTCTGGCCTGCAAAGCAGAAGAAACACGACAGTGTGCTGTCTTGTTTTTATATGGCCGTCTTTAGCGCTGTTTATATTTCCAAGTCCTGTACCAGCTCGGTTATCGGCATACATTACATGAATGCATCAATTTGCAAACAAATTTTATATTTTTTTAATATCATCAGCTTTGAATATAGCTTAAGAATGATAGCTTAATTTGATGCGAAGTTGCTGCAAAACGTGCATACTCGCTGTTAAAGCATCCTTGTCCGAGGAGTTTACCTTTGCGTGGTCCACAACCTCCATATATATATATATATATATATATATATATATATATATATATATATATATATATATATATATATATATATATATATATATATATATATATAGAGAGAGAGAGAGAGAGAGAGAGAAAGAGAGAGAGAAGGAGAGGACGAAGTGGTAGATGGCCGAAAACACCCCAAAATAAATTTCTGTCTACGCCACTGGCCATTGAAAAGTCCCAAAAATAACCCTCGCGATTTAATTTAGGCCAAATATTCAATTGCAATATTGAAGGCAGCCCAGTTTTAAGGGCTTGCTAATTAGAAGTCTTAGCCCTAGAACAGTTTTTTATAAATCGGTTCAAGGTATGTGTGCCGCAACGCACCAGCGTTCCGTAAATGATTTTTTCAACAACCCATCTGTAATGCACGCACAGCGGGAAAGAAATGCCTGGAACGCATGCCTATTTCATGGCTCTCATCTTGAAGATGAAAACCTGGAAACGCGTGCTGTTTCATCTATATCGAATAGGCACGCCTTCCTGTGTGATTGACTTAAACGGCACACTTGCAATATGTGCCGTAGAAACTTATACTTTAAAGGCCAAATTGTCTAATTCATCTAATTGTATACTGAAACTTACCGTGCAGAACTTGTCTGCTTCCTGGATTATTCCAGCTGAAGAGTAGGAGTTTTGCTATCGGCACACGGCATTGTTAAAAATTGAGATCGATTTTTTTTATGATGCGGTATACAGAGTGCCCAGCTAAAACGGAAAGAAGTTAAAAAAATATATGAATAGTGTTACGCCCACAAAACTAAGTACATCTTGTAGAGTCAAGCTTGAAAGTCACCGTTAAATTGTTGATGAAATTGCAGAATTATGTGTAATAGATTATGGAACTCGTTACTTACTTTTCTAATTCACAATATGTCAATTAAAAAGTTCTAGGAAGGTATATTAAGCATAGAATTGGGATGTTTTCAACTTAGCGTGCTTAATTTCATGAGCTGAAGAAGGAAACCTGCCGAACATGAAAAATACCACGTTGTTACATACACATGCATGCGCGCTAAATAGAAGCACCCTTATGTAGGCTCACTGGGTACGACGGTCAAATTGGTGCTGGTTCCGTACCAACAACAAGGACAGGGCCACTCGTTAGAACAAAGCCATCTAGGCCGCGATCTTGTAGCGATGCCTTTTCCGATGCTATAGCTTCTCTCGCTTTTCGGACTGCATCAGTGGTCGGTGTGACGCTCCCCCAACGTTATCGATGACTACGTTTACATGAACTCGACAGGATTGTAAATCTTCTTAATTGAAGGCCCACGTTGCTGGTGCTGATGGTGTACGTTGTTGCGTAATCGCGTGCTAGTTTTCATGTTTTGCGGGTTTTCTTATTCCGCTGAAAAATCTTAAGCACACTAATTGTATATCGCTGAAACATCCCACATTTTTATGTCTACAACTTCTTAATTGACGTACTGTCAATTGGGCCAGAATTTAACGAATTATCTAATTAATTGCAGTTAACTTTATCAACAAAAAATTTCTGGTCGCTTGTCAACCTAACTGCGAGCAGTATGTATACACCTATTTTGTGCCAAACGATCCACCTTTTTTAAGAGCTTGGTCCATATTTACCGCGATAACATAAGCCTGAACATTAATTCTCGATGTTAGGCGGTTTCAAGTTATTGTGCGAAGTTGCCCAAAATTTTCCTGTGTGATTTCCTTATTTCCTTCAAGTTTTCTTTTATGAGCACAGCAGTTATTATATGGTAGAGAAAGAGATTTTTAACGCCCACCTCGCAAAATAAATAAATAAATAAACAATGGCGAAAGGGCTTCTCTTTGACAGCAGATTGGGAAAAAGATGCTCACGATGGATGAAGCTTTAGTTTCTAGCTTCCTTACGGGAACGTTCTTCTTTTCTTCTTTTTTTTCGTGTTGCATCAAATCGTCATATTAACGTCAAATTTCAGGCACCGATTTTATATTGAACCAACGCAAATGTCACTGTCTTGCGCATTCCTCGAGTTATAATTGTTGCGGATATTTCTCGTTCCTTGGATAAGCGGAAGAAAAATGCTATCCCTCGGTGTGTTTGCGCAAAAAGCGATTGAAGGGAAATGGGCGTGGGCTGTTGATGGCATTATCTTACTTTACGAAAAGACCGGCAATTGTTGCTACATCCATAATTTAATTTCGCTTCCAGTTGTGTTCACTGGCACATTATATGTAAGTTTAACCATGGCACTCGTTTTTCTGAACGCCTTTATCTGAAAGCTTCATTTTATTAGAGTTTTGATCAGAACACGTGTTTATCTTTACCGCACTTTTCTGAAGGCTGTTGGGTCTGGATCCACCTAACGGGCGTCAATGCTTCTACTCAGATCACGATAAAGACCATTCAGCGCTTGTAATAACTTACAACAGACATCGTTCTCATTGTGACCATCAATTCAAGCACTCTACACGGAGACTCAGAGCCAAGGTTACACTCTCAAGAATGCCAACTTGTGCAATAGTTGGCTCTTGCTATCACCTGAAAGTTCTGCAGCCGGCGACGGACCCCGGTTCGGGTGTTGAAATATCAAGGAAAAAATGGCAAGATTCACCTGACCCAACTAGCAGATAGTAGGACTTGCTGCTATTTGGCAGTAAGTACAAGGAGGACAAAGGAATTGAAGGAAACAACTACCCGCCACGTTAACGAAGTGGCTATGGCATTGCGCTGCTGAGCTCAAGGTAGTGGGTACAATCGTGGTCACGGCGACCGCATTGCGATTGGAACGAAATACAAACTCATGCTTAGGAGCACGTTAAAGAACCCCAAGTGGTCAAAATTATTACGTAGTGATCCACTACGTCTTGCCTCATAACCGGATCGTGGTTTTGGCATACGAAACTATAGAAATTCATGTAACGTTTTTCTAATAAAACAACAAAGTAATTCAAACGTAGCGCAGTCCTACAGGGGAAACTACGCCTGCAACAAAGGACAAAAGGCGTACACGTTGAAACTTACCAACATATGTTGTTTTTAGATAATTTTAGCATTTTTTAGTTTTGTCAGACTATACGGTGAAAAGTATTGCAGTTGTACCCACAGGGCGAGGGCCCTGTGTATCATGGAACGCGGAACTTCACTGCGTTGGCATATGAAAAAGGAATAAGGTGAATAAATCGCCCATGATCGATGTGGTTTTCATATCGATTGTTCGAAAGAAGAACACGCCCTTGGTACCATGCGATAAAACACTTACCCCACGGACGGAAGGAATCATTCATCGTTCATGCTGCAATAGACAATCGTTTAAATAAAGAACAGGGATGAACACACGCACACATACACACGCACACACACACACACGCACGCACACACACACACACACACACACACACACATACACACACGCACACACACACACACATATATATATATATATATATATATATATATATATATAGTTGAAGAAACGGAGCACACTTACGAAAATTGCATCTTTAAAGATGCATTAAAGATGCCATTTTCGTAAGTGTGCTCCGTTTCTTCAACTCCCTATGCACCGGACCTACGGAACTTTTCCTTGTATTATATATATATATATATATATATATATATGCCCGATTCAAAACTTCTTCTGCAAGGACAATCCCTCTAGGGTTGGTTTACGAAACTTGATTGGTTTGGAGGAGGTAAGTCCAACTCATCATGATTCATGGTATATCGCAGGTAAACAAGGCTGCATCACAAATCAACCTATAGCGCCCATATACAGAGAGCGTCACATGGCACGGACTATTCATCGCTCCAGGCGGTTAACGACTAAAATAAAAGGTAGGACCCAAAACCTCAGGACTTAGCGTGCTCTCGCTATTCCTGCAGTGGCCCACTATTCATTCCTCACCGTTTATTTGATAACGTGTTGCGAATGCGCGCTCATAGAACGTTACTGAATGCGCATTTGTTTATCACGTTTAGCGGTGCTTAAATTCGATCAAGCAATGGAGAACGGAAATCAACAGGCATCCGCTTCTACGTTGCTACATGGACTCATAAAATGCCATGAATTGCACTGTTTTTTCGTAGTTATTGGAGTAACAGATACATTACCGCAGAACTACATGTTAAATTTAACTTCCAACAATTTCATTAAACAATCTCGTGAGAGAATTTACACAATAGACGCGTCATGCGCCGATTCGAGTCGTTCACACTGCTGTGTGATGCGCTTCATTGAGGCGGAGAAAATAATAATTATACCAGTAGCTACGAACTTTAAGATACCGGGATGAATGCTACGTGTTTCGCGTGCGCATGCTGGTGTGCTTAGTACGAAACCAAGCAGACATGTAAAAAAAAAGGAAATATGAAAAGCCATAACGCACACCGCTTAAACGCCTTACAGAATTATAGAGTTTGCACAATAAAAGAAAGAAAGAAGGGAAAAATTCGAGAAAGACCTATAGCCACCAATACACATTTGGCACCTTTTATCGCCATTGCTTCTGTTATGGTGAAAATAGACGCGCCCAAAGATTTAGTTGTACAGCAAAGCGTGCTCATGGTGCTCCTACACGATCCACTCAACTTTCATATTTTTCTTGGGCAAAAATACCAAGATAACAAAGCAAGTTGAATAGTAATACTAGCGGCAGATGACAACAAGGGGAAGGGGTCGTATTTTGTTAAGATTAGTTTACACTACCGTCCTCTGTGCGTTTTGTCAGTGGCTCGCACAAAACTGCGCCTCTGCTGTCGCCGCGATCGCCCACTAGGTGGAACGCATGCTAAGAATTGTCTGAAATGAGAAGAAAAGATTCCTAACAAATAGAAAGCTTTTGTGTGCCATTTCCGAATACGGCGCAAAAATTTTCTACGCGAACAGCGAACACTGTGCTCCATGGCTGCTGCGCAGTTCGGCACAGTGACGTGGAGAGCCGGTGATGCTCTCAATAAAATTACGGAGGTTTAACTACTTTATGCTTATGCATCTTTGAATGGTAGTTTCAGAAAGCTCTAAAGCCCCTTAAGAAGGTCATGGTCTATTTCGGACGGTTTAAACATAGTAGCTCCGACTACATTCATTATGGTCCGTTACGATCACCTTACACCGAATCAGAGCGAAGAAACGCGGTCCTAATATCGGCGCCAGGAGCAGCCAAGAAATCTGGTCGGCTTCCGGTCAATGGCTCCGCCCGTTCCTGTGGTTGCGCTGGCGAAGAGAGACGCTCGACCTGTTGATATGCCGCCATCGACGCCACCTTTCACATCTAAATTCATTCGGCGCTTGAGGCGGAGCTGGCCTTGTTACCAAAAGTTGACCTCAGCTATCGCTTCTTTCCCTGTCCCTTCTCCAAAAAGCAGCAGGCCGTTCGGTTGATGAAGGGTATCTTCTACATGGATTCAGAGTCCCCCCAGAATCGGTCCGCTTGGATTCAGAGGGTCACAGCGACTATTCGAAGATGCCACTAGTTTCGTGGTGTGCATGGTGCTGATTGTGGTCACTAATGTTCTGCGTAAAAGCTAAACGTGAGCGTTTGCGTTGCTTTAGGTACTCTCCAGATAGTAGAAACGTGGCTAACTTTCCTAACTTTTGTTTGGAGGAAGCTGCGACAGTCGAGCATATTTAGCGAAACAAGCGAAACAAGGGCAAATCTTACAGATTGTACACCGATACCACGGTTCCTGCAGCGCCTACCGGACAGCAGACGGATTCTTTCCTTTATGCATTGTGAACTGCCATGTCTAGACTCAGCCACAGTGCAGCATCAACAGGTCGTCGGACTTATTACTGCGATGCTTCGTAGGAATGCAGCGGCTTTGGCCCGATACCAGCAAATTGTATCAGCTCTACGCAAAACGTCCGTGTGGTACGTGCAAAACAATTTATTTCACAAACTCTCACACGCATCAACGCGGTCACCTTGGTGTAGTCACCAACATCAATGTGGTCACCAACTACTTCCCATTTGACACAGTTGACTGGCTTCGCCTCTTCTTTCATTCCCCCGTCAGCAACGATGTCATTTCATTTCAAAATGTCATCCCATATACACGAAATGCCGCACCAATGACACCAATTTTGCATTTGGTGAAAGAAAAATCGCAGGGCGCTAAATCCGTCGAATAGGGAGGGTGTTCCAGCCGAGTGATGGAACTGCGTGTGAAAACGTCGCCCATTGTCAATGTAGAGTGCGCATGCAGGGGCATTATTGTGGTGTAGAATGCAGTGCCCTATTTTGTCAAATTTGGTGGCTGCACGCGGCCCACACGATCTTTGAGGCGCTTGAGGACAACTACGTAAAAACTTGACCCCACAGAGAGTTTGACCCCACACTTTGTACCAATAAGTCGTGCACAATTCTATGGCAGTTAAAACACATGTAAACATGACTGCTTTTTGCTTTGTTCTTCGCCGCTTTTCGTTCATTGATCTTATTGCATACTGATGTCGCACACATAGATCCAGGTTTCGTCACCGCTGGCGACCCTCTTCAAAAACTACCACTGTAGTCTGACGTTTTCCAATCAATGCAACATTCTTAGCGTCGCAACTTTCGTTCAGCAGTACCGGCACCAACTTGGCGCAAACCTTTTTCATTTCCAAATTTTCAGGAAGAAAAAAAAATGTTGTACCGACGACTTTCCCAAACCAGGTGCGTCTAATATTATTGTAACAGTCGTTGGGCAATCGCTAAGCATAGGAGAATGCACACCATCGATGTTTTCATCTTCGCATAAGGTGGCGGCGCGTCCTCCATTTGAATCATCTTTAGGGTCTTCCCAGCCTTCTCGAAAACACTGGGCCCACTTAAGCACAGTTCTTTCCTTTAGGACATCCTTTCCTTTTGGCATCGAGCCTTTGGCAAAATTTGAGAAACTTCTGCACCGTTCTTGCCCAATTTCACAAGAAACGTGCTTTGATTCTTTGTTCAGCCTGTTAGTCAATCTACGTTTCGACAATGACTAAAAATGGGTTGCTCAAAAGTGCATGGCTAAATTTCTGCCTTGTCATACAGCAGGTTTACGGTGGAGAAAGGGGCGCCGCTACACGTTGTCGAAGTTTCTTGCTTACTTATTGCATGAATGTTTGGGACAGACCTCATATGTCATTTCTAAAGGCACTGTTTCATGTTGAGCAGCAGAGCACGCGCCGCTTCAACTGCCATCCGGGACGCTGTGCCTGGCAAGGGCTCTGTAACCTGAAACAGCGCTGGTCTGTGGTATTTGTTTCCTTGTGTCCTCGTCTTTTTCGCGCTGTTTCACCTCAGTTCTGAAACAGGCTTCGGTTGGGAAAGAAAAAAGAAAAACAATAAAACAGGGGCCAATGTCCCGCTGTGAACGGTGCAAATTCTATCGTTTTTGGCCTCTTTCTTTTGCCACCCAAAGCCGGGACACGAGGCCGACACGGCGAGTGGGGCTGGAGTGTCCATAACAAAGAAAGAAAAGAGAAAGAAAGAAAGAAAGAATGAAAGAAAGAAGGAAATAAATAAAGAAAGACGGAAATAAATACATAAAGAAAGGATGGAAGGAATAAAATAACCTCAGAAAAGGCCTTTCCTACATAGTACACACATCACTGGTATGAGAACACGTTTCGAGAGCGAAGCTCTCTCATTGGTGCTTTATGTTGAATGCATGAAGTAAGAGAAGACATTGAACCCCTTACGCATATGTTGAAACACATTTTAATTCCCCGATTCCATCGTGTACATTTCATGTAGGTCGCCCATATCAGGTCGTTTGTACTTAGTGTTTGCGTATCTGGTTCTCTGGAGGGGAGGGTGGGGGTAGTAGGATTCTTTCAGATAAACAATAATTCGAACGGGGCTATTTTTTGTGGAGAACACGCTTCAAAATAATTATTGGCCATTCACTGAAACATGGCCACCAACAGATGGTACTGGTGCTGTTGCAGAAAGTGTTCGCCATCTTGTTTCCCACTGCCAATATACCCTCCCGTAATAGGTGGCGTAGAGATGAACTTGTTTCCTCGGTAAAGTTATGAATATAAGTTCTTTCTGACAAATAAAGAAAAGAGGCACAGACAAGAAACTTCAAGCATATGATTATAGGAGACAACGCAAACATTTAAATGACAAGCTGGTCAAGTTAAGTTAGCTTATAGCATATCTGGCCATCACAGCGCAACGTAACACGGCATAAGCTTTGAAATCATGAGACCCTGAATTGATATGTTTTTGAACGAAAATTCTTAGTTATCAGCGCTGTTAGATACCGCGAAAAATGGATCACGTTCTTTTGAAACACTGATCGCAAATGAGAAAAATATTAAATTGCTCGACAAGACCCATTATATAAAATAATGTAGAGGGCACAACGACTTTATTTCTTAAGATACAAATGAACCCATTATGTACAGATGAGTTCGGCTGATGGAGATAATGTTTTATTAATATCAGCAAACACCATAAACATCTCAGCTAACTCAAATATTTTCGTGTCCTGTCTCAATAAATATTCATCAGAGTAGCTCGTAAGCTATCGCTGCGTTTTAGTTTGGTGTCCTTTGGAAAATATTCTAGTGGACAGACTTATTTGTGCATTTCTCGAGCTGTGCGGCATGCTGTAGCACAACACAAATCACGAAAACATGCTGAAAGTTGGAGATAAGGCAGTTTTCGATTTGCACTTTTCACCGCAGACGGGAACCAGTGTCCCCTGAGTCTAGTTTTGAAGTAGTAAAACAATGAAGCGTCTACAGAACTCTCAGCACAAGAAATTCTATCTTCCACTGTAACACTCATGCAATCATTATTTACCTGTAGAAAACGTGTAGGAGTGCGCGTGTGCGCCTCTGGCACATTAATTGCCTTCTGTGTCAGCCGATAAATTTTGTTCCCCCCCCCCCCCCCCCCCGCCATCCCCGATAACATCAACTAGACTGCAAGGAAGTGGAACGCAGTCATTCGGTGTTTCATTACTACTCCTTTCACGAAATGTGAATACAGTCTTCACTTTCTGACTGCTTACTGTAAGCCGGGTGAATAGATGACACGGTCCCAGTAGGTCTATTCAATTCATTGTATTCACGCAAGTCATTAGCCACTGCACGGTTCTAAGAGATCAATCCTTTTCAAATGAGCTTGCTTTCATCAGGAAAGTTTGTAATGAAGCAAGTCACAACACGCATGGATAAGCTTTCGTTCTGTGGAGTGAAATTCTATGCCAAAGCAGCTTCGTATTATCAGAGGTAGTTTTTCGATTGCTATCATACACATACAAGCGGGATTAGCTCATACAAGCGGGATTAGCTCTATTCACGGAGGGTAATTTGTATGGGCTTTCTGGCACAATATAGCCAACATTCATTTTGCTGTTCATGAGGGGACCCCGACCACTACTGTCGCATCCTTTAGTAACATTGAAGAGGATAAAGCAACAAATAATATTCAGCAATATGCGGTGCCTCACACTGACTTGATTGCACGCTCCATCTGAGAATAGCCACTGCACACGGAAGCCGCCGCTATGCCTTTACTGACGGTATCGGCGCCGTCTGTGGAAGCAACGTAGACTACCGGAGGCATGCCCGAGCCGTTGAAGCTGCAAGCTAGCACTAGCGAGTAGGCACCTATGTTGTTGATGAGGAGCCAGTCATTGACCTCCACGGGCCAGAAAAGCTGCTTGTCGAATATTAGGTCTCTCGGGTTGCTGGTGGCGGCCCAGAAGGCGGTCAACACATTGCGCGGCCGGTCATTGTGCTCCTGGGAAGACAGTATAAATAAAAACAATATTAATGCCAAATATATCAACTGGAATGACCCGGATAGCAGGGAAGCAAAATGTAGCCTCAGCGAAGGTCTCCATGCGCACATTATGCATTTGCAAACCACCGTAATGGCACAACTTACATGGAGCCTGGTCACATAGCACAACGTGGTGGGCTGTGCACGTATGAGATGAACGTGAAATTTTCTCTGTGCTGAGGTTTTGCTGCATGATATATAACAGCAGCTGAGGAGACTTATTCCGAAGTCCTCAAGTAGCAATCACAGGCGGTATGGTGTGACTTTATCATATAGAGGTGTCTGCAATAATCACAGTAATCATCCCTACAGCGTCATCTTTACAGATGTCAGTATTATCACAATACGCCTTTATTACCACTACCATAAAATTTAAACACCTTTTAATTTTCCTCCGTCTAGATAAGAGGGGCTCGCCTGCTAAACCGCTTCTTCCAGGAGCCAACGCAAAAAGATTGCAAGTTGGAGTCGGACAGCAGCGAAATGTCCTGACTACTGCAAGTACTTCCAATTTGTAATAGTAACTGAAATATCCCCGCAAGAATAGCACCTCTGTTTGAGCAGCGTAAGAATTGAAGTGAGCATTTACGCTAAAATTTTGCTTCGAATTGGACTTCAGTACTCATTATCGCAACTCAACCGTTCTTTCTTTAACTTCGAATTCTAAAGGTTGATTGGCGTGAAACTCACCAATAACGGGCGAATACTTATTCCTCTTTCTTCGCCTGCGTATCTGGGGATGCTGTTGTACTTGCTTTCGTTGATAAAAACCTCTTTGTGGTATTTGCATTTACCTGAAATACAAGAATGAATCCCGCAATATGTACCGAATCCTCTACAATAAGTTCTACAATCTTATTGCACTCGACCATCCGGTTATATAGATTTCTAACATCTTCATTGGTACGGTCAGTAATCTCTAGATGACATAATTACCGAACGATGTACACAACGGGCAGGTGCATCTATATAAGTTATGGCACTAATGCTCATGCAAACAGTGACCAGAATGATGAGACTAGGATACGAACGAAGACTAGGGAACATACCATCCAGAAAGCTTTCTTTGGTTCTCTTTCCCACAACTTTGGCCGCAAGAGTGTAGGATGAGGCCACCAGAAATTGTCCTGGCTCAGCAATCACTGTCGTTCCCGATGACGAAGGAAAGTATGTCTTAAGTGCAGAGCTAACCAGGTGGCACACCTTCGAAGATCAAAGGGAATTAGACAAAAAAAAATCACCGGTAATACCGCATTGTATTAAGTTGTCTACTATTACAACCCGCCCCGCGGCTGGGCAGCGCCCGGAAGTGCACATACAGAGTGGCCAGGGCACAAAGTCAGCGTTTATTGTCCGGCTTGGGCTTTTATCAGAAGGAAAGCTAAGCGAGGGGGGAGAGGGAGAGAAGGACGAAGGAGGCGAACGCATGCGTAGACTGACGGCGCGTGTGCAGCGGCGACCAGCAGTTTGTGGCATTCCTCCTTCCTTAGACTCCATAACGCTCCACTGGCTTCATACGTGTGGTACGTTGTAGTTCGGGAGGCGGGCGGTGAGGTGGGCTGGTGGCAGTGGCCGCTGGAGTTTCGCGGTCTTGTACTGGCGGGTCCGGGTTTATCTGGGGTCTATCGCGAGGCCCCGAAGCCAAGGTTTCTTCGATGCTCCTCCGCCTGAGCATGTCCGCGTGGCGGTGAACAAGCTCGTTCTCCGGGTCTACAGACACGAGGCGTGTCCCCATGGTTGCCCGGACCTTGCCAGGGGTCAATTTGTCGCCGTGGCCGTAACTGCGAAGGTACACAGGATCTCCGAGGGCGAAGTTACAGCTACCGTTGTCAGCAGACTGGACCTCTCGTGTTGACTGTCTCCTGGGAGGAAAACAGATGTGCGTTGTCTGTATCCGAATAACAGTTGCGATGGTGAGCGTCTTCACGGGAGCGGTGTGTTTCTGTAGCGACACAGGGTCCTAGCCAGCGTCTTCGACAAGTCTGCGTCCGCACACTTCTTTAGTCCGTCTTTGATAGTTCCCGCAGAACGTTCCGCCAGTCCATTACTCTGCGGGTAGTAAGGAGGTGCCTGAACGTGAACCAACCCATTTCACTCTAAGAACTCATGAAACTCCCACCCAGTGAATGGCGTGCCATTATCTTACACTATTCTGTGTGGCAGACCGAACCTACTGAACAGCGTTCGCAGGGTGTCAACTGTGCTGCGGGAGGTCGCGTGAGACAACGGAATGGCCTCAATCCATTTACTGTGAAAGTCCACGACGACAAGCACCATCTTGTCTTGGATTGGTCCTGCAAAGTCGACATGTAGTCGCGACCATCTTTCCTGCGTCTCTGGCCAGCTGGTAGGTGCTTGCGAGGGTGGCATGGGCAACCCCTGTACACAATTCTTGCACACAGCGGCTAAGCGCTCAATATCGTGGTCCAAGCCAGGCCACCAAAATTTTCACCGTGCAATTGCCTTCATTGCCAAAACGCCTTGGTGAGCCCTGTGTATTAA
The DNA here is from genome assembly GCF_023375885.2 of Dermacentor andersoni. Taxonomy (NCBI): domain Eukaryota; kingdom Metazoa; phylum Arthropoda; class Arachnida; order Ixodida; family Ixodidae; genus Dermacentor; species Dermacentor andersoni. The sequence continues at coordinate 139,653,490 of NC_092814.1, forward strand.
CTTCAGCAGCTTATTCCTGGCTTCCGCCGGAACCACAACACGAGGGCCCCAGTGAAGCAAGTTGTGTTGTACGGACAGCTCGTGTTGCATTTCTCGGTACTCCCGCCTCTCTGTGCCTTCAGCAGTGCGTTGTGGCCAACCCTCGATGACGCACCTGCACACGCTTGAGAGCACGTCGTCTGACTGTGTGAGGGTTTGGAGTTCTTCCACTGGCGCCGCAGGCTCGTCCAACTGGTCCATGATAAGGACGTACTCGGCCGTATCCTCGGCGTTCTGCAGCCCCTGTGCAGAAGATTGTGGCAACCGCCTTAATGCATCTGCATTGAGCATAAATTTACCGTGCTTGTACTGCAATTTATACTTATATGCACCAAGTAGTAAGGCCCATCTTTTGACCCAGCAACGGCTGGTGATCCGTAACAAGAATGAACTCTCACCCCAAAAGGTAGTCCCGCAACCGAGTAACACCAAATATTAAGGCCCATGCTTCGCGCTCGATCTGGGAGTAGTTTCTTTCGGCCGTTGTCAGTGTTCTCGATCGAAACCCCATCGGGCGCTTCTCGCCTTCAATGTGAAGAAAAAGTGCAGTCCCAACTCCATAGGGTGAAGCATCACACTCCAAGTAAAGCTCACTGTTCAGATCGAAATGCGTCAGGACTGGTGCCGTGCATAACGCATTCTTCACCTGGATGAAGGCTTTCCTTGGTGCTCCACGTCCACTTAGCACGCTTTTCTAGCAATTTGTACAACGGTGCCAGAATAGTGGACAAGTCGGGCATAAACTTGTAAAATGTTACCATGCCCAGAAATGGGCGCAACTCGCTGACGTGTGAGGGGAGGCGGCTAGCCTGATACCATCCCTATTCTTTTCTATGGGATTCAGTCCGTTCGCGTCGATACGGTGACCTATGGCCGTATAACGTAAAACTATTCCAATGTGTTTTTATTCCAATCTCCTGACGTCAAATTTGCGTAACCGCCGACGCAAGCATCGGGCGGTCACCCGCAGGGTTGTCTGAACAAACCAATCAAATGCTCCCCTCGTTCAAAGGAGGTCACTTTTGTTTGACTGAAAAACGAATAACATTGCCTGCCCTGAGCGGCTCGTCTTATCTACTTGGCTCACAAGATGCGAGGAGCATGCTCAAGTGGAGAGGGATTCGATCGGGCCGAGCCACTGCAGTGAATATCGATAACCGGATGAAGAGGGTGGTGCCGGCGTCTGCGATTGGTCCGCTTTCTCTTACTTAGCTTGCGGTGGCTCGTCGACAATCGCGGCGGCATGCAACGGAAGATTAAGAATGACGCTAAAACAGATACTCAGCAAAGAAGAGTTGGCAGAACGTGGTCGTAAACGTGCCGAAAGTGCTCGAAAACGTTACACGGCCACGCAAAAAGTTTTATTAGACGCAAATAAACCCATGCTCTCTGGCAGGGGCGAGTAGCCAGTGCCAGAGCGATCGGCGGCAGCCATCTTTTATTCCTTTAGGAACGGGGCAGCCTGCGGCTATTAAGAAGAAAATTCACTTTTGTTCGGCATATTAATGCATCTTTAACGCGTACGCGTGATTTCGACGCGGTAAGTTTTTGCGGCTTTGTGACATCATGTGAGAGGCAGGTGAAGTGGCTGCAGCCCGAAAAGTTTTGACCAATAGCCGACGGCTATGGCGAAAAGGCGTCGAATCAGAAATAACTATTTTTGTTTTGTTCGGTCTATTTTGCATAATCAGTGTGTACACGTCATATCAGATGGGGAGCTATCGCGGTTTTCGTGACGTCGGGTGACAGACAGGTGAAGTAGGGTGCTCCAAAAAAGTTTTTGACCAATCGCGGTGGGCTGATTGCAGAATTGGAATAGAAAAGTTTGGAATAGTTTTACGTTATAGCGCCCCTAGATATGTAACAGACGGCTCGCTGACGCGTCACTTTTCAGCACGAAGCTTAATGCCACGTTCACGAAAGCGCTGGAGCACAGCCATCAGATTTCGATTGTGGCTGTCCCCCTTTTCCGCTATCAGTACGTCATCTAGGTACGCCTGTGCTCCAGGCCCGCCTTGAAGGATCGATTCAATCCGCCTTTGAAATATCGCTGGTGCCGAAGCAATCCCAAGTGGGAGGCGGTTGCAGCAAAATAGTCCCTTGTGGGTGTTTATCACGGCCAATTTGCAAGACTCTTTGTCCAACGGAATCTGGCAGTAGGCGTCGCGCAAATCGAAAATGCTGAAGCACTCTCCCCAAACTAACTGTGCAAAAATATCCTCGATAAGAGGCAACGGGTATTGTTCCAGCTCGCATACTGTCACGAAGATAACTAAGACGGGCTCGCCGAAGCAGAACAGCCTTCTTTTAATGATGGCCGACACCCAAACAACCCCGGAGCACAACTACGCCCTTCATCGTCTTCTCTCTTTCGATCGGTGCCTGTAGTGGGCAGCTGATTTGTGGAGATTGGGACTCGGTAGATGGCAGCTTAGTTCGTGTCATCACTCCCCACGTGAAAAGCGGCCGTCCTGGTCGCTGATCGGAGGGCGACAGAGGGCGCAGGAGAAAGTCTGAGACAGAAAAGTCTCCACGGGCGTAGTATGTACTACATGGACAATCTCGGCTCGTGGCCATCGTGGGCTCGAGCTTGTAGTAGTATTCTGAGGGACTACCTCGTAGTTCACGTCGCTGAGTCGCCTGACGGTCTTGTACGGGCCAAAGTACCTAGGCAGTCATTTTCCGACAGTCCCTGATGACGGATTGGTGTCCAGACCCAAACGTAATCCCCGGATTCGTACTGGATGTTCCTTCGGCCACTGTTGTAATGGCGGGCACCTGTAGTCTGCTGGAGGCAGATGCGGTTGCGAGCAAGATGTCGAGCTTCTTCGGCCTTCTGGACAATGTTGTCAGCACTGTTGCTTTTTTTCGTTGTCGACCAGAAGCATGGCGTCTAAAGGTGTTGTTACGCAGCGCCCATAAACCAGTTAAAATGGTGTGAATCGGGTGGTTTCCTGAACAGCCGTATTGTGAGCGGATGTCACGTGCGGTAAAATTTGGTCCCATTGCTCTACGTCAATGTACGTCGAGATCATATCGGCGATAGTTCTATCGAGGCCCTCCGTAAGTCCATTAGCTTGTGGGTGATAGGCCGTAGTTTTCCGATAATTGGTGTGGGTCAGTGTGATAATCTCTTGTGTTAAGTCAGCAGTAAATGCCGTCCCTCGATCGGTTATTAAGATAGAAGGAGCCCGTGACGTAATACGATGTCATGGACAAAACATGGCGACTTCTGTAGATGTTCCGCGGGGTATAGCTTTTGTTTCTGCGTACCGCGTTAGGTAGTCCGTTGCGACGACTATCCATTTGTTGCCTGCGGACGACGTAGGGAATGGACCGAGAAGGTTCATTCCAACCTGTTGAAACCGTGCTGGAGGAGGGTCAAGGGGTTTCAAAAGACCAGCAGGTTTCAAAGGTGGAACCTTGCGCCGTTGACAATCACGGCAGCTCCTCACGTAGCGCTGAACAGACGAGAAGAGCCGTGGCCAGTAATACTTCTGGCGTATGCGCGCATACCTCCTGGCGAAGCCTAAGTGACCGGCACACGGGTCGTCATGACACGCTTGCAACACTTCTTCGCGCAGTGAAACTGGGACGACGAGAAGGAACGTTTCTTGGCTGTTTTCGAAGTTCTTTTTGTAGAGAACGTTGTTGCGGTGGCAGTAATAAGTCAGCCCTTGTGACATGGGTCGTGGGACAACAAGGTCGAGGTACAGGATGAGGGGAAGCAATGTACTGTCTACACGTTGGAGGTCAGCCATCTCGACAGTGTCTACTACACCAAGAAACGGGAGGTCTTGCTCTAAATCACTTGGCTTCAAAGCTATAGGTGCACGTGAAAGGTAGTCGGCGTCGCAGTGCTTCTGTCCGGATCGATAAACCACTGTGACGTTGTACTCCTGAAGGCGGAGGCTCCAACGAGCTAGGCGGCCTGAAGGGTCCCTAAGACTCGCAAGCCAGCACAGTGAGTGGTGCTCACTTACTACTCGAAAAGGTCTGCCGTACAGGTAGGGTCGGAACTTGCCGATGGCCCAAATGACGGGGAAACACTCCTTTTCAGTCGTGGAATAGTTGACCTCCACCTTAGTCAGACTACGGCTTTCATAGGCCACTATTCGTTCGGCGCCGTCTTTCCACTAGACGAGTATGGCACCCAACCCCCCGTTGCTGGCGTCTGTGTGGATTTCTGTGTCAGCCTTGTCGTCGAAATGCGCGAGTACGGGGGCTGTATGCAGTCGCTTCCGCAATTCTGTAAATGCTGCTTGTTGCTCGTCCGTCCACTCGAAGGGTACATCTTGGCATGTTAGTCTCGTTAATGGTTCAGCGATCCTTCAAATTCCTTCGACAAAACGACGATAGTAAGCACAGAGACCTAAGAAGCGTTGAACTGCCTTCTTGTCAGTTGAACTCAGTGACGGCAGCTAGCTTCTCTGGGTGTGGCCGAACACCGCGGCGGCTGACTACGTGTCCGAGAAACTTGAGCTCCTGATAGCCAAAATGACATTTCTTAGGCTTGATTGTCACATTTGCTTTGCTGATGACGATGAGTACTTGCTTGATTCGTTGTAGATGTTCATAAAACGTCCTCGAAAACACCACAACGTCGTCTAAGTAGACTAAGCACGTCTGCCATTTCAGTTCAGAAAGAACAGTGTCCATCGTCCACTGAAATGTGGCAGATGTGGAAGACAGGCCGAATGGGAGGACTTTAAATTCATCAGGCGTCACAAACGCTTTTTTTCGCAGTCGCGCTCATCTACTTCGATATGCCAGTACCCTGACTTAAGATCCAAAGAGGTGACAAATTGGGCGTGGCGTAGATGGTCCAGGGCCGCTATTTTGTAGCGATGCCTTATGCCTTATTCTATGCTATTCTTATCATCCACCACACACGGCCGCCTGATCCCGCTGATAATGTGGGCAGACCGTCGCTGTGACCACTGGACAAGCGCAGAAAGCCTGAAAAAGCATAGAATCCAAAAAGGCATCGCTACAAAATACCGGCCCAGAGCGTTATCGATCCGTGGCAGGGGATAAAATTCGAGTTTGGTGACATGGTTAGGACGTCGATAGCCTACACAGAAGCGTAGTGCATTGTCCTTCTTTTTAACCAGCACGACGGGGGACGCCCGTGGACTTACGAACGGCTGAATCACGTCATCATTGATCATCTCTTCAACCTGGCGCTTAATTCGCCTCCCTTTCCATAGGCGAAACGTGATACGGATGTTGACGAACGGGGCGTGCTGACTTATCCATAGGAATATGATGTTTCGCAACGGAGGTGCGCTGTACTTTAGACTCGGTATAGAAGCAGGCAGAGAAGTAATTGACAAGGTCGAGTAGTTGCTGTTTCTGTCCTTCCGATAAGCCGCAGTAAATCTGAATGCGATCGCTCAGGTTGACCACTTCCAATGAATTAAGCGAAGCAGTTCCAAGCGATGCGACACCCGTGAGGGCAGCAATTTCATGGAAGAAAGCGACAGCTGTGCCTTGCGGTAAGTGCGTGCTGATATTGTTTGCCCAAGTTGGTCAGAAGGACTAATGAGTGTCCGTTCTGAAGCTGGACGAGGCCCTGTGCAATGCAGATGTTTTGCTCAAGCATTAACGGAATGTTTGCCTCGGCGATGCCCTCATAGCCGTCGAACGCGTCGCGCGTTACCAGAGTCAGTAGGCTGCTTTTTGGCGGTACCGTTATGCTGTCATCGACGACGTGTAAGGCGTTTTCGGTGTGGTTCTCGTTGCCAGCGTTGCTTGCTACGGCTTTCGCCGTAGAGAACGTCACACTCGAATTTTCCAGGGTTATTATGGCTCCATTCGCCTGTAGAAAGTCCACGCCCAGTATTAAGTCCCTCGAGCAATTGGGCAGAATAATGAAGACCCCGACGTCAGTAAATCCACGAATATTTACTCGAGCAGTGCATCTGCCCACGGGAATTAGTATATGGCCTCTAGCAGTACGGATCTGCGACCCAGTCCACTGTGTAAAAACTTTAACTTTGACGCGAGCTCTCTGCTCATAACCGAACTGTCAGCACGAGTGTCAATTAAAGCGGTGACTTCTTTGTCGTCTATGGTAACCAGTAAAGTCTGACGTTTCAACTTGTCGTTGATAACCGGAATGCGCCTGAACGTCGTTTCATTGTCGTCGTTGTCGTCGTGATGGAGGATATTCGATGCCTCGGCGTCAGCGGCCTCACCTCAGGAGGTCGCTTGGCTCAGTTTTCCGGGTTTGTAGGGCTGGGTGAACGACGCCTACGAGCGTCTCGAGGAAACACGGGACTGGGCGATCGATATCGAGCGGGCGACGAAGAACGGAGCTCGTGCCTTCGCTGCTCGAATAGGGCGTTCCCAGGTCGTGGACGAGAAGCACCTGGAGAGAAACCACGGAGACCCACGAGCCGATAGGAACACATCGTGTAGACATGGCCAGCCTCTCCGCAATGAAAGCATAGGGGCCTGTGAGGAGCCCGCCAGACGTCTCTTTTCCGGGGCCCCGACTCCTTGATGGATGGTGGACTGCGACGCCTGAATGCTACTTCCATTTTTTCGGTGGGGCGAATGACGTTTGAGGGGCTGTACAGCGACGGTCGTCGTACCACGTCCTCATAAGTCATTCGGACTGGCCCCCGCCGTTGTGGTACCTCGCAGCGTTCAGGAGCATGGATGACTTGTCTTATCTCGTCGCGCACTATCTCTGCGACAGAAATTCGTGCTGTCCGCGCGTCAGTTATCTGCAGTTTCTGGAGCTCTTCTCGTACCACAGCCCTGATCATTTCACGCAGGTCCTCGAAGTGGTTTCCCGAAGTCATGGTAGGGGGGCTGTTCGAAAGTTCCATCACGTTGCGGTCGTATTGTCTGGCACGCTGTCGAAGGGCCCTTTCCATTGCTGTCGCTTGAGCAAGGAAGTCCGCAAGTGTAGTGAGCGGATTTCGAATAAGCCCAGTAAAAATCTCTTGCTTCACGCTTCGCATGAGATATCGGACCTACTTGTCTTCGGCCACTGAGGCATCCGCACGTCTGAAAAGACGAGTCATGTCTTCAGTATACCTGGTGACGCTCTCGTTCTGGGCTTGGAATCTTGCCTGTATTGCCAACTCCACTCTCGCTTTCCTGTCCATGTTGGAGTATGTGGCGCCCAGCTGTCGTCGAAATTCGTCCCACGAAGACGATGCCGTTTCATGGTTATGAAACTACGTCCTCGCAGAGTCTTGGAGCGCGAAGTACACGTTGCGCAGCTTGCGGTCTTCGTTCCATCCGCTCTAAATGGTCTAGCCAATCTTCCACGTCTTCAGTAGCATTTCCGTGGAATACAATCGGCGCCTGCGGCTGGTTAAGGATGAACTGCGCTGGCACAACAGCCGCAGCAGAAGGCAGGGGGCTCGGTTTCATCGTCCGGATACGCTCGGGCAAAAGACCATGTACAGGTTGGAGCACTTGCCGACGGCGGCTGGTGCGTGCGTGCACAGGAGTAATCTCTCCCGGACTACTCACAGGAGACGTGTCAGTGGTACACTGCGTCTCCGGCAATGGAAGCATATACCCAGCACCTCCATCAGTAACATGCCACGCAGATAACTAAGACGGGCTCGCCGAAACAGAACAGCCTTCCTTTAATGATGGCCGACACCCAAAAAACCCCGGAGCACAACTGCTCCCTTCGTGGTCTTCTCTCTGGCGATCAGTGCCTGCAGTGGGCAGCTGATTTCTGGTGATCGGGAATCGTGGTGCGTAGGTTACTTTGCGTCAATACCAAGTTCAATGTAATCTTGAAGTCACCACAAATGCGAACTGTACAATCTTTCTTTAAAACTGGAACAATCGGCGTGGCCCACTCCGAGTGGGTCACTGTGGATATAATGCCGGCTGCCACGAGTCGATCTAATGCCTCTGAAACTTTATCAAGAAGAGAATATGGTATTTTTCTTGCCTTGAAGAACTTTGGTGTGGCTTCAGGCTTAATGTGAAGGTGGACCGGTGGGCCTTTCATGAGTCCTACGACCTCCATACACAAGCCGGCGTAGTGATCCATCCCCGCATGCACTGACGGAGACCCCGGGCTTGACTCTAGTGGTGGCACCGCTACGTGCAGTACCGCTGCGCCCTCCTCTTGTAATTTCAGCAACAAATCACGACAGCACAAGAGAGGACCTTCGCAGTCCAAGGCAATCAGGTTACAATCAACCTCCGCTGACTTATGGCAGACACGTATGGACAGTACTCCGCGCACTGGCAGCTTCCCCAAATAGCACGCCAGCTTTATCTTCGGTTCCTGCAGCTTGGGCCATTGATGATGGTGGGCTTTGTAGGTTGCTCTAGGAATGACACATACGGGTGAGCTGGTGTCTACATCCATCTTCAGCTTTACATCGTTCCAAGTGAACGCTTCCTGAATCGGTGGCAACAATGAATCCCTCTGAGTTACGGACCATAGTTGCGACGTGCTGCTATCATTGTCGTCGGTTTGTGCTGTCACATTCAGCGCGTTGTCGATCTTTGGGCCCATTCGTGCCAAGTGTCCTTGTTTTCCAAATTTGTAACAGTGCCTCCCGCGCATTAAACAGGCCGAGCGTTCATGATTACGCTTCCCACAGCACTCGCATGGCTTTCACCCGTCCTGTTTATTCTGTCGGCGTGGCACCCAACGTTGCTCCTTCACTGCAAACACTTTCGCCGGGCCCTTTTCTTGATTTATGTTCTGCGCATCTAACTCTGCACTTTCTGCTGCCAACGAAAATGCCTCAGCTTCTTCTAATGTAAAATCATGTTTTGCCAACACTTGCATTTGCAGCTTTCTTGAACGTACCCTACATGCGACACGGTCCATTCACATCCTGTCCAGCATGGACGAGAAATTCCAGTTATGTGCTAAGCGCGTTATTTCCACAATAATTGCGTGCACCGACTCTCATTTCTGCTGGTTTCGGTGGAAAACGTTGAAGCTTTCTGAAAGTTCATTTGGCCGTAGATCATAGTACTCGCTTAACACCTTTACGACTGCATCGTAGCCGAGTGCGTTTGGCTTCTGCGGTGCGACTCTGCCGCATAGCTCCTCAATCGTTCTGTACCCAAGCGCAGTGACCAACAGGGCTCTTTTCCCGAGACCGTCAGTAACCTCGTTCATTTCAAATTGTGCCTCAACTTTTACGACGTACGATTGCCACTTATCTGTTTCGTCGTTGAATTGCGAGAGGCGGTGGCTCATGACTGTCGGTGGGGTGGTTGCTTGGCCGCACTCAAAAAGCAGCTGGGCCTAGTTCTTTGCTGGAATCCTCGCCCCCACTGTTACAACCCACCCGCGGCTGGGCCGCGCTCGGCAGTTCACTTACAGAGTGGTCAGGGCAGTAAGTCAGCGTTTATTTTCCGGCTTGGGCTTTTATCACAACGAAAGGTAAGCGAGGAGGGGAGAGGGAGAGAAGGACGAAGGAGGCGCGCGCATGCGTGACGGCGCCTATGCAGCGGTGACTAGCAGTTTGTGGCATTTACCATATATTATGCCATCGCCACTACGGATAAAGGCATCACATAAAGTATTTTGCGAGTACAAAGTCAGCGTAAAGAAAGCGGCTTTATATGATCATGCAAGGTCACAACTCAAATGCAAGCGAAGCAGAGTTCGTGACGGAGAGCTGCGCTCCTTCTTACATCGTCGGAGCATTTCCTACGAAAAAAAGGCGTTTATAGTTTCCGTGAAACTTTTTCGCAGGCCTCGTGTGCCTTCCTCACCGTCTAACTCCGCGCCCTAGACCTAGACACTACAGTTAAGCTGGCGACGGCGGTGTAGAAAGCACGGCCGCGTACCACTGACGCTCTCAACTTTAATTTAAGAAGCTGGAAATATATCTTGATCGGTTGATTCGAAGCATAGAGGGTCTTCCATATATGGATGCATAGCTTAAAGCAGACGGCTTGAGTAATTTGCTTACAGCGACGATTGTAACATTTAATTCACTGCTTAAATGAGTGTTTTAAAGGCTCTGCTGATCAATTGAAAAATTACTACGATCTCCTGCCCCCACGTAGAGCAATTATCAGAAATTCAGTAATGTTGGACAATGCGTTTAATTAACCAACACGAACTTCTCACTTCGCCCACGCATCACCCTTGATACACTCAAAAATATTTACAACGGCTTCATATGGACACTGGAGATATTGTTCTTTTGAGCTATAGAAAGTTGTCTCACCGCTCTTGGGAAGTAAAATATTCAGTAATGCCATTATTTTGCTTAGTCCCTTTCTGAAGATTTGGAAGTTCTATATGCCGCAAGTAGCAACAGCTCAACTGGCACCTTAATAATATGAACCAGAGTGTGGTACATTATCATATCTAGTAATTAACAGCAATATTAGCATCTCCAATACTATTCGCCCTGTTGCCTTGATTTTCTGAGTAATATAGGTCACTGTTCTGTAGCACAATGATGCCCTGCTTGCTAATAAATAAGTGATAACGTTCCTACCTGCTTGAACTCTTCATTGGTTTGGGAAGCTATAGGAAATCCGCCACCAATGTCGAGTACTGTCATGGGGAAACGCATCCGTAGTCCTAAGTCAAACACTGCGCGAGCATTCCGAAGTGTTAGTAAAAATGCTTCATCGGTACCGGCAATTACGCCCATGTCAAACCTGTAAGTGACAAGAGTGAATTAATTTTGTTGCCTCCTCCAGAACAGTGCACAGAGGAAACAGATATTAGGAATTCCAACAAATAGAAGCCCTACCGGCTGCAAGCTGTAAACATGTGTCATTTCTGTGGGAGAGTGTCACTTTTTGTAATTCACTCCCCCCTCGGGCAACGAACCTAAACGTCTTCATGAAATATATTTGTTCAACAGGCCTGCCTGCACATCACGTATTAACCATACCATTTTTATCAGCCGGAAACATCTTCGAAACTGGCTCCACAGGTAACACGATTAGCAAAGAAACCGCGGTGTCCTTTGGGTTCTTCCGGGGTTTTTACACACCGCCTCCAACTCGTTGTTGAAGCGCGCCTCGACACGTCCAAAAGTTGGCCCAAATTTATTTTCAATATCAGTGACAAAATCGAGGGCAAAAGGAAAGGTATTAAACCTGCTCGTGAACGGACACCCTCTTTCGTGACATGGCTGAGCGGTTTTGAAATCTGCAGCGGAGCCCTCTCATAAGACAAACTTCAGTTGGCTGGTTCAAATCTGGCGCGCGTCGCATTGTTTGTGGCGTAATCCTACTGAGCTCGCTAATTGGTCAGATATGGGGATCCGCTTGATGTCCATAATTCCTGAGTATGCAGGGCAGCAGATATACATCTCGAGTGTGGGCGCGGTGTGCAGCAAGCGCGTGTCTGCACTATATAGCGTAGGGCACTGGTTTGGGACAGTTTTCGCTTCAACAAGTTAGCCCATGCTGGTTGCGCTACCCTCTGCGCCAGGAAGGCAGCCGCTGCAGTGAACGATAGGTCATGTGAGTCGATAAGGAACTTCTTCGCTCTGTATCTTGTCAAATGCCGAGATTCGCCTAGACTTGTGGGCAATTGTTGATAAAAGGGAGAAGTGAAAGACAGTTTTACAGCTAGAAGAACAAGTAGCAGGCGGCCATGCAGCCTATCGGGTGACTCCTTAAACCGAGTTGTCTCGAACCAGTGGGCTGCGCTAGACGTTGCAAACGTATTTCACAGTACATCACTCCCGCACGCTAGACTTGTGCTGTGGGATGTGCAGTCGGCGTGAAAAGTTTACTGACCATGGTACCTGAAAAGGCGTTCAAGTTCAGAGCAGTTTGAGGCCGTAGCCAGTAAAACTCTACAATATTATGCTATTGGCATTTATAGCACAGACTTTAAATTCGAACACAAGTCAGCTTGCTAATTATGCATTTTCTCCCGTGGTTCGTATACCTTAGACGACGACTCTATACTGAGGGACTAATTCACAAGCAACTTTTACTATAACAAAAGGATATTTATTAAGGCGAAAGCTTTAAGCGCCTCATGGGTCGAAAAATCCGCTGTCCAGCGTTATCGAAAACTTGACAGTCCGGCGTTACGGCACCAAAATACAATGGCACCAACATTGATGGTGCCACCATGGATGGTTGATCCTATGACTACTGGTGGGATCAAACCCACGATCTTTGGTGTTAATTAAGGCGATCTTAATGAATAGACAGTTAATTAAGATAGAATGAATTAAGGCACTCGAACCCACGACTTTAGTGTTATTAAGGGAAAATTAATTAAGGCACAGCTAATTTAGATATAGTTAATTAAGGCATTCGAAATAACGCCCTTTCGTGCGACTCGGACACGCAGCCTTCGGTGTTAATTAGGCCAAAGTTAATTAGGGTACAGTAACTTTAGGTATAATTAATTAGGGCACTCGAATCCACGACCTTTGGTAGGAGAAAACAAGAGGAAAAAATAACGCATTCAAATGAGAATGTCAAGTAATTTAAAAAAAGCATCGTGAGCGCGCAGGCTTTCGCCTTCATCCTCTTTAGCGCATGCTAAAGCGACTGCCAACTGTTGTCGTAAGACCTCCTTGCGCCAATTATAAAAGAATCTTTACACTCAGGCGGACGACTTTGTTGCTGCTTTTTGCAAAGGCACTCCCTACGGGGGCTCATTTTTACGCAGAAGGAGCGCTTCTCCTCACATCTACTTTGCATCTGTTTATCATGTTCACTGCTTCTGGCCAAGTGGTCATGCTAGCTTAATCAAAACAAATATGGTGGTGTTTTTTAAACTTGTTTGGCGGATCGCTGCTTAGCTGCGCCTACAATATTTCCTCGTTGTTCAATTGTCGAGAGTACGTTGACTGTAACGAAGAGTTGTAGGCTTCGGTACTTGTCTTATGTGAATATATAGTGCTTGATCGCCGTACGTATGGTTGGGTGGGTTTCTGTCGCGATGAAAAAGAGGAAATACCTTGCCGTGCAGACTTCGCGGGGGAGTGAAATCTTCAGTGTGTGATTCTGTTGTGAAAAGTGCTCAACCCCTCGGTATACAAGTGCCATCTAGCCTTTCCCGCTGCAAAGCAACATTGGGGCATGGCTTCTGGGTGGGAGTGGTATTTACATACATATGCTTAGTTCTACTATATTGGAATGGCCGATAGCATGACATTCGACTCCTGTATACGTGTGAGGAAGCCTTAGAGCAACTTCTATGTGCCTGTCTTCGTCGGTACGACGTCCAACGCCTCTTTCTCCGGACAACCTTAAGCTGTCTGGACTCGGCACTACATTGAGTCAAATGTTAGAGGTGGGCGAATATCATTTTTCTTTTCAAATACAAATCTAATACGAGTGGGAAGTATCGCATATAGAATCGAATATGAATTAAGCAGAAAATAGATGCGTATATTTTCCGAGCGAATATTAATTGCTCTAAAATTAGGTATCATGCCTGCTGACTAGTTCAAAAAGGACAGCTAACTGTCAGAAACAAAGTGTAAGTTTTAAACACAAGATCCCTAAATGTCGGTAGAAAAGCCGCATTTGTAGCCTGTAAACGACATTAATGCCTGGCTAAAAACAAGCCCTCCCCTCCCCCCCCCCCACAAAAAAAAAGTGGCTCTTGTATGTCTAGGTTTCCAAAACGACTAAATAAACGTTTTTTGAAAAGAAAAATAAAAGTGAAATTGCGGAAAAAGAAAAAAAAAAAAAGCTACTGAAGGACTGGTCTACCGCAGACAGATGTAAAAAGAACCATTGCAAGGAAAACATGACTGATTGTAGCGCAATCGATCAAAGTGCTACAAGGCTAGTCTTCCGAAAAGCCCCAAATGACAAAGCAGAAGCAGGAATCACAGGTCGTCACGTAGCACTCCATCGCGAAACCGTAAACAAAGCATGTATGTCCCATGATGGACTGTTTTAAATTCAAGGTTATCAGCCAACAAGCCCAAACTGTGAGGTCATCATTTCCTATGATAATTTCTAATCTTATTTCATTTAGAGTTTCTTATCGATGATAAACCAGGCGGAGCGCATATGGAGTTTGGACCACTGACAAAGGGCAGAAAGGAAACGTAATTGGTATAAAATTCTTACCATATCCTGGCCAGTGCCGCCAATTTAAGGAACACACACAGGGTGCCCCAGCTAACTGTAGCCAGAGTTTAAAAATATGCGAATGCCACATAGCTGGACAGAACCAAGGATATGTTGTTTGCCGTCGCTTGGAGATTCTAGAATTATTTTTTTCATAACGCCGAATCAGATAATTAGTCTTAATTGGTTAATCAACTCGATTATAATTAGATACAGAGTGTCAATCAGAAAATTAGAGCATCATGGAAAACTCCCGATACAGCTTTCTGTTGCTCAATACGTGCTGTGCTGCATAAGAGTGTTTTCCCGAGCGTGAAAGAAGCGCGCGAATGCCCGCAAAATTACCACGCGACTTGCCGCTCGAGGCACGTTGCGTGTATTTGCGGGCTTCTCTCACTTTTCAAAAGACTTTTATGTAGCACGTATTGAGCAACAGAAAGCTGTGACGGGAGTTTTGCATGTTGCTCTACAATATTCTCATTGATACTTTTCATCGAATTATAATACTTAAGAAGTTGATTAACTAATTAAGACTAATTATCTAACTAGGCGGAATGAAAAAAATAATGATTTGAGTATCTCCAAGCAACGGCAAACAACGTTACCTTGGTTCTGTCTAGCTGCGTGGAATTCGCATATTTTTAAACTCTGGCTAAAATTAACTGGGACACTCTGTATAACGTGCGGCCAGTGATAAGTGGAAGTAGTCATAGTACCACTAGCCAAAATAAAAGTTCCTGGAGCATACTGGTATACTCACGATACGCCGACGATGTTGAGCTGCTTTTCCTTTGCAAGGTGCATAAGCTGCTCAGCTTCGTCCAAAGAACATCCAAACTGATCATTCAGAAAAGCTTGCTTTGAGGAGTCGTGCACAGCAATGCGTAGTAGCAACCTGCAATTCGTGGCTTAGATTGTCGTCAAAAAGTTTAGACACCTATACTCCACCCAACGCTACCGGGCTGCTGGAATGCGTACTACCGTCCAAGGTGTATTCTGAGCTTTGCAGTAGCTCAAAACACAGACACAATCATGGCAGCGGGCTGGATAAAATACGCTAGAACACTGCCTGTTCAATGAGCCAAAAACAAACAAAAACGTATTTGGCGCTCATAGAGGGTTGTGATAGCTACGGGACCATGAAACGGTACAAGAAGAGGGCGGGGCGGTATCGTGAAGGGCTAGCGTGCTGCACTAGAACAAGAATAAAGGAGGCTAGGGTTAGAAACAGATGCAGTGTTTGTATGCGTGTTCACAAGTAACAACTTAATTTTCTGGATTGCTTGAGTCCTGACTTAGGAGCCTAATAATCAATTAAGCGGCGACATGCTGGCAGAGTCGACTTTCCGGCTACGGACAGGCTGACATCCATACTCCTCCCATGTCTACAGCCTAACCACACAAATTCTAGCATACACCCTCTGTTGCCATTTAAACGATGGAGATCGTCGGTTTTAATAAAGTATTTGGCGCCGTTGCCTCCTTCCTGAGGAACTGAAGCTGTAAGAACATCTTGCAGATTTCACAGCCTGGCACTGGTCGTGGAAGCGGCAATAGCGGAAAACAGACAGCCTTCTGAGCACTGAGGCCGAATGGGCAAAAGTGGGATGAGTACTTCCCGAGTAGCTTGTAGACAACATGATTCCCTTCCACCCTTAGTCTTAGAACGAGAGAAAGACAAGGTCTACAAAAGAATACACTGGGCCTCGAAAAGCCGCAACACAATGATGGCTAATATACCGTCTGTTTTGTTTCGTGTTTCCTACGCCAGCCTGCTGTCGTTTATCGCTGACCTTCAATGTGTCTGTTTTCTCTTCTTCCTTCTTGCTTGCCCCCTTCCCTTGCTCTGCGCCTTGCTCCCGCTGCGGCTTCAGGCCAGCCCAAGAGTGCACGTGCCACCAGAACGGTACTACACTGCACTCTGGATAGACGAAACTCTCTTAAAGAGAAATACCAGATAAACTGAACGATGGCATCAATTTTCGTTGGCCGCGGACAGGCACAATATCGGCAAACTTGGGTTAAACGGAATCCATCTTTTTGAGAACTCCCCGTTAAACGGAACTCTAACCGAAACTACCGCCAACCTTATTAGCGTATGGAACAGAACGAGTCTGACATACATGCCATATGCCGACGCTATAAATAATGAAAAAAAATATCTAATACGTTATAAGGTTGCGGTAAAGTTAACGAAACTTAAGGATGTCGAAGTTGCAACGGTGTCTCCACCATGAGGAATTCCATGGGCAAGTACTCATCCTTTAGAAGGAACAGAACGCTACGCAGTATGTAGGATATTGCAGTCGAGGTTCCACTGCTGCTTCGCTCACACCGCCAGAAATAGGAGACCTAAGATGATGTCCTTGTTACCTGCTTTGAGGAGATAATTGAAAATATTATCGGTGAAGTTCGGGTGAAGGCTATGGTTCTACTGACGAAAACGCAGATATTGCTGTTCGAGTGCGCGTTACTGTTTCACACCAGCCGTCAAGAGATGCAGTTGAAAGTCTGCAGTGCTATTTTGAACGCGAGGACTGCTCAGAATTACTGGGAATTCTTTCGCACATGAACGCAGCCTAGTGCAACGAATGTACAATATTATAAGAAAAGCGCGTATAAAGTCCTTTTTTTACCGCAGTAAGATCCGAACATTTGGACGGTTTCCGAATAAATCTATTCTTGATAATTTTGTGTCATTGATTTAAATAAAACACCATATAAACGAAACAGATTTTTCTGTCGCTTCAAGTTCTGTTTAATCGGAGTCTACTGTATATATTGTTTAAAGCTTTATAAGTGGCGTTGTTGTTCTGAGAGGTCCAATGGAAATAGCAATCATCCTGGCAGGTCTTGATAAAGCCCGGTAGGAGTTACTCTATTCGCGTATCACTTTTGTTAGAGTGCGTGACTTTTTTGTATATCATGAATGAGCGCGTTAATGTTGTTTAAATTTTGAGTGACTAAATTTTTAATCCATTTCTCTTACGGTTTTCATTCGTCCTTTCGTTTCTTCTATTTTTTCTGTTTATTTTATATACCGTCTTAATCACATGGAGAAGCGTGTCGGGCACTTCCCTAAGCTAACGTATCCAGCTCTCATTAAAGTGTATTTCTCTTGCTCTTTCTCTCATTCTTTTCGTTCTTTTACTATGACACTTTGATAGGAAGTTTGAGTTGTACAGTGTAAAAATAAACGGACAACTATAATTAAGCTTTAGCATTGTTCATTCTTGGGACCGTAATCTTTTCGCGTGTAAAAGATGCTATCACAAAAGCTATGTCAAAAAGAGCGACAGTCTGACAACATATATATGTCTCCCGTAGCGAAGAGCAATTGCTAGTCTGCTTCAGCTGCTGACACATTCAATTTTCGGCACACATAACACTAAACAACTCAGCACACCCAAATCTGGTAAACTTTCAATAAATCAAAAAATTACAGTGCATGCACATGTAGCCTTTTCTTTCTCTTTCACCCTACCGCAGCTCCCAAGTCAGCCGTGTAGGTGCCTGGATTTCCAATGTTTGAGATATTACTTCCACCCCACAGACTGATTTCATCGTGCTTCTAAACTGTCATCCGCATAAGATGCTTGATGAACTTGACGTGATGGCATGACTTGACATGGCATGATGAACCGGTGATGACATGGCCAGTGCACAGCGCATATAAAATGCGAAAAATACGGTGTTGCGGCATGTTTATTCACTTGTTAGTCCTGGCTGGCTGCGGATGCTTTTCCACAACGAGTTACAGGTACGACGCCTGCGTCGCAATATCTTAGCCCTCTTATCTCAAATGTGGCTATAATGTAATACTGCGCAGTTCTAAGAAATTTTTATGCACGAAGACGATAGCCGTTTTGAGTACAATCCACCCCCTGTCCACCGACACCCGTGTGTGTGTGTGTGGGGGGGGGGGGGGGCACACACACACACGAACACACACAAACCCTTACTCGTAAACGCAAGAACGCATGCATGTGTAAAGGGCAGAAGTTGCTCTCCGTGTTCTTGGATAAACTTTCAAATTACGTCGCTGTACCCTGCGCAAACCAATAGGCAGTGGGGGACGTTAAACAAGCTTTCCTTTGCTCCAACTTTTCTTTTCAGCTTTTTCCGCTATATGTAACGTTCACAGACTTCAGTTAATGCAAACAATGGAAAATGAGGTGAAGAGCGTGCCTCCGTCGCGCAAACAAGTCGCAATAAATGAAACACGAATCATTATGCGTATATTTCCTTATCTCTCTGAGGCTTCTTTATTTCGGAGTTGCGAACACGTGAAATGCAGCTAGGAATAATAAAAGCGATGAGACAAGAGCAAAATATAAGTCAATTTAAGAGATAAACATTTTCTAGCGATCGAGCAAGGCCGATAAAGGCCATTCTTTGCACAGCACTTCGACACATATGCTGTTCATAACATGTAACACGCGGCATCGTAGGTGTTGTGCGATTGTCATTCTTTCAAATAGAGCGAAATAGGGCTCATTATTTTAGCAGCTAACCTGAGTAAACAGTAAGATATTGTTCATCGCTTGCGCAATTAATAAATGTGCGTCGTAACATTTTGCTACCCTTGACCTAGTTTTGAAATACGGCTCGGCCAAATAATTGTGGACCACCGGGTTGAACTTACCTAGCGGTGTCGCCACTGATTCTTTCCATATCGGCTGCCGAGTCACAACACATTAGCCGCACTCCACATTCTTCGGCGAACTTCAGATGTGAAGGACATTTTGTCGTACTGTTGTACAGAATGCGGTTTTCGTTGACTCCCATGTCCAGCAAAATTCGCATTTCATGCTATCAGAAAATGAACCAGACAAAGCCAAGTAAATGTGATGTAGATTATTGTGCTGACAAAACTGTGAAACATTCCATCATCAGCTTCCTGAAGACTTCTCTTCCAGCCGGTGGTAGGACTTTATTCGTTGTGTTCTTTAGCACTCGATTTTTTTTAAAACAAACTCTAACCAAAGACTATCTCACGTGAACCGAGTACAAATCTGGGAAAAAATTTATTTTCTGAGATGAGTACAGCGTTAGGAAAACCATTCTCTATTCGTTTTGAATTTCCTTCGGGTTGGCTAACATGTGCTTAACTTGTAACTGAATCTATCTCCGTGCCACTTACGGTGTCACTGGCAAAATAAGCAATATAATTGCTCCCATGAATTCCACTCCTAAATGCCGCTGCTGTTGTCAATGATAACTACAAAATACCGGCCCTCATGCATTTAGATTGCCACACTCCTTGTCTCTCTTATCTTTAATTTTTTTTATTTAGGGCAGATTTTTTAAAATATCAAGAATAAATTACAGAAACCGATGGAAGTATTTCGCAACTGCAAATCCTACTCGCTGCGAGAAGAAGCTATAGGTGACAGCACCGTCGCTGCGTTAGTGTGGATAGGCGGTCAGTGGCGCCTTGCTGTGAGTCACTCGGGCCGATTGTCTGTTAATGAACGCGCTGACTGCAGCAATAAATTATTTACCTCTAATGTCACATTTTTTGCACGAAATGAGCATAGCACGTATTTATTACACGTGCGAGAAGCCAGAACCGTCATTCCAAGGAGGACTGGCGCTCGACCTCAGTCGATGCCTCGGCAATTATTTGTTGCTTTCTGGGCGTTTTCGGCTTGCGTTCTGCCAAATAAACAGGCTATGTTATTGAGAGCGTTAAGGCGTTGGCAGGATTGCCACATTGCTTCTCACACGGTTATTTTTAACGCAGTAGCAGTTAAACACCATGCATTTTAACACAGCTGTTTTTGTATGGTTATACGCTCACCAGAGCGATTAAAGGAGGTTGTAATTATTTCGTCGGTCAAAATTATGGCATTATTTTCTTTACGTAAGCAAATGATGACCACTAGTTACATGTATATATATATATATATATATATATATTGAAGGCTGGTCGCGTAGCCACTACGCGAAGGCCACCTCACTCACGTTTTAACCAGTTTGCCGAATAATAAATTACATCGCGACAAGGATACGCTAAGGCGCTATATTCACGCTTTACGGACACCACTTGATTTGTTCAATACGATGGCAAATATATTTTGTGATGTGCTTGAAGCACAAAGCGGCAGTAAAATTAAAGTGATTGTGGCGAGTGGAGGGTGCGATAGTCACACGTCCCGCATTCGATTCATGCAGTCACAGATCTTATTACAGCTCAAAGACTACAGCGCAAGATGAGATTCTTCTGTATAGTGTCAAAATAGATGCTAGCAGTTACGGCATACACTACAACCACTGAAACGTCGTTAAAGGATATGCATGCCACGCACATGTAAGTACGTTGTGACTAACAGACGAGGTAAAGTGCCATTAACACTATGCGTGGTTCAGACAATGCCCACCAGGTGGCAACTCTGGGTGAGTCACTTTTTTTTTCGAACTTCGTATCGCTATACTACATTGTAAACGGAAGTCTAACGCTCAGTGGACAGATTCATGCAATGAATTCAACAGTATAATGTCAAAATACGCTGTTCATACCTTCGATCCACAAGCAAAATTTACTCCGCTCAAGCTCAGAGTTTTCAGGACAACATAATCTGAGCAGCATCTCACACCTGAGAAGCAAGAAGAAAGCACCGTTAATCTTCTGTTGCACGACACTCATCTCGGTGAAACGGAGAACTTATATAGTGCTTTAAAAAATAAAGTCAGCTTCAATTCACCAATTTAGAAATCTTCTCGCTCTTAAAATCAGTTTGTGCATCGGCCACTTCAAGGGCTCTTTTGTTGTTTTCTTGTATGCTTTTCATATGGAGAAGCGAACTGCTTCTCCATATGACTCTTGATTAGGCGATACCGTCGCTAACTTCTAGAGCGCTTCATGCACGCAGTGAAACATGAAACAGCGAGAAGCTTCTGAAGAACCAAAGTACTCTTGCCGTAAGTGTACTTTAAAGGAACATCGAAACTACGGATCGCGAGTCTCAGATACCTGTATAAAGGCGCCCTTTATGCTTGCTTCAAAAGAGTGAATAAAGTTACAGCTACGAAATTTCCTAGTCGATGTTCGGGTTCTAATCTCTGCTCACAATGCATGCAGAAACACTGCAATTATTCTATTTTAATAGCCTTGTTCTTCGTGGTTCATTAGTCCGTATTCTGCTCCGGCTTCACAAACCGCAGGATTTACCGGGGTCTAGCTGGGAACGTGAAGAAAGGATTATTATTGAAGGACAAGATACTTTGGGCATACGGGTCGTGATGTTCTTCACTTCATTGCTTTTAAAGGGTTGACCTTGGCGGAATTTTAAGGGCAACCTACCACAATATTTCTTCTGCGCACACACATTCACGCATTAGTCGGCACACTTTTTTAAAATATGAGGTCACGCAGGACGACAAACATGCGAGAACGCGATAAGGTGCTTTTTTCTTTACTAATTATTGTTTACGCAATTGGCAAAATTATGTGTTTTAACAGTGGCTAAGGTTGCTAGAATGTGGCCTCAGGAGAGAATTACGCAACTTTCACCCCCTCATTTTATCTGCAACACTTCCTTATAGACATTGTTATGTTAAGGAATTGTGGGCTGCGTTATGCTTGGCGTAGGAATTGAAGGTACCAGAATCAATGAGGGTGTTATTCAGAGTTTTACAACAACACAGAGACGTGAACAACACGCAACAACACACAACAAACGTGAAGCAAATGGTGAGAGTTGCCATTAGTTTACTGCAACATGCGCTGACAGATCAAGTGCCTTAGCTTCTGAGAAAGCTGCGGTTTGTGAAGCCGTATGGATGACAGTAGCAGTCATATCTGGCTTTAGTACAGTTAACTATATTGCAAGGATGTTATGCTACTGTAACTTTCAATTCGAAGCATTCCTCACCTTTTATCAGGTACTCCACCAGATCTTCATGATAAATTTTTCTGTAGCGTAAAATGCACATTATGGCGCCAGGTACCTGTCTCGTCGCTTTTGTACATTCTTCAATAAAGATATAGCTGTACCATGGTGAGATTTCCACGAAGGTCGCTCAGTGCAATAGCACAATGCTCTAACCATTAGGCCGCAAACGCACATACGGTACAAAATAATAACAACGTTATCACTCTCCTCTCCTCGTGCTAGCTAGCCCTTTTAGACAGTTGGCGCAAGCGTCACGTCGCATAGCAACAATCTTGCTTATAAAAGCGAGAGCGCCCCAATATCTCCCATTCTTTCTTCGTGGCAGCTACTGCCCAGTACTACTACACAGTGCACTGCCTTCGGGCATTTACGCATTGATTTAAAGATATTGGAGGGAGCGGGATAATGTACTTTATTGCGGTAAAGCCTGTCAACCGATGACTAACCTGCTTTGAATTCCATGGAAATAATGTGCGAAGTAGAGTTGTTGATAGACGTAAAAACAGGCTTAATATTGTTGGCAATTTAAACGATGCTGCTAAATAAAATGAACACACAGCTCTCTGGCAATATATGACAACGACCATGACGACGACGACGACCACGATGACGACACCACCACCACCTTTAACAACATTATTTTTTTCTCTTCTAAATTCAGGAGGCATGCATTGTTACAATGCGATTTATTTTACTCACAGTAATATGGCTGTATTTCCGGTAGTTCTTGCTGCCACAGAGAAACCTTACGCTTAATTTCCCTTACGTCACAAAGGAAGAAAGCTTCATCTTCGTATCTCTGCAAGAAATTGCAGTCATGATAGTTCAGGGTGTGCGGTACGTGTGCGACTGTATACGTTCAGAATAGATGGACAACAAAGCGAGACGGCAAGCTAAGGGAAATGGTCTTTAGAGGCGAACAAATATACGAGCCTTGCGGTGAAGCAGCAAAGAAGGCATAGGTCTGAGTTGACTCAGCCTCGGGCTATCTAAGGCAGGCAGAAGTAGGGATGCAAAATTGCATTCAAGTTTGAGGGGGAGGAAAAAAGATGCTATTTTTCAGAAAATTTGGACGGGAATTGAAACTACAGTAAAAATAGTTCATATTTACTATTGACGCAAGAAGCATATTTATCCTCAAATAGGCGTAATAAATACGCAGAAAACTATAGACACTGGAATGAACACCCTTTTCTCTTCTGTGAAGCATTGCAAACTGATACCAGAGAAAAAGGTCACTCCATGTCGATGTTACTCTCGCTTTTTTTATAGCACAAAAATCACTGGCAAAACAGAGTAGAGATCAGTGGTTATAATCGATCGTGGTTGCTTCCACATTCAAATTTTATTGTATATAGATGAGTTTTCGGGCATGTTTTCTTGTGAGCCTTACACGTGAGCCGGTTGCGAAGCTCCTTATGAACAATTTCAAACAAAAACTAGTGTCGCTCACGACTGGCACACGGAGATCAAAGGTATCCACAGGTGTCTAAACGCTACAGGTATCATCGTCTGATTAGTGCAAAGGCCTTGCCACCAGGTTGACGGTTTCACGTGCTTTGCGGACTCCCAGACGTCAGTTCTGGACCAAAACCTATAGACGGCGTCCTGCGTTGCGCTACACTTGAAGGCTACACTACGTTTTCAAAATGAAACTGAAAGCATATAATGAAGAGACTTCAAAATTGTGCTTCCGTTTTTCTGTGAATCGGCGTCGTTTCTAGACATGTATGCTGCACAGCAGAGAATAGCAAGTACAGCTGTATGTGGAAATCTTAATTGTTTTTTTCTACTTTCTCTGTGCTGATAAAAACGAAAAAACAAACAAACACTTTTCTTCCCCCCAGTCTTTCTGGGTTTCTTTCCAGGCAATTACATCTCTAGGCAGAAGTAACCAGCAACAACCCGCCTACTACCTGAAAATATGGCGGGCTTCCGCAGGCGCCGGTGTACGATTGATGCTGTTTTAGATCTTGTTACATACGTAGACCATGAAAGGAGCTGTGAAATAATCACTATTGCAGTGTTTCTAGACATAAGGCGCGCATTTCACACAACCAGCCACACTCACGTACTCCATGGGTTAATTCAGTTGGGCATAGTTAGCCGAACACTGAGATGGATTGCGGATTTCTTAAGTGATAGGAAAATTTGCGTTGAAACTGCTGATGAAAAAGGCGCAGAGCATAAGCTGAATGAAGGCGTACCGCAGGGTATTGTACTCAGGGCATTTCTATTTAACTGTGTTATGGCTAAATTAGCCCATGTCCTCCTTGCCACGTTGAATTATTCACTATATGCAGGCGACTTGTGCATATGGGCATCTGACTCGAGTGCTCAATCCGTTCAGCAAAAGCTAGAAGCTGGCCAAACATTAATTAATAATTTTTTTGAAAAACACCGGTATGATTATTTCGCATGAGAAAACTGCTGTACTTCCTTTTACAAGGTAATGCCTCAAGAGATTCCAGCTCGTGCTAGACTCTCAGCGTCGGCAACTTGTGCGACAACACAAGTTCTTGGGTATTATCATAGACAGACGGCTATCATGGGCTCCCCAAATGAAAGCATTAGAGGAGAAAGTCAACTCCCCAATCTACATTCTCCGTCCATTGGCTGGGGTGAGATGGGGTAGTTCAACCTCTTCCTTATTACGCATTCACTCGGCAACAATTAGACAAATAATATCATGCACTGCTCCTGTGCTACATGGAATATCCTGTAATCTAGAGTAAACAATTCAAAGATTGCTGGCCAGAAGCCTTCGTATATGCCTTGGTGTTCTGCGTGCATCTGCCAGTGCTTTGGTGCACTTTTCATGCACCAAGATTTACGGAAACTAGCCGTCCCTTTTTTCGTTTGGCTACACAACACGCTAATCATCCAGTATGCCAAGACCTTCCGGACAGAACTGCTGCACGCATACATGAAGAAATACGGCGCTGCAAAAGCTTAATGCCTGCTTAGGAATACTGGCCTACTTGCGCAACTCATCCCCCATGGCGACTAGCAATTCCAGAAATACTCACTTCAATTCCTGGAGTAGGTCGCAAATTTGATAAGCCCATATTTGCGATAAAGCAATTAACTTTATCACATCTTTACACTAAGTACGTAGATCGCATTCACGTGTATACAGATGGATCACGCTGGAAACAATACATCTGCGCTTTATATACTTGCATACCAAATACCAAGTGAATAGAGCTTATAAAATTTCCCACTTTACAACGTCCACAACTGCAGAACTTTACGCAATACTTTCTGCTTTACGTTACATATGTCAGCAGTCAGAACCACTTCGTTGGTTAATTCTGAGTGACTCACAAGCCTCATTGCTGTGGTTAAAAGAAATCAGCTTAAGAAAAGCAAACAGCACACTGGCATACGAAATACAGAAGACATACGCCATAGCGAAAGATCTACGACACGACGTAACTTTCCAGTGGATTCCAAGTCACTGTGAAATCACGCGAAATGTAACAGCTCATTACATGGCACATGCAGCACATCAAGCGAATGAATATTCACTAGTTCCTCTAGCGGCGAGTGATGCGCGATGTCTACTGGACAAACTATGCGGTAGATTGTTCAAGGAAACTTGGTTCATAAATGATGTGCAGAACTCTCAATTATATAATATAGATCCTGGAACAGAATTCAATATTCCGTTTAACATTAGTAGATCTGTTGAAACAACAGTTCACAGGCTTTAACTAGGCGCTGCCTATAGTAAAAGTTTCCTGTATAGGATAAAAAAGACTAAGAGTGCTACATGATCATGTGAAGAGGCTGAAAAAGACATAGCACACCTTCTACACTGCAAAAATCACGATTCTCCCCGCAAGAATCTCTAGAAAAACTACATGGCTTGGATAGACGGCCACTATCCTTAGGAAACATTTTAGGTCCATGGCCAACAGAAAGACATTAAACCATCGCTGCGCACGCCTTAGTACAATTTTTGAAGGAATCAAAAATATACAATAGTATATTTGATATACAATATACAATACAATATACAAGAGTCATACAATATTTATAGCTCGCATAGTTATTATTAACAGGCACCCTCAATTACATGTTCATTTAGCATGTGTATATTTGTTGCACTTATAGTTATTATTAACAGACACCCTCAATTACATGTTCATTGTGTCTTTTTGTTCATGTAGCATTTGTATATTTGTTGCATTTAGTGTGTGGCATTCAAGTGCCAAACATCTTATGTGTGACTATCTTGGTTTTGTGAACATTCATGCTGTGTGAACTCATGTGTTGCGTGTGAACATTTCGGTTTTGTGAGTATTTATGTTGTGCGAACTCTTTCGTTGCGCGAACATTTCGTTATATTGCAGTACCGAGACTTAGTACGTGAATGTTCGTTCATGTGTTTATTTGTCCAGTTTGGTGATTGGTGAGAACTTTCCGATAATAACTATCGCGTAAGAGAAGAGGAGTAGCCGGTGCCACACATAGGCACCAACTTCTCCGTAAATACACTTAATAAAAAAAAACGCCTATACGACTTTTTTTTTTTTTACATCTACCAATGACCCTTAGAAAGTGCCACGAAAAGTGGACGACTTATATTCGTCACAATTAAGGAAAGGCTCACAGTGGCCAGGCCAAAAAAGAAACGTTGTTCTTGTAATAGAATGATATGTACGCACTTTTTGTTTGTTAGTTATCTGCTTTGAAGACTGTAGCAGAAGCGTATTAGTAGTTGCCTCACTCGCAACCTCCGCATGTCGGAGCAATTTTTTCTATCAACTGAGCTATGGCAATGACTCCTTCGTGTGTTCCTTCCCTTTATTTATCATTATGAATGCGCAAACGACGGTCACAAATGGCACACCAGTGCCACATGTGACCACACACACACACACACACACACACACACACTGCTGTGCTGTTATACTTTGACAAGCGTTCAAACTGTTAGCTGCAGATTACATTGCGCGACTACTTGGTTCGGTAGACCAGGTTTCCACCCATGAATAAAATAGTTTTGGTTAGTAATAGCAGCATACCTTACAGTGTGAACTATACTTGTCCAGCAAAGCAACCGTTTACGAACTGCGCGAGCATCCTAAGCAATGGTAGGAGCTGGATTGCAGATAGGTTTGTGCGCTGGTCCAAGCATGCGGCACCATCGTTTATAGAACTATAGACGTTGTGCGGCGTGTCTATGCGAGGTCGTACTGCGGCGTTAGCCCGTTTTCTCTTTCTCTTTCTTTTTCGAGAAAGAGGATGATAACCGAATTTTTTTTTTTTTTGGTTCTGTGCGTTCCGTTCTCTACTACGCACTGACACGTATTACGGAAGTTTTGTCCTCAAAAATAGCCATCGCATTCTTTTTATGCGATCCATCTCGGATATTATGGCTTTACAGGGCAAAAAGGCAATGCCGAAGCACATAGCTTATATATGTATCATGCTGGTTTACCAACTGCAGTGATCGCTGTGTTGAGCAGTGCCATCAGCCTCATGCAGGAGGCTAGCGTAGACATATAGTGATTTCAAGCCTACTAGACTTGAAATGCGTGAGAACGATGCTGGTGTATTACAAATATTTGATAGCGCCTGCCGCTTTGATGTTTCGTGGTTGCCTTAGATTGGCTGTACATGAGCGTGCGCTCTTATGCTTTAGTCCCTACGCCAAGCGATCAGCTAGGGAGCAGATTTACTATTTCATACTGGTAACATGAAATGTTACCAGCATGAAAGTTGCGCACAAACATATCTGGAATCCAGCTCCTACCACTGCTTACGATGCTCGCGCAAATCGTAAACGGTTGCTTTGCTGGACAAGTGTAGTTCACACTGTAAGGTATGCTGCTATTATTAACCAAAACTATTTTATTCATGGGTGGAAACCTCATCTACCGAACCAAGTAGTCACGCAATGTAATCTGCAGCTAACAGTTTGAACGCTTGTCAAAGTATGACAGCACAGCTCCTATCGTAGCAGAACGGTACCCACACTGTTACGACCGTCGCTCCTAAACCGCAGCTTAGAACGAGAGGATAATACTGCAATAAGGTCACATTAGTGAATGGAAATTTCAAAATACACGATCTCCGAGGCTGATTGTAGGCTCAAACATGCACGCACACATCGTGCTGCGTGCTCCGTCCGCCTCAACGCTAGCAGAAAGTCCGGCCATACCGACTTAAACAACTTCAGTACGTCTCACAGAACCGTTTTCCACGTAGGAGGCGCCACGTCATACTAAATAGACCGCACGAGCGCGAAAACAAACGCCAGGAACTATCGCCGAGCGTAGCTGCCATGCACAACAGAGCGCTCGCCCAAGCCAGCATGCCGACTAGCCATAGATGGCGCCACTGCGTAGCGAAAAAAACGGTCTATAAAAAAAGAAAACACACACACACACACACACACACACACACACACACACACACACACACACACACACACACACACACACACACACACACACACACGCGCACACACACACACACACACACACACACACACACACACACACACACACACACACACACACACACACACACACGCACGCACGCACGCACGCACGCACGCACGCACGCGCGCACGCACACACACACACACGCACGCACACACACAAGGATACCTAAGCACTTATGAATTGTGAATGCGAAAGCATTAATGCCCAATTGAACGCCACTGAGCGGTCCTTCGAGTTATGAACTCCTCGAGGGCAAGTGAGCGCGTTGAGACACTTGACCAACGCCTCCTAGATAGCCGAAGGCCGTTGCACTTCGATCCGTGACCGCATGCTACCTTGCCCGATTGCCATAGAATTGAATAGGGATGCTCCCAAGTTAGGCGCGGTCATTTTGACGTCACCGTTTTCGTCCCACCGAGCTTGGCAATGAATTTTCGGTCCAAGTAGTATGACGCCATAAAGCAGAGTGTACAGGCCTGATATGCAGGAGGCGCTGGTCGTAGATCCGAAACTCACTACCGCCAACGTTCTTTCTGTCGAATTTATTCTTGCTTTATAGATTTATTTCTTTGTAGAGATTACCGAGGCGAAGTTAGAACGCAGGCGAGAGCTGGCGCGGCCAAGGAACGGACGGATAACACAGGCTTGCGAGAGCGAAGGTGACGTGCGTCGCGGCGATCCTCTCCCCTCACGCAACACCTGGAGCGCCAGCGCGGCTAGTAACCTGGCGACGCGGCCAATGGGAATTTAGGGGCCATTTATTTGCTACATACGCCACCTTTTTCGTTCAATTGACCATTTGATGCTTTATCATAAATTACTAATGAAAAAATACCTCCCGTCACTAAAACCGCTATAATTTCTCACATTTGTACGACAATAAAAACGGTGTAAATATTATATTTTTACGTAAACACGTTTTATTTACGCGTAGTTCTCTCTTCTTCATCACTGGCCTCTCATGAGATTCATGACAAATTTCTAAAATCCTTTAAATTGCCAACTCTTTCAAGGCGTTTTATTTTACCTACGTACATGTAAGAATATTTTCACACAACAAACACACCACTGACAAAAACGAACGTTCCTGTCTACTTCATGTGACAGGACACCCCAATTTTTATTGCTCGTCAACAAATAGAAACAAAAGAACATCGGCAGAGGCACGTAAGACTGTTTACGTGTGACAATGCGAACTCATTATAGTCCCTTTGGTGAAATGTTTTATTTTATATACTCATTTTATACACTCATGACGTGAGGCCACCTCCTCACCATTGGCTGCGTCATCACTTGCCCAATGACACACACACTAGGCCCCAACTTTCGTCAGCCAGATTGCTGCGACGTGACTTGTTCAATGACGCACTTTATTCACCCAGAACTGTGGGGCCATCGTGGCGTCGGGGAAGCGTGGTCGTCTCGCACCCCGGATCACCGGGTTCGATTACCATCCAGACCACAATGTACGGAATTTTATATCAAAGCTATCAATTTACTTTGTTTACAGGAACCTCACTGAGAAATTTGAAGTCAATCCGAGCATTTTTCGTCGTGTCGTCTTTGTGCCGTTGGCCATTTTTGGTACCACCGCTCGGTCACGCCGCCGACACCGCCGCATTTTCCCGTAATGGGGCATATAATGCTTTCGCATTAAAAACGCAACTGGCTATGGCACTTCGTTATATCCAAATTGGCGTTGTACCGGGGCGCTATAACGTAAAGCTATTCCAAACTTTTCTATTCGAATTCTGCGATCAGCCCTCCGCGATTGGTCAAAATCTCTTTTGGACCAGCGCCACTTCGCCTGTATGTCATCCGACGTCACGAAAACCGCGATAGCTCCCAATCTGAGAAGACGTGTACCCACTGATTATGCATGATTCGACCGAACAAAAGCAAAATAATTATTGCTGATTTGACGCTTTTCGCCGTTAACCCTTTGCTATTGGCCAAAAGGTTTCAGGCTGCACCACTTCACCTGTCTGTCACTCGACGTCACAAAACCACAAAAACTCATTGCGTCGAAGTGACGTGCACGCGTTAAAGATGCAATAATACGCCGAACAAAAGTGGATTTTTTTCTGGGTAGCCGGAGACTGTCCCGTTCCGAAAGAAATAAAAGATGGCTCCCGCTGATCGCTCAGGCACTGGCCACTCGCACCTGCCGGAGAGCATGGGTTTATTTGCGTATAAAGAAACTTTTTGCGTGGCCGTATAACGTTAGCGAACCCTTTGGCCATGTATACGACTTCGCTCTGCCTACTCGTCTTTACTGAGGATCCGCTTTGGCGGCCTTTTTAACTGTCCGTTGCACGCTGCCGCGATTTCAGACAAGCCACCGCGAGCCAAGTAACGGCAAGCGGACCAATCACAGGCACCGACACCTCCCTCTTCATCCGGTTATCTATTTTCAATGCGCTAGCTCGGCCCCATCGAAACCCTCTCCGCTTAAGCATGCTCCTCGCCTCTTGTCAGCCAATTAGACAAGAAGAACCGCTCAATGTAGGCAATGTTATTCGTTTCAAAAGCAAACAAAAGTGACCTGCTATAAACGAGGAGAGCATTTGATTGGGCTGTTCAGGCAACGCTGCGAGCCACCGCCCGATTCTTGCGTCAGCGCTTACGTAAATTTGACGTCAGGAGATTGGAATCAAACAGATTGGGATAGTTTTACGTTGTGCGGCCCCAAGTTCAGTCGCTGTGGCAGTATACTGACAAGTGATATTAAAATTACAAAATAAGTAGAGAAGAATCATGTGAGTAACTATTGTTTATTTTGCAAGCTCAGTGAGGCTAAAATCCTCCCAATTTGAGCATTCATGTACAAAAAAAAAATATGCATCAAAGAGTGTGCCATCTTGAGGCAGCAGACATATTTTACTTGCACACGGCACAAGGGAAAAAGAAACGATGCGTAGTCTTTTAGGTTACTTTGTTCTCTTTGGTCCTTTAGGTTTGATGTGTTTTGGACTTAATGGATAAAATACTGGATATAGTACATCGATCAAAATAGCTCCTTTTGAAACAGAAACAAATACCTATTAGAAACGTACCTTCTGCTCAATTACTATTCGCGCAACATCCGCGACATCCTCGTCCACAAACAGCGATGGAATTCCACTTCCTACCTTGCACATCTCCACCTGCAGACAGAAAGAAATTTAGATAGAACATTTTTATAGCTGAAAGACTGAAAACAACCAATGACCTTTAAAGTGAACTTGATTACTTACGAGCAACTCAAGGCAGAGCACTCGTTGGCGAGCTTCGGAAGTTCGAATGGTTCCACGACAGTTCAAAGCCATCGAGAAGCTAATCTTATAGATAGACGAAAGCCCAAAGGGCAATCGTGTCGTTGCTTATCTTATCAAAGCACTCTTCCTCGAACTGCCTTTCCTGTGAGTTTTTGGGGTCAATGTGGCACTGGTGAAGATGTACACAATGACTGGTTCCCCAGTCAGGTGAAGAAGGTAACACTGAAAACCCATTTCCACAACCTTAAGAGCAACGACTTGCATTAGCTAAATAAGGATTTCTTGAGGGCAGCCTGCCCCTATTAGAAAGAAGAGCTCTAATGACCACCCGGAGTATACATCAAAGACTCTCATGTCTTGAGCTACGACACGTACTTGGCCCATGGACTGGCGTCAGCTGCGCGTCCCGCGCCATGAGCGCCCTTTGAACCTTTTTGAGAAACACAAGGTCTCAATGAGATACTTTAAATTGAGTGAATGTGGAATGTTGTGGTGTATTTTGTGCAGGCTGTGAGTCTGCTATGTGCGTCTTGCGTGTAATTTCACTTCTGATCATTCTCGAGCAGCATGCTAGGCGTGCCGCCCGGTAAACATCTCCGTGACTCCCCCCCCCCTCTCTCGTGAGGGCACTTGGTAGTGCATAAATAATGCAAATAACTCTATTCTGTTCTTCTGTAATCTAGCTGGTGCACTGATGATCCATGCAGAGAATCAGAAATCTCGGGCGCCGTTGTTTTCTTCAGCAATTACTTAATTTCACAGCAAAGGGAAGATACTGTGCACACGAGCCGAACCAGAGTTCTC
This sequence comes from Dermacentor andersoni, assembly GCF_023375885.2. Classification (NCBI taxonomy): domain Eukaryota; kingdom Metazoa; phylum Arthropoda; class Arachnida; order Ixodida; family Ixodidae; genus Dermacentor; species Dermacentor andersoni. The sequence goes on from NC_092814.1 coordinate 139,685,980, forward strand.
TCAAAAGCGCAGAATAACTAGCCGCAGTAGCTTCGTTTTCACTAGAAATGTCAGTGTCACGGTTCCTGGCCTCTATTAACACACCTAACGTAAATACAAACCGAGAGCTCTTAAAATAGTTCTTGATCGTTTTTTTTTTTTTGGTGGGGGCGGTTCTCTTGAAGCACACGTGCTTTCTGTAACATTTCGTCGTATGCCGACTCTAGAACAGCCGCGTTACACAAAAGCATGTGAGTAAATTTCCATATACTTCAGAATCAAATACGCCTTCGTTTTCCATTATAAGCTTTTGTTGAATTGTGCTAGACAAGAATTCTAGACTCATTTCAGCTTTTGTTTGCGAAGCGGACCATGCAAAATGTGTCGCTTGCACAGGAGGCTGTCTTGTTCAAGGAAGAATGGCGCAAACGAATAGCGACGCGGTAGTAAACAGCTGTCGCCGCTGTTCGTCCTTGAGTATTGATTGCCAACACGGCCAACAGTCAGTACTTCTACAAGGCGCATAACATTCACCTTTTTATAGACAATGTAAGGAAAGCAATCTCTTGGTACATGCGTTTAACGAAAATATAAGGGGCTGCGGAAGGGTATTTGCAGGTGAGCGCTATTCCGAAGTTTCCGTTGCAGCTCAGCGGAATGAAAATAAATATTGTAAAAAATCAAGACTCATTCCACTCTGTGAAGGTGGTTGACCAGCAAAGCCGTTTACTAGATGACACGGAGGTGACACATAATTTTGAACAAAGGTACGAACTCATTTATTGTCTTGATGGGCGGTCATCGTGACGAAAGGTACGCACAGTCGTCTATTGTCTTGATCGGTGGTCATTATTTCAGTCACAACTGCAACCACATTCTTTGATAATCGATGCACGTATCCCGCTGGGTGGTTGGTTGGGCCGTATTGGTGTGGCATCGGCAAAGATCTGTCTGCAACACGGAACGCGTAAACCGCTCCCTTTTCGGTTCTGACACATCCACATTGAAATCACAGACAACGACAACAGGGGTAGTGTCATCGCAGCTAATTCACGCAAAGTGAGCAGCCATGAACCTTACGGGACTATGAGTTATTGCATGTTTTTCTTGCTTACGGGGGTATGAGCCATTTCTCACGGGGGTATGAGTAATTGATGATGACAGTTTTTGACATGCTGTTTTGTACGTACGGGTATGCTGTTTTGCTTATTTTCACTACTGAGAGGCTGAAGAAATAGAAAAAAAGTTAAAATAATTTGGTGCTTCAGTATATGTAACCGTGGTATACATGTAAAACTTATTCACAAATTATATTTCACTTTCTGCTGCAATGCTGCTCTTTACCCGGACAGAGAGTGATTTTATTTATGCAACGATAACTATTATGGACTTTTAGCTGACAGATATGCCAAGGGTAGGGGTTTCCATCATCGTTATTTTAGAGCGCCGCTCTTAGGCGCCCGTTTCTGGGTTCAGCGTCGGCGTCCCTCGGCGTAACTACATGGACGTGGTTGTGCCACTGCTCGCGCGTTCGTCGTCGTGTTCTTCCATAGCTGGCTCCGATGCATATCAACATGCGAGCGTTCCCATACTGCCCCTCCCTCTGTGAAGGCGCTGATGGCGCTGGCCCACTGCCAGTCGGTGCGGTCATTTCGGTCTCAAATTCTTTGCTTCACTATACCACGAAATGAAAACACGTATCAAGCTGCGCTCAAATTTCGTATTAGGAAGTATCGCAATCGTCAGACACTTTTTTCGTACCATTCTGCACAGTTTTCTTTCTTTTTTTGAGGTAAAGGCACAGCGCTTCCCACCACAGTAAGTATAAGTTGCCACCGGTAAAAAATTTACTACGGCGGAACCACACCTGTGGATAGGAAAAGCTCGTTGACATACTCTTTACGCGTCATTAGTGTTCACTCACTCAGAGGCATTAAAGAGTATGTCTAGGGCTATAGTGTTCTGCACGTTTCCTTTACTCAAAGTATTTGGTATGCGACGCACGATGAGAGGAAGCACTAAGCGCCGATAACGTCTATTTTGCCTAGGTAGGCGAATATGCGAAGTTTCCAGTACCAATCGAATATTACACACTAACTATTCGTATTCGAAAATGAACAATTTGGCATTTTAGAACACTCAAACTAGCCAAATATTTCATAACAACAGACTGATAAAATATGATCACTGTTTTGCGTCTGCTAAACAAAGCATTGCAAATTATGAGACGTGAAAGAACCACAGAATTTTTCGAAGCAGTTTGAAAACAAAATGGGTAAAGCAATGTTTGTTGGCTGTTTCACGGCGGAAACTTATACTTGACAACCTGTAATTTTTGCTAGCGTGTAACTTGTCATTTAGTGTTCTTGGCAGTCTGCTATAGATGTCATGTAGCAGTCTTATCTTTCACGCTGCAACCTGTGATGCTTTCCTTGCAACGGGCCATTTAACATGTGTCTATGGTACGAAAGTATTTCTGTAGCTTTGTAAGGCGAAAGCCTTTCTAGGCTCATGGAGAAGTTTGTGTCAGTAGGCCTGATCGCCGGAGCGTCCGCCGAAGCGTCATCACGCTGATGAAGACAGATTAAAGACAGATTAAAAAATGAAAAATGATTGATAGTGACAGTTAGTGAATGATAACGTTAAAATGGTGATTGTTAAAGGTTAATAATGACTATTATTGACTAATAATGACTACTAATCACTTGTAATGACTACTAATGACTACGAAATTACCAATATGTCTAACGACGGCTTGTAACGACCTCAATTGATTACAAATGACTAAGAATGCTTACTAGTGAGCAGTAGTGACTAATAATGACTGAAATGACTTGTAATGACTAGTAATTATTATGAAATGACCAATATGTCTCATGACAACTTCTAACGGCTACAATTGATTAGAAATGACTAAAAATGCTTAGTAATGACCAGTAATGACTAATAATTACTTAAATGACTTGTAATGACTACTAATGACTACGAAATGACCAATATGTCTAACGACGACTTATAACAACTACAACTGATTAGAAATGACTAATAATGACTGAAATGACTTGTAATGACTACTGATGACTAGGATAGGACCAAGATTTCTAACAACGGCTTGTAATGACCACAATTGACTACAAATGACTAAAAATGCTTAGCTACTCACAAATGACTAAAAATGCTTAGCTACTCACAAAGCAGCCATTCAATCTTCGAAAGCTTTTTTGAACCAAAGCTTAGAATATGTTGAGAGGTTATTATTTCAAATTTTCTGAATTAGTAATATTGATTTTAAATGTGATGCTTTGTCGCAGATTGTTAGCCGTATTTCTTTCATTAGGGAGTACACGCACGCATACCCAAATATTCCGAAATAAATATTCCTGTGGTAAATATATGCTTCTACCTCTGACTATTTGATATGTTATTCTGATTTAGGTACTTTCTATTCGTATTCATTTGTATTCGAAAAGGTTGATATTCGCCTACCTTTACTATTTTATTTTATTGGTATTTTTTTCTGTGAGCTTCCCCGTTATGGCTTCAGGTCAATTGTTGGCGCACACATGTTTGTATATGTGTCCGTAAGCTGCGGTCGACGAAAAAAAAAAGTTTTTAGAGCAGCGCCAATCTCGTGTTTCCTTTCGTTTCCTACGGCATCCACATTTCGCGCTTAGAGTGCGTCCCATCGGCGATATAGATGGCGAGAGGGTTTATAGGGGAGGTTTTCCTCAACGTGGTGCGATTGTCGGGATATACTGCCAATGTCGGAATTCACCTTGAGTCACTCTCATTCACTTTGGGTCTTTGTGGAAGGTGGTCACGTGCTCTCTAAATTACGGTGAGACTTGACAGTGGCTTAAATAGCACCCCGGCTGAGCTCTCTCGCTTTCTAGTTTTACTCTTTTATTACACTTTTGCTTACTCAAGCGCAATAGCAGTGTGTTCAGAAGCACCTGCCTGGGTACGAGTGAGCAAAACGTCACGGTAAGGTTGGAAAAAACAGCTCGCGAGCGTTCAGAATTCATCTATCGCAGTTATAATGTGAAGCTATGTACGAAGCACGAAACCAAAATTGTGGCACCCGATTGGTATGCAAGAAAAAAAAATCACCGACGATTACGATGCTCCCTAATTGAAAATCTGAGCGCATCTCTATACGTGTTTTCATTTGGCGGTAATTGGCTGGCGCAGAGAATGTCTCGTGTGGCACATTGCAAAAGGAGCGAAGTATGGCGCGACTGCTTCACTAATCGGGAGATCGCGAGAGGCAGCCAGCGGGTGACGCGTGGGCGTGATTCACAGCAGCCGCCGAAGATAGAGCCCCGCTTATGCTGCGTTTTGTTTCCATATATGGTATCGGTCGACGCCCTCGCCTCATGTCATCGGTGAACAGACGATGGCGCACTACTCTGGCGTCATCTCGTAGCAGGCGTCACCGCAGAGCCCGTCTTGCGCGGCACTACACTTTTCTTCTCACGTTTTCGCAATACCCTCCTCCTCCGCTTTCCTCCTCGTGTTCTCCGCTGTCGCCGTCTTTCATTCCCAGCTGCGCTCCGCATTCGCTCTTTCATCCTTCGCTGTGCTCGTTGGGGTTAAGCGGAGGGAGGACACTGAATGATGACACCGAAGGACACCGACGCTAAACGCAGGAACGGGAGACTAAGAGCTGCTCTCTAAAAAGAACAAATAAAAAACATCGAACAGGATTGCGAAGTACAACCATTTTTGATCCAATCCATAAAACGGAGCAGCCCATGAAGTACCAGGAAAAAAAATTATGCCGATTCTGGGGACTTGCTGGTACCTATCTTCAGTGTATCTTTAGTGAAGCTATTATTTAAATGCTATGCTTATAAGGGCGAAGCAGACATTTCTGTTTATTTTCGTCCTACAGCGCGTAATATCATGTGATATTTATGTTTATACACCGCAGAGGCAGCAATTTTACTTTCATGTAAAGTTGATGTTCGTGCACAAAACCATTCACAAGCTATTTCAAAATGCAGTCATCAAATCATGTAGGCGCACATTTTGAGACGTCTGCGCAGCAAAATCACGAGGAGGAATAAATGAATGATACTCACCGAGGGAAGAGTGATGATGACAGGTGCACGCACAAAGAAGGCAAAGAAATCTTCGTTTTAAATACAAAACAAAGAAGCCGTTTTCTACAAATGGACTGGCTGTTTGACTAGATACTGCTATGCCCACTTACAAGAATGGAAACTGTTGTGCCTTTCTTCTACTTCAGCTTAGAGGGAGCCACTATCGTGTATTGCACCTTAGCAGCTCGAAGTGGCCATGAAATCAAGGACCCACCCTACTCACTCCTCGAGTGTTTTGAATACGCTGCTTGTAGATAGTGTGAGTGCGCCTGACACGTGTAGGCCTACTTGTTTTTGAAGGGCACAATATGAGTAAAGTTACTAGAACTAACTGATTCCTCTGAAGAAGGGGGTGGGGGCACAAATCAAAACCACTCAGACCAGAACCAAGTCCTTTGGGAGCCACACGGGCCACACATTATTGGGAAACGTTGCATCTTTCTCTTGCTGAAAGACAGTCTGCGCTTGGTGCATTCGTTAATGTTCTCAGCACGTCCTGTAATGCCACATGAGTCATAGAAGACTGAAGGCAGGTCTTGTTCAGAGTAATCAAAGAGCATAACTGCTAAGAGACTTAAGTGAGACGCTGGTTTTGGAGCAGCTTTAGCTATGTTGACGTATATGTGCTTCATTAAGGTTCTTTTCATTCCTCGGGGCGTTGGTACTTATGGCATAGTACAGAAGTTCTCTTAAACAGGCTGTAGTCAGCTTGGCCAACGCAGGCAACGAAGCGCGTGCACTTGTTACAAAGAGTTTAGGGTGATGGTGTTATTTCGCTTCCGACTTTTATGTAAGCTTTCAGTACACGTACCACACGAAATCTTGCTGTCTTTACTCACCTCTCGCATACTAAAATAACCACGGTGAAGAGATCTTCTGTCCCAGCTTATCTTCATTCATAGTCAGCTTTCAAGCCAGCTTGGCGTTAAAGAAACTGGCCGTTCATCTTCTGTGCGCCACATTTTTTGAAACCGTTCGCGGTTTTCATGATAGACAGGTGAAGGGGGTGTGGCCGTAAAAATTTCTGATCAATCATGGAGGGTTGATTGCAGCAATGGAACAGAAACAGTTTTGAATAGCTTTACGTTATAGCGCCCATGCGCTCCTACGTACGGGACATTTCGCTTAGCACTTTTACCATCAATTAGATATTTATCACATATATACTGGACGGACTAAATAAACTGAGTATGCGATGACATACTTAGATTGCGACGATTGCCGTGTCTCGTCAACTGCACGTGCGTGCGTCACGGCCGACCTTGCACATTCTCATTTATCGAAGTGACGTTTCTGTACTTCGCATATCTTACAAGCTTGCGATTTCGTTCACAATGTCAAGCGCTCAACACACATGTAGTTTTTTTATTATAGACACCTGCAAAGTGAGGGAAGTCCACCTATCATATTATACAGAAATGCGTGGCTGATGGTGGGATCCAACCTCTGTCTTTAAGTAATACAGCCCAACGCCCTAATCATCAGGCCACAATCGCACTCATGCTTCTCCCGGGCCAAAGTAGCTCGTTGAGATGTCGTGCGCGTGCGTTACATGCCAGTTTTTCTAATTATTCCCTCGTGACAGCTATTACTTTGAGGTGCCTTGTTAGACTTACTGCCTCGGGATCGACCGATATTTTCCGTTTGATACCTTCAATGTTAGTGAACTTCACGTATGATGCTAACGCATAAAAATAAAAAAAAGAAACGAAAACAAAGAGAAAAAGATAAGACGACGGCGTCTGCGTATACTAATATTTCTCAAAATTTAATAATGCCTATTTCGCCGTTTGGTTGTAAAGGATTTTCAAGAATTTCAGTGGGAAATTTGCTTCTGGCAGTTCCACATACGGGTATGTGGGCAGTGCCATTTTCTTTCAGCAGAAATTTTGGCCCTCAGGATGTCATTGCGCCAATCTACGAATTCGCAATTGCTAGTATGTCTCTCAAATGTTAGAGGAAAGCTTATGCGTGTCATATTTTTTCTTCAGGAAATTCAGTTCGGCCATATTTAATTGACATGAAGACAACGACGAAAAGGACACAGTTTTATTGCTCAGCGGAAGCGACAGGGAAAATTAGAGCCCATTGTTGGAAAAGGAAATAACGTATCAGGCACTATAAATCCAGAAAAAACTGTAGAACGGGCACAATACCTCACAGCATAGAATTATTTTGAGAATCTGCCACACCAAGGGCTGCAATTTTTGCACCACGCGTGTAAAATACTTGATTGGGGTAACAAGACAATAAATATAGTGTGTCGCAGACTGATGATACTGGTTATAAAAATTTGCAGATTATAGCTTTAGGACTCTGGAGGGTTGGGCAAAATGGTTTTCGATTACGTGCGGAATCGTAGAAACGCTTTGTCACAGCTTCTGTCAGAATAAAGATAGCGATACATGGGTGCGAAGAAACAACTACTTATATACAGTTGGAGCTAACACCGACTGGTAATTTCGGTGTGTTACTACACGGGGGCTCTGGTTTAGAGTTTTGACATAAAGGAAAGGCAATAACAATGCATTCAGTTTACAACAAATCTCAGTGACATCCCATGTTTTTTATACTCTAGACTATACGTGTTGGTAACGCTTAAGGTAAATAACTGACGGAGTACGCTGCTACAATATTGAACATTCGGAAAGGTCCGCTTAGGAGTGTATTAAGTATGGGGCTGGCAAGAAGGTCAGCTCATCGAGTTTTACAGGCGTGAAACTAGCTAAGCCTTGTGTGACAGACTGTTTCGCATGCGGTGCCACTTGACGGCCTGTTGCAAGTGGCCGTAGCCAGATCGGACCACCATGGCGTCGATGGTGCGACGAAGTTGAGGAGCGATCTTCGCCGTGGAGATGTAGTGCACTTCTGGCATGGGAAAGCCGTTGAAACCACAGGCCAGCACTAGCGTGTAGGCGCCCATGTTATCCATTAGCAGCCACTCTTCCACGGAGACTTTGAAGAATGGCACCTTGCTCAAAATGCAGTCCATGGGATTGCAGGTGGCACCCCACAGAGTGGTGAGCACGTCTGTAGGCCTCTCATAGGGTGGCTGAAATGCATGGATTGCAGAAATTCGAAGGCCAGTTCAGTTAACAAGACCGTCGAAGGAAAGAGCGCCTAGTAGACATACATACAAGGCAGCGGCAAAACGTAAGAGCTGTGACGGCTAAAAAAAGAGGTGGTTTGACAGTAATGCCTTTCCGCAGCACAGGAGGTTGTTTTTGTTACGTGCATTCAGAAAGCAGTGGCTATTCTGTATAAAATTTTCTTCCTCATTAGCACTTCTGTCTTACTTCTCAGCTTCTTGTGCTCGATTCCTCCACAGTTATGGCAATATATGATGATTGTGTTTATAATGCATAACACAAAACGATGAAACAACTATCCCGAACTTTAGCATTCAATAGCTCAAGTATCCGAGATGTTAGCTTAAGGAGGTACAGCCTTTGTCAAAAATATAGGCGCCGCTTTACCTGCGACCGCGAAGCTGAGTACAGGCTTTTTCAGAGAGTTCCTGTGGTCTGCCATTTGTTTCGACGCCTTTGAGAATGAAGCCAACGCTCGTACTCACCACCTGTAGGTCTCGCGCGTCGGCAGCGCAAAGGGAACCACACCACACAGACGAATGACATGTGGTGAAAGCGCAGAGCAGCCCATTTACTTTCGACAAAGGCTGTAAGTTTACTTAGCTTGGCGGACTTTGAAAGCTGGACAGGGGCAACTTTGCCAGCCGCCACAAAGAGCGCGCGCACAAGACCGTGATGGGAGGCCAGAGAACTTCTTTCTCTCTCTTTCTTTTTACTCCTTAGTCCTTTGGCAACTTCAAATTGTGATGAAAAATAATGCGGTGTTCTCTTCGTATAGAATATATGTTCAGATCAAGCATTCAGTGCACCCGTCACCTCTCAAATTGGTTTGCACAGTGATAGGTGGGTTATTGAGATTTTACTAGCGTAGAATGTTTTATTTTGGAGCACTTTTCATCAACAGTATATCATCTATCATCTTTTAACATCTACTGGTAGGCGGAGGCTTCCGGTATCACACTAAATTCTAGCCTTCTTGGGCGTTAGAATGGCTATGGAGGAGCCTTACTGTCAATGATAGGAACGTGGCACAAGACTCAGTACATTCACAAACACGGTTTTAATATTTTGATTTCTTCAAGTCAGTTAGCGTAGCTAAAGCAGGAGCGTAAAAAAACCAGAATCATGAGTTTTGCAGAGAACCAATGTGACCAGGCGCACTATGCCCTCCCCCCCTAACGTATGATGATGAAGAAGAAGAAGGTGATCAATTAGCATCCCTTTTGAAATAGGGTGGTGAGAAAGTCACCTAGTTAATCAGGTGTGCTATATACGCTTTTCATTATAGCCTTTTGTATATATATCCGCAATCATCTTTATCTTCCTTAAAGCTTCTATATCTCTCTTGCAGCGACTTATGCCTGCAAGTATTCGGATCCGGATATCCTACTACACCAGCACCCCTTTTTATTTTTCTGTTCGTCCCAAAAAAATTCAGTCTCTCTAAGGCACACTATCCACCTCGAACCCTTGCCAGTCACCGACGTGTTTGTAAAGCTAATTAGAAGTGCAGTGCAGCAGACACGTATGTAAAAAAAAAGTTGACGTGAAACCTTACGCTATTTTAGCGTTTTAGCCGCATATATAAAGCTACTGCTTGATGAAGGAAGCGTGCTGTTTGAACAAAAATGTATGGGCGTAGGTGTCTGAAAATAATGGAGAAATACTTACATCAAGTGGTCGGTAACTTATGTCCATAAACTGGTAGAGGTCCCGAGGAATGCAGTTGTATTTGCTTTCATTTATGTACACGTTTTCATGCCTTTGTGTTAGGCCTAGAAAATACGAAAGCAGAGAACATGAACAATATATCAAGTTCCGCCTAACCAACAATGTTAAAGGCTCCTTAAAAGGCAAGCTTTCGATAGATAATAGTTTGACAGAAATCTGCCTGAATGGGTGACATTTTAAACTGGATTAAATCATCTCGAACCAACTTACCAAAAGAAATGTTTTAAATTACAATGTCGGTACGGTCTCTTCTTCAGGAAGGACTAGCGGGCCATCACAAAGACAGCAGCTATCAGTGGTTGCGATTTCTTTTCTGCTATTTCGTTGTTCTCGGGCTTGTCACAAAAGGCGTTGTGAGCACATGCTACGTAGTAACTACGAGTGACCTGCGCATGTTCCGAGACTTCGATACAATCAGCCAGTATTCTAGAAACAGCTTCAGTACACTGAACTGCAGATTCATGCTACAATAAGGTCGATGACAGTTCTTCCCTTGAAGGAATTAGTTTCGGTGTCAAACCCCGCAAGCGCCGTGGAAGTCAAATGTGGTCGCATTTTTTTCGTAGTGTTCTATTAGAGCGCCAAGCTCGGCTTCTAACTTCTGCGCATTCTTTTTATGCTACGGGAGCCTTTCAACTAAGGTCTTCTTTTTTGCCGGCATGTGTGGTAGGAGTAGGGTTGCAAAACGTCATGTGTTTAGGGGGACAGTCCCGACTTTCCCGTAAATGTCGCGGGTCCCTACTTTATCGAGTCGCGACGGCCAAATGTCCGGACTTCTGCTTTCTATTACTGGATTACAATAAATGGACCAGATTTCCTTGTTAGAATGCCTGACAGCTCATTTACACATTCTTTTTTTGTTGCGCTCTGTTGTATTGTCAGAAACATAATCACGGTTTCAATTTCGTCGAGGTTCTCGTTGTGTCGTACGCCCTAACCGTTTACAGTATTTTGTTAGATAAGGTAAACATACTGCACCTTGTCGCAAATTGCGGCAGGGTAGGACTAAAAAAATTTCTTCAACTTTGTTGCACAGGCGGACAGGCGGCTCCTAGCACTGGCAAGGTGGTCGTCGCCAGCGGCCCCACGTTCCCGACTTTTATGCGTAGCATATTGCAATCACTCAGTTTCGCCCTTGATCGCGGCCGCGCAGCCGCCACTGGGGGTATGAGCCATCATAGTGGCTCATATCCCTACACTAGAGTTTTATGCGTTGCATATTGCAATCACTCAGTTCAGCCCTTGGGCCCGGCCGGGCAGCCACCATTGACCTTTAGCGCAACCACGTGACGTGACGTCACGACAGCCGCAGGAAAAGCTGGGCCCAACTCGCGCGGTCGCGCGCGGCCGCAGCCACCACCTGACTCCCGCTCCTCCCGCTAGGGGCGCTGCGCCGGCGCGTGACGTCACGGAAGAAAAGCTGGGCCCCAACTCGCGCGGTCGCGCGCGGCCGCAGCCACCACCTGACTCCCGCTCCTCCCGCTAGGGGCGCTGCGCCGGCGCGTGACGTCACGGACTGCGCAATATGCAACGCGCGCAATATGCAACGCATTCTGGGCTTAACCAAGCTAAGCCTAGCCATTTTTTCTACTCGAGAGTTGGGAGCCCTAGATAGGTAGCCGGTGCATACTACCGCCCCGGGGAGGTGTTTTTTTTTTTCTCGGAAAGTGGTGCTTAGGCATCGGCAGCAAGCCGCATGTCGCCATTATCGGGTTTCTGCCACTTTGAGTCGGACACCTTTCTTCTAGAACATCATTAAAACATGTTTGGTTATCGCGTGGTTGTAGGGCATGGCGATGAACAAATGAGTGCAGCAGAACCTCAATGGCACGTGTAAGCATGGCAGGCGCATCCGAATGTTCCGTGGCGTGAGCCTGCAAGTCATTCCTTCCACAGCCACACTGGGCTACACATTATTTTTTCAGAACACACGGCACGCATTTATTGTAGCCCTCTTAGGCTTGCCGTTGTTAGATTGGAAGGGCGATACCAATGAGCGGCGTGATTGTCTATAGAGAGGAAAGCTTAGTGAACTTTACTGCCGCTCTGCTGAATGTGGCGGCAAATGTTTATAAACCAGTTCAGACATAAAAAATAGACGTAAACTAACCATCAATGACGAGTTCCTTCGTTTTCTTGCCGACGACTTTTGTCAGCAAAGTGTATGCGGATGTGACGAAAAATTGTCCTGGTTCACCAATAATCTCCACGCCAGACGAGGCAGGAAAAAACTTGTCGATAGAAGATCGCACAGCTTCGCAAACCTATAAAGAGCAGAGCAGCGCAACAGAAGCATAATTGGCGATTCGTCCCCGGTATGTTATATAATAATAATCGATATAAATTCAATCAATCAATCAATCAATCAATCAATCAATCAATCAATCAATAATTTGTTAATGTGCCCAGGAGCCAAACTGAGATCTGGATGCTGGTGCACAGAAAAAAAGGTAAAAATATAAAAGAACTGCGACTAAAAGTTATGGAGTAAAGAATAGAATGAGAAAAACCAAACAAAGAACGAACTCGATAAACAGCTACACAATGAACCAATATATAGCAATAACACTTAATTGAGAAACGGAGAACATGTACGGAAGGAGAAAGAAGCTATGAGAAGTCTAGTGTAGCTCAGAAGTGCGAAGATCAGAACAGAAAGAAGGCAACACGCTTTGAAAGATATCAAGGTGAAGAAAATACTGGTGCCCATAAATGTAAAACTAATAAAAGTAATACGTACTTGTGCACTTAAAAATAATGCGCGAGACCCAATGTACGGAGAAGAAAAATATGGTAGACAAAATAATGTGAGGTAGAGAAACAAATAAAGAAAAAGAAAATGAGGAAGCGGGCGTAACAAAGAGTTCATCACACAAGATGTTCATCTACGCATATACAAAAGACAGGGAATTAACTCCGAAAGATGTCAACACAGGCAGAGTACTTACTACGTTATTTTTTTTTGTAGCCAAGCAGGCATAGCACAGTCGCTGCTAGTACAAGGTCACGCAGAAAACGCGAAATGCTGCCTGGTATACTTTTGCGACACCAAAGATTCTGTATCATCCAGAAGCTTTGGCCAATGTATAGTGCCATGGACCACCTTGTAGAGGAAAAAGATGTCTGATTGAAAATGTCTTAATTTTAGGAAGGCGAATGGACGTATGATTGAGAGGGCTGGACTATGGTTGTCAGAATGGCAAAATCGGTGTTGCAAATAGATATCAATTCTTTCGCTCCGTGTTCAATGAGGTCAGATTTAGATTGGCACGTCCCGCCCCAAACTACAGTTGCACACTCCAGTAGTCGAAGGCCCACAGCGAAATACAGTTTCAGAAAGGCAGCAGGGGAGTGGAAGTCATGCTATGTACGACAAACAATACCAAGAGCGTGAAGGGCACATTGCTTCACAAATTTAGCGTGTGAAGGGAAGCACAGCGTTTTGTCTAAAGTACACATCAAGATCTTTCATTTCATCGACGCTGGGCAATTGAGCATGATGAAGAGTGCACGAAAATTGCACGTGGTCTTTGCATTACTGGTTATTGGTCTGCACAAGTTTGAAAGTGAGAAATCAATCAATCAATAATTTATTGACCATGTCGAGGAAAAACACTGAGGTCTAGATGCTAGTACACAGAAAAAGAAAAAGAAAGGTAAAAATCTAAGACAGCTACGACCAAGAGGTATGTGATAAAACAATTGAATGAAAAAGAAAGAAAAAGAATAAAGGACTGGATAAACAGCTGCATAATGAGCAACGATACAGAAATAACACGCAGGTGAGCGACGGAGTACACCTATACGGAAGAAACTATGAGAAGACAGCAGATGATCGTAGCTAGAAAGAAGGCTCAAGAGAAAGTGTGCTGCCCGGAAGAGAAATAATTTTCAACACGTCTTGAAAGATATTAAGATAAAAAAATCACCATCATAAACACTGTGCATTGTGTGGAGCTATAATACAAATAAATAAATAAATAAATAAATAAATAAATAAATAAATAAATAAATAAATAAATAAACAATTTACCGTGCCCAGGAACAACCCTAAGGTCTGAGTGTTGGGGCATGCATACGTTAAAAACAGAGAGACAGACAAACAAAGAAAGAAACAAAAAAACTACAGGATAATGTAAGTAAAAAAGATGAATAGAAAGAAGTTTCGACAGAAGACTGTACATACAACAAAGTGCTAGGTGAATACAAAAAAGAAAAAAAAATTGGTGGAAAAGGGCAGTGGAACAATGTGTAAAACTATGACACAACAACGCAAAGCTTGCAAAAGAACAGTGCCAACGAGTTATGAAAAATATCGAGATACTGAAAATAACCGTTATACAGACTCTCCATTCTGTGGACGGTTCAGTGTTGACGATGATATGCAGAAACATAGAAATATCTAGCTTTTATGGTGATTTTGCGCGGAATACGAAACAAGGTATGACTGTTGAGTTTGGGGCAGGTGCGGAAACCGGGAAGCACTTTGAAAATAAACAGAGGTTCAGCGTAATTATGTAGGCCACGAAGTAAAGGCAATGACAATAATCCAACAGTTCAAGAACAAGTTCCAGTGCCCGTGTTAGCAAAGCGGTGATGATATATTCTTAGAAACATTTTCTGGACCCCATCTACTTTTGTATAATGTAACTGTTGCATCTAGAAATGCCCTTTCAGATGACCGATGCCTATTCGAGTTGAGGAAGACAGATTGTTGTATACAACTTGCGGAACGGTGTAGGAGAATTGAATTCTCTCAATAGTCTGAACACAGAGCCAAGACAGCGCATACCCTACATCGCAACACGTTTAGTGTCAGCTGAAAAGTGCAAGGTTGTATAAAAAAGCACACAGAGATCATTGATCTCACAAGCCTTACACAATTGTACAGAATCTAAAGAATAAGAAGAGGAAATGCTTGCTGTTTTGCATGTGAAGGTCATGACTTTGTTTTTAGTAGCATTCAAAGTGAGGTTATTTGTACCATTTAGAAAAAGAAAACAGGTCAAACAGCAGGATGCGACATTAATCAACAGTGCGAATTTCCTTAAAAAGCGTGATGCCATCCGTGTGTAGAAGCAAAGAAGAATTCCGAATAGCTGAAAGAACGTCATTATTGGTATTCATCATCATCATCTTCTTTTAATTATTATTATTATTAAGAATAAGTTATACATTTTTATGGTACCCATGAACACCTATGAAGCTTTGGCACTGATGCACTTAAAAACTAATACATAAAACAGTATGTACAGAAAAGACAAACGTGGTCGACAGAACAAGATTACGCAGATGAACAAACAGCAGAAAAAAAAAATCGAGGGAAGCGAGTTAATATTTCAATATGATGGGTAAACAACATGATTCACAAAATAGTTTACAAGTGAATGTGTAACAGTCAGTGACATTCTGATGAATCGCCATTAACATCCTGCGTACTTACTCCAAGGTTTTCCTGCAGTGATTTCAGCAGGTCGTTAAAGTCCGTTTCGGAAACTACATTGCTTCGCTGGAAATCGTGCAGTGAAACCGAAGTCCGGCATGCAACTTGCAATGGTTGCTAACAAATGGTTCGTCTGGCTGTTTTGCTTAAACAAGTTAACTTTTAGGTAACGTTTTTTAGGTAATGGAATTGTACTAACTTCTGAGTGCACTTTCCTTAGAAAAACAGAGCCATTTTACCAAATCGGCCGCTAGTTTACGCGCTGCTTGCTTTCAAAGGCAGAGGTACTTACATTTAAAAGTGAGAGGCTCGCGATTCATCATTCGCAAATTAGTATTTTGCGATGTGCCGGTTTTACAAACCCGCTATATCGACGGCATCTGCACACAAAATTTCATTCCCACCATCTAATTTACGATAATCTGTTAAAGCTTTGAATAAATGACGCCAGCGAATATGTTTGAGCTGCTTTGCCCATAAAAACACACACACAGTTTCGAATTGTCTTTTCTTTAAAGTTTCTTTTTTATATTCAGATGCAACAAAATGAAAGATTTATAGTGTTGTTAATCAAATATATTTAATGAATATGGATTGATTAATTATTAGGTTTTTACGTGCCAAAATTACTTTCTGATTGTGAGGCACGCCGTAGTGGGGGGACTCCGGAAATTTCGACCACCTGGGGTTCCTTAACGTGCACCTAAATCTAAGTACACGGGTGTTTTCGCATTTCGCCCCAATCGAAATGCAGCCGCCGTGGCCGGGATTCGATCCCGCGACCTCGTGCTCAGCAGCCCGACACCATAGCCACTGAGCAACCACGGAGAGTAATAAATGCGGAGGCCGCTGCAGTACTTCCAGATGCTTGTACTCTGTAGCAGAAAACCTTTTCAACCTCTAAACCGTTAATTATTTTTACAGGGAAGCTATATATGGCTAGGGTATCATGCATTTTTGTTCTGGGTGAACAAAAACTATCGTCATCAATGGCTCATACCCCTGTAAGCATTGATGCTCCTGTAAGCAAGCAAAACTCAATTGCTCAACGCAATGGCTCATAGCCCCGTAAGGCAGAGGCTACAAGCACTCAGCAAAGTGAAGCGAACAGTGCTTAAATTCTTTCTAATCACGCATACAACATACAGAACAGCATGTCGAAAACTGTCATCATCAATTGCTCATACCCCCATGAGCAATAGCTCATACCCCCGTGAGCACTGGCTCATACCACCGTATGCAAGCAAAAAAATGAAATGACTCATAGTCCCGTAAGGCACATGGCTACTAACTTTGCGCGAATTAGCTGCGATGACACTACCCCTGTTGTCGTTGTCGGTGATTTTCAATGAGAATGTGTAGGTACCGAAAAGGGAGCGGTTTACGCGTTCCGTGCTGATGACATATCCCTTGCGATGCCACACCGATCCGGCCCAACCGACCACCCAGCGGCGTACGTACGTCGATTTGACGTTATCAAAGAATTTGATTGCAGTTGCGAGTAAAATAATGAGCACCCATCAAGACAACAAATAAGTTCGTAGCTTTGTTCAAAATTATGTGTCATCTCCGTGGTAAACCACGTAGACAGAGTGGAATGGCTCATGTTTATTTTGGTTCTTTAAGCCTGGCCTTCTTTAAGCGTAATTACCAGAGGCAACTCCTCAAAAGCTCTCATCAAGTCGTGAATGGCGTTTTGAGATTCCGATGTTCCGATATCAAATCAGCCAGAAATTGCCAATTTCTAAGAATGATGAAAGCTCTGCGTTTCCAGGTCGAGGAGTGTATATTTATATGTGGATGGCGCTTAACAAAGTAAGAGTAGTAAAATGCCTAGGTTGACGTTTTATACAGCAATTTTTTTTTTTTAAAGTTGAACGGAATGAGTTCAGGTTGTGAAATAAATGTAAACCTTCATGTAGGAGGATGCTTCACCGTCTCGTCTGCTTGCTATGCCTCAGATATAGTTTCATAGCTAGGAGGACGAGCTAAGAACTTCAGCTGCTCATTGGCATTTATTTTCATTAAAATCTGGTTCAGTAACAGAAGCCATTTTTCCTGTAGAATATCATATGAAGTAGTTCTCCATGCTCTCTGTAGCGTTTCGGTATTTAAAAAAAAGGAGGGGAAAACTTACCATCACGAGCAGAAGGAGAAAGAAAGGAAGACGAAATGCAAGTCAAGTGATACGAAAGAGGAGCCTTCTGTAATGCTGGCCAAAGAGGGGGAGCGCACGGACTTACGCACGCAGAAAATGTGATCACAAGTTCAGCTCCAAGGCTTCAGCCTTATTTCCCGGTAAACACCCTGCTCTCCCACTATTTTGTACGTGAGCTAAAAAATGCAAACCTCAATAATGCGCAGGGGTAATATAAGCGAGTGTATGCCTTGCTTCTCCAAATAATAATAATAATAATAATAATAATAATAATAATAATAATAATAATAATAATAATAATAATAATAATAATGACGACGACGACGATGATGATGATGATGATGATGAATGTGAGGAAATGCATGATTTAGGGTAACGATATTGCTATGCCCCTGATAACGACTGGAAGTTGCGCGGAGCAACGCCTCAAATTTGATTGCTTAGAGGACACTTCGCGCCCTAAAAGCACTCCCCGCCATCCGCTTAGAATAAGCTACGTTTAGATGTCTATAAGCCTGACATGTGGGAGCCCTAGTTATCCTCAGTGGGTCTTGCTTGAACTACGTGCTAGAACTGACACTTTGCTTTAGCGACGTTCTTTTAGCAAAGGTGGCCGCATTTCCCGGAGAGATGTCCTCTATCAGTGAGCACCATGCTTGGACACCATGTTCACTCCCCGATTAAGCAGATGCGTGCTGCCAGCGCCTTCGGCGACTTGTTAGTCGACAGCGATTTCATGGATGACCTCTGAGTGCCGCTTCAGTATTGTGTGCCTGAGTACCGTTCCCATGATATGCTTTCCGCTTATTAAGTTTATATACAAGTTTCAATATTTCCTATTACTCTCTCATTGGGA